>NC_143395.1:97466741-98666741 GCF_052110815.1 Crocodylus siamensis
ACTATAAGCCTCCCTTGAAAAGTGAGGCCATTGAGAAAGCAACAACTGATTTCTTGGGACAAATAAAAAGAAAACAGGGAAGGGAGTGAGGTCACAGGTTAACAACAAGGGACCTGGATGAGGGCATTGAGTAGACCACACTGGCCAGAGCCCAGTGCTCCCTGAATGAGTCAAGGGAGCCTGTGGATGCTGACCAGTGAAAATCTGCCCAGAGATATGAGAGACTGCAGGCCTATTTGATGTGCCGAAAGATCATGGGCTTGGGCACATCATAGAATGGAGACACATCAACTAATTTTGGGGGTCAAATAAAGAGAAAACAGGAAAGGGAGGGAGGTCATAAGAACAGGCATTTTGCCCAGTCTCCTCCATCATATAGGGGCAGAGTGGAGACTGAAAGGGAGAGTGAACTGGGTAGACCAGCATTTTTTTTCCCTACTGTTCCTCACACTTGCAGCCTCCAGCATTTAAGGTCCAGGAAGTTCCGATTCAGAGACTGTATCCCTGAGTCCCAAGCTCCATGGGGCATCCCTTTCCTCCAAGAATCAGTCCAACCCCTTTTTGAATCTGGCTAAACTGGCAGCTTCTACAGCATCCAGCGGCAGCAAGCTCCATGCCTGAATGACGTGCTGCATGCAAAAGAATGTCCTCACGTTAGTTTCAAACATGCTTACTCCTATGAGAACCCGGCACAGGTCACAGCTTTGTAACAAGGGATTCAGATGGCAATGCAGAGCACAGCCAGCACCTGCTGCCCCCTTAATGAGACGGGGGACGATGCCTGCTGAACTTGCCCAAAGATGTGACAGAAGGCAGGAGGCAGAGCTGCCGAATAGAAAGCTGTGATTACAATACGGAGGGTACAGATGGGGGAAGGAGACAGGATGGGAGCACTGCTGGGAGAGGCCAGGTGGGGAGGAGAGAGAAAAAAGGAACCTCACCAACTTGGGGTCATAAAAGCTTTTTTTTCTTTTTTGTTTTTTAAAGAATTTTTTTTGTGTCCCTGATCAAATTAGCCAGATAAGTTCCAAATCCTTTGAATCCTTTAAGAACCATATGTGCCCCTACTACCTTGACTCCAGACCCTTCAGCCTGGCGCTTCAGATACTTCCAAATATTTAGGCAAGCATCCTACATGCAGGTCGAAGCCCGGGGCTTAGGGTTAGGATGCCCCCAGGTTTTGCTTGCCCTCAGCCATATGGCTGCAGGAGCAAGCTAGGAAGGAATCTCCTGTTTCCATAAAGCTGGTGTGTAGCCGAGATTCTCCTGCTGGAAGCTGGCCACTGGGAAGTTAACTATGAGGCTTTTGTAGCGAGTCCTGTCCCCAAGCAGGCAAGAGTGCACCCTCCACTACACAATGCCATTTTAATTGCATTATCTTGTCAGAGTATTTCTCCTGCCAGGGAAGTATATAGAGGTCATAAAAACTAAGCCAGGGAAAGGGGTGGGAATGGCAGGTGATGCTTCCGATGGTCCTGATGGCTAGTGCATCTCCGATTGCTTCTGGCACAACAGCACTTCATGGTGACCCTGCCACCCTGCAGGTCAGTTAGGTTGACCCCACCTGGGGTTGAGCTGGGCACCAGTGTCGCCAGGTACATGACAGTGATCATATTTGTACCATCATTTCAACCTCTGTGCAATGCATGATCAATAACAGTAAGTGTTCAAAACATACAATAATTTCTGAGGCAGCTAACTGACATTGCACATGCAAAAAAAAAAAAAAAAAAGCCAACCCAGGTCACTCACAGGGAGTCTGAACTGACTTTTGGGGGGAGGAAGGGTTGTTTTGTTTAAATACATTTTTCATGTTCCTAGCCAAATCAGTCAAATCAAGTCCAAATCCATGAGTCAGTCCAGAGCCATAAGTGACCCCACAAGTGGCAAACATCCTCCATCATCCTCCAGGGGCTTCAGGTATTTCCCAAGTCTTTCGGCAGGCATCTTACATGCAGGCCCCAGCCCAGAGGCTTGGGGTTCAGATGCCCCCAAGTTTCGCCTGCCCTCAGCCACATAGCCCAGGAGCAAGCTAGGGAGGAGCCTCCCATTTCCATACCGTGGGCTTGAAGCCCCAACACCTTGGCATACTAAACCGCGCCAGATGAACAGTTAATCCCAGGAACGCTGACGGAAAACTGCCTTCACGGGCCCAGATGTGCAGTGTTTCCTCTGCCAGGTCAGACTTCTCGGTTTGCTATCGGGACCTTCTTCAGACTGCTGGCCTCCAAAGACCTGGTTCATCTGTGATGACCCCTTGCTCGCTTGCTCGCTCACTGCGACTTACGGTGAGCAAGTCAATAGGAAAGCTTACTTGTATACTTAGAGGCATACTTATGCGCGTAATTTTTCAGCAAATACGACGGCGTTGAGCTTCCAATATGATCATTTTGAACTTCCAACAGGATTATTTCCTATTTCGGACCTGACAACTGTGCCCCACCGCCGTGCTTCAGGCGGCCCAGCGCTTCCTGGTGCTGGGCTCGCTCGGGGTGCTCAGCGAAGCGACCAGCGCGGCCGGAGGAGGAGGGAGAATGGCAGGCGCCCCGGGCCCCGCCCCTCCCCGCGGCTTCCCTGTGCCCGGGGCTGCGGCGCAAGGAGCGCCTCGGGATCGCCACCCGCCCGCCCAGAAGCCCCGGGGTTGCGGGGGTCCCGCTGGGCTCGCCGCGCCGTTACCTGCAGCCGCCGCTTCCTAGCCCGGCCCCGGCCCCGGCCCCGGCCCGCCCCGCCCCCTCCGCCGCGGCGGGAAAGGAGAGCGGGGCCGGGCTGGGCGGGGAGCGGCACCAACGCGGCGCCTAGGCCCTGGGCCCGGGCTGAGGGGCTTCCCCGACAGGGCGCAACCTAGGGCAGGGGGGAGGGGACACCGCGTGTGTGTGTGCGAGCAAGCGTGAGCATCAGCAGAGGTTGTGTGTGTGCATGTGAGGAGGGGTTTTTGTGTGTGAGGGGGGTTGTCCTTGGGGACATGGTTGCCTGGCTTTGCTCCATCAGTGCTGCTTGGACTGTTGACATGGCCCCTCACAAGGGCATCCAGGGCGGCAAAGGCATCTGGCTGAGGAGGGTTGGCCAAGTGGGGTAGGGGTGTGGGCACAGACAGGCTCCTTGATTGTGCAGGGCAGTGGGGCTCAGCCCTCACCACACCCACACCCACACACACACACTGCTGCCAGTGCTTGGCTTTCCCTTTTTGCTGCTGTTGCTGCCTGCAGGAGACCAGCAGAGCAGTGATTCCCAGCCAGGCAGCTAACTTCAGGGTCCTGTCAGGGTGCCGTGATGTGGCCATGTGCAGAAACAAGCGACAAGAAACCAGTGACAAGGTGTCTAAACAGGAGCCTGGCATGCTAGAGCTGCCCTGGCCTGGCCAGGCCTTGCCAAGCTGTTTGCTGCAGCGGAGCTGCTCTTGTTTTTCCCTAGTCAACAAACAAGCTAAAAGTAAGAGCTGATGCTTGAGAGGGCTCAAGCCCTTGAGTGGGTCTAGGATTTCAGAAAGGGGCCCAGATGCTGTGGCGAGCTTTCACATCTAACAACATGGGTTTTCCTCCAGTAACGAGGCAATGAGAAGGTTTGCTAAGCTGCTCAGGTAACTTCATTGGAACATGCCTTAGTTTTCTGTTATGTATAAACATAATCAAAAGATGCTGTTTTATTAGTCCTGTAGTCATTAGGAGTTCAGTCTTGTCTCTTATTTCAGATTCATAAAACAAGCTTTCCTGACCATTTTGACAGGGCACCCATGCTTCGCTGACAGTTGTTTTCATGCCTAAGGTGATGTTCGCCCAAGTCTATGTGTTTACCTTGAGTTAAAAACAGGCCGCAAAGCTGTGAAATAGGAGCTACATTTACAGGAGCAGGCAACAGGCAGCAAAATTGCTGGAGAAGGGATAGCTCAACTAGTGGAAAATGGAGACCATTAAAAAGGAGAGATGGTTATTAACACTTGTGGGATGAAGTGTTTACAAGGAATCAGGTAGATTAGGAGGAGCTACGGTATCAACTGAGTCTCTTGCTGCTGCCTAAATAGAAATGCTGCTGCCACTGCCAGGCAGTTGGTTTTAAATTTTGGGAGGAAGAGGAATCAAAGGAGGATGCAACTGTGTCCTCCATGGATCCTCCCGTGCTTGAGCTTATGCAGGGGTGTCTCAACTCTAAAAAGGCTGAGAGCCACTGAACCGGAGCAATTCTTACGTTGCAGAGAACACAGGAACTCTGCCCTGCTGTGTGCTATTTCTAATACTGGCTTCCTATTTTCAATAACTGTGTTTTCCTTGTGAATTACATTTGTACACCTAACAATGCTTATATGGCCTTGAAAGGATCTCAAGGCAGCCAGGTGTAGGAGAACAGTTACCCCTGTTAGACAGTAATGGTTAGACAGCCTGTCTACCAAGACCACTAGTGTGCTGTGACATAACTGTATAGTTTGAGAAGTGTGGCATTGCTCTATTGTGAGCAGGATGAAAGGATAATCCGTGATTCTTATTAGGAACTGCTTGCATAAGTTTGATGTGGAGGCAAATGGTGTGACAATCTAGTTTTGTGTCCCATTGTCTCATCTGTAACATGGAGATATGAGCTATTTACTGTACAGAAATATAGATCCCAAGAGGTAAAGAAGAAAACGCCATGCTGTTGCAGGGTTACTGCACTTCATTGATAATCACAGTTTACTGTTTCTCCCCAGTTTCCTCACCTAGATGCACAGGTTACTTGAAGTCTTCAGAATTTGCCCCCCTCCCCGCTTTTTTTAAAGCCAGTCGGAGCAAGTCAGTTTTCTCATTGTGTTGTGAAAGTCAAGATATATCCACAAGTTTGGGTTTCCTTCCCCATCTTTTAATGTAGCTGGGAGATCAGCTTCCCTTTTCATCTGAAGGATTTGAATGTTGTCCAATATCTGTGATATAAAAGGTGTATTATACTTAGCTTATAAACATCGACATGCATTGCATCCCTCTTCTATATTTTTTTTCTGGAATATTTTAGAAAAATCTTTACTATAGTTTAAAAATTAATTAGATGGGTAATAAGGTCTAAGGGCCTGCTTACCTTCTATATGACTGTCTTTTCAGTATTATCTGCCTGTTCAGACCCTGCCATCTTACAAACCTGTATGCTTTCACATAGCTCACATAGCTCAATTGTGTATATGGAGTGAGTAACATTTATGCGTGCATACTATTATCAAAATTAATAGGACTGCTAATGTTGGTAAGCATTTGTAGGATTTGAGACTTGTATTTTAAGATCCCAATTGCAAAGACAATCAGACTCAAGGGTTGACTGTAAGTAGTCAAGTAAATTATTTTTATTCTAAATCAAAAGCTCAAGATAGCTGATGCTTATACGCCTTTTAAAAGCAATAATATTTCACTTTACTCCAAATTTTATGCATCCTAGAGATAGAAAAAGAATTTATTTGTCTTAAAAGATTCTAATGATCACTTCTGTATTTGACTTCTGCATTTATTTTTTTCCCAGGGTAGTGTAACCTCAATTCAGTGTCTTACATCAGTCAGATAATAAAAGTTGTTTCATTATGTAAGTCAGTCTTAAATAGTGCTTTGGCTTACCTTTGTTACTGCAAGACACCTCTTCCATTTTCATCTCTTACGTGGTCCTTTAAACAGAAGAACTGCTGCTTCCTGAGGGCCCACATCTGAGACATTGCAGAGAGGATCCCAGAGCTCCTCCGGCCCACAGACTACTATCCCATGCTCCTTATTCACGTGGGCACCAATGACACAGCTCGGAGCACCCCCAGCCACGTCATGAGGCGCTACAGGGATTTGGGAGCGGGGCTTAGGGGTCTGGGAGCTCAGGTGGTGTTTTCGTCGATCCTCCTAGTCTCGGGCTATGGGCTGAGGATGGAGAGGAGGATCCACGTAGTGAACCAAAAACTGTGGAGCTGGTGTCATCGGGAAGGCTTTGGCTTCCATGACCACAGCCCGCTCTTTGGCGAGAGAGGCAGCGAGCTTCTGGGAAGAGATGGCCTCCACCTCTCCCTCCTGGGGAGGAGGCTCTTCTCAGCCAGGCTGGCTGACCTGCTCCACCGGGCTTTAAACTAAGCCTGCTGGGGGATGGGGGGACTACTGCCACTGCTGGCCCGCTGAGCAACCCTTGCAAAGCCAGCAGACCAAGGCACTTAAGGGAGCCCACCCCTGCCCCAGCCCTGGCACAATCTGTGAGCAAGGCAAGAGCCCCCAAGGGGACACTCGCCTGCCTGTACACTAATGCCAGGAGCCTGGGCAACAAGCAGGAGGAGCTCATCCTCCTGCTCAGTGCAAAGAATTATGACATCATTGGGATAACCGAGACCTGGTGGGACTCCACCCATGACTGGACCATGGGTATAGAGGGCTATGCCCTGTACAGGAGGGATCGTGTTGAAAAAAGGGGCAGGGGTGTAGCTCTCTATGTGAAGGAAAGCTACATGTCCCTGCAAGCTGATGTTGGTGACCGGCATGGACAGCTAGAGACCCTCTGGGTAAAAATTTGTGGGGAATACGGCACAGGGGACACAACGGTGGGAGTCTACTACAGACCTCCCACTCAAAGTCCTGAGCTTGACCAGGAGTTCGCCCGGGAACTGACTGAGGCCGCTTGCTCCAGGACCTTGGTTGTCATGGGTGACTTCAATTACCAGGACATCTTGTGGGAAGATCACTCAGCTAAATCTGAGCGGTCGCAAAGCTTTCTCTCGTGCGTGGATGACCTCTACCTGACTCAAGAAGTCTATGGGCCAATGAGAGGCAAAGCGCTGCTCAACCTGGTACTGGCTACAGGGGACGACCTAATCAGCGACCTAGTGATTGATGGGAAGCTGGGTGACAGCGACCACGAGCTGATCACCTTCACCATCTGCCATAAAGCTGGCAAGTCAGTCAGCAACACAGAAGTCCTTGACTTCAGAAAAGCCGACTTTGACAAGCTCAAGAGGCTTGTCGGTCAGGCCCTTACGGACCATGACCCCAGGGAGATGGGAGTTCAAGAAGAGTGGTTGCTTCTCAAGGAAGTGATCCTCAATGCACAAGCTAAATCTATTCCAACACGGAGGAAAGGCAGCAAGAAGGCACAGCAGCCCTCCTGGATCTCCAGGAACCTAGCGGACCTCCTGCGGCTAAAAAGGAAAGCCTACAAAGGATGGAGGACGGGATTCACCTCCAAGGAGGATTATTCTGCACTGGTCCGGTCCTGCAGGGAGCAAACCAGGAAAGCCAAGGCGGCAACTGAACTCCAACTAGCTTCAAACATCAAGGACAACAAAAAGTCCTTTTTCAGATATGTGGGGAGCCGGAGGAAAAGCAAGGGCAATGTTGGACCCATGCTAAACCAGATGGGCAACTGATGCCCAGGAAAAAGCCAACCTATTAAATAGGTACTTTGCGTCAGTCTTTCATCAGTCCCATGGGACGCCCATGCCTGCTATGGGACAGGGAGATCCAGGTGATGGGGATCCGCTACCCTCCATAAATGCTGACCTCGTGAAGGAACACCTTGAGAAGCTGGATACCTTCAAGTCAGCCGGCCCTGACAATCTGCACCCCAGGGTACTCGAGGAGCTGGCGAGCGTCATAGCCCAGCCCCTGGCACGGATCTTTGAAAACTCCTGGCGCTCTGGTATAGTGCCAGAAGACTGGAAGAAGGCCAATGTGGTACCGATCTTCAAGAAAGGGAGGAGAGTGGATCCAGCTAACTACAGGCCCATTAACCTGACTTCTAACCTGGGGAAGATCTTAGAAAAGGTTATTAAGGAGGCCATCCTTGATGGACTGGCCCAGGCTAACATCCTAAGGGATAGCCAGCATGGGTTTGTTGCAGGTAGGTCTTGTTTGACCAATCTCATTTCCTTCTACGACCAGGTGACCTATCACCTGGACCAGGGAGAAGAGATTGATGTCATATATCTTGACTCCAGTTGTGGCCTTGGCTCCACCACGATCTGCTGGCTGGGAAATTGGCTCCGTGGTCGGACCCAGAGGGTTGTAATTGATGGCAGTCACTCATCGTGGTGCCCTGTGACCAGTGGGGTCCCTCAAGGCTCTGTCCTTGGACCCATACTGTTCAACATGTTGGTGACGGACAGAGGGGACAAGGCTGAACTCCTCAATGAGTTCTTCGCCTCAGTGTTCCTAAGCGAGAGGCATGACAAGTCTCTCACTGGGAGTGTAGGGAGGCAGCAGCAAGGCACCAGACTTCCATGCGTGGACCCTGAGGTGGTGCAGGGTCACTTGGAAGAACTGGATGCCTTTAAGTCGGCAGGCCTGGATGAGCTCCATCCGAGGGTACTGAAGGCACTGGCCGACATCATTGCAGAGCCACTGGCGGGAATATTTGAACGCTCGTGGCGCACGGGTCAAGTCCCGGAGGACTGGAAAAGGGCCAATGTGGTTCCCATTTTCAAGAAGGGGAGGAAGGAGGACCCGGGCAACTATAGGCCAGTTAGTCTCACCTCCATCCTTGGCAAAGTCTTTGAAAAAATTATCAAGGCTCACATTTGTGAGAGCCCGGCAGGGCAAGTTATGCTGAGGGGAAACCAGCATGGGTTCGTGGCAGGCAGATCGTGCCTAACCAATCTAGTCTCTTTTTATGACCAGGTTACAAAAAGCCTCGACGCAGGAGGGGTGGATGTCGTATACTTGGACTTCAGGAAGGCCTTTGATACGGTATCCCACCCCATACTGGTGAACAAGTTAAGGGGCTGTGACTTGGATGACTGCACAGTCCGGTGGGTGGAGAATTGGCTGGAGGGTCGCACCCAGAGAGTCGTGGTGGATGGGTCGGTTTCGACCTGGAGGGGTGTGGGCAGTGGGGTCCCGCAGGGCTCAGTCCTTGGACCGATACTCTTTAATGTCTTCATCAGCGACTTGGATGAGGGAGTGAAATGTACTCTGTCCAAGTTTGCAGATGACACTAAGCTATGGGGCGAAGTGGACACGCTGGAGGGCAGGGAGCAGCTGCAAGCAGACCTGGACAGGTTAGACAAGTGGGCAGAAAACAACAGAATGCAGTTCAACAAGGAGAAATGCGAAGTGCTGCATCTAGGGAGGAAAAATGTCCAGCACACCTACAGCCTAGGAAATGACCTGCTGGGTGGCACGGAAGTAGAAAGGGATCTTGGAGTCCTAGTGGACTCCAAGATGAACATGAGTCGGCAGTGTGACGAAACCATCAGAAAAGCCAATGGCACTTTATCGTGCATCAGCAGATGCATGACAAATAGGTCCAAGGAGGTGATACTTCCCCTCTATCGGGCGCTGGTCAGACTGCAGCTGGAGTACTGCGTGCAATTCTGGGCGCCGCACTTCACGAAGGATGCGGATAATCTGGAGAGGGTCCAGAGAAGGGCCACTCGTATGATTAAGGGCCTGCAGGCCAAGCCCTACGAGGAGAGACTAGAGAAACTGGACCTTTTCAGCCTCCGCAAGAGAAGGTTGAGAGGCGACCTGGTGGCTGCCTATAAGTTCATCAGGGGGGCACAGAAGGGAATTGGTGAGTATTTATTCACCAAGGCCCCCCCGGGGGTTACAAGAAATAATGGCCACAAGCTAGAAGAGAGCAGATTTAGATTGGATATTAGGAGGAACTTCTTCACAGTTCGAGTGGCCAAGGTCTGGAACGGGCTCCCAATGGAGGTGGTGCTCTCCCCTACCCTGGGGGTCTTCAAGCGAAGGCTAGATGTGTATCTAGCTGGGGTAATGTAGGCCCAGCACTCTTTCCTGCTTATGCAGGGGGTCGGACTCGATGATCTATTGAGGTCCCTTCCGACCCTAGCATCTATGAATCTATGAACATCTTCATTAATGATGTGGACATTGGAGTCAGGAATGGACTGGCCAAGTTCGCCGATGACACCAAACTTTGGGGCAAAGCATCCCCGCCAGAAGATAGGCAGGTGATCCAGGCTGACCTGGACAAGCTCAGCAAATGGGCAGATGAGAACCTCATGGTGTTTAACACCGAAAAATGCAAGGTTCTCCACCTTGGGAGGAAAAACCCGCAGCACCCTTATAGGCTCGGCAGTGCTACGTCGGATAGCACTACAGAAGAAAGAGACTTGGGGGTCATCATTGACCACAAGATGAACATGAGCCTGCAATGTGATGCTGCGGCTAGTAAAGCGACCAAAACGCTGGCTTGCATCCATAGATGCTTCTCGAGCAAATCCCGGGACGTCATTCTTCCCTTGTACTCGGCCTTGGTGAGGCTGCAGCTGGAGTACTGCGTCCAGTTTTGGGCTCTACAATTCAAAAAGGATGTGGAGAAGCTTGAGAGAGTCCAGAGGAGAGCCACACGCATGATCAGAGGTCAGGAAAACAGATCTTACGATGATAGGCTGAGAGACATGGGCCTCTTTAGCCTGGAAAAGTGTAGGCTCAGGGGTGATCTGATGGCCACCTATAAGTTTATCAGGGGTGACCACCAGGATCTGGGGGAACGTTTGTTCAGAGTGCACCAAGGGATGACTAGGTTGAACGGTCATAAACTACTGCGAGACCGTTTCAGGCTGGACATAAGGAAGAATGTCTTTACTGTCCGAGCCCCCAAGGTCTGGAACAGTCTGCCAGCGGAGGTGGTTCAAGCACCTACACTGAACACCTTCAAGAGTAAATTGGATGCTTATCTTGCTGGGATCCTATGACCCCAGCTGACTTCCAGCCCTTTGGGCAGGGGGCTGGACTTGATGATCTCCCAAGGTCCCTTCCAGCCCTGATGTCTATGAAATCTATAGGGATTGTTGAATGACAACTAGAAGCAGATAGTGAGTGCGTCTACATGGGCACTTTAGTGCTCATTAGCCTATTTTAATGCACCTTAAAGCTTAATTAAAAGTGCAATTTAGTTAATGTACATTAAAATAGGCTAATACACATTAAGCGTTACTAAAAAGGAAGACTAGTCAAAAACACCTAGTCAAAGAGCAGTTATCTTCTCACAGTTCAGAGAAGAGCTGTCAGTGACTGTACTAGCCCACTCCCACATCTTTGTTTCAGCTCCAGGCAATTCAGCAGGGACACAATGATTGGCAGAGGAAGGAAACAGGACCGGAGCATGATTTCTTCATGACTTCTTCTTGAGCCATTTCACTTATTCATCAGGACCAGGGAGAGCAAACTGGATTCATAAACTTCCAAATCATTTGGTATTCATTAAATATCAATGTAACAGGGCCCCGACTGAGACCCTGTTACTAGAGGGACGTGGACAGCTGAAATAATTACAACTCGGGGCGGGGGGGGAGGAGGAGGTGGGCCCCGCCCACGGAGAACCAATGAGACCCAGGCTTGAAGGATAAGAGGGAGAGAAGGCAAAGGAGAAATTGCCTTCAGGCACTACAATCTACGAATATGCTGCGGAGGATATGGCTATGAAGGATCCCAAGGGTGGATCCTAAACGCGAGAGTCCCTTTGAGGACGACGAAGGGGTACTGGGACCAGCCACCTCCTCTCTACATACCTGGAGTCCACGCAGTCGACGGTGAGTTGGAGAGAAGCGGAGTTGCACCGTACGAGAAGCCGCGGCTCTGGGCTAGGATGGGGTGAAGGTACTCAGAAGAAAAGGGGAGCGGGGAACGCCCGACCCGGCCCTGAGGAGGGAGGGATCAGGCACCCAGCACCTGAAGAGAAGGGTTTCAGGACGAGAGACCCCTAGCACATGGTGCACCGCACTTAGGCGAAAGACGCGTCGGGAATGTTAAAGGCGCCGCTAACAAGCTGCTAATGGCATAATTAGCCTCTGATGGGATAATTGGCGACAGTTACAGGGACTCTGCATAGTACTTACCTGTTGTATAAGTGGACAAGGATTGGCTGGGAGGCCTAGGGGATCCCCGAGATCGGTCTGTTGGACTGCTTCCTCCTCCAAAGGGGGTTCCTGTAAATAACAGAAAGAAAAGAGCTGAATAAAAGCACCTGCATTATACCCCGATCCAGTGTGGTACTTCCCGCGGGTACTCACTCGAATAACACCCCCTTCCTCCCTATTTCTTTTAAGATCCAAGTCGTGGCAGGTGAGAATCAAGAGACTTGGGGGGTACTCTGCGCGGACATGCTGACAATCAACATAGTGGATTCTTCCCATCTTTGCTTGAGATTATCTGTAAAAATGTAGCTGTCCTCATAAAGCAGTTGAGTGAAGACACAAAACACTCAGGCTCTTCTTGGCCCTTGGGTTAGCCGAAGGAAAATACAGGTTTCAAGTGAACCCTGTTCCCCAGTCCCACATGAATTATCTTTCACTTCAGTTCCTGTTCATCCCTCAGCCTCACCCCTGGGCTACAGGGATTCTTTAGTCCTTTTCTCCCAGATAGCTGCAGTGGGATCTCCTGGTCCTCTACCCAAGCTGGTGAACATACCTGCAGGGGTTGTACTGGTCATAGAAAGGGGCAGAACCACAGTTCTGCTTGGCTTTTCCTGCTCTTCTCCCCATTCTCATCCTGAGAGGGGAGTCAGGCTGTTGAGAGGAAAGAAGTTTCTGCCTGCTTCCTACAGCATCCCCAATTAACTGCTGTGCCCATAAGAGGCAGGTAAGTGTAGCAGGCAGACAATCGGGTTGGGATGAGGGGAGCTCACCCAAGCTGGGTTGAAATTCAATGCACATCCTTCATCCTCTTAATAGAGCAGTAGGTATTTACTATCCTGTAGTAAACACCCTGGTGAGTAGTTTTGTTTTTGGCTTGGGTATTTTCTATGTACTGTGGTGTATGACATTTCTTCTATTTCAGAATGAGCTTTCCTGGGTAGGAAAGGGAAGGCATGTATTGTATTGGATGTGTTTCCCTTGCATGTACACTTCTCATCGAATAGCAGTGACTTGGGCCTTAAGTGTATTAGAAACAGTGTAGTTAGAAGACATTAGGAAATGAATGCAGCTTAAGAAGGACAAATTCATCCTGCAAGAAAAATGCTACCCCTTTTGCCTAAACTTATATTGCTGAAATCACTGTTCCATGAGATGCCATCAGGTTATTACAGCTTTCAGCTGTCAGAGGGCGAGGTAGATTTCAGACCAATTTTCAATCTTTGTTTTATTATACAGCTACAGTTCATAAATTGTAACTTAGATTTTGATATGACAAAATTCCTCCCCAAAAATCATTAACTTGTTATCTTTTGTCATAGTTAAATTGCCTGGGATAGCACAATAGTCTGTCAGAGAAAACATTTCATTTCATGCTTAAGAATAAAAAGATTGGTGGCTTGGACCAAAAAAAGAATATTTCAGCCTCCTACCTCCCTTGCGCAGTGTCTGATTTTAGGCATGATCTTTGAAGTTAGATATTATAAATACATGAATGTTAAATATGACTAGAACCATTGATTAACTGTTTGATTGCTCAAAATAGTGTAGTATTTTCATTTCATAAAATGTTCATGACCTAAAATTTTTCTGGGTTTTTTTTGTGGAAATGTGAGCAAACTGAAAAAATCAGCTATCTGCACAGCCCTATTCAAGACTTCTACAAATCATGTCCCAGGGTCTTCAAGCTGTACAACCAGAAAATGAACATATGATTAGTGACCTCCTGTGAAAAATTTGACTTGATGGACTTCCTTAGCATCACAAAGGAAATCAATAGTAAAGACAGCAATACAATCTAATTTTCCAGGGTAAATTTTGGCTGCCTTAATTATAGAACAGCAGAATTGGAAGGGACCTCAGGAGGTCATCTAGTCCAGCCCTCTCAAGGCAGGGTTGTTCCTGATGAAACTGTCCCAAATCAAGTGCCTATGTAATCTGCTGTTAAAAATGTCCAGTGATGGAGATTCCACAACTTTTCTGGGTAGTCTGTTTCAGTGCTTAACCATCCTCATAGTAAGAAAGTGTTTTTGAATATCCAACCTAAATTTCCCTTGCTGCAATTTAATCCCATTATTTCAGTCCTGTCCCCTGTAGCCATGGAAGACTTATCTCCATCTGCCATATAACTGGCATTCAAGTATTCGAAGACTTATCAAATCCCCTCAGTCTTCTCAAAATTAAATAATCCTAGTTCTTTTGGCCTGCACTCACAAGCTATATTTCTGAGGCCTCTAATAATTTTTTGTCACGCCCTGTTGGACTGTTGATTTTTTTTTTTTCACATTCCTGAAGTGAGGGGCTGAAAACTGGACACAGTACTTCAGATGAGGCCACAGCAATGCCAAATAGAACAAGATAATCACTTCTCTTGAATTGCAAGTGATGCTCCTGTTAGTGTAGCCCAGTGTGGCATTGGCATTTTTTGCAACAAGAGTACTCTGTTAGTTTATATTCAGTTTACAGTCCACTGTAATCCCCAGACCTTTTCTGTAGTAATGCAGCCTTCTCCTTCCCCAATCTATTTTTGCATGCAGTCACTCCATCCCAAGTATGGGACTTTGCATTTGTCTTTGAATTTCATCTCATTGATTTCAGATAATTTGAACAGTTTATCAAGGTCATTTTGAATACTAACCTTGCCCAACTGCAGTGTCTGGAACTCTGCCCAACTTGATGTTGTCCGTAGATTTGCTGAGTGTGTACTCCATCTCATCTTCCAGATCATGAAGAAGTTACTAAAGGAACCCTACTCAATACCTCCTCCCAACTAGACATTGAACTATTGATGCTGAGCACAGTGATCCAGTCAGTTGTATATCTACCTTACAGTACTTTTGTCACCTGTTACTTCTTAAGCTTATTAATGAAAATGTATTCAGACACTGTCAAACACCTTGATAAAGTGAGAGCTTACCAGTTCCACAGAGCCTGTCACCTCACCATAGGAGGAAATAAAGTTGATCATGCATGACTAATCTGTAATTCTCCAGATTCTCCTTCCTCCCATTCTTAAAGAAGGGCACTATATTTGTCCTTTTCCAGTCATCTGGGACCTCCCCCACCCTTCACAAGTTCTCAAAGAGGATAGCCAATGGCTCTGAAATTACTTCAGCCAAACCCTTCAATACTATAGGATGACTCCCACCTGGTCCTGCCAACATGAAAACATCCAGCTTCTCTAAGCTATTCTACAGCAGACACTTGCCATGACAGCACCCTTGCCATTCTCCCTGATGACCTTGACCCAGAGACTTTCACTAGGCCTACCTCCTGCTCTGTACTGTGCCTCAGAACAAGTTTCTTTTATAAGACTAGCTTTTTCTCTAACCCCGCCTCATTCATTGAATACCTTCCAATTCTGCAGCAAACATGGCAAAGTATATAATAAGTCTCCTTTGTTATGCAACTTTGATTCATCCCTACTGAGATCATGAATCCAGAATGTAGTAGTACATGACCATGTCATTAAAGTTCATCTCTCAAGCTCTCCTAGGTACCATTTCCTTGGTTCCCAAAAAAAGGAGTGATTAGACCAGGGATTTTAGGGTCCATTCCCAGCTCTGGGGGCACTGATTTGGCTCTTCCCTCCTCCCCAACATTGATCTCCTGTTTTATTTCTGTCCCAGTCCTGTCTTTCTTGCCTCTGGTTTCTTGTCCCAATCTCATTCTCTGCTTACCCAGTCCAAGTCTCTACTTAAAGTTTCTCAAACCAGTTGCAGTTCCCTTGCCTAGGCAATATCACTTCATGCCCATGACTGAGTCCTTATTTCCTCCCTCAGTTCTCACTCTCTCCTCCTCCCTACATCCAGTCCTCATTTCTCTGCCTAACCAGGCCTAATTCCCCCTCTAGCTCCTTTCATTATCTAACTTCACCCTTACTATTTCCTAGTCCCAGTCTCCCACCCTGGGCTCCTGATCCAATAGACATTGGTGACATGGTTTAATGTCACGTTTGTCTATATTCCTTCACCTCATTCCAGGCTGTTCTCCCTTCTTCCCACCACTTCATCCTGGGTCCTTCCATTTTCCTGACTCTCACTCCTAATATTGTTGCCAAACTGATCCCAATCTCCTCGTTCCAAATCCTAGTAGCACTTTCTCTGTCCCTTCCAACCACGGTATCTTGAGATTCCTTATCACAACATAATCCCTTTCCTATACTCCCTTGTCCAGGTTTTGTCCCCTGTGTATCTGAATCAGACTGCTCCTAGCTGTCTGGGTGCTAACAGGAGGGTTACTGAGAACACAGGACAGACGTGCTCTTGACTTGCTAGACCCATTCTAGCAAGGATTAGTTGGCTCCAACCATTCTGGGGAAACTCCTGCGATTCTACTCCCTGGTACACACTCCTTTGCTCTGTGAAGATAGCACATGCACAGTGCCGTAGTCTGATCAGCAATATGAAGCATGATGATGCGTCTATACTGGAACATCCAGGGAGGGATGTTCACAAGGATAAGCACCTACCTGCTCCAGCCTCCACGTGTCAAACCCAGAAATGCAGTAAAGCCACTCCAGAGGCATCCCTCTGTGGCTACTTTTGAGACCTCTGTCTTCAATGTACTTGAGAGCAACCATGGGAGACTCCTGTGGAGTGGCTTCACTGGCACTACATTTTCCGGTTTGGCATGTACATGTGGAAGTGGGTGGGCAGGTGTGCTCAGAAGTACCTCCCCGTGCCCCCAATACACTGGCATTGCAGTGTAGATGCATATGGAGAGCCTTGAGCATACTCAATTCAGATGGCCCTGCAGAGATTTTAACTGCTAGAATCAAACAAGTCTCTGAAAATTCATAAAGTGATTTTTTCAAAAGATTATGACTTGGTCAATTTAGGAACATTTTTAGAACAGCAAAGGGCAAATTCCTGACACAAAGATCCAATTTAAAGTCTGTCCTCCAAAGCACATGGATGCCAGAACTATCTGAAAAGAAGGCTGCCAGATGTATTTGTTTTTAATATGGGTGGTAACATAGGTTTTGCCCTAGCCTCAAGTTTGGAAATTGCTGAAGCTTTCAAAAAATATTTAGCTTGAGGCAGATTCCCAGTGAATACAATTTCAGATCAAATAGCTTTTTTAAAAGTGTTTTTATTGTCCCTAAATTGATGTTTGAAGTGATCTTTTCTACAGCAAAGTTGTAGAAGTGACAATAGGTACTTGATTTTCAAATGTGATGCACCATTTTACCCATACATTTATGCATAAACACTTAACTAGTGAATATAGCTTTTGCAGCTTAAGCTGCCTGTGGGGTGCGTACATATGCTATTACGGTGCCTGAATAAACTGCAGAGCTTATTGCTTCAGGGTTTATTGCTCCCAGGTATGCTGTTTGAACACGTGCCCAAGAGCAAATAACTCCGGAGCAATAGGCTCTGCAGTTGATTCAGGTGCAGCATGTGGAGCTGGGGGGTCAGCCTGGGGCTGCTCACCCCCGGCTCCGCATGCTGCTGGGGGTTAGGCTGGGGCATGAGGGAGGTTCAGTACAGGGCAACCCCAGCACTGAAGCACTCTCGTGCCCCAGCCAGCCCTGGCAGCATCTGACAGGTGCTGCTGCAGAGTAAATTAGTTTACTCCAGCCTAATAGGGGTACATGTGTAATCAGATCTGGTAAAGCAGACTTCTATGAATCTAAGATGCAAGGTATTAATCAAAATTATGAGGAAATAAACCTTGTATCAAGTTTCTAGTTGCCATACGAGAGAAAGTTAATTCTTCCGGTGTTCCCTTTGGTGTTGATTGTTTTTGCCAGGATGAACTTGTCTGGTAATGGGAAATCATCTGACTCTAGAAGAGACGGTTTCTTGACCTTGCCCTCTTCCCCACTGGAAGGATCATGCCCAATAGGAGAGACTATTGACACATCATTTACTAAAAAGAGCAAAAAAGCATGAATGAGCATGAAAGATTATTTTCTTTTAATTATTTATAATGATATATTTCACAAGCAAAAATTTATGGCTATGCAACTTAATGCTCTAATTAAAAGGGGGCTGATCCAGCAAAGATGCAATACTCTTTTAACAACAGTGGCAAGACAGGGAAGAAAAGACACAACACTCGCATCAGAACATATATCAAAATTATCTTGTGTGTATTTTATTTTGGGTAACAGCCAAAAAATCTGACATTTTGCCCAATATGGCTTTCTTCTACAATTAAAAAAGTTGCATATACCTACAGCTGAGTTCACCAACTACAGAGAATCTGCTGTTCACTTCTTTAAACTATAGCAGCATCACCAGAGCACGGCTTTTGTGACATTTTCAAAATGAGTTATAGGAGAAACATTTTTAAAATTTTAATTTAGATTATTTTATATTCTTTATATGAAAACATACAAATTTTTCATTTATACATATACTACATAAAAAACTTATTATTGTAACTATCGAGCATCTTCAACTGGATATTTACCTTTTGCATAAAGGGAAATAGAGCTTTAGGAGGAATAACGAAGATATATTTTTTAGTTGTGCCAACTAAAATCTTATTTAAATAATAGAGCAAACAGTTCCTTGACACTTTTAAAAGATACAGAGATTCAGATGTAAAGTACATTCATAAACACAAAGAGACCATTTTCTCCCTGAGATTACCAGTGTAAATTACTGTGTGGTAATCTGTGAATTAACAACAATTATAAATAATAAAGACAGTAAATATGAGTCTCCAATCTCTTATAGCAATTTTCTCTCAAGGGGGAATGCTGGCATCAGATGCATGTAACAGACTGAAGAATCAGGCTTGATACCTCTACAACTCTTGTGTTTCATGGATTGATTTTACAAGGGTTAAAATTCTTTAATGGAGTGAATGTAATAAAATTGCTTTTTAATGAAAGTTTTACATACGGTAGTATATATAATTGGTTTAGGGATATTTTGTTTAAAGCATGAATTGTATTCAGAGGGCGAGCATCCTCAAAATGAGATTCTTGGTTTTCTAAGTGATACTTAGTTTAGTATTCCAAGTGTTCAAAAAATCGTTTTGCCTCTGCAGATCATTATAAAATAATTCTACAGTTTGTCAGAAGAATTGCTGGTGATATTGAACGTCAGAACACTGCAATTATTACTCAGAGGTAAAGTCTGATCAGTAGTAGGTCTAGAGCGCAAAAGGAACATTAAGCATTTTCCTTTTTGTTATGCTTTTGTCAAAATCATTCACCTTTGAAGGCTAGCAATTACACTTGTTCTGATTTCAAATGCTTCACCACTCAAAAAGTTATGGAATGGACAGTTTTTAAAATGCTACAAAATAACAGAATAAAATTGGGATGAATTAAACATTCCTTGCCCTATTCTGATGTTTTTTCCATTGAAATCTTATTGTGATATCTAGAAATCATGCAGTACACTGCTTTGGGGTAAAAATGGTACCTGAAACCAAAGAAGACACTTATGTATAGGAAAAAGGGGGAAAGCATTTAGTTTGTTCTACCAAAATTTATTATGTAGTAATTACAAAGTTTAAAGATTCTTTCATTTTAAATAAAAATAATAGAGATAATTACTCACATTATATAGTACCGAGTCAAGTGGTTCCAACAAATAACACGTGAAATACAGTGCATTTTCAATCAGAGACAAATACTTTCTCATTCACAGTGTTTGACATATTACAGGAAAGCTTGTTCACATAAGGGTTTTTTTTTTTAAGGTCATGCTCTTATAACAGTCCACATCACGCTGTGCCACAAAAACAAACTATCTCTTAGAATGTGAAGTATCGAGCAAACCACTCCTGGCGTTGTGGATCTGGTGAAGCCACTGGTGAAGCTTCAGTCTGAGGAGGGCTAAATTCACAAAAAGAAAAAACATTTAACCCACAACCAAATTAAGAGTGCCAAAGGCCTGAACACCTCCCCCCCAGGAATATAATACAGGACACAAAGAGCCCATTTTGTTCACAGCTCAAAAATCACATTTTTGTATCACAGGTCATGGTTCAATGTCCATCTCTAATATCTGTGATCATCCACTCCATTGGAGAGCATCAGCAGCACAGACAAGGTCAATTAAAAAGCCATATCACAAGGTGGAAAATAATATTTTGAGATAAGCTAATAAAAATCTCAGTTATCTGTTTTTGAGATCAAAAGAGGTTTTGTTGGAAAAAGGGGGACTTTGGAGGGTCCTCTTTTAGCATCCTTTTCCTAGGTAAAGTTAGTTTTCCAGAAATATGATGCAAGCATCATATTCTTAAGGACATGTGCTTAACAAAGAGTAACAGTAACTAAACAAAATACATACTCTTTTAATATTTTACATAAATCAACTGGAAATATTATTTGCATTATTTCATGCACATTGTTTAAATACATCATTGTACACTAGGAAAAAAGGAAACTGGTGCATTGTAAGCAGATTTTTCTTCTAAAATATTTTTAGAATGCTCATTAAATTAACAAGAAAAATAATCTATACGCAACTTTAATACTTGATCAAAGTTACTTGGTCAACCAAATTAAGAACAAAATAATCCCTACCGTTTGACTGGGATAATACAAGGCACGACACAATTTGCAAAGGAAACTCCAGCGTCACAATCCATGAATTCATGCACATGCTTGTTACAGATGTCTGAGCATGCACATGCAAATCACATGCACAGGGAAAAATAAGCAACACAATATATTTAACGCATTGTACTTTGTCGAACTAGAATTTTTCACTTATTCATTTCTAAACCTACCATTTGTTCTCTTTATCAATAGCAATTCTGGCATTAACTCCCTGAGCCAGATGGCATGAGGGGTGGATGCAGTGGGGGTGCAGTAGCATGACAGAACACATTTCAGGAACATCTGGGGGCTTTTTTAAAGTCCCCAAAGTAGGTGAGAATCCCCTCCCCCTTCCCCTCTGTGCTTAGAGGCACATCTCCTCCCCTTCCCTTTGGCCCCCCTACCCTGCTGGCTGCTGTTGCTTTTCCTGGGGGGGGGGAGCAGGGGCGGGGGAAGTTTCGGAGCTGCTCCTTCCTGCTACATTTGGGCTGTGCCAAGGCTAGACTTTGAAGTTTCCCCACCCTTGGACAACAAGGAAAGCAGTAGTTGTGAAGTGGGGAAGGGCAGGGTTGGGGGCATGCCTCTGAGCACAGGAAGGAAGGAGGGATTTTTAGCTGCTTTCGGGGTCCTTAAAAGTCCCTAGAGGCTCCCATGAGTTCTCTGCACTCTGGTTGGTGCGGCAGGGGTGGGGAGTGCACCAACCTCTGCAGCATGGCTCCCTGTTCCCACACCCCCGCTTTACCAAACCCTGGATCCACCCTCGGGTGGGAGGATAAGCAACTGCCTGTGGAACTGGTATTTGTGACACAATGATTTCCCTATAATGTGTTATAGGCATAAGTCAGAAATACCAAGTACACCACTTCCGCAGTATAGTCAGTCTCCAAGTACCTAAGGCTTAAATATTGAAATCTGCCCACTTAATAGTATATTTTACTCTGCCCTCTCCTCTGCAAGAATGAATTCTGGAAATGTTAATGATGATCTTTATTACTGGAAACACAGCATTAAGCACTAAAGCATGCATATATATTATATTTATGAAACAATTTGACATAGGTGAGGAAAAGGGAAAACAAAACAAAACATTCAGGTAACAGAAAAGTTTTGTTATATTAAAACCAGTATCACAGGATACTGAATAAAAAACTTACGTTAAAATCAATTTCTAAAGGATAACCAGTAAATAACACAAACATTTAAAACAATTGTTCAGATATGTAAACAATTGGAAGCACATGAATCATATTAAGAAATCTTAGAACTTTAGGGTTCAAGGCTTTATAAAAGGGTGGGAAAATATTTCACATTTCTACAGACTCTACAATAAAAAGGAATACTGTAAAGAGGTTACAAATATAGTGTAAAAATTTTAAATTCCATAGTAGTATTTGTACTCCTGAGCGGTTCATGTGACAAGTGGGGTTCAGCTAAATAGGAATACAAAATTTCTCCAAGTTAAGGAAAAAAGATTGGTGAGGCAGTGCTCACCTCAAAAACGTCTTGGGCTCTTTGGGTGGTATTGGCTGTGGAAGTGGTTTGCTGCTGTTGAACTCAATATCGTGGATGGGTGAATTAGGAATGGGGTCCAGGCGGTTAGGATGTCCATTGCCCACTCCGCTAGATTCCAGAGCACTTAGATTGGGAACACTCACAAACCTATTTGTTGACTTATCATTCTTCTTCTTTTGCTGCATTAAAAATAACAAATGTAAGCAGGCTCCTTGCACCAGAACAGAGGAGGAGATTGGAAGATTAGCTAGATTTCCATTTTGTTATGGTTTCAGAGTAGGGAGCAGGTTTGGAAAGGAAGTGGAGTAATTTCTATAATTACACATTTACTGTATCCTTTGAATAGACCCCAAAAGCATAAATTCTCAGAGAAAAATAAAATACCTCAGCAAATCTGAAAAACTATTTAGGCCTAGCTTGGCAATAAATTTCTCTGAAAGATACTGGCAATATTACTCTGAAAGATATACAATAGAATGTGGTACTGAAGTGATAGAAGGGAGGTAGCTAGTTCTCTACGAAATTATATTTCAGTCTGTTAAACCTTTCATTTTCACTTAAATCTCCATTCTCTAGAGAAAAAAGCCCAGTGTTCCATTTCTAAGAAACAAAATACCCACTAGATGGCAGAACTGAACCTAATATTTCAGTTTGAAGTACCAGTAACTTACTGCCATGTAAAAGTGAATGATTATTTATGAATTATTTTCCATGGCAAAGAGTTGCTTTATACCCCCTCTCAGATATTTTTACAACTTATAAACTTGAAGACAATTCATGTATGAAAAGTAACTATCTAAAAATGGTCTGCTGAGGGAATTTCATATTTAATCTTTTTCAATAACTTCCAGCTCAAGTTCTTTTTGTTTACAAGGTTTTATTAAAAAATATGGTTCACTTGATTTCAAAGTGAAGCTGAAGTCATTTCTTCTCATGAACTGTTTGTCATACATATTTAGCAATCATAAATAACAAACACACGACCTTGACCTCAAGGAATAAGGGAAAAACAAAACAAAACAAAACAAAAAATTTGTTCTTATTTGTAAACCATACATCTTTGTCATGTCATTTTTACAGATTTTTCTGTGTAGAACTGCATTTGACAGAATAGAACTGATGAGTTCATGTCATGCATGAACAAGAGATACTGAATGAGTGCTATTTTAGCCCCCTGAGGTGTTTCTATACGTTAGAATTTCTCTAAAGATATTCCCTAGGTTTATTTTATTCTCGCAATGTACCATGATGAATGATGTTACATTTACATTATGTAATGCATTTAAGACTCATAATGGGTTAATATGCTATTACTAGTAAAAGACACTAGGGGGTACCTCATAACAATTTTGTCCTCTTGACCTCTTAATACTAAACTGCAGCAGGGGGCAGTTTAAGAATGTATATGGTCAATGTATATGGTCATTGGTTTATTTTTTTGGGTGGCTTTTGGTTACACTTCTCCCCAAAATTTCTTCTGTTAACCCAGCTATTTGTTGTTGGGTGCTCTTTCCTAGTGATCTCCCTGACAAACCTCCATGGTTTTCCCCTCCCATCACTGAGCAGACTCTTGGGGTTTCCAGTGGAGCCCCTAATTTGAAGACCGAAACGGTGAACCGGTTTTCTATGCTTGCAGCCATCATCCCAGCAGCTGGCTGCATGTTAGGGGGACCTTGGTGACATGTTAGGGGGAACTTAGACCAGGGTCAGGAACAAACATGGGGTGCTGTTTTGGGGAAATGTGAAAGGCTGCCTTGGCCAGCCCTCACCTCCAGCCTTGAGGGAGCCCAGGTGGCCAGACTAAGTCATATGGGGGGGGGACTTGGGGTGAGACACGTTTTTTTTTTTTCAGTTTGGAGTTCCATAAACAGTCTCTCCTGCAGGGACCACTAATCAACCGTTCACCCAGCTATTCATTGTCTGATGCTCTCTCCTGGTGCTCTCCCTGACAAACCTGCATGGTATATATTTTTTCCCCTCCCATCACTGAGGGGACCCTTGGGGTTTCCAGAGCCCCTAATTCGAAGCCCAAAAGGACAAACTGTCTTTGTATGCTTGCAGCCATCTCCCTGGCAGCCAGCTGCATGTTAGGGGGAACTAGGACCGGGGCAGGCACAAATGTGGGGTGCTGTTTTGGGGAAACATGAAAGGCTGCCTATTTGCATGGTTAATTTTGGGGAACACCAGTAAGGGGTTTTTCCTTTTACTAAACCTGTTTTTCCATGTGGCCTCAGTCGTCATTTAAAAAAACAACTTCAAGTGTGTTCGCAATTCTGTCTCAGGCCACACAATTGGAGACAATGCAAAAACAGCTTCTCTCTTTTGTAGCAGCCACTGATGGCCAGATTACCTATACCCCCCTTCCCCTCCCTCGGTGTATCCTATTTGCATGTCAGTTTTGGTTTCCTGCATCTCCGGTTACTACGATCCAGATGTGCCTCGGGTTTGTAGGAGCACCTTATATTACAACATTGACCCCCTTTTTTATATTTCTTTCTTTATATTTTACACCCTTTAGCTTTCACATTTTGGCTGCCTAGAGTGGATGTCCTCTTCCCTTCCTATGCCTCCCCTGCCCCACTGAAACTAGTCTTGCGTCAACCCCCAGAGCCCATTAACAACAAAGGTATCCAAAACATTTTCTCAGAAAGACTTTATTCAATTACAAACTAATATGAAATATGAAATGAAATAAAAAAAAGTCCAGTTAGACATTTACAGAACACATTCCCCTGCTTTAGCAGTCACAACGTATGCCACCAGGCAATTTCTGATTGTGGCAGGGCACTGTTTGTGCCTGCCACATATCAGCCCTTTTCCATCATCCCAGGCAGCAGTCAATTTCGAAAGACATATGCATCATGGGAGCTTCCTGCCCATCCTGTGTAAAATGTTTATAAAACTTCCTTGGTGATCCACTACAGCTTGGAGAATGACTGAAGGAAATCCCTTCCTGTTGATGAATGACTGGTTGTTCTGGGATGGTTTTAGGATGGGGAATGCGCATCCAGTGCTCTCACATAGTTCAGGAAGCCCATTGCCTTGAATCCTTCCACCACCTCCCTGGGGTTACTCAGGCAGATGAATTTGTTTTCTGCCAGCTCCTGAAGCAGCTAGCAGACTATTTGGCAAGGTGCAGGGAGCCTCCCCGTTGAACTGATTTGCCATGTGGTACAGGCTTGTTGGGTGGCCAATTTCATCATGGTCATGGCAACACGCTTCTCTGGGGCGATGGGCTTCCATATGACAGTTGCCTGGTGCTCAGGGTGCAGTGACAGAATACTAACAATGTTGAAGAAGGTGTCCCTACTCATTCTTAATGTCTCTAGCCACTGATCATCATTTCAGGTCGACATAACAATGCGTTTCCACCAGTCTGAGCTGCTTTTGTGTGCTCATATCTGGCGATCCTTGCCCTTAAGGTATGGCTAGCAAGCCACTATAGTCTTATGAATTGAGACAGGGGGGCAAGCTCCGAGGCCTAGTCACAGTACCGGCCCACCTTCCTGTCTTGGGCAGGATGCCCAGTCTCGTCTGCCACACCTTTGCTGTTACAAAAATGGTTATAATAAGTGGGAGGCTGCCCATTTAAGTACCCCATGTCAAGGGGCTTGCACACGACTTCACCCTTCCCTTATTATTGTGTCCCATGCCTTGCAGAGTCACCCTTGTGTTGTGCTATACTCTGGATTAAGGTCAGGCCAAACTCGGTACACTGTTAGGCCTCACTCATACTGACCTGTTCAGGGCCTCACACATTCTGCCCCCCTCTCACTGAGGCCTCTACCACTCTGCCCTCTCTCACCAGGACCCTTGCACACTTGGCCCTCACTGGGTCACATCCACCCCACCCTGCTCCCTTGAGTAACCATGTAGACCATCAGGCTTATCTCTTCACCCCTTGGCCAAACAGCACACAGCCTTCTGGGCCTCTCTCATGACCCTCACCTTAATGGTGACTGGGCAATTCACCAAACACTGGGTTGACTCTGCTCCTAGCCCATCACCAGGTAACTCAACCCACAGGTTCCCTAATTGGGGCCATTTACTGTCTCTCCTACTTGTGGCTCCCTCTGAGCCAGCTCACTCGGCCTCAGCCCCACTTGCTGCTTCAGGTGTCTGAGGACTTACCTGGGCTTCACTGCCCCCTTCCTGGGCCTCAACACAGTTGCCCCCTTTTCTGGGACCTCAACACACTGCCCCTGTGCTGGGGCTCTGGGGTCTTCCACCCCCATGGACTCAGGTGCTACTCCCATGGGCAAGCCTGGCCCCACTCCCCTCCGATGTTAATAACCCACAAAATGGTACAGGATGGGGCTTTAATGTGCCCTTCCTTGACAGGGGAGGTAACCGGGCTGGCATTTCTGGGGGACTGTTCTGCTGTGGCCTGTCCCACTAGACTGCCCTTCCCTGGCAGGGTGCAGTTTTCAGTCATACCCAGGAACAGGAGCCTCCTGTCATCCCCAATAGCTCCTGCCCTTACCTCCAGGATGTTCCTGGGAAGCCACTTAGCTGCACGGTGTTGCTCTTTCAGCTGGTTGCAGCAAACTGCTCTCAACCCTGACAGACTGGGTCTTAAAATGGCTGCCTTATCAGGGCTGGCCTGCACCTGTTGGGTGCCTGCTCTCTGCCTTAAAGTGGCAGACACCCAAAGGTGCTCTGCCACCTACCTTCCCTTTTAAAATGGTTACTAGGGGAGGCTCTCCCTGCAGTTCACCGAGCAGGCTTTTCTGTAGCTTACAACAGCCTGCTAAGTAGCAAGCACCTGACAGTGCTCCAGCACACACCTTTCCCCTTAAAATGGCAACTCTAGGGGGTGTCTCCTGGCTTCTCTCCTTCCAGGTTCCTTTCTAGCCTGCCGCAGCCCATTAAGTGGCAGGCACCCCAACTGTGCTCCACTACATGCACACACAATTTATCTTTTTCAAATGTATCAGCACCTCGTACAGTTCAATCAAGAACCTGTGCTTGGAGGCTGGCATCCAAATGTGCTTTTGCAAGGGTTTGAACAGACACTCCATAAGCCCACAGCCAGGATGGGTCCCCTTAACACTAAGCACAGTAGCAGACCATGGCACTGTCTCCTCATCTCTCCATGCACAAACAGGTTGACTCAGGCCTGACACCACTCCCCCTGACTATTCGGCCCCACAGACACAGATACTTTCTGCCCCACAGGCTGCTCCTGACAGTCTGCACATGGTTTTGGTGGGAACCCACCTTCCCTGGGCTTCTCCCCTGGCTGCACCCTGCCTTTCTACACCCCGGACTCCTGAGAGTGTGTAGTGCCCAGTGACGCACAATCTGTAACAGTCTGCAAATTCAGGGGTGCCTGGGGTCCCCTGCAAGCTCCAGGTGTGGGCTGGCCAAGCCAGCCTTTCATGGTTCACCAAAGCAACACCCCCACCTTTGTCACCCTGGTCCCCAATGTGCCTCTACACTTACCCCATTTTTCTCTGGACAGGTTGATCACTCCAAGCATGCCAAGTCACTTTGCACAGCAGCTAACAATTTCTATTGATCTTTGAATATGGGGTAACCTTGAGCACACCAACAGTTTCCCAACTCATTGATGGCACATGTGGGCACCCCAAGGGGTGCAGATTGCCAAGGCTGACCAGCAGAACATTCCCAGCTAACCACTGCCAAGCAAGGTCTTCTAAGGGAAGTGAAACTGCCCATAGCAGCACTGGCCCTGCAGCCTTTGCCATCCATCATCACCACACACCCAGCACAACAAGCTTGACAAAGCTGGTTCACGCCAAGGGGCTTCACTCCTTGTAGTTCAGCATTTTGGTGTGCTAATTCTTCTTTCCATCTTGCAATGAGAAAACAAGCCTATACACTCAGAGCAAGCATACAGTAGTGCACCAAAACTAACACCTGTGTTTGGCACCAAATTTTGGTACTTCTCCATACAAAATGTACTGCTTTGCTGGGGGTGACCTTTCCAAGGAGAGGTCACTCAGAACTCTATAAATTGATGCCCCAACATACTTGGGGGTATGCCCGCAGAGCAGAGGTGGCTGAGGAATGTCAGAAGGCCAAGCAAATAGCAGCAAAGAAGACTAGAATAGCATGGAGCATCCAAGAAGTTAAAAGGTTGCTGAGGGGGCAGTGGCCAAGCAGCTGACATTGTAGGGACCCCATACTGAGTCTTCCATGTCTCAGGGACTGTGTGTGTGGCCAGCAGAGCAACAAGGTAGAAGGAGAGAAGAGCCTGGTCTGGGGTTCTGGGAAAGGGATGCCCAAGACAGCTACCCCAGGGAGGAGGGAAGACCCTGGGTTGCAATCCACTTGCTACAGAGGGTAGAGGTTTGGGGAATCCTGACTAAAACTGTGAGAGCACTGTGGGAGTACATAATCTGAGGCTGGGTGGAGGGAACAGGGAGGGACCCCTTAATCAGCATCACAAGATGGGTGACAGCCAGCTTGGTGCCTGCTCATGAAGTATGCCTTGTGCCTTTTGCTCAGGGCACTTCTCGCCTCAAAGGACTTTAATGAGTAGTCACCAATGACTGGCCATTATCCCTTGAGAAAAGAAGTGGAGCACACCCTAGATAAATTACCATAAACCACACATAATAATACCATGGCACACTAAAACCTAACAAAGACCAGCCAAGAGCTAGAACCACAGACCTACCCCATGGGTTTCAACATAGGTAGGAGGGCAGAGTGGACAAATCGATGACAGTGCTCCCAAAACCTTAGTTACCCGAGCCCTCTTGCAAACAGAATGCATTCTCCACTGCCTCAGACATGGGCACCCACCCCTCCACCCGTAAGGGCACTAGCACTATCACTACCACCACCCACAGTGGTTCTAGTGCATACTACTGTGTACGTGGTCCTGCACCCACCCCTTGCCAGCACTGCACCACTTGGAATCCTTGGCCCACCAGTCAGGGTTTGGGTACCAAGAGTGAGAGTGCCGAACACTGGTAAGTTTCCCTATCGTGGGGTATTTTTCGAAAAGCCACTGACTTTTAGCTGATATTTGTGAATGGGCTAACTGCTCAATGACATTTCCCCTCCCAGCTGTTCTTTGTGTTTCCATATGCGATGCCACAACCCAGACAGAGGAACAATACTATCAGTCAGGACAATGATTGATTAGGTAGGTATTTAATAGAAAGAGTTGTGGCAAATATAAATAATACAATTATGTAGCATGAGAAGAAAGCCAAATTCCTTTAATTTTTCCTTCCTTTCACAGAAACCAGCAGCAGAGTAAAACTCAGGAGGCATCATAAAGATTTCAAATTTGTCTTTTGACAAGTGAAAACGATGATCTCCAGTTATTCCATGAGGGACTACTGTTTATTGATTTATTATTTAATTACCATTGTTGGGGTTTTTTTTGTTTGTTTGATTGGTTGATGGTTCTTACTTCAAATTCTGTAAATAAAAGTTTTGATATTGTCCAGCACAGTTGTGCGTGTGCTGCAAAAAAACTTGCTGCTGGTGTGATGGTACATTTCAAGAGAGAATTTGAAGATGGGCGGGCAGGGGAAGGAGATGTAGGTGGGGAGGGTGACTTGGGTGGACCAACAGTTTGTGCATTTACAAAGGACTGAGACTGGACAAGAAGTGCAGACAAGCGCTTCTGGCTGGGGCTGCAACTGAGAAGCAGTATAGTGTGTGTGTTGGGGGGCAGCAGGGCACTAAGGTGCCTGCTACTTGTAGAGCCAGGATAACTACCCAGGTGGCAGTTGCTAGGGCAACCAGAGGGAGCTAGTTACCCATACCTACCAGCAGTCAGCTGACCGGGAGGGGCAGGGCCTGGCTCCTATTTAAATCCCAGGGCTGAGGCCAGGTGAGAAGTCTCCTGCCAGCAGCCAAGGGGGAAGGAGCTCTCCCAGAACAAGTGGAGGGGACAGCCCAGACTACAGGTACAGCCTGAAATTTGGGGAAGGATGGAGCACCTCTGGTGTAGCAGGAATAATATTGGAGCTGGATGGCTAAGATTTATGTTATAGCCCAGGGGCTTGTGTTTTGTTTGCTGTTGTGACTGGTGGCTTGGGAGAGGCTATAAGGGGATGGAGGAGGCCTCATAGAGGGTCCACAGCAGCATGGGGACCCTGAATGTCAGAGAAGGTGCTGCATTGAGGTGCGCTGACCCTGAGCCCCAGAAAGGGCACAGTGAGAAGCCCCAGAAAGGTGGCCAGTGAGGCGCTATGTGAGACCAAAGAACGTCAGCTACATCAGCGAGGCATGGGGCACGGTAAAAGAGTGGCTGGAGCCACGCGTAGCCCATAAGGCTGGGGTGCACAGAAACAGGGCCAGCGTACAGGAGGAAAACGGTGTCCAGGGAGACGAAGAGGCAGCCTCCCTATTATATATAGTTGACATCAAAGATGTGGTGGGTGAGAACTGGGAGTGCTTTGTAGACTGACTGGACATGGTAAGGGGTGTCAGGGGAGATCATGGCGACCCCGAGGACACCCTTCTGTTACAGGGGGTCTTTTCTCCTGCTGGCACCTTGGTGGTGCTCTGGGTGGGCAAACCATGAAAGTTGACTGGCTGTCCGAGTGTTGTGTGTGTGCCCCATCAGTGCACTGAAGTGGGCACAGGGGGCTACCTTTGCCTTCCATCACTGGGGGAACTGTTGGAGGGCCAGGGGAACCTTCTTCGAAGACTAGAAGAAATTGTTGGCTGCAGCGCAAAGCTTTAATCTTGCTTTCAAAGAGGCACTTGGCAAAAAGTTTGTGGTCCACTAGGTGGGAGACCCTCAAAGTCTCAACAGGGCCCCAGTAGTGTGCGCCTGCCCCAACAGTGCCCTGAAACAGTGAGATGGCGGCAAAGAGCAGGGTGGGGGGTCAGGCTCCTGTCTCCTGCTGGCACCTTTTGGTGGTGGCCTGGGTGAGTAAACAATGAAAGTCAACCGGCTGCCTGAGTGTGTGCATGCCCCATCAGGGCAGTGGGGGGGTTGCTGCCTTTGCACATAATCTCAGGCTGAGTGGGGGAACCAGGGAGAGATCCCTTAATTGGGATGATGAGCATGGGTGTTGCTGTGAATTGTGCCTCTGGCTCAAAGCATTTACTACCTCAAAGGACAGTAATGAATGGTCACTGATCACTGGCCATTATCCCCTGAGAAAGGTAGGGCAGGGTACCCTACATTAATGTACACATGCCTATAAGCAGGGCAGGGGGGAGGATCTTGTTTTATGTTGGGAGCCCTGAAAGTCCCACCAGTACCCCAATGGTGTGTGCCTGTTTGGCCCAACAGTGCCCAGAACCCATGGTGGGGGTTTGAGCATCTTGTCTCCTGCTGTGACCTTGATGGACTCCTGGACACCCCCCAAACTTCTGCCAGTGTCCCAGTGGTGTGCGCTTGCACCAACAGTGCATTGCAGCGGTGAGCTGTCATCAAAAAGCTGGGGGAGTAGGGAGGGGGAGGATCCTGTGTTCTGCTGGCACCTTGGTGGTTCAGTCCAAAAAATTTGTATTTTCAGATGTGATTAACCTAGTAAAATGGCGAGTTTGTTTGTTTGTGTGCATCTAGGCAACGCATAATGTGACAAGAGCCCCTGCACTGGTCAATGAGACATCTAGATTTGAATTCAGGGGTTTTTCACTTGTCCAGCAGATGCAAATGCACTTAAATAAACATTTGTGTCAGGGATAGGTTAGACAGGGATGATTCTACTGTGAACAATCAGTCGGACTAAAAGACTTTTTGAGGCCTCTTCCAGCCCTAGTTAGTCTCTGATTCTATGGCCAGAGTAACACACACACACACACACACACACACACACACACACACAATTGCCACAAACAATCCCTATGATCTGAGCTACTGGAAGGAGCAATACTGACTTGCTCCGAAGTGGGATTTTTTTTTTGTCATGGGTTTTTCCCCCCCCCCCCTTTTGTAAATAAAAGTCAATATAAAACTGATGGGAAGAGAAGGGTCAGTTGTTATTCCCCTTATTAGGTGCACTGATGGAGTGAGGCACCTATGTCAGCTTGCTCAAGTCCCCTGCATACCTCTTAATACAATGGGGGGAGGAGGGAATTTTTTTTTTTTTGACTCAGTCTTAGGATGAGGTATTACAAATTAAAATATGAATGGACTTCTAGGGACTTGAATGGTGCAGAATAGAATCCAGCTCTCCTTAGCACTGGGATCATTATCTTAGAATAGGACTGTCCAACTCAGCAGCCAGGAGCCACACACCACAGGGGCTGCACCAGTAGGAGCTATGCACACCCACCCTCTTACTGCAAGCTCCATTGGCATGGCATAGGCAGGTAGGTGATCAGGTGGCCCCCACAACCCCATTGTTTGCCAACTCCTCTGGCACTATAGTCTCCAATGTCCCATGGTGCCCTGCCCTGGCTCCAGAGAGAGAGAGGAACTGAATTGGGGAGACCCCAGCAGCAGCTAAAGTGAGGAGGGGATTGTGGGTTGGGGAGCCCAGGGGCCGTAGCGCCCTTGTGGTCTATATGCAGCCTGCATGCAGTCAGCTGAACAACCCTGTCTTGGAAGGATTAAAGTAGGCTGTGGGCAGACATAATGTTTGAAGTGCTACAATGGCTGCAGCACTTTGAAGCTCTACTAAAATTGTAATGCTACTACTAAAAATGGTAATATAGGGATGGACAGATAAAATGCCTCCCCTGCAGAACATCCCATTGGAGCACTACAAAATCACTGTGCAGGCATGGAGCAGCATGCTTTCCAGCCATGGGATGCAATGGGGGAAGGGAGGGGCATGCTTGGTCCCATGGCTTTGTTCTCTCTCCCTCCCACTGGGCAGTGGAGCCTGTCAAGTAGCCTGCTGCAGTCCTTGGGAGATTCAGAGCTACAGTATGCTTACTGACAGTCTGCCACCCTCACTAATGGTGTAGGGAGCAGTTAATGAGATGCAAGGCTCACTGACTCTCCACCTTGGAAAGAAAGGGTGGAGCAGAGCACTGTGACATGCTGGAAGACCAAGGATGTAGTTATGTTACTCTTCAAATGTGTTAAATTCTCTCAAGACAGGAGTGTCCACACATTAAGGCAGGAAAAGGAGCGAAAAGAAGGGTGGGAGCCACTGTGCAGATGTGGGATAGGGGACATGGACCCTGCAGCTTTTCAATGGCCCAGATCAGGCTTGCATTGCCCCCCTGCACCCATATTGAGGCTGCATAGCCCTTGCTGAGCTCCCAGGCTACCTGGCAGCTCTCTGCTCTCTCCCTCTCGCTCCTCTGCCCCTTGCCTTCTACAGCATGACTTTTCTGGACTTATTTAAGAAGCACTTGGATGTTTATCTTGCTGGGGTCCTTTGACCCTAGCTGACTTCCTGCCCCTGGGGCAGGGGGGTTGGACTTGATGATCTTTGAGGTCCCTTCCAGCCCTAACGTCTATAAAGCTATTGGGTACTGGGGGCTTGATCTGGGCTTCCAGGGGTGATGTGGGCCTGACCGGGGTTGACAGGGGTTCAATCCTGGAGCCTATACTGCTGAAACAACCATCAGGCTGGACCAGGCATGGGGCAGACCAGGCAGCCCTCCAGCAGCAGGTTTGAGCTATGCACATTGGAGAGAGTATTACACTCCATATGTGACTGCTCACAGAACGTGTTAACTTTCCATAGAGTTAGCACATGCTAGTTGTAACGTGTAACTACACCACAAGAGACTCCTTGTTTTGTTAAGGTTCACTATCCACATGTAACCTGTAACCATATGAAAAGTTTGCTCTTCCATCCAGCAACAGTTTTGTAGTGCTACAGGGGCATGCAAGTCTGTCCACTCAACTTTGGCAATGCTATAAGGACATTTATAGAGCAACTAATATTATGTCTGTCCGTACCCTAAGTCCCATACACTTTGATTACTCAAGCACTCTGCTGAACAACAAGAGGTAATGATGCATGCATTAAAACAGCTGAGTGACAATACCAGGAAGTTGTATATAAAAAAGGTACAGCTGTGGTTCAAATATTTACACCGAACTATCTTTTTATGCAGAGATGGTTCATTTTTCATGGGATTTTTTTTAAGTCCATATTTCCTTTAACACCGTGCATCCAAGTGCTTAGAAAAGTAAGAGTGTGTGTATAGGTATAGATATGTTAGGGCTCTGGAATTCTGCAATCGGAGGATTCTGGATATGCAAAATTACAGTTAACACTTTCATGACTTCCAAAATATTATTTAGTCCCAGAAAACATGACTATGTACTCTCAAAGAAATATGCTGCATAGATTTAAGACGTTATCAGTTATGCTGCAATAGCACTGTCTGAAAATATGCCAATGTACAAAGCTTAGTTACTCAAATTTCTGCTTTTTATATTTTACTAAAGCCAGGGTCTTGATGCACAGGACAGTACATGTTAAATCTGGGCAGAACTAAAGATACAACACGTTCTGAGCAGCTACATGGTAATGTTTACTATTATCCCTAACATGCTTAACTCACCGATTTGTTGGTCCCAGCCCCAGCATCACAATGGAGTCTTGAACTGGCTGAACACATGTTTCTTAACACAATCTCGAGATACTCCTTCTATGAAAAGTCCTAACTTTGCTGTAAGAGCGCAGTCAGCATGAGTTTCACTGCTTGAACATGCAGTCACTCATGTTTTAAGAGCATGTAACACCTGCTATGTGTAATGTGCAACATTATTCTCTTATTCCCTAATAAGAGAAGAACAACAAACAAGAGGGGGCAGACAAGGTCATTTATTAATTGAACTTTTGGTCTTTAACTGGCCAAGAGCTGCTGTTTTCTCCTACTGACATCACCCATGAACTCCTCGGCTTGCTGCCCACTGAAGCTCTAACAATGCATTTGACAATAATGCTCATTTTCCCCCCACTGTGTGTTGAGTTTATCTCTTGTTTGTCCACAACACTGAAGTGTGCAAATGGACTGCATACACAGCTATTTCACTCCAGAACAGCTGCTCTATAGTTGGATACAGATGTAAAAAAAATTTGCTGTAATAGTGAATAACATGATACAGCCTCATAATCATTGTAGATCAAGTAATTTTGTAATAGGAGGCTGGTGTATTAAATATAGCCACAGAAAATAGAGATGGGGAGGGAAATGGATTTTGAGGTGAGGGATTAAAAGACTGAAGTTATGAAAATATATCTAGCAGAAGTGGGAATGTGGAATATCCCCTAAATACTGATTTCTTAAATCAGAATTTAAAGATCAAAAGCCTACGCAGATATATTTTCACAATGTTATTTTCCTAATGCTGTGTGTAGTACATTCCCAAACTTATTTCTTTATCTTTTGTTGTAAATGAAAATATGTCAATGAGAAATAAATGAAAGATGGATATGGGAGAAGGAAAAAAATAACTTGGGACATTTGAATCTTATCTCTTGCATTTTATTACTTTAATATTAGTTTTTGCTTCTCCCCTTTTTGCTTCTGGATTGTGTTATATCTTCAATTCTTTTGAGTAATGTATTTAAATTTGAGACTGAAAACTGATATTATATAATGAATCTGAATTGCTGCTATGCAATGGTAAAAAATTCAATTTCTAGGTATACTTTAATTATTAACAGGTTTTAAATCTGATATCATTCTGACCTTAAAGGTCCAAAATATATGAATTATTAATATAGGAATTTGAAGCTACAGAAGTCTGCAAAGTATTTCACATTTTATTACCCACCCCTCCTTGCCCTCAAATGCCAGCTCATGCCCATGATATTTAAACTTCACAGATGCAATCAGGCGACAAGCTTCCAAACTTTTGAAGCTACTTTCCAAACAGTTTGTGTATCTGTCTCTGCTAGACTCAAAGCTAACATCCTGTTTACATTCCTTGTGTTTTTTAGTTTTCTAGAACTGTGGCACACCGGCATTTACTGTGAGATTTTTAATTCAGTAGTGCCTAGATTGGCAAGCTGTTTTGCTGCTGGTAGAGCTGCTGGGCTCTGCAAATTGTATGAGAGAACTAGGAACCTACAAGAAACATTACAGTGCAGAAATGGGGAAATATTCTTGATCTGAAATGGCAATACGGTTCAGGAAAATGAGAGACTGTTTCCATCTCCACTTTTTAAAAAAGAAAGTTCCCCACTATTTGCTTAGTTATGAGCTAGTGAACTAGATCCAGGGTTCAAATCTTAACTCATGTAGGAGTGCTCTGGGGGCACTAAGGTCCATTTTGTCCCATTTCTCCTGCTGCCAGATAAGTTTGAGGAAGAAACAAACTGCCAAGAAGGCACAGAGACAGCCAGCAGGAGTCATGAGAAGCAGCATCCTTTGGATACTGATGACATCATTTCTACCAACATCAAGGTGTCAAAAAATCAGGAATTGGATATCCCCCAAATCATGATTTTTTTTATAAAAATATACTGCCCTTTAATCTCTCTCAATTTTTAACCCTTTCCCATTTCCCTGCATGTGTGATAATCAATGGGCCCAACCCCTCAAATGTGGAAAGTACAATAATTTATTTATTTATTTTTTTAAGAAGGTGCAAAATGTCTTTCACCTGCACTTCTTTGACCCTCTAGGCTAATTAGAGACAGTCACAGCACACCCCCAGCCTGCTGGCCACTGCCAAGGATACCTGAATGCAGGTGAGCAGGGCTCATCCTTGATTGGCTGCCCAGCACCTCCCCCCCCCCCCCCACACACACAATCCCTTGCTGTCCCCCTAGCTGGATCCCTGAGCCTCAGTAGGGGATCCCCCACCCCTGGTGCAGAGAGAGGATTCCTCCTTCCCACCCCTCAAATGGTCCTTCAGGGCTTGGCCCTGTTCCAGGCTGCCAGGCACAGGCAGAAGCTAGGGAGCAGAGAGGTTTTACTGCCCCAGCTCTGTTAAAGCAAGGGAGCAAGGCCTGGCCTACTTTGCCAGAGCAGGCAGCACAGCACCGTCGGGCCAGATTAACACATAGGCAAACTAAGCACTTGCCTAAGTCCCCGAGTTGTGGGGGCAGGGCCCAGGCAGAATGAATTGCCCTGTCCGCTTCCCTTCCTCTCTCCTGGCTTTGCTGCTGTGGTGGCTGCTTCCAAGTGGCAGCTCTGAGCAGGGATGGGGGTCTCGGCTGGCCTAAGGCCCACACATTTGTTTGCCTAGGGCCTGCTGAAGGGTTAATCCAGGCTTGCAGCCCAGGGCTGCAAAGCATCCTGGGATGCTGGATGACTGACTTAACTTGAATCAGGAGGGGATCTGGGACACACATTCTATAAACTGGTTTAACATAAATCAGTTAAGTCTGATACTATATCCATTCAGATTTATCTTAAACCAGTTCTGGTCATTTTGAAAGCAGTTTCTATGAACGGAACTTCTGTTCTATTACAGGTTTAAACCAGTTTCTGATCACTTAAACTGGTTAATGTGCAACTTTTATCAGTTCAGGCCTGCAAAATGCTTGATCTGCCCTCCTATACCTGCATCAGTTCTGCTCCCCCCCATGCTTTCCTACTGCTCCTCCTATAACACCTGGGGTTTTTATGCTCTCTCCTAAGCCTGGGAGAGGTCCTTTTCTCCCTGTTACACATTACATTCTTCCCATGTTTCAGGGAAGGGGTAGAAGACTCATTGCTGTTGATTACATTTGTGTGGCTGGTGGACAAATTGAACGGTCTTGCTGCTGCTCCATTCCTGCTCCTGCTTCCTTAGAAAGCTAACACTGAAATTCTCAACAAAAGCCAGGACCACCACAGTCTCTATATCTCAGAGACAAAAGCCGTGCAGCTCCTAAGATCCAACAATGAAACAGTAACCAAACCAGCAGTCAAAGGGGGAGCTATTTTCATCCTTAATTGTCAAAAGGGATGACAAGATTGAATGACACAAACTCCGCCATGACCAATTCAGGCTGGACATAAGAAAGAACTTCTTTACTGTCCGAGCCCACAAGGTTTAGAATAGGCTGCTGCCAGAGGAAGTTCAAGCACCCACTCTGAATACCTTCAAGATGCATTTGGATGCTTATCTTGCTGGGATCCTATGATCCCTGCTGACTTCCTGCCCCTGGGGCAGGGGCCTGGACTCTGATCCTCCAGGATCCCTTCCAGCCCAAATGTCTATGAAAAATACATCAGTGGGCATGTCCACACATGCAAGCACGTGAGCTTGCAGCAGCTCAAATAGAAGTGGTGCAAATTTGAGCTGGGGCTTTTTGCCTCTGTGCATGTGCCCAGGCAGAGGGGACACATGGAGGGTGTACGGGGGTGCACATGCACCGCACCTCTTACAAAAAGGCACTGCTCATCACCCCACCACTGGCAGCACATTCCCCCTGCTGCCAGCACAACTGTGCCCCTCAGATGTGTCCTTCATGTGCCCGGACATGTACTTTGGTGTGGGGCAAATTGTGGCACTTGGCAAAATAACCCTGCCTGGCTCCTTCTGGATCTGCAGCCGGGGGAGCTAGACCCTGGGGCCAGCACCTGTCCTGGCCCTACCAGTGTAAAAAGCTGCCCTTTGTTGGCCTCAGCAATATAAAAACTTGCCCTAGCAAGCAGCTCAGACCTACTCCTTCTCAGGAGCTTCTGGGGCCTGGCCAATTGGTATTTGGGGACACTAGCCCCTTGTGTCAGCTGGACTGCTACAGCAGCATCCCAAATCCATTTATTTAAATACCCCCAAAATTCATGTTCTTCCACAATTAGAACAAAAGACCACTTACATAGAGAGAGGGAGAGATCAGCTGGGCAATGCTTTATTAATATATTTACAATGTTAAAGCAATCTGGAAGTCTACCAGTGTCTCTTATAATAAAATTAATTCTAAACATCTGTGTGTTGATGTGTGCTTTTGGTTTTCTTCTCACATGATGGGTGGGTGATGGGGGAATGTGGGGTTTGTAGGAGGAACATGAGAAGGGGTGTTGGGGAAGGTGTGTGGGTGGGTATGGAGAGATATTGGGGGATATGGGTCAGTGTGTGGCTAGGTGTGGGGTGATTGTGGGGGGACCTTGTAAAGCAGCTGCTCAGGAGGAGTGTCCCCTGGCCCCCACAGGGTGCAGCCCCACCACACAGCACAAGGATTACCCCCCCTGCAGGGTGCCAGCTCCACCCTGGAGGGCCACAGCTCCCCCTGCAGGATCCTAGGCACCCTGCAGGGCCACAGCCCCCCCCTCTCATGCAGGGCCCACAAGTTACCTCCTGCAGCAGCAGCGGGAGTGGGATGCTCAGAGCCTGCTGCTGCTAATCCCCCCACGGTGCAGCATGGTCCTGAGCAGCTCAGAGTCGGCACTGCCTGTGCCACTCATTGAAGACTGGTACCACTCACCAGTGTGGGGGGCAGTTGCCACTTGTGGGGACTGTGTCCCGCAGAGCCAGGCCCTGCCGGCACGGAGGCTGCTCGCACCACCAGGCCAAGCTGGTTCTATGATGGCAGGATGCGGCTCAGCACGACACACGGTTCCTGTGCACTCTGCTGCGTCCTGCCACTGTGGAACCACCCTGGCCTGGCAGTGCGAGCTGCCCCAGTGCTGGCAGGACCTGGCTTGACTCAGCATGCTATCCCTGCGTACTGCGCCAGGACCTGCCTCCGGTAGCAGTGCTGCTTCCCCCATGGTGCCTACGAGGAGGACGTGCACAGTGGGACCTGGCCTGGTGTGGCTCTGGCTTTACACTGGAGTGGGATGGGCAGGTCTGGGAGGCATGGCTCCTATGCAAATGCATGCTAGCTGTGCAGCCTGGTCTAGATCAGTTGGGTTGGGCCAGTGGGGTATGGAGCTGTGATTCTGCTGCAGGTACAGCAGGTGGCAATGTGGTGCTTTGTGACCTGGGTCCCGTACATGCTGAATGGATCCAGCCCAGCCCATCCAAGGCCATGCACTAGCGGGCAGGGCCGGGGCCGTTCAGCATGTATGGCCCAGGTTTCACAGAGCCACATTACTGCCCGCTGTGCCTGTAGCACAGCCACAGCCATGCTGCCTGCACCTCAGGGGCTGGGTGGGAGGGCAGGCATGTGGCAGCCCCTACTCAAGCCCCTCCACATCCCCATCCACCACTCCCTGCAACCCCCTCCACTCTCCCGACAACCTGTGCCACTCCTCATAGCCCCTGAAAACCCCCTCCACTCCCACAACAGCTGCTGCCACTCTCGACTCCCCCCCGCCACTACCCATAGCCCGACAACCCCCTCCACTCCCACAACAGCTGCCGCCACTCTCAACTCCCCCTGCCACTACCCATAGCCTCTAACAACCCCCTCCACTCCTGAGATCCCCCTGCCACTCCTCACACCCACCCACGCCCATAAATACCTGACGCCATGTCTCTAACTTACCTTTGACAGTGCTGGAGGCAGCAGGAGCACCACATAGATGCTCTGGCCAGAAACCAGAGCATCTCTCCTTTAGGACCAACTCCAGGGTTGCCTCTGGGACCATGCCTTGCCCCTCTGTTCTGCGGCATGTTTTTTTTTGACCCCTGGATATTCAGGGGTCTAATTTTGCCCCTGCACTGCAAATATGCAGTGCAGGGAACGTTTTTTTTGTTCCTAAACATGAGTCTTGCAGCACCTCCAAAGGGGTTTGAGACACTGCAAGATGCACATGCGCACTTGTCTGGATGCCCCCAATGAAGCCAAACAGACAATTCTCTGACACTATTATAAAGATCTTTGGGAGAACCCCACATCCATTTTTACGCAGGAAATGGAAAATATTATTAAATCCTTTCCAGACTAGCTTCAGGAAAAAAATACTTCTACTAATTGCCCACTCTCCTACCCCAGGAACATTTTATATGCTCCCAAAGATTTACAAAGGTAACTCTGGCAGACCCATCATATCCAACTGTGGTATCCTCACTGAAGAGCTATCAGGATTCGTAAAAACCATCCTGAAACCACCTGTCACTTAAAGAGCTAATTCTCTGCAAGATGCAACAAACTTCCTCAAGAAGTTCCTGAACATTAATCACCTCCCTGAGAAGACCGTACTTCAACCATGGATGGCATCAGCCTATACACTAAGATCCCACACCATGAAGGCACAGCTGCCTGCCTGAAATATCTATAAGGAAATAGATTACACTCGTATTTGCAACCATAACATATTGCGTAATTCATCCATTCCATCCTCAGCCACAGCTTCAGTTTCAACAACTTACACTTCCTCCAAACCATGGGTACAGCTATAGTCACATAAAGATAGCTCTACAATATACCAATGTCTTCATGAGCCACCTGGAAGAGAAATTTTTAGAAAAATTCGCCACCAAAACTGCACTATACCTGCACTGCATGTATGACATTTTTATTATCTGGACTTGCATAATGGCCTGTACCACTGGCTTAACAAGTACCACCCTTCAATCAAATTCTCTCTGAAATGCTCCTTCACTGAAACATCCACTTTCTAGATAACACAATCCCCCCTCCCCCCCCCCAAAAAATCCAACCAAAAAACCCTCCCACGGATGACCGCACTTATGTAAGCAGTATTCTATGGTCAGTCCCTTATGTACCATGGCATTTCCTCTGAGAATACCTATGAGACGCATCTTGACAAACTGAAAACTGTCTTTACCCAGCAACCCAGCACACTCCAGCAGAGAACTAGACTGTATCTTTGAGTGTACTGTCTAAATGCCCTGCAATAATCTCCTACAATACAAGAAAAAAAACTTGACTAACAACCCTTGGTTGCCACCTATCATCCCACACTCAAATCAATAAAAAGGGTCATCAGAATTACAACCTATATTTGAAAAGGACCATACTTTGAGAGACAAAGTTCCACTAAGCCTGCAACTGCTCTCAGTTCCTAGCCTTCAGACACCTTCCCAACCTTGCCCAACTCATTATCAGAACCAAACTCCCCACTGTTCAAAAGGAACCAAAAGGGACCCAAGCTTGTCTCAAAACAAGTTCAAGACCTGTCAACTCATCTCTACTAACACTACATGCAACACTCCCCACAATAAAACCATCAGAATCTATGGATCATATACATATCTATCCTGGAATGTGATATACCTCATCTAGTACACTAAATGCCCTCATGGGCTAGGGACAGACATTCAAAACGCCTGAACCTGAATTGATTAATTCTTTGCAGGTTAGTCTAACTTGGCTAGACTAAATCAGTTTGTAACTAGACAGACATCCCAGATATGCAGGCACATGCCTGCAGTGGCTCAGGCTAGAAGCCAGGGGAAGCTAGAGCAGCCTTCTCTTCTATTCCACAGTACTGAGCAGAGGGGGAAGGGGTGGCCAGGCCCCAACAGGATGCTCTGATTAGGGAGGGGTTCCCACCCTCCTGACCAGGCAATTGATAATACAGTGTTTATCACCACATTAAGAATACAACAGAAGGACATTACCATTTACCTGTTGATTCTGTCTTTGTCCCGTCTGCCACAACATGGACCATAGCCAGGATGTGGTCTGCTAACTAATGCTGAGAGGTGTCTGTAAGGCAGAGAGGATGGGGAGGGGAGTGGGGGAGCTGGCAGATGCCTGCAGTCTCTGCCAGAGCTGCAGCCAGGGAGCAGAGGAGAGGGGCTAGCCCTGCTGTGGAGCCAAGAGCTCTGCCCAGCCAGAAAACATGCTGGGACGCTGGGGGAGTTTGATTTAACTTAAACCAGCAAGGGGTCTGGGACAGACATTGCATAAAATGGTTTGACCCAAATCAGTTAAGTCTGATGCTACAATCAACCAGGTTTATCTCAAACTGGTTTCAGCCATTTTCAAACTGGTTTATGTGTACCGAAAATCTGTTCTGTTACAGGCTGAAATCAGTTTCTTATCACTTAAACCACTTTATGTCTAATGTCTGTCCCTAGCCCTGGTAACTATGCGAGTGAAACTAGACAAAAACTATGGACCAGATAGAGTTATTGCTCAAAAATGATAAAGGCCAGAGACACCAGAACACAAGCAGAAAAACATTTTTCACAGAATAATCACTTCTTGTCTGACCTCACAGTTTTCATGTTCAAGAAAAATTTACAAAACACCTTCAAAAGATGAGTCTGGAAGCAAAAACTCTTTAGTTTCCTGGACACTAGGAACCACTGATATGACTTCATGGTCCATTATAATCTACTTGATACCTGCTAATCTCTTCATTTCATGCTTGATAACAACCTACTGAAATGATGCTGCTTTTCACTCATCAGGTTTTTACTACAGATCTCTTGTCAGTTGGCTACCGGATCATTTATCATACATCCTGTTACTATTTATTTCTTATTGATTTATCTATTTAGCTCTGCTGTGCCTGCTTCTCTCCCAAAGACCTGAGGAACAGCACCATGATACCTGAAAGCTTGCCTAAATCTACTGGAACGACTACATGGCTGGGATAACAGGTATCACAGAAAAAACTCCCGTCTCAAGTATTTTCTGGGCCATCAAGACTACAATATCACTTCAACACTACCATTCAAAGTTTGGTCTCTAGACATTTTTCTACCATACATTAATTTAGACTTATTTTTCATTTTAGCAATAAAGCTTGTGGAGCATACCTTCACCAGTGGATTAATAACACCAACGTTAGGGCTTGCATTAAAGACCTTGTTGAAGTTAGTCTCTCTGTTAACCAGTTCCAGTTGATAGAATTTTTTGTCCTCCTAACAAAGAAGAGCAAGAAATTAGAACCTCTGTTCATGCATTTGCAATTAGCTAAAAACCATCCATGTATAAAAAACTGTTTCAAACATAATTAGCTCTAAATATTTTAGAAGTAACCTATATTTCTATGAATTCCTTTAAATTTCTATTTAAAATGTATGTTTATGGCATACCACAGGCAATTAAAGGAATACCAAATAGTTTACATTTATAGGATTCTGTTGGTTTTATTTCACCCTTAAGAAACATAGTCTGGTGGGCTATACACATAGGCAAGGACTCAGAATACTTAATTTCTAGTTTTTGTACTGTCTAAATTATAACCAGATAACTATTCTGAACCTCAGTCTTCAATTTTTGTTTCTGAATCAGGAACATCAGAATATCCTATTGCTGTGGATTTAATTTAAGAGATGTGGAGACTCTGGACAGAATCTTATTTCATTGTATATGTTCAAATTGCACTTATCCAAGCCACGTAGCTGCCATTTGGGACACTTACAGCAAGTGATTTTACTATATATGCTTATGCATTTGCACAGCTACTGAGCATGTGCAGGAAGCTGCGCTCTGGTAAAGCAGGTACATGATTCTGTACACATGAACCCGAGCAAAAGTTCCAAAACTGCTGCTCAGCAAACATGGGGGAAGGAGGACCCTCTCTTGTTTGCCCCAAAGCCTAATGATTAGTGCATGGGCATTTCCATACTTGTTTTGAAAAGCAGTTGAAAATTGTAGGTCCCAGTTCCTCAGTTTACAGTATCATGCCCAATCCTGCAAAAGTTCATGTATATGTTTAACTTTACTAATTGTGACAGCTCCATTATAGTCACTGGGATATTAGCATGTGCATATTAAGTCCGTTTTGAACAATTTTCCCCAGACATGTTTATATCCTGCAAAACTTAAAATATGTAAAAACAAAACAAAAAAACAAAAGCAAACAAAAACCTTACAATCAGTTTTTTTATGAGTTGATCTCTCTCTGCAATCAGATCTTTCAGTTCTGCAATAAGCTGCAAATCTTCTGGTCTTGACTCCCTGTTTTGATATTTTTCTTCCATTTCTTCTAAACTTTATAGGAGAGAAATAGCACACCTTAAACTTAATATAATACAAATAAAAACTGAATGAATATGGTCATATTTTTGATCAGTACAATAGGATATGCAATTAATAGAAAACAGGAAACTGTTCATCTCACACATTAAAATTTCAATTTGAACATGAATCTGAATTATTAAAGAGGTTTTAACAAGTTTGGATTTCATATAAGACTATTCTCTTGCTGTACCAAATAACATTTTGGGTAAGATTTTGAAAACTCTGTACATGTAACCTTCAGTACCATTAAAGAAATCTGGTTGGGACTGGACTGAAAATCCCTTTGAGCAAGGAAAAATAAATGAACTGGAATCACAGGATGCATTTAAGAAAAACTAGTTCTCATGTAGTAGAACAGGAGTAACTAATCTAATTTCACTTGAATTTTGAGTAGTGATCAAAATGTATCTTGGCTGACTTGTTCTTAGGCACTGAGCAAAAACAAGAGGCCTGATATTTATCTAATACATTATGAGATTATAAAGAGGTGCATAGATATATTGGAGAGAGAAACAGAGACAGACAAACAGGGTTGGCACCATCTTTCTCAGCTGATGTGGAGGAGAGTGGGGCAAAGATATCCGAGAATGGTGAATACTAATTAGTAACTAATTCCTGGCCGAAAAACCAACTTAGCACCATTAGACACGGTAATAAAGTAATTAGCTGCAAGAAAAGCAATCAATACTTGGATATTAGCATTTCAAGAGGAAAATAACAGTTGATTAGGTTGAGAAAAATATGAAGAAACTGGAAATACAGAAGGGAAAGCATTAAAGGAGAAAACTGAAACAAGCCAGCCAATTTAGGAAACAGTTATAGAAGAAACAGCATAAGAATCTTTATATTTTTAGCAAAAGATAAAGTTTTTAAAGTGTTTTCAGGAAACTACCTCAAAACACCATTTGTTGCTAAAACATAATTTTCAAATTCCTAATTGATGCTGAATATTTTCCAGTAGAAAACTGCTGAAACACTTTTCTGTCAAACTCAACTTTCATGTAGTTTACTGTCCTAAGTTTCAAAATAGGCCCAGACTTTAGAATCTTAGGAGAAAAAACCCTGAAAAATTACAACTTAAGGTATTCAGTCGGTGTCAATTTAATTTCACAAAACTTGCTGAGATAGATATAACTTTTTTATTTTAAGGCAGTATTTTCTGTTCAGAAGCAGTCTTATAATCTTGACACGCGTACACCTAAAATTTATAAGAATAACATGAGGGGGTAAATTGAGCATGCTTAGTGAATCTGTTCATGACTTAACACAAGGATATTTCCTCTCACTAACAGATGGAAGAAAAATGTTAAAGGGGTCACATGATTCAACGATATAGTCTCCCTCCTTGTAGCTTCATTATGGAAGACCTCTAGTGTGACTGGTACAGGAACACGGAGAACTTTCACCAGCTAGTAGAAGTCTCTAATAATGAGTGACTATAGAGCCTTATAACTACCTCTGGCAGATGACGAGAGATATAGCAACTAACATAGAATGCATGGTCTGAGGCAAGAAAAAAGGATCCAGGTTACAAGGACAGGGAGTAATAGCAATACATGCAAGGACTCATTTCATTTGCAACTCTGCGTAATACGCAACTAAGTTTCCCCCCAAATCACTAACTTACTGGCCTCTGTTCTGGCACCATGCACAGCTTCTGGGGGGCTGCATAAAAGAGGCCACATATTTTGGTCTGCAGAACACTTCTTTTTGGGGTGTGCAATCATGAATTTATGACCTTCCAATTCAAATAATGTAATTCTCATAAAATGGAAGAAAGAATTAGAGTGAGCATACCAACTAGGGCTGTGCAAAGCTTCTGGTGGTGATTCAATGGCCTAATCTCCAAATCCAAATCAAATCAGGGACCAATTAAAAGGTCTGAATCAATTTGAAGCTCTCCGAATCTTCAGCAAAGGGAGCTGCAGCTGGACTAGGAGATGGTAAGTGGGGGCTGGGGGAGGGGACCATGGGAGGCCCCTGCCAGGCCCTATCCCCTGCCTGCTCCCCCAGCCCACCTCATGGCTGCCCTGCCTGCTCCAGCTCCTGGTGCTGTAAAAAAAGCCCTGACTCACCGGGTGCTGCCAGGTGGGTGGGCGATCCCCACTGCCCCCCACTGTCCCACGCTGCATGGGGGGCTCTGCACGAGCCTCCCGAACCCCTCCTGCTCCTCCAGACACCCCCCGCTCTGGCCCTTTAAGAAAAAAAAAAAAATGAGAAAAGCCCCAAGGCTCATTGCTCCTGCAGAGGCCTTGAGGCTTTGGGGGTGGGGGAGTTGTGTAAGAGTCCCTATGCAGCAGGGGGCAGCGGGGATCACTTCCCACCTGACAGGAATGGTGAGTCTGGGGTCTTTCTCAGGTTTTTTTTTTTTTTCCTTAAAGGGCCGGAGCTGGGGCGGGTGGGGCAGCCATGGGGGGGGTGGGCTGGGACAGTGGCATGGGGGGCAGCAGGGATTGTCCGCCCTGCCCAGCAGTACCCAGTGAGTCAGGGCTTTATTTTTTTTTCAAAGTGCCAGGAGTTGGGCTGGGCAGGGCAGCCATTGCCCGGCCAGGCTGGGAGAGTGGGTGGGGGATGAGCCTGGGTGATTCAGAGCTTTGGCCAAATTGATTCAGGACAGTGATTCAAATCACCCAATTAAATCACTGTCCCCCTAATTGGTGGAATCTGAAGCAACTACTAGCTGCTTCACACAGGCCTAATACCAACTAACATCATTTGTGCCCATAAATAATTAATTTAAAGAGAATAAACATATTTAGACAAAATATTTTAAAATTTCAAAAACACGATTGCATCTTGATTTGCAAAAAAAGTTTTTGATTAAGCATCACAGACATTTAAATACACTCAGCTGTTTTATTTTTGTTGATAGACTCTGTTAAATTTTATGCTGGATTAAACTATTGTATACAAATCCCCAGAGTTAGGCTCAGCTATCATTTTATTTTCATGCATCTCATAAGCCAGTTTCTGTGAATATCATAGTATAGAATCTAGTCAAAATAGCTTACTAATACCACCATTAAATTACTAAGAACTAGATTTTCCAATTCACTAAGTCCATTACTCACTGTACTTACATGGTACAGTTATAGAGTCATAGGGAATAGGGCTGGAAAGGACCTTCAGAGATCATTTAGTCCAACCCCCTGTCTGAGGCAGGATCTGCCCTAGCCAAACCATTCTATATAAATACAATCTAACCTCTAAATAAGATTACCCTCAACCCTGATACAACAAAGACCTAACAGCCTAACCTGCCACAGGTAAAGCAGGGGAAACATGGCAGCCAATGTCCTGATTCTGTAAAATGTTTCATAGTTTCATAGTTTCATAGTAGCTAGAGTCGGAAGGGACCTAGGTAGATCATCTAGTCCGACCCCCTGCCTTGGCAGGAAAGAGCACCGGGGTCAGATGACCCCGGCAAGGTGCTCATCTAACTTCCTTTTAAAAATCCCCAGGCTAGGAGCCTGCACCACTTCCCCTGGAAGCTGGTTCCAGGCCCTAGCCGCCCTGACTGTGAAGTAGCGCCTCCTAATATCTAATCTAAACTTACCCTCCGCCAGCTTGTGACCGTTATTCCTGGTCACTCCTGGCAGCGCACGGGGGAACAGGGACTCCCCCAATACCTGCTGATCCCCCCTGACCAGTTTGTAGCAGGCCACAAGGTCCCCCCTTAACCTTCTCTTGTGGAGGCTAAACAGGTTCAGGTCCCGTAGCCTCTCCTCATAAGGCCTGCCCTGCTGACCCCTGATCATACGAGTGGCCCTCCTCTGAACTCTTTCCATATCGTCCACGTCCCTCTTGAAGTGTGGCGCCCAGAACTGGACGCAGTACTCCAGCTGCGGCCTGACCAGTGCCGCATAGAGGGGGAGGATCACCTCCCTGGACCTGCTCGAGATGCATCTGTGGATGCATGACAGGGTACGGTTGGCCTTCTTGACTGTCTCCCCACACTGCCGGCCCATGTTCATCGTGGAGTCAATGACGACTCCAAGATCCTTTTCCGTCTCCGTGCTGGCAAGAGGGGAGTTCCCCAACCTGTAAGTGTGGTGCCGGTTCTTCCTCCCCATGTGCAACACCTTGCACTTATCAGTGTTAAACCCCATCCTATTCTCCTCTGCCCACCGTTGCAACCTGTCAAGGTCAGCTTGTAGCCTATTGCACCCTTTTAGTGCACCCACATCCCCCCACATCTTAGTGTCATCAGCAAACTTGAACAGGGTGCTTTCTACCCCCTCATCCAAGTCACTGATGAAGATGTTGAACAGTGCGGGCCCGAGGACCGAGCCCTGCAGAACCCCACTGCCCACGTCCTTCCAGGTCGAGAAGAACCCATCCACTACCACCCTCTGGGTGCGGCCCTCCAACCAGTTGGCGACCCATTTGACCGTGTGGGCATCGACACCACAGTCTCCCAGCTTTCTGATGAGGACAGGGTGAGAGACAGTGTCGAAAGCCTTCCGGAAGTCCAGAAAGACTACATCCACAGCAACCCCTGCATCTAATGATTTGGTGACCTGATCGTAAAAGGCCACCAGGTTGGTCTGACAAGACCTGCCACTGATGAACCCATGTTGGTTGCCCCTGAGCATGCATTCCCCTGCAAGGCCCTCCTGGATGTGTGCCAGGAGAATTTTTTCAAAGAGCTTACCCGGGATTGAGGTAAGACTAACTGGCCTGTAATTTCCCGGGTCCTCTTTTTTTCCCTTTTTGAAGATAGGGACCACATTGGCCCTCTTCCAGTCCTCCGGCACCTCACCAGAGCACCACGAGTGCTCATAGAGCTGCGCCAGGGGTCCCGCAATGACCTCGGCCAATTCCTGTAGAACCCTAGGGTGAAGATTGTCTGGACCAACGGACTTGAACACGTCCAGCCTCTCCAGAAGTACCCTAACTAACTCCTCGCTAACCCCTGGCCCAGGCGTGTCTCTCCCGGGGCCCGAGGGGCACCCAGCAGGGAGGTGGCTGAACTGGTCAAATACATAGGGAGAGGGAGGATGAAGAAGGCACCAGGTAATGTGGGGCCCCTGCAAAGTATGCTGGGCAATCTGGTAGTTGTGCCAGAGGAGAAAGCGGACCTCTTTAACCAATTCTTCATGTCTGTTTTCTTGTGCAGGGACCGGGACTTCCCCGCTGTGATGCCAGATGGACTCAAGGGGAACGCCTCCAGATCTCAGGTTGGGGAGGACCGGGTTAGAGAGCTTCTGGAGGGGCTGGACATGTTCAAGTCAGCGTGTCCAGATGCTCTCCACCCCAGGGTGTTGAGGGAGCTGGCTGGGGTTATTGCAGGGCCCTTGGTACGGCTTTACGAGCGCTCATGCTGCTCGGGCCAGGTGCCACATGACTGGAAGATAGCTAACGTGGTCCCCATCTTCAAAAAAGGGAAGAGAGAGGATCTGGGCAACTATAGGCCTGTGAGTCTTACCTCTATCCTTGGGAAACTCTTTGAGACGATCCTCAAGGAGCACTTCTGTGATGGGCTGGCTTTAGGGATGATGCTCAAGGGCAACCAGCACGGTTTCATTAGGGGCAGGTCATGTCAGACCAACCTGATTGCCTTTTATGATCAGGTCACAAAGGCAATGGATGCAGGTGTTGCCATGGATGTAGTCTTTCTAGACTTCAGCAAGGCCTTTGACACCGTCTCCCACCCCATCCTCATTAAAAAACTAGGCGACTGTGGCATTGATGCCTACACACTCAGATGGATTGCAGATTGGCTCAAGGGTCGTACTCAGAGGGTGGTGGTGGACGGGTCATATTCGACCTGGGGAGAAGCGGGCAGCGGAGTCCCCCAGGGCTCGGTCCTGGGGCCTGCACTGTTCAATGTCTTCATCAGCGATTTGGATGATGGGGTGAAATGCAACCTGTTTAAATTCGCTGATGATACCAAAATTTGGGGTGAGGTGAGCACGCTAGTAGGGAGGGAAAGACTGCAGCAAGACTTGGATAGGTTACAGGGGTGGGCTAAGAAAAACAGGATGCGTTTCAATACTGACAAGTGCAGGGTGCTGCACTTGGGCAGTAGTAACCAGCAGCACACTTATAAGATGGGAAACTCCCTTCTTGAGAGCACGGAGGCAGAAAGGGATCTTGGAGTCATTACTGACTCCAAGATGAACATGGGACGACAATGAGAGGTCACGGTTGGCAGGGCTAACCGGACCTTGTCATGCATCCACAGGTGCATCTCAAGTAGGGCCAAGGAGGTGATCCTCCCCCTCTACGTGACACTGGTCAGGCCACAGCTGGAGTACTGCATCCAGTTCTGTGCACCCCATTTCAGGAGGGACGTGGACAACATTGAAATGGTCCAGAGGAGGGCCACCCACATGATCCGGGGACTACAGGGCAGACCCTACACTGAAAGACTGCGGGACCTAAACCTGTTCAGCCTTCACAAGAGAAGGCTGAGGGGGGACCTGGTGACTGTCTATAAACTCACTAGGGGGGGACCAGAAGGGTTTAGGGGAGACACTGTTTCCCCTAGCGCCCCCTGGCATGACAAGGAACAATGGACACAAATTATTAGAGAGTAGATTTAGATTAGACATCCGCAAGAACTACTTCACAGTTAGGGCGGCTAGGAGCTGGAACCAACTTCCTAGGTAAGCGGTGCTGGCTCCTACCCTGGGGGTCTTTAAGAAGAGGCTTGATGCCTACCTGGCTGGACTCATTTGAGTCCAGTCTTTTCTCCCGCCCAGGCGGTGGGTCGGACTTGAAGATCTACAAGGTCCCTTCCGACCCTACTTCTATGATTCTATGATAAGGGTCCTACTATCAATCATATAGGAACCAGGTGACTCAGGATTTTAGAGCCATAACTAGTTCCCACCTTTTTGTACATGACAAGAGTTTAAATTCAGCCAAGAATCTTGCCCTGTATTTCCTTTTTAAGACAAGTATGGTATAGATCTAGGCTACGCTGGTATATCATATATCATATCTTTTGTGTAAAATGGCACGAATAATTAAAACTGCTAGCTGAAAATAACACTTCTAAGTGCCGGCATGAGCCTTTATGCCCCGGAAAGATTTTATCCTCAGGAAGATAATTTTGCTACCACTAACCTTCTCACCAAGTGCTTGCTGAAAGTATGGGCTCAATCACAGGAAATTAGGGTTGAAAGGAACCTCACAAGGTCATCTAGTCCAACCCAGCTCTAAGCAGAGCCATCCGTAATTACATCATCCCAGCCAACACTTTGTCTAGCCGGATCTTAAACACCTCCAAGGATTGAAACTCTACAACGGGGGTAGGCAATGTTTTTTGGCCAGAAACTGGGATGCTGCAAGCCCTGCTGGGAGCAACGCAGGCTCTGTCGCTGGCAGCAGCTACCCGGAATTTGGGCCGGCTGCAGCTGGGAGGCTCCAAACAGCTGTGCTGTGGCATGCCAAGCAAAATGGCCTCGTGTGCTACATGTGCCAGGGGTTGCTGACCCCTGCTCTACAACCTCTCTGAGTAGCTTATTTCAGTGCTTCACTACCCTCCTAGTGAGAAAGTTAACCCCAAGTAACCTAATTTAGTTAAACTAAACTAACCTAATCTAACCCAGACCTTCCCTTGCTGCAACCTGAAACCATTACTCCTTGTTCTGTCATCTGCCACCACTGAAAACAGTCTAGCTCCATCCTCTTTGGAACCACCCTTCAGATAGCTGATGGTTGCTATTAAACAGTCCCTCAGTCTTCTCTTCTCCAGACTAAAGAAGCTCAATTCCCTCAGCCTCTCCTCAAAAGTCATGTGCCTCAGCCCCCAACCATGTCCGTTGCTATCTGCTGGACTCACTCTAATTTGTCTACATCTTTTCTGTAGTGGGGGGCCCAAAACTGGGCATGATACTCCAGATGTGGCCTCACCAGTGATGAATGGAAAGGAATAATTACTTCTCTCAATCTTCTTACAATGGTCCTACAGTTGTCTATGCCGTTAGTCTTCTTTGCATCAAGAGTACTGTTGGCTCATATTTAGCTTCTTGTTCTCTGTAACCCTGAGGTCCTTTTCTGGAGAACTGCTGCTTAGCCAGTCAGTTCCCAGTCTGTACTAGTGCATGGGATTGTTCCATCCTAAGTACAGGACTTTGCACTTCTCTTAAATGAACTTCATGAGATTTCTTTTGGTCCAAGTCCTCCAATTTGTCAAGGTCTCTCTGAATCCTAGTTCTACCCTCCAGGATATCTACTACTCTATCCAGCTTGGTGTCATCTGTCATTTCAGTGCTTCACTACCCTCCAAACTTGCTGAGGGTGCACTCCATCCCATCTTCCAGGTTATTGATAAAGATATTGAACAAAACCAATCCCAGGACCAACCCTAGGTGCGCTCCACTTGATACTGTCTGACAAATAGACATTGAGCCATTGATTACTACCCTTTGAGCCCAATGATCCAGCCAGTTTTCTATCCACATTATGGTCTATTGATCCAACCTATATTTCCTTTATCAACATGTAACCTTTTCCATACCCTACTACTTAACAGGGTGTTCATTTAAAGGACAATTGTCCACTACAGCCCTTTAAGGCAGGGGCAGGCAATTATTTTGGATGGAGGGCTGCTTACTGAGTTTTGGCAAGCCATCAAGGGCCGCATGACAGGCAGCCAGGGGCAGATAAATATTAATTTTTTTAGGGGACCTGCAGGCTGGGTAGAATGGCCTGGCGGGATATTTAGAATCAATTTGGAGCTTTAACTTGGTTTCCTGATTCGATTCAGATTTGGATATTTGGCCCATGAATTGGGATGAATCTCCTCCGAAATGAGCCAGCTACCGAAGTGTCGCACAGCCCTAATACCGAGAAAGTGAAACATGTCCTGTCTTTTGTATAAAAGGACAAGTAATATGTTCCCTCTGAATTATTAAGAACTAAAAATATTTTTGTTGCTTTTTCTACTCTTTATCTTTGGGCCTAATGCTATAAAAAATTATCTAAAAAATTCCAGTGAAGTCTGTGTGAATGTCTGGTGTGCCAAGAATATTGGACTAAGCGATGTATTTAAGTGTGGTATTTGTGTGTGTGTGTCTTTCCAAGTACCTCCAACAACTTACTGGACACTATAATGAATTACTCTTCACTCAAACTCAGCCATATATGAATTTTTTTTTAATGCAACAGAACTTACGAAATTTGTAAAGCTGAATTAATTTCCTTGAGCAGCTCTTGGGTCTTATTAAAATCTGCCAGCATACTTTGTTTCTCTCTGATGTGGTCTGCTGTCAAGACATCCAGTTCTTTCTCAAGTTTCTTGCTTAAATCTTGCTCATGCATCCTGTTTAATTTATTTTTTGTTAAAAAAAAGTTATTCTAACATTAGTCTGTTTTGTTTGTCATGATTTTCTGCCAGGTTTGTAATGACTTTTTGCACAGTACCAAACAACACTGAACGGAATTACTGAATCAACAAGTCCTGCTGCTTAATTTTCTCTAATCTTCTAGTTTATTTCATGGAAAAGCCATCTCCTTTAATGCTTTTTGAAATAAATAAAAACCAATGATTTTTAAACAATACTTAGGAAAATTTTAATTACCATAAGCAAAATGTTTTGAAATCACAGCTGACTAATACACATTTACTTTACCATACATCAGGGTGGGCAATTATTTTGGGCGGCAAGCCGCTTACTGAGTTTTGGCGACCTATTGAGGGCCACGTTACAGGCAGCCAGGAGTAGATAAATATTAATTTTCTAAATTTTGTAGGGGCCCTACGGGCTGGATAGAATGGCCTGGTGGGCTGCATCTGGCCTGCGGGCCACATTTTGCCCACTCCTGCTATACATGGTAATAGCATTTTCTATCAGAGGGCAAATCATACTATTACATAACTAAATGCCTAACAAGACAAAGAGGCAAGTATCGCTCATAAACAGCAGGCACTGAGATTAGTAACAAAAAAAATTTTAGTTTATGGTAGGAAAAATTCATACCTGATCTGTTGGTTGGATTCACTGCGTATTCTAAGAACTTCTTTCCCCTTAAACTCCAGTTCCTTGGTCAGGGCACTTATATTCTCATGAAGATTAAGAATCTCTTTATCCAGTTCAGCTATATGATGATCTCGGTGTCTCAGCTCATCCTGTAGATCTGATATTCGGCACAAAAATTCCTTTTCCTGTCAGACAAGCAACAAGTGTAAAGGATACTTGAATGGATTCCTCTTCCAGATGTATAGTACTTACTTGTCGGAGATCATAATATACCCTACTTTTTCCATCTTATTATGATTTTTCTTCTTTATTTCCCATTACCAGTGTTTAAGTAATGAGTGCAAGGGTACAGTATTATTATCCACATACTGATAAACAAAATAAGACAGAAGACCAAGACCATTTTTTCATTGTGTGAACCAGGGGTCCAAATCAAGAGCTTAGTTTCATTATGTTGATCACAGTACAAATATGCACAAAGACATGGTCCCACTCCCAAAGAGCTTAAAATTTAAGCAGCAGAGTGATTAATGAAGGGCAACAGTAACAGAAAGGAAGGTTTAAAAAGTATTCTCTCTCCAACATGTCATCACGCATTACAGTTAACATGTCTCAATACTTCTTAAAGAGTTTATTAATAAGAGATATTGTCCAAGACATACTCTACATGTATTCCTTCCCAAACTGGAAACAGAATGCTACCAATAAAAACTCTGCCTCATCCTGCTTTATTCAGGGGCAAGCTGCTCTGATTGAACTTCCACATACTGCCAGGATAGGAATGGACACATGATTGAGTTGTGCAAAACAGCTGATACAAAGTAAATCCCTTCCCCGCCTTTATCTTGGTATAATTTGTCTGTCCATAAACTTAGGGATGGATCCTGGTCCAGAGCCATGTCACTGCAGTTTAGGGCGCTTAACACATTTTGAGATAGTATAGCCTGTACTTGGCTACACTGTGTGCTCAGTAGGATGTGCTCTGCCTGGGCAGCTGCCCAAAGTGAAGAGAACTGCACAGACACATGTGTAATGTGCCAGTTTTCTATCTACCTTACAGTCCATTCATCCAATCCAGACTTCCTTAGCTCACTTGCAAGAATGTTATCAGTCATATCAAAAGCCTTGCTAAAGTCAAGGTATATCACATCCACTGGTCTCCCTGCATCCACAGAGCCATCCATCTCATCACAGAAGGCAATCAGGTTGGTCAGGCATGACTGCCATTTGTGAATCCATGCTGACTGTTCCTAATCACCATCTTTTCCAAGTGCTTAGAAAAGGATTCCTTGAGGATTTGCTCCATGATTTTTCCAGGGACTGAGGTGAGGCTGACCAGTCTGTAGTTCCCTGGATGCTCTTTCTTCCCTTTCTTAAAGATGGACACTATATTTACCTTTCTCCAAACATTCGAGACCTTTGCCAATCGCCATGAGTTTTCAAAGATGATGACCAGTGGCTCTGCAATCACACTGGCCAACTCCCTCAGCACCCTCAGGTGCATCCCATCTGGCCCCATGGACTTGTACATATCCAGCTTTTCTAGATAGTTCCTAACCTGTTCTTTTGCCATTGTTGGCTGCTCACCTCCTCCGCAAACTGTGCTGCGAGGGCAGTAGTCTGGGAGCCTGCCTTGTCTGGAAGACTGAGGTGAAAAAGTCATTGAGCACTTCAGCCTTTTCTGCATCTTCTGTCACTAGGTTGTCTCCCTCATTCAATAAGGGACCCACACTTTCCTTGATCATCCTCTTGTTACTGACATACTTTTAGAAACCCTTCTTGTTACCCTTCATGTTCCTTGCTAGCTGCAACTCCAATTGTTGCAAGGCAAGGCTTTGGCCTTCCTGATTTCATCCCTGCATGCCCAAGCAATATCCTTATACTCTTCCCTAGTTGTTTGGCCAGGTTTCAACTTCTTATAAGCGTCTTTTTTGTGTTTTAGTTTCCTGAAGAGTTAGTTCCCTGCCAAGCCAAGATGGTCTTCTGCCTTATTTGCTAGTGTTCCTGCACATCAGGATGGTTTGTTCCTGCATCCTCAGTAAGGCTTCTTTCAAGTCTGCTCTCCTGGACTCCTCTCCCACTCAGACTGGCCTCAAAGGGAATTATGCTCATCAGTTCCCTGAGAAGTGGTGCTTTACTTTAAACTGGGCTCCTGTGCTGAGCCCAGTGCATGCCAGAAGAGGCAGCATGTTAGTTAGGTCTGGCTCACTTGATGTCTGTATAAATTTGGCACTTTAGGTGACTGAGTCAGCTATAGCTAAAAGTGCCAAAAAGCCCCACTGAAGTGCCTGATCTATATAGGTCCTGCAGAGGCAGGTCCTACAGTTGGCAGGAGCAAGAGGTGGGGGGTCAAGCCATTTAACTCTCTTGCTGTCTGTCTCCCTACCATGTTCCCTCCTGCCACTGTTGCAGCAGAGGGATGAATTTAAGATAGTTTCATAGTTGGTAGGGTCAGAAGGGACCTGAGCAGATCATCAAGTCCGACCCCCTCCCATGGCAGGAAAGAGTACTGGGGTGAAACGACCCCAGCAAGGTGTTCATCTAGCCTCCTCTTAAAGACCCCCAGGGTAGGAGCCAGCACCACTTCTCTTGGAAGTTGGGTCCAGATCCTAGCCACCCTGACAGTGAAGTAGCGCTTCCTGATATCTAGCCTGAATCTACCCTCTGCCAGCTTGTGACTGTTATTCCTAGTCACTCCTGGTAGTGCTCAGGGGAACAGGGACTCCCCCAATGCTTGCTGGGTCCCCCCTGACTAGTTTGTCAATGGCCACTAGATCCCCCCTCAGCCTTCTCTTCTGGAGGCTGTATAGGTTTAGGTCCCTTAGCCTCTCCTCATACTGCCTGCCCTGCTGACCCCTGATCATGTGGGTGGCACTCCTCTGGACCCTCTCCATGTTGTCCACATCCTTCCTGAAGTGCAGCGCCCAGAACTGGACACAGTACTCCAACTGCAGCCTGACCAGTGTCGCATAGAGGGGGAGGATCACCTCCTTGGACCTGCTTGAGATGTATCTGTGGATGCATGACAAGATACGGTTAGCCTTCCTGATCACATCCCCACACTGTTGGCCCATGTTTATTTTGGCATCAATAATGATGCCAAGATCCTTTTCTGCCTCTGCGCTGATGAGAAGGGAGTTCCCCAGCCTGTAGGTATGGTGTTGGTTCTTCCTCCCCAGGTGCATCACCTTGCACTTGTCAGTGTTGAAACCCATCCTGTTCTCATCTGCTCACCCTTGTAACCTGTCTAGGTCTGATTGTAGCCTATTCTTCCCTTCTACCGTGTCCACTTCTCTCCACATCTTAGTGTCATCTGCGAATTTGAACAGGGTGCTTTTTACACCCCCGTCCAAGTCGCTGATGAAGATGTTGAACAGTGCAGGCCCGAGGACTGAGCTCTGAGGAGCCCCACTGGAATCTCTCCAGGTTGAAAATAACCTGTCCACCACCACTCTATGGGTGTGGCCCTTCAGCCAACTAGTGACCCATTTGACTGTGTAGGTGTTGACACCACAGTCCCCTAGTTTTTTAATGAGAATGGGGTGAGAGACAGTGTTGAAGACCTTCCTGAAGTCCAGAAAGTCTACATCCACTGCGACACCTGCGTATAAGGATTTTGTGACCTGGTCATAGAAGGTGACCAGGTTGATCTGACAGGACCTGCCTCTAATGCCCCTAAGAATAATCTCCCCTGCTAACCCCTTGTGGACATGTGCCAGGAAAACTCTCTCAAAAAGCTTCCCCAGGATAGTTTCATAGTTTCTAGGGTAGGAAGGGACCTGAGCAGATCATCTAGTCCAACCCCCTGCCATGGCAGGAAAGAGTACTGGGTCCCCCCACATCTTAGTGTCATCAGCAGATTTGAACAGGGTGCTTTTTACCCCCTCGTCCAAATCACTGATGAAGATGTTGAACAGTGCGGGCCTGAGGACTGAGCCCTGCGGAAACCCACTGCCCACGTCCTTCCAGGTTGAGAAGGACCCATCCACTACCACCCTCTGGGTGCGGCCCTCCAGCCAGCTGGTGACCCATTTGAATGTGTGGGTGTCTATACCACATTCCCTCAGTTTCTTAATGAGAATAGGGTGAGAGACAGTGTCAAAAGCCTTCCAGAAGTCCAGGAAGACTATGTCCACTGCTACCCCTGCATCTAATGATCTGGTGATCTGATTGTAAAAGGCCACCAGGTTGGTCTGACAGGACCTGCCACTGATGAACCCGTGTTGGTTGCCCCTAAGCATGCAGTCCCCTGCTGGCCCCTCCTGGATGTGTGCCAGAATAATTTTCTTGAACAGCTTGCCTAAGATTGAGGTAAGACCAACTGGCCTATAGTTTCCTGCGTCCTCCTTCCTCCCTTTTTGAAAATGGGAAACACATTAGCCCTTTTCCAGTTGAAAAGCCATGTCAGGGGTCCTGCCATGACCTCTACTATTTCCCTGAGCACTCTGGGGTGGAGATCGTCAGGATCTGCTGATTTAAATACGTCCAGTCCCTCCAGAAGTTCCCTGACTAGGTCCTCACTGACCCTAGGCCTGGGTGCACCTCCCCTGGGACCTATGGGGATTCTGGGGGGGTGGGGCAGGGGTGACCGGGTCCCTGCTCAGAAAAATGGAGGCAAAGAAATTGTTAAATAAGATGACCCTCCCATAATTTTTAAATAAGATTATCTTCCCATAATTAGATTCTATATATGGAAAATTATAACAAGCTTTATAATTTTTCCATGTATAGGATCAAATTTGGGGGGTGGGGGAAGTCATCTTAAATTCAGAGTTGTCTTGGATTTGGTTAAATATGGTAGTTAATGCAGTTCAAAAGGGGCTGGGTAGTCTTATAGCTAATTTTTACTTTTAAGACCTGAACTGGGATCTGATTTATCATTTCCATTTCAGTTTCCAAAAGAAAATGGGGGGAGAGAACAGCTTTAAAGAATCCCTTCTTTTTAGCCACTAAGGCTGCTTTCAAACTTAACCCCACCCCCACCTCCACAAAGCGTGCTCTAGCAGAAGCAGCAGCGCATTACTTCGACCTGCCTTTGCAGTATCCATATAGATCGGGCACATCAGCGGAGCTTTTTGGTACTTTTAGCTATAGCTGACTCAATCACCTATTAGATAAAAGTGCCAAAAAACCCACTAAAGTGTCCAATTTATACAGACATCAGGAAAGCCAGGTCTAACAAACACTCTGCCTCTTCTGGGCATGCGCTGGGCTTAGCATGGGAGTGCACCCAGTTTAAAGTAAAGCACCACTTCTCTTTTTTTTAACATCTGTGAGCAGCCTAATGGACAGATCCTGTTTAGCTTTCATATGCTTAAGTGTTGGATACATAGCCACTTAGCTGCAGGTTTTGGCAGTTAAGCACAGTTCAGGATTACATTTCCCCCTGTGGTGGAACAGGATCACCCTTCACCCCTACCTACCCAAGGTAACATGGACTTCTTTTAGCCCAGCAGCCTAGGGCACTTGCCCAGGGAGCAGGAGAGTGGGTTCTAGGTCTCCCATGCTTAGACAGAATTTGAACCAGGGTCTAGTGCTTCCTAGCAAAGAGTCTACTCACTCTCCCCCCTGCAGCCTGCTTCAGAGAGAAAGAGTAGTTTCCTTCTAAATTCTAGCTAGCAGATGAGGGCTATTAGATTAACTTTAATGGAAAACAATATTTGCACTCTGACTATAGCTGCTGAGGTCTCAGAATGACTGTATAATTTTTCAATGTATATATAGTTTACAGACATAAACTGGGAATTATTTTCCAACTTCTAATTAAATCTGTTGAAGGAACAGGGCAGATTAGGCAAGCTAGAGGATGTACTATGTACTGACTTCAGCTGCTATCCAAAGATTAAACATCTTAATTTATAATAGCCTTATACTTCAGAGAACAGACAACAAATACTGATTTCATAATTTTACACTTAATTACCAATAATGCTTATTTACCTGTCGTCTTCCAAGTTCTATGCTTCTGTCAAGTTCCATTTTAGCAGCTACCAATTCTTGTTGATGATTATGCCTTAGCTGGTCAATTGCTGCTGCATGTTGATGATTTAGCTCTGAGCGCAAGGAAGCTGGTAATCATAAATAATAATAAAAGTTTGTTTTGTAATCAGTATCATTAAGATAATGGTCCAGATTTGATAAAATTTTGCTGCTATGTAATATATAGAAAGGAAGAAAATTATTCCTATAAATTAACCTATTACATTTATGCTGAACTTGTCTAAGTGATTTATGGTCTACAACCCTCCATTTCATGCAAAGTCAGATTTATTCAAGACTAGAATGGGAGATACCAAATGAAAACCTGAGATACCTACAGCATGTTGTACTCATGATTCAGTACTCTTGGGCTAAGTACAGATAGACAAAAGACCCGAGGCTGAATTTGATTAAATCTTTCCCAGTTAGTCTGAGCTGCGTAGATTGAACCAATAAACAAGTGAACAGACATTTATTTTTGAACAAGCCAATTGCCTATCAAGAATGATGTCCAGTCCTCAGCACGGCTTTGGAATCATGGCGGTGCTCCCCCGCACCTGGAGCACTTTGATTGGCTGTATCCGTCAGCCAATCAGAGTGCAAATAAAGTTTCATAATTGGTAGGGTTGGAAGGGACCTGAGCAGATCATCAAGTCCGACCCCCTCCCATGGCAGGAAAGAGTATGGGGGTCAAACGACCCCAGCAAGGTATTCATCTAGCCTCCTCTTAAAGACCCCTGCGGTAGGAGCCAGCACCACTTCTCTTGGAAGTTGGGTCCAGATCCTAGCCACCCTGACAGTGAAGTAGCGCCTACTGATATCTAGCCTGAATCTACCCTCTGCCAGCTTGTAGTGCTCAGGGGAACAGGGATTCTCCCAATGTCTGCTGGTTCCCCCTGACTAGTTTGTAAATGGCCACTAGATCCCCCCTCAGCCTTCTCCTGTGGAGGCTGAAGAGGTTCAGGTCCCTTAGCCTCTCCTCATAGGGCCTGCCCTGCTGACCCCTGATCATGTGGGTGGCCCTCCTCTGGACCCTCTCCATGTTGTCCACATCCCTCCTGAAGTGCGGCGCGCCCAGAGCTGGACACAGTACGCCAACTGCGGCCTGACCAGTGTCACATAGAGGGGAAGGATCACCTCCTTGGACCTGCTTGAGATGTATCTGTGGATGCATGACAAGGTACGGTTGGCCTTCCTGGCCATGTCCCCACACTGTCGGCCCATGTTCATTTTGGCATCAATAATGACTCCAAGATCCTTTTCTGCCTCTGCACTGACGAGAAGGGAGTTCCCCAGTCTGTAGGTAAGTGTTACAGACAGACGCACAGACAGACTTGGGCTTTTATAATATTAGAATTCTGGAAATGCAGCCACATGCCTGCAGTGGCTCAAGCCAGAAGCCAGGGGGGGTGCTGGAGCACATCTGCCTGCTTGGCTAGAGCAAACAGCTTGGGCCAAGGCTAGCCCTCTCACCCTGTGAGGGGGAGGCGCAAAGCATCCTGGGATGCTAGTGGAGTGAGAGTTAACTTGAATCTGGAGGAGATCTGGGACAGAAGTTCGATAAACTGATTTAACAGTTAAGTCTGATATTGTGTTCATCGAGATTTATCTTAAACTGGTTTGGGCCATTTTGAAAGTCATTTATGTGAATTGAACTTCTGTTGTGTTACAGATTTGAAACGGTTTCTGATCACTTATACTAGTTTATGTGCAACTTCTCTCCCTAGCTATCCATGTTCAATTATGAAAAATTCTTACGTAAAAATGTGATTTCCTAATAGAACACATCTGCTCCCTATGTATATTCAGAGTCATCTCTGTTTACTTGTGCAGTCTTTTACTGCTTACAAATTGCCACGAATATTTATCAGCCAGGTACAAAAACTGAAGACTCATAATAGAAAAAGAGACACGTTAGCTGTATGTCAAAATAAGTCCTTCAATCCCAGTGAATACACAAATAGTTTTGAAAAGCCAATGCACAGAAGTGGAAGGTGAGGATTTTATACCACTGTGAGCCTGAAGGTGATCAAACCCAAAGCTCCCACCTCCAAAGAATGTGCCCCAACTACTAAGGTGGAGACAAGGCTGGGTGCAGGCACCCACACCTTTGATCATATCTCTGGAAGCGGGGTCACTTGTGCAGACAAGATTGCAAGAATCCTGGGACCAGAAAGAGACAGCAAATGCAAGAAGGAGCATGACTGTACCTCAGTGGTATGGCAACTCACACAGAGGGACAGCTTCATGCATTCTGATCCCTGCTCCGGGGACTGCATTAAACAGCCATTGCATAAAATACAGAAAAACAATCCTTTCATGGTTCTAGTTCAGGGCTGCCCAGTTGGCATCTTGCAGGCCATGTGGCAGTGGAGGGCTTGGCACTGCTGTGCACTGCCAGTTCCGCCTGTGCAATGGGGGGCTGCACACCACTAGTTCAGTCTGAGTGACAGAGGCAGTGGTGTTGAAGGTGCTCCCTGTACATTGGGGGGGAAGGGGAGAGATACTGGAGCTTGCTGCCACAGTGTATGGCCTGCACAGTGTGATATCTTGGGGTTGCATGCCAATGCTATCTGCAGCCCCAGGATAATACTGGCTCCATAGCCCTGGTCAAACTCTCCTTTCTAATCTTGGACAGTAGGATGTCATAGATATCACCAGCTTCAGTTTCTCAGACAAGGTCTGCCTGATGCAAAAAGCTTCAGATAGCCATGTGCTCAAGGTGTCTGTTTTTGTTTCATTCAAGAATCTGAAAACATTTTCAAACCACTTCTACTTCTCTATCTTAGCCCAAACAAGTTAACAAGCAAAACAAGAGAGACGGTTAGATCCTTATCATTGAACAGGGGATTATGGACAATGCCATTCTTCAGCCGTTTCTCTTTTTTATGGCTCTACTGAGCAATACTCTGGCAGACCCAGACACCTTTTTACTGATTCAACTACTGTGATGAATGTATACAAATTGCTCGCAGAAGAAAATTATTTTCTTCTGAACTGAAAGAGACTGAGCAATGGTCTGTTTCTCCAACAAATCCCAGAGAGAACCTTTCTGGGAATCAAACCACAAATGTCCTCTTAATTGCACAGAGCAACAACCATTTAAGACTATTTGTCCAGATTCATAAAGGAAGAAAGTATTCATCCTGGTTAAAAGTATGGCAAAACTGAGTCTCGAAGTTCAGGACACCACACTTCTTCACTACACAGTAGGCTGTCCACACTCATTTATAGTCCCTTTGAAATACTGACTTGACCTACAGTTTAAAGGGCTTTAGTGACATAAACCTCCCTTTGAGTCTGTGGATTCCTTCATCCTTCAGATACTTAAATGTTTTGGTTTTCGTCACTGTTGTTGGGACTAGATGTCAGTGAACTATTTGATTTTCCTCACCAGCTCATTTATATTCTCTGCCATAAAATGCAAGATAGTTTTCTGTACTGACTGTTTCTCCATCTGAATCAGAATTTCTGTTCCTTTTTATGCCTTGCTTTTACTGCCTCAGTTATCTCTATACAATGCTAAAGTTTGCAGTGTAATCATAACCTTGCAAGGTGAAAAAGTGGTTGTTGCAAGGACTAAGATCAAGCGAGCTGCCCCTTGTTCTCTGTTAGTGTCTTACAATGCCTACTTCAAATCAATAAATCAAGAAAAAGGTTAGTCACAAAAAGGGGTCCGAGTCAAAATCCAATGAAGCTAATGGAAAGACACTTATTTTAGGAAGTGTGGATCAAGATCTAAATGTAAATGATGTAAAAAACGAAGGTCAAATGAACTTCAAAACTTCCTTATTGTAGTCTACATAGGGTAGATAAAAGTAAACATCAAGGAATATGCCTTTATTTTAATCGAGATGGGAAACAACCAAAGCATGCATTAGTTTGTTGTGTTAGATGTTAAACAGACTCAAAACATTTAATAAAATGAAGTTGACACATGTCTTAGTAAATACAATATGCAGATTGAGTGACAAATCTGAGATTATATCCAAATTCCATGCAGCAGAGACTAGTCTGTTACAAAATTAGCTTACTTCAGAAACAGAATGACTCATGAATAGGAAGGCATATAACATGGCTGAAAATAAGATTTCAACTTTACCCGTGACTAATTCTTAAGAGCTTAGCAGGCATTCAGTTAGAAATGTCACTTAAGTAATAGGAAATATAGCAAGCTTTTAAAAAATTAAGACAGTGAAGTATAAGTCTATTTAATTTATCAGCGATAGTGGAAACCCGAACAACAAGACTCATTAAACACATGGAGCTGGTAAACACAAAAAAAATTAATCTAGTATAGAACTGATCATAAACCTAGAAGGAAAATATAGATTAATTAATAAGGAGAAGTGTGCACTAGGAGACTGCGGTGACTGACAACAAATGCAGGAGGACACTATTTAATATTGTGGTATTTTTAATCCAGTGTATCAGGTGTCACTGACAGATGTAATAAAATACAAAGTGAATGCCCTAAGCCTTTCTGGGGAGGTTAGCATGTAAATCTATAAAATAAATAATAAATCTCAGCAAGAATAACCTTATTGCAAATCTGTAGAAGAACTATTTTAACTGAGCAATTTTATTACCTGAATTTATAACATTTATAAAAATTACCCAAAATCAATGAGGATAAAAATGAGGAGAATGGTGTAATTAAAAAACACATCAGAAAGGGGAAAAATAGCCTACAGCAGCTATCCTGTGCCTCAAGACCTAAATTCAGTTTCATGCTTTGTGATACATTTCCTGTGTAACCTCATGTGTCATTTAATGTCTCTTTGTCAAAATTCAAAACCAGGGATAATACTACAGCACTTCTCTACCTCACAGGGCTATTTTGACAACAGACTTGTTAAAGACTGAGAACTGCCCAGATACTATGGTAATGCAGGCCATATTACTATAGAAGATAAAAACAAAGAAAACAGTGATTTAAAAAACAGGAATGAATTTTAGGCAGTCATGAGATTATTTTAAGACATGAACATTGCATACTTAAGAGATTTTGATGTTAAAAGGCTTAACTCTGTTTCATTTTTCTTGCACATAACTTTATACATTTAGGTGCTTTTGATTTTTCATGTATTAACAACTATGGATATAGATGGTGGAACAAGCATACATATAACCCATTTATCCAAACACTGCTTGCATGTTTACATTCTGTTATCACTGTCAATAGAAATTATGTTGGTAAGTTGAAAGGTGTATAATGAGTAGCTGCATCTAGAAAAGCAGGCCATATTCTAAAAATAGAGCCTACAAATTCTTATGGAAAAGCACCGGATGGAAAAAAAAGTGCCAGTAGGAGACAGCAAATGCCACTGCCAACCTGCAAGAGTCCATGTACATTCACACACTCCTGCAGGTTCTACTGAGGAGTTTCACTGCCAAAGCATGAAAGCACACCCTAAGAAGGTATCAGCTACTGGAAGTGTCTGTGCACATCTTCTGTTGGTTGCTGAACAGCAGCAGAAGACTTACACCACTTGGCAGAGGTGGTTTTACACTGTTGGTAGAGAACAGAGTTCTGCTGCAAGAGAGAGCTTTGGCTTGGTCTGTTTTCACCATGGTCTAAGCAAGTTATCAGTTTGGGTCCCTTAAGGATGTGGCTGCAGGGACAATAAGATAATGCGTCCCAAACCAACTGTGTGAAAGAAGCATGGAGATGTTCAGTGAAATCCCAAAATGGCAATTCTACTGCTGCTGAGCAAGCCCACTCTAGCTGTCCAGGGAAGACTACTGATGAAAACATAGGCACATACGTCCTTTCACCTAGAACTGGGGAAAACTTAGATATCTATGTTCTTTCAGATGTCTAATGGGTAAGATGTGACTTTGTAGATCACACTCCTAGATTTAGGCCTTTAAATTCTGCCTAAGTTCTACTTCAGGAATTAAGTTGTTTTGTGGATCTGTATGTCTACAATGGACTTATCTGTGGGAGGAAAAAGCAGTCAGATGCACTCACATTTTGGGAGTGTGCCTGAAAGGGTTTAGTTTTGTCCCCAGGTGACTGAGGTGCACTGCACCAAAGGAGCCCACGGGTGGTAAACTGAGAGTGAGGCAGAGTGTACAAATGCATAACACAGTGGGGGGCCACCTGGGTACCTGGTGCCAAGGAGGAAGCACAGTGAAGTGAGGATGACGGCCCTAGAACATGTGATGCAATAGGAGACATAATGCAGTAGGGGGTGGGGGCATGTGGTGCAGGGGAAGTAGGGCATCAGGGTAGACATTGCCATGGAGGGGACCACCGAGGCGTGTGGCCCCAGGGGCCCATGGCTCCAGTGGTGCAAGCCCTGCTAGTGCACCACAGCCCCTGGGCATGCGGTCCTTGACCACGTAGAAGTTGGGCAGCCCTGGCTTATACCGTCACAAAGAGCAAGTCAGGAAAAAGAACAGTTGGAGAAGACAGATATTTGTCTAAGAAAATCTCTGTGGGAAATCTCTGACCTAGAGGATTTTTCCCAGATGAAAAATATGAAGTTAATGGGACCAAAATTAACTGTAGTTTCAGAGTACTTCAAATAATGGTTCACAGAATGTATCCATATCTGTTCTGATCCCACTGACCAGCATGCACACCTTAATTATCTGGAGACGGTTGCTTACAATTACAATACAATCCTAAAACTGTAGTCCTTAAATCAACAGCAAGACTTAGTCTCCATTTTGACGTGCTACAATGAGACAAGGACAACACAATCTCTTTGATTTTCACTAGCATCCCCCAGCTTAAACACCTCAGACACCTACTAATGATCTCCAACCCCTCCTGGAAAATGACGACCATCTCAAGGTAGCCATAGGGAACAAACTTGATTTCAGCAAGAACTGTAGGTCGGTGTCACGGAGTGGGGCTTAGGAGTGGCCGTGATCCCACTAGCGTCCCCTGCCGTGCCAATTAGGTGATCTAGCACCCTCTTACTCATCTGCCACGTCTTGTTGGTATATGGTTCTAGAAGGGAGGCTGCCTCTTGTCGCCCTGGACACCGTGCTATGCTTACACTGTCCCCCGTTCCGTATGGAGTGACCTGGTGCACCCCAGCCTTATGGGCTATGCGTGCCTCCAACCTCCCCTTTAGCACGCCCCAAGCCTTGCAGCTCTTCCGGACGTTATCAGGTCCTTTTCTTTTCTGTGCCCTGCCCGGCGCCCCTGGGCTTGTCTCGCAACCGGCACCCCTTGTCTGGCGCCCCTGGGCTTGTCACGCAACCGGCACCCCTTGTCTGGTGCCCCTGGGCTTGTCACGCAACCGGCACCCCTTCTCTGGCGCCCCTGGGCTTGTCATGCAACCGGCGCCCCTTCTCTGGCGCCCCTGGGCTTGTCACGCAACCGGCGCCCCTCTATCCATTAGCCCTCTCGGACTTACTGACAGTACTCTTCCCAGTTGGGCTCAGGCGGCCGGAGCCTTACCTGGCCCCTTTGACCCTTCGGGGTCCCCACCACTGTGGAGCCCCTCTGGGACCCTTTCCAGTCCGCACCCCTACTGGGGTTTCTATCAATAACATGTGCCCGCTCCTGGGGCTTCTCTCGTACAGACTGTGTCCTATCGGGCCAGTCTCTTCATGCTTAAGCACTCCTAGCCCTCACCGGGCTTCTCAATAAGCTTATTCCCCTTTTGGGGCTTCTCAAGTCCTTCTCACGGTTGGGGCTCAGGTGGCTGTAGCCATGCCTGGCCCCCTAGACCACCATCAGGGTCTTTTGCCCTACTTGGGCTTCTCCGCTTATCACCCTACAGGGCTGGGGTCAACACCCCTCAACACCGTGCCACACTGGCGTGAACAGCTATGCCTACCTGGCACCGCTCACTGTACCCCACAGGGCACCAGGAACCCCCAGATTACTGGGGAGCTCCGGTGAGGCCTCCTCGCACCCTTACAGCCTCACCTGGTCCTCCGGAATGTAGCAATAACAAACAAGAAACGTAAAGCCATGAGCCAACTGGCTATAACCAAAAATAAGCCTCCTGGCTAGAACTTAAGTGCCGTGCCCTTATGGCCACTATGTCCCACCTTCAAGCTTCCCAGTCAGGGTTCTCTCCCCCTTACCATGATGCAGCCACCTGGGTGCCCAGGCTGCACCGCTCGCCTCTGCTCTGCTTGGCTCTACTGCAGAGCTCTTGCATCTCCGGTTGTCAGCAGGAAACTGCTAGCTAGGCTTCGGCCTGGGCTGTTTATAAAGGCCCGGCCCTGCCCCATTCTGGTCACCTGACCAGCACGGTTGCCCCAGCAACCATCACCTGAGCTGCCCTTGTGATTGGCAGCTGCCCTTATTCCTGCCTAGGAACAGGGCACCTCAGTGCCCCTGTGACAGTCAGCACCAAGGTTTTTTTAATCTACCTACCACCTTATAGTTATTTAAATTATCAATTTTATTCCTATAGTAATCATCAATTTTATGATAATTTTCTATAAACTTTGTTGAAAGTGCTTTTAGTCCATAATTATACACATTTTACAAGTTGGAATCATATCTTCTGATATGGTTTACATTAGCTTGAAAAATACTATACCTAGCATAGCTTTTCCTTCATCTTCCAGCTCAAATCGAAGAGTCTGAAGTTCCTGTTCCATTTCTAATTTGAAACCTTCCATGGCTTGCTTATGTGTTTCTTTCAGTGTCTGAAGTTCTTCTGTATGTTTTTGTTGTAAATGTTCTTCTAGTTCCTGTGAAATACAAATAAAGGAGAACTATTTTATGCAGGTTGGCACAACACAAAATATTTAAGAATGATTTAGGAGGCACAAATTATTTTTAAAATGAATTAAAAGAAAAGGCAGACATGAATTATTAAAACCCCTTCTATTTATCATTTAGTGAGAGTCACAGACATACTCAAATGATCATATAAAATTTAGTATTTATCATACACATATTTTATCCATTAAACTGTCATCATAATCTTTTTTCTTCTTGTCCAATCTCTCCTAACAACCGAGTATAAAGAATAAGCTACCAATCTGTACACAAAACAAGTGCTGTTTATTACTTGCAAAGCATTAGCTCCTTTAGTTAAGATACGAACTTAATAAAGTGCAAAATCAAACATCATTTGGGCATGAAGGTGGTATCATTTTTTTAGTTACTATGAAAAAGCGAGTCTCAGGAGAAGAATATGCATTCAGTAATCAAATTAATAATATAAATCATATCACCAAAAAAATAAAATAAGAATTAGTGTAAAGAATTTTCTTTGCTAATGCCCTTGGCCTTTTATCTAATCATATTATTCAGTATTTCCCACACAGCTGATTGGAATGCCCATGTAAACATGCCTTTTGCTCTTGTTCTTTTGTTTCTTCCATGTTCTGAAAAGCAAGGATATGTGCCTCCTGCAAGGACTTGTGCCTCTGTTGATGCTCTTCGTCCAGTTCCTGGAGCTCTTGGGTAAGCCTTTGCCGTTCCTGACTAAACTGGACCTGCAGCTGTTGTAAGGAGCTTTGCGACTGGGAGAGCTGCATCTCCAGATTCTGTTTCAGCAAGGAGATCTAATCCACAGAACAGCAAAGATCAGTGCATTATAAATAAAAAAGTCAAGTCAGGAACATATTGCTTTAAAAAGAAATAAACATATGAACTACAGAAATATGATTTCTAGAACATACTGTAAAGTGCCATTACATTAAATTCAGACAGCATATCTACTGAGTTACAATTAAGTGGCATAGATATATTCAGACTACAAAATAAAAGCAAGAGAAATAGTATTTACAGCTAGTGAATTTGCATATATAGTTCATCACCAGAGTAAGAGATGTGAAAGGGCTCTAACCTCTCTAAGGCGAATTCATTATACACCACTATTTATAAGGTATTTTATATATTTCACAGCTGAACTACCTTATTAAAATTTACTTCTAGACCTTTCATAAAGAAAAACTGAGAGAGACACTATCATAAGGTCTGTGGCTCAATATCTGATCTGTTAAAGTTTTCTGCCCTGAAGTGAAGATTGTTGAGGTTCTGTAAGGAAAATACTGCACTAATAAAATATATTGAATTATTAATCTTTTCTTTTTCTAATGTCTGTGTTCCTGAGTTACTGATAGTTTTTGTTTTAAAAAATGTAACATGCCATTACAAATAGATTAAAATACTTAAAAAGACCTCTATTTCTAGTAGACTTACAAGATCAGACTATTTTGTGATTCTTCTGTTTACTCCTATCACTTCAGCAATTACATTAACAAATACTTATTTTTTCCTGGAAAGGTCCTGACATCATCAATAATGCCAAAAGACAAATATATTTTAGTATAATAGGACCCTATGGTACCTGAGAGAGCGCCACGCTTTTTTAACTCAGCTGTAACTTTATACTCCAGTCTTAATGGCCATTGGTACAGTTAGCATCCTTCCAAACAATACTGGACTACTATTCCATCAGGAGCTAGAAGACGCAACTCTAACTGAACAGAAGGGTTGCTGATGAAGCAAGGTCAGTATCTGCCAATACTGGGAATAAAGCTAAAATTACGGCTTGTTGTAAAAAAGGAATTTTGTTGAAGTGAAAGCAATGAAGTAAAAAAAATAAAATTACCAAGTGACAAAACATAAATAAAAAAGTGTTTCCAACTCTCAGAGCTGAATATAAAAAAACTGAGTAAAAAAAAGCTCAGTGTCATTTAAAGGAGTACCTACTAAGATTAACAATGACAGAAACATATAGACTAGGTACAGACATTCAAAAAGCCCAAGGAGGAATCTAAGTTACACAGTTTTCCATAAGCAGTGTAGTTTAGATTGGTAGCAAACAGAACACACATTTGCTCTTTGGTGCAGGAGGCAAATCTTAGACCAGGTTCTGACATTTATAAACAAATCCATGTGTGCCAAATTTCTGTTCTGTTACAGGTACAGGCCAGTTTCTCATCACTTATACCAGTAAAAGTGCAAGGTCTGTACCTGGCCATAAAGTTCTTGTACAAGAATATATTCCGTGGTGTTTTGCACTGGGTTAAAAGCTTGCAAGCATAAAATAAAAAGTAACAAACCAACATTTATATTATTGCTGATTTTTTGAAGGGAGAAAGTTAAGATAGATTTCAAAAGAAAGATGCTACACTTAAAGTAAAATTAGTACTTAAAGTAAAAAAAAAGAAGCAAATTGAGTAAAATGACAAATCACACAAAATTTTAACAGAGGCAGAGATAAAAACAATCCTATGATCAGAGTACAACTATTTGACTGCCTTTTCTCTTCCTGAAATCATCTCCCTCATTCATTATATACCATTCAACTCCTACAACAAATAAGGCTAGAACTGTGCTGATGGCACTATCATCTGTGGCTCTGATTTACATTCAGAGCACATTCTATCACATACACTGAATGAAGCAGGGATCCTATGAAAAAATGGGATATGATCATGTAACTAAAGGCAGTATCCAAATCCACAGATACAGGGTACCAAATACAGGCTCTAGAGGAAGTTCTAATTCAGGCATTTCTAATTCTTGAGTGCTTGCCTTTACAGCCTTAGCGCTATTTTAAAATGATCTGCTGTTTGCTTAATTGTCTATCTTTTTATAAAAGCAAACTAAAAATAAATTCCATCATGTGGAATCACACTAACCCATACATGGGTCATCAGTAGGGTCACACTAACCCATACATGAGTCATCTTTATATCTGCAGCAAAGATGTCAACCACTTGAACTAACGGAACAACTAGTAGCAGCAATAGGTTGATATTCTCTGACCAGGCACTAGAGGGAGAGAAAGACACACACCACTAGTGAGTTTCACAAATATTTGCTGAAAGCAAAGAGATGTTGAGACTCAAAGAACAGGCTTGGAAAGGAGAGTGCTCCACGTTTAAAAGTCCTTCTGCTTTTTCTCCCCTACCAGCCTGTCACCCCACCCCATCTCCCTTTTGTTCCCATCCATCACTTCCAGAAACAGTGGTTCTGGTTCTATTCTTCCTTGCTTACCTCCTTGCCCCCTGGCCTTCAGGTACCTCTCACTCCCTGCTCCTACCTACTCCATGACCCTCAGACATCTGCCACATGCCGATGAAGTCTCCAGACTTTTCTTCTGACCAACTCCCTGTATCTTATAATACAATGATGATATCACATATTGTGACACCTACCTATTGGACACATCTAAGTCTTTATTTTCTGAACTATGATTCTATAAAGCTTTAAAAATATTTACCTCTGATAAAAAGGCGTATTATTATAAATTATGCACATTTGTGTAGTTTTCTAAAATGTAAGGATTTAACTATAGGTATTATTATTGTAAACTGATGTTTTTGGGCTCAACACCAGGGATCTTGGTTTTCTGTGTTTAAAAATTGCAATTCCTCCAATTTAAAATCCCCAAATCTGCAATTAAATTGAAACACCACTATATATATCAATTACAATGTTTTATTGATATATTTACAATTTTAAAGCAATTTGGAAGCCTACCAGTGCCTGGATCACTATCATAAAATACATTGTAAATACCTGCAAATTTTGGTATATGATTTTGGGTTTTTTTTATCATGGAAAAAATCAGAGCTCCCCCACCTCCAGGATGCAAGTCCAGGCCCCTCACTCCCAAGCCACAGGCCCCCCCAGCCCTGCTGGGGCCCCTCACTCCCCAACCACAGCACCCAGCACTGCTGGAGAGGGCCCTCAGCTATGAGGGCCAGGGGGTCAGGGACCTGGGTCTACAGCCTCCTGCACCCCACAGCAGTTCCTGAGCCCCAGCTTCCACCCATGGGACGTGGTGGCTGCTGTGTCCCCAGTGGGAAGTGGAGTGCGGAGCCCAGCTCCGCCTCCCTTGTGGGCAGCACTGCTGGAACGGAGCCCATGGTGGGGGTGGCTGCGGGGTGCCCGTTGCAGGCTTAGGCTCCACAACCTGCTGCCTTCTCTGCTCAGGGCCTCTATGGCTCAGCAGATGGGACCTGGCACAGCAGGGCAGAGAAGCTCAGTGCTACCGCTGAGAGCTCTGTGCTGCCTGGCAAGGCACTGCCTACCTACCTGGCAGCAGTGATGGGTACAACTCCATGCTGCCACCCTCACTGCTGCCGGGTAGATAGGGGCTTCACTAGGATGACGTGGGGCTTGCATAGCTAAGGAGCTTTCCTGCCTGACCCTGCTCTGCCCTGCCGTGCAAGGTCCCACCTGCTGGGTTGCAGAGGCTCTGGGGGGAAGGCAGCAGGATGGGGAGCCAAGCCCAAAGCAGGCAGACTAGCCTCAAGCTGTGTACAGACCTGGGGGGCACATGCCCCCCAGGAATGCATGCAGTGGCAGAGAGCCAACTCCCCACCCAACCTCCTGGATGAGCCACCTGCTCCATCCTGCTTCCCACTGAGGTCCTGAGGCTGCGCATTCTGGCCCTGGGTCTCAAGCAGCACCCCAAATGGGCAGCATCCCTAGTCCTGCCCAACTTACACAGTCCCTCCCTTCCTATGAGGACCTCCATCCCCTTTCCCCTCCTGCTAGACTTACCTGCAGGAGCTGCTGTCCAGGGGCTGGCATTCATATGCATGTGTGAGCACATGGCGCCACCCTGCCTGACCATCCTCCCCCCGCTCCCCCCAGCCCCTTGCAGGCTGGAACTCTGCCTGCCTGCCTGCAGAGAGTTCTTTGCAAAAGTGGAAAATCTGCGTGTTTCTCTGTTAAAAGGAAAAATCCACATTTTTCTTGGTTAAAAGGCAAAAACTGCATTTTTTTCTGTTTTTTCTGCAGGAAACAGAAACCCTGCTCAACACTTACAGAAACCTAGCCCCATAAATATCAACATCATAAGAAAAAATATTCCAATTTAAAATTATATTTCTCTTGTAACAGCAATTGTTTCACTGCTGGGAATTAGCCAGCTAGCTCTGAAATATCAATTTTTCTTTCCTTCTACAAAAAACTGAAACTGTTGTATGTAAGACGTAAAAATGCAAGTTTCCTAAATAGCATGTGTAAATATTTCTTATTTTGTTGGAAGTGCTTCAAATATCAAGAGAAAACACATTATTTTTTTACATATGGAAGTTTTAAAGATACACTAATTCCAAGAAGTTATTTTAACAATTTATTATGTGTATATAGTTTCACACTCACTCTTAAGAATATGAAAATAGTAAACTCTCTCTCTGCATATTATATTTATGAACATTTAGCTTAGTGTTTTGTTTTTCCTACAATGAAGATCCAAGACACTTATAAGTCTTTAAATATTCCATGATACTTTGAACTTTAGATACTGTCATCTATGTCAGGACTGTCCAACTAGTAACTCCCGGGCTGCAGGTGATCACCAAAGGGCTAGCACGTGGCCTGTGTGCTCCTGCCTGACCACCACTCCCAATCTCCTCCCTTCCCCCTGTTTTGTTGTTTCTGCCAGAGCAACTGGGTTCTTTGGGCTTCTCCTCCCTCCTCTGGCTTTTACTTCCTGGCCTTGTTCCTGGAGACAGGGCAGGGCAGCATCAAGGGGCTGGCGTGGCTGAGTTTTGTGCATGGTGCTGGGGAGGGACAGGGTGCCCATGCTGCATGCAAGGCAGGGGAGGGACGTGCACTGCTCATACTGTACACAACAAAGAATGGAGTCAGACTGCCACATTACAGGTGGGCAACACACCGGGCTGATTGGTGGGGGGCTGCTGCATGCATGATGTGGCAGGACTGTGGGGGACAGACTGCCTGTGCAACAAGGGGAGTGGGGGGCAGGCTGACCATGTGACATGTGTGGCTGGGAGGCATGGGGGAGTCAGGCTGTCTGTGATGTGTGTGTGGGGTGGGGGAAGGGTGCACTGGGTTGCCCATATGGTGGGGGAGAGCCTGGGAGGGGGAGGGGGGACACCTACATAGCTAGAGACCCCTGGGACTGCAGACCATGAGGCATTTTGTCCCCTGCTGCCCAGAAAATGGACCGCCCCAATCTAGGTCTTCCAAAAGATTACAAAAGTTGATAGCTAAAATAGAAAAAAATATAGTAATATTTAAACAATTAAGATTTGTACTATGAATTGCAAACTATAATACAGCGTCATTAATTTCATGCTTCATAGAAAGCTTTACAATGCGCAAATGTATTGCTTGCAAGCTTGCTTAACATCACATAAAATGCTGCATATATTAAGGCCATGTAGTGTTAGATGTTAAATGGTAAGCACACTTCCACAGATGAATGAATGCAGTTATAGAAGCTTTTGTTAACCAGATGCTTACATTTCCTTCCCTCCATTATTGTCACATATTTATCTTCACAGGCTAAAGCTTTAAAGCAACATTGAAAGGTATGCAAGTTTATAGGTGCAAGCATGCCCTTTGTGTACAAATTGTAAGTGCAACTCACTTACATTGCTGATAGATTTATGCAAAGCTTCACCGAGACAGTGCCGCTATGAAGAAAAGATCACAGGAATAAAGGGAAACATTCAGAAATCAACTAAGTGAAAGAAAAAGGGATAAAGAAGGGAGAGTAAAACATAGAACATTAATTATAATTTGACCAGGGAAAATTAATTTGAAAACTGTTTGGAAAAAAATTAGACAGACAAAATTTTTTTTGCTATGACTTTCTATATAAACCACTAAACACAGAACAGAATGAAGTATACTCATGAGGGAAAACATTCTGTTTCATTTCCTATCCCATATTTTAAATGTACAGCATACCAATATCCCTTTCAATATAATATAATATAATGCAACTGAACATTTTTTGCATTTCTATGAATTGATGCATTTGTTGGTTTTTCAGCTTCATAAGTTTTGGAAAAAGCTATCAAGTACATACTTTACTTGAGGGCAATTTTATAACTGGAAATAGGGCGTCTAATTCACACTCTAATCCAGAATGATAATTTTTCCCTTTTCTCATTATGTCAATCAAGCAGATGGATTTTTCAATGAGACAACAGATATTTTTACACCAACTTGGCTTCTTAGTGTCTTCAATTGGGTAATCTGGACCAATATTTGCCAGAGTATTAAAAGAACAAAAATATCCTTCTTCATCCTGAATCTACAAAAAGAAGATAAAAGAGACGGTCCCAATTATTTTATTCAAATTGCAGGAAATAAATATATAAGATGATGAACTAGAACTAAGGAGACATTAAAAGGGTTGACTTTAATGTGCTCCTCAAGCCCATCCCACCAATCTTCTATACTATATAAACTTACACTTGAGAACTTATGGCAGTCCAGAATGAATCTGGGAGCTCCAAGTATGAAATCAATTCTGCCACCATTCACCTACCAGTCCCTCTCAGTGTGTTGAATATGTTCCCAGTGTGTTTCTGCAGGCCATGAGTAAAGTAAAATTGCTAGTAGCAACCTCTCAGTTCCCTATTCCTGCCTTATAGCCTGTCTTCACCCCTTTCCTTTCTTTACTACCCATGAATAGAGACAAACCTGGAAGAAGACACAAGCAGACCCTTCCTAAAAGGGAACCTGCGATATATTTTAGTGCCACATTTGAGACATAACAAGCATATTGTGGATGAATTTGAGGAGGCTACAAGGTATGATGCAAAAGAGCAAAGGGCAGATCACGAGGCTTGGACTGGGTGAGGACAACCTTGAGGTCATCCCTAAATATCAGTTCAGATACTCATCATATACACTTAGCTTGGCCAATCACAACCTATAAGTTACTTCTATGTGCCATCCTTTCCAATCTTTTGTCAATAAGCTCTTAAGAATTTATTATGTGTGTACAGTGCTTAGAATAGTCAGGACCTAATCTTGACTGAGGCTCTAAGTATACCACACTGAGATACAAGTAATACATAACAAAATGTTTATATTACATTTACCAGTATAAAATAATAGGTTAGCAATGTTCTGAGACAGAAAACAAGTTTCAAGTAAAATTACTTATTTAAATCTGCAATCCCACTGGGTTTTACCCTACGACTAAAAGCAATGCAAAGGAAGCCAAAGTTGCCCTATACTGTTGGATGAACAATACAAATGTCTTGTGAGAAGTAAACAAAAAGATAACAATAGCTGCTGCCAGAGTGTTTTTCAATTGCTAAAACTTAAGACAGTTTAACAACTTTAATGTATATGGTTTACCTAGGCTGTAACTTAACCACAGATACAGAAATCAGGTAGGATGAAGATAAGCCTTCCAGTTAAGGCTCTGAGTTAGAATTGAGGAGAAAGTGGTTCAATTTTAGCTCTGCCACAGACTTCTTACATGACATTTGCTAATGCAATTATTTTCCTGGTGTTTCTGCTACTTGTTTGTAAAATGAGGATAAAAATGTGAGTTGTCGAGATAGATTATTATCTGTGAGGTGCTCTAACATTATAGTCAAATTTCATCTGTGCAAAATACCAATTGCCCTAAACAATAGGATGGGGAAATCTCTATCCCTATATTTAATAAATTTGGAATAATAAATGTAATAAGATTTAATCTTGATTGAAGCTCTAAGTACAAGATTTAATAATTTTGGAATAATCCCTATCTCTGTATTTAATAAATTAGGAATAAAGGGGAATTTCCAGAAACCCAAAATGAGTGCTAATGTCACTTAAAGTGCTAATCTGTGTTTGCAAGATTAATTAATACAGGTAACTGTGTAGAATTCACATACTTAGACTTTTGTAAAGCATTTGATTTAATAACTGATGATATCCTGATTAAAAAATGGCACTACACAATATCAGTAAAGCTCAGGTAGAATGGATTAAGAGCTCATTAAAAAAGTTAGTTGGTACTTTCATTTATGGATGTTTCTAGTTCTATAGAAACCAATGCTACTTCCAATGCTATTCAACATTTTCATCTATGATTAGGAAAAATATCAAAAAGCACCACTGAAAAAACTGTAGACAACAAAGATAGAGTGGTAAATAATGAGGAGGTTGAGATAGTCATACAAAGTGATCTGGATAACTTGGTGAGCTGGACCATTCAAACAAAACATGTTGCAATTCAGCCATATGCAAGAACCTAAAGGCAGGTGTATTATACCTTCAGACTTCAAGTTCATTATTTGTGATTAAATGTTTTTCTATCAAAAATGAAATATTGGTTTGGTAACAATTTCCTCAGGAAAAATTCTTGGGGTTGGGTGATGGGGGGAGAAAGAGCAAGCAAGAGAGCATGCATCATGTGTGTATTCATTCACGGACAACCACTTTCTTCTGCAGCTTTATGGTTAATACAATTGTTTTATGACATGAGACCCACAAAGCCCCCTTCCAAGTCACCTATATAGAAACAGACATAATGTGCATATGAATCAGTTTGAGGAATTTGGTGTAGGTATCACCTGCTTCTCTCTTTTCACTTGTGTTATTGGTATTGTTCATCTCCCCTCTTTTCCTAGTAAGTGAAGGAGGGTTGCTGGAAGTACACTTCAGAAGAGTTCAGCAGACCTCAGGTACAGCCATCTCCCTGTACAGATGTGCTGCTGAGTATAGGTCAAGTTATTGACTATACTAACGTAAAATATGTCACTGTAAGCAAATCCACAGTATTTTCCTAGCCCAAGAACAGGTTATACATTGCTTGTTTCAAAAGGCCTCTATTTCCCCTTTTCTATTTGTGCCACTGAAGTTCTTTTCCTATTAACAATCCCTCCAGTTCATTCACAGTAGAACCTGCCATTTTCTCTCTTCCACTATAAGAAGTGAGTTGTTGTCATTTAGATAACACCCCTGGACTGTTATAACCCTGATACAAGGCATTTCAGTTCGTTCTTATGCTAGATTTATGTGGTTTTAAAAGCCATGTCTATACTGCTGGGTCCAGGACCACTCCAGAGAAATAAATCCTCCCAGGTAGCTCCTGCTGTATATAGCTTACAGTGGGCTTTCTTGAAACGTGTGCTCAGGCCAACAACAGTGTCGGAGCACTAAGCCTGAGAGCAATAATAGGTTATGCACTTAAAATTGCTCTAAATTGTCTACACTAATTGCCAGACTTGGATGTAGATTGAATAGTATTGAGTGGCTGGGGCTTATTTCCCAAGAAATAAAGGGGAGGAGGCAGAAATATCATAAGACCCCTCACCCTTGACAGTCTACTATTGCTCATGGTCTAGCATCCTCAGAGAAGTCCTCTAACTATGACTAGACAGAACTCAGGCCTGGAGCCTGAAAGAGCACTACTTTGCGGAATGAGCAGAAAGAGAGGTGGAGTTAAGAAGCCATTTGAAGAGGCAGATCTAGCTAGGATTGTTATTAAAATGGTTAAGAGGTTTAGATATCTCTACCCTCCTATTTGTAGATTATGTTAGAATGTCTATGTCTACCACTTACAGGCATACCTCGGAGATATTGTAGGTTCGGTTTCAGACCACCGCAATAAAGCGAATATCACAATAAAGTGAGTCACACGAATTTTTTGGTTTCCCAGTGCATATAAAAGTTATGTTTACACTATACTGTAGTCTATTAAGTGCGCAATAGCATTGTCTAAAAAAACAACGTACATACCTTAATTAAAAAACACTTTATTGCTAAAAAATGCTAACCATCATCTGAGCCTTCAGCAAGTCGTAATCTTTTTGCTGGTGGAGGGTCTTGCCTCGATGTTGATGGCTGCTGACTGATCAGGGTGGTGGTTGCTGAAGGTTGGGGTGGCTGTGGCAATTTCTTAAAATAAGACAACAGTGAAGTTTGCCACATCGATTGACTCTTCCTTTCATGAAAGATTTCTCTGTAGCATGCAATGCTGTTTGATAGCATTTTACCCACAGCCAAATATAAGGTTGTTTTGTTTACATTGAAAATCTGTTGTTTAGTGTAGCCACCTTCATCAATTATCTTAGCTAGATCTTCTGGATAACTTGCTGCAGCTTCTACATCAGCACTTGCTGCTTCACCTTGCACTTTTATATTATGGAGATGGCTTCTTTCCTTAAACCTCATGAACCAACCTCTGCTAGCTTCAAACTTTTCTTCTGCAGCTTCCTCACCTCTCTCAGCCTTCATAGAATTGAAGAGAGTTAGGGTCTTGCTCTGGATTAGGCTTTGGCTTAAGGGAATGTTGTGGCCGGTTTGATCTTCTATCCAGACCACTAAAACTTTCTCCATATCAGCAATAAGGCTGTTTCGCTTTCTTATCATTCATGTGTTCACTGGAGTTGCACTTTTAATTTCCTTCAAGAACTTTTCCTTTGCATTCACAACTTGGCTAAATGTTTGGCGCAAGAGGCCTAGCTTTCGGCCTATCTTGGCTTCGACATGCCTTCCTCACTAAGCTTAATCATTTCTAGCTTTTGATTTAAAGTGAGAGACATGCGACTCTTCCTTTCACTTGAACACTTAGAGGCCATTGTAGGGTTATTAATTGGCCTAATTTCAATATTGTTGTGTCTCAGGGAATAGGGAGGCCCAAGGAGAGGGACAGAGATGGGGGAACAGCCGGTTGGTGGAGCAGTCAGAACACACACAACATTTATTGATTAAGTTTGCCGTCTTATATGGGCACGGTTCGTGGCGCCCCAAAACAATTACAATAGTAACATCAAAGATCACAGATCACCATAACAAATATAATAATAATGAAAAAGTTTGAAATATTGCAAGAATTACCAAAATATTGACACAGAGACACGAAGTGAGCAAATGCTGTTGGAAAAATGGCGCCGATGGAAAAATGGCGTCGATAGACTTGCTCGACGCAGGGTTGCCACAAACCTTCAATTTGTAAAAAATGCAATTTCTGCGAAGCGCAATAAAGCAAAGCACAATAAAACAAGGTATGCCTGTATTTTATTTTCCTATTCCCCATACTGCCCATTCGCCCCCTTCAGTATAGGTTTACAGAACTCTATGAGCATTGGTAGCTGAGTTCCTTAGACAAGTGGGGCAGTGAAAAGGTTGAAAAACAATCTGTCCTGAAATCAAGAGATAGACTGCTATGCTGCCCTTGGACAATGCTATGAGTGCCTTGGAATAGGATATCTCTGTGGTAGAAATCTCACATGGATTCAGCAGATCTTTACAGAGGATACAGCTTCTGGGGTGCTTGCTGCAAAAGAAAGTACAGGATCTATTTTCCTAAGAGGCTAAAGCTAAAGCTCCCAAGAGGGTTTTTTTTGTTTTTTTTTGTTTGGAGAGAGAGAGAGACTTCAGAACATCAGCAGATCCACTGTCTCTTGAGGCCCCATGTTTGTCTGACAGCTGACGCTACAGAGATTTGGAAAGCAGCTGTTTCCTTCTACAGTGTTTTGTAGTTGCCTAAGGCCTGTGATATGCTGACTATAAAGGGGCTGCACTACGGGTTGTTCTGTCTGACAAGAAGCTGCAACATCTAGATGCCCCTGTTTTCTTTCAGGAACTCTTTCACAACCCAGCAGCTCTGTACTGAAGAAAGCCCCCAGTAAAGAGGGACTGAACTTAATACACATTTTTGGTCCTGACTTTCTGCTGGTGTTGTCAGAGTGTGTCCAGAAGAAGGAACTTCCCCTTAGTTGTTGCAGGGCAGCAATTACCTCACTGCTCAAGAAAGGAGGCTTTTGTGATTTGCATAACAGGAGACCTATTACCATCTTCTTCTTTTCCAATTGCAAGATCCCATTCAAGTCCTTAGCATATCAGTTGAGGGACTGCTGTATTTACTCAAATTAGAAGATGAGGTTCTCCCCCCAGATTTAACATGAGGGTAAAGCCCCTTGCCTTACAATAGAGTATGAGGTGGCAGCTGCTGTATCTGTATCTCAAGCCCTCGCAGCACCCTATCTCCTTCTCCTCTACCGCACTAGTTCTCCCCCTGTCATGTTCCTCCTTACCTTTACTCCACAATGGCAGGCTCCATCCTTGCTACAGTCTGGAGTAAGGATCATGTGCTCCAGCCCAGCCCTGTGACAACAGACCTGGCACCATGGTGCTGCTATAGGGTGGGCTGGAGCTGTGCTCAGTGCCTGAGGCTGCAGCAGAGATGGAGTCAGACAGCGGGAGTAAAGGTAAGTGGGGAGGGCTAGAGGGGCAGGCAGGGTGTAGAGATTTTTTTGGGGGGAGGGGAATGACAAGAGGAAGGCGGAGAAGGAACCTGAGGCTGTGAGAGGTGATGCTATGTAGAGATAGGCAGAGTGGGGAGGAGGGGGACGGGAAGATGGATTGGGGGCCTGAGGCGGGTGGGGGGAGCAAGCACAATAGGAGTAAATAGGGGTTGGGGTTTCTCAGCCTCTTGAAGGCTCAGGACCAGCATAGTGGCTTCTTAACCTGGCAGGGAAAATACCATGTATCTGTGTCCAAGAAAGCAGTTTTCCTGAACTGCGTCCCACTTTCTGGTGTGGTTCAGTACCTGCCAAGGTGCAGTGGCTTTAAAGCCCAGTTTATAGAAATGGGAGCCTCCTCTCTTGCTTGCTCTGAGGGCCTTACGTCTAAGGGCAAGCAAAACTGGGGGGCATCCGAACCACAAGCCTATGAGCTTGGGCCTGCAAGTAGGATGCCCGCCAAAGGTTTTGGAAACATCTAAAAGCCCCAGGTGTGGGTGGAGGATGTTTGCCACTTCTGGGGTTCTGGACACTTGGATTTGGAATTAGGTTTGGCTAATTTGACCTCGATTACAAATTAAATTTGAAAAAAAGGGGGGTGTTGGGGCAGGTAGCACTGCTCCATTGCCTACCCCCTACCACCTTGCCCCCTATTGCCTGTCCCCTTGCAGCACATGAATCTTTTTTTGGTGTGGGGTAAGAGTTACTGTTCCCTCCACTGCTTGCCCCCTTACTGCCCACTTGCCACCTACTCTACCACGTGCCACCTTTCCTTTTCCCCATCTGCCCTACCATGTGCTCCCCTACTGCCTTCCCCACTGCCTGCTCCATTACTGCCCCCCTCATCAGTAGTGGGGGTGGGGGGAAATTTAAAATTATCGTCCAAAAATTAGGTTCCAAACATGGAAAAATATACTATCTCCCTACCTGCTACATTTCTGATAATGTATTCTTAATCTATGTTCATTGGCAACAAACTTTGTAAGATTGGGAAAGATTTCAATAAAGTTGACTATGACTATCTATGGATCACATTAGTTTTCTGGATTTAGACAGCTGCTCATATTCCACATTGTATTACAATGCTTTTAGAAAGGACACTTCCAAGAGTGCTTTAAGCACCTGCTTCCACTTGCACACTTGTAAACTCAAAAATGTGTCAGTGAGGCCATGCTGGGCATTCCCTGGCAGCTTACAAAACCTGTTTCCTTGTGCTTGAAACATCACTGAGATGATCCCAGAGTGGCCTCACCAGTGTATTTCCACACCTGGAGTTTACAAGTGGGAAAAGGCAGACAGGATGTGCATAGTAATGTCCTAGTACAGACATACTGATGCTTTGGTATAAACATACCCTTCATACTTTAAAAGTTCATGGAGGTCTTAGCCCCAGCTTCATAGTACATAGAGGTATCTGCCATGAATGCCCTCCGCTTAGAATGTAATATACTCTGAATCTCAGATCATTTGTTTTTCACTTCTTAAGCTGCTGACTAATTAACCTCTTCCTTGCTGTGGGTGCTAGAATTTTCCTGTTTGTTGAACCATGCTAATGCCATTTCTGTTATTAGGTCTGATGGTGATGCTCATACACCTTGCAGATGTTTAAAAATATTTCACCGGACATCTTCCAGACAGATCATTTGGACCAAAAGTAATTCCTCCTTGCTGGTTTCCTGGCAGATAGTAATACCCCATGAATTGTGATGGGGCACATCTAGGACTTAAGAGCATTTCTAGGGAAGATCTGAGCAATACATGATGAAGAATTTGAAGAGGAAGGGCAGGGCAAAGAAGCTGTGGGGTGTTTCTTCTAGGATGGGTTTTCGTTGCTAAAAAATCATGGTCTCAGCGTTGTAGCATTGGCAGGTGTCTTGGGAATCCTTCCCTAATTATGCAAAGTCAAGATTCAGAAACACATGAACCAGTTTTTTTTTGCAAGGGTTATAATTGCTTGTTACCTGCTCTACTGTACTTTCCATTAGGTGACAGAGAGCTAGAGGATCATTGCCTTACCTCCGGTTTGCTCAGCAGATGCTGCATTTGACTTTTGACCAGGAGGTCCCTTGTTTTCTTTCTCTCCTGTCATGCTGTGATGGGTTTTGATACTCATTTATTCCTGATGGTACCTGGGAGACTGAAGAATGGAAATCTGCCTCTGTTTCAGATCATTAGCTATTTAATACTTACTGACTCTTGCAATTTACCTGGCTAGACAAAGTTGCTCTTAGTTTGATTCGTAGAAGCTGTTAATCTTCTTAACCTTTTTCCCTTCCAAAGATTTGTCTCTGGGGTTGCCTATACATGTGCTTGGAGATGGGGGAGGATCATTTTAATTAGAGCAGTTCCTGGACAGCTACTTTAATTAAAATGGATCACTGGGCATGTCTACATGAGATGCTATGTCACTGAAGTGACAAATTATGGCAAAGTAGCCTGTTGCTATGGCAATGTAGCCTTGGCAGGCATGAAGTGTGATGCTGATGCTACTGCACAGTAGAGTCAGGAATGACCCATGCACCATTGGGACTGCGCAGTAATGGCAGTTACTGCGTAGTCATTTCACTGGGACTGCACAGTAATGGTGGTTACTGTGCAGTTATTTCATACTTGCTAAATGACTGCACAGTAACAACTGTGCAGTTGGGTGCATGTGTTGATGTGCTTACTGTCACATGCATTAAGACCCCCTATGTTTCAAAATGGTCTTTGGGTACTATAACTAAAGCTCATTTGATGAGGTTTAGTTAAAGCACCCCTGTGGACATTTTAAAATACAGGGCAGCTTAATACACATGGTGATGAGGTGATACTGGAGTGTTCTAATTAGAACATGAACAAGCTCATCTATTGGCATCCTAGGGGCCTATTTTCTGTTTTATCCAGGCTGGATTGTCCTGCTTGAATGATCCTGCTTGGTTGGCTGAAAGTTTGCAATGGCTTTTGTTGCTAATATTGGGATCTGGTCTATATAGTTTTTGGATAAAGTCCTCTCTGCCTTCTAGGCACTTCTCCCTCAGTAGGCTGCTCAAACTCTCTGAAAGGACAATTTTTTCAGAGGATTTTTTTCACTGGATACCTTCTTTCTGGTGAGTGGGATGTATGTGCAGCTATAGAAGATATTGCCTTTTAGGGGTATGAGCAAGAAGCAGTTCTACAGTATCTGTACCAAGATGCAGTATTATGCTGCTTTCTTTGGGTATGACAACACTGCAGAGCTGAGCACAGTGTAGAGGCTCCTGGCTAGAGGGTCTTGCCCCTCTGCTAAGGTCAGACCAACTGTCATATTTGGAGTCAGGAAGGAATTTTACCCTATGGTCACAAGATAGCTCTATCATGGTCACAAGATAGCTCCAGTACCAGGAGTGATCTAGTCATGGCAGTGCAGACCTCTGCTCCATATAATTCACTCTGCAAAGAAGCCAGCTTCATAACTCTGCACTGAACTGCAGACTGCAATGCAGACATATCCCTGATGCTACTGCTACCTCCCACTAGATGCATTTATCCCTGGGTGACTGTATTTCTAGCCCATAGGACACTGCATAAACTTCCTCTCACTAAGTACTTAGATGACTTACAGTGACAGGTCTAACATGGCTACGAAGTGACCAAAGAGATATAGCTAGCCATGTGAGTCTGAAGTCAAGTAGAAAGCAGGGTAGAGATCTGACCTTATATTACTAACCCAGATAGATTTTACATAGCACAAGCTTTCATAGGCTGAAGAGACTGTGAAAGGATGCACACAAAGCTGTGTATAAGGAGAGAGAAATATGAATACAAAAGCAGAAGGGAGAGGCAGACAGAGTCATAAAAGCTAATCCAGGTAATGGGATAAGGATCCTAGGTCCTGTATAAACCATACTTACTTAATAAATCCAGTCTGTATATGATTTCTTATTCTACAATTACCCGCAGATCAGCAATGGAATATTAGAGAGGATAAAGCACTCCGCCACAGGCCTGTGTGTTTTTCTGTAGTGGATTAGTGTTCATTTAGTTTTTCATACAGGGATCACCCAGTCTGCCCAACACAGACAGCAGAGGGACACTATAAGCAGGTGATGGTGTATATGAGATTGGTAGAATTATAAGTAAATGAATCTCAGGGGCTATTATCCATGTTATTTGGTCCAGCGATGATGTGGTCTGTATTGATGTTGGGACACAGAAGGCATCTGCATTTGTTGAAAGGCCTGATACCTCGGTGAGACTGGGTGTTAGGTAACTTGTTGCTTAAGAGACACCGTCTGAGGTTGGAGGGCTGTCTGTAAGTCAGGACCAATCTATTCCCCAAGACTGCTTTGAGATAGTCATCCTTTTCCAAGAGGGATTGGCGGTCATTAATGATGCGTCCCAGGTGCTCAAGCCAGAGGCTGTAGGTGACAGAGCGTGGCTTTGTTGATTTGTGTGGGATTGTATTGTAATTGTAGGAATCCCTGCTCCAGATCCTTACGGTAAGCATCCCGATTGATAGGATCAGAGGAAACATGGTATACAAGAGCTTGGTTGTATATGATGGATCTAGTGATGTGCTTAGGATAAAAACTTGTGGCATGAAAGTAGCTATGGTGGTCAGCTGGTTTCTGATACAATGTAGTGATGATATGGTCATTGCAAACCTTCACTGTAGTGTGTAAAAAATGATTTTATTAGGTGGAGTATTCCCGAGTTAGTTTGATGGAGGGGTGGAAGCTGTTAAACTCAGAGTCATAGGGAAATAGGGCTTGATAGGAGCTCCAGAGGTCATTTAGTCCAACTCGCTGCCTGAGGCAGGATCGGCCCTATTCAAACCATCCCATGGAAACCATCATCTAAACTCAAAATAAAACTACTTTCAACCTTGATGCAACACAGACTGAACACCCTACCCTGCCACAGGTAGAGCAGTGGAACCCTGGCAGCCAACCACTGCATCTCTAAAATGTTGTCACAATATATGCTTAAGAGGTCCCAGGTAGAGGGTCATGGCCCCGCTACAAAGGCAAAACTCCCCACAGTCCATGCCAGTCTGACCATGGGGTAAAATTCCTTCCTGACTCCAAATATGGCAGTTGGTCTGACCTTAGCAGAGGGGCAAGACTCTCTAGTCAGGAGCCTCTGGCTTTGCTCCCAACAGCAGCATTGGCACATCCCAATCAAAGTCCCCAGCCTTGACTGTATCCAATACCCAATGCCTCTGGGAAGGGTTAAAGACACCGTCACACATATAGCGAGGAGGGGAGCAACCATGAAATCCCAGAAGCATGGGAAATACCTGTGGTACAACACAAGCACAGTTACATCTAGATAATCTCTGACCAGTGGATGCCCAACCTCTTCTTGAACACATCCAGTAATAGAGAGTCCACAGCTTCCTTACGTAGTCTATTCCATTGTCTCACTATTCTAACAGTGAAGATGTTTTTCTGGATATCCAATCTAAACTTACTTTGCTGCAACTTCAAGCCATTGGTCCATGTCCTCTTCTCTACAGCAAGACAGAAAAGGTGCTTTCCCTCTTCTTGATGGTAGCCCCTCAATTATTTGAAGTGCTATCTTGTCCTCTCAAGTGCGTTTTCCGTAAGCTGAACATGTCTTGCTCTTTCAGCCTTTCCTCCTATGACTTGCTTTCCAAGCTCTTTATCATCTTTGTTGCCTGCCTCTGGACTGTCTAACTTTTCCCATGTCCTTTTTAAAATGTGAAACCCAGAACTGCACATAGTATGCCAGATAAGGCCTAATCAGTGCTGAGTAGAGAGACACTGTCACCTCCCATATCTTGCACCTAATGCTTCTACTAATGCATTCCAAAACCGTATTTGCCTTTTGTGTGGCTGCACCACACTGCAGACTTATACTGAGTCTGTGGTCTACCAAGACTCCCAAGTGCTTTTCCATAGTGCTGCCGTCCAGCCAAGTATCACCCATCTTATATTTATAGTTTTGATTATTCCTCCCAAGGTGAAGCACCTTACATTTGTCCACACTCCTGGTAGCTCTATAACCCAACTTTCCAATTTGTTGAGATCCTTTCGAATTGTGCTTGCATTCTCAATCCTTCCCAGTTTTGTGTTGCCCGCAAACTTGCTTAAGAAGCTTCCTATGCCATCACACAAATCAGAAATAAACATTTTGAAGTCCTGGTGAAAAAGTCTCTAGAGATTCCTTTCCATGCATCCATACAATGAAGATATCACTAACATACTTTAGGTAGATCAGGGGGATGAAAAGGCAGCCACAGAGGAAATGGACTTCAAAATCAGTCATAAATATGGTGGCACACTGGGCGGCCATATGTGTGCCCATGATAGGTGGCATTCAGTTGTAGGTATAGGGACTCTCCAAACCCAAAATAACTATGTGAGGACACAGCAGGCGAGTGTAATGGAAATGGAGGCATTTTTTTCATCAGGAATAATGTTCTTTATGGCTTGTAATCAGTCTTCATGGGGGATGTTGATGTATAGAGAGATGCGATATCAATGATAGCTAATATGGTATTAGTCGGAAGCTTGTCAATGAGGGCTACTTTCTTTAAGAAAGTGCTGGTGTCTTTTAAATAGCTGACAGCTCAAGTGGCATAAGGGAACAGAATATAGTCAACATAACCAGAAACTCCCTTCATGATAGTGCCAATGCCAGAAACAATGGGGTATCTTGGGTTGCCAGGCTTGTGGATGATTGGGTAAGAAATAAAACTTGCCCAGTCTAGACTTCTGGGATGTGGAAGCAGTACCCCTCTCCTGTGTTCCCCCAGGTAGATCCTGAAACAGCTCATTCACTTTCTCCTGGTACTATGCCATGGCGTCCTCTGTCAGGAGTTCGTAAAACTCCATTTTGGAAAGTTGTTTCTTGTATGTATGCTGTTTTGTTCATGACAATAGTGGCACCTCCTTTTTCAACATGTTGCATGATAATATCTAGGTTGTTTTTAAGATTGAGTATGGCTCTCTGTTCTGCAGGACTGAGGCTGTAATGTAAATGTTTTTTTGCAATCTCAGCGTGGGCACAGTGATGGAAACAGTTTATATACAGATCCAGAAAGGTGCTGCAGTCCTCAAGTATAGTCCCAGAACTTTTCTTCCTGTTCTGTGCATGTGTCTGGTTAATCATTGCATGGATCCCTGTCATGGAATCTGCCTGAGTAGGAATGGATAGAAATTTTTGGGAAACAAGAGTTTTATCAAAAAATACATATACTGAAGTTAAAACGTTCCACCTGAAATATCTTCATCTCAATGAACATTTAAGCAGCAAATCAAAGATATGGTTACCACAGACATAACAGTAAGCCATCAATTTATGTATTGAGATAATTAGTATACGCTCCATCATTTTCCAGTTCATTCACTTTGTATCCTAATATTTTGGTTGTTCGCTACTTCTTTGACCACAGCTGCAGATTGGGCTTAGTTAGGCTGTTCACAACAATGCTCAATTCTTCCCCTGAGATACTGTTAGTTTAGAATACAGTAAGAGGTATTTCAACTACAGACCATGAATACTTTGGAGGCAGTGGAGTGAATTTACATAATTGCCATCATGGTTGCATAATTAACACACTAGAGGGGAAAAATATTACATTTTATAGAATTCAACTTACTGGTTCTAAATTAACAGCATTATCACTGTGGGCATCAGTGTGGGCAAAGTAGGCAAACAAAACACTGGGGTCTATAACAAATGGAATGGAGAATACCACAGAAAATGTCATTATATATATTAGTGGTTCTGCCACGTCTGAAATAATGTGTGCAGTAAATAGTCACTCTACCTTTAAAGTATATTTGCAATAGTTCAGAAAAAAGACAACAAAAGGATAAAGAGAAACCTTGCATACAAAAAGATTTGGACTGCTTCTCTTGAAAAGGAGCAGGCTCAGATATATGTGATAAAAATATAAACAATTAGGAACTGTATACGTAAGACAGATCAGGTCTTTTCTCCTGGTCTCATAATAAAAGGAAAAAGGGGCCATTCAATGACATGGAAAGGAAGCAAAATAAAAATTAATAAAATTCACACATAATTGATAGTTATACTGTAGAATTTATTATCCCAGTATGTTGTGAGAGCCAAAAAACTTAACGAGATTCAAAGAGGGACTGGATTTTAATACAGATAGTGAAAATATCCAGTAGTTAAAAGAATGTCCTGAAGTACAATAGATAATGCTAAAACAGAAACGTTTTTTAGAATGGATATGAAGCTTCATGTTTTAATTTCTAACCATTAGGAGTTTAGGACAAAACTAATGGGTGACAGATTATTCTGTCAGCATGTCTTGCACACTTCCGTAACACACGTTGTGCTAGATACTAGTAGCGTAACATGGGAGGTGGGGGAGATGGGTGTGCAAGCAGGGCACCAGTCCTGGATACCAACTATGACAGGGCTCCAGAATCCACCTCTGGAGTCTTTTGCCAAGGCAGAGGCAATCCTGTGCTGCTTGGCCAAAGGATTAGGACAGCATGGCCCCACCCTCAACAATGTACCTGGAGGGGAGAGGGCTGGGGCAAACAGAATGGTGCTCCATACCCTCCTCCCCTCCGCCTTATTCCTCCTTCAGGGGGCTAACTTCATCAGATAGCATGCAGGGACTGCAGGAAGCAGAGCTTTTAAATAGAAAACAGTGATTGGAATCCAAAGGTAGGAATGGGGGGTAGAGGGGACATTGCTGGGAGAAGCAAGATGGATTAGAGAGAAAAAAAAGCTATTGAGAGAGACAGGGGTTCTAAAAACTAATCCAGGTAGTGTCACATAAGCAGACTTTCTCTAAACTGTAGTCTTTATTTAGACCTGTTTAATACAATTTTCTCTGTGGATGATTTTTTGTTCTCAAATTTCCCATTCCAATTTGTTTATGAAGTTTTGTCATCTAAGAACAACCACTCTGAGGTCTATGGTGGAGTGTCCAGGGAACATTCAGGGTGGTTAAAGAATTCTGCTTCAGGCTTGTGCATCTTTCTGGAATTGATATCAGATTGGTATTCAGTCATTCTATTCACATGGGATCACCCCATGTGTCCAGGGGCACTGTAAGCAGGTGATGGCATGTATGACATTAGTAGAAATGCAGGTAAATGAACCCTGGATGTTATAATCCATATTACTTCATCCAGTGATGATGTGGTCTGTGTTAATCTCTACTTCTTGAAGTCCATTCATAGCATCTGATGAAGTAAACCCCCTGCTTCCTTACATTAAACATCTCTTTTAGTTAATCTATAAGGCACATATCTACCCTGCCTTCTGTCTGAATTCAGACTAAGAAGGCTAAATATCTCTCTTTATTCTTAGACAGCCAGACATGTAACAGAACTACTACTGGATCAGAAAACTGCCAAGCTGAATATAAACTGTCATAGGAGGAAGTTATGGAAGTTGGGAGCATATTCTTAGCTGGCATAACTTCGTTCAAGTCTCTGAGGGAATCAATGGAAGACTCCCTGGTAGCATGACCCCTAAGGAAAAAAAATAGCTAGGTTAAAGATGACGTTCTACACTGACTGTTAATTATTTTTAAATAGAATTTTCTGTATCTACATATTTATGTAACTCAACAATATGCATACAACCCCCCTAGACAGAAATACCAAAGATTCCACAGCATCTGCTGGAGACCACGTTCTCTACAGCTACTCTACTCTTCAACCAGCCCTTCAGTCATGATAGCATTTCACCACTGGGATCATATTATTGGGAGACTCCTCCACTGGACACGGGTTACCTCTGTGTAACTCTAAGAACCTGCAGAAAACTGTTTCAGAGAAAAAGATAATGTATGTCCATAGGCAGAAATGGCTGATTTTACATGCAGCCCCCGTTGCTCCATAATACTGACTCATTCATTCTTGTCCCAACTTCCTTCTGTTTCCTCCATCAATGTAATCCCTGAACTCGGGGATTACCTGCATTGGAGGTGGGGGAGGCTATGGAAGGCATGAATTTACAGCTCATTAGTTACTCCAAAATAATTCCCTTTGAGGATACTCTTAGTGCACAATAAGTGTAAAGTAAATCTGGACCTGCTTGTGATGCATCTGTGGATGCATGACAAGGTGCGTTTAGCCTTCCTGTCTGCATCCCCACATTGGTGGCCCATGTTCATTTTGGAATCAATAATGACCCTAAGATCTTTTTCTGCCTCTGTGCTGATGAGAAGGGAGTTTCCCAGCCTGTAGGTATGCTGCTGGTTCTTCCTCCCCAGGTGCAATATCTTGCACTTGTCAGTACTGAAACCAATCCTGTTCTTATCCGCCCACCCCTGTAACCTGTCCAGATCTAGTTGCAGCCTGTCCCTCTCCTCCACTTCTCCCCACATCTTAGTGTCATCTGCGAATTTAAACAAGGTACTTTTCACTTCCTCATCCAAGTTGCTGATGAAGATGTTGAACAGTGAGGGCCCAAGGACCAAGCCCTGGGGGACCCCACTGCCCACATACCTCCAGGTCAAAAACATAGAAATGGGTCTGGGGGTCAGTACAGTTGAGGTCTTGGAATGTATCCCTATTTGTTACACTGTAAAGTGGCATAGGGTTATGACATTTCCAGGTCCAAAAATGAGGACATCGGGGGGGGGGCAGGGCAGGGCAGGGAGAATATGATGGTGTGGGGGCAGTGCCCTGCCCCTGCCGTCCCCCCCACCCCAGCCTTGCTACTGTCCCACTCCCAACCCACTGACCCCAGCCCTATCAGTGCATCTCACTTCCAAAAAGCAGTACCCTACCCCCATGCCCCTCACTCCTGACCTGCAGCCCCCTGCTCCCCCAGCCTGGCTGGTGCCCCTCACTTCCGACACTCTGTGCTCTGCTCCCAGGTGCCTCTGATCACCCTCCCCCTGCTCCCACCAGTGGAGCAAAGCTACATCACAAACTCAGCTCCTGATTGCACACATGCTGTGCTACATATTCTGAGACCTGTAGTTCTACATGGTGGTGGCCATACTGAAAACGGACACGAGAAGGAAACAAGGGGACAAAAAGAGGACATGTCCGGGAAAACTTGGATGTACGGAAACCCTAGAGCGGGTTCCCTTTATGCAAATTTGAGTTATGCACCATTTTCCAGGAATGCATGTACAGCATAAAGTGAGAGACGTCTGTACAATGTTTGGCAATAGGATGGCTTGGGACTACATAAGAGAGTGAAACAAGCTGGCACAAGCATTTCTATCATCTCATTGGTACATCTGTTTGACTGATAAATAGTGAAGGTGAGAATCAATTTTGTTATCTGGAATAGATTAAACATATGATTCTCCTACTATATTAACTGGCAGTCAGGTAACGTGGTTGTTATAGAATGAATTATTAATTGTTGTCACAACAGAACAGAGATATAAAAAAGAGAGTTACATCTTACCTGTCAACTTAAGTTCTGCCCAGACTATATGGTTGTGCAATACATCAACAGAAAATAGAGACAGAGGACACACAAATATTTCTAGAAGGAAAACTAGAAACTAGTAACACTTCTCTTATTTTCTCAATTGAGGGAACTTTTCCAATAGTAAAATATGTAAGAAAAAAGCAAAACCTAATGAAAAACAAAATTCCATTTATAAAAAAGATGGGGAAAAATGATCTTTTGAATTCTCTATGAGAACTAGGAGTACTTTTTTCTATGAAAAAAAACTAAACAAAAAAACTCTCACCTGGATTAGAATCAGTGTATTTTGTACAATTCTCAGAAAAGACACCTTTGTTCTACTATGTTTCCTTCATATCATCCCACAATGGAGAGGAAAGAATAAGAGACTTCATCATCAATTGATGATCCATCTACTGTGGCACCTACATCTTATAGCAGCATATAACTGATGTTTTACATTATGATAAGAAGTTTCAAAGAACTTGTAATATGTGCCAGTAATTTTTATAGATATTATTATACTTGGTTAAAAAATATTTCCTCTTATAAAATTGTTGTCACTTAAGGTTCTTGCTTTATTCTTTTACTAGGACACTGTACATCTCAATACACAATAGAATTTAATTGTATATCCTTTACTTCATACAATATACTGGGGGCTGGGTGCTAAGGTGCACAACTGACAACCCAGCGGTTGCAAGTTTAAAGCCATAGCAGAAGTGCTCACGGTGCAGCCTGTCAGATTCCATCAAATCTATGAATTCTACTAAATACCTTGCACAAGGACATGAAATCAACTAATCAACTGTTGTACCACTCTAGCTTTTCTTTCTGATTTGCGTTTTCTAAAAAAATTTAATGCAGTTTGGGGTGAAGATGTGTTGACGGATTTATAAAACACCATTACAATATTCTCCACATTATACCTTTTTCCGTATTACGTCAAAGCATTTTATTAACTTCGACTGTTTCAACTGAGCAGACCTCTTAACTGAGCTGCTTAAAATAATGTTCAGGACTTTCTCCCAAGGTTACAGATAATTCAGATCTTGTCAGTATGTATAAACTGTTTAAATTAAGCCTTTTACTGTGTACCGCTTCCTTTATCATAAACAGGGATTCTGGTTTTCTCTGTCTAAAATTTGCAAATTCCCTTTTAAATGCTCCCCTCCCCCCTAATTCTCTCATTAAAACCACCAAATCTGTGTTTTTCTGTGACTAAAAGGAAATACTATTATATAGATAGCTATCCTTTAAACACAATGTTTTACTGATATATTTACAATTTTAAAGCAATTTCGAAGCCTACTAGTGCCTCAATCACTATAATAAATCAATTCTAAGTACCTATTAATTTTGGCGTTTGATTTGAGGTATTTGATCATGAAAAATTGGCGCTCCCCATGCCTCCTCTGCTCACCAGGCCGTGAGTCCAGTTGTGGCTGTCCCTGCCACTGATTTGTGGCACTGAGCAGCCCTGATATACTGGTGCCCTGCCCATGCCATTGCCCCTCACTCCTAAGCAGCAGCCCCCTGGCCCTGCCAGTGTCCCTTACTCAGGACCTACACCTCCCTGCCCCTGCTAGTATCCCTCACTCCCCACCCCACAGCCCCGCCGGTGCCCCTCACACCCAACCCATAACCCCTGCAACCTTGCTGGTGCCCCTCACACCCAATCCACAGCCCACCAGCCCTGCTGGGGCCCCTCATTCCTGACCCACAGCCTTCTGGTGTCCCTCACTCCCCACCCACAGTTCCCCACACCCTCCAGCCCTGCCAGAGGGGGCACCGAGTTTCCAGGGTTACAGGGACAGGACCTGGGTCCACAGCTCCCTGCCCCCCTCCCCCCAGGAGTGCCTGAGCCCTAGCTGCTGCCTGTGGGGGTTCAGGGCTCTCTGCCCTGTTGCCCTCCACCCAGGGGGCCTCTGTGGACCGGCAGATGTGACCCAGTGTGACAGGCCGGAGTGAAGCAGGGTAGGGAGGATTGGTGCTACTGCCAGGAGCCCTGTGCCTCCATGGTGAGGCTCTCCCTAACCACCCCACAGCAGTGGGGGGGCACAATTCTGCACTGCCACCATCCCAGCTGGGCAGTGCTCCCAACCCTACCCAAATCCCTCCCTTCCTCACTATGGGGACCTCAGTGCCATCCTACTATGCCAGACTTACCTGCAGGGAGCTGCTCTCATACTACCTGGCTGCCATGTGCATGTGTGCATGCTCACATGCACATGGCGCCCCCTGCCTGATCACCATCCCCATGATCGCTCCAGCCCCTTGCAGGCTGAAACTCTGCCAACTTGCAAAGGAAAACTTACTGTTTTCCATGTTTTTTGCCTTTGCAAGAGAAAATCCATGTTTTACCATGTTTTTCTGTGGCAAATGGTAAACCCAGATCCCTGCTCATAAGGACGTTCCTATGCCATCACTGTGTTCAATTACCCACATTTAATAGAATGTTAGAATTTCCCATTGTATTGCATATGACTGAACTTGCTGTGAAAGAAACTAATTTCAACTACATCTCATTATGACAACAGTGCTGGGCTAGAGCATGGGTCATAGTCCATCCTACAGAAACCCAAGTAGAGGCTATCTAGATGCGTGACTCCTAATAGCAATTTTTTTATCCAAATTGTCCCATATGCTGCACAACTCAAGTATGTATAAGACAAAAGCAGGATATATACAACACTCCTCAATTATCCCATTCTTTACTATTAAAAAAAGGTCTACACTCAACTATTCATCTAAGTTATTTGACAGGAAAGCAATGCAAATCAAGAGCTAAATTCACAAAACTGCAGAAGGTGGACATGTCAGTTTACCCCAAAGCACAAGGAAATGAACACTCTACAAGATGTGCAAGACAGGGGCTCAGGCTCCTCCTCCAGTTGAAGAGATTTGAAAAGACATTTCCCAACTTCCAGAAAAGTGTCTCAGCTACCAAACTAAATGTTATTACAGAGTGTTAAATCAGAAGAAATGAAGAACCACACCAGTAACTGGCTTCTGAGTTATAAAGTTGAGAATTTGTGAAAATGACAGTAAAACCAACATGCATATCTAGGTCAGATCTGCAAATATCATCCCCAAATGAATGACAATAGTATTCCTATGATGTTACTTTCTTTTTCAGAAGTCAGAGCAGGGTGGCACCTTAAAGACTAGATCAGTGAGAAAGTCTTAAGCTTTTGTAGACTACAGACTACTTTAGTTAGATGTTGTGAACAGACTTGCAGGCCGTGTCCAGACGAGCGCAGTCATGTTCTCCACACGTTTGCAGCACGACATACTGCAGTCTGGTGTTCTCCACACGTTTTTTAATTCAGAGAGATATCCAGGGGTAAAAAAAATGAAAAATCACCACGAAAAAAAATCAGAGCACGTGGCACTTATAAGTGACATTATCATCCACATCAGCCAAAAAAGCTGATTGCTGATACTGTCAATTTTTCTTATATAGGTGCTGATCCAATATGGGACCGATGTATTGGTGCACAGCAATGTGGTGGTGACATGGCCATTGTGAATTTTCCTGGTGATATCCAAGAAATGAATTTTGTGGATACAGTATTCAAGAGTCAGTTTCTTTTTCAGGGGAGAAATAAATTTATAGTTGTACAAAGGTCCAACAGCGAGTTCTAAGAGTATGCACTGTCCCTGCTTCTGCGTGCCTTTGTCTTGAAGAAAAACTCCGCATAGTTTTTCTGTTAGCAGCTGAGGCAAAACAATCCACTAAAGGGATTCTAATTCTTTGGCCTGTCATTTTGTATGCCTATGAGTGAATACTCTATTTCCTAGTTTTTTTTCTCTTTGTTTCTATATCAAGCTAGTATGTTTTCTTTTTCATGAATGTAGAGTACATTGGAGGATCAGATGTCTTTTTCTACCAGTTCAGCAGCTTGTGGGTCTTCTTGTAGAGAAAAGATTTTACTCCTTCTATGTATTTCAGGTTATCATTACATGTGGCTGTTACTGTTAAGGATGCACCAAACTTCAGAATGAAGGTCCCATAATCTCCACATCAAGTCCCAAAGGGGCAGACTCATCCCACAGATTCAAACTGGGCTGGTTTATGTCATAACCAGAAGAGATTCTCAAATACAGCCAATGTTGGTCCACATTTAAGATCCCAAGTGACACAGCATGTTTGTCTCATAGAAGAATACGGAAAGGGCAGTAGTCCAAATGCATTTCTAAATTATAGCACAGTAGAAACACTGGTATAACCTTTACCAGAAACATCATACTATGATGATTTATCTGAATTACACAGTAGGATCAAGGCCCATTGCTCTCCATAGGAAGGCCCGTGAGCTTGGATGAATAACTAGTTTGGTATGATCAGTACGATGACAGTGTATAAATGTAGTGGAAGGATGGCGCATACTGCTAATCTGGGGTAATTTCACACCATCCAGCTGAGAACTATCACTGAAATAATCAAGCATGAAGCCTACCAGGCTAGCACCTTAGAGACTAGCTGGTTCAGAGAGGCATAAGCTTTCATAAACAACAGCTTATAAATGGCATTGCATCTGACAAAGCAAGCTTTAACTTATGACATTTTATGAACCAGTAAGTCTCTAACATGTCATTCCACCCTACCCCCTGCCTGACTTCAGACTAACACAGCTAACTACTTCTCTCTACAGAAATAATCAGGAAAAAAAAAGCCACAGTCCAGAAATGGGCTGCACTGGTTGAGATAATTGTATTTGCAGTTTATCCCAGGGTATCCATGTTCTTAAGGCAAACAAGTTATTGCTCCCCTGCCAAGTAACCAAGGCACAATAATTGCAGCTGACAGTGTGAGTTATCATGCAATAAACTGTTCATTATATATTCCAGTATAATTTGCATTGATGTATAAAACTAATCTAAATTACAGCAGGGCATGTGATCATCAGTCAGTGTCTTGTGATAAGCTGGCAGTTCCTACAGGTTAGCAATAATTTTCCTTTTTCAGTTAGGAGTTCTGCTGAATATACAACAGTCAAAATGAATAAAAGTATTCTATGTAAGACTTTGTGGATTTGAAAAATCTGCATTTTTCAAGGCAGCCATATTTCTTTAAAACATTCATAAGCTTTAGCTAGATGCAGCTTCAAGTGGGAGTAACTAACATTATATCTTCTCAAAGAGCCCTTTAAAATGCTAGATTTGAGCAGGGGCCTCAAAATAAATGGGGTCCCTTAACGTTTATAAAAAACAGCAGTATTATTTCCAAAACTAAACTGAATACCATTGAGGCAAGAGAAGACAAAGGAGCTGTGAACGACCTAAATCTCTGTTCAAACAACTTCCTTTTTCCTGAAGGCTAGGGACCAAAATCTCACTATCCCTGAAAAGGACTTATAAATAGATTCAGAAATTCTGTCATTACTTAGAAAAAAGATCAGTCAGGTATGAACAGATATTTCCTGAGGACCACACTATGATACAATTAGCTACTAGAAGTATGAAATATGTAGTTTAAATTAAAATTTGATTATTTATCAAACAGGGACTGATTAGAATTATCACTGGCATCTTAATGTCACATTAAATAAAGTAGGTTCACCTTCAATCCCAAAATAAAATGAACTTAAAGTGATCGATATCACTCACCACCCATCTCCTGCCTCATATTACTGAACTCAACTCCTCAGACTGCCACAAGCAGGTGGTTACTAGAAGTACAGGAAGAGGTACAGAATTGGGGGGGGGGGAGGGGAGAGAGGCGGGTGGCAGGGGAGAGCTACAAATAAAGAGCTATAACAAAATCCCTTTGCTCATCCCAGAGCCACAAGTTGAATAAACTTAATCCTTTGAAAGATAAAGATAAGAGTAGTGGAAGCAGAAAGCTAAAGCAAATCTGTCAGAACCAGGAATAAAAAAAAATTGGAATGCTTATGTTGAAAAACTAAGCCTACCAGAGCAGATCACTCTTTATAAAAACCCTGGAAAAATCAAACTTTGTGCAATTAATGTCAGACAAGAATCCGCTAATGAAAACGGAGAAAGTGAAGTAAGACTGAAAGTGCCTTTTGCTTTAGATTCTAATTAGTCCTCTATCTCTATAACCTGTTATAGCATGGCATAACTTACTTTGTCTTGTTTGGCAGAAGGAAATAGGTGCAAGAGTTTAACACTTTTTTACACACTCAAATGGTCTCCTACAGCCACAATTCTTTTCTTCCCTTGGAAATAACCTCTTTTCCCATTACTGTATTTTTTTCTGGATTTTTCTGTTCCAAAATGTTATTCATAAATAAAAATGACAGGTAGTACATGCTCATTTCTCCCTTTATCCAACAGTCACAAAATGGGATTTTTACATTTCAGGAAACTAGGCCAGCTTTATCACAACACAGTTTGTTAGGAAACCAATTTTAGTATTTTTTCACACATACTAAGAGCTGCTTGGGCATTTTGGCTAACATATCCCTTTAAAGTTACTCTTCCTTAGAGACAATAACCATTTACAGAATGAAGAAAAGGCAGTAAATGAGTTTTGGGAAAAAGTGAAAATGAGACAAGTAGAAGTTCTTTTAAGTTCATGCTATAAAGTTAATTTGGGGAAAAAAATTTCAAAACCCTTCACCTTTATGATTACATATGATAGGATTTTTCATACTTTAGCTTCCCATCTAATATATAATTAGATGCAGAAATACTAACTTATGCCTCCTGGATAAACTGTGTGGCTAAAGATGTGCACTCTATTACTTGACCTCTCAAAGTTGAAAGCAGGGTGAAGACATGCCACAGTAGACTAAAATACTGAGTGTCTACTTACCATTTCTGAAAAAAACCTCTCTTTTTCCATTTGAATGGGGGTCAGCAACATATGGCTCATGGACCAGATATAGCCTGCAGAGCCTGAAGGCTTTGTCTATGTCCATTTGAGGGCTAAGTAAGCTGCACTGGGACTGAGCAACTTCCAGCTGCACCCTTGTCACCACTGTTTCTTCCCCCATTCCCCTGAAACTGCAGCATGAGTATAAGCTTCCAGCCAATGGGGAGGTATACCAAGGCCAAGCAGCTGGAGCCCATGTGCTGCCACTTCTCCCTCCTTTCTTGCCCTCCACCCCCACTTCCCCACCTCAGCTGAGATGCAGAAGCAGCAGGAGTGTGGACACAGCTTCCATCTACCCAAGCCCAGTACAGCTCCCTACCACCTGGATGCTGTGCCCACACCCAAGCCAAGGAGCCAGGGGTTAGGAAAAGTGGCAGTGGTGTGGGTGCAGCTGATGTGCCATAACCAGCCTGTACAGGACCAGAGCTGGGTTGTTCCACCCTGTGACTTGAAACAGTTGTTAGCCACTGCATTAGAAAAATAACTCTTCTATCCTGTCTTCTCTTTCATTGGTCAATCAACCCAACACTGTTCCCTACTGGCTTTTTGAGAAACATAACAAAGAATTTTATTAAATGACTTAACAGGGAGAGAAGTATTTATAATAGAGCTTGTCATAGAGAGAGAACACAAACAGTACTTATTATTAAAAAAATCAGCATCAGTCAAAGTTACCCAAGGTAATAGCTGAAGCCATGGCTACACTGCAAACAGCGCCTGGCCAGAGCTTACACAGAGTACGCTTCCACCCTAAACAGGAGCAGTGTAGCCACATTTGCATGGTTCACAGTTGACAAGCTAATGAGCACTGCCAGGTAACTGCTAGTACCAGGTAACAGTGGCTGATGCCTTTACAAAATTCCCTATCTAATGGAAGACTCTCATCCTTGTAACAAGGGACTGCTGATATCGCCATTGCAAAAATGGCTACACTGCTTAAGGTTGTGGATTAGTATAGGTGGAGTAGAAAACATGTTTAAGGGCATTACTGCCTGGCATGGCAAGTCAGTAGTGTAGACATGACCTGAGAGATTCAAATAGTGTTTCCTACCTTTAGGACAAGACACAGCTATAATAAATGGGTGGTAATACAGTTGATTGGAAAATCCTGACTGTTTTAATATATTTTACAGAATCATCTGTGTAAGCACAAGTTATACCTCCCAACAATTAGCCAACTACGTAACAGAAGGCATGTAAATACTTGAATTAGAGAACATGAGAAAAGAGAGAAACAGAAAGGCTCACAATGGGTAGAAAAGAGTGCTAAAGAATTGAATAAAAAAGATTTCACTGACATTCTATATAACAATGAACAAGAGTATGCTTATTCATCTCACTTTAAGGTAATTTCACATTCCTCAAAACCTTTCAATACTAATTAATCTGCAGTGAGTTATTCTAATACAAATTAAGTCAAAGACAAATTTATCTTAGACTTCATGCTATTAATGAACATTCTGCTACTAAACTGTAACAGCCTCTCTGATTCTAAACTAGCCATTCTGCTTACCTGGTCTAAAAGATCTTCCACTTTCTTTTGCCATCCATCTCTGGCAGCATTTTTTTCACGTTCTTTCAGTTGCAAGAGCTGAGTCATGGCTGCCTTTTTATCCTCTTCATGCTGAAGCCTCAGCTCTTCACGAAGCTTAGTACATTCCTGTCTGAAAGAAAAAGTAACAGGATTACAATATAACCTAGCCTTTTATAACAATGGCTGTTTACAGACATTAGAAAACAAACAACCAGCACCCTCCCAAATGCACTTTACTGAAAGAAGCAGAGCATTAGTTCAACCAGGCTCTCCAGTGTCTGTATAGATCGGGCGCTTCAGTGAGGCTTTTTGGTGCTTTTATCTAAAGCTGATTCAATCAGTTATTAGATAAAAGCACCAAAAAAGCCCCAATCTATACAGGTATTGGGCAAGCAGGGTCTAATTAATGCGATGCCTCTTCGGGACATGTGCTGTGCTCAGTGCGGGGGTGTGCCAAGTTTAATGTACAGTGATATTTTTTAGAGTTTAACATTTGTAAGCAGCCAATAAAACCAAGAAATAGGAAAAACAATTGAAATGCTTAGCCAATTACAGAAAACTAGCCAACTGCCAATCAAGAACAACCGGGGGGGGGGGGGGGCAGGAAAGAGGCCCCTGCCCGGAACCCACCCCCACCCAGCCCCTCTTCAGGTCTGGCCCCACTCCCCCATCCTGTCTCCCTCTCCCTCCCCAAATCCAAGCCTATTCCCCCCTCTCCCCCGTTGGCCCGTTCCCCCCCACCCCTGTGGTCCAGGTCTGCCTGGCCCATGTCCACCTCCCTCTCCCTCCCTGCTGGCTTTTGTTGGTGCCCAGTTGCAGTGGGATGATGGCAGCGCACTCCCTGCCATCGCTGCAGGTGGGAACAGAGTCCCACATCTGGCCCCGCCCCCCCTTTTCATCCAGTTGGGGGAGGGAGGTAACGGGCCTATTCCCCCACCCTTACCCCTGCCACTTTGGGGCCAGGTTCATTCCCACCCCTCCCTTCAGGGCTTGGGTCATGGCAGTGGTGCCACCATGCCCCCCCCCCCCCCCCCCCCGCTCCCGTTCCCCCTCCCCTCCCTGCTGTCTGTCATTGGGGCCCGGCATCCCCGCCTCCCTCTACAACTGGCCCCACCCCTGCCTCTTGTCTGGTTGGGGGAGGAGGGGAATGAGCCTGCTCTCACCCCACTGTCTGCTGTGTCCCCACCGTCATGATGGGGGGGTGGGGACAGAGACTTGCGTAGCCCCCTCACCCTCCCCACCCTGGGTCAGAGTCTGGCTTCCCTCTCTTCCCTTCTTGCCTCTGTGGGCTTGTTCCCCGCCACTCCTCTCCAGTGTTCAGGTCCAGTTCCCCCACCACTTCTTCAGGTGTGGGCTTGTGTGCCCCCCTGATCCCCTGCCTCCTAGGCTGGGGGGGAGGGGAACTTGCACGCGGTGGCAGATGGGCAGCTGCATATTCTGCCACTGGTAACACCCCCTTCCTGCTCCCTTTTCCCCTCCTCTTCCTTGAAGCCTCCCCTTCCCTGCCGGCTGCTGTTAGGGGGGAGGGGTGTGCTCTGGCCCCTCAGTCCCTGCTGTCATGGTGGCACTCTGCCATGCATCCATGTCTGTTGGAGCACTCAAGACAACCAATCAGAGTGTGAATAAAGCATTGCAAATAGACAAAGTTTTCTATAATATTAGAATTTTTGTTATACATTCCATTAGTAATGACTTTTTGCATGCAATAGATGCATTTCCTCTTTAGTATAAAAAAAAGAAAAAACACTTGCCGAAGATTTTCTGTCCATTTTATTTCCAAATCATGAGCCATTCTGTCAACTTTGAACTTTTCCTCTTCTCTCATAGCAGCTATCATTGCCTCATGTTGCTGTCTTTCCTGTTCTAGTTCCCCCTGTAAACACAAACTTTACAATAGAGATTGATCAGCAGCAAAAAAATATTTAAAACCTAAATTTTACTCTGAATTCAATCCAAAGCTCCTGCTAATATATGCTTCTACAGCTGACAACTTATATGGCCTTTAAAATCTTGTTTACTGGCATATCATTTTTAACAATTAATTATTATTATTTAATAAGCCTACCATTATGACTCCCATAAAAGCCTATATTGTTAGAAACATTTTCAGCTCCACAAATACTTTATCCATACACATTTTATTTCTATGAATTTGTTTCTTTTTCTGTTTGTGAATTACCTACAAACAGAACACAATTAGCTATTTAAATCAGGCAACCTACAACCCATTGGCCAGATCCAGCCTATGGAGTCATTTGATCCAACCCACAGATCCAAGGCTTCAGTGGCAGGTGCTTCAACTGTAAACGTTCTCCTTGTGCCACCACAGAGAGATGCACCAACTGTGGATAGGGCCTAGCACCTGCTTGCTCACCTCTGATCCAAAGTGGATCATTCTAGCCCACAGCCAGAAAAAGCTGCCAAACGCTAGTTTAAAATGTTTTCGAGGAACATCTTCTGCACATAATTTGTCATACGTCATTTGCAAGCCATTTGAGGCAATACTTATTATCTTGATTCAAGTTTTGAGTTTCTCTTATTGGAAACAAAATTTGTAAATTATGTTTCTGATCTCTGACTGGCCGGGCATAATTCCTAGAATCCAGTTTTTTGCTGTGAATACTTCATTACAATTAGAAATTAAAATGATATTTCTGTGAATGTTTCTTTTATATTTGCTTAAAATTACAAGTTACAGTAAACATTGTTATCAGGAATATTTTTTTATTCATTAAAAGCCACCAAAGACACCTACACAGAATTAGATTTTTTTAAAAATAATTATTTGTAGGAGATCATTTGCAGTATTCATTCACCCTAATAAATGCATTCTACAACCTGCTGGCGGCCACTGGTAATAGCAATAATTTGCTATACATGAACTTTTACATTTTACATTCATATTCTTTGCCTGTGCTGTAACAGAACACAGCGATTATCAGAGCTCCAAACTGCATACAAGTAACCAGCAACATGTATAAGCGTTCTCAAAATGAGAAGTCACACATGGAATTTTTAATATTTCTTTAAAAATATATACATGAGCAGCCTGGTTTATGTCATTCTTATTAATAAAATAATTTTAAGAAGTAATGTTCTAAGAGATGTTTGTGCTCTGCTGTTTAATTAGTTAGTAAGGAAGAAAAAACGGCATGCAGTCAAACAATTTGAGACACATTAGTTTAACTACACTCCTGGAGACTTTGAATTTCTGCCTGTCAACTTTTCTTTTCATCTTTTGTTTTTAACTGAAATTCAGTGAGTCAGTGTAGTTCACCATGAAGAGTAGGATATTTTATTCTACACAGATGGGATTCTGAAGATCCAAAATATATAGCAAGTGAAGATACAAGGGTTGCTGAAACTTAATACTGCTATTATTAATTGTATTATTATTATACCTTGTTTTCAGTTGTTTATAAAATGTTAACTATTTAGGCTCAATTCTCCTTGCTAGGTGTCTACCTGCAATTGCATTCTTTGGGGGAAAGCTTGACAAAAAAATAGTTCTTACTGGTTCCAAAAATCAAATCAGGAGAAAACACATTGTTTTCCACGGGCTAAAAAATTCTTGCAAATTGTATCATTGATAAGCTCTTGGGCTTCCATGTTTTGGCTTGAAGAACTGTAAAACCATCCTGGTGTCAGGAACGTGTAACTTAAAGATTCCCAGGAGATTTGGCTAACTACTTTTCAGAGACTGTGTAGATTCAGTACAGACTTGTTACAGGTTGGCAACATCCTCTGAAGATTCTGTCTGTATTGAGTGTATTTTATCCAAGGGCTTCAAGAACTGAGCAGGACATTCCCTGTGATTACATGTATACATATATGTATAAGGAGTAAGATACAGTTTTGACATGATCTCATACTATTTTTTTTCATTTACCATATCCTTGGGAAATGTTAGTTCAGCATTTCATAGAATCATAGAAAATTAGGGTTGGAAGGGACTTCAGGAGATCTAATCCAACCCCCTGCTCAAAGCTGGACCATCCCTAACTGTATCATCCTAGATAAGGCTTTGTGTTACCTGGGTCTGAAAAACCTCCAAGGATGGAGATTCCTTGGACAATCTCTCTGGGTAACCTGTTCCAGAGCTTTACTACCCTACTAGTGAGAAAGTTTTTCCTAATATCTAATCTAAACATCCCTTGCTGAAATTTGAGACCATTGTTCCTTGTTCTGTCATCTGCCACAACTGAGAAAAGTCTAGCTTCATCTGCTTTGGAACCCCAGTTCAGGTAGTTGAAAGTTGCTATTAAATCGCCTCTCAGTCTTTTCTTTTTCAGACTAAATAAGCTCAGTCCCCTCAAACTCTACTAAGAAGTCATGTGCCCCAGCCTCATCACCATTTCCATTGTCCTCCACTGGACTCCAATTTATTTGAATCCTTTCTGTATTGTGGGGCCCAAAACTGGACACAGTATTCCAGATGTGGCTTCACTAGTGACAAATAGATCACTTTCCTCAATCTCCTGGCAACACTCCTACTAATCTAGCCCTGTATGCCATTAGCCTTCTTCACAACAAGGGCACACTGCTGGTTCATATTTAGCTTATTTTCTGCTGTAATTCCCAGGTCCTTTTCTGCGAAGCTGCTGCTTTGCTAGTTGGTCTCCAGCCTGTACTGGTGGATGGGATTGTTCCATCCTAAGGGCAGGACTTCCCACTTCTCCTTATTGAACCTCATGAGATTTATTTTGGTCCAATACTCTAATTTGTCTAGGTCTCTCAGAATCCTCTTCCTACCCTCCAGCATATCTGCTACAGCCCAGCTTGGTGTCATCTGCAAAGTTGCTGAGGAAGTAGATCACTGATGAATATATTGAACAAAACTGGCCCCAACACTGACCCCTAGGGCACTCTACTTGATACCTGCTGCCAGCTAGACACTAAGACATTGATTACTATGCTTTGAGCCTTTTCTATCCACCTTACAGTCCACTCACCCAACCCAGACTTCCTCAGCTTGCTTGCAAAGATGTGGAGGGAGACCATATCAAAAGCCTCTCTAAAGCCAAGGTATGTCACATCCACTGCCCTCCCTGCATCTGCAGAGCCAGTCATTTCATCATAGAAGGTAACCAAGCTGGTCAGACATGACTTGTCCTTTGTGAATCTTGTTCCTAATCACCTGCTTCTTCTCCAAGCGCTTAGAAATGGATTCCTTGGGGCCCTGATCCATTATTGTTCCAGGGACTGAGGTGAGGCTGACCAATCTCTAGTTCTCTGGACACTAGATTTGCCCTTTTCCAATCATCTGGCACCTCTCCCAATCACCACCAGTTCTTGCCTGTTTGTGAGCAGCAGACCAAGAAGAGCACAGCTGCTAGTTGGCCTCTCCAACACTTGCAGCAGCAATCTGTCCCCAACACCCCCCAAAAACTTCCTGGATTGCCTGCTCCGTGCCATACTGCCCTTGCAGTAGATGTCAAGGTGACTGAAGTCCCCCATGAGAACAAAGTCCTGTGACTGAGAAGCTTCCATTAGCTGTTTGAAGAAAGCCTCATCCACCTCATCCTCTTGGTCATGACAATGGTGGCATCATGGTGGTCTATAGCAGACACCACCATGATGCCACCCTTGTTACTCTCCCCTCTGACCCTAGCCCAGAGACTTTAAACAGGCCTATCTCTAGGTGCATATTGGAGCTCTGTGTTTCATAAAAGACTGAATTTCTGTAGCACATTTGTACCTATTTATTTCCCAGGTGAAACTTTATTACAATAGCTTGACTCAGACTGATTCAGCAGTCCTTCCTTATTCAGAAAAACACCTAAGCACATGACAGCAGTTAAACACATACTAAATGTTTTACTGAAATATGTCAGAAAGAAATCTGTTTTTTTCCTAAACAGACATTGGATTGTACATGTGCTTAAAATGAAGTATGTGCTAATATTATTTTCTATATCAAAACCATTTTCTATAATAATCAATTATGATTGTGGTCTTCTTATTTTAGATGGGGAATAAAAACCACAAGCAAATAAATGCTACAAATACTATTTTTCTTTTTTCAAAGAAAATTAGTTGAAAAAAAAATATGATGAAAGATGTAATACACAATTTGGTCTATTAAATAGCTTATTTAAAATTTCTATTAAATAACCTATTTCTAGGCTTGCCTTTGACGCTTCAACAAGTCATCATAAGAAGATAAACTGTGAAGTCAAGGAGGAGGTTTTGCTGTCAAGCTTACAAACAAACTTTGTTCACAAAAATCCCACCCTGCTCCCCAACAAAGTAAAAAAATCCATTAGCAAAAAAACCCAGAAACTGCATTTTTACACAGCAGATTAAAACTGGGTTTCAAAGAAAAAAATTCATTGTGGTTTGAAATGTAGAATTTCCATTCTGCGGGAACATTCTGATATTTCTTAAAATGTTTTGTTCCAAATCTGAATGACAATTATAACTTTTGAATCTTGAATATTTTTCATTTAGGGAAAAATATTTTAGTTCAATTTTTCTAAAACAAAACACAGCAGACAGCTGCCCTATCTTCTAGAAGCAATTTGTGCCTCTCTGAGGGTAACCCAAGAAACCCCTATTCTGGAATAGAGAACCCAGAAACCCTATGAATCTTAACTTGAGCAAAACTATGAACTCCAAAGGCAATGAGCTACAGATCTTGGAAGATAGATTGCTCATGAGCATCTCAGGTAGGGCAAGAAGAAACCAGGCAATGGAACCCACACTATATTTTGGAAGTTTACTAATACTGGCACATTTTGTTGAAGGATTTTTATTGTCAATGGATTTTGTTAGGAATTTTCCAACCAGCACTTAGCATATCAGATTTTTTTTAATGTGCACTTGACTTCAAATATGGAATATTCTTAACACTTCTTCATACTAAACTAGTTGTGACCAGTTTCATATTCATAATCTGAAATTTTCATTCAAACTCTTGGGGATCAGTCGTCATCCCTTTTGAACAAAAAGAGAAAACTGTAAAACAATAATTTTATTTAAATGTTCAAAACAACTTCCTGGTTTGTTTGTACAAAACTGGAAAACAAGTAAGAGTTAAAGAAAATATTCTGCTTTGATAAAACTACTGCATTTATTTGATTCTAAGATGGTTTTGTTCCCCACTAGTCTTACAATCAACTATGAGGATGGTGGTGGGGCAAGTACCTACCATGGCTCAGGTTCTAGCCATGACCTAGGGTCAGAGCTGTAGCTACAGCTGCGACTTGCCCCCCAACAACACCTCTGCACCCCACCATCTCTCCCCTGCAGCCTCTGCTCCCCAGCTTGCCCTTCTCCCTTCCCGCTTACTTTTGCTCCGTCCAGGCAGGCTCCATGTATGCTGCAACCTGGGTCTCTGAGCATAGTTCCAGGCTGGCTCATGGCAGCGGATGCAGCCGGAATAGGTGCTACAGGGGCTGAGCTGTAGCCATGCCCAGTACTCCAGGCTGAATGAGGACAGAGCCTGGCAGCGCAGAGCAAAGGTGGGGGGGCAAGCAGAGGCTGGAGGGAGGAGGAAGGGGAGGCCCAAGGCTGTGTGGGCACAGGTAGGGGGGGTAGGCACAAGCAGGGAACAAGCTGCTTGACCTCCCTACACCACATGCCCCCACTGCCTACCCCCTTGCAGCAGTTGGGGGCATGAATTTAAGACAAGCCCCCAGTAATCAGATCATCTATGTGGAAATGTTACACATTTATAAAGTTTCCATGTATAGAATCTAATTACTGGGGGGTCATCTTAAATGCAAGTAAATCCAGTATTTAGAGTTAACACTACAATCTATCTTGTCTAGAGAAAGTTGCCTTTATAGAAATATTTATCTGATAACAGAAACCTGTTATTTTAAAATAATGAAAATTTTTTTTGAAAGTTGTAATATTTGAAGAGTAAAAGGAAATTATTTAACGAAGCTGCATGAAACATTTTATATAGTGCATCCATTAAGCAGTATGACATTTTAAATATGGCCAGAAATAATATAGCAGTTTACATAATTTATTCTTCAATTCTCCAGTTACCTCAACATTATACAAAGAATCTGTTGTCTCTCTCAGCTTTGTTCTGGTTAACTCCAGTTCTTTTTGGAGTATTTCTTGGGCTTCCTGGAGACTGGAAATATGTCCTTCTGCAGTACCAAGGCCTTGTTCACTTTTTCTGACTAGATCTTGTAGAAGACACACCTACAGTATATAAAGAGATTCAGTGTTTTCATAATTATCACAATAGGCAGCCAGCAAAATCAATCTTGCATCATTCTTTTCTGAAGAAGTCTATATAACTTTTCTTTGTAAACCAATTAGGCTGTTCCAAACAAAATTTCTGCCTTTAATATTATTATATTATTACTTTATTCCTTAGAGTATGGGCACGCATACATGTGGAGCCATCTCAAAAGGGGAATGTTTCAAAAGGGCAGCAGCTGTTAAGGCTCCAATTGTTAAGTGCAGACAAAATGGGAATGATATGAGTGTAGCAAAACCACTCCAACTTTAACTGCTGCCTGGAATGCTAAAGTTGAAACAGTTTTACTACATTTGTATGACTCCTGGTTTGTCCACATACACAAATTAAAATGTAATAGCTGCTGCCCTTTTGAAATGTTACACTTTAGAAACATCTCTAAAAACACATGTCCTATCCTCAGAGTGTGCACTCAGCTTCTGCTCAGTAGTAAGCCTCTCATTATGGCTCATTATATTCTTAGTCAGATTCTTATCTCTAATAGCATCCTTGAAATGAAAAGGACTTCATCAGCTTCAGAGCAGCTAATATTATAGAACCGAGATGTACTTGAAGAATTAACTACCTATCCTTCATGCTGTGCAATTTTCTGATTGCTAAATAAGCCCACTATATGTGCTTTAAACTTCAGTAATGTAAATTAGTCCAGACTAACCTTCATACTACCACAGGTAGGTTGCTGCTAATCCCAGAGAGAGCTTGTTTAAGGGTAGCCAGCGTACCTCTAAAAATATACCAAAATCAAATCTTCAGTGCTAACAGAGACAGACTGTTCATCTCTGTGCCTTAGTACTATATCTATAAAACAGTAATAACATTGTACCTTCCTGCCTTTTGGATGCGTTATAAAAACAAGCACATTGAGAACTATAACACATTCATCAACTACAGTAAAGGTGAACAACTGAAAAATCTCACCTGGATGAATAAAGAAGAAAAATAGGGTTGTTACTAAGAACTAAGCTGTATGAAAAGCTTTGTCTATGATTTTCTCTGTACTCTTATATAGGGCTACACAAGCTGATTTGGACCACAGACCATATCTTAGACACCTGTACTCCAGGGATACAGACAATATGTTGTTTCACCACTCCTTCACTTCAAAGATAAGGATACTGCTGAAATGCAGCAAGGCAGGTTTTGACTCAGTCGGTCCTCAGACTACTGCGACCAGCTGATTGAGGACAGCCATAAGATGATGATAAAAACTTGCCTCGAGTCCAGACTGCATAGATGCGTATACTTTTGTGGCACTCTAGGCCAGACTTCACCTCAGGTACATGCATTCTTGGCTGTGGAACCAAATATTCCCCAAGGAAGACCCTTTAAAAATACAACATGATAATCCCCTCTGTAGTCTGCTCCTTCTATATGGGGTAGAAGGACCTGACTAACGTGCACGAAGAAATGGCCTTGCTCCCACAACACCCATCCATGATTATCATGACAGATACTCTTTTAGGCTGGGGAGCTCATGTCAACGGTATCTAGGTACAGTGCCCAAGAAAACTGAAGAAAGACAGATTCCATAGCAATGTACTGGAATTCAGGGTTGAGAGGATGAGAGGATTATTGTCCCAGTCCAGACAACCAGAAGTCTCCAGATCAGACCCAGGGCTGTCTGGGGCCAAGGCAACAATCACCTGATTGTTGACCCATCCTGGACAGCCTAGGTCTTGAACTGGCCCCAGGGCTCTCCCAGGGCCAGGGTTGACAGTCAGCTGACTGGTGGACCCTGCCCTGGGATACCCAAGGGTCTTGAATTAGCTCTGGATTGGGGGCAGTCCTGGGCCTGAGACAGAGCTATCTCCTGCACAGTCTGCAGTGTGGGATTACAGGAATTTTTAGCCCCATCCCAAACATAGCACCTCCTGCTGTGCTAGACGTGCATGGCAGGAGATGCAGTATTTAGGATGGGACATAGAATCAGAGGAATTGTAACTGCACCATTGTTTTAACATTGAGAGGAAGTGGCACAGGGTACAAGGATGGACTGAGCTACTGTGTGCCTTATGAATACTGTAAAGGCAAAAAGTTTCCAAACAAGTGACAGCAGATCTCAAAGAACCCTAGTTACTGAAATGAGAAGAACTTCTCTTTTTGTTTCAAATAAAGTCTATCAGTACATTAGCTCTTGATATACTTGGTCCGTCAAGCTTCCATTTAAAGGTTTGGGTTTTTTCTGTTTTTTTTTAATCTTTTCAGAACTTCCTGACTGCGGTCAGGTGCTGGTGGACAAAGATGGAAATGGTAAAACAAAACTTTAATTAGACAAATTTACAATAATAAGCATGTGAATGGTAAGCTACATCATTGTTTTTTCTTTTTCTTATGAGTCCATATTTATTTAAAACTCTCAAGAGATGCATTGCTTACTAAGGGATCATCTGTTACAAATTCATGTGCTTTGACAATATGGGCATTTGTACACATGTTTGTGTCACAGCACTGGATGCTTTTAAAAGTGCCCAGTGCTGTGGCGCATGTAGTTGCATAAGTGGCAAAATGCAAGTCAGTGCTGAGAAAATGGCAGTGGTATGCTTTTGAAAACACGAGTCTCGTTTTCTCAGGGTACAGCTCTGCTTACCACAACCCCCCAGCACTGCTGGTGCCCTTCACAACCCCCCAGCCCTGTTCTTGCCCCTTAATCCCCCACACCCCTGCCGGTGCCCCTTGCCCCCCACCAACAGCTCCTGTTCCCTCTGCCTTGCTGAAGGGGCCTCCCAGCTGCCAGGGCTATGAAGCCAGGGACCCGGGTCCACAGCCACTTGCCCCTGGCAGGAGGTGGCGGCTGCTGCAGCAGAGCAGAGTGTAGAGCTTGGCTCCCCACCCTGCTGCAGGCTTGGGTGGGGGAGGGGGACGGTGTTCCCTACATGCACAGCTGCAGCAGGGGCAGCAGTGTGGGGTTGTGCACAGGGGTACAGGCAGCACAGACCTCACAGCAGCAGGCAGTTTCCTGCGTAGCTCCACTGTTCTTTGCAGCGCCTGGTCACACACACTGGGCTGCAGAGGCCCCAGAAGAGGGCAGCATGGTGGGCAGAACGAGCCTGAAGCAGGCAGAGCGCAGTCCACACCCCATGCACAGATCTGGGGGGTACAGGTCCCTCCTGTACAGCAGCAGGGACCAACCCACACCTCCAACCAAGCCCACAGCCCATCCCACATACAGATCTGGGGGGATGGAGGGGGTGGCGTACACGTCCCTGCTGGCCTCCTGTGAGTCCACACTGGGGCAGGGAGCCCCTCCCCCCGCCCCAGACAAGCAGCCCGCAACCCCATCCTGCTCCCAGCCTGGGCCCTGTGGCCGTGCATTGTGGCTTTGGGCTCTAAGCCCCAGGCACTGCCAGGCTGGGCAAAAGCCTCAGCCCCAGCCCTGCTCAACTCCCTTCCTCTCTCCCCATGGAAGCCTCAATCCCTACCACCCCAACTTACCCATGGGAGCTGCTCTCCAGGCTGCCTGGCACATAGTGCCCCCTGCCTGACTTACCACCTCATGCTCCCTTCCAGCCCCCTGCAGGCTGGAACTCTGCCAGTGAAACATTCAAAAGAACTGAAGCTGTACAAGTTGTGAGGGGAGAAAGATCTTTTAAAATGTGTGCGTTTTATATTTATAAAAGTTTTTGAGTGAAGTTAGTGTTTATGAATACCGAAGACTGCCAGAGTTAGACATACACTCCATGTACAATGACTGTAATATGGGAAATAGGAGCACAAGGTACCAGTTCAACAAAGTGGTCAGATATACGCTTAGGATCATCCCTGAAAATCATGCAAGTTCTTCTACTGAACACAGAATCTGCTTAGAGTTGAGAGACCAAGAATCTCCACATACTCATAGACCAATGCATCTGACCGAAACAAACCATCTCTTGGTTCAGTAGACTCATTCTCTACCTGGGCTTTTTTGCCAGGACTCACGTAAAAATAAACTATAATTAACTTACCACATTAAGACTGAAAATCCCCACTCTTTAGATCTAAAATTCAAACTTTGATATAACTTAAGGAGCTTAGACTACGTTTCAGCTATAATATCGTAATACATTATTTTGTTCTTATTAGAAATAAGAATGATAATTTTTTTTTCTGGGAGATGTTTAAACTATATGAAACAAGCCAAAATTTACAGGACACTCATTATGAAAAATGTAGTGTACAGGAGAGGTTGACTTTTGCCTTTAATTACACCTGAAATATTGCATGGAGGTTTATCAAACATTTCGCTTACAGAGAAGCAGAGCAGAGAAATGGGGTCCTTAACATAATGCAGTTTTGTATTTATTTCCTTTGCTTTTGCTATGGCAATTTGTAGAAGAATAATATTAACTAAAGAGAAAAAAATCATATTTTGAAAGCATTCCAGTGAATTGTAGTATTCGAATACTCAACTTTAAAGACCCATAATGAGGTACATGGGCTTAACAACATAGGCCAAGCCTAATCTCTGACTCCAAACATAAACTGAGTAAGGTATCATTAGTGATTAAATGTCGTCTAATGAACATGACAGTTAACTGATATGACTGAGTGAATTCTTGCCTCCTGATTGGCTGAAGTCAGCTTGGTTGTCAGTTCTTCCCTCAGGTTTTCCAACTGCTGTCGAAGCTGATTCTTATCTTCTTCCAGATGCAGTTTCTGCTTTTCAAATTGCTGCTCCATTTCCTTCAAAAAACAGAACAACAAAACAGAAACATTATATACCTGCTAAGTAGTTACCTTACACCAAACAGTGAACTCTACTGAAAGAAGTACAAAGTTTGTTTTCTGACACACACACACAAAATATAGTTTAACTGTAAGAAAGGATTCTCCTTTTTCTAAAGCACTGTAACAAGCTTTGCCTGCATTTCTGGAAGTTTTAATTATTCTGGGTATTTTTGAGCCTATATCCCTTGTTAATCACAAGATGAAAAAGAAAAAGAAAAAAAAGAAAGACCTCCTTTTATACTATTAGAATTATAGAAAATTAGGGTTGGAAGAGACCTCAGGAAGTCGTCTAGTCCAAACTATGCTCAGAGCAGGAGCATCCCCAACTAGATCATCCTAGCCAAGGCTTTGTCTAGCTGGGTCCTAAAAACTTCCAAGGATGGAGATTCTAACAACTCTCTAGGTCAGTGGTTCTCAACCTTTTTCCTACCAGGTGGGGCCCATTTGCAAAGGTTCATGGCCTGGCTCAACCCTCACACCCCTGGCCCTGCCAGTGGAAGGCACGCAGTCCCTGCCTCCCTCCACCCACTCCGGCCATGCTGGTGTTCCTAACTCCTGACCCACAGCCTGTACCACACCCCCAGCCCTGCTGGTGCCCCTCATTCCCAACCCTCAGCCCCTGCTCCATCCCAACCCTGCAGGAGGGGCCTCCAGCTGCCCTGTCCTGCTCAGGCTGGAGCACAGTGACTGCAGAGGCTATGGCTCATGCAGGCAACAGTGGAGCAAGCTGGTGGAAGGACGAGGGGAGGCCTGCGGCAGCCCATTTCACTCCCTGAGCAGCATCTCCTGGTCGCCCCACCTCTATGAGCACCCAGCCTGGCCTCTCAAACAATTTTTATTGCTCTCTGCCAGACTCTCTCCAATTTGTCCACATCCTTCTACAGTGGGGGAACCAAAACTGGACACAGTACTCCAGATGTGGCTGCCCCAGTGCAGAATAGAGCACAATAATTACTTCTCTTGATCTGCTGGCAACACTCCTACTAATGCAGCTCAGTATGCCATTAACCTTCTTGGTCGTGGTGCATGGGAGTCTTCCATTCTAAGTGCAGGCCTTTGCAGTTCTTCTTATTGAACCTCATGAGATTTCTTTTGGCCCAATCCTCCAATTTGTCTAAGTCACTCTGAATCCTAGCTCTACCTTCAGCATATCTATTATACCACCCGCCTTGGTGTCAACTGCAAGTTTGCTGAACATTAATGAAGATATTGAACAAAACTTGTCCCAGGACAAACCCCTGTGACAAGCTACTTGATACTGGTTGCCAGCTAGACACTGAGCCACTGATTACTACCCGTTGAGCCTGACAATCCATCCAGTTTTCTATCCACTTTACAGTCCATTCATCCAACCCAGACTTCCTCAGCTTGCTTGCAAGAATGCTGTGAGAGATGATATCAAAAGCCTTGCTAAAGTCAAGGTATATTATGTCCACCCACTGCTTTTCCTGCATCCACAGAACCAATCATCTCGTCATAGAAGGCAATCAGATTGGTCAGGCATGACTTGCACTTGGTGAATCCATTCTGGCTATTCCTAATCACCTTCTCCTTCTCCAAGTGCTTAGAAATGGATTATTTGAGGACCTGTTCCATGATTTTTCTGGGGACTGAAGTGAGGGGGACTGGTCTGTAGTTCCTTGGATCCTTCTTCTTCGCTTTCCTAAATACAGGCGCTATACTTGCCCTTTTCCAATCATTCAGGACCTCTCCTGATCGCCAATAGTGTTCAAAGATAATGGCCAGAGGCTCTGAAATTACATCAATCCCCTCCCTCAGCACCTTTGGATACACTGTATCTGGCCCCATGGACTTATACATGTCCAGCTTTTCTAAATAGTAGGCCTGTGTGAATAGGGAAGTATTCAATTTGGATTTGGCAGATTCAGAGGACAGTGATTCGATTAGGAGATTTGGATCGCTGTCCTGAATCAATTCAGCCGAATTTGCTTCAGAAGATTTGGCATCGATTAGGAAAGATCCAGTGATTCGGATCGGCTGGGAAGAGCTGTGGGAGAGGCCCGTATGGCTGCCATGCCCAGCCCCGGCCCCTGCCAGGCCAGCCACAGTCTAGTCCCAGCACTTAAAAAAAATAAATAAATAAAAAAACAAAACGCCCTGCACTAACCAGCTGCAGGAACAGCAACTGGGGCCTCTGGGCACTTATGGCAAAGCCCCCCCATGCAGCATGGGGCAGTGGGGATTGACTGCCCCCTGCCTGGCACCTGCCCCATAGTGCAGGTGCAGCATGGTTCAGCAGGGCGCCACATGCCGTCTGGCAGCTGGGGCCACTGGGGCTGAGCAGTGCTAGGCTCCAGGTGATCAGTGGAGCCCCTACAGCCCTCAAACAGTGCACAACGCTCTGCCAAGCTGCACTGCACACATGTGATGCAACAGCTGCTGCATGGGTGCCAAGCTGGGGGAATATGATTCCCGCTGCCCCACACTGACCCACGCTGCATAGGAGGGCTCTCCCACAAGTTCCAAGAGTCGCCAATTGCCACTGCCAGAGTCAGTGAGTGCAGGACTTTAAAAAAAAAAAAAGGTCCACACTCTCTGACTCTGGTAGCGGTGACTGGGGCCTCTAGGTGCTTGTGGCAGAGCCCCCACACACAGTGAGGAAAAATGGGGGGCAACAGGGATCTCCTGCCCCCCACTTGGCAGCCTTGCGGCAGCTGTCGCATTGCGCAGGTGCAGTATGGGTTGACAGGGCTCTGTGCGGTGTTTGGAAGCTAAGGTAGTTGTGGCTGAGCGCTGCTGGACTCTGGCTGACAGGTGGAGCTGCCCCAGCTGCTAGGCAGGGCACCTCGCCCTGCCGAGTGCCATGGGGCAGCTGCTGCATGGATGCCAAGTGATGCGGAGGGGCAATCCCCACTCCCCCAATTTTTATTTTTATTTTTTTAAAGTGCCAGGAGGCTGGGCTGGACAGGGGATGGGGCCAGGCAGGGCAGCCATGGGGGCTTTTCCCGCGGCTCCTCCAGCTGTGTCTGCTTCTGTCCCAGTGGGGGGAGCTGTGGGGGCAATGCCCTGCTGCCACCTGCCCAGCCGGCGTGGGGGGGTGACACACATGATGCAGGCACTGCTCGCTCTCGGCGGCGGCACCACTCCTAGCGCTGCTGTGCCCGCATCACCACTGGGAGTCAGGGCTCAGCCCTGGCACCGCTTGCCCCTTCCACCTGGAGCTAGCTGCGCCCGCATTCCGCCTCCCCCCCTGCAACCAGCAGTGCAAATGCCTGCATACTGCCCCCTGCCCCCCCCGAGTAATGTGCCCCCCCACCCCAGCTACACAGCTTGTCCCAGCCCCAATTGCTCCCCCAACCCCAACAGACTTACCAGCTGGAGGCAGCTGCATCAACTGCCTGTTCAGTCTATAGCCGAATCTCCAAAGCAGCCAAAGCTTTTCTGAATGAATTCAGATACTTTGAATCAATTTGGAGTTTTTAACTGGTCTCCCAATTCGATTCGGATTTGGAGATTCGGTCCCCGAATAAGGCCGAATCTCCTCTGACTTGAATCAGCTACTGAAGTTTTGCACCGCCCTACTAAATAGTCCCCAACCCATTTTTTCACCACTATTGGCTGCTCATCTTCTCCCCAAACTGTGCTGCATGGTGCAGTAGTCTGGAGCTGACTTTGCCTGTGAAGACTAAGGTAGGATGAAGAAGGCACTGGGTAACGTGGGGTCCCTGCAAAATACGCTGGGCAATCTGGTGGTTGTGCCAGAGAAGAAAGCGGACCTCTTTAACCAATTCTTCACCTCCGTTTTCATGTGCAGGGACCGGGACTTCCTTGCTGTGATGCAAGACGGACTCGAGGGGAATGCCTCCAGACATCAGGTTGGGGAGGACCAGGCTGGAGAGCTTCTGGAGGGGCTGGACGTGTTCAAGTCAGCGGGTCCAGATGCTCTCCACCCCAGGGAATTGAGGGAGCTAGCTGGGCTTATTGCAGGGCCCTTGGCATGGCTTTACAAGCGCTCACGGTACCAGATGATTGGAAGATAGCTAATGTGGTCCCCATCTTCAAAAAAGGGAAGAGAGAGGACCCGGGCAACTATAGGCTCGTCAGTCTTACCTCAAGCCTAGGGAAACTCTTTGAGAAGATCCTCAAGGAGCACATCTGTGATAGGCTGGCTTCAGGGATGATGCTCAAGGGCAACCAGCACGGTTTCATTAGGGGCAGGTCATGTCAGACCAACCTGATTGCCTTTTATGATCAGGTCACAAAGGCAATGGATGCAGGGGTTGCAGTGGATGTAGTCTTTCTAGACTTCAGCAAGGCCTTTGACACCATCTCCCACCCCATCCTCATTAAAAAACTAGGCAACTGTGGCATTGATGCCTACACACTCAGATGGATTGCAGTTTGGCTGAAGGGTCGTACTCAGAGGGTGGTGGTGGACAGGTCATATTCAACCTGGGAGGAAGTGGGCAGCAGAGTCCCCCAGGGCTTGGTCCTTGGGCCTGCGCTGTTCCATTTCTTCATCAGCGATTTGGATAACGGTGTGAAAAGCAACCTGTTTAAATTCGCTGATGATACCAAAATTTGGGGTGAGGTGAGCACGCTAGTAGGGAGGGAAAGATTGCAGCAAGATCTGGATAGGTTACAGAGGTGGACTAACATAAACAGGATGTGTTTCAATACTGGACAAGTGCACGGTGCTGCACTTAGGCAGTAGAAACCAGCAGCACAAGATGAGAAACTCCCTTCTTGAGAGCACGGAGATAGAAAGGGATCTTGGAGTCATTATTGACTCCAAGATGAACATGGGCCGACAATGCGAGGTCACAGTTGGCAGGGCTAACCGGACCTTGTCATGCATCCACAGGTGCATCTCAAGTAGAGCCAAGGAGGTGATCCTCCCCCTCTATGTGACGCTGGTCAGGCCACAGCTGGAGTACTGCATCCAGTTCTGTGCGCCCTACTTCAGGAGGGATGTGGACAACATTGAAAGGGTCCAGAGGAGGGCCACTGCATGATCCGGGGACAACAGGGCAGACCCTACAATGAAAGACTGCGGGACCTAAACCTGTTCAGCCTTCACAAGAGAAGGCTGAGGGGGGACCCGGTAACTGTCTATAAACTCACTAGGGGGGACCAGAAGGGTTTGGGAGAGACACTGTTTCCCCTAGCTGGCATAATAAGGAATAATAGACACAAGTTATTGGAGAGTAGATTTAGATTAGACATCCGCAAGAACTACTTCACAGTTAGGGCGGCTAGGAGCTGGAACCAACTTCCAAGGAAAGTGGTGCTGGCTCCTACCCTGGGGGTCTTTAAGAAGAGGCTTGATGCCTACCTGGCTGGACTCATTTGAGTCCAGTTTTTCTCCCACCAAGGTGGTGGGTCAGACTTGAAGATCTACAAGGTCCCTTCCAACCCTACTTCTATGATTCTATGAAAAAAGGCATCAAGTACTCCAGCCATTTCCTCATCATCTGTCACTAGGTTACCTCCCCCATTCAGTAAGGGACCCACACTTTCCATGACCTTCCTTTGGCTGCTAACATACTTGTAGAAACCCTTATTGTTACCCTTTATGTCTCTTGCTAGCTGTAATTCCAATTGCGCTTTGGCCTTCCTGGCTTCATCCATGCATGCCTGAGCAATATGCTTATATACCTCCCAAGTTGTTTGTCCAAAGCTTCCACTTCCTGTAAGCTTCCTTTTTGTGCTTAAGCTCACCAAAAAGTTCTCTGCTAAGCCAAGCTGGTCACTTGCCACATTTAGTATTCTTCCTGAACATCAGGATGGTTTGTTTCTGTGCCCTTGGTAAGGTTTCTTTAAAATACAGCCAGCTGTGCTGAACTCCTTTCCCCCTCAGACTGGCCTCCCAGAGGATCCATCAGTTCCCTGAGTGAGTCAAAATCTGCTTTTCTGAAGTCCATGGCCCGTACTCTGCTGCTCCCCTTCCTTCCTTTTGTCAGGTTCCTGAACTGCATCATCTTGTGGTCACTGCTGTCCAACTTGCCATCCACATTCCCTATCAATTCTTCCCTGTTTGTGAGCAGTAAGTCAAGAAAAGCATGGCTCCTACTTAGTCTTTCCAAAATTGTGTCAAATGCTCAGCATCTCATTGAAAAAAATTAGCTAGTGTTCTCAAGAAAGTATCCCCCAATTCGAATTAAGGCTCTGCCAATCCAAACCTGATTTCTAAAGATGAGAATATTTATGTACCCTACCTACAAGTTACACTAATAGACAACTGAATAGGACATGTGGCCAGGCTACAACTAGGGAATCAGTAACTGTTTGCAAAACAAATCCATGCCAATAAATCTCAACAAGAGTATGGGGTACACTGGGATGTTGCAAGCTGTTTTAAAGATGCTGCAGAAAGTAGGAGGAGATAAGTAAGGTGTGAAAAGATTAGCCAATAAAAAGAAGGCTCAGGCTCTCACTGCCTGGCTACTTCCCCAGACCCACTACCTGCCTTTTCTACTGGGAGGTAAGAACTGTAATAAATTAATTAGTTTTTGAAATGTGGTGCTGCTCAATTCCAAAAAGTTACAGAGTGATGCCTGGAGTCTAACGAGCAATTCTTTGGAGTTTGAAAAGGTTGAGAACCACTAATCTACAATATATGAAGTTTTATACATGCTTTCCATTTTAAAACACATCTGTCAGCTCTTTTCCATTCATGAAATTTGCATGCCTATAGCACTTGAGGTTCTCAGGGGATGTTGAATTCAATACAAACCAGACATGGGACCTTTCAGCTTTTAAGGCTAAAACCAGCGGCTGGATTTCTCCCAGGACAACTTATCCTGGGATGGGAAAAGTCTGTTGTCTAACAGTAAGTGCCTGTGAAGTATAAGAATTACTGTATTTACCCAAATCCAAAATGACTTCCCCCCCATTATTAGATTCTAGACATGAAAAGTTATAGACTTGTTATAATTTTCCATGTCTAGAATCTAATTATTGGAGGGTCTTTTTAAGACTTCCCCACTGCTGCTACAGGAAAGCAGAGGTGGGGGTCAGAAAGAGAGGGAAGCAAACCCAGGAGGCAGCTGGGAAGGCCAGTGGCAGGGAAAGCAGGGGAGCAGATGATGATGAGGCAAGTGGCATAAGGAACAGCAGCATGACCCCTGCCCCTTCCCCCCCATGCCTTCCCCCTACCACTTATGCCCAACTACCTGCCCTCACCTTATGCTGTTTATCCAGGTACAGGGACAGCCTCAGAAGAGCTCCTCACCCTCTCCTGCCCCATGCTGCAGGGAACAGCTGTGCAAAGAACTCAGTTTGGGTGGAAGTGGGGGAAGCCTGCAGGTTCCTCCTCCTCTGCCCAGCTCCCATCCCCAGTCTCCCTGGCTAGGCAGGAGGAGGCTAGAAGGAGGAATCTGCACTGCCACAGCTGTTCCCTGCAGTGTGGGGCAGAAGCAGGTCAGGAGCAGCTTTGGAGCTCCTGCCTGTGTCAGCTGGGAGCTGCAGAGTAGCTTTGGAGGAAGCCTGACTTGACTGGGGACTACAGCAACAGTAGCATGCAAATTAAATTCTTCCCTGCCTGGCTCTCTGCCAGCACGGGAGATTGGGGGGGAGGAAGAAGGAGCAGATCCCAGATGGAAGAATCTGCATGCTACTGGGCATGTCTACACAAGACATTTACACAGGTTAATTAACTGTGCAGTAAACAACTTGCATCTACATGTGCAGCCCTATTAGGCCATAGGAAACTAATTAACTCTGCAGCACTACATGTGACATAGCTGCTTGGAGTACAAGGGTGCTTCAGTGCGGGGCTGCTATCTGGCTAGCCTTGCAGTGGAGCACCTCATGCCCCAGCCAGCCCCTCCATAGCACACTGAGCTGAGTCAGAGCATCTCTGGGCTGGCAGGCTGACCCCCCCCAGATTCCCTGGCAGCTGGGGCTGCTCTGACCTGGCTCAGCACACTGCAGTCCTGGGCACACATGTAAACATGGCACCCAGGAACAATACATTCCAGTGTGATAGCCAGTAAGTGCCTTGTACCTGTAAACTCCGGCATAAATGCTGGAGTTTACTGCTTTGCCTTAACAGCACATGTAGATACACATACTGACGCTGTCCCTAGTGCACAGCCAGCTGCCCACACAGTTCCCAGCTGGAGCATACTCAATTTTAAGACGAGACATTGTTTTCCCCATGATGAAGATGAGGGGGAGTGGGGGGGGAGACTCGTCTTGGTATCAAGTAAATAGAGTAACACTTTGCCCCTGGGATAATAACAGCTAATTTTAGTTAATTGTTATTCAAGCCAAACATGTAAATTACTGTCCTGCACCTGCTTTGATACAAGTCACAGCCTGGGACAATCAGCCCAAGATAAAGCCAACATCTGGTTTTAGTTTAAGATCAACAAAATAAGATGAATCAAGTCCACTGCAGTGGCAGACATTTCTGCAATTTAAAGAGGCACATTATCCGATTGTATACTTCTCTCAAACATTCCTTGATGTTTTGCTTTGTCTTGTAAATCTGCAAGATTTTAGAGGCAGAATTTGCAGCTACTTCTATGTTTTCACAGCAACTAGCACAAAAAGCTCCCAATCCTAATTAGAGTCCTAGATTATACAGTAATATAAAATACTATATATTAAAATATTAATACTAATTAAAATATACATACGTTTTCCAAGCTGACTGCAATTATATTATAGTTAAATAAGTTTGTGTTCTGTGTTTTTTCATGTATTTTTTCCACAGATCCTCTGCTCAGTTAATACCCAAGATGGACAATGGTCACCGAATAAGAAGCTATTAAACTATTTGTTTACCCTCATTGGGTAACATGTCCAGGCCTTATTTAGTGATGCTAGTCAAACTCTTATCTGACACAGAATGATTAATTTTTTTCATCAGCACTTGCATAGTGTTTATCAATATAATACTTCAGTGCTTCACAAACATTAACTGATATGTTTTCAGAAGATTCCTGATAAGTGAAATAATATTATTATTGCCATTTTACAAATTAATATCACATGCTCACTAATTTTTGGGTGTAAAATCTGACATTTGTTTAGGTTCCAATTTTTCACAGCACATATTATATAAAGAACTTTATATGTTTGTAGCAGAGCTTCCATTGACATTAACTACTGCTGTGAATGCAATACTGCAAAAAAGACCTGAATATCTCAAATTCATAACAGGAAACTAAGCGGCGCACAATTAGATCCTGTGCAAAGGGACTCTGTGGTTGAGGCAGGGACAGCAACATTCTTAATTCAAAGACTATCCTTTCTCTCTCAGGTCCCCTGATGCAGTCACTCCATATTTTCATATATATAAATAAATGAAGCAGAGGACAACTGTCTTCTTCAGTTCATAACCCTGATTCACTCTACTGTCTGCTTCATCTTGGGTGCACTGATTAACTCAGAGGTCCTGTGGGAAAATACGGTGTGATCATGTAGTTAACAAACTGAACAGACAATGCATATGCATAAAGGGGACAAATGGAGGCTGCAGAGGTAACACTGATTGATTGGTCGAAACATTAAACATACGACCGGAAATTGTCAGAAATTGTATCATGTGGCATTATATTAATATCATTGTCACTGCATGGGTGGTCAGCAGGGTTGGATTTATTAAAACTATAGCATTGATATCTGCCATTTAAGCTAATGGAAAAAAAACAAAATAGATAATAGATTGATATTATTAATGATGATTCATCAGTATGGATTTCTGACAAATACTTTACCAATGGATTTCACAAATATTTGCTCACAGTAGAAGCACACAGGACTCAGGAATCTTGCGTTCCATTTTGGTTTTTGGAATTGAGTGTGCTCTTTTACCCTTGACTTCTCCAAAACTGATTCACCTTCACTTTTGCACTCTCCTAAGTTTGACCCTGTCCCAGGCCTCTCTTTTCTACCCTCTCTACTGGGCCCATAACCCAGACCTAGTCTCCTTCCCCAGCCTGTCCCAGTCTCTTTCCTTGTCCATCTCCAAGTTTCAGTACAAGCTTCTGCCCCAGCAAAGATACCTTGCTCAAACGTTCTAAGCTTCACCCTAGGTTCAGACTCTGATTTTTCAATTAGAGGAAGATTCTCCTCTCCCTTTCCCCTACTCTTCCCTTGACCTACCAGGGTGCCTGAATGCCAAAAAGGGGCATTGAGAGCACAGAGCCAAAACCTCCCTGTTTTCTATTCTGGTGCCCAGCACCACAGTGGTCCATACAACTGGAAACATCTGCAACAGAAGTCCCAAGAAGAAACAGGCTTATAGATAGAATCTTTGAAGAATTTCGTTGTAAAAAAATCAGTCTCTATATAGCTTGTACAAACTGATTTTTCAAAAGCTTTTAACTTTGCTGAACTGGTATAGCTTTTTATTGGAATACCAAAACAGCACATGCATAAATAGCATTATGGCAGTTCCCCAGCCAAATTTCAAGCCTATATTTTAAATCATGGAGGAGCTACAGCTTCTCAAGGAATAAATTCTTAATGTGAGTAAAAATAATATCTTGTCCTTATCCTGTTCTTAATTTAACCCCAACCCCCAGTCAAAGGTAAATATTCAGCATGAAAAATTTAGCCCAAATAGTTAAAGTTCGGCAACATTAAAATCAACTGAAAACTGTATCTTAAAAGAAAGTCTCGAGCAACCTTAACTGCAAGTAGGTGTATCGGTTTGAATTATGAAAACAAAAATTAAAAAACAAACTTCTTAAAAGAAAGCAGTATTTCAATACAAGATTCACCACTCATGAAGATCATACTTTCACCTGCCCTTTTTTTGATTCTACTCATTACTATCATTCTTTCTTCAAGAGAACATATTGGTCTTTTTGCCTATATTTCCTTAAATGGAACATATCTAGGAAGAGCCTAGTGCAGAACAGACCAGTCCGTAGACTGATTCAGTTCCTATCCTCTGTTCCAGAGTTTCATAGTCTTTTGCTGGCATGGGTTGGAGCTTGTGACCCAGCTGATGGTGGGCCAAAGTATTTGCCCTCCTTTCTTCCCCAACAATAGCCAGTTTCCTGCACTAACTCTACTCTGCATCCGCACTTCCTTTGTTGCAGACTTCCAACCACACTGCAGTGAGGGAAACACAGATGCAGTAGAGGAGCAGGCACTGCAGTGGGGAGGCGCACTGTAGAGGGGATGGCAACATAGTGCAGCTCCATGCTACCGATCCCCCATACCAGATCAGACCTCTGCAGTCCACACTGGACCTCTTTGCAGGCCAGATCCATCCCGCAGACTGCTATGCCAATCCCTGGCTCCACTGCCATCCCTAATAAGTTGGTCTACAGTAACAGTTGATATTTTTATATAAAGACAAGTTCAACAACTCAAACACTATTAATTAAACCACAGTTAGATTACTTTTATCAAAACTTTATATTTCCTGGATTCAAACTGATGACAGAGTGGAAAAGTTTCTAAATCTCAGTTATAATTCTTAGTTCTCTCTTCCTAGAGTCAAGTTCACCTTCTATTTCTTGTCATCAACAATATAATAAGTTGGTGACAAATAATTTAAAGACCCAGTATGTTGTGCAGATCTTTCAAAAATCAAAATTAGAATAATTTACAAGACAGACAAGAACCACCAAACAAACAAACAGAACAGCGACCACTGAGCAGAGACTTGTTGGCAATATCTAAAATGATAATTCATCAATTTTTAATTAGCCAAATATCTAGACAGTGTGTAGTAAGTAAACACTGACAAAAGTACTTAGCAAAAATAGAAACAGTTCTAGTTAATTCCTTAAATATTCATAATAAAGTAGTACTTCTTAACATAGCAGAAAGAACTTCGTAGCTTGGAGGGCAACACACACTTATGATACTAGATGTGGAACTCTATCAAAAGTGCTTCCAAAGCCATGATCCAAAGCTTATTGAGGCCAATGGAACAACTCCATTGCCATCAATGATCTGAGGATGAAGGTCCCAGTTCTTCCTCCAGATGACTGTGCCCAAAACTAACTTTCTGTTCAATAGGAAATGGGGAGAACCCCTGCATCCTGTTACAAACATATTCTTTTTATCCCAGCAATTTAAAGATGGACCTATAAAGATATCATAAAAGTGCAGCTGTGGCTTTACTGTACTCTTGTTCTCACACCAGTAAGATAGTTCATGTAGTGAGGAGTATTATAACACCAATAACTTGTCCATATTGGGTTTAAGGCAGCAAAGTCTGAGGCACTTTATAAGAGGATTCTACAGCACTGTGTTTATTATCTGTTGTTCTTTACAAATGCAAATGTACAATAGTCAAGACTCCTTAAGAGACTAGAGAGAGAGGAAAAAAAAAAGTGAAATGATTCATATTCTGGGCCTTGACACATTTTTCTGTTATAAACATTACTCTTTAAAAAAAAATCTATTAGTTACTGTTCTTTTAGGACATGCATTCAAATTTCTCACCCTCTCAAAATATTAACTGTTTAATTAGTTAGATATCTATTACTTGTTTAATTAGTTAAACATCACCATCTGTTCAGTAACCAAATATAAGTCAATGTCAGAAAGTCCACAGAGGTGGAAAAAATAACTTAAAAGCAAGCATTAGGAAAAGAGCAAGAACCATTAATAGTATCCGTGTAAAATATTTCACTAATCTTTTGACAAGTTTAATGTGATTATCACCATAATATCTAAGTACATGAATTAAAAATATGTTGGAAAGATACACCATCTTCCTTGAATATAATTATGTCTCTAATTCAAATGCATCATTAATCTTCTGCCTTAAAATTTGAACTGGGGGGCTATCACTTTTGAAAATACCTTCAAAATCTCTGAATTTTTTCCCCATACCACTGTATACATATTTCCTATTAAAACTTAATTTGTCCAGGGCAGCAAAGTCTCATTCTATGTCTGTTATTAACATAAAATCATACTTTTGTATTTGATGCAAATAATGTCAAACAATAATACAAGGAACAGTGGAGAAAATAAGCAGACAAGCATCTATTATCTCATACAATTAAAAGAAACATGTCAGCTCTACTCAGATGCAAAGGTCTCAAGCTCCGATGGTAAAAGACCTCACTGAGTATTAGTAGTAGATTTTTGCCAGGAGGGGAAGAATTTATTTTAGAGCACCGTAGGGTAGCTAGATAGTCACTACTGAAATGGTTTCCTAAACTTTATATGCTGGCTGTTTATTTCTCATTTGACTTCAACTTAAGCTAGAAAATCTCTGAAGTGGCAGTTGCTTTTCATTAATTATTGTAATTATACTCTCTGTCTTGATGCATTCTAAATTTCTTCTCAATCAATTTTCAGTTCTTGGCTTTCTATAAAGATTCTAAACGTTAAAGTGGTGTTCAAGAGTGCAGAATTAATAATATTTACTTGCTAATTTGATTTCTGCATGTTGAAAATTTATAACAGAGAACTACTGCCCGCAGGACAGCATTGCTTAGGCATTTCAATGTAAATAACTTATTTTCCTCTTAGAAATGGGGAATACAAGGAGAAAACCTGTTTAAAATTGATGCAGTTGAAAAAAAAATCCTCATATAGAGGAGCAAGGCCTCCATATTAATTGGTTTCAGAATAAAATGACAGAGGAATAAGGAAAAACAAGCTAGAGCAGGGGTCGGCAACCCAGGGGCAGGACATTTTGCTCAGCATGCCGTAGCCAGCTCAGGCTCTGGGCAGCTGCTGCCTGCCATGGAGCTCAGGCTGTTTGCAGCAAGAGCCCGAGAGGCTGCCAGCCCTGCTGCCAGCATCCCAGGCTCCATGGCACGTACCAGGTGCCCAGAGCCCAGGTCAGCTGTGGCAGGCAGCCATGAGGTTGCAAACAGCTGCACTGTGGTCCAGAGCCCTGGCTGGGCTCTGTGGTTGTGGTGCCAGGCTTTGGGCAACTGCAGCAGGCAGTGGGCAGGCTGTGAATAGCTGTACCGAGGTCTGGAGCCCTGGCACTAACTCTGTGGCTGAGGAGGGTGCACGTGTGCCTTGGGGCATATGGCAGGGAAGGGGATAGTGAAACGCAACCCTAGCCCCTCCCCTGTCATCCACCCAGAGGCATGCATGCGCCTGTTGCTAGCAGCGAGGATTGGACCCCTTGCAGGTGCCCTGCCATCTGCCTGTGGCATGCCAAGTCAAGGCACAGGTGAAGGTTGGGGTGTTTTTGGCACTGTGGTCAAAAACATTACTGACCCCTGAGCTAGAGTTTGCCATAAAATTCAGATCAGTGACTAGATCGCTGAAGTATCAATCAGGCAAAGAAGGAACTGATTAAGATCAACTCAGAAGTTACAAACTGGTGCACCAGGATAAAGTTATCAGAGCCCAATTGGCATTCTTTAGTTAATAAGTTATGAAAGGCTGAAGGATAATCATTTTATACAAATTTAATAAAAATATTCTTGTGATAATATACTTAAGAAACAAATCAAAATGGGCAGTAAGCAAAAATGGTAACTGAATGTTGCATAAAGCAAAGACTTGAACCAGCAGCTGAAGAGGCAACTCCAAATGGGAGCTCCTTCCCTTACTATTATGAAATGTCCAAGTTAAATTCAATAGCAATTAGGGGTCCTGGATGAAATATGACCACTAAAACGGAGAAATGTCTAATGTTACAACCCAGAAGTAGTACTATTAGATATCTAAAACATTAGAATTTAAGAGGGTCTACCAGTTTTGTAAATGTAAGCCCAAGACATGTCTCATTTGAGGCAGGTCTGATTGTCCCCAGGTTAACACCTGAATCAGAACAGGTACAGCTTAAGTACCTCACCCTTCCCAACTTGCATTGCCGTGCCTCTGCCAGTAGGTGGTGAGCAAGAGCACTACCTGGCCAGATTGTCCTAAAATGACAGGTACCTTATTGACAGACGTGGCCATGTCCTGGGAAAAAGCTTTAGCGCATTTTATCGTACATTTTTCAGAGGGACTTGAAGTGGGACAAACAGGCACATCTTGAAGCAGGCATGACTAGGATCCCAAGGCAAAAGGCTCTCTCTCAAGACAAAGGTGCTAGAGAGATAATAAGTGGGCTGATTCCATCACTGACCTCAGAGTAGTTGTTCTTAAACAAAAAAACCTTTAAAAAACAACTGGAATGTGAAACTGCTACACAGAAGGCATCCTTAGACTGAATTGTTTTAACCATGCTTCCAAAAGAAACCATGGATTCTTACCATAAACTAGCTGTTTACTCATGTCCCTCTAGGCATTACCTGCCTTGTACACTTCAGTTATCTAATCACCCCATTATTATCTCTTAGCAGTGCCCCACTCCCCATTTCCTTTCTATATATCTTTTTTTTTCTGCCTGTTCATCCATGGCATCTAATGAAGTGGCTGTTGCTTATGAAATCTCATATCTCCCTATGACTTGACAGCTACTTTCACTGAAGAAGAGGTGAAGACAGCACTGTCTCGTGTTAAAACAGGAAAACCTGCTGGCCCTGACCATATTTTTCCTGAACACCTCACCAAACTCGGGCCTATATAGCTCAAGAGTAGCTATGCAGCTTTCTGTCAACACGCATGCATCACTGCAAGATACCCAAAATCTGGCATAAGGCCAACAACATTGTAATACAGAAGCCAGGGGAAGACCCAACAGACCTGTGCCGGTGACACGCCCCCACAGGTTTTTAAAGGGCCGGAAGCAAGCTCTGCAGGTCCCAAAACCGCAAAACAGACCCCCCGCAGGGAAAACTTACCTCCTGCCGGCCCGGGAGTGCAGGAACTGGGACCGTGGCTGCAGCCACGCGAGCCAGCGTTATGCTGGCTGTTTAATCAGCTGTTCCCCGTGCAGGGAACAGCTGGACCAATCATGGCAGTTGTAGCAACCACCACACAGAAGTTTAAAAGCCCCAACAGAACCTGCGGAGGGGAGGAGCCAGAGGAAGAGAGAGGAGGTGGGCAGCACATCAGATGTGCTGAGGCTCCTGCAGGGAAGAGGAGCGTCACAGCCAGAGCAGCACTGGCAAGCAGGGCAGGGGAAATCTTTGAGCCCCCTGCCGGAGGCAGAGCAGGAGGAACACTTTGGCCCCCTGTAGGAGGCAAAGCAGGGGAAGCACTGCAGTTGCCTGTGGAAAACAGACCAGGGGGAGTGTTTAAGCTTCCTGTAGGAGGTAGAGAAGGGGCAGCGTTTGAGCCCCCTGTAGGAGGCTGGGGAAAAGGAGGCGGCTCCATGTCCCTCTCCTCCCCAGGAGAATATTTCTTCTAAAGATAACAAAAGAAAAGAAAAGGGAAAAGAATCAAAGAGATAGAGAGAGAAGGTTGAGGTACCAAGGTCGGAAGGACAAGAGCTGACTGAGCCCACTCAGATGTGGGTTCCCCTACTTGAAGCAGGCGGCAAGCAAGCCCGTGGGGTCAAAACCACCACCGCATCATCACCTATCTGGCTGGTGATTCAACAGGTTGTAGGGGAGGCGGAGCCCCTTGGAACTTCGTGCTGAATAATCATGAGTATTGCCATTGTCAGGAAGCCCTCCCTAGAAGATCTCTACTGAACCCCCTCTCCTGATAGCTTAACATCAAAGTTGTGGCAGACGAGTTGAGGGGAGGGACTACATACCCGACAGGCCGTGCTACCCATAAGGCCCCCCCAGAGATCACAAGACCCAAAGAGCTACAGACCATATCACTGGTCTGTAAATTCCTAAAGCGGCTTATCTTGAACCAAATCACATCAATTGTTGACCAACAGCTGCTGCATGAACAAGCAGGTTTCAGAAGAAACCAATCAATCCATGACTATGGCAGCTCTTACAACTGATATCGAAAGAGCTTTTGAGAATCAAGAAAAGGTTGGTGTGGTTCTAGTTGACTTAACAGCAGCCTACAACACGGTTTGGCACCCAGGCCTCCAGTATAAGCTATTTACCAACTTCATTATGGAGATGATCTCAAATTGGTCCTTTACTTAGAGTACATCATACGGAAAGACAAGTTGTCACAAGAGACTCAGGAATGGAATACCACAAGGCTCTGTCCTTGCTCCAATGCTGTTTAACATCTACATGGCAGGCTAGGTAAGCACCACATCAACCATATACATGTATGCAAATGGCCTGGCACTTGTTGCTGCCAGCAATAACGTATCATCAATAGAGGCCAAACTGAACCATGACATGGAACTCATACCTTCCTACCTAAAACAGTGGCAATTGGAGCTGAATATACAGAAGACTACCTCAACACTTTTTCACATGAATAATCATGCCATGAATGCCAAGAATTGTTGTGGAGGGAAAAGAGTTACCCTTCGAGAAGACTTGTGGTGGGGCCGGGCGGAGGGGAATCACTCCCAGCTTGGTCTCCCTTTGAACGCACCTGCCACAACTTAGATAAAAAGAAGAGAGGGATTCAGTGATGGTATCTGAGCAAGGAATCACCACAGCGAGCTGCATAGTAAATTCTCACAGAGTAGCTTTTATTTGCACAGCAGGAGTCTGTATTGTACCAATGTCCTTGCTAATTACCTCATTAGCGAGGGCATTCCAAGCTGCAGATAAGGACTCTAGGCTCCAGATGCCTGAGGGATACTTTATAATTACCAGAGTCTCTGGAGGTTAAAAAGTCTTATGAGCAGAATATGCTCTCCGCGTCTTACTTGTGCTGGGAGCTGCCCCTGCTACTCCCTCGCTTGTGTGAATGGCAGTTCTGGCGTCTTAGCTAACTCCACAAGTTGGTTGCTCCATCTAGCTGCTGCTACTGCCCAAACCCTGTCCTGAAGCCTCTTTCTAGCTCTTGGGGTTCCCAGAAGAGTTGTATCCTGAAGCCCAGATTGGTTTGGGTTCCCGGGGGAGTATTTATACTTGTGGTCAACTTGTCATTGTCTTGAGTCCCAAGGTCCTGGCTTTCCTTGGGGTCACAGGTAAGGTTTTTCTTCTTCCTTCTTCCAGGGACCCAACGGTCTCTCCTCTGTCCTCCAGTCCCTGAAGGCAAAAGGTGTTTGTCCTGTGGCTGGATTTATGCTGATCATGGTGGGCTAATCATCCCACCCCTCCCCTGATGTGAAACTCCCTTCACCTGGCAGGGTGCAGTCTCAGGTCATCCTCGCCTGAAGCCCATACAGTAACAGGGCTCCTGTTTGAGCCCGTTACAAAGACACTAACCTATCTGGATGTCACTCAGACAAAAGCCTAACCTTCCACTACCCCTTGGAGACATTGAGACACAAGGTAACCTCAAGAGCAGCAGCTATTAAGAAATAAGCTGGTACAACATAAGAAGCTGAGTTCTCTATCTTGAGAACAACTACACCAGCCATGGTTTACGCACCAAAGGAATACTGCTTTCTTGTTTGGGCAAATAGTGCCCACACCCGCAAACCGGACAGTGCCCTTGAATTCTGCACTATAAACAATAAATGGCTGCCCGGTATACATGGAATGGGAAAACATGTTCATCTTGACTGGAATCTCCCCTCGTAACATCAAGAAGTCTGAAATACTGCTTGACCTGGCAATCAAAGCCCAACAGGAAGACCATCTACTACATACCATAATTGAAAAATATCCAATGCAGAAATGTCTAAGAATCACAAAACCCCTATCAATGCAGTGGATGGAAGGTGGCGACAATCCAGGTGGCAATGATGGAGCAGGGGGGAGGAGGGGGAGGCCACTGGAACTGGCCTTGCCCCCTCTCCCTGCTCACTGGAGGTGGCAGCAGTGGCGTGGGGGAGAGAATGGGGTTCGGACACCGTGGTGAGACCATCGCCGAAGCAGTGGTGGGGGGCAGTGGGCATAGGCCCAATGCAGAGGGGAAGGGGAGGGAAAGGAGGAGCGAGCCCAGGGGCAGTGGGGAGAAACTGGCTCGCTGCAGCAGTGGCTGGGGGGCAGCTTGACATGGCAGCGGCAGGGGGAGAGGGGAAGCGGGCCTCCCCCCCTCGGGCCCTCTGCACCCCCCCGCGCTGTGGTGTGTTGGCTTCTCGCCACCCTTGGGCCCGGTCCTTCCTCACATTGGGCCCAGGCCCACTCCTCCCCTATCCCCGCCGCTGCAACAGGAAGCGAGGGAGTGGGCCTGGTCCTCAAGCAGCAGGAGGGAAGGGGAGATCTAGCCCAGCTGGGGGTGCAAATGGGGCTCCATCCCCATCTGCTCCCCCTCTGTGCCCCTCCCCCCCGGTCATTCTTGATGGGCATTTGGCTAGTACAACTATATACAACTACCATCCTCACACCCTTCGGGTCATAAACTTCTACATAAGGCATGGGTAAACCTGAATCAACTACAATCAGGCTATGGAGCCTTCAACAAAATCAAACAAAATGTGCCTCACAAACTCACTATCACGCCCCAGTGGCAAAGGAGATCAGACAGCTTGGCATATGCTGACTGCCCTCCATATGGTCCACCAGAGGGAGCAAACACTCTGAAAGACTGCAGTAATATTGATGGATCTACTCTTAAATGGTTGGAGGAGTTGACTTTCTGAAGTCATACACAAGAAGCGTATCTCCCTAAATCTCTATGGTGCCATCTTGCCCTACCTTCTTTCCGACTTCAGACTAACATGGCTAACCACTTCTATAGAAAATCAATATGTAAGACAGTGATTAACTATCCTCCTGTTTCTCTTTTTGTTCAGGTAGTTGAGTTTTAAAATGGCAATTTTTTCAAATATATATTTATAATACTTTTCGGATGGCACAATTATGGTGAGAAATGGAGCAAAGGTTGCATTTTAAAGTAAATAACCACTCAAAAGTATAGCATGAGTTGAAAAGACTGATGCATCTACACAAAGTGTCATCTAGATTTACTGTGAGTTTTATGAAGGAATAATCATTGTATTCTGGCCCTTGACTGGTAGAGTTATTTTTTTGTGGTAACTGGGCTTACATGTTCAAATGTAGAGGTAATGGGGTAGCTGTGCATGGAGCAGCAGCCGCAGCAAAGCCACCTGTGGTGGTGGCTGTTGTTTTGTGCTCCCCCCTCTGATGCCCAGTAAGCCCCTCTCAGTTACAGTACTACTCAAATGTTTTACGTTAACATAAGAAACAGAAATCATACAGATTACTCAAACTGAATCAAATTACTCACATATGTGCGATACATATAAGTAGTAAAAATTATGCCACGTGGACTTAGTGACCTAGAAGATTCTCCAAGATTTTATATACTGATAATATTATACTTGACAGTATGACAACCTGGATCTTCTACTGCAAGCCCAGTCTTTTAGCTGGCATTTATCAGCAGTAGAAGTATTAAGTGAGTCTTTAAAGACTCAGTGATGCCAGTAGCTCATGGAGTCCATGCTGTAGGGGGAATATTTCTTGGAGAAAAAGAAAAGCTGAATTTTACAGTTGTGAGGAAGGAATATATATCAACAACCTGACCTGAGGCAGTAGCTTGGCTAGATTTTATATTGAATTTGTTTCTTTATAAATAAAAGAGAACTCCCAGAAAGTGGATAACATTTTGATCCTTTATGGAGCCTGCAGATTTTACTTTTTGGAGGACAGGGAAGCTATTTGCTTACCAGCACCATAATAAATGAAGAAGGAAATACACACATATCTAAGAAGATGGGATAGAGAAACCTCATAATGTTTAATTAAAAATGTCATTAAAAGGTTCTGGATCAAGTTCTGATTAGACTTCACCAGCTGATAAGAATTTCCATTGAGGTATTTCACAGGAAGAGTAAAAAATGCACAAGTTTAAGAAGCTGGAAAAATTCTGATAAAATAGTTTCTATAGGAGAATTCAGTTCCATCACAGTTCAAATCATATTTTGCAAAATCATATCTTTTTCACAGAAGTTTCATTTAAGGGAAACACTGGGAACAAGTTCTATTAGTGTCAAAACTTCCCATTTTGACATTTATAAAAGTAAAATATTTTAATTTTTTCTTTGACATTATTTTCATTTAAAGTATGATGAACTCCCCCTGCTCACCAAGCTACTGTACCAGATGCAAGCCATTAGGGATGAATATATTAAATTATGCAGATAAGAAGTAAAAACTACTGCTTAAAATTATTTGTCTGAGAAAGGCGATTAACTAATAGATTATTAGTAACTCACACTTGTTTTTTGGGTTTTTTTCAACTGCACTGAGTGTACCAATAACTTAAACTATATATGTTTGACATTTTATCAAGGCAGTGATTTTGGAGTGAGAATCCAAACATGCTTTAAACCAAAACGGATTTTTAAAAATTTAAGTTAGCATTATGTAAGTAGTAGTTCAGCATGACAAACTTTTAGACTGAAGTATTTTAATATTTTGGTGCTATTTTTGTTTAATCTGTTCTCAATCAAAGCTTTATTAGACTACGATTCAGAACGGCAATAATTAGGGTGCTCATACATCCCATTTTTGGCAAGACAGTTCATTCCACCCATCCAGCATTCTCAGCTGAAACTGGAGCTCAGAGCCAGCAGAATGTGCCAGAGAATGGGGTTGGGGGAAAGAGGAGGGAGGGTTGGCAGAGTGGAGTGCTGTGGGACTACAGGAAGTCTCTTTTTGACACTTGGGAAATCTAGTCATCTTACTACCAATTATGCAAAGTAATATTCTGAGTTTCTATCTGGGCCTTTTTAAATTATGGTATATCCATCTACCAAGTCCAGTGATGCTCAAGAAATGCACCTTCTATGTTAAATTTGACTGGAACTAGACTTTCAGTATGTCAACACAGCGCAGCACAGTGCAACAGAGCTATGTGGATATTGTGGTGTGGTGGTACAGCCCCAAATAAATATACTTACTGCTCACCACAGCTAGTTAGCTTAGGTAGATTGTTGCATTAATTCAACTATATTGCCTCCACTTCTCAGTCAACGCAGGTGTCTCTGCAACCTATTGCGTTGTGCTGCACAGACAAACCTTGAGTGAGGGTATAAAGATAAAAGAATATTGCTGGGATGAAGAATGAAGAAAAACAGTTATGTGATGCAGCATGAAGGCCCAAAGTAAAATGACTAATTGTTAGAAACTGCCTCTTCCTCAGAAGCTGAAATGTCACATTAGAAATACTGTACTGTGTCCCTTTCACGTATTTTAACTCGCCTTCTAATAGAAAAGCGAAAAAAAAAGTGAAAAGAAAAAGTTTGTTCGTTATTTTAAATTTAGTTTTATAAAAGTGTGAACTAAAAGTTTCTTTTGTGCCACCAAGTGATTCTAGAAAGGGAAATGGGCTTAGGGACAGGGAAGGATATAAACCTCAAACCTGTGAAGACCTACAACAAAAAAAGAGAAAAGAATATAAAACAAAGTAAACATATTTAAGATACAAAAAGCTGTTTATCTGTCATGTTTTAACCTTCTACCAAAAGTTATCTTTCATATTTGAAAGATAATATATTACTCAAAAATAGCTTTTTAAAAAAAACTGTATAAAGAACCATACCTTAATAAACTGGAAGTAAATTTCTCCAATGCTTGCATCAACAGATTTCTTTTGAACTTTGGTGTCTGAAGATACTTGGGCATTAACAGCATATAAAGCAGTGGCAACAATTGTGTATAATTACACACAACCCATTAATAATGCCCTGAAAGGGCTTATTGGTATAAGAGATTCAACATGTATATGGCATATATAATGAGGCTAGGAGAAAAATTTTGAGTCTGTTTTCCACTTGTGTCTCTCACAGCAAGAAAATAGATCAATCTGTAAGCAAAGATAGTTTCTTAAATCCTTGGAGTGATTCATCCTGAACAGAGGGTATCATTCCATTGGAGGTTTAATACTGCCCTAAATGTACTGAGCTCTTGAGCAGGAAAAAAGACTGTTATGAAAAACCAGTCCTTAATGTTTTGGACAGTCCTTAATGTTAAAGGGGTAACATGTAACAATCTTCAACTTTTTAGAGAAAGTTGTTCTCAAGTATCCTGAACAAAAACACGTGTATACAAAGTCTGTGTACATATACACACGAAGTCTGTGCACACACATAAAAGAGAACATTGACTTGAACATGATAATCCTCATGATAAAGAAAGATGTATCCAGTAACTGCAAGATATCTCTACATGCAGGTGAGTGTCCACAAGACCCATTTTTGTTTCATCTTGTTTTTCAGTGGATTAAACTTCTAAGTCTTTTTCCATTAAAACAAAAATTGTCTGTGGAATTCCAGTTTCCTGAACAAGGGATGAATGTCTACTAAGATACATCTCATTATTCAAGGGAGGAAAGAAGTGGAAGACATTAAGGCCACTACATGGTATAGGCATCCATGAAAAGTATAACTCACTTGCTGTGAAAAAGTAGTTAAACGATACAAAATAACACTTTGAGCGGGGGGGTTGAACTAGACAATCTCCTGAGGTCCCTTCCAACCCTAATTTTCTGTGATTCTAAATCCTCTAAAACATTTTTGAAAGACACACTCTAAAGTAAGGTTCAATATATAACTTTAGGGTGAAATTAATTAATGATACAGTGGTCCAGCACATGACCTTACACAGCAGAGGAAAGAGACACTGGGGCTGTGAGGTTGGTCTGCAGGTAGAGCAGTTGTTTGGAGAGAGATGCATAACCTTCATGAGTTGTGAAAAATATATTTATGCTAGCAGCACTTAAACCCAAACAAAAACCCATGACAAAAGCTGGCTAAAGGCTGAATCAGGATGTTCACATTTATAGACGTCTGAACAGTGAGCATTAAGGAAAAGTACATAGTATTCCAACCTATTGGAAAATCATAGCAACCACAGTGATGGCATGCTATTAAACACAGGCCTTTATTTTCAGGTTGCTTGGATATTACCTGTGTTGCTCATCTCAATTCAACCTACATAGCTCCCAATTACCAAGGTTTCATGCATCTAAAATGATTTTTACATATGATTCAGACTGATTTTTAGTGCTATGCTGTGCATCATCTATCTACTTGCTTTTTGTAGCCCTTTTAATCTACTTAAAATGGTCCACTTCCTTAGTAAACTAGAGCAGTTAATTCCCTTTTTATGGACTGAAGAGAGACACTTTTTGAATTTTTATTTGAAAAGAAGCCAACATTTCCTTTGGTATTTGTAAGTATAAGGTGATAGCTATACAGCAGCAGTCGAGTAAATCAGCCAAAACAAAGTTCAAATTATACCAGTTCTCGTGGGCAAGGTTTGTGACGGCCAGAACCAGAGGGATTAATAAGCAATAAATATGTGCTTCTTGGAGGCATTTGGTATTTTGCCTAAACAGGTAATATTAGTTAATATAAAGCTTGTAAGTTTGTAAACTGCAAATGTAACTTGTCTGTCATAAGTTTAACCAAAATGATAAATTAACTCTTTGTGGAATTGACGGGGCCCTATAGGCAAAGCTGTGGCTGCGAGATTAGGAGACCTAACGGTTTTTTGCTCGGGTTCAGTCTTGATGATAAAACTGGATTCAACTGCCTGGCACAGCCAACACATTCCAGGAAAACACACCCTAAGAAAGCATATTCAAATGAAACCTAAAAGGGGTTGGGGCTTAGGCGAAGCAATATCAATTTCAAACCTAATGGTGCTGCATCATAATTTGCTGATTGGATAAACCCAAGTCTGGGTAGTAACCTTTTATGATAATTTTAACACCTTTCAATCCCGTAGGGTAACAGCTATAGGGTAACATTATGAGTGGCTCTATAGCTAACAGATTAACATAAGACTAGGTATAAAAAGCGCATACATCAGGTGATCAGCAGGAAGGAGGGAACAGAATAGTGATTTCTGTTCCACGCCCAGACCCCAGACCCCCGTGTGAGAGAGGATCGGATCCTGATCAAGGGACCTTCCCCGGTAATCCCTCTGACAGTGTCAATTGGGGATGCCTGACTTCGCTGGAATCACTTGACGCGTACCTGGCATTGAGGGACTATTGATAAGTTGCCAACCCACCTCTGTCTATCTGTTGTTTTGAACAGCCCAGTGGCTAATACCCTTGCAGTTGGCCTGTTGTTATTACCTGTTATATACTATTAGCTCTTTAATACTGCATTATCTGCTTATCACATTTATCTTTCTGTTAACTGTTGTGTGTGTGTAAGCTATAATAAATTTGCCTTTACTTCACTCCTAACTTTGCCTCCTCGATCTGAAACTGAACGTAACAGCCCAGTTGGCCTGTGACACAATTGATACAATCACAGTGCCCAGCTGTCCTGTGACAAAGGTTCAAAATCCTTTTGTGCTTGGAATATACATAACTGTTTCTACTTACTATCTGTAGCTTTTTCTTATCCTTGTTAGCATTGCTGTGTGCAGCCTCAATTGCAGTATGATGCTTCCACGCCAGTTCTTCCAAGGTCTTAGAATGAGCCTCCTTTAACTGTGCAGCCTCTCCTTCCAATCTTGTTTGCAGTTTTATAAGCTCCTTCTCGTAGTATTCTCGTTGCGATTCCCTTGCTTCACTTACCTTCTATAAAAGCCAAACAAATACTGCAAACTCACCTTTGCTTAAGTGTCTTTTTTCACTTCAAAGTGAAAAAAGCAAAAAAATCACCACAACATTTTTACTGAAGACACATAAACACCCATTACACCAGAAAATACACTAGACTCAAAAACCATTTACAATTATCTAGAGACAAGGGTGTCACACTCACCTGGCCCTGCAGGCTGAATAAGCATTGCTGGGCCAGTCTGTGGGCCACATAAAACATGCGCCAGCTCTGCTCCAGGGCTTGCTCTGCACCCAACATGCAGACTGGACCCAGGACTGCATCCAGCACAATGTGGTCTGGGACACAAGCTCTATGTAGCACTCCACTGAACTGACTCTGTGCACTGGCTCCAGGGCCATCCTGGATCAGACCCTAGGCAACCTTGTGCTATGTGTAGCACCAGCTTCAGCTGGTGCATTGAATGCAGAGTAAGCCTTGGGGCTGGTGCATGCTGCACTCAGCACATGGGTGGGAAGGCTGGGCACACTGCACATGGTATGAAGTGTGCCCTGCATGCTGTCTGCAACACAGCCTGATGCAGACCAGGTCCAGAGCCAGTCTGGCACAGCTGCTATATGCAGCATATGCTCCAGACTGATTCCTACACTGTATGCGGCACACGGTGCTGGGTCTAGCCACATGCAAGTCCCACATGGTGACTAGGGTTGGTTCAGAGATCCATGGGTCAGTTAAGACAGCTCTATGGGCCAGGTCCAGCTTGCTGACTTTGTTTGCCCCCTCATATAGGTAAAGTATTAGATGTTAAAATCTATGATCTCTTTTTGTGCTATGATTTCTCATGTAGAAATAGAAGTATTCTTAGAAACGTAAGACTTTTGTTTGTCTGAAATAGAAAAATCTATTTTTTTTACCTTCTCCAGTGCCAGAATCTGTTGTCTCTGTCTCTCATCCAGACTCTGTGTTTTGCTTTGCAACAGATTTCTTTCCTCTTCCAATTGAGATAGTTTTTCTTTTAATCTAGATTTTTCTGTTTCCACATCTCTTATTGTAACTTCCTGTGTCATCTGAGTAGCTTGAAGCATCCCAATATGGCCTACAAAAAGAAAACTGCTATTTAACATCTCAGATATGAAGGTTCTTACCTGTAACTAAAGTTCTGCAAAATGGACTCTGTACATTCATGGGAAGCTCGAGAGATGAAGCTCTAATGCTGTGATCTTCTCATAACGCTTATTATCTCAGTGCTCTCATGGCCCTTCCTTCACTTGAACATCTGATGGTAGAGTTCCGAAAAAGGGTATGGCATTCTGCATGCCTCCAATGAAGGGGATTCTATAACTTTCCTTAGTATTTTACTTCACTTTCCTAATGTTCTTCCAATAAGGAAGTTTTCTGAGACTCAATCTAGAGACTGCTTCTCTGCAGTTTAAGCCCATTGCTTTATGTCCTGCCTCATGCAGCAAGGAACTATCATTCTTTTCCTTTCGGGGAAGCTTTCAAATACTTGAAAACTTCTATCATGTCTCCCCCTTAATTTCTTTTCATCTAAATGCAAATACCTTGTTCTCTCAACCACCCCGCTATTTCTACATCCAACTGATTAATAAAAAACAAGTCATACCAGAACAGAACCCTATGGAACACCACTTGAAAATCCCTGCCCTTCAGATACCAATCCACTAGTAATTATTTGCTTGTGATTATTCAACCAATTAACATTACTATTATCAGGCCACACTTCACCAATGGATTTATGAGAATGTCATGTGGGACTATATCAGAAGCCTTACTAAAGTTCAAGTACCGTTATGTTAACTGCCTTCCCTTCAACCATTCAACTAGCTACCCTGTAAAAGACAGAAATCAAGTAGGTTTGACATGATTTGTTCTTAACCAATCTATGCTGGCCACTAGGGCCACCCCTTCCTTTTCCATATATTTGCAAATTGATGGATTTATTATTTGCTCTAGTAACTTCTCAAGTACTGAAGTCAGGCTATCCAGTCTGTAACTCCCTGGGTTCTCTTTTTTCCCTTTTGTAAAGACGGGTAGTATGTTAGTCCATCTAACTGCCGCAGGGGAAAACTAGGAGGAACAGTCATAAACTCCTAGAAGGAGGTTTCAGACTGGATATAAAGAAAAACTTCTTTATGGTTTGTGTGACCAGATTCTGGAATAGACTCCCAGAAGCAGTGGTGCAGGCACCTACCCTGGGATCTTCAAAAGGAGACTGGATGCACACCTTGCTGGGGTTATTTGACCCCAGTAGTCTTTCCTGCCCAGAGCAGGGGGACTGGATCTGATGCTCTCATGAAGTCCCTAAACTAGCCCTAAACGTCTGTGACTCTCCAATCCTCTGGCACAAGTAGAGATGTAGAAGAATCCAAATGTATATATCTCAGTGCGGGAAAGAATATTTGAGCAGAAGAACAACGTTTGTCCAAGAGCAAATGGTATAATTGGTTGTGAATAAATTTAAACCAGAAATTAGAAGGTTTTTAACCATTAGAGCAATGATTCTGCAACAGCCTTTGTATTAGAGTTGTGGAGTCAACCTCACGCCCCCGATATCCCTAACTACTTTTACAATGGAATCCAGTAAGGTTATAAATTTCTAACTGCTGCTTTTGAGAGAGCACTCCAGGCATAGGTACTCGTTGATTATCCCTGATGAATATTTATCCAAACTCTTCTCAAACATAGCCAACGATAGAGGTTCCCTAGGCAGTCTGTTCCACTGTCCTAACAGTGAAGAATTTTTTCTTGCTATCGAGGGTAAACCTACTTTACTGCAACTTCAAGCCACTGGTCCATGTTGTGCTCTCTGCAACAATGGAGAAAAGGTGCTCTCACTCTTCTTTATGGTAGCTCTTCAGATATTTGAAGATTGCTGTGATGTCCCCTCTTGGGCGCCTTTTCTGCAAGCTAACCTTTCAATCTTCCTTCATATGGCTTGTTTCCATGCCCTTTTTGTCACCTATGTCTAGATGCTCTTTAATTCTCTATGTCTTTTTAAAATATGAAGCCCAAAACTATACACAATACACTAGAGGACGCCTAACTGGCACTGAGTAAAGAGGCACTGTCACCTTCTATGTCTTGCATCTAATGTTCCTATTGCTGCAGCCCAAAACATCAATAGGAGCATTAGATGCGTTCTGTGTAGCTGTGCCACATCACAGACTCATATTGAGTTTGCGATCCACCAAATCTCTTAAGGCACCTATACACAAGCACGAAGACTGCTCCACTGCACAAGAATTTCATTGCGTCAGACCAGATTCAATCGAGTCTGCTGAAGCGTGGCAATTACCACACTCCAGCAGTCTCCTGCAATTATGTATCAGCATCCCCACATTTAAAAATGGTGATGGGGTGCTTGAACTAAAATTTGTTGAATGAGCTTTAGTTCAAGCGTTGCCACTGCCATTTTTAAGTGTGGGGACACTGATGCATGAGATATGGTGGTGCTTTAATTAGAGCAGTTCTTGGAGATCTATAATGATAGTGTGGCTCATTCAATACTACAATGTGAGATGTGGTAACAGAGGTCAGTACGTTGGAAAGGATCTTAACAGTGATTTTTAGATTCCATAGGGGTTAGGAATGAGACAAGATTATCCATAATCATAAATTCTAAAATGTAGAACTGGTTTTAATCTTTCTGTGAGCTCTTGTTGCATATGACAAAGGAAGTTGGAAATTGAACTTTCCTAAGCAAACAGATTCCTCACAGTGATATCTGAAATTTGGAACTCGATAGAAAAAGAGGACACAGCTATTAAATCTTAGCTTATGCCATTTTAGATTCTCTAGCAGATCTACAGATCTGGGTTTGGGCAAAGAAACCTACTGAAAAGTTCACTTTAAGACTCTCTATAGACAATGTCTTATTTATAGTTCTCCTCTAAAAATAAGAATTCTCACACATAACACTCTCAAATGGGAATTCTTGAGATATGTCTTACATATAGGTCTTCACAGCTTCAGTTGTTTTTGTTTATTAGACACCTGACTCACGGGATATGCCAGTGATGTGGTGTGACACTGGAACTTAATTGTATCAGTGCCCTTCCCCTCAGAGTTTACTTTTTAGTAGGTTTCTCCTAGTGTAGGATTAGCCTTTTAAATTTAAATGATAAATAAATAAACCAAACTTTAAAAGGCTAATCCTACACTAAGCGAAAGCTAAATTAATGTATCTTGTGTCAGTGAATCCAGGCTGGACCAACCTAGTGAAGTTCCTAATCTATCTTTTAACTATTAAAGAATCAAGGCAGCAGAGCAATATACATACTTTCATAAACTTTGATACAAGAAAGGGAGGGACACTGATACAAGAAAGTTCCATTGTCACATCATATCACTGGTACATCCTGTGAATCAGTTGTCCAATAAACAGAAACCACTGAAGCTGTGGAGTACTATATGAAAGCCGATCTCAAGAATTCCCATTTGAGGGTGTTACCTATAACAGCTCTTGTTTTTAAAGAAGAAGTATAATTAAGGCACTTCTTGGTTTCCAAATCCCAAACCCTGCAATAGAATTCAAAACCACAGAGTCCATGTGCTACCGTGTTTCCCCGAAAATAAGACATACCCATAAAATAAGCCGTAGCAGGATTTCTACGTATTTGCGCAATATAAGCCATACCCCGAAAATAAGACATAGTGATAGGCGTGGCTAAGCGTACCGGCGCGAAGCGGTAAATAAGACGGGCAGCCCTTCTCATTTGCCCCATCGTGACAGCTGCTATCTCGGAGGTGACCGGAGAGGGAGAAATAGAAAATGAAAGTAAAAGTCTCCTCAGTGAAGTGAGGAGCAGGAAGTTCTGCTTTAGGTATTGTGTGTCCTCAGGGGGAAGAATAAAGCTGTGGCTGCGGCTTTGGATTAACATCATACATAGTTTTGGTATTGGGTGGTGGAACCGGAGCGTGCTCCATCCACTCCATGCATTGACCTGGTATTACAGTGCTTCCAAGACCGGTGCAAAAAAACAGAAAAAAAAAAATGCTGTTTTAAAAATAAGACATCCCCCGAAAATAAGCCATAGTGTGTCTTCTTGAGGAAAAATAAATATAAGACAGTGTCTTATTTTCGGGGAAACACGGTATTTAGACTCCTGGTAAGGAGATAACGAAAGTAAGATCAGATTTATGCCAGTATTATGGACAAAGTTGGAAAACAGGTGCCCCTTTGGGAATTCTTTCCAAGGCTAAATCAAATAGAAATATTTCTTTTTTGTTAATTAAGTCCTCAGAGGTGGACTTAGTTTTCCTCATAGATCAGCTTTCATCTAGGTAAAGAAGTTACAAAGAGCTCAAGAGTTTACATAACCCAAATAATCTAGACGTGATCGCTGGCAGAACAGGTTTTACATTTAGCTACTCCCAAGATTCCTAAATAATTTCATTAGTACTTCGATAAATGAAATACACTGCCTCCTGCTTATATCATGCTTCTTAGTATCTTTTGTCTTTAGTGTCAGATGAAAGCAGGACTGAAGAGACCAAGTGAACAAGAAGATGATTTTAATTTTCCTAAATGGTAGATTCATGGAGAAGGATATTGAGAGTAGGCACCACAATGAACATGATGCTGAAGGCAGCTGTGATTGCACTGAAGCTATAATATGCAGAGCCACTGCTGCCCCAAAATGGGCCATGCAATCAAGCCCCAAAAGGTGGAAAACTTATTTGGTATTTTGGGTGGTAATGGCATCTCTCAAAAGTTTTATCAAATATTTTACTTCCTGCCCAAGAACTGAAGCTTTGACAAGCCTGTCAGTGAAGATCAATTCCTATTATAGAAGAACATTTTTCCCCAGTGCTTCACAGGAAGGATGAATGAAGTGGGCTGAATGGGAGTTCTTTAGCCTGGTATTTATGTTTGCTTTTTGGGTCAGGTGTACATGCCCTAAAGGAGGAAAGAGTTACCTTACAGCAGCAATTTGAAGTGCTCTGAGATTCTTTTAAGGATGCCATAGATTGCCATGGAATATTAACTCAGTTAGGTGTGAAGCACTTATGCATGAGTCAGAAAACATGTTACTGTTAAAAACATTCTGCCCTGATGTGGAGTTCTTTGTAACAGAAGAATTGCTCTATTATTTTTCTATACTCAAAAAATAAGGGAAAGCTAAGAGTTGTCATTTTCTGAGGCGTGCCTTGAGTCCAACAAAGTTGAAAACCACTGCCCTACACAGCATTTAAAATGTAGGCAGGTCCTCATGGAGCCCTGCTAACCTAATGAAACCCACATGACAAATGTCAAGCTGTTCTCCTGCCTTGTCAATAGGCAAACAAAAATCAGGAGAAATAAAACAGGGACTAGAGCAGGGGTAGCTAACCTGTGGCTCTGGAGCGACATGTGGCTCTTCAGAAGTTAATATGCATCTCCTTGAATCTTTGTACAAGCATTCAGTGACCAGTTTCCAAATGGTATAGAAATGGAAATGCAAGCTGGTCCCCGTATGCTTGTGCAAAGATTCAAGGACATGCATATTAACTTTTGAACCTGGCGCTGCAGGTTGGCCACCCTGGACGAGAGAAATACTAACAACTTATTAAGCATTTAAAAATGTTTTCAAAGTAGTCCTAAGTCCAAAAGTTCCAGCCTGACAGCAGAAGCCCTATCTTGAGCCAGAAGTGGTTGAGAGGAACTGAGAAATAGGAAGCATACAACATCTTGTTAGGCCTTTGGGACAAAACTCAAATAGATGCAGGACACGTGCACACGCACAGGTACTGCTAAGGCAAAAAGTCTCTGAACCTGGGTGCTTGAGGCACATGCACACTTGCACGTGAATTTGGACAAGAATCTTAAGTAAAAATGCATACTGAATAAGATTTAAAAAAAAATACAAATCTTTCAGAACCTTTTACAGAAAATGTAAAATACCTTTTAGCCACTGTAAATCTGCATAATTTAAAATACAAAATGAAAAGAGAAAGTTTAATCTTGAATTAATAGTTGAGGTTCATTTATAGACTAAATACATATAAAGCCACAGACATACATACTGGCTTTGAGCACAAGATCGGTGGCCTGCTGCTGTAAGCGTTCACGAGCAGCTGCTAGCTCACTTTCCACCTCTTTGTGCTTGCTTAACAATGATATTTCTTCCTCCTTGACATCATCTAGCTGTTTTTGAAGAACCTATGAAAACAAAGTACAAAATTTGTTAGCACTAAGTAATAGTATTATTAAATTTAACAAGCACACATTAAAATATAGATACTGAAAACACCTCTGGCTCAACATATATAAACAAAGCTCAGCATACATTAAAAATAATCACAAACTATCATCTTCTTCTGATGGTGATTTTAACACTGAGTGTTATAAAAAGAACATTTGCAGACATGCAAAGCTATCTGATTCCTGCATAACAATCTAATCTAAAATCCTATACTATGTGGACAATATAGCTCTTTATTATAATTACTGCATCTCGAAGAATTTGGATACTCCAAAAGTAATTTTCAACAGTTCATGCAGTAGTTCAGATCTATTTTTCCTTAATGTAGCATTAAAAAATAAGCCATGTAAAGTCTGTTATACCAGAGAAAAACTAATTTTTCATTCACTAGCTGAATGTTTATTTAGTAACAAAAAATGGGTTAGCTACCATCCAATACACTTTTCCCACCGCCTGAACTTGAAAAAGAACACCGTACAGGGCTTAATTCTTTACCTTTTGCCTTAAAATTAAAAAAAAACAAAAAAACCCCCTCCTAATTGTACTGCTGTCAATAAGTAATACATTTGTTGCTAATGTCGGGTAAAACCTGACTTCCTGCGCTAAAACATTAAAGAAAAATTCTTCAAAAATGACAAGAAAAGGTGCAGTATAAATATGAAAGGTAAGGATTTTTGTCATGACATTGATCTACACTTCTGAAGGGAAACGTGACATAGGAAGCCATACAAAGAACAAGAGAAAGAGGCAAAAGAACAAGCAAGTTATGCACTAAAGAGTGAAGACTAGTGTGTAATTTTTATATCTTCTCTAAGATCAAAGGAGATAACAGTCCTGGAAAGCACTTGAAATGCATAGAAGCAGCAGGTTAAGAATGCTATTTTAGTAAATATTAATTGGAATGTTATTCAGCCTGACTACACATGTTTTAATTCCCAGAAAGAACAGTTTTTCCTATTAAGTATTCAAAAAGAATAATTCCACATAAAATATGGGGAGGGAGGAGAGAGGAAATCAACACACACTTGACTTCTAGTTTAAGTGAAAAACTTATGCTATTACAATCTTAAATACAGATCTTCAAGCACAGAAATTAGGAATACCATTGTTTCGATTAAAACCCTTAATTTATCCCCTTGTTTATATACATTGTAATGTGTATTTCATTACACAGCTAAGTAACAGTGGAAAAAGAGAAATACTGCATTTAAATAATATTAATTGTAGTACTATCAGGTAGCTATGTGAGTATACTTTATGTATTTTCTGTAATACACCAAAATATTTGTTAAAAGATCATTAAGGCTGCAAGTCACGCACCAAGAAATTAGGAAATATTTTAGTTGTCAGAACAACCTTTTGTTGTTTCCTTTGTATGTGCGCATTGTGTAGAGTCTTTAATCACATGATCACATACAACTCTTCTTTCACTGCTTATTCAGTGTATCCAGAGGGACCATGCTTACAGAATGAGCAGCTAGTTGATACTTGGCTCTAGCCTAACTGTTTAGTGTGTGACCCAGGCTTTATTTATGGCAGAGCGCTCAAGGCGAACATGATACAAAGATTTGCTAGTTTTCCTAGGGGATTTTCTATTGTGCTCATCAATACAGTAACTTGGTGCTTCACAAACATAATTTTCATTGCACCTCATGAAATAAGAGGCCATTTCTATATCTATTTTACATATAGGAAGCTAAGAATCAGAGAAAATAAGGTTTAATGATTTGGGGTGAACAATATGAAAGGAATAAGCACTTAGACTTACACTTTATGGACACTTACATACATGAAAATAAAAACAAAAACCAGCACTTTAAGCTTGGCGCACCTTCCACCCCACACCAAGTGCAGCACATGCCCAGAAGAGGAAGCACATTAGTTGGACCCAGCTTGCCCAGCACCTGTATAAATCAGGCACTTCAGTTGGGCTTTTTGGTACTTTTATCTAATAGCTGATTAAATCAGCTATTGAATAAAGGCGCCAAAAAGCATGCTGAAGCACCTGATCTATATAGATGCTGCAGAGCCAGGTTGAACTAATGTGCTGCCTCCTCTGCTAAAGCGCTGTTTTTTTCACATCTGTCAGGAGGCTACATGTTCAAAGTACAGCCCTTATTGACCTCAGTTGGTGTTGTGAGCTTTTTTGTATGTTGATAGACATTGTACAACTCACTTTTCTTCCTCTGGGACTAGTAAGGAATTTTCTAATTTTTCTTGGTCACTTGATGTACCAGGACCAGGTTCTTTTCCACTTTCTCCAGAGCATGTTAGGGACCCAGATAGCTAGGTCAAAAGATTAAGTTCAAACTGACACAACTTAGCAGATGGCAGGTACTTCTTCTTAATAAACTGGAAGTGCAAATGCACAGACCTAGGAGCCCTCCCCTAAGACAACTGGGAAGAGACAGTTTGGGCTCATAATATCTGTTACAGAAAGGAGACAACCACATTTCATAGTTTCATAGTTGTTAGGATTAGATCATCGAGTCAAACCCCCCTGCCCTGGGCAGAAAAGAGCGCTAGGATCAGATGATCCCAGCCCAGTGTTTGTCCAATCTCCTTTTAAACACCTCCAAGGAAGGAGATAGCACCACCTCCCTTGGAAGTCTATTCCGTAAGTTAGCGACCCTCACCGTAAAGAATTTTTTCCTGATGTCTAATCTAAATTTGCTCTCTTCCAGTTTATGGCCATTGTTTCTAGTTACCCCAACAGGCGCCCAGGGAAACATTGTATCCCCTATTTCTTGTTGTCCCCCCATGATGAGTTTGTAGGCGGCCATGAGATCACCTCGCAGCCTCCTCTTGTGGAGGCTCAAGAGGTTCAGGTCTCCCAAACGGTTCACATAGGCCTTTAACCAGATGAGTGGCTCTCCTCTGAACCCTCTCCAGGCCATCCACATCCCTTCTGAAGTTTAGTGCCCAAAACTGGACGCAGTACTCCAGCTGTGGCCTGACCAATGCCACATAGAGAGGAAGTAACCCCTCCATAGACCTGTTTGTGATGCCCCTACTTATGCAAGACAGGGTGCAGTTAGCTTTACTTATTACCTCATCACACTGGTGACTCATGTTCATTTTGGAATTGACTACAACTTCGAGATCCCGTTCCGTAGTTGTGCTACTTAAAATGGTCCCTCCCAGGCTGATGATTCTTTCTCCCTAAGTGCAACACATGACACTTGTCCTTGTTAAACTGCATCCTATTCTGTTCGGCCCATTTCCCCAGCCTGTCCAAATCAACCTGGATTCGCTCCCTGCCATCTGGTTTGTGTACCTCTCCCCATAGTTTGGTGTCATCAGCACACTTGGACAGGGTGCTTTCTATTCCCTTGTCCAAGTCACTAACGAAGATATTGAATAGTACCGGTCCCAGGACAGAGCCTTGCGGGACTCCGCTGCCCATGTTACTCCAGGTAGAAACTGACCCATCCACCACCACTCTCTGGGTGCGTCTCATAAGTCAATTTTCTACCCACTGGACTGTGTAATAATCTACATTGCAACTGTTTAGTTTATTTATAAGAATTGGGTGTGACACCGCATGACTGGGCGGTGAGTGTCAAGGGCTATAGGCTATACAGGAGGGACAGGATAGGAAGGAAAGGTGGAGGAGTAGCACTCTACATCAAGGAGGAATATACTTCCTCGTTAATTAGCAAGGGGGTAGAGGGGGGGCACTCTGAGGTGCTCTGGGTTAGAGTAAAAGGCAGTCCAGGGGAGAGAGACTTAACGGTGGGAGTCTACTATAGACCTCCCAACCAGGGAGAAGAGCTCGACCAGGAATTCTTAGGTCAGCTCACAGAGGCAGTGAGGGCTAAGGATGTGGTCATCATGGGGGACCTGAACTTCCCAGACATCTGCTGGGAGGAGCAGTCAGCCAAGTCTGATCGCTCACGTCGGTTCTTAGCCAGAGTGCAGGACCTCCATCTAACCCAGGAGGTGCACAGTCCCACCAGGGGAAACGCCTTGTTGGACCTGGTGCTGGCCACGGGTGATGACCTGGTGAGGGGGCTGCGGGTGATGGGCCACCTGGGAGACAGTGATCATCGCTTGCTGGAATTCACCATCCAGCGTAAGGTGGCAAAGGGCTGCAGCAAGGCAACAGCCCTAGACTTTAGGAGGGCTGACTTCAACAAGCTAAGGAGGATCGTTGGGGAAGCGCTGAGGACCCAGAGGGGAAGGGAATCAGATGTCCAAGGTGAGTGGTTGCTCCTTAAGGAGACGATCCTCCATGCCCAAAGGGAGGTAATCCCAACAAGGGTCAAAGGGAGCAGGAGGGCACATAAACCCCCAAGGCTCACTAAGAGCATCCGGGAATGTCTCCTTGCTAAAAGGGAGGCATACACCCAATGGAGAGATGGGGTCATCACCAAGAAGGACTATGTTACAGTCGCCAGAGGATGTAGGGGGGCAGTCAGGAGGGCCAAGGCAGAGATGGAGATAGGACTAGCTTCCCGGATTAAGGACAATAAGAAGTCCTTCTTCAAATACATAGGGGGTAAAAAGAGGGTCCCGGGTAATGTGGGGCCCCTGCAGGACACGATTGGCAACTTAGTCATCACGCCAGATGACAAAGCTAACATATTTAACGCTTTCTTTGCCTCTGTCTTCCTAAGTAGGGACCAGTTCAGCCACCTCCCTGCTGGACCCCCCTTGGGCCCCGGGAGAGACACGCCTGGGCCAGGGGTTGGCGAGGAGTTAGTTAGGGTATTTCTGGAGAGGCTGGACATGTTCAAGTCCGCTGGTCCGGACGATCTTCACCCTAGGGTTCTACAGGAACTGGCCGAGGTCATTGCGGGACCCCTGGCGCGGTTCTATGAGCACTCGTGGTGCTCTGGTGAGGTGCCGGAGGACTGGAAGAGGGCCAATGTGGTCCCTATCTTCAAAAAGAGAAAAAAAGAGGACCCGGGAAATTACAGGCCAGTTAGTCTTACCTCAATCCCGGGTAAGCTCTTTGAAAAAATTCTCCTGGCACACATCCAGGAGGGCCTTGCGGGGGAATGCATGCTCAGGGGCAACCAACATGGGTTCATCAGTGGCAGGTCTTGTCAGACCAACCTGGTGGCCTTTTACGATCAGGTCACCAAATCATTAGATGCAGGGGTTGCTGTGGATGTAGTCTTTCTGGACTTCCGGAAGGCTTTCGACACTGTCTCTCACCCTGTCCTCATCAAAAAGCTGGGAGACTGTGGTGTCGATGCCCACACGGTCAAATGGGTCGCCAACTGGTTGGAGGGCCGCACCCAGAGGGTGGTAGTGGATGGGTTCTTCTCGACCTGGAAGGACGTGGGCAGTGGGGTTCCGCAGGGCTCGGTCCTCGGGCCCGCACTGTTCAACATCTTCATCAGTGACTTGGATGAGGGGGTAGAAAGCACCCTGTTCAAGTTTGCTGATGACACTAAGATGTGGGGGGATGTGGGTGCACTAGAAGGGTGCAATAGGCTACAAGCTGACCTTGACAGGTTGCAACGGTGGACGGAGGAGAATAGGATGGGGTTTAACACTGATAAGTGCAAGGTGTTGCACATGGGGAGGAAGAACCGGCACCACACTTACAGGTTGGGGAACTCCCCTCTTGCCAGCACGGAGACGGAAAAGGATCTTGGAGTCGTCATTGACTCCACGATGAACATGGGCCGGCAGTGTGGGGAGGCAGTCAAGAAGGCCAACCGTACCCTGTCATGCATCCACAGATGCATCTCGAGCAGGTCCAGGGAGGTGATCCTCCCCCTCTATGCGGCACTGGTCAGGCCGCAGCTGGAGTACTGCGTCCAGTTCTGGGCGCCACACTTCAAGAGGGACGTGGACGATATGGAAAGAGTTCAGAGGAGGGCCACTCGTATGATCAGGGGTCAGCAGGGCAGGCCTTATGAGGAGAGGCTACGGGACCTGAACCTGTTTAGCCTCCACAAGAGAAGGTTAAGGGGGGACCTTGTGGCCTGCTACAAACTGGTCAGGGGGGATCAGCAGGTATTGGGGGAGTCCCTGTTCCCCCGTGCGCTGCCAGGAGTGACCAGGAATAACGGTCACAAGCTGGCGGAGGGTAAGTTTAGATTAGATATTAGGAGGCGCTACTTCACAGTCAGGGCGGCTAGGGCCTGGAACCAGCTTCCAGGGGAAGTGGTGCAGGCTCCTAGCCTGGGGATTTTTAAAAGGAAGTTAGATGAGCACCTTGCCGGGGTCATCTGACCCCGGTGCTCTTTCCTGCCAAGGCAGGGGGTTGGACTAGATGATCTACCTAGGTCCCTTCTGACTCTAGCTACTATGAAACTATGAAACTATGAAACTGTGTCGAAGGCCTTCTTGAAATCTAAATAAATCACATCTACCTCTATTCCTTCATCCAAGCATTTTGTGACCCAATCATAAAATAGGACCAGGTTAGTCAGGCAGTTAACAATTTTCTCAAAAGTCTTGCCAAGGATAGAGGTGAGACTAACCGGCCTCTTCTTGAAAATACGGACCACACTGGCCCTTTTCCAATCCTCTGGGACCTGTCCTGAGCACCATGAGTGCTCAAACAGTTGTGCCAGCAACTCTGCTATGACACCAGCTAATTCCCTATGCACCCTAGGACCTGTTGACTTAAATATATTCAACCTCTACAGGTACTCCTTTACTATGTCAGCACAGTCACTTGGTGGGCTGGTATCTATACTGGGCTTACTTAAGGTCCCAATGGGATGCATATTTCTATTTGTGTCCAAGAATACAGATGCAAAGAAATCATTTAGAAGTTCTGCTTTGGCCATCCTATCTGTTACCAGTTGTCCCAGTTCATCCTGAATGGGCCCTAAATTACCCTGCACCTTCTTTTTGCTTCCTATGTACTTAAAGATTGCCTTTTTGTTATCCTTGACTTTTGCTGCCAGCCTAAGCTCCATTTCAGCTTTGGCTCTCCTTACTGTTTCCCTGCAAGCTCGAGCCAAGCAGGTATACTCCTCCTTGGTGGCAGCCCCCTACTTCCACAGCCCGTAGGCCTCTTTTTTTCCCTCCAGGCTCTCCTGGATTTCCCTGCTCCACCAAGAGGGTTTCTTTGCTGTTTTACCCCCTTTTATGTGTACTGGGATGGTCCTTTTCTGTGCCTGCAGGATTAGTCCCTTAAGAAACACCCACCCTTCCTGGGCCCCCACGTTCATTAATACTCCTTCAACTCTTACAAGAGTACAGTAGCACCCCTTACCCTGTACAGAAATGGAAGATGGTAAAATTCAAGCAGTGAGCTGGAATGAGGCTGAAAAGAAGAAATACTGACTGCAGCCCTCCCAAATAAGATTAAGGAAAGAATGACTATTGCCCTGTACAATTTATTACTAAGTAGGTTCTCAAGTACCTTAGACACAGCCTAATGAAACACATCCCTTTTATCTTTTTCTTTTGGCTGAGACAATCCAGTTCTCCAGCACAGTGTTCAGTTGCCTTGACCGTAAGGTGATTCTCTTCTTCCTATAATTTTCTACCTCATTCAGTGTACAAATTAGGCCAGAAGGGCAGGGAGCATGGAAAAGGGTGTACTACAAACAACAGCCTTGCATTCCTCATTTCATCTCCCTGACTAAACTCCAGGGCAGGTCTAAGATGTGTACTAAGCAAGATCAGACTTCTGGAGAAAAAAGTAGTAAGTGATTATGCAATTAAGGACACTCAGATTACATACCTACAAGGGGTCAAATTAAGGTTGTGTGAACCACATGAATTTAGACGTTTCCTACTTCCAGGTGCCTCACTTCAAAACTTCAATAACGTTCTTTAATATACACACCAAAAGGTGATTCCTAAATTTCTATGAAAGCAAACTGGAAAAAACGGAGCTCCAATTCTATCATGTAGCACTACACTAAAACCCTGTTAGGACATCAGTAGGGCTGGAATTTTTAGATTGTAGTGTGCTCCCAATTTGAGGTAACAGAATAAATTGTTATTCTCAATATGCCCCAGTACTAAAGGACAATGAGACACCCATTTTACTGGTGAGTTTTATAGAAGTGTGTTCATGACAGAGAAATGGTCAGATCTAGGCATCTATTCCAGGCTTTAACAATTACAAATCCCTCTGCTTATTTTTCTGTACTCTTGACCCTTTCTGATCCGTGTTCTCTAATCTGTCTTTGTTCTGCCCCAGTTCTCTCTCTTTCCCAGGCCTGACACCTCATCCAGTTCCACTCAAGTCACTGGAACTTCTCAACCAATGGCTACAATATTCTTTTACAAAATGACAAATCAACATATTTGTTCCTAACCTCACTTTGGAAATGGTTGAGTTTCTTTAGCTGAAATTTCCAAAAATAATCAACCACAGGCAGACACATGGTATGGAAAATTTCAGCTTCAACCATTAAAATTTGGCAGTTATAAGCAACTGAAAACAGAGTATTATAATAGGAACGATGAAACAACACTAATAATAGGAGGGTGCTGCCAGCTCTGCCTATAATTAGTCAATATTGTCACATGCTCCCCTTCCCTATAAGAGAAGCAAGCTGATAAAGCTTTCTCTCATAAGGACTATGACTGAGATTTGTCTGATCTAAATCACAGCCTACTTTCCTCTCTGATCCATCTGTCTTAAAATCTTAAGAGTTCTTGCCTTTAGTCCTGTTTTGGCTCCTGTTCCTCTTCACTACCTTCTAATTCTCATGGTTATTTTCCTCTCAGGCCTTTTAAAGAAGAAAAAGAGAAAAAGGAGACACTGGAAAGAAAAGGACAATTCCCAATAGATAAGAATTGAGAGTGAGAACAACTGAAGGTTGTCCACACAGTGCAAAGAAGACCCATGCAGAGATACTCTGTTAGCTTTGTGTGTGTTAGTGCCTGAACCCGATGACCAGTGTAATCATTGTACTGTGGTGCAACAAAAGCTAATTAGAACCTGTACAGCTGCAGCTTCCCATCCCCTGGATGTATAACCAGTACACTTTTTAAAGAACCTGCCAAAATGTCATTAGAGTTCAGACTTACAAGGTTCTGCAATAGCCCCTCTCCTTCTTCTTCACTTTCATTTTCATGACAGCTTTTTAAGACACCTGTAGCCCAGGGTAGATCCAGGCACGGGAAGTGTGGTCGCCTCCACTTTGGCTATATGGTACATGCTTGGTGAGCTCTCTGAGCTCACCAGTTCATCTGTGCAGCTCCTGTCAGACCTACCACTGTGGCACAGTTTCAGGCCAGGTACAGACTGGTATAAGTGATTGGAAACCGCTCTTTATCTGTAACATAACAGAAATTTTGCACGCATAGACTGGTTTAAAAATGGTGGAACCTAGTCTAAGATTTGCTCCCCTCCCAACCAAATGTCTGTTTTGTTCGCTGCCAATATAACTCACGCTGTTTATAGAAAACAGCATAACTTAGATGGATTCAGCGTTGGGCTTTTAGAATGTCTGTACCTAGCCCCACAATCCAGGACAGGAATGACACTGTTGCTCCCCAGCCCCCACCCCCCTTTTCCTTGCCACCAATTTCGCAGTGGCAGCTGGAATGAAGTAAGTGACAACCACATAGCTGAAGGAGGGTGTGACTCCACCCCCTCTCACACTTCTCTATCAACCCATGCCTATAGTGGGCACCTTTAATTTAGTTGCTCCAGCTGCAGAAGTGATTACTTTTTTCCACTTCTCTCCTCCACCATCTCCAAGATCAACCATCACTTTAGACTTTTAAGCAGCCTGCTGATGTATCTCTTCATTAAGGATTGGCTCCAAGCACCCACTGAAAGACTTTTCCCTCCTCTCATCAAGACCAAGTTCATTCAGGGGGTACCATCACAAGTGCCCTAGCTTCACATTACCCAACTTGTCACATACTTCAGACTCTGTCAACATTAGTGTTAATCTATTTTGTTTAACTTTGGTTTCACTGGATGCCTTCAAAAACCAGTATCTGTTCTGAAATCTTCTATAAGGATGTACAGTAGGCCTGTCCAAATAGGGAAGTATTTGACTTGGATTTGGATCGGGCCAATTCAGAGGACAGTGATTTGATTCAGAGATTTGGATCGCTGTCCCGAATTGATTTGGTACCGATTTGGAGAGATTTGGTGATTCGGCCATAGACTATAATGGGGAATCACTGAAATACCTATAAATGTGTCATTTTTTGGCAGATTTGAATTAAACCAGCAGGGATGGTAGCCTGTAACAGGGGGCCTTCACAGTGCTGGTTAGATCTATGCCTGCCCACCTGTTTCTGGGCCAGCCACCCACCCACCCTCATTTGCTCATAGGCAGAAACAGCTCACAAAAGGGACAGAAAGACTGCAGACAGCGGCTTATATGCTGTTTCTACATCCCTCCCCCAGAGCACTGTGATTGGAAACAGACTTAGAAAGATCACAGTCACTGGCCAGCTACAGATGTCAGTCTTTCCCTGCCTTCTCCCCCTCCCACTTCTCAATTTCTGTTCCCTTGAAAGACTGCCTTCTAAATCTTTTCTAAATCTTTTCCAAAACAATTTGGAGGGTTTTTTTGGCCTCCCGATTCCATTCAGATCTGGTGATTCGGCTGCTGAATCGGGCCAAATCTTCTCTGAATCAAATCGGCAACCAAAGCTTCATACACCCCTAATGTACAGGGTAAAGATATGAAACCTTCTTTAGATGTGGTTCAGGTTCTAAATTGCCCTTCTTTGCTGTATCTTGTCCTTAGCCTCCCCATCTCCTCTGATCAGGAGACAATTATTGCATCAAATACAATACCTTACGAGTCCAACCAATCCGGTCATATATAATTCCTTTAATACATTTATCAAACTCCCCCTTAAAAATAATTTGGGCTTTTGTCCCGACTACTCCTATCACAAGATTATTCTAGAAACCTCACTGACAGACGAAAACCTCTCCCTAATTTACAACCTTAATTTACTTATGACCAATTTATATCAGTTTGTTATTGTGATATTTCCCTTTAGTTAAAGGCTTTTTCCCTTCCCTTACTGTTTTGAAATATTTATAAACAGCAATCATAACCCTCTTCTAAGCTGCATTATGCAAGACTAAACAAGCCAATCTCTTAGCCTCTCTGTCATAATAAGATAGAATCTCTATTTCTCTAGTTGAATGACTTTCTTGAACAAGGGTGACCAGACCTGAAGACTGTATTCCAGACTAAGATTTGTATAATGGCATTAATACTTCCTTATCTCTCTTAAAATGCAATCCTACAACATATCTGTCTTTTCTATGGCTGCATCATATCAGATCAGAGCTACCCTGTGATCTGATAATACATACAGTTCTTTCTCCTTCTCTGTCTTTTTCCACTGATGAGCTACCAGCTTATATGAGGAACTAGCAAAACGAATTTCTTATGGCATAATTTTGCACCTTGCATCAGGGACTTAACATAAGCAATGACTTCATGGGCCGTTAAATCTTCCTGTTACTCACTAACCTCCACACTTCAGAGGTAATTATGACCCTACTTAGCAAGCTTTTGTTCCATATGCTATTCAGCTCAGCTGTGTCTGCTTCTGTCTCAGAGGCCCGAGGAAGAATACTGTGATAACTGAAAGCTTGCTATGGCTAAACCAACCATACAGCAGGTTCAATAAAAGATATCAGCCACAAGAATTCTTGCCTTTCACACAAGGGGACAATTACAGCAATAATATCACCTCAACACTAGCTTTTACCATGAATTTTTCTACGACAGGATATAATATGGATCCCACTCTAACTCTTTTGGAGTTGGAATGCCATCATCACACTGTGGTGGGCTTTCTCAAGTTACTTCCCCAGAGAACAAGGTCTGATAAGAATTATTTCCCCTTAATGTCAATACCTGAAGCCCTACTCCTCTCATCATAAAATAAACCCTTTTCCCTCTGGTCCCCAAACACCTCCTTCATGTTTCTGGGATATCACGTCCTCCTTTAAGGGTTACTTTGGGTCACAGTACCAGGACAACTCTCTGAAAATGTGTACAGTATTTATGAATGTTTCATGTAGCATGTGTATGCATCTGAGATGTTTATGCAGGGAAGACTGGTTCATAGGTCATATATTCACACCAGAGAATATCTTTTCCTATTTTCTCTATATAGAACTATATATTTCTTAGAACTAGCCAACACACTTTAAAATATTAGATAATGGCAGGCAGCCACAAACCAAAAAACACAATTACAAACGAAGTGGTAAAATGGGAATACCTGTTCCTGTAGTTCAGCCATAGACCAAAATAGAGTATTTTTTATGATTCCAATATTTTGAAGGCCTAGTCACGTTTGTAAAGTCAAACTACAGCCTAATTTAGCAGTTACCATAATTTCCTAGCAACAATACCAGTTCCTCCAGAATGAAATTCCAGTTGTACCAGCCACACACCTCCTCACTATCTTCTCCCCAGAATTTTTCGCTCATCTTTTTTCTTTAAAACACAACAACAACAAATCCCAGTTGGGGTATGATTCAGCCATTGCACAATCATTTAATTAACTGCCTTTACCTAGGAACAGACCTTTGGGTACTCCTAATCCTACAGCTTATTGAGCAGTTAGAATGGGGGCTTGAACAACCCAACCCAAATCCATTCCAGTTAACAGCATGCATATATCTAAGATGGCACATATGAGCTTAGCACACAATGGGACCCAGAACCTTATCTCAGTGCAAATAAGTGTTCATTACTATTTTTGATAGCTCCAGAATTTATCAGTAAGGTAGCTGAAAGATGGATAGCCATCTAAGTACTAGGGACAAAAGCTTATACTTCCAGGGCTTACACTAGTCACTGGTTATGAACTATAGTAGAAACATGTATAAATCTAACATGTATAAAAGTACTGGAACTTTTAAAAACAATGAGCTGTCTTACCTGAACATTGTTTTCTGCTGTACCAAGTGCTACTTGAAGCTTTTGGCATTTTTCTCGTAAACTAGCTGCTTCATCCTGCACCATTTGCAATTCAGTCTTCAGTTTTCCCAGATTTTTACGTAAAATAGCTTCTTGGTTTTGAAACTCTTTTCTTAGCTCCATTTCTTTTTCTTTACATGCATGCAAGCTTTCAGCTGTAAAGAGTTGGGATCTTTTCAAAGCATCAAGTTCATGTTCATAAAAAGACTGAGCTTTGCTGAGTTTGCCTTCATAGTCCTCAATGAGTTTTTTCCTTTCCAATCTTAGCTCTTCAACTTTGCTGTTTAAATCTTCTAGTTCTAGCCTATGCAACTCCTCTAGCTTCTCCTGTCCTTTACTTAAAGTAGCATTTTGATTTTGTTGTGACTTCAGAAGCTCTTGGATCTCTAGTCTGTGTGCTGCTCTCAAATCTTCCAGAGCTGAGCGTTTGTCTTTCTCATACTGTACCTGCAACTGTATGAAGCTACGCAGCCTCTCCTCAAATTTCTTTCTAATCTCTTCTACCTCTCTTGACATGGTTACTACACGTTGGACATGTTGGGCCTCTGCACATAACTGCATGTCTTCAACCCTATCCTTGTAAGCTTCAAATTCTGTCAAAGCTTGATGTTTCATCTTTTTATGATCTTCCAATGACTCTTCCAAAACCTGGATCTTTCTCTTAAGATCCATTTCCTCTGCAACTTTACTCTTATACTGCAAGATCTTCTCTCTTGTTTCAGCTAGAATTTGCTGGATTTCTTCTTCATGTGCATCCTTAAGAGCTTGAATGGCAGCTTCATGTTCATCATTCTTAGTGTTCAAAGCATATATCACCTGCAAGTTTAAAATAAGATTATGTTACGTAAAGACATGCTCTTATTTTTTTTTTGCTAAAATGAACAAAGAAAATCCAAACCAAAAAAAATAAATAAATTTGTAAGTATTATGTAAAGCTATCAGTTTATTTTGTCACACATTCATGATGCAAATAAGGTACTGCATATGTTTAAGGACTGTTGACTTTATAGGCCCTTTATACCAGATACTACAATAGTTCTATATATTAGAATTGCACAACACTTCTGCACTTCCTGATCTGTGATTTGCTGATATTTATTTTTACAGAGGGGCTGGGCTATCTCAAGTAGATATTGCCAAAAATTAAATATCAATATGAAATCAATTTAAAAACTTGAAAACAGCTTGAATACATTTTGTTCTGCTAAAGAATAGCTTACATCAGAGTCATCCAACTTTGATGCAGCTGGGTGATGTGCACTGCATTGACCACATGCTGTGAGTGGCCCCTCCCCCTAGATCCCTCCTCACTCCTTGGGCTGCACTGTCAGTATGTGGCCTTCTCTGTCCCGCACGGCTTCCCCCACCACACAGCAGCAAGAGAGGCGGCTGCAAGGGCCTGCCAACCACATGCTGGCTTTTTGCAGGACACACACACACGTGGACGTCTCAATGGGCCACCAGTCGAACAGCCCTAGCTTACATAATGTAAAGAAAAGAGCTGACTGAGAAATAAGGAGAAGAGAAGAAAAAGAGTCAAGCATCTTTTTTTTCCCCCTCAGGACTAGTATTCTGAATTGTTTCATTTTGAAAACATCAGAATGTTTCCACTGTCCTGGCTGCTAGCTCTCTGCTCTGCCTGGCACCCTGCCTGTCACATTCGCCATTTCCTTGACTGCCCACGTGATGTGTGGATGAGTTAATTAGGTTTGTCAGTTTCCCAGCTACAGAAAATTGCCAAATAAAGGCAGCAAGGGAGCTGGGATTCCTAGAGCAGCAGTCAACAATGTTTTTTTTTTCCAGTAAAAGGGCCACAAGGACCCAGCTCGGTTCTTGGTGACCTGGTGCTAAGACACAGCCATGGTTTCTCCCTGCCACCCAGACATGACATAGCGCAGGGAGCTCCCAGAACAGCAGATGAAGCATAGGCCAAGACCCTGCACTGCTAAATGTTGCTAAAGTCCCCCAGCTCCAAGGTGGATCCAAGTGCTCTATCATTTTTAATGATCTGGATATTCTAGTATATTCTACAAACTACTTTATACAAAAAAATCCACTGACCACCATACTTAGGTCGACAAAACCAGAAATCATCTCAGACATACTAAGAAAGTTGTGGTCTATAGTCAAGTCCTCAGATACCACTACATTTGCTCTGAAGAGAACATTTGTGACACCCAGATCAATCTGAAAACTGCCTTTACCCAAAAAGGACATTTCAGTAGATAAATAGCCCATATCTTTGAAGAAACCTCCAGATGTTCCTCAACTACCTGCTGCAATACAAAAAAGAACCTCCTCCCACCACGCACTAACAACACATCCTTAGTTATCACTAGTGTTCCACATTCTCAGTTTTTACCAATTTTCACTGATAAATTCCCTGGTTTTTTTAAGTCATTCGGTTTTTACTGATTTACAACCATTTTTCAGTTCAAATCCCTGTTAACTGGCATGAGTGAGGAATGGCCCATTCCCCACTCATACCAGTTAACAGGTATTTCAACTGAAAAATGGGTGGTGCCAGTAAGCTAAAAGTGGCGCTATGCCAATTACCTGTGGCACACGTTTCCAGTCGAACAGGGGCGGGGGGTGGCAGCAGCCGCACGTGGAGCAGGTGAGAGGAGGGTGATGGTGGCTGTGCAGGGGCTAAGGGAGGGTGGCTGGAGCTGCTGCCTGAGGATGCGGGGCTCCCAGCTCTGACCTTGGGCAGGGTGGGCTGGGCCACGGGAATCGCTCCTGGGACAGGCAGGTCTGAGCTCCACCCCGGCAGCTCCGGCTTTAGCCCTGCCTTGGGTGCTGGGAGCTGTGAGCCACGCTGAGGCGGGGCAGGCAGGAGAGTCCGGCCCTGCTCCCTGCAGGCTAGGGCTGGTGGTGACACCCTGATGCTTGGGGCAGGTGGCAGCCTGCTCTCATCCCGTGCACAGATCCGGGGGCACATGGCCCCCTGGAAAAGCCTGGCACAGCCCCCCAGCCCTCCTGGGGGGCGCATAGCAGCAAGAGCTGAGCCGAGCTGAGCTGTGCCGCCCCACTCCACTCCCACTGACAGCTGCCCCCCTGCTTTGCTCTCTGCTGCAGCCCTGGCAGTAGCTGATGCACCTGAACCCTTCCCCAACCCCTTCCCTAGTTTCAGCCTCCCTCACTGCTGATTTTCCCCTGATTTAACCTGATATTTTTCCTTTTCTTTCTTTTATCCCAATTTAATCCTGGTTTTTATGTTTTGAAGATAAACCCTGAAAAATTTCCGGATTTTTTTTTTTTAAATAAAAATTGAGAATGCAGAACACTAGTTATCACATATTATCCACAGTGGAACCTATAAGAAGGATCACCAAACAATTACAGTCTAAATTAAAAAAAATCAGAATTTGAAAGAAATATTCTCAACCCCCTTGCTTCTCGCCTTCAAACTTCATTGAACTTGTCATCAGAGGGAAACACCAAGTTGAGCAACTCCACACTGATCAGCACCAAGAAGAACATGACCCTGCCTAAACAACAAATATAAAACTTTTTAACACTTTTCTGCCAGCATCATAAACATCACCCCACAGTTAAACTACCAGAACCCATAGAACCTACGTGTCTACCAAACTGATGCATCTTATCCAGTGTGCCAAATGCCACTGTAGAGGCTACAAGGGTGAAATTAAACAACATGCTCCAGAACAAACAGGAAAGTGATAAAGGACAGAAATGCCCCAAAAAAACAGTGGGAGAAAACTTCACAGAGCAACCTCTTCATTTCTGACCTCAGTCCCTGTATTCAAGGGAAAACTATAAAATACCTTTAGAAAATGGGGTGGGAACAAAAATTGGAACCTCTACTGGGCAGTAAAAAATAGTAAACACATATAACGTTTTTATGGCTCATTACAATTTCGCTGGTTTCTGCCAGCCTCTCTGTATTCTTTAGGTAGTAACAACCCTTTTCCCCTTTGAATGGTCTTATTCTTTTACTTATGGCACCTATTCTTTTTTTTATTAATTACTTAATAATTTTTAATGCAACACAAATATCAGAAATAAATAAACTAGACAATCTGAACTATATATGTTTGTCAAATAAGCAATAAAAGGAAAAAGAAAAAGAAAGAAGAGGAAGAGATAGCTAAAGAAAAGAGAGGTAAACAAGTAATAATAATATAATCCACACCATTGCGCTTCTGCTATACCGTATGTGGTGCAGCTGGGATCAAAAGTGATACCTGTAATGTGTAGACGGAGTCTTCGTTATCATATTCTAAGAGCTCTTTCCAAATTTCACCAAATTTTTTGAAAAAGTTACACCTGCTACCCATGACTTTTGATAGATGCCAGCTGCACCATCTCACTATAGTAGTTTCAACCTTTGGAGATATCCTGTTCTTCCAATGCAGCAATATAATCCTGTGTGTCAGTAACAAGGTCTCCCGTAAGAGTAAAATGTGGGAAGGATTCTGTTTAAATTCCTTAGGTATGCGCTCAAGAATACACAGTTGCCAAAGGTATTTGTGCTGGTTAAAAACATGTTAATTCAAGTTATAATTACTTTCCAAAAAGAACTGATAATAGGGCATGATCAAAACATGATCCACTGCATTTCCAACATGTGTCTAATGGCAGTATTTTTTTTTTTTTTTAAGTTGAGGGACATGAGTGAAGAAAAAAATTATCTTTTGTTGCATACAATGCAGTCTACGATCAACTTTCAAACTTCAAATATTCTGAATTGCTGACTTCCTTTGGTTACCTATTCTACTGCATTTCTCTTGTTATGTAGCCACTCATACCAACATTTCTTTGCTTTCTTTGCTTTACAGTCCTCCTCCATTCCTTTAAGCAAACAGTTTTCATTTACATATGGAATAATATTCACGGTTTGTTCCATCTGTTACCTCGAGTGGTGTCTACTCTCTCTGACCTGAGGAAAGGGAAAAACTTGTCTGATACCTCCCCATGACATAGTTAGCCCAATAAAAGATATCACCAAAAATACTTGCCCCTCATAAGAAAAAAAAAGAAAGAAAGAAAAAGCCAATCTTTTTCCTTTGGCTAATGAATGGATACAGACCCAAACAACATGATCCAAGCTTCAGAGATGGACACTGTGGATTACTTAATGCACTCTATTTAGAAATGACAACTGGAAGTTTAAATCTACCTGGTAGAGCACAAGGCACCCCATCTACCAAATAACAGAGGATACTGTAAACATGAAGCTGACTGCCCAGAAAGTACCGGTTAAAATTGAAGACCACAGTCAGGATCTGCAAAACTATAAAATGGAACAGGGTCCCAGATACCTGCCGAGTAACTGGTCTTTCAGGGACAGCTACTGGTTATTTTGAAATTATGAAAAAGTATGACAAAAGTGATACTTCTCAGAGGGCCTAAGGTTGTAGAAGTCCATTCCAAAGAGTTATGACAACTAACTGCATCATCTTATTTCACAAATTGAAAACCCATTTAGTATTTTCACAAGAGCAAATCAGTTGAAGAAGAAAGGGTAAGAAAAGAAAGATTAACTTCCAAGTAACATCTCACAAATCTACTCATAACCTCCATTAACTGCAAGGAGAGAAATGAGAAAGCAAACTTCTCCTTTATGAAGACAAACTGAGTTAATAGTATTCACATGCTTTATTCCTTCTTCCCCTCCTCCTAATTAAAGGGACGTTAAAAATAAACTATACACTAAAACTATAAACTAAAAGGAGTTCTTGAGCTGTAACTATTTACTACTGCACAGTAGACTTCATTTCTTTTACTGGAATTTCTGTAGTTGGTTAAATGTTATAATGTTGGAATTACAGCATTTGGAACAGCCTTGGGGCTCCCAGTAGCATCTGCACGTGAAGCAGCAGCTTCAAGGTTATATCTCTGTACAATGCACTATCACATCAACATAATATCAGCATTTAGTAAAGGAAAATATAAATTCATGAATTCACTTACTTGACCAGGTAAACACTAAAAGTTGTTTCACTATCATTAGCATACTTGGGTGCAAATTTTATTTTCAAATTATTTTTTCTTAAGAGTTGATACAATTATAACTGTTTAAACCATTCCTGTAGCATACTACCTAAGAGCAGAATAGCATTTGGGAGACTGGATAAAGTATGAACAGAGCTAAAAAAAATTCAAATGATCCATTCTGTGGGAAATTCCAAAATTCTACTAAAACACTGTTCTGAAGATAAAAGTAGACTTCCATGAAAACTTTCAAAGAGAAGATTCTGGAAAACACTGTTTAAAAATAATAGAAACATTTTGTTCTGAAAATTCTGAAACAAAACAGCATCAAAGCCCAAGCTGTGAATCTCTTGGAAATCACTGATAAGCCAAGGAGACATGAAACTTCCTATCAGCCTTAGTAGACTGATAAGAGAGCCAGGGACATAAAAGTCCTTGAAACTAGGGGTGTGTGAACCTTCGGTCACTGATTTGGTTAAGAGAAGATTTGGCCTGATTTGGAAGCCAAATCATGGAATCTGAATTGAATCAGGAGACCAAAAAAACCCCTCCGAAACAATTCAGAGCATCCGAATAAATTTAGAAAAGATTCAGAAGAAGATTTGGAGATTCGGAAGGCAGTCTTTCAGGGGAACAGAAACTGAGAAGAGGGGAAGCGGGGGGGGAAGACTGACATCTGTAGCTAGCCAGTGACTGTGATCTTTCCCTGAGTCCCCTTCCAATCATAGTGCTCTAAGGGAGGGATGTAGAAACAGCATATAAGCCTCTGTCTGCAGCATTTCTGTCCCTTTTGTAATCTGTTTTTACCTGAGCAGAAGAGGGGTGGCGGCTGGCCCAGAAACAGGTGGGTGGGCAGAGATCTAACCAGCACCGGGAAGGCCCCTGGTTACAGGCTACCATCCCTGCTGTTTTCATCCAAATCTGCCTTATCACACCCAAGTGGCACAAGTTTTGCTTTCAGCAGTTTGAGGTACAGTTTCCCAGAAACCCCTAAACCTATCTCCTTGAAACTTGGCAAGCTTTACGTCCTCAGAAGAGGTTACCATCCCTGCTGATTTCGTTCAAATTTGCCAAAAAATGACAATGTCATAGGTATTTCAGTGATTCCCCATTATAGTCTATGGCTGAATCTCCGAAACTCTCCAAATCAGTGCCAAATCTTCCAAAGCCAATTCGACAGAACTGATTCAGGACAGTGATCTGAATCTCCAAATCGAATCACATCCTCCAAATCGGTCAAATCTGAATCAAATACTTCCCTATCCTCACAGGCCTACTTGAAATCACAGCTGAGCAAGAAGTCTTAGAGCTTGAGAGCAAGGAAGTGAGTCCTAGCTAGATTTGAGGTTTCTATGCTCCCTGTTCCAAGGCAATGAATCTAAAAGCTGTGACAGCCTTCATAAATTTGCAGGCTTAGGAAGGTCCATGAGTCTCATGGGACCAAAACCAACGAGACCCCCTCTGTTTGAACAGCGTGCCAAAATGTACCTTCAGAGTGCATTTTGGATTTGATAATATCATTATAATTTTAGCTGCTTTCTTTTAAATTATTCGTTAATTCCCAGTTTGTTGCTACGGATATTTCTGGCAATTTCAAGTAAATGCCTTATCTTAAAAAGGAAACTTCTCTTTGGTTAGCAGTAGGTCTGTCACTCATACCACATGCCTTTGTCAAGTAAAACATTAAAAAGAAATTACTTTTTCACAGAGAACATTTCCACCCCTTTCAGGCTCTGCTCTCTATCTGTTAACAATTCCCTCATTTTAAATGTTTGGGATCTGGGGCTAACTTTTTCACAGAAAAGCCTCTGTACTGGAATTCAATCTTTATAGCAGAGTAGCAGCCCCTAAATTTGTTCAGGACATGCTTAAAGACCTATTCAGGACACGTTAAAAGACAAAATTCTGCAGTCAGTCACGTGCATCCAATCCCAACAAACTTCAAGAAGAGATGATCACATGAATAGGCCTTTCACTGGCTTTTCCTCAGGGAATGCTTCAAGGTATTCAAATGCCTCTGTTCCATGGGGAATGAGAAAGGAACCTCAATGAGATTTTTTAAAACAGATTTTAACACACTGAGCTAAAAACAAACATTTTATATTTTGTAGTGTGTCTAAACATTACCCAAAGCAAATATTGAAATTAAAAAAAAATACAAAACAGACATTATCCAGGCTTACAAGTCTAGCTAAAAAGTCATCCGTCTAAAATGACACAAAGGCTAGCTAGCTACCTCTCATAGTATGAAGCACAGAAAGAAAATGAGAGATTTAAATAAAATGAGATTTTAAAATGATGAACGGGATTGACTGTGTGAGTTAACACACTTAAATCTAAATGTGTATATTGCCATTAAATTAAACAATGAATTGCCTGAACAAAAAAGGAAACTTAAAAGGGGAAAAGGAAAGAAGAAACACCACAAATTATTGAATTGCAATGGCATTGTCAATTTTTAAGTCAAAAGGAATAGTGCATTTAAAATGCTGTATATAGTATATTGTCTGACTTCAAACTGATTTTACATATGCAAACTATAATTAATATGAGAGAATAGTTACTCACTTGAGTAACTGTGATCCCTTGAAAGCTGTTGTCCAGATTCAATGCTTGATGTATGTGGAACTCTTGCATACAAGTCAATCTTTTACAATAGCAGTGTCTACTGGAGTAGAGACTTTGTGATTACCACAGCTGAGAATATCAAGGTGAGGTGGTTCCAAGCAGTACCTATCCTCTCATTCATTCTGTAAATCAGCCCTAATGTCTATGAAATCTATGAAATGTCTGCTAAGGCTCTCATCAATCTGACCTTGCCGAGAGAAAAGGACAATGCCCTGACCACATCCTAGGTGTGAAACTGTTTCAGCTAGTGAGGAGTGAGAACAGAAAGCCAGGCCAGCAGGCTGTGAACTGGTTAACATTAAAGTCTAAAACCACCTTAGATAGCAACAACTAAGGTTTCAGAGCAACTTTACCCTTATGAGAACTGTACAAGAAAGACTTCCCAGGAGAACCCGGATTTCCTTTATCCTTCTAGCCAATGAACTGGCCAAAGAAATGCTGTTTTCAAGGAAAGGTAATGGAATCAGCAGGTCACCATAGGTTCAAATAAAAAAACCCATTTCCCTTGCTAGCACTATATTGGGATAACATTAGGAAGGGAGTTTTCAGACTGGAGGATATATGTGCAGAGAACTACAGGCCAGTGAGCCTAACTTCTGTTCCTAGAAAACTGGTAGAAACAATAATGAAAAGAAATTATTCAGCACATGGAGGAACACGATTTGCTGGAATCAACACAACTTTGTTAAAGGGAAATAGTTCCTCATCAACCTACTAGAGTGCTTTGGCAGTGTCAATAAGCAGATGAATCAGGACAATCCAGTTTACAGAGTTCTCTGGTGGGGAGCTGTGACTGGAGAACAAGTAGACCCCCAGATAGAGCAGCGAGCCTACACTCCATTGAATGTGCTGGAGTGCAGGTGGGAGTGAGCTCACCTGCCACCCACCATCAGGCCAGAGCTCTTGATCCAACTGACCTGGGCAGAGGCAGCCACTAAGTAGATGGACTGGCAGGCCTCCATCTGCACCAGGTTGCCCAGGTCCTGGATGGCGACAGAGCCCATCCTGTTCAGCTGATGAATGTGTCAAGGCTGCCTGCTGCAGTCAGGCCAGCTCTACACCCTTCCCCTCAAGCCCTTTCTCTGCCTGCTGGCAAGCGGATGGTGGGGCTGGTGCTCAAGGAGCTGGCCGTGAGTGTGGTCCTGCCAGCGTACACCACGTTGATGATGTGCTCATCCCCATCCCACCATCTCTGGGCCAAGGGAAAGGCTGGCCACTGCTCATACTAGGCTAGCCAGAACTCCTGGAAGGCAGCCACAAAGCTCACATCCTCCAGCAGGCTGTTGTTGAAGTGCTAAAACATACGCTAGGTGGTGGTTACTGAATGGGGTCTGCCTACTGCTGCAGGCATGGGCTTGGGCAGTGTTTAGTATGGGAACACAGATTCAGTCTAACCAAGGATGGACCATGAGGATCTCCCTGAGGATGCCTACAGTGGCCTGGCTCCACTCTGCCAGTGTGGTCCTGAGCCTCAAGTATGACATTAAAGTCCCTGCTGAGGACCAAGCACTCTTGGGAGCTCAGGGTGCTCCCAGAGGTAGGTGGTCACCTGCCGGTAAAAGTGGGCCATCTCCAAGTCATGAGCAGAGGCATAGACGCTGACCAGATTGAGAACAATCCCCTGCACCCAGAGATGTAGCAGGTGGCCTGGCACTACTTGAATGGTGAGAAGAACCTGTGGGTGCAGGCTCAAGGAGAACAGGTAGCCACCCTGCAGGATGTTTCTGTAAGGATACTGAAGTAAACCCTATCTCCTCACTCCAGCCAATTGGCTTCAGCAGCCAAAGTCATGTGGGTCTCCTGCAGGAAAACCACAGAGTACCACCCCCTACTGAAGGAACAAGAGCACCTGACTCCTGCGGAGACCCATCCTGCAGCTGTGCATAGTGGGTCCTGGGCAGGGTCTACCTTGGGGTTGCAATGGTGTTTAGTGAGGGACCCTGCTTCCCCCACTTTGTCCTATGGCCCCAGTTCTCACTGGGGTCTGTGGCAGAGGTGGCTCTAAGCAGGGTTGGAGGAGACATATCAAGCACCTGGGTGGTGTTGGTGCCCGCCCCAGAGCCCTGTAGAAAAGAATATGGCCCACAGGGGCCCAGTGGCATTGGCCCCAGGGCTCCCATTTCCCCCAGGTGGTTGGAGGGGGAGGGCTCCACCACCAGAGCCATCCCCAGGGTGGAAGGGGCTGAGGCCCCATCACCTGCAGTGGGCAGGTCACAGCTGGCAGAGTTGGGGGCCTCCGGTACGGGCCTCAGGATGACTGGGCCATCCTGGACCCTCCTGTGGTGGTGACATTTATCTTTTTTATTTTCTCCAGGGGTGGGATTTCTGGTGCAGCTCAGGAGGTGTTGGCAATGACAGTAATACTGGCCCCACTCTTGGGTGCTGGGAGGGGGGCCTTCTTCATGCCAGAGGGCAAGAGCTGTGCCTGGCCCTTGCGCTTGGCCTAGGTGGCCAATCACCACTCATATGGGACCAGCATCCACCCAGCTTCAGGGTGGTTTGGGGAGTGGTTAACCTGGGGTGCTGGTAGCAGTGTGGGGCTAGGAAGGAGTGACAGTGGTAGCATGCCCCACTCACCACCCTCCCCCCTGCCTGCACCCCTCTGCTTTGGGACCTCGCTGAATGGCTGTGGTGCAGGGTTTCCCTTTGCAAGCTGGCAGAGTTCCAGCCTGCAAGGGGCCGCTCAAGACTGGGGGGAGTGGGAGGAAGGCAATCAGAAGCAGGGGCACTACATATACGTTGCATGTGCATGCACATAGCTGGTAATACAGCCAAGCAGTGTGGTGGACAGCAGCTCACTGCAGGTTAGTTTAAGGCAGGAGAGTATAAAGCAATGTGGGGAGGATGGGCAGGGCACAGGTAATGTGTGTGGGGGAGTGGGGGGTCACAGGCAATACATGGGGGGTGGGAGGAGCACAGGCAATATAGGGGGGCACTGGAAGACATATGTCCCTCACAATTTCTGCACCCACAGTGGGGCATGGGGCTGCAGCCTGGCTGGATCAGCACTGGCCACGAACCACCTCCACGGCTCACTGGGCAGGAGCCAGCATGGGAGGGCAGAGTGGGGTGCAGTGGGGAGGCTGGGTGCTGTTGCTGCCACTGCCACTGGGAGTGCTAGACTACCATGGCCGCCAAGGTGAGGAACCCATCCACCTGGCAGCAGTATGGGGGCACAACTCTGCGTTGCCACTGTTGCAGTGCCTCAGCTTAGTGGCCATAGCAGTGTGACTGGCACAGGGCTCCTGGTGGCAGCAGCAGCACATAGTTGTGTCCCCATGCTGCCGCCAGGCGAGTAGGGGGTGCCTCACCTTGGCAGCCATGGTGGCACAGCACTCCCTCTCATGCCTGGTTGTACCTACTAGGCTGGAGGCAGCTCCCACCCAGTGCCAGCCTGGCCAGGATGCAGCCCCATGCCCCACTGTGGGCGCAAAAATTTCAGCGGGGGGGTACATGCCCCCTAGGCCCTCCCAATGCATTGCTTACGGTGATGCCTATGCCCACACTTATGGGCAGAGGGAGCTCTGATTTTCCATGATAAAAAAAACAAAAAAAACCCACCAAACATATACAGGTATTTAGAATTTATTTTATTATAATGATTGAGGTGCTGGTAGGCTTCCAAGTTGCTTTAAAATGGTAAATATATGAATGAGACATTGTGTTCCACTGACACGTATATAGTGGCCTTTTACTTTAATTGCAGAAAAACATATTTTGGGTTTTTTAAGTCAGAGAATGTTGGATTTTTTTATCAGAGAATTTTGGATTGTTAACAATGTGATGCTTGCTCATATCCATTACACTTGGATTCATTAGTCTAATAAAAGGATCATCCTTGGAGGGCAGACCACCCTGTTCATATCGCTGCTGTTGAGCAGATACGTTGATCTCAACGTACCTGCTGCACACAAAACAATAATCTGGCATGACATATGATGTACATGTACAATGATGTGGTCCAGAGGAACAAGTTTCTTTCCCTGCAGGGTTGTACGACCAAGGAGGATGCACCTCAAGATGAGCCCTCTACTGCTAAGTGGCAGATGGTCACCTCCCATACCAGGGCTGCTCGAAACACGGCAGCACCAGTTCCTCCAGTCCAGCTGGAGAACAGGTACAAAGCCCTGGCAGCCCAGGAGGAGGAGGAAGCAGAGGACGAAACCAGGGAGGAGGCAACTCCACGCTCACCGCGTCCCGTGCAAGCTGAAGGAGGCAAGAAGGCCAGGAGGAAGAAGCATCGCGTGATCGTCATTGGTGACTCCATCCTGAGAGGTACGGAGGGCCCCATCTGTCGCCGGGACCCCTCGGCACGCGAGGTATACTGCCTATCTGGAGCGAGGATTCAGGATGTGAAAGGGATGCTCCAAACCGTAATCCAGCCCACCGATTATTACCCCATGGTCCTAGTCCATGTGGGCACTAACGATGCGGCCAGGAGGAGCCCTGATCGCCTGATGGAGGACTACCACGCTTTGGGGTGCACGCTGAAGGAGATGGGCGCACAGGTGGTTTTCTCTTCTATCCTGCCAGTGAGTGGACGAGGCAGACGGCATGAAACGTGCATCGCGGAGACCAACTGGCGGCTGCAGGAATGGTGCTTCGAGGGGGGCTTTGGCTTCCTCAGCCACGACCGGCACATCACGACAAGAGGCATGCTGGGATGGGATGGGCTCCACCTTTCCCCTAAAGGTAAGCGTGTGTTCTCTTCTAGGTTGGAGGACCTCCTCCGGCGGGCTTTAAACTAGGCTTGTCGGGGGAAGGGGAAGATGAGGGTGGAGGAAACATCAGACTGCCAGACCAAACAGCACCCACAACTACAGCCCAGCCCAGACCAACGAGCGAAGCGAATAAACAAGTAAGAGATAGGGGCCAGGGTAACGCTGGGACTAGGGGGTCAGTACACACATCCACAGGAGGCCTCAAATGCCTCTACACAAATGCCCGTAGTATGGGTAACAAGCAGGAGGAATTCACCCTCCTGCTGGCTGACACCAGCCCGGACATAGTGGGGATTACGGAAACGTGGTGGGACGCAACACATGATTGGGCAGTGAATGTCAAGGGCTATAGGCTGTACAGGAGGGACAGGATAGGAAAGAGAGGTGGGGGCGTGGCACTCTATATTAAGGAGGAATACACATCCTCGTTAATTAGCAAGGAGTCAGGGGAGGGGCACTCTGAAGTGCTTTGGGTTAGAGTACAAGGCAGTTGAGGGGAGAGAGACTTAATGGTGGGAGTCTATTACAGATCTCCCAACCAGGGAGAAGAGCTTGACCAGGAATTCTTGGGTCAGCTCACAGAGGTCATGAAGGCTAAGGATGTGGTAGTCATGGGGGACCTGAACTTCCCAGACATCTGCTGGGAAGAACAGTCAGCCAGGTCTGAACGCTCACGTAGGTTCTTGGCCAGAGTGCAGGACCTCCATCTAACCCAGGAGGTGCACAGCCCCACCAGGGGAGATGCCTTGTTGGACCTAGTGCTGGCCACGGGTGATGACCTGGTGAGGGGGCTGTGGGTGCTCGACCACCTGGGTGACAGCAATCATCGCCTGTTGGAATTCACCATCCAGCGCAAGGTGGCACAGGCATGCAGTAAGACAGTGGCCCTAGATTTCAGGAGGGCAAACTTCAACGAGCTAAGGAGGACAATTGGAGAAGCGCTGAGGTCCCAGAGGGGAGGGGAGCCAGGTGTTCAAGGAGAGTGGTCGCTCCTTAAGGAGACGATCTTCCAAGCCCAAAGGAAGGTAATCCCAACAAGGATCAAAGGGAGCAGGAGAGCACACAAGCCTCTGTGGCTCACCAAAAGCATCCGGGAATGTCTCCTTGCTAAAAAGGAGGCTTACACCCAATGGAAAGAAGAGGTCATCACCAGGGAGGACTATTCTGTAGTTGCTCAGGGATGTAGGGGGCTAGTTAGGAAGATCAAGGCAGAGATGGAACTGGGACTAGCTTCCCAGATTAAGGACACTCAGAAGTCCTTTTTTAAATACATAGGGGGTAAAAAGAAGGTCCCAGGTAATGTGGGGTCCTTGCAGGATGCATTGGGAAATTTGGTCATCACACCAGATGGCAAAGCTAACACGTTTAACGATTTCTTCGCCTCCATCTTCCTAAGTAGGGACCAGAACAGCTGCCTCCCTGCTGGGCCCCCCTTGGGCCCCGGGGGAGGCACACCTGGGCACGGGTTAGCGAGGATTTAGTTAGGGAGCTTCTGGAGGGGTTGGATGTATTCAAGTCAGCCGGTCCGGATGATCTCCACCCTAGAGTTCTAAAGGAACTGGCCGAGGTCATTGCAAGACCCCTGGCGCGGCTTTACGAGCATGGTGAGGTACCGGAGGACTGGAAAAGGGCCAATGTGGTTCCCATCTTCAAAAAAGGCAGGAAGGAGGACCCGGGAAACTATAGGCCGGTTAGTCTTACCTCGATCCTAGGCAAGCTGAGAAAATTATGCTGGCACATATCCAGGAGGGGCCAGCAGGGGACTGCATGCTCAGTTGATAACCCCTGGTCTAAAGGCTTGCCTACATATACAGCTGTTACAGAACATATATCCCTAGTTCCTAAAACACTGAGGATAGATTAAGCTAAACCAGAAAAGGGCATTTATATTCTAAGAGAAGCACCCATAAAAGACATTAAGCTAGAACAGTTATTATACTTTAAATATGAATTCTAGTTCATTGCAAATTAGCTTTCATATCCAGACACTTTTCTCCCATATTAAAATGAAATGATATGGGAGGGTTTTTTTTAAAGTGATGCTTTGTTGAATAGGTTGTCACTTAAATTATTTCCCGAGACTGCTAAGGGTTCTGGTTCTTATATTATTCAAACAATATGGGGAAAAGAAAACTGAAAATATTACATTAATATCTAAAAAGCACAGTCAATAACCACGACAGATCCCATGGCAGGAGACTATAACACTGCTAACTCTTGAGATTTTTAGCATGATTACAATATTTAATGTATCTCTCAAAGCCCCCCACTGTTCCAGTCATGTGATGCCATAAGACTTTCTGCCTTCATTTTAACATTAATCCCCTTCTAGCCCTCATAGAATGGCAAAACAGTCAATAATGTGGGTGAAATCCTAATCCCCCTAATCCCAAGAACAAATTCTCAGACTGCAGATACTTTACTATCCATCCTCCCTTGAAAAAGTAAAGCATACTCTCCTCACAAATGGGTCTGGTTGCTCTGCATAACACCGAGATGGTTGGGTTGATGGTTCCATCTCTGTGAGAAGACTAGTCTCCATATTTGTACAACTCTAAAACTAGAGTTTTAGTTATCTTCCCTCTATCATCATTATTAGAATTGCCCGTTCTAATTTCCTTCCTCTATTACAATCATGTAATTGTCACTAGCATTGTCTCGTCATCGAACCCCCACCTTCAGCCTAAAATGTTCTCGAGATCATATTCTTCTCCCAATACAGTGACCACACTTCATTACTCTCACTTCCTGTGTTTCACTGTCTTTAAGACCCTTTTCAATTTCAGCCATGCCTACTTCTCTGAAATCTTTTCTTCTAATCATGTCTTAATTTTTTCCACATACATTGAACGATTTTACACCTTTCTCTGTCTGCTAAAAACCATGGTGGGGTTGATCTTGGCAGCCATTTAATTGAATAACTATTTTACTTTTTTTATTTAATCATAACAATTCTTTATTTTTGATAAGCTACAACTTTATACATATATTAGCTAAAATACCAATTGTACTACCCCCAAAATAATTAAATTTGAATGTGTATGTTAAATAGCAACACAAAGTAATTATTAAACATAATAGGGTTTCATGTTTGATGAATTTAAAGAAAAACTGAAATAAGTAAAAATGAACCAAAGGATTCATTAACAGTGCCTTTTTATTTTCTTTAAGTATATGCCCCAGTGAAATTCTGAACCTTAAGAACAATCTGAACCAGCAGCCAAAAAGAGAAAGAGGACAAAAAAGAGGAGTGAAGGGTAGCTGAGTAGCTGAGTTACAGTGAGCCTTTTAATCTAAAACTAGTAACTTACAATTGTCATTTAAGTGTATAACATGCAATCTTACACACCTTCACCATCACTATGATTATTCTAGCCAATCGTCTGACAGGGGACAGGGGCTGTGATGGAGTGCCGCCACCTAACGCACCATGCTGCCTCTGTTCTGCCTCTAGCAGGGAGCAGGGTGGGGGAGGCAAGGCAAGCTCTCTTGGCTTTGGCTCCCCCACACTTTGTCCAATCCTCAGTGCGGCTTCATAATCATGGCCGCACTCCCCCACATTTGGAGCACTCTGGTCAGCTGTTTCTGTCAGCCAAGCACAGTACAAATAAAGCATTACGGACAGACAGACAAGACTTAGGCTTTTATAATATTAGAATAATAGCTCTTTCCTGTTTTCCATTGGACAATTCTTACTACAGGCATACCTCGTTTTATTGCGCTTCGCTTTATTGCACTTCGCAGATATTGCGTTTTTTACAAATTGAAGGTTTGTGGCAACCCTGCGTCGAGCAAGTCTATCAGCGCCATTTTTCCAACAGCATTTGCTCACTTCGCATTTTTTAGCAATAAAGTATTTTTTAATTAAGGTATGTACATTTTTTTTAGACATAATGCTATTGCACACTTAATAGACTACAGTATAGTGTAAACATAACTTTTATACGCACTGGGAAACCAAAAAATTCATGTGACTCGCTTTATTGCGATATTTGCTTTATTGTGGTGGTCTGGAACTGAACCCGCAATATCTCTGAGGTATGCCTGTATTTGGAATTACTTATCCACTTAAACTCCTGAACCTCAGGAGCAAGTGGGTGAATGAATATTTTTATCTCACCAAGCACAATATATTTAGTATTTTATCAAGTTCAATGGTTTAAGTATTGCAGATGGTTTATTATTATTTTTTATTATGGCAGCACCTAGAAGCCAGGACCCCGTAAAGACTGATCAAAATGGATGGTTATAAAGGGAGGTCAAACAAATTTATATAAATTGCATATGGAATCAATGAGATGTACTGATCAGCATAAAGAAGTGTTCAGAGCAAACTAGTAGTTCTCCAACCATGATCAACTTTGAGCTAGGTATAACAACAGATAAAAAAATTAATGGGATTATGAAGAGATACAATGTATTTAGGGGTGTGGTCTTTCTATATATGGGTTAGATAAAAAAAAGCAAAAGGGGTCTCATTGAAAAAATAAATAAAAACAGGCAATGGAGGTTGGCACTGTCATATTTTCTTACATACAACTCACCCTGGAATATAATATGGACCATTTAGATTTTTCCAAAGTTACCGCTGCATACAGCAGGGACAGAAGCTGATCTTCAGCTCACTCACCCTTCCCTTTCTGCTTAACTAAAGGTAAAACCCTAGCTGCTGCTGACAACATGATCGCTATGATTTTTTAAAAAAGAATTGAAGAGTCTCCAGGGTTATATAATAAATGGAAAGAGATGAGGGGAGCTAGCAGACAGTAATACTGTCCTAAGGTTATCTTGCTTAGTGGAATATCAAGACCATTAAAATGGAGAAATAATGATTAACACCTATTAGGTGAAGAATAATGAACCGAAGTCAATTGACTCACATAACTCATAGATTTCATAGACATCAGGGCTGGAAGGGACCTCGGGAGATCATCGAGTCCAGCCCCCACTGGAAATTCAGATAAGGGCCTCACCAAGTCAGGGGCCAACGACTCCTGTTGGGGGAAAGGCGTCTGGGAGTTTGGGGAACCATGTGCTATGGTGCTGAGCCAGTTTGATCCCACACGCTGCAGGAGCACCAGAGCTGCACTCTATGGGGCTGAGTTGGGCTGGCCCCACATACTACCGTGACATGTGATTGGGAATTCAGGTGGGAGTTGTGAGCTATTTGGCCAGGTGGGGCTGGACACACACCCTACCATCACATGTGGCCACGGACTCGGGAGGTAGCCATAAGCTATGGGGCTGGTCCTGCTCGCTGCCATCACAGGTGGCTGGGGACTTGGGCAGGAGCATGGGAGCTGAATACTATGAGGCTGGGCAGGGCTGGCCCTGCATACTACTACCACGTGGCCGGGAACTTGCACACTCCAGGGACACCAAGGACCTCTCCCCTACCCACATCCATGCCCTCCCATACACCCCACCATATTCCCACACACAGCCATGCCCTCCCACAGCCCCCGCACATCCCCCCTTCCCCCCACACACCCCCTTACATATGCACCCCCACCTACTCTCCAACCATACCCTCCCCACAATATACAAAAGTAAGACTATTTTAAGCTATTATGCAATCACCCCTATATACACTATGCTAGGGGTCAGCAACCCTCAGCACGTGTGCAGAGCATGGTACACAAAGCCATTTTGCTCGGTACACCATAGCCAGCCCCAGCTCTGGGTTGCTGCTGCCAGTGACGGAACCCAGGCTACTCCCAGCAGGGCTTGCAGTGTCCCAGCTACCTGCTGGGAGCAGCCCAGGCCCCCAGCTGGCAGCAGCTACCCAGAGCTAGGGCTGGCTGCAGCTGGGAGGCTGCAAAAACAGCTGTGTCAGACTCTGGAGCCCCGGCATCAGTTCTGTACCAGTGTGTGCACGCGTGCCTCGGAGCAAGCAGTGAGGAAGGGGCCTGAGGCAGCGCAACCCTGGTCTCTCCCCTGCTCCTGGCACAGAGCTGGTGACTGGGCTCCGGAGCCAGACACAGCTGTTTGTAGCCAGCCTGGGCTCTGGGCAGCTGCAGCAAGCAGCAGGCAAGTTGCAAACAGCTGCACCAGGCTCCACAGATCCAGCATCAGCTCCATGCTGGCAGCAACTGTGTGTGCACCTCAGGGAAGGCTGCGCTGCCCTACTGTCTGCCCCGAGGTGTGCGCACAGTCACCGCCTGATGCTGGAGCTGTGGAGCCTGACACTGCTGTTTGCAGCTGCCCAGAGCCCAGGCTGGCTACAAACACCTGCACTGGGCTCCGGAGCCCAGTCACCAGCTGTGTGCTGGAAACAGGGGGAGAGACCAGGGTTGCGCTGCCTCAGGCCCCTGCCACCACCTGCTCTGAGGCATGCATGCATGCACTGGTACAGAGCTGATGCCAGGGTTCCGGAGCCCAGCACAGCTGTATGCAGCCTCCCTGCAGCTTGGGGTGCTCCTAGCAGGCAGATGGGATGCTGCAAGCCCTGCTGATAGCAGCTCTAGCAGCTACCCAGAGCCAGCGTCTCATCCAAAAATCACAAAAGAGGACAACTCAGAGAGATCAGTATGGATCTATATTTTTTCCCTTCAATTTAAGCTTAAATAAAGCAGAAAAGAATGTGCACAATACTACTGTAAGTTTAAGAGAAGCTTCCAAATGGGAAGAAATGTATATCTCTTACTTCAGCCACCACGTGTTATGGTACCAGACTTTAATGACATCATCACCTATACCTTTTGAGAAAAAAAAAAACCCAAAAAATCTCCATCTCTTTCAAAGTACAATTCAAACCTTCTAGAGAGGTATTCTATAGTTAAAAAGTCTATTGTACTTCTGTCTTACTAGCTGCAGAAGATAGAAGGTATCTGGTGAATGAGGTGGCAAGAGAGTTAATCATTTCATAGGTGAGGTATGATTTTAGATTCCCTCCTTGTCTCTGCCAGAGTTCCTGTGTGATTTTGGCAAGTCATATACAGCAACTTTTTTTTTTTTTTTTTTTTTTTTTTTTTTTTTTTACAGACAGGGGCCTTCTGCAGTATAATAAACAAGAGAGATTTGTACATTTAATATAGTGGAAAGTTTGATTCCCACAAATGACTGAGGAAAAGTCCCCTGCATCCATAAATTTATCATGGCCTTTGGCAAGCTTAGAAAGTGAGCATCGAGTCAGCATTAGTGTAACAGGAAATATTTTGAAGTAGGTATACAAACTGATAAGGGAAGAGTGGTACATTCTCTTTTAAGGGCTTTGGCTTTCCTCAAACTTATAATTAGTCCAAAGCTAGCTGTATAAGCAAAAAAAAAGTGATCCACTAACAGCTGGAGATCTTTCCTTGAATTGGCTACCAGTGCATAGTCATCAGCCTCTAAGGCTACGTCCACATGAAGCACACCTTTGGTTCCCTAAGGACAACTAGCAGCGGGACACCTTGTGCTGCCACTAGTTGTCCCCAGGGAACACCTGTTCCATGTGCCCTCTGGCACACAGCAGGTTACCCTGGGTGGGGTAAGAGAGGGTGGGGCCAGCACTGGGCTGGCCCCAGCAGCCTTACATGGGGTCCTGGGTGCCTCCTAGACCTGCAGTAGCAGTGATCCTGCTGCTTGGAGTCTGGCCTACACCACTCCACTTTCTTTTTTGTAGTTTTATCTGACCCCTGAATATCCAAGGGTCAACCTTCCCATCCTCCCCTCCCCATGCACTGCTTCCTTATAGAACAACATGGAGAACAGTTGAATGTGCGGTATGTGACATCGCAGACATGTCTGTGGCACCACACACACGGCTGTGCTATCCAGGACGTGGTCTAAGAGTTCCAGTATAGTCTGTTCAGCAAACTTGGGTCCATCATGAAAAAATGCTAAGTAACCTGAAAAATTTGGGCCTTATTCTTCTAAACTGAGTGTCAAAAAATACTCTGATACTTGATAACTTTGGCTCTTCTCTCTGTGCAAAGTGTTAAAGCTGTACAGAATGGGAATAATACTAGGTCATCTAATGAAGCAGACTGATATTAATTTCACAGGTACTACCAAACTGGGAAAAAGGTACATGTGGAATATGAGTAAATATGGTAATTTTAAAGCACTGTGATAGAAGCATTGTAAAAAATGCATATGGGGAAATTGATAATTCTGTATCCAGTGAAAAGTCTAGATGGCATATGTAAGTGTGTGATGACAGATATATAGAAAACTAAACTACTTATTTAGTAACCATGAGACATTCTATAAACTAAGGTGGTCATGGGTCCTCCAGAAAAAGTTATTATGGGTACAGACAGCCATAAAGTAGTCATAAGGAAGTGGCCGAATTTATGTTCCCTAAGCAACCCTATTTTTGGTGTTTGACACTGAGCTTGACGTTACAACTTTGATTTTTTTTTCTAATTAACGAAGATAACAGCAACTGTATTGGATTATTAGTTCTGAGAATTGTGACAGATACACGTAAAACACACAGATTGGTTATTTATTAATTTTTATTAGGTTTGTATACCACCCTTTCCAGAGAAGGTTCAGGTTAAGCTTTTAGCCATTACAGAATTTCTACCCTGGACCTCTAACACCTAGGATTTTTACCAAAGTATTGTGACCCAAACTCATTAAAATGCTTCCAAAGTACCTATTTACTCACATACCAAACTCATCTCTCCCCCCAAAAATTAGCCCTCAAAAACTGAGATACATCTTAAGGCAAGGAAACCACTTTCTTTGTCAGAACTGAAACATAGGTACAATGTAACAGTTGCATACCCAGCTGTAATGTCTACTAGGCCTCTGCTTCTCCTGTGGCCTCTAGGGCAGGGTGCATTCTGCAGCATCAAAAGTGAATTTAAACCATTTCACAACTGCTGCTAAATTGACAGTTTGGCAGCAGCCGTGAGACGGTTAACATTAGTTTTGTCCAAGCTTCAACAGCCAGGATTCAGCCACCTGGTCTGGATTCACCATGACTCTGGAAGAATCTTTTCTTCTTCTTTATGCCTTCCAAAAATAAAGCCGGTGATTTATTTGACGGCACATAGCATGCAAGAAAATATGGTGTTTTAGTCTGGGATCTAGAACTACAAAGTTACTGGAAAACAAAAACAGTCGGTCAAAAGACAGCCCTCAAAAATGTTGGAAGAGATGGTATATTTTACGTTGTCATGCTTGAGATTTTTGTAACCAAGGTTAACTTTTCCACAAAACTGTTTGTTATCTACTTCTAAAGAAATTGACACATTTCTGAAACATGTCATACTGTACCCTGTATCATTAATTTGAATAGTTTATGCTTTTCAATTACTCTGAACCCATCATACATACTGTAACTGCTATCAGATGACATAACTATTCATTCATGTTCTGTCATCTTTACAATTTGTATTTTAGCCCACAGTTAGAGGCAGAATGAGCCTGTTATTGTCTTAGCATCTTCTACATATAATGTAAGATGACAAACTGCAATAGTGAAACAATTGACATTAACAGCTGACCCTTGTCTTTATTAACTGCCTGCTCCTAAAGAGTAGAGCAGTGGTCACCAACCAGTAGATTCTGATCAACTGCTAGATTGCTGAGCCTCTTCCAGTCTATCTGAGGCTGTAGGGGATGAGCGTCCATGCATACACCCCCTCAATCCAAGCAGGTCAGTGTGTGGGGGAGGCAGAGGACAGGGCCAGATCAAGGTTCCCATAGTGAGGGACGGAGTACAGCACAGGCAGGAGTAGGGGCTAAGTTGAGTGGGGTCCAGGCCAGGCAGGGTGGTGGCAGGATGGGAGCCCAGAGGGGTCATCCAGGGGCACAGGGGCTCCTACTACTGTGTGCACCCCAGCAGAGGCCTGGGGAATACGTGCCACCCCATGTGTGTGCGAGCAGAAGTGGCTGTTTCTGCACGGTATCCTCTGCGCCCCAAACTCTGCTGCAACTGCCCTGGGAGTGGTAGGATGCCACATTAGTTCAGCCACTGGGCGGGCAGGGGGCACGGCTTAGCCTGGTGGCGGGACACACATGGCGTTGGGCCGCTCCTGGGCCAGCTGCAGCAGGGCTTGGTGCGCCAAGCCCAGCATGCAGCAGTCACCTGCACCCTGTGCACAAATGAGAGGGCATGTGCCCCCCACCAAATGCAGGCCAGTGTCAGTGGTTGCAGCAATGGTTGGGAGGGGCATGCATGCAGCAGTGGGGGAGGGGGCGGGACTGGGGCAAGCGCTGCACAGCTGAGGCAGGGTGCGGGACAAAGCCATGAGCAGTTCAGTTGGGGACCGTGGGGGGGGGGGGGGCACATAACCCAGGAGGGCATGGGGGGCATGTGCACCTGGATCTGCACACAGAGTGAGGGTGGGTTACCGCTGGAGTGGCATTGGGCTCTTCCCAGCAGGGAGCTGGGCTGGGCTGCGCCTGGAGTGGTGGCGACGCTGGGACAGAGCTATGTAGTGGGGCTACAGCCAACCAAAAATTTCCCATAGCACCCTCAACACCCTCTCCCAGTGCCACCGCTGGCCACTCTGAGTGCAGTGTGGCCTAACTCCTGCTCCGGGAAGAGCTCAGTGCTGCCCTGGCCCCAGCCCAGCCCACCCCACGCAGATCTCAGGCACATGGCCCCCACACCTTCCCCTGTGTAGCGGCAGGAGCCACCACCCTCTCCCCACACCAAGCACCCCCTGGACAAGCAGCTCACGGCTCTAACACACACCCCACCCCGGCTGTGCAGGACCTGCCCCTGATCCTGGGTTGCTTTTTGATTCAAAAAGTGATCTCCTACTTAAAAAGGTTGGAGACCACTGGAGTAGAGGGCAACTCACAAGTACAGCCAAGTAGCAATGTAAGCTTTAATTTTTTTGTTCAAGAATTTATTATTAGCATATTTATTGCCATGCCGATTCCTAATGAAACCAAAATGCATTCTTACAAGATAACAATTCAATGTGCATACAAAAAAAATCCGGGTTCTACCAGAATAGGTATCCAGGTGGTCTACAACTTATAGAAATGAAACTTTGATAAGTATTCTGTTTCAGAAATTAACACATGATGTATTATTAGTAATTACTACCTAACACAGGGGTGGGCAAAATACGGCCCATGGGGGGGGGGTGCATGAGCGTGCGTGCGTGCGCACGCAGGCAGGGGCAGAGGGTGTGCATGTGTGTGGTTGTAGGGTGAGTCCCAGATGCACACCCCACCATATACATGTACCCATTTCCCACCTTGCACTGCCATACACACAGACACCCACACCCACACCCCCTCACGCACCCCAGCCACCCTTACCCAACCTTACATGACCACTTGCTCCCTCACCCCCCACCTATCTACCCCATGCCTTTCCCCAAATGCCACATACCCACCCCCCCACAAACCTATACCCATCCCCACAACATACAAGAGTAAGACTTCATTTTTAGCTACTGTGTAATCACCTCTATGTACACTGCACAAATGTATGTAAATCAGAACAAAAATATTTTTTTAAAATCAAATTAATGAACGCTGTAGATGCTTTCTTTTAAAATATAATTTGGTATTTTTCTGGTTCCAAGATGGCAAAACCCCTTGCTGAAAAGTACTTCTGGGGGCAAGGGGAAGGGCTTCTGGTGGCAAAGTTCAGGGGTTAGGGGGCAGGACTTCAGGTCACAACATGGCAACCAGGATGCAGGGCACTTGTCAAGGGGCGGGGCTACCCACGCAGCCCTTGACAGCTTACCTAAACCCGATAAGCAGCCCTCCATCCGAAACAATTGTCCGCCCCGATCTAACATATTACTGAGCAACAATTACATTTGTCTACACATGGTACCAAATGCCATGGAAAGCATGAAACACAAAAAGTAAAACAAGACATCCTTTTCTAGTACCTTTGCCACTCTATGCCAAAAACAGGGCCAAGTACAGACAGTCAAGAAGCCTGAGGCCGAATTTATTCAATCTTTGTAGGTTAGTCTACACTGCATAGATTAAACCAATAAGTCAGTCACCAGGCATTCACTTTTGATTCCAAAAATGCAGCCACACGCTTGCAGTGGCCCAGGCCAGAAGCTGGGGGGCAGCAGAACATGCCTCCCTGCTCTGCTGGATCTGACGGCTTGAACCCATGAAGGAGGGGGATTGTTGGGGAGGTGCAAAGCATCCTGGGATGCTGAGGGACTGTGAGTTAACTTGAATCTGGAGGGGATGTGGAACAGAAGTTCAATACACCGATTTAACCTAAATCAGTGAAGTCTGATAATACATCCATCCAGGTTTATCTTAAACCAGTTTTGAACATCTGTGCACTGAACTTTTTGTGTTACAGATTTGAACTGGTTTCCAAACACTTATACCGGTTTATGTGCAATTTCTGTCCCTAGCTTAGCTGGTAAACTGGTAAATAGCCAATCCCCAAAATTTTGAGGTTTACAGGAAGAGACTGGATAAGCACTGGTTGAGGAAGATCCAGGAATAGCACTTTAGTATTGATGAAAGATGTTGGTCAAATGACCTTGGAGGTCCTAACTTTCCTACAATGCCAAGAGCATCTCTCAGGGGAGAAAAGAAAAGACCTGTAATTAAACAGAGCATAGTGTTTATTAAATGGGTATCTGGATAATTGAATTCAAGATGGTACTCAATAAAATTCATTTGGACTCCGGTAGGGATCCCATCTGTGTTACTGAAGCCTATATACTGTACCTGTGGAAAACATGAGCACTGTGCTAGATTAAAAGCTCAAAAAGGTAACCAGAAAATGCATCCACTAAAGCCATTTTTAAAATGTAAAATACTTCCATTTGTTTTCAAGATAAATTAGAAGGGAGCAGCTTCTGAGCAGAGAAATGGAGGCGCCAACATGCCAACAAGATATAGGCAGCAACTTTTCTCGTTTTCAGGTGTCGAGATATCACAGGATATAGATGCGGAGCCCTGAGTCCCAATGATATCCACTTGCCTTGCTTGTACCAGGGCAGGTGTCGGTCAGCAAAAATTGGGTCAGAATTCTTCTCTGCTATCTCACCTGCCAAGACTTTGATGATTTGATTAAATTTGGGAGGATGGTGGTTTCCCGGACCCAAAGCCAACTGTCATTTGTTCAGGTGGAAGGTGCAGCCAGATAAGAAAAAGAAAAGAAAAATAAAGAAAACTAAAAAATCCTGGCAGCGCCTTCTCTCTCTCTCTCTCTGCCCACAGTTTGGGATCTCTGGGGCTTTTTTCTTCCCCGTTTACCTTCCAGGGATCTCAAATCATGACTCCAGTGCTCAAGTGATTTTTTTTTTCCTTCCGCTCCCTGCTAATTGCTATCCCACCAGATTAATTGAGCACCAGCTGCAGTCAATTAACGCAAAGTCGGGGCTTACCCCCCTTCCCCCCTCCCCCCCAAGCTCCTCCAAGCTCTGAAGATCCAATAGGTCTGTTGCCCCATTCCTGGGAACTTCAGTCCTGGCCGGCAGGCAATGGTTTCCCATTAAGCGGACCCCTCTTCCTCTTGCCGGCGCCTGGGGCCAGAAATGGCTCCCGGTGGTGTAAATAAACCAATCTGGTTCGCCCAGCAGGCTAAGGTTCTGCTGGAGAGGATTGGGAGATCCATCTGGAGCACAGCCGGGCTCCAACAACCAGTCAGATCTCTTCAGTTGGGGCCCTCCTTGAAGCAAGTATCCCCGACTTTTCCCCACCAGGGTTAGGGAAAGAAGGAAAATGAGAGGCCTTTTGTATCCATATTTATTTGGAGGGCTAATTGAGATGCTCAGAATTATACATGATTATATTATTATTATTATGCATGGAATGCAAGCAAGGCATTACGAATTATTAACAATATAGGGAAAAAAAGAAAGCTTTTTTTTAAAGCTTGCTTTGACTTTGTTTTCCAAGCTAATTTACACAGTATTAAACAATGGTTCATAAACATTTAATAATCTGTAAACCAGCTGCTAGAAACTAAGATAGTACAAACATGAAATTGCAAAGAAAACAAAAGCAGAAAACAAAATCCAGAAGCACAATGCCACATGCAATGGAATTCTATACTATTCACTTTCTGATTTTTATTCCTAAAAAAGGTACATATGGTGGTATACTGGCATGTGTCCTTCCATTCATAAAGTACATGTACCGTTCATCCTTTGCCCAGTAGTGTCTACTGGCTACAAGACAGTTATAGAAAGCAACTGGAGTAGTGCTGGACCACAATGCGGAAGTGCTACTTCAGAGTCATGCCCAACCTCTTGTTCAAAACAGTTCCTTCTGTTTCAGGAATTCTTCCTCTTGTACCTAGCAGGCCTGCTCCTTCATGGCACAGGTCCCAGGTTATTTATTCTGTTAACAAACTACACTCCCCCGTGATCATCACCTAAATCTAAGTAAATAAGTAAATAAATAAAATAAAGCATATTTCTGCCTGCTGTTTTCTCCAAGTTGACAACGGCCTACTTCAGTGTCAGAGCCCTGGGTTGCCAAAGAAGAAAAACAGCACAAAGACATTTCTCTATTAGTGTGAGGCTTCTCCCCTTGAATTATAGCAAAAGAAAAGTTGTCTACTATATCTTGTTGGCATGTAGTTACTTCCATTTCTCTGCTCAGAAGATGCTACATTCTCATTTCTCTTGAAGGCAAATGGCTTTAAAATGGCTTTAGTGGAATTAGGAAACAGGTCAGGGTCCTATTAGTGACACTAGTAACATTATTTCTGATATTTGGGACATTGGAAGATGTTAACTTTCTGTAAAGTATGGAATGAAAGAGTACATGCCTGTTCTGGGCCTCTGCTAGAAAGTCACTCACCTTTGTCCAGGAAGGGTCTGTGGGGGTTTTTTTTGTTTGTTTTTTTGGGTTTTTTTTTTTTTTGGGGGGGGGGGGGGAGGGGGGGGGAGTAGGGGTTAGCATCTTGTGACTGATGGGGACATTAATGCCTGGAGGAATGTAGCCAGCTACAAAGCAGGTTGTACAAAATGTTTGCTCTGCCTAGAAACCCAACAGATTGTCTGGAAGTTCTTTTGTATAAAAGTTCTCCTGCATCATTATGACTAAAATTCAGGCGAACATGATCCTGTACTGGTATGCAACAGCACAAAATTACTAGATATTCTTTTGCAACCTGCATCATCCTCCCCACCTACAGCAAACCAAACCCTAGATTTGTAATACTGAGAAACTACCCAAGTCTTCTGAACTAAACCCATAATTCCTAGAAGTGCTGGCTAGCCCAGATTTTTTGCAGTGGACAGCAGCAGAATTAGAGGCAATATCCAACAAGAACCTGGTTTAACTAATGAAAACATACCCAGACAATCTGGAGGAGACATGGAGCTCAGTTTGAATTTGTGCAGGCACTCAGAAGATCAGAGCACAGAATATATACTTTAAGCAGACTCAGGTATGTCCAGAGGATGACTGTTGAAGTCACTGATCTACTCAGCAGCTGAAATTTCAAGGACAAGTGTTATAGGATCCACATGTTCAAATAGCTGAGTCAATCAGAGATCAAAGAAAAAAACAGGCTATAAATATGGGACTTGGTCCTATGTTGGTCCACAAGGTTGTTTTCAAGAGAGATACAAATTTCACAGTTGGTATCTCAAAATGCTTCTAGCAAGAGAAAAAACAAACAAAAAACCCACATATATCCAGAGACTCAGCTATGCTCAGTGACTGGAAACTTCTACTGGCTGCAATGAACTCTGGACTGTTTTGTCAGTACAGCTCAGAAAAGTTTGGAGGGGAACCAAGAGCCTGCTACTCTTCCCACCCTCTAGAGAATCAAGGTAACCCAAACATACATTTGAGGCCAAGTGCTAGAGGAAAGGTGGGCAAAATGCGGCCCACAGGCTGGATGCAGCCCTCCAGGCCATTCTATCCAGCCCGCAGGGCCCCTAAAAAATTTAGAAAATTAATATTTACCTGCCCCTGGCTGCCTGTCATGTGGCCCTTGATGGCTTGCCAAAACTCAGTAAACGGCCCTCCACCCGAAATAACTGCCCGCCCCGTGCTAGACTTTCTTTCACAGATCTCTCAAGGAGTGTTGAACGCTTGCACTAAAATAATAGAAAAATGGGGAAATCCACATAAACAACACCAATAAGTCTATTTTCTGGTGACACTGCTTAGGAAGAAGACAGGACAGAATAGCACCTTATGAACTAATTCAGAGAGAATCTGAATTAAAGTCTATATGATACCATTCTGACCTGCCTTCTACAGAAGCAACAGCCAGAGTCTCTAAGCACCCCCTCCCTCTTCCAGCTGCTGCTTCTTGCCTCTGCCCCAGGGGATGGGGCAGTGTGAGGAGCTAAGGGTGAGGCTGGAAGCATGTGTTATATTGGGGAAGGATTATAGGTATATGGTCCAGCATGTGTAATGAGGTGGGGGGGTCCTTTTATCAGAAGCAACATTCACTTTTCCTTAGGAATGCTTTTAGCTCTGAAAATAATTCATTTGGTGAATACATACTAGGGTATAACTTCCAGTTCCATTGTATATAGATACTTTGTAAGATTTGGCCCTGTATGGTATTAATTTTAAGGCTCTAGTCAGCAACCTACATAAAAGGAAAAATTAGCATTTCAGTCTCTGAGTTAATTTCAAGTCAAGAGCAGAATAAAATTTAATATGAAACCATTTTTTAAAAAAAAACAGTTACTGAATTTGCTTCACTTTGATTTCCATGCAACAGTTTCCTCTTCCTTTTGATTTTTCTTTTTAAATTCTGGAGAGAGAAACACTGAAATCATTTTTCATGGTTACACTGCAACAAACCCAAAACAAAAAATGGCTCTAGCACAAATTACTTTTCTACATAATATAAAGTATTTACAAGGCAATACTACCAAAGAAATCCATCAGGATTCATTCAAGCCTGGGGCACTGTTAAAAGGTAATTTTACCCCACACTCAAATCTTCAGGAAAAATGTTAGAATATTTTGGTGCTCTTCATTTGAGTTTTACATACATTTTACTGAAAATCTATACTGAAGGTCCCATGAAAAAGTTAAATCTTGCAACTCCAAAGAACAATCCTGTTTCATGAAGTAGATTGAAGGGAAGGAAAAGGAACTTTTCGCTGTCTTTCTTCTTGATACTGTATGTTTAAGTACCACAGATGGTAAATACTAAAAGTTACAGAGATGCAGCCCCATAGATCTTTTTCTTCTGCTATTTATTCCCCTCATGTCTATCACAACTAAATGTTAAAAAACTGGACAAGACTTCCTTCAAAGGCAGTCAAAGATGCACCTTAAATAGCTTAAGTGGTTACAGTGGAATTGAGGGTTTATAGGAATTTGGAGAGGTCAGGGGGAGGTTAGATATTGTTAAAAATGACCACCCAATCTAACTTAGTTCATCCAGGAGTGGACTTTACACTTGCATCCTCAGTTAGATTGATCTATGTGCAACTGATACAAAGGTTCTGGACAGTTAGATCAGTCTAAAAATGCCCAACCTGATCCAAGTTAAGCCTACCCCCCAAGGTGGAGTAATTTAGATGAAGTTGGCCATTTTTAGACCCACCCAATTATCCAAATTTTTGTACAGTTCCCAGCACAGCCCCAGGGCAGGGAAAGCCCAGTTGTTGGCCCAACCCCATGGCTGGGCTTTTCCTACCCACTCCCTGGCACCAGAATATTCTTAGTCCCCTGGCCCCTCTCTCCACCTCAAAGGGACAAGCCCCCTCTAAGCCCACAAAATCTCCCCATCCCATAAGCCATTCCGAGTACCATTTTTAGTGTTTACTAGAGCCAGGAACCAAGGAAGCAAGTGGAGGGGGAAGAGGCAGGCTGGAGAAGGAGGGTTGGTCTGCCAGGGATGGTTGTTCATCTCGGGCTATAGGGGAATTAAGGTACCAAAACTAGCCCCTGATCCCAAGGGGGTGGGGGAGAGTCCCCCCTTGTAGACCCTGCAAGTCCCCCTGATCCCTCAAAATCCTCCCAGCAACCCGCTCCCCCCCACCCATGAACTTCACCTGCCCCCCCAGTTCCCTAGATCCATCTGGAGCCTGTGTGCCTCTCCCTGCTAGCCCCATCCTGATTTACTTGAGATTGGATAACCATTTTTAACTTAATCTAACCTCTCCCTAACCTGCCTGAATGTCTGTATGTACGCCAAAAGTTCTTACACTGTTAGGGCAATCATACATCCCGTTTTTGACAGGACAGTCACGTTCATAAATACCTGTCCTGGGTGTCTGATCAGTGCATTGAAATACATGTTTCTGTTCCATTTTCAGCAGGACATCCAAGACAGGATTTTAAGAACAGGTTTGGTCCACTGAAAATTGGGCTGTTTCCAACACTTGCAGCCTCGATCACCCTGTACTTTATCCAGGATGATCACATATTACCTTGACTACTTATACACAGGGATACAGGTTTTTGGTTTGAAAAATGAGGTAAACCCCAGATTTTCTCATTTTAAAGGAGAAAAACCCAGATTTTCTCTTTTAAAGGAAAAGAAAAAGAAAAACCACAGGAAGCAGTGGGTTTCCCTTTGCAGGCTAGCAGAGTTCCAGTCTGCAAAGGGCTTGATGGACCAGGAGGAGGGCAATCAGCAGGGGTCTCCATGTGCATGTGTTCACATACACATATACATGGCCACCGGGCAACATGGAGAACAGCTCCCACATCTAAGTCTGGTGGGATGAGTGGAGGGTGGGGGGAATTGAGGACCCCATAATGAGGGAGGGAGGAAAGGAGTTGACAGGGCTGGGACTGCTACCCAGCTGGGGTGGTGTATGGGATTTGGGGTCTAGGGCCAGAATGCACAGCCGCAGGGCCTTGGCAAGGGGTGGGACAAAGCTACAGGTGGCTTATCTAAGGGGTGGGCTCTCTGCCAATGTGCACACTACCAAGGGGGCATAGGGGGCACATGCCAACCAGATTTGTGCATGGGGCAGGGGCAGGGGCAGGCCACCCACTGTGGGCTCAGGGCTCTGTGCCCTGCTTCTGTCCCTCTGGGGCCTCTCTAGCCCAGTGAGAAGCACCCAGTGTGGCAGGACAGAGTGGGGCAGGAAAGCTCAGTGCTGCCACCACGAGGCCTGTGCCACCCTGGCAAGGTTCCCCCTGCCCACCCAGCAGCACTGGGGATAGTGGCAGAGTTGCTGCAGAGTTCCCAGCAGCAGCAATGAGCTTCCCCATACAGCCCCACTCTGCCATGTCATGACTGGTCTCACCAGCTGGGCCCCAGAGATCCCAGGGGAGGAGGCAGGGCAGGGAGCCCCAACCCCATAGCAGGCAGTCCACATTTAACTTCCCCCTCCCCCCGATGGGTTCCACTCCAGCTGTGCTGCCCATGGGGGAGGGGAAATCAGGCTCTGCACTCTCCTCCACCACAGCAACCGCTGCCTCCTACAGGCAGTAGCCAAGGCTCAGGCATTGTTGGGGGAGTCGGGGCATGGGGCTGAGGACCTGGGTCCCTGGCCCTGCAGCCCTAGCAACTGGAGGAGGATGGGAGGCCATGGGTGGGGTGTTGGGGGTACCAGTAGGAGTGGAGGGGGCTGTGGTTGGGGAGTGAGGGGCACCAGCAGGGCTGGAGAAGCTGTGGGTTAGAAGTGATGTGCAATGGCATGGGCAGAGGACCAGTATATCAAGGCTGTTCAGTGCCACAAAATAGTGGGGGGGAGGGAGGGGGACCTGCTGCAGCTGGACCCGCATCCTGGTGAGCGAAGGGGGCACGGGAGCTTTGATTTTCCATTATAAAAAACCCAAAACTGAACACCAAAGTGTATAGGTATTTAGAATTTATTTTATTATAGTGATTTAGGCACTGGCGGGCTTCCAAACTGCTTTAAAAATGAGAAATATATCAATAAAATATTGTGTTCAACTGATGGCTATATCTATAGTGGCATTTCATTTTAATCACAGAAAAACATGGGATTTGGGGTTTTTAAATCAGAGAATTTGCAATTTTTTAATCAGAAAGTGTGTGATTTTTAGAATCAAGGAAACCAAGATCCCTGCTTATAAATAAGGACCTACTGAATTTGCGATTGCATGATTCTCACAGAAACTGTAATTTGGGCAGGCTCTGCAAAAAATGGTGGACTCATCGAGGGGAAAAAAACCCGAACGAACCAAACTGTAAGCAGAGAAAAGGATGGGAAGCCTTGGAGTCTTAAATCACAGGGGGATGAGAAGGAGCAAATCAGAGCCTGAGCCTGTGACACAGGCTCAGTCCAGGAACCTGTCTGGGGTCAGCCAGGGAAATGGGAGGGTTTTGGCACCAGCTTTTTAGATGCCCACAGGCATGTTGCTACAACATACTTAAGCCTTAGGAGGAGCAGGGATGAACACTAAGAAATCCTCTAAGACGGCCAAATATATTTGAGCACTGGACTGTGCAAGACACTAACGTGCAGGGACCTTGCATGCAGACAGAAGCAGACTCTTCTGTACTGCCTACAATTTAACACAGGATGTGTCGAGGAAAACCAGCACAGATAGATACTTAAAGAGTCCAAGGCACACATGAAGGAAAAGGCTGTTGCAGAGGCTGACAGTCAGAGTAAGCAACAAGCAACTGTGTCCTCCCTCTTTAAAAGGACTGGAGAAAGCAGTTTAGTGAGGCAAGCAGCAGCATTTTCCATCATGGAGGCTTTTGCAGTGGCAAACATACCACTGGAGAAGCTTGGTCACTCACTTAATGAACTGCTTGAACCAAAATGTGCCAAATGCTGGCAGTTTTCCATGTGCCAAGAAGCTTCACCAAGATTATTTCCTTGCATCTTATTTCCATGCAACTGCATGTATAGTCCACAAAGGCTGCCTTGGCAGAGCATGAATCTTTCTGCATTGTGGCTGATGAAGCCAACTCTCAAGATAATTATGTGGTGTACATGAATGATGAGTGCCTCCAGAGGTTTGGTGGGGTGGGGGTGGGGCACAGTGACTGCCCACAGATGATGGCATAGGTGGTAAGGGCATGGAGGCAGGCAGAGGGTACTGCTTGCTGGCGGTCACGGTGACATTGGCGGCAAGGGCAGGCCGAGTGGGGCCTGCCCACAGGCGGCCACGGCGATGTTGGCGGCGAGGTGGGGTGGGGAAAATGGTGTTAACCCCAGCTGCAGTGCCCCAGATGAAGGAGGAGTGAACTCTTGAACTTATGGGTCTGTTGACCTACATAGGACTGAGAAGCATGTGCAGTCAGCCTGTATTATATACATTTAATTTGGAGGGAACATGTTTCCAATGTAAAGTGTGGCATGAAATACTTACCTGAAGTAACAACCCTCCAGATTGGTCAGTAACGTGATGGACAAATGAATGATGGAAGGGTCCAACTGATAATTGGTTCTGGCATATGATTGATAGGTGGCACGAGATGGACATTATAAAACTTGTCAGGACTGGTCACTTGGAGAGCTACTGAGGAAGTGATTGAGTCTGTATGAGTCGTGAGCCTGTGTGGTAACTGGGTGCTCACCTGGGAGAGTGACTGAGTTGGTGTCAGTGCATGTTGTGTCCGACTGGGACTGAAAGCTTTGAGAAAAACTGAGTCACTTGAGTGTGTGGTGTAAAATCTGCTCATATATGTGATTAGCATGAGAGTTGCTTGAGTGGATTGTGTAGAGTGGAGTGTGTAACTGAACTCTATCCATCTGCAGAGATATACACTAATAGTGAAAGCCATCCTCTATTCACCTGTACACCTTTGGATGGTAAAGTATAACCTATCCCTTTAGATGTACTGAGTACTCACTGACAGTGAGGAGAAGATAGAAATCCTCTAGGGAATAGGCACTCTGTGACAGGCCATCTTCCCTGTCAGCTTCAGAGTGATCTTTCCTGCCACTTCTGGTGACAGGCCTATATTGATTCTTTCTTGCATCTATTATGGTATAAAGTGTTCTCTTAACTCTGTTGACCAGTTCATTGTTGTATTGTGGATTTATTATTGTTGTTTTATATACTTACCTTGATAATATATTCTTGTTAACCTTTGCCTTAGGGTTAAGTTTTCATTGATAGTGGTATACCTCTGGATGGGGCCAGTCTGCAGGCCAATGTCCAGGGGAATTAACCCTTTGTTGTCCTGAATCATATAGACCCCTGGTGAGGTTGAAGGCCTAACAAACCTTCGTGCACATAAAAGGTGTCCTTATTAGGAGCTTGGTCCTCAGTGGAGAGTGGCAGGTGGTGACCGCCCACAGCTGCCATCTGCACTGTCGATGGCAGTGAGTGGGGACCACCCGCAGCCACCGCCGGCCACGTCAGCAGCAGGGTGGGCAGTGACCACCCACAGAAGCCGGCGGTGGCCACTCTCAGAGGCGGCATGTGCTGTACATTTTATTTGTACTGGGTAGCTAGACAAACCAGGACCTCAAAACAGAGCCAGTCTACCTCATGCCTGTCAATTTTTCCTCAAACCATCATGAAGATAAATTATTAGCTATGGCATATAATTTAACAAGATCTCAACATTCCAGTCTGACAATACCATGCATGTACAAGGCTTGCTCTAATGTGCTCCAAGGAATACTACCCAACACACTTCATGTCACCTGCAATGCACACATCTGTCTTTAGTAAGTGACAAATGGTGCATGCAGTTCCCCCTAACATTAATAGCCTGGTTTGTTCCTTCAAGGAAACCTTCAAGGACTGTCTAGACTGTAAGGTCTGGTACAGGGAGTCTGTCAAGAGTCAAAAGTGGGGACTCACATACCATTGTACCCCTGCCACCAGAGTCTGTGCTCACAAGGTAGAATTTGTGGTTTAATGCAGTCCATTACCACATAAAGCATATGCAGTCTGCCAGCAGTCTGTATGCGAAGAACTAGAAATCATGCCCAGCACACAGTGCATGCTTATGCTTTGTGATCTCTTGAGGCCAAATGACATTCAAGATCAAGTGACACTAGTGGCTGGCAGTGCCACCTAATTCATAGAGCTGTTAATGTGGTTTGAAGGTTGGCAGGCTATGATCCACCATGCACACAACAAGCTGATGGATTTTATAAGCTGGGTCAAATATAGGCCATCACAAGAACTGTTAAGCTGCCCTAATGAAAACCAGTGCAGAAGGGATCTGGTTCAAAGCAACAGTTCTGAAGCTGAAACAGTACTACAAGTATGACCCATCACTGCCACTGTGTTTCAGTCAAGTGACTGCCTCCTTCCTTAGTGCTGTTTGAATTTTGGATCCCAACCAGGTGCCTGTTCCGAGTTGTGACCCTCAACTACTGTAAGCAATCCTGGGATGGCAGAAACAGCACAACCAATGTGATGCTTATGTAAACTTTGACAAAGTGCCAGATGCCTGTGCTTGTGCCTGTGTTCTGGGACTGGTTTGCACATCCGTATGCCATGCAAAATGCTGCCTCACCATTCCAACAAACTCAGTGGATGCTGAGCATGCCATTTCAGTGTATGGACAAGTATTCACCCCACAGAGATAAAGAAAGTCTGCAGCAACTGTGGCTAGATGCAACATGTTCACATTTAATAGCTAGCATGAACTGCTTGTCTCAAGGTTAGCATTCAGTTTCAGTAAACTCCTTTTTTATAATGTCCTCCAGAAAAGTCTATATAGTTGGTATTAGTTACAATTCATGTTGTGTACAGCTTTAATTTAATAAGACATTTCAGTTTAGTTTAATAAAGCATATATTAGTTGGTATTAGTTACAATCCATGGTGCACACAGCGCAAAGATATTTCATTTTACAGCTCAAGTGCTTAGATTGCTTAATAACACATCAATTAATGGCTTCTGCCAACTTAAGTCCCTAACTAAGGCTGTGGAAGCCATTAAGGGTAACATTAAGCAAATGAAGTGGCAGTTTGGAGCCATCTGACAATCTCCAGGGAGAGGCAGGACTGCTGAGGCCCTTCAGCCAGAGGCATCTCTGCCCATGAAATCAGTCAGCCACCTCCTCGAGTTTGGTAGACCCTCTACTTACAAACTCTTCATTTCTTGATCAATTTGTAGGCTCAAGACTTAAATGTTAGGTATGTTTAAAGCATGTCTTTAAGTAATGGTGACTTAATTAGAACCATTTGTGCATTAAGTATATACATACATGATTATAAAATCAGGGCTTTTAATTCTGGGGCAAGGATCATGTTGCATTTTAGAAATCACTGAGCATGTGTTACAGAATGAGGAAAGACTCATCTCCTTCCCTCCCACCTACAAAATAGCCACATGTACAAATAAGGCATAAAAATATTTTGCTTCAAACTGTGCCAATTGTATTTAAACAGGACACACAAGGATTACAGTACAACTAAAAAGCCAAAATGGAAATTGTAGCGCAGACTTAATCAAGACAAAAGAAGCTACATAAGTTAAAACTGAAGTGCGCCAGTATGTACTTTCTGTAAGAATGGTGTTTTACAAATGGTTCATATATAAAAATGCACCCAAAGAACATCTTTTTAGTAACTAAAGCCACCTAAATAACTTAAAGAAGCCTTTTAGACTTCATTATACATCAAAGAAAATGGGAAAAAATCCCAGAACATTAGATGCAATAGTGTATGTATTGCTAAGCCATAATAAAAGTCACCCAACCTTTCTTCTTAAGCTATACAATATGATTTTTTTGGTTTTCTTTGGTCTTGGATAACGTAGGCTTTCCGGATTCTACCTCATCACTGTATTTCTCCTTCATCCTTTCCAAAGTTGCCAACATTGTTTCCAAAATGTTCACGGCACCTTGAGTAAGACCTACCTACATATACTCTAGTCTCTGATGATCATTATTTGCTCTTTGCCACTGCAGTCCCCCATGAGCTCATCTTCAGTTTAGGATCCATAATAGATTGCTAAATATTTGAGCTGCTACTTTCCAGACTATAATGTTAGGCTTTGATCTCCCAGTAATCACCTCCTTTTCTTCTACGACTTGTGCGTCTGCAGCCCCTAAGAATATTTCACTGATGCTCTTAACTATGCTATGCCCGACCCATTGTGATCACACCTGTGCCAAGCCACAGCCCCCCCAACCCTGCTGCTGTCCCTCACTCCTGACCCACAGACCCCAGTCCATACCCAGTGCCCCTCACTCCCAAACAACAGTATACTGTCCCCCTAAGCCATGCTGGTTCCCCTCCTGGCCTGCAGCCCCTCTCCCCTTCATCCCTGCCAGTGCCCCTCACTCCTGACCTGCAGCCCCTCACTCCCCCCAGCCCTGCCAGAGGGGCCCCAGCTGCCCCTGTCCAGATAAGGCTGGAGTGCAGTGGCTCAGAGCAAGTCCAGCAGCCCGCAAGGGCTGGAGGGAAGAGGAGAGGATGCTTGTGGCACCACCCCCCCGGGCTGGGACTCCTGCACTGCACCAGGAGGCCTGTCAATGGCCTCCCTCTCCCCGCTCTGCAGCATCACCTGGCTGCTCCACCCCTGCAAGTGCAGGCACTGGCTCCTGTGCTGCCAGCCCAGCCACAGCCCTCAAAAGGCTGCTGGTGGGGGCAGGCAACACCCCTGCCCCTCCACAGCCCCAGCCCCCCAACCGAGACTTACTTGCCTGCAGCTCTCAGGTCGCGCACAGATGCACATGGCGCTCCTGCTCCCACCAGGAAAGCAAAGCAAAAACCTGGGCATTTGCTCAGATTTGAAAAACCTACCCGAATGGAGATCAAAGGACTCAAAAAAGAGGACGTGTCCGGGAAAAATTTGGACACATGGTAACCCTGAAGTAGTTGGTCCAGTAAAAGATATCGCTCTAACAAATCCTTGCCTCCGGCAGAACATCTGGACCATCATGGCTACATCACTCCCACACTACTAAAATACAATTCCTCATGCATTACCTGCAGTCCTTGTTCCTAAAGGTATAAAAACATATAACCTCAAACATTAGTTGTATTACAATGCAAGTTGTTCAAGTAACTAAAATCTTAGCCTGCAACACAGAACTTTATGCAACTGACCTGTCATTATAGGTTTCCCTTGTCAACCATGGTTTTGAGTGTCCAAGCTTAAAATTCTATACTGACAGTCCTCGACTTACAATGTTACATTTTGCCCTTACAACTTTTATAAATTGACAACCTGTTTCAACTTTACAATGCTTGATCCGATGCGACACCACACCAGCAAACAAGTTCGTGTGTCGCTCATCTCCCTGGAGAACATCTGTCCAAACTTCCTTGGACACTTTCTTTAAGAAAGCAGACAAGACTCCAGAAAAACCTGCAGCCAAGATTTTTGAGAAGTCTCCAGCCAAGAACCCTTCAAAAAGTCCAACCAAGAGCCTTTCAAAAAGTCCAGCAAAGTCATCTCAAAGAAGTCCTTCCAAATCAATATGATTGCTATTTACTATATAAATACATTAATGTAACTATATTACTCATCTATAAACTGACAGAGTACAAAATGCTGGGGTATTTTTGGTATCGGGCCTTGGTTCAGGATCCAATCCCCCATTTATAAAATTGTTACTTATGAAAATATTGGTTCCGAGTTACAACGTTTCAACTTAAGACACGGTTTTCAGGAACCATTTGTAATCATAAGTCTGAGGACTGCCTGTGTACCATTTTGGCTACCACAGTATACAGTTTTGAGTAACCGTGGTTTTTTGTGGCTGCTCATCAGCCCACCACCTGCCATTTCAAAATCACCCGCGCTTTTGCCACCCAACTGTGGCACTCCCATTATCTCACGCGCACACAGTTTCACATTGTGCTTCACACCATTAACATCCAGTCACAGGTGCTGTGCATTTTTCTCCTGATTTCTTTGTGATTTTTGCATTTTGCCCTTAACCATGACCTTTAAGCAAGTGAGTGGTGAAGGTGAGCAATTTGTGAAGATGGCAAGGAAACTGATATCCTTGGAAACAAAATTGGAATTGTTGGATCATCTAGCACATGGAGAAAGTGGGGTGAGGCTACTATTAGGGCTAGTGTTGCAAGTGGTACACCAGGGAGTGTTAAAGATTCTTTAAAAGACTCATTACTCAACAGTAAACCTTTTTTTAACCTATTAAAGGTAAGTAAAATGATTTTTTATATACTGTATGTTCCTTTATTATCCATATTCAGGTCCTTAACCCCATTTTTTCTATAAGCCTTTTGGTCTTACCAACCACAGTTTTGCCAACCACGGGAACTTTCAGGAACCTAACCCCCACAGTTGGCAAGGGAAACCTGTATTTACAACTTGGCCATTGGTGCAATCTGCAAATGACTTCCAGCAGTGGCACTGTGGTTCCTTCTGGATAATCGACAAATGAAATGAGCAATTCATCTCCCCATGATTAAGAGACTTTTTTTTACCTGGAGGCTGTCTGGACACACACCACAACTTTTAGAGGTCGATTTCTATAAATTATGCAAGTTATTTCTCTAAATAAAGTAATTATAATACAGTAAGCAGCTTTTTTATACGGGGGCAAGTGAAAGCTATGTTTTATTTATACATTTTGGCACATTTAACTGATTATTTCATTTGATGTTATGGACAGTGCGCATGTTTCACTCATAAAAACATGCATGCATTTCACTGTTTGGCAATGTCATGACATCTATTAGAAAAAGCAATTTTTTTTAAAATCAGATCCTCAGCTGGCACGAATAGACAAAGCTCTGTTATTAGGGTCAGCTAAGGATCTGATCCTGTATGAGTATACTTGTTTTCAACCAAGCATTTTCCTAAAGTAAGAACTGTATTTACATGATGGATTTAAATTATTTTACTCTCCTTTTAGAATTGCATGCAAAGTTATGTTCTGTCTGTCTTTTAGGATCTGAATAAATCAACTAAATATTTCAACACTAAAACAAAAATATGATTATGACATCAAAAATATTTCTATAATGACAGATTGTGAGACTCAAGACCTCTAAATATGAGCATATGGCAGAAAGATGAGTTATGAAGCAAATAAGAAGCACTTGTTAAAATGCATTTATCTTCAGAGAAAAAAAGCAGAAATTGTCATTAAACTAGTGATTTTGTGATTAATATACTTTTTAAACATCTATTCAATCACTCACCTCAGTTTTAACAAAATAGTTTTGTACAACAGATTTCATTAATTAATACTGATCAGCTCTTTTAAGTCCATATCATACAACTAGGAAGCTTTAAACACACATGCACAAATTTACATCACAATGTTGTGTTTAACAGACTAGAATGGATATTCTTTTTAAAAGACATTCACTCTAAGTTATCAGGCTTTTGATCTAAACTGCATTGTAGGTCAGTTGTCCTTAACTGCTTTGGTTATCTGCAATATGTCATCTATTTTACTCCTTTTCTCCTCTTGCCATAGCTTCCTCTCCCCATAGTTTCCCAAATACATTCCAAAATGATGTTTACATCTGAGTCACTGATCACTTGGCAGATAAATATGGCATTCCTTTGACTCCTATAGATTAGAAGAGGTATCAGCTTTTTTTGATTTAGTAGTCTTGCCAAGTCAATTACCCCAACACTTGCTTTTAGAAAACAATGTGCTTTAATTTTATGACAATTTATATATTAATCTTCCCATTCATGAAGCGTTAGTAATTAGTAAATGGCCTTCTGCTGAGAAGCAAGTACCATTTTCATATGTCAAAGTGATTTCACCTCACTGAGACCACATGGCTTTAAGAAACAAACAAACAAACAAAAATCAAAAACAAAAACCAATTAAGAGCAAAGTGACTACTGTTCCTACAGATACATCCGTTCAATTAAAACTTTCTTTACAAAGTCTCAAAGTAGTACATGTAAACATGTACTTTGCTTCTGGCTATGGTTTCACAATCCAGAGTACATAGTTCCTCCACTCTGCACGTTCCAAAAATATCTTTTTAAGCAATATGCAAAAAAATTAAGCAAAACCATATTTGTTACATGGAACTCTTTAAGACTCCTGCAGATGTTACATTACAGCAACATGACATGCATTCAGCCAATTTATGGTTCCATAAAATGATAAATGACTGGGGCACCAGGCAGCCTCCTTTCCTCCCTTCCTTGCCACCCCGAGCTAAGAGATAACTGGTTATCATTACGCTTATCCGTTAAATGATTACTCAATTAACCTTTCACATCCCTATTATAAACTGCTTTAGGCATGATGTTTTCATATTTCCTTTAAAAAAAAAGGGAATTGTCTCCCTGATTTCTATCACCACTTGCAACATTGTAATCTCCATGATGCAATTTTGGAAAATATTATCGTTGCATCATCATGAGGGTTGAAATCCATAGCAATTCAAACAAAACAAGATACAGTTAAATGGTTAGCGAAAGCTACCAAAACTTAGCTTCCTATACTGGATATATTCTACAATTTTTACAAAATTTTTAATGATACTTTGAATGAAAAATATGCATGTCAAATTATTATAGTTACTTCGAAGAGACACAATTCATACTGGAGAATAACACATGCATTCCAGGTATCAGTCTGTAATAAAAGAAAAAAAATTAGGGGAGTCCAGGATTTGCTAAAAACCTATGAACATTTTTTTAAAAATAACAGAAACCATTCTCTTTCCTGAAAAATCATTCTGAGTTATTGAATTTGTTCTATAGTAAAAACTAGCATTAGGCAGTAGCATAACTTGAAGGGAGCTACCATGGCAGCAGCCCCAGACATCACTTTGTTGGAGAGAAGAAGGAAAGGCACACAAAAAAGGGTGCCACCACTGGTAGTGTGGTATCTAGGTTCTAAAATCTTTGATTTTAGAAAGGAATATTAAATATGCTCTGCCTTCAAATAAGGGCTAAGATCAACATAATTGAAATAAGCTGGTCAAAAAAAACCCAACAAACCTGTATTAGTTTGCTTTTGCTTATTTAGTCTGTACTTTCTTGCTAATAAGACTTATAAGTTAACTGTTGTGCTGTCCATATTTTAGCAAGGGATTCCTACAAAAAAGTTCTACTGAACTGAGCAATACCCAAGATAACAATAATATTCATCAACTCCTGTTCTCCCCCAAAACAAAAAAACCAACCCCCCCCAAAAAAATCTATTTTAATACTATATTACCACCCCTAATTTCAGTTTGTTATTCCTATTTCTCTTTATCCACTGTGACTCCCCTTCTCAACCATACATGAAGGTTTTTCTATATTATTCTACTACCTGCTGCAAGGAATAGCCATCAGAAGTGGGGAGAGGTGAGCAATCATCCTGAAGCCTCTGCTATGAGGAAAATTGTCATCTTGCAACCTCTGCCAATGGAATAGAAGATATTCATCCAGCTGGATGGCTGACCAGAAAATGAATCCCTTTGATACTTGAGATGTTTGGATGTCTCTCCCTACCTAATGACCAAGTTGATTTGAACAGGTTTGTAAGGAGAAGTCGAAGGCAGAAGTGGGGTTGGGAGGAAATTCCAATCATCTATTTTCTGGCAAATCTACAGCCTCCAAAATTCTTCTCTACCTTACACAAATATGAGAACACCAAAATATATCTGATAATTTCCAAAACACCATGACACGCTATTTGAAGGCTACTCCATCAGAAAACAAAATTTTTAAAAAAAATGTCAGGTTTCAAAAGAAATATGAGCACATCTCCCCTGACACACTTATTGACTTAGTCTAGGCGTACAAAGATCTACCAACAAACTTTGAGCATGTAAGGCCTCTCAGCAGCAAGAGGCCCTACAATCTGCTAGCAGTTACTACCCATTTCTGCCAGGTGAAGTAAAGGTTCCACCACTGCCCTACAGTAGACTGAAGGGATGCAGAGATGCATAACACCCATGCATTCAATCAGCTGCCATATTCCCTTCAGGAACTAGTGTCTTCCCAGACTGCACTTCTCACTCAATACAGCTGTGAAGAGGTACTGGAACTCGCAGCTGTGCATGGACTGGTTTGGCAGTGGTGGTTGCTGTCAGACCAGCTGAAGTGTAGGCACAGTCTATAGTTATGAGATAAATTTGACAGCTTAGATTCTTCTCCACTGTTCCTTAAAATTGGGGTATAAGCAGAAGTTGTGGAAACGTCCTCTAAATTTTCCTATTTTTCTTAAGAAAATAAAATTCAGTGCCCATAATAGTGCTAGATTTTGAGCCACTTTCCCTTTAGAGGAAAACTGAGGTATTTATTGATATTGTATGAAAAGCATGATTTAAGTTCAAACTAAAAAGTGATCGCTAAGTTTCTTCTCTCTTTATATATCTTTAACTCCCACCCTCAAAACATAAAAAAAATATACAAATAAAAATATATTTTTTAAAGTTTTCATTTGCTTATATATAACATTTGAAAAAAAAAAATTTTCACGGAAGGTCCTTCAGGTAGAACAATCACTTTTCCTTACATCACACGGCTCTCTAGGCCTGAGTTCCCCCTGAGCCCGAGCTTTAACTTTGAAGACAACAAACTAGGACAGGATATAGTGGTCCACTGGTAAACCTTCCAGTAACTTCAAATGATTTCTCAGATAAGGTAAAAATACATGGAGCCAGTTTCCACATCTAAAAAGAGGGGGAAAAAATGTGCGCACAGCACCCCCGCCCCCAACATGCAATGCAAGTGTAATTTGGGCAATGGAGTCCAAGTGAAGAATCCACAACTCTGCTGCCCCGCCCCCCCCCAACACCTAACAACTTTGGAATTTAAGTTTCTGCCCAAAAAGTACTTTGATACCTGAAGTTCTGTAACTGCGCATAGAATTGCTACAGTCTTGGCCAAGCTGAGCCTCTCAAGATCATGGGCCTAAGGCTATTTGGATTCACAGATGATATATACTTGTGCCAAGGGATCTTATCAAGCAAGTGTGGTCTGACCACACTTAAAATACCAATACAAGTTTACAAAAAGCACCATCACTACAGCCACTTTTATTAAGAAAAAAAACAGCCACTAGAGGAGATGGTGCTGCTGCAGGCTATTTACTGAATAACTTCTAGGCACTAAGATACTATACAGTAAGTTGTCTGCTTCCAGTGCCAAGGAGCTGTCTGCTTCATTGGCCTTCTCTGCTATAATGGGGTTTACCCTCACAGGAAAGTCTTAGCCACTAGGCTGGAGGGCTAGGCTGACTGAGGCAACTCTCCACCCTACCCTGTTGAATACATACTGCACAGACAAGAACAAACAAGAGGGAGCCAACTCCATAGCTGTTTAAGGAGCACACTTCCTTCTTTTTGCCTGGAAGAGGGAAGACCAGGGATTTAGTCTCTGTCATTTGATCCGCTTATGCTTTTTCCTAAGTCACTGAATAAAATGCATAAATAGTCCTGGAAGCGGGGACTTAACTCTTCTCTCTTCCAGGTAAAAGCATCCTCCTTACTGAGTTACAACACAACACTTTCTCTTGCTAGCCCTCTTTTGTCAAGAGATAAGCTACAACAGCTTAGCTTTCATCTACTACAGGGTAAGTACATGTACGCAGACAGTAACCATGGAACACCAAGCTCAGTCTCTACCTCCTCCTATTGCAAGCAAACTCACATGCACACACCTACAACCACCACCATACACATTTTAAAACAAAAGAGCAAGGTATTCCTCATATTAAAGACATCAGGATTTAAGTACAGAATGGGGTTTGGGGTTATAAATCCCTGTCTCATATCAATGTTTAATGCAAGACTGCACACTGGTATTTAAAAGTGCAAGACTGGTGAGATTTTGGACACATATCCTCTGACATTTCCTTTTAGCTAAGAATCCCCTTCTTCGTATACTAGCTGTTGTAAATCTTTTCTTAAACACTAGGGCTGTGCGAAACGCCTGCATTTTGTTTTGATTTTGGATTCGGCGTTTCATAGGGACGATGACTCATTTCAGTATTTTGAATCACTGTCCCGTTTCATTTCGGCTGAACCTGTTCTGGAATTTCGACAGTGTTTCAGCCATAGGATATAATGGGGAATCACAAAACTGTCTATAACTTTGTCACTTCTTGTCTTATTCAGATGAAACTTGCAAGGATGGTAGCCCCTGCTGCAGGCATGAAGCCTGCCAAGTTTCAAGGAGATAGGTGCAGGGGTTTTTATGAAACTGCATCTCAAGCCATTCAAAGCAAACGTATATCACTTGCCGGCAGCAGCAGCAGGCCGTCATCCCGCATTCAAATCCAGGGGCCTGCTCCCCACAGGAGGATTCTGGCACAGCCCTGCAGACCTCCTCGGGGGTACAGGCCCCAGATCTGCGTGAGGGATGACAGCAGGCTGCTGCTGCCAGATGGGGCCAGCACCAGCACAGGGGTTCCTTCTAGCACTCAACACAGGCTGCGCTGGACAGATTCAGTTGCTGGCAATAGGCCCAGCTGGCAGTGGCAGCATGCTGTCATCTACATGCTCTGCAGCCCATGAGTGCAGAGTTTAAAAAAAAAAAAAGCCCTGCCCTCACTGGCTCTGTCAACAGTGATTGGGGCCTCTGAGGGTTCGTGGCAGAGCCCCCCAAGCAGCATGGGGCAGTGGGGATAGCCCCCCGCCACCTGGCATCCAAATGGTTGCTGCACCATCACATGGGTGTAGTGTGGTTCAGCAGGGCAACACGCACTGCCTGGGAGCTGGAGCTCCTGGTTCATCGATCCCCAGCTCTTGGGGGGGGGGGAGGAAGGGGCTGAGGGGGAGGCTGGGCCCCCAGATCTGCATGGGGTTTCAGCAGGCTGCTGCTGCCAGCTGGAGAAATATCCCCAGCTGGCAGTAGGACACTGCTGTCATCCCACATCATCCGGGGGACCGCACCCTCCTGTAAGAGCTGTGGGAAGCAATCAGAGAGCTGGGGAAATCAAACCAGGAACTGAGGGAATGTTCAAGGACCTTAACAATAACGTTTCCCCAGCTCCTAGTTCGATTCCCCAGAACTGGGGTTGTCAGGGACCTCAGGGACAGATCGTTGTCACTGGCCAGGCCAGCTACAGATGTCAATACCAGATCAGCCTGTTCCTTCCCTCCCTCTTTCCCTCAAGCCAGTCTCTGAAACAGCTCTAAAACATCCGAATCATTTCTGAAAATTTCCAAAATATTTCGGATGGCCCATTTCATTTCAGAGCTGTTTGGGAGCCCTGGGATTTGTTTCAGATTCAGCGTTTTGACTGTCGAAACCAAACGAAACTGCCACCAAAAATTCACATACCCCTATTAAACACCACTCTCTCCCTGTTAAAGTGTACAGAGAAACTTAGGTCTCTTACAAAGATTCATGAATGCCACTTCCAGGGTGGAGCAGCATTTGTAGATCATAGAATCATAGATTTGGCCCATATATTTTAAAATTGTAGTTTCAACATATAATTCAATTCATGACTACAAGAACAACAACTAACTTATTTCCAGGTCCAAAAGACTGCATTAAATCCTTCGATCTTAGTATCATACAAAAAGAAGGGGGTAAACCATAAAGAAAATTCTCCACCATTCTAATTTTACAGATGAAGGACTGAGACAGATAAAATGCGATGGAATGGGGATTTGAACTCATGTTTCTTAAGTTCAAAAAATCATACAGAGACCCTAATCTAAAAGGAATGAGAAAAAAGGCATCTTTAATAATTAGCATAATAAAGAAAGGGAAATTAAAGACTTCAGGAGAAAGACAAATGGCCTGAGGATGACTCTCCTCACCATCTGAAATTCTGTGGACATATAGGATATCTTTGCATTAACTGAATTATATTGATTGTATGTATTAATTTTTGTATTATTTGTAGTTGCAGTAAAGAAGAGGATCATCTGAAACACAAGTCACTACTTAAAAAGAAGAGACAATTATGTGAAATTATGAATTAGAATTGTTAGTAAGCAAGATAACATTAAATAAGTTTTTAGCTTAAGGCTTCTTGCCTTGGGGCAGTTAGGCATTTGTTTGCAATCCTCAAATACATACTACTGCAACTTGACATTTTGTTTACTCACTTAATATTCAGAACTAAACAAATTCCATTTTACCCTTTGCAAGACCTATTTAAGGTCTCTGCTTTGACAAAGAGTAAGACAAATGTTAAGATGTTACTATATGCTACTATACACAAAATTATAACAAAATTAACAAGCAAGCAAGCAAATAACAAATCACATATAGGCACCAAGAACATGTGGATTTTAAAAATTAAGACATTTTACTTGGAGGCATTTAAATCAAATTGCACAATTTAGATTTTTCTACAGCAGTCTTTCTGCAGAACATTTTAATAGTGTGAGCTTTTAAGGTAATACGGCAAAGCCTGCTTTGTTAGTTAAATTATTAAACAGAGGATAGTAAACTATCGATGACATTGTTGCAGGGCCCTAGCTAAATATTTAATTAACAAGATTAACAGATATTCACACACAATTGTATTTTGCTATGTATAGAAGATGGAAAGAATTCTTGTTCTACTTGTTGGAGACCCTTGCAGACATACAGGCTTACAGACGTGAAAAACAAACAAACAAACAAACAAACCAGTGCTTTACTTCTAGCTTGGCATGCCCCAGTACTGAGTGCAGCACATGCCCAGAAGAGATATCATGTCAGTTTGACCTGGCTTGCTTGAACTGGCTATTAGATAAAAATGCCAAAAAGCCCACTGAAGCACACAATCTATACAGATGTTGGGCAAGCTAAGTCAAACTGATGTGATGCCTCTTCTGGTAAAGCACCATTTTGGTTTTTTTATGTCCGTCAGCAGCCATAATCTATAGTATCTGCTGACTGACAAGCCCCTTCCTTTGAAAAGTCACGTATTTTCTAAGAAGGTGAAATATGGTAGAGTCTAACTCCTTCTACAGAAGCCCTTCCACCGGCTCTGTAGGGGGAGGGCACTGGGCTCCTACTTATTCTCATGTAGCCTTTTAGCTTTTGATTATTGAAAAAGAACATTCATTCACTGACTTTACTTTAAGAGTTCTTTATACAAAGTGTAAGTTAGATGTGTTCTTCCTTCTAAAATAATGTCTTCATAAAATATTTGAAGACATTATCATTGCTCTATTAAGTTTTTGTTTCAGCTTCTATGAGAATTCCTATCCTCTCCACTCTTGAAAATAAGGACATAAGAGGAATGGGATCTGAGCACCTGTGATGCTACAAGGCTGTACCAAGCAGAAGTTAAAGATTAATGTTCTGCAATGTTCATATGGAAGACGACTTAGTTGACTCATATTTTGTGTTTAAATATATCCAAGATTCACAGCTTAAAGTGCTCTGTCTCTGACAGCATGATGTGCAACATTAACTGCTACGAACACGTCTTCCAAACCATAGCTGATTCCAGTCCTTCAGTCATCTTAGAAAAAACTCACCAAAAAAAGTCACCTAAATCAAATTTACAGTATCAAATTTACATACAACCTGTAGGCTAGAAGTAGCATGACTCCTGATCAACCAAATCATAAAGAGCGAAGGATTTTGAACTGGCGGTTAGAAAGTGTTCAACAGTACTAAGCCCCAGTTGGCTCTGAGGGCAAACAGTTGCACTAGTAAGTTTTAAACTGATGGTTGCAGTATGAAGAATAGAGGGTTTATACAGAGGCAAAGGTCTTTTCTTCTTGGGAAGACTGCCTCTTCTGTAGTCTAAGAAAGATCTTGGAGGTAAGGGCTCTTTGCCTAGAGTGACCAAAGTCTTCTGCTGCCTTCTAAAGAACTTCTAGTACTCCTACTGAACACAAACACACAGTAACTCGGGATTCCTTAACTGACTTACAGGTGTTAGGCACTTGTGCAAAGAGCAAAATTACTTTAGGGGTATGCTTAACTGTTCTAGGCATTTCTTTTGGGACAACCCTGCATGGTAATGGGAGCTGCTTTGGACCTTCCTTCAGCATCCAAAGCATCTACCACAAACCTGTACAAGCCTCTTTGTTATTAGCTACCATCAGAAATCAGTCTGGAATTTTTCTAATGCTTGCTAGTAGTAGTCAAGGGCAGAATGCACCACTGAAAGGTAGGTGGTAACACATGAGAAAAGGCTGTCCATTGAGCTAGGGAGCTACATCTGCAGCTGATTTAGGGAGGCACAAGACCAGAAGGGGTGGGGCTCAGGGAGTATAAAACCTTGGTTATTGAGCCAGAGTAGAGAGTGTGACTCTGACCTCTGCAATGAGAGAAACCCCTACCAGCCCAAGCTGTTAGGAGGAGAAAGCTATAGGATGGGAAAGGTATCCTAAAGGCTGGGAGGGGGACAGTGGGGTAAGACATGGCTTTTTGCAGCAGCATCATGAACCAGAGTGGGGTTTGAGTGTTTTAGTTGAAAGCAGCTTATTATGAGTTTTCTTTCTTACTAGAGATTTGGGTTGTGGTTACAGGGGTGGTCTGGAGGCCACAAAACACAGTCCCTGAGGCAATCTGCACCTAGAGCCCTCCATGAGCAGAGGCAAAGAGAGGGCTAAGGCTTGGACAGAAGGGCTGAAGCCAAGCCAGGACCAGTGATTCAGGGACAGGAGAAGGCTAGTGGTGGAACAGAGGGGCTGAAGCCAAAAAGGGGCCAGGGGCCCAACAAGCTGAATCAGTTGAAAGCTACATGGGGCCATAAGACCTAGAGAATGAAACAAAGGAAGACCCATGAGGCACTGGTATGACTATGGGCAAAAATGGTCACCACAATTCCGGCTAGCAAGACCACAAATGGTAAGAGCAGTACTATCAGGGCATAGGCTGCTTCCACCAAGTATGATAAGTACTAGCAGAAAACAAGATACGTTATATTAGTGGATTGAGAGGCTCAGTTAAGCAAAGGGCCCTCAGTTAAGCACCAGGGCTACGCCAGTACTCAAGGTCAGCCGCCCAATTTGTGAAACTTAGGTCAAGGTGTGGCAGGAAAAATAATGAGTAGGTACATCAAGGAGTTCAGACTGGGGCAGGATTAATAGGGCCACTGTGGGGCACTGTGGCCACACTTAGGAGCCAATCCTATCACAGTCCTCTGGCTTGTTTTCCTTCCTACTTGGCTTGTGCTTCCATAAGGGAATTCCACATTGGTGCAGATACATATTCCAATTCAATGCATGCTACTTGGTATTTTTGTGTGTCATCTTACTGTAACTCATGCCAGAATTTGCCAGATGGCAGATATCATTAAATCAGGCTTCTTTGATAGATGGTACTAGACAAATGGGTATATCAGCATGCCCAAGTCTTTATGGGAGCTTCCAAAACACTCAAACTACATTTGATGCACACTGCAATACAACATAGCAAGTCCCGAAAGCTCTTGTCATTCGGTCACAGTAATGTAGATGGAACCACTACCTAAGGGCAATAAGACACTAACTGGTATTTTGTTCTGTCCAATAGCTCCATTGTATGCTCAGTATAATAGGGAGTTACTTGAAAATTGGTAAGCCTTCACAAGGAAGCAGGTTAAAATGGCCATAATTCTGGGCCCAGTGAAGAGGAATTGCCTTCATGGTGCAACTTATATACGACCTAAAAGGGGCGATTAGAGCACGATAGGAACAAAAACCTAGAAGCTAATGCCTGTAAACAACACAAGGGTAGGTGCACTTTGTGGTAAGAGGTAGTCTGTCGGCAGCCCTCTATTCCCTGTAGAATTCAGACCACTTATATGAGGATCTCCTTCCTTGGAACCATCAGAATCAGATGCGAAAATGACAGCTTGGTTACATGCATGGTCTATCACAGATGTGCTGTGATTTACCTCTGACTAATTAATAGTGCCAAAGATTTACTCAGTATCAATAAACTGAAGTAACTAGTGGCATGACTGAAGTTTTCAGAACCATGGACAGTAGCACGCTGACTTCACTGTACCAGAGGTATCAAACTCAACTCCAAGCTGGACCAAGATTACAAAGGCTCCTTCCAGGCCAGACCCATGGGGCCTTCACCAGCTGAAGTGGGTCCGGAACCTCTATCAACATGCTGGACTATCAATAGGCTGGATGGACGAGTACTGTGGGCTGAATTCAGCCTGTGAGCCATATCTAACGCCTCTGCTGTAATATATAGACTGCCTAATATTGTACCAAACTTTGGCACGGAACATGGTTGTACAGAAACAAGTGTGGGAGGCTGATGCCATTAATGCCAATAAGTTTAATGCCAAGTAAGATTCCAGTACCATATAAAAGTTAGGACAGTGCAATACTATATGTTTTCAGAGTATCAGCAGTGCATCTTTAAAGGAAGATGAGAAAACTGTATGGCCTTTTCTTGGTTTGGGGAATTCATCTCTGTGCTTCAAGAAGCAATGCTCCTCTATTTCCTGCCAGATTCAGAGTTTCTCAAGCCAAGGACAGGCATGGATTCCTAGCACTGCAAAATTTCTGGGAAATTTGCAGTGCTAGAAATGTTGGAGAGGGGGAGCATACACATGTTCCAGCCTGCAGTTGCTCCCTCCCCCCTGTGGGCAAAACAGGGCTAAGCTCTCAGTGGGGAGTGGAAAGGGTCAGGCTGCTGCTGCCTCTAACTCCTGAAGAGTGATCCTGATCCGTGGAAGGAGCTGATGGCATTTCCCTGCCTCAACTCCTCTCAAACCCAAGGGGGAGAAAAGTTGCAGTTGCTCCTCCCCCCAATCTCTCCAGGCCAGAGTTACTCCAGACTGTGAAAGGGTGAGGCATGCATTCTACAGACCAGGGGTCGCTGGTTTGCAGAAGGTGCAGGATGCATACAGATGCTCATCTTGGCTCAGAAGAAGATAATTTTCTCACAGAAGAGCCAGTTCTCTTCTGAAAAAAGAGTCATGATTGGCTGCTGTATGCTCTTGTTTTGTGCCAGGAGAAAAGTGCTTCTCCTGACAACTGTCCATACCCACGGTCTGAAAAATGCAGTGAACTTGTAAAAGATGTGCAAGAAGGAATGGGAGAGTTAAAGGAAGTAAAAGGAGAAATATAAAATGAAGGGAGGAAAAAGAGAAAAGAAAACTCTATGAAACCCCTCGGACTCAGAGAAACTACGCTGTGATTGTAGTAACAAAAAAATATTATTTTTCACTGTCACCAATACTGAACCATAAGAGAACACAGCAGCATAAGGAGCAATACGTGACTAAAAGAAATTCTTGAACCTTTACTATAAAGGAATACTGCTCTGCCCTACCAAAATCCACAGGGAAGACAGCCAAAGAAGAGGTTCAGATGCTAGTAGCTGATATAGAGTTCTCTAGGGCACTTCTAAACTCCAAAAACCATCTTACATGAGGGTGCATGTTTTCCCATTCCTGATATAGACCCCTTAAGTTGCTCCTTTTGGGCAAGCTGGAGCAAGGGTCACCAACCTGCAGCACATGTACAAGTGGCACAGGCAACTTCTGCATGTGGCAGACAGCAAAATTAGGAGGAGACAGGCAGCACAGCAGCAGACAAGGTAACAAACAGAAAGTAGGGCAGCAGACTGGGCAGAAGCACTGGCAGGGGAAGGAAATCAGAGTGGCACTGATGACTAAGTTCAGGGTCAATTTGTGGCGCACATGTCACATTGAGCTGAAGGACAGCCTAACTCTTTGGGCCTGTTACAAGTACTTGCAGACCACCTCTTCAGTAGAAATTCTCTCCCCCAGAGTGGAATAAGCACTTCATGGGAAAGCCAGTCCTTGAATCCAGGACATTTAAGCTTTACCATGGGCCAATCCAGATGTTAGGAAAATTTTTTCCACCACAAAACAAAACCATGCATATTCTAAACTGAAAACATGGAGGTAGGGGAGTTATTTGAATTACTTTAATCATACTTGTGTATGATCTCTCAACATAATTATGTTTGTAAGACAGAAACTCTCAAAAATGTTGACTTATAGACCATGAACAACACCCAGAAAGTTAAGCAAGACGAACCCACTGCAGCCTTAGTGTCCTCTGCTTATGGCACAACAACATATTCCCCAGATTCCAAGATCTTAAGCACAAAGCATACGTGCACCAAGACCTGATTATATATGTAGATCAAAAAGAGCAGGAAGTTATAGACTGACCAAACCTGATATGGCAATATAACAAAATATAAATAAAGCTACAAACAGATAATCACAGAAATAAAGCAGGAAGATTGGAAGAAAAGTTGGTAGCTAACAGAATATTCCCAGGTCACATTCCAACTTCTTGTCATCTGAATTTTTAAAAAAATGACATTATACCTTTCTGCAAATATAACTTTCCTGTTCAGCAAATGTGTGAAGCCTTTTGAATAAACAAACCATAGCAGGAGCAGATCTCTATGGAAGTAGTTTACAGCACCACAGATGCTGGATGAAGAAAGTTTTTAAAGCATCTCTGATGAGATCTTCAGAAAGAAAAGTTTTTGAGTGATATCTTTTATTGGACTAACTATGTGGTTGGGAAAGGTGTCAGACAAACTTTCAGGCACAAAGTGGACCTGAGGGGACTATAACTGGATTTTAATAGGTTGGGAACAACGCTTGTTGAATAAACAGATGTAGTAACAGGCTTTCAGGGTGGATCTAAAAGATTCTTCCCCTAGGAACTTCTTGGGAAGCTTACTAGCGTATGGTACAATTAAGTAACATTTTAATGTGAAGTCTACCATCCAATACTATACTAAACCAATTGTTTGTTCAAAATAGAAAAGCACATTACTACAATAAGTCTTTGAGAGTGGTGAAAGCATGGTTTGTTTGTTTTTTGGTTTTTTTTTAAGGGAGGGCTAACAAAAGACAGTCTACAAACAACTACTGCAATTTTTGTCAAACTGCATTGAAACCTCAAGAATATTCACATAGATTAGTGAAGTCCTTTTGGGAAAAAGCTATCCAGATGCAATCAGCAATAGCGCCTTCCTTGGCCTACAGTATTCAGTAGAATAAACAAAGTAACTTTATTTTAAATATATACAGGGTGGGGAGGAGGGTACGGGAGGAGGACCCACAATTTTGCAGGCCAATAACCATAACTCAGATTATAGCATACCCGTATAATATTCTAGCCTATTGGAAAGAGGCATTTTCTAAAACTTTAAAAAAATTCTCATTGTATAATGGATAAAAGCAGCAACTCAGCTTCCATTTATATTGTTGAAATCCAGCCAAGTATTGCAATTCATATTTTAGTGAAAGACAATGTTTGTTAAAAAGGATGTATGGTATGAACAAGATATGTTTCATAAACTTTTTAATAGCACCTATTTTTAAAAGGCTGTCTTTTTTCTTTAAGCCAAGCAAAATGACAAATCTCAGCAAAAAAGTATTTCTTCCTCAGCCCTCCCATTCTCAGGAAAAAAGAACAGAAAAGGAAAACTTGAATGTGCAAAAGAACAGGACAGCACATAGTAAGTAGGCCAAAATGATGAACAGCTTTTAGTGATAGGCTACTTTCATTTCTTCTAGTTATTTTTGGAACACAATGCCTTTGGTCATTGGTATGTTAGTATGACATCAGTCATTAGAAAGATATGCAAACCCAGTTAAACTAACGTAACACTCACACTAGCCAAGACAGACACATACATACTTTACATTTCATACCATTTAAATAGAATGTGTCAGATTACGTAATAAATTGTGAAAGGAAATTGTTAGAGACAATTCAGATTTATGACCATATTGCAATATATAATGAAGAGAGCAAGGTCTGTGGTTTGCCATACAGTCAATTCAATAAAGAGGAGAATATGAATAAGATGCTAGTTTAAATCAACGACTTACAAATGAAAAAACTCCAAACAGATTAAGTGGTATATAGAATATTTTCAATTTACCCAATTTCTAGATGTTAATTTTAATTATGGCTAGCATGTTAAAAAGGTTGAAACCCCTCTGCAATACCTGTAGTGTTCACACATGTGAAAGTGTGTCATTTAAAAATTATTTTTCTTGAAGAATCTAAGCTTTGACAGGAATTATATTTTTGGTACGTCCGCCTGCCATACTTACCAGAGTAGAACATTCACCCCAATTCTAGTTGTCCCTACACAAATCTATAAGCATATACTATAGTTAGTAGTAATAGTAGCTTATAAGTATACACTTTTCTTAGATAGTGATTCAGATGACTTTGTTTAGTCAATCTTGATTATCTAATTTTCTTGGGATAATAGTTAATAAAAATGTGATATATACGTTTTCTGAGGGAAAATGAAGGGTTAAACTTTCTGTCCCCAAGCATAAAATGTTTAGATAAATTAAAAGTCTGTAAAGAAAGGAAAAGTTAAGCAAGTGTTGGAATGTTTGTAATATTGGAACCTTTACTCTTAATTTATAGGTGTTAGAGTATTTAATTGCAAACATGCCAACTTAGGAATGCATGAGCATTTCTGGAGCCACAAACCAGGAGTTTGCCTGTGTTTAGCCTGTCAAAGTGTTCTGAAGCATACATTTTGGCAAACACCTTTCAAGCTTGGACCTGAACAAGTGGTTTGACTAATTCCACCAAATTAAGGACATCACAGGAGTAGAGGGAGAGCAGTTACCAACTAGCCAAATCAGAAAGCCACGGGATCAAACCAAAGGAGTGTCTAGCAGCAAGCCAGGAGTGGCACATGGGCATGGGTCAGAGACTAGTTGCCCAGATACTTCCCATTCAGAGGTTTATATATGGAAAGGGGTGTATCAACTGACTCCAACAGGCCAGTTCAGTGAAAGGGAGTGGGTAGAAGGTTAGGCTGTGCTGGAGGCTTCAGGCCAGCCTGACCCGTTTGTGGGTTTAGCTGTAGAGTAGCAGGCTATGCTGGTCAGGCTGAGGCTCCAGGTTCAAATTTGGGGCCTGACAGTAGTAGAAGCAGACCCATGTCCAGATGTCGGGTGCTTACTACACTCTGGAGTTCAAGCAGTTTCTTGTTACTATAGCACCTTGTCAGTTACAACTAGTTGGCACATCTACACATTCATTAATGCGCTTTTGATAATGCTCATTAAATTTAGTTCCTCCATTGTGAGGTACTATAAAAAGGCACATTGGGCTATTTTAATGCATATTAGCAAAAGTACGTTTCTACCTCCCTCAGAAGTCTTTAAATAAAAAAGGACCTTATAACACCCATTAAAAAGCAGAATCATAACTATGAATTCATTTAAATTTAATTGGCAAATTTTTATCTGGGACCTCATTGAAGTGAAGGTGTGGGAGGAGATAAGAGAGACAAGCAGAAGGTTTAAATGGCATCCTTATGGGATACTAACATGGGTAGTCAAGAGGGTGTGTGAATTGGGGTCATACCTCTATAGCAGGTTTTAGGAGGAGTATAGCTAGACACAGACTGAAAATAGACATCACAGTCACAGATGCATAGGTTAGAAAGGTGTGAACATGCATCCTAGCTTAAGAGCTAATACCTTCCCCTTCAGGCACTGAACTGCTGATAGGAGTCCAGGTGGATACAATAAAGCAACACATGACTAGGACACCTTTGGGGCAAAGTAAAATGTATTGCTGCAGTCAAGAGAAATAAAAATGAAGATTCTCCCAGCAGTTTGCAGGGAATATTTGCATTTCCCAGAACACTCAAAAGACCTGGCTGAAAAGTAGCAAAGTATTGCCCATCAGGAATGGGCAGGGGGAGAGGGAGGAGGAAACAGGATGCAGTAATTTGTTTTTTCATTAGCTGATCTCAACAGCTGAGGCAACAGAGAACTATTAAAAGGAACCTCAAAAAAGTTACACTGATATGTATACTTATGGCAACCAGGTGGCAAGTTTTTCATTTTATAAATGTAACACTTGTAGAAGGTGCTGAGTGACAGTGCCAATGACCACAGGCCTCTTGTTAGTCACCCTGCCCAGAAAGTTAAAAGCTGTGCACAGGACAGCCCCATGCAGGGCTTTCAAGCCAAGATGTCTGTTAACCCCGTTACAGGGCTCTCTCACATGCACGTTTAAAGTCGCCAGGCAGGGGAAGTCTGTCAACTGCCTACCACATGTGCGATTTAAGTTATTGTAGAAACCAGCCGCAAGTTCCACATTAAAAACATGGAACATCTTTGTAGGTGGTTTTCCATTTTATGGCACAATAAATTGATTGAATGTGTGGCACGTTACCATTAATTGCAAGATAAATGTAATGCCTGCCAGAGGCCTTACTGTTAGTTCCATTATTAATAGTAGTTTGAGGTGGGCAAACAGTGGAGATTCAACTTGGGATGTTTTTCATACTTAGCATTTTAATGCATGTCTACAAGAAACTAGGAAGTACTGTCCTGGCAAGCATAACTTTAAATACTTAAAGTCTAAAATTTAAAAAATAACTGACACAATCCAGATGCAGACTACTTCAGGGAAACAACAGCAACAAATATTTACTATGTTCTGTTGAAAGACTAAGAACTCTAAAATTGCCCTTTTAAATATGATTTGCTAATATACAAAGCATCCCATTTATTATTCCTAACTACATGCCACACTTTTGACATTCTCTTCTCAATTCCCAATCTTTTCATCATATCAGAGTCCTGGAATACTGCCATTATAATGCATATTGGGGTTGTTTTACAAACATAAGGTTGTTTTAAAAATTACTAACACATTTTCTGAAAATATGTTCACAGTATCAACATAGAACAATTACAAGAACTCTGAGTTTCTAAATAAAAAGCATACCAGGCTGGCAGTTCCCCATTCTCCCTTTTCAAGTGAGCTGCAAGCTCTCTTTTAGTCCTGTACATAAACACCTTTCCCAATAAATATAACTTCTTAATTAAGGGAGATAAGAATATTCCCTATTGCTGCATATCAATACGCAACATAGAACTGACACTGAAAAAAACATAGTTTGAGTAGCTTTTAACATGAGACACTTGCTTCTCTAACAGAGCATTTTGTAATAGGAAAGAGAGCTACTTTCCTTCTCAATGTAAACCTACCTAATGAAAATATCAACTGGAAGAATGACATGAAGTATAAACACATGGATTAGTGATAATGAGCCATAATTGCATAATTTATAACTTAACATTAATTTAAGTTAATTTATAACTTTGCATTCCTTTAAACACCTTGAACAGTGGGGGCCAACCTTTTTGGCAGTTGTATTACAAGTTAGCTCCGCACCTTTCTCAAGTGCCATTCCATTCTTTTCCCCCCTCACTCAGTTTGCTTTCTGCTCCCAGCCCTGTGCTCCCCATCTTATTTGATGCTCTACTTTCTACTCTTATCTGCCACTGTTCTGCCTGTCCCCTCTGCCAAATGCCCGAGGCACCACCTGCCTATGCCATTTATGGCACCCATGCCAAAGGTTGGACATCCCGACCTAGAACCTCCAGAAATCTGTGGCTCATTGTGCTAGGAACTATATAAATGACTAGTTTCTAGTCCAAGTTTGCCACAAACAAAATAAGCACAGAAGGGAAAACAAAAGAACACACTCAGGTAGGCTCTGGAGTGGTGAGAGACGTGCGGGTGAAGCCCGCTGCGCCTCCACTCTCCCGAAGCCCCCCAGACACCCCCTCAGCAGCCGCCAAGCCCCCTGCCGACCCCCAGCACAGCCGGAGGTGAGCGGGCTCGTGGTGGGAAGGGGTTAACTCCTCGCTTGCTGCGAGGAGGCCGCTGCCTGGTGCCGGGCCGGGTCAAGCCCCCGCCCAGGCCCCTACTTGGCCCAGCCCCCCAGGGAGCCACGCGACCAGAGCTGCGCGAACAGGCTGCGCAAATAGGCGCTCGAGTTAGCGCAGAGTTCACGTGGGAGAGGGCACAGGAGGGCACGAGACCCTGCCTGCGACCCCCCCCCCCAGCCATAGCCAGCCCCAGCCGTAGCCAGCCTACCAGAGGCATGACACGGATGGCCACGCGCCGCAACCCGAGGGTCCCCTCGGGCTCTACAACCCCTCCACTGGGCACCTCAGAGATGGCCACCCAGACGGAGCCCATGGTTCCAGGCTCCACGCAGACGGAGCCCCTGGCTCTCGGCTGCGGGGGCTGCCTGTCCCTTTTTCAGGCTCTGGGGCCCGGGAGCATGGCCACCTCCCCTTGCGGGGCCTGCTCCCTACTGAGGTCTCTGGCGCGCCAGCTGGAGGAGCTCCAGGCCACAGTCCAGAGACTGCGTGCCATCAGGGACTGTGGGCAGGAGATAGACTCCTACTGCCAGGCCCTTCTCCCTTGGGAGCCACAGGGGAGAGCTCCGTCTCCCTCCGCGACTAAGGAGGACTCTGGGACCTCCCGCTCTGCCCAGTCAGGGGCATGGACCAAGGTGGTCAAGGGCCCCAAGGCCCGCCACACCAAGGCCCCTGCCCCGCCGGAGCTTAGCAACAGGTTCGCACCTCTTGCAGCCCCGGCAGAGCCCACGCAGTTGCCAGCACCCGCAGGCAACCCAGGCTCGACTGCAGCTACTGGCCCCCCTCTCCCCAAGACAAAGCGTAAGATGTTTGTTGTGGGAGACTCCATCCTGCAGGGCACTGAGCGGGCAATCTGCCGCCCCGACCCCTTAGCCCGGGAAGTCTGCTGCTTCCCGGGGGCCTGCATCTGAGACATTGCGGAGAGGATCCCGCAGCTCCTCCGGCCCACAGGCCACTACCCCATACTCCTTATTCATGTAGGCACCAATGACATGGCTCGGAGCACCCCCAGCCAGGTCATGAGGCGCTACAGGGAGTTGGGAGTGGACCTTAGGGGTCTGGGAGCTCAGGTGGTGTTTTCGTCGATCCTCCCAGTCTCGGGCTATGGGTTGAGGAGGGAGAGGAGAATCCACGCGGTGAACCAAAGACTGCGGCGCTGGTGTTATCGGGAAGGCTTTGGCTTCCATGACCACAGCCCGCTCTTTGGAGAGAGAGGCAGTGAGCTGCTGGGAAGAGATGGCCTCCACCTCTCTCCCCTGGGGAGGAGGCTCTTCTCAGCCAGGCTGGCTGACCTGCTCCACCGGGCTTTGAACTAAGCCCACTGGGGGATGGGAGGACTACTGCCCCTGCTGGCCCGCTGAACAGCCCTTGCAAAGCCAGCAGACCAAGGCACTTAAGGGAGCCCACCCCTGCCCCAGCCCTGGCACAATCTGTGGGCAAGGCAAGAGCCCCCAAGGGCACACTTGCCTGCCTGTACACTAATGCCAGGAGCCTGGGCAACAAGCAGGACGAGCTCATCCTCCTGCTCAGTGCAAAGAAATATGATGTCATTGGGATAACGGAGACCTGGTGGGACTCCACCCATGACTGGACCATGGGTATAAAAGGCTATACCCTATACAGGAGGGATCGTGTTGACAAAAGGGGTGGGGGTGTAGCTCTCTATGTGAAGGAAAGCTACATGTCCCTGCAAGCTGATGTTGGCGACCGGCATGGACAGCTAGAGACCCTCTGGGTAAAAATTCGTGGGGAATTCGGCACAGGGGACACAACGGTGGGAGTCTACTACAGACCTCCCACTCAAAGTCCCGAGCTTGACCAGGAGTTCGCCCGGGAACTGACTGAGGCCGCTTGCTCCAGGACCTTGGTTGTCATGGGTGACTTCAATTACCCGGACATCTCGTGAGAAGATCACTCAGCTAAATCTGAGCGGGCGCAAAGCTTTCTCTCGTGCGTGGATGACCTCTACCTGACTCAAGAAGTCTATGGGCCAACGAGAGGCAAAGCGCTGCTTGACCTGGTACTGGCTCCGGGGGGACGACCTAATCGGCGACCTAGTGATTGATGGGAAGTTGGGTGACAGCGACCACGAGCTGATCACCTTCACCATCCGCCGTAAAGCTGGCAAGTCATTCAGCAACACAGAAGTCCTTGACTTCAGAAAAGCCGACTTTGACAAGCTCAAGAGGCTAGTCGGTCAGGCCCTCAGGGACCATGACCCCAGGGAGATGGGAGTGCAAGAAGAGTGGTTGCTTCTCAAGGAAGCGATCCTCAGTGCACAAGCTAAATCTATTCCAACACGGAGGAAAGGCAGCAAGAAGGCACAGCAGCCCCCGTGGCTCTCCAGAGACCTAGCGGACCTACTGTGGCTAAAAAGGAAAGCCTACAAAGGATGGAGGACGGGATTCACCTCCAAGGAGGATTACTCCGCGCTGGTCCGGTCCTGCAGGGACCAAACCAGGAAAGCCAAGGCTGCAACTGAACTCCAACTAGCTTCAAGCATCAAGGACAACAAAAAGTCCTTTTTCAGATATGTGGGGAGCCGGAGGAAAAGCAAGGGCAATGTTGGACCCCTGCTAAACCAGATGGGGCAACTGACAACTGACGCCCAGGAAAAAGCCAACCTATTAAATAGGTACTTTGCGTCAGTCTTTCATCAGTCACACGGGATGCCCATGCCTGCTATGGGACAGGGAAATCTGGGTGAGGGGAATCCCCTACCCTCCATCAATGCTGACCTCGTGAAGGAACACCTTGAGAAGCTGAATACCTTCAAGTCAGCTGGCCCTGACAATCCGCACCCCAGGGTACTCAAGGAGCTGGCGAGCGTCATAGCCCAGTCCCTGGCACAGATCTTTGAAAACTCCTGGCGCTCTGGTGTAGTGCCCGAAGACTGGAAGAAGGCCTATGTGGTGCCAATCCTTAAGAAAGGGAGGAGAGTGGATCCGGCTAACTACAGGCCCATTAGCCTGACTTCTATCCTGGGGAAGATCCTAGAAAAGTTTATTAAGGAGGCCATCCTTGAGGGACTGGCCCAGGCTAACATTCTAAGGGACAGCCAGCACGGGTTTGTTGCGGGTAGGTCTTGTTTGACCAATCTCATTTCCTTCTATGACCAGGTGACCTATCACCTGGACAAGGGAGAAGAGATTGATGTCATATATCTTGACTTCAAAAAAGCTTTTGATCTGGTATCCCATGATCACCTCTTGGCCAAACTGCCCAGTTGTGGCCTTGGCTCCACCATGATCCGCTGGCTGGGAAATTGGCTTCGTGGTCAGACCCAGAGGGTTGCGATTGATGGCAGTCACTCATCATGGTGCCCTGTGACCAGTGGGGTCCCCCAAGGCTCTGTCCTGGGACCCATCCTGTTCAACATCTTCATTAACGATGTGGACATTGGAGTCAGGAGTGGACTGGCCAAGTTCGCCGATGACACCAAACTTTGGGGCAAAGCATCCACGCCAGAAGATAGGCGGGTGATCCAGGCTGACCTGGACAAGCTCAGCAAATGGGCAGACGAGAACCTCATGGTGTTTAACACCGAAAAATGCAAGGTTCTCCACCTTGGGAGGAAAAACCTGCAGCATCCTTATAGGCTCGGCAGTGCTATGTTGGTTAGCACTACAGAAGAAAGAGACTTGGGGGTCATCATTGACCACAAGATGAACATGAGCCTCCAATGCGATGCTGCGGCTAGTAAAGCGACCAAAATGCTGGCTTGCATCCATAGATGCTTCTCGAGCAAATCCCGGGACGTCATTCTCCCCTTGTACTCGGCCTTGGTGAGGCCGCAGCTGGAGTACTGCGTCCAGTTTTGGGCTTCACAATTCAAAAAGGATGTGAGAAGCTTGAGTCCAGAGGAGAGCCACGCGCATGATCAGAGGTCAGGAAAACAGATCTTACCATGACAGGCTGAGAGCCATGGGACTCTTTAGCCTGGAAAAGTGTAGGCTCAGGGGTGATCTGATGGCCACCTATAAGTTTATCAGGGGTGACCACCAGGATCTGGGGGAACGTCTGTTCACCAGAGCGCCCCAAGGGATGACGAGGTCGAACGGTCACAAACTCCTGCAAGACCGCTTCAGGCTGGACATAAGGAAGAATTTCTTTACTGTCCGAGCCCCCAAGGTCTGGAACAGTCTGCCAGCGGAGGTGGTTCAAGCACCTACACTGAACACCTTCAAGAGTAAATTGGATGCTTATCTTGCTGGGATCCTATGACCCCAGCTGACTTCCTGCCCTTTGGGCAGGGGGCTGGACTCGATGACCTCCCGAGGTCCCTTCCAGCCCTAATGTCTATGAAATCTATGAAAAGGAAAAGAAAAACAAAACAGCCAGAAGTCAGACAGACACATCTACATGTGCCTATGACATGTAGATTGGTAGCCAAATAGGACTCAGATTTATCCAAGTCTAACTGTTCTATCTTCTGGGCGATACTGCCTGCCATTATCTATGGCCTTAAAACTTTTTTTTGCCTCTGAACTACCAGTTTCAGTGCAGGAAAAGATGACAAACATTGATCTTTGGACAAAGCTGCACAGTGGAGCTTCCCGAGAACTTTCCAAATAGTCCCTCCCTTAACTAAAATCAGGCCCCCTTTACACATTGCACTTAAGGCATGACTAATAAGGTAATGAAGCCTTAAGTTGTGACCCAGCTCGACATTCAACCAATTGATAGAACGCTAAAAAAGCAATAAACTACAAAGCTATTACACAAAAATGTGTAACAACTATGTAGCTTGTTCTAATCATGGCATTAATTGAACATGTGGCCAAGGGCTTCCTTGTGGATGGGAGCCCCATCAAATGAGGGTCTCCCAGCCGCAGGGGTGCACCACCTGGTGCTAGTTCCACAGCTGACAAGGCTTGCAGTGGTGGCAGCTACAGAGAGAAAACTGCCCCCACTGCAAGCCTCGTTGGTTGCAGAGCTCACAGTGGGGACAGCAGAGAGAACTCTGCCCGCTATAAGCCTTGTGAGATGCGGGGGTTTGCAGTAGTGGCTGGCTGTGTTCCCCCACTGCCCCCACTGTGAGCCCCACAGCTGACAATACTTGCAGTAGGGGCAGTGTTCCCAACATTGCCCCTGTTGCGAGCCCTGCAGCTCATGTCAGCTGCAGGGCTTGCAGAGGGAGCAATACAAAGAACACTGCCCTGCTGTCATCTGTGGGGCTCACAGCCACAGGACCTGGTGCACGGGGAGCCCAGCATCATAATCCCAAGCTCCCCCTGCACTGCAAATAAGGTGAGATAGGATTTAATGCATGATCCCACAATCACACCTCCTGCCATGCATGTGTGGCATAGCAGGAAGTGCGATTGTGTGGGTCCAGCATTAGATTCCATTGCGCATTTACCCACATGTGTAGAGGGGCCCTTAGATATGGCTCTATTTCATGCTTTGGATCATTTGTTTACCTTACAGCACAGTTGGATTTTTTGCATGAAGTAAACACAGGAACATTTACAGAAGATAGTTATGATACGCAGAAGTCCAATCACAAGAAAAGCATTTTTAAAATTAAAACAGAACTTGCAATAAAAGTACAGTTTTCACATATTTATGGCTGAGGTAACAGCTAAGAGAAATGCTTTCCCACCAGATTAAAATATTAATTCTACTGCATTAAGTTAAGGAGGCATAGAAGACATATTTGACACTCTAGGACTTGCATTGAGTTCAGTATATATTATTCACTCAGTTTTTGACCTTTGAGAAAGTAGTAAAATAAATAAATAAATAAAAAATATGAAGTCATGGAAGTTGCAAACTGCTTCTGGGCAAAGAGTCTGAAGTTCCTAATTTCACCTCACAATTTCACCAGAAAATAAGGTCATATCTATTGCACTACCTTGCCAGACCCAAGACTGGTGACAACAATGAGCCTGCTGATTTACTCCTACTTAGTTTGCAGCAAGCTCATATAGGCCACATCAATAACATCTCCCCCAGGAGCCTAGGAAAGCCACTGAGAAACCAGCTTAACATGCAACCAAGCCTACAGCTAGATACTGCTGATTAGCAGTTAGCACAATGCAGTTTTGGAGTCATAGGCCACAACAATGTGGCTCAGGTCTGAAGCTGGCCCTAGGTGTTGCTTTTCCTTGCCCCCTGTGCTTTGACAAGGATGTATTAGAATCCCCTTGTATTAGAATGTCACCAAAGCCCAGGAGGCCTGTTGACAGTGGCACCACAGGCCAGGTTTTACAAACCTCTGATATAAATAGTTCAGAGTGGTCAAGGAGGCACACCATAAACCTCAAGGGAATTCCCTAACTTGAAGGGCAATTCCTTATGCAGTGGCGACATGTAGGGCATGCACATGCAACCCCTAACAGGCCATGCTCCCCACTTTGGTGATGGGCTGGGGGGGCGGGGGGCAGGCTGGAGCACCAGTGCCTCCTGGCAAGTGCCAGCCAAGGAGTAGGAGCACTAGATGAAGTGCCATGGCCACTTCTGAGAGCGCCGCAGCCACTCCCCAGTTAGCGCGATTGGCTACAGGGTCCCCCTCCCCCTCCGTTCAGCAAGACTGGTAGCAGGGGGACTCTCCCCAGTCACTGACTAGTCATGGGGACACACACACACACACACACGCCCCCCCCCCGACTAACTTGGCACCAGTCACCCATGTCTTTATGTAAACTACTTAGTCTGAGAGAAGTCTTGAACAACACCTCTTCTTGAAAACCTGTTACAGTCTCCTTTCTTTACAAGTCTCCTGTCAAAACAATCCTAAAGAGTCAACATTCAGCAATTTAATTTCAGTACTAAAACTACTGCAAATTGATTGTTTTCTAAAAGCTAAAAAATACCCCCAAAGCCCACTAAAAATATAAATTAAACATGGTGTTGGGCTTCAGATAAAACCATCAGGATAGCAATACCCAAATTCTCTCAGCTACTCTCCTCTGAATTCCATGCCCCCAAAGAAAAATTTCTGACATTAAAGAGGTCAAGCAAGTCCATATATGATAATATTAAATGTCAGTCTTGAATCTTCACCGGTTCTCTCTAACAGAACAAAACTAAACTAAAGAATAAAAGAATTACTAGAGGAAATTTTTCAACTATTTAATCTTTGTGTCAAACAGAAAGGGATTCTACCTTTAAAAAAACAACACCACAGGAATCATAAAAGGGAGTTGACTAGCCATCATCTATGAATTGGAAGCTCTGATTCCTGACATTTTCTGTTGCATATTAATTGGTAGAGCTGACTTTCACATACCTTAACAAATTAACCTATTTGAACCACTACTAATGGTTAAGTAATATGGGGGCTTAGGACAGCTACACACTAACCCAAAAAGTTAAAACTGTCTGAACTTCCCAATTCCTGAAGCCCAAGTTCCTTAATTTCTTGGTGAGAAGAAGGGAAAAGGTTAGAATTGCTGACCTCAATTATCTAATCTGGTTGTTCCAGTCAACTAGCAAATGGACTCCAGACAGGAAAGAACTTGACAACTTAGCGTTAGCCGATGTAATTTGGAGCTCTGACCATGAGTAAGAGAAAATGAAACTGTGTTTCACCCTACCCCCACAGGAATTTTCTTTTATTATTATTATATATAAAACCTTTTAAGTTATCTAAGTCAAAAGCATTACAATTACCTCATGTTTTAAAGATATTTTTAGCAGAAAATTCTGATGATTCAGTCAAAACAATTCACAGACAGAAAAGAAAAAATGCACAATTTAAAGTGTAAATCAGGTTGATTTTTCAGTTCTTAGACTGCAAGGTCCTAAAGAGGACCATTTCTTTTTGTGCCTACATGCTGCATAGCAAAATTAGCCCCCAATCTGGAACAAGACAAAACCAAAAAGATACAAATATATTCCACTAGACAGACTTGAAGATACTAGACTTAAGGAGTAAGACTTCAAACAAACTGCTTGGTGACTTTGGAAGGCACATCTTAAGTTAGTATGCTGAAATTCTGAAAAGAATGAATGGTAAAAATACAATATGGTCATTTTTTAATATGCCTAATGAACAGGAAAAAAAATAGTGAGGCAACTCTTAAACATGATGGTGATGGGATTTTATTTATTTTTAAAAGTTGAGGTTAAATTGTAACTGAAGCAGTTCTGGTCTTTCCTGCTAGCTTAAGCTCCTTATTACTAGACACTGAAAAAATCTGTGTACCAGGTTGAGGATAAAATAGTACCAACAGAAAAATCGAAAGCATGTCAACAAAAAAGAAGTTGTGATTATGCGACTGCACGCGAGTATCCAACAAATTTCATGCTAAAATACCAAAGCAATAGTAAAATCATTGCTTTGCTTTCTCTCAGAGCTAAATTCACTAGTTTTTTTTCCAGCTTATCGGAAGCAAATTTGCTGTTGGCTTCCAGTAATTTAAGACTCACAATGCTAGCTCTTAAAGGAGAGCTAGAAGACTACAAGGTTAGCTTAAGCTGATTTTCTCTCTGATTTTGGGTTGATTTTAAAAAGTACTTGGACCTTCATTTTTTAATTTCTATATAGTCTCATGATCCTTATGTGCAAACTTTAACATATTTCAGCGTGCTTTTTTAATCTACATAAAGAAAATAAAGAAGATAGTTCACTCTACACATGGGTGTATGCCATGAGAATCTTCAGCACTTCAAGTGGTTGAAAAACGTTAATGACTGTTCAGGAATAGTTAGTTGTTTGAAGGAAATATTTAACCTAAATATTCCATACTCCAGATTCCATCCAGAAGCTAGTTGTCAAACAATCAAATGTGTCTGACCTAAATGGCTTGTGACTAAGGTACATAAGAAAGCATCTCTGCCTTTGACATAATGCAAAAGCCATGTCAGCAGGAGCTCAACCCCAGAGCCTTCATTGAAGTGACAAGGGAAGGAACAGGGAATAGTGCATTTTTCTGTGAATGGTCCATCACTGGAACTCACTCCCCATTCAGTTCACTAGAAGGTTTAAGTTTCCAGGCTAACTGCTTAGAACTCCTATTGGTCTTTTGGACAAAAGTTCTAGTACTTGCAGCATCAAAAACAAACAAACGATAGAATTATCTTCTATAGACAGAAGAATTTTACGTGCAAAATGTAAAAGTTTTTTACATTTGTAAAATCCCATCACACAGAGTGAAAAGAAATAATTTTATTACTATAGAACATCCAATAAAAGGAAACTCATGAGTAGGGGAGGTCTGGTTCTATGACAAAAATAGAACATATTTCTGAGGTCAACCATAACTTAGTGCAGGGGTTTTCAACCTTTTTTAAGGAGTGTACCCCTTCTGGGTACACTTCTGGCAGAGTGTGTGTGTGTGTGTGTGTGTGTGTGTGGACGGACGACAACAGCCAGATGTGGAGGAGGGGGCTTGCACACATGGCAGCAGTACAGGGTAGTGGATGGCAGCGTCAGCCACCACGTACCAGACCCTCCAGCTCTCCCTCCCCCCCCCCCCGCCCCGGCTCGCCCGGCAGCACCCATGTGGCACACATAGGGGAGCTGTTGCCCCCACCCCTGCTCCTGGGAGGCAGTGGCATGGGGTGGTGGTGCTCCATCCCTGCCCACCTGCCCACACATACCCCCTAGCCCCTTTCCAAGTACCCCCATTACTTACTGAGTAAACTCTTGGAAAAAATACTTAAATGGGGATTACACCTTGCAGATGTTTGCCTTCAAATGCCACACTTCCAAGGGCTTTTAATGTCACCAACATGCTCTTTACACAGAGTAACTAAAAATGAGAACACTATGAATTGAAATTTTTCTATACTTTTTAGTCATAAGTTAAGTTTAGTTGCATGCATAGGAAATATGTTCAACCATGGAGCTGAAAAACTTGTCAAGCTGTTATTTTACCAAGAATTAAAATAATTTCCTTAGACAGGATCTGTTTATATTCCAAGCTGAAATCAATGTGTAGTCAGGAAACCAAACAAACAAGCAAACAAAAAAACCCAAACAAACAACAGTTAAAAGTAACTGTTTTTCCAATAGAAGTAGCACAATCTGTGACAATATTAAATTGATCCTCACTTTACTTCCATCTACACCCAAATAAAAAGGCTGTTTGGCATGTCCTGGATTTTGAACTACTGCCAACAGTGCCTGGCCTTTTCATGCTTACCTCAGATGAAGCATCTTCCTTTCACCACATGTCTGAGGCCAACACTGCCTTATCACAAACACATCTTTCTTTTACAAGTTCCTTTTTTTAGATTTTAACACACAAGCAGCCTGAACCAAAGCCTCTTTACTTATTTTCTTTCAAAGCACTAGCTATAATTTTCCCCATATAGAGCTGTTCAAACACTCCAAAAATTTTGAAAGCACATAGAAATACTGAATGCACATTAGTACAAAGGATAACCAGAAAAAAACCTGTAACATGGTCTACTAAACTTAGGCCATACTCACCTTCTAAACAACTTTTTTATTATGTTAATTGCTACGTCAATGCATGCACAATACCCTCCCTCTAACCAACCTACTGGGGATCACATCACAAATACTGTTAAATCAGCAAGAAAAGATCAGTAGAATGTTATTTCCAGTCTAGTATTATTTCATTAATTCTGAAACATTAAGAGCTTCATTTACTAAAAAGTCAAATGCCGGTTTAATCAATAGACATTTTGGGGTGGGAGAACCCCCCCCCCCCCCAGTTATACCAGTTCACTCTCCCTTTCAGCATCCACTCTGGCCCTGTGTGACACAGGCCTATTTGGCACATACTGGGGACACAGGCCTTAAGCCCACAAAGCAAGAGTTACCCCCACGTCCCACCACGTTAGAGGGGGCTACAGGATGCACGTCGATTGAATTTGTGCGACAAATAAAAGACAAAACAGGGATGGGAATGAAAGTCATAAGTTAAAACTGAGTACACCAAGGAGGAACAATGAGCAGAGCACAACAGACAGTGCCCAGGCCTTTCGATATGCCATTCAGGATGGCAGGCTGAAGCCTACAAAGTAGAGCTATAAGCCTCCTTTGGTGGTGGGGACCACTAAGGGCATATCATTGACTACTCTGGACAACAGAAAAACAAAAACAGGGACAGGAGTGAGGGTCATACATTTGTAACAAGTGCACCAGACAGTGTCCGGGCCTAATTTATACATACTGGAGAACCTGGCCTTTGGCCCACAAAGCAACAGTAGCCCCCACTGTTAATAGTGGGGGCTACTGGATATGTCTCAACTGCCCCTTTGCTGTATCAATTAATCAAAGGAGGGATAGGAGTGACAGTCATAGGTTAAAAAAAAGAGTGTGCTGAAGGCAGGGAACATAGAGCAGAACACACAGAAAGTGCCCAGGCCTAGGTACCTTGGATCAATGCCCACAAGGAAATGTTATAAGCCTCCCCTGAGAGGGAGGTCATTAGGCAGACAACTTATTTCTCGGGACAACAAAAAGGCATAATAGAGATGGATGGCCAGAAGTTTAATTAGCATGCCAAGGGGGACACGCGACCAGAACACACCAGACAGTGCCCAGAATAGTAGGCAAGGAGGACCTATGGTCTAACCCAGTAAATGGCAGCTCTTCTGTTCTTATGTTACATGACAGCTGAAGTTGGTAGGCAGAGCAAATGAAAGGCTCAAATGAAAACTCAAGCCCGTACAGATTTTACAGGACCTGCAGTCTCTCACTGATTTCCTAGATGCTTCTGCATGTAAAAACAGACACGGAGGCCAGCAATTCTCAACCCAGGTGCCCCAAGGTCCTTTCCAGGGTGCTGCAAAGCACATCTAGTGCTGCTGGGTTGGCATGAACAGTTCCTCAGAAAAACCCCAGGATTTCCAGCAGCAATCCACTGCAGGGGGATTCCTGAGGCAATGGACAAATGGTTCTATCCTTTTTCTACAGTCAGAAAAAGGGAAGAGAACACGACAGCAAAGAGCTGGCCTTGTCAAGGGATGCTCCAGCCCACCTATGATGCCTCGAGGCTAACAAAGCTGAGACCCCCCACCATTACACCTTATGCAATGAGCCACACTAGTGTCAATCAGCAGTGTGAACTTGGAGCAGCCACACCCTTAGTCTAGAAACCTTCCCCGACTGCCTGCCCCCCCACTTGCACAGATGTGATTTCCCACTGGAGGCCTGGTGAGCAGGGGCAGGACTGGTGGGTAGGGCAGCCAGGACAGGCTCCAAAAGATCCTGCAGAACTTCAACTTGGGGCAATACATCAGCAGGGAGTGGCTGCACTGTAAGAGAACCAGAGCTGGGTGACACGGAGCAAAGACCACCCTGCCCTGCAGGGGCATCACGTCAAGGTGCATAAGGAGCGTTTCAAGCCACTTGAAGGGTTATTTGTTGTAGCCGTGTTGGTCTAAGGACACAGACAAACAAGGTTTCTTTGGGTAGATGAGATCTCTTTTATTAGACCAACTAAAAAGTTGGAAAAATGGTTCTTTGCAAGCTTTTGGGCTTAAACACCTTTCTTCAGGTATAGAGAAAGTCTGAACAGCTCTCAAAGACAAGTAAAGAGTTGGTCTATGCCTGGAGAAGGATGCAGAAAACTATTTTCCCCAACTATTTAGCTGGTCTAATGCAGGTGTTGTCAACCGGGGCATGCATACCCCTGAGGGTACATGACAGCAGCACAAAGAGAAGCCACTGGCACTTCCAGTTTGGCTTGACTGGCTGCCAGGGGACTCACTGCTTCTCAAACAGCCGCCGGGGGTACACCAACCAAAAAAGGTTGAAAACCCCTTGTCTAATAGATGAGATCACATCTGCCCTGCAGCCTTGTCACATGGGGATTCGGGGGCTCCTGGAGCTCGGCGCCTGCCAACCCCATCAAGTGGTGTAAAGCAGACATGGTTCTTTGGGGAGACAGGATCTCTTCTGTCAGACCAACCAAACAGTTGGAGGAACTGGTTCTCTGCACGCTTTTGGGCACAAACACCCTTCTTCAGGCACGGAGCAATTCTTTACTTGTCTTTCAGAGCCATTCAGACTCTCCGTAGAAGAAGGGTGTTTGTGCCCCAAACCTTGCAGCGTTGAGTGCCTTTTTGCACCCTGTACATGTGACCCCTGCTCGCACCACTTGCAGGTGTGGGTGTGGGGGCAGCCCAGGGGCTTAGAAGTCCAGGAGCCCCCAAATCCCGGCGCCACGAGGCCCCCGAGGCGGGGGTGACCTGCAGCTGAAAGGCCGGGCCCGAGGGCGGCGCCGGGCGCTTACCTTGGTGAGCTGCGCGATCTTCTTGCTCATCTTGAGGTGCAGCTCGGGCCCGCAGTCCGGCTGCGCGGGGCCCGGCGCCGCTCGCCCGCCGCCGCCGTACTGCTGCTGCTGCCGGCTCATCCCCGGGGTCGCCATCTTCCGCCCGAGCCCCCGCGCGGGCGGCTCCGCCGGCGGCCACTGCCGGGGTACAGCCCGCGGATAAGGGGCGCCCCCAACCGCCGCCAAACCGCGCACTGGACGAGCGCAACCAGCGACCGTTGCTGCCGCCTCAACGCCGTTACCAAGCTCTCACCGAAGTGTTTACGCCGGGCAGTGATGTCACTCGCCTCGCCCCGCCCCCAGCTGCTGGGGCAGCTGGAGCCGTGCGCATGCGCCCTCAAGCTTGCGGGCTCTGACCTGTAGCTGTGCGCTTCCCTCAGAGAGAAGTGGTAGGGTGAAGGGCTGCCGGTGTGTCTGACGTTTGGATTTCCTTTTAAAGTCTACGCTTTGGGAATGTGAACAACGTAGCTTTTACACACACACACACACACACACACACACACACAAGCTAAGTTTTTTCACATTCCTGAAGCATAGACTTTAAGAACAATACCAAAAATCCTGGGAGTCGCCAGTACTGACTGGCACAATAAAGGTAGCCTGGGCACAGGGACACGGTGGCTATTGCACAAGGAATTGGTGAAGTGTGCAATGAAAGGAGACGGCCCCGGGTGCAGAGTGACTATCATGCGATTGGTAAGTGTAATTGGTGACTTGTGTAATAAATGTAGATGGCCACAGGTGCAGAGCGATTATCCCACAATGAACTGTGCAATTAATTTAGACCATCACTGGTGCAGAGTGATTATTAGACAGTTAATTGGTAAATAAAATCACCACAGAGCTGCACCTTGATCAATGGTGTAATGCAAAGGTGCTCAACTTCAGGGCTGTGGCCCATGGTGCTGTGTTGTCTGGCCCATGGGGCTCCCCATCAGTCTAGAAAGTTGGAGGCAAGGGAGTGGTACCACTTCTTCCCTGCTGCCAAATCTCTGGACCCACAGGGAGCCCCTGGCCCTGCCCAGTGGGTGGGGTGCCTGAGCCCAGCAGGCAGGGCTGGCAGGGGACAGTGCTGGGCCCACAGGACCCAGTCTCAGGGCAGGAGGGGGCTGGGACCCAGTCATGGTGCATCAGGCAGGGACAGAGCAACACCTGGCCCCCAGGCCCAGTCCAGCCCACTAGTGGGCCCCATGCCATTCATTGGGCCCTCAAGGCCAAAAAGTTGAGCATCCCTGGTGTAGTGGTTAGAGAGCAAGCTGTGTTTTAGATTCCTGTATAGAGCCAGGTGATGGCATGGGCTTCCCTCCCCCGATCCAAAAGTTCAGCCATACTTAGACCCTCTGGGCTGATCTAATGGACATCAAAAAGAGGCCAAAAATGTTTATATAGCTATTCAAAAACAAGTAAAGAGCAGTAACTTATTTATCTTGCTACATTGTTACTAAGATAAATACCAGAGACCAAAAAACTAATAATTTTATGCCTAGTGTGAATGACAACATATAAAATAAGTATTCTTCTTGGAGTAGATTAAACAGTGGTTCAAGCTACAAAGGTCTTAGTGAAATTGAAAGGGGTATATTTATTTGGAAAATAATTTACCCAAGTTATTTTTAAATGCCTGTGCAAAATCAAAACTATAATACTTTTATGTGATAGTAATGCCCAAAGATTTTTAGGTGCTTCATAAATGATACAAAAGTAAGCCAATTTTGCACTATTTTGTTGCTAGCACTATCAGATGCATTTAGCCAGAAAGGTATCCTATGGTATGTACCTGTGGAGATAGGGCTTAAGAGCATGCAGCTCTAGTACTTAGAGTCTTATAAACTGTGATAAAGTCACCTTTTAATCATCACATGGATAAGCTAAATAAGATTTCACTGTAAGGCTGGGTTTCCAGACTTCAGTTTTGTTGCTCTTTCTGAAATTTCCAGTTTATCAATATCCTTTTGGAAATCTGTACACCAGAACTTGCAACAGTATTTCAGTAATAGGTTCATTAATATCCTCTGAAGAAGTTAAACCCTTTCACAATAGTCTTCTGCTTAAACATCAAAGACTCAAATTAGCCTTTCTCAACTCTCAGGATCACACTGTCATGTTCAGTTAGTTATTTATCATAACCCGTAAGTCTTCAGAATCACTGCTTTCCAGAACATAGTCTCATATTATGTGTGACCTATATCCTTTATTTCTAGGTTTCTAATTTTATATTTAATTATTGTGTGGTTCAGATAAGCCAGGTTCACAGGCAATCCCGGTCATTCCCTAGAACTGACCTAGTCCAATCATTATTCGCTCATCCAGTGGGAGCAACCTGTGGTACAGGTGCCACAAGTGGCATGGGCAGCTTGTGAGTGTGGCACACAGCAGATCTGGAGAGAACAGGTAGCACAGCAGCAGATATAACAGTGAGCAGAAAACAAAGCAGGACATTGGGCAGGGAGCACAAGGAAGCAGAAAGCAGAGCAGCCAATCAGGCAGGGAGAACAGGGCTGGGAACAGAAAACAAACAAGCAGATCAGGCAGGGGAAGGGGTTTGAGGGCACTTGGGGAGGGTGCGGGGTTACTTTGTGGCATACTTGCCAAAAAGATTGGCCCCCACTTATTACTAATGCACAAAGTTTGGTGTTATTTGTGAACTTTACCAGGAGCGATGCTTATATTTTCTCTCAAACTAGTTCTGGAGAACAAGGGAAAATTCTGTACTACTGGCATGAATCTTATACGTTTACCTGCTTGATTTTTATTCTGTTTGCCTTGCCTAAAGCAAACAGTGGGAAACAAAGTAATGGAAGAGATAAGAAACCTCAGAAAGAAAACAAAGGATCATTAAATGATTGGGGTAGAGATGTTAACCAAGAAATGCCTCTGTACCTGACTCAATGGTTTTAACCTCACAATGCCAGAGGCTAGCAAATGGTTTAAAGCTCTTCTCCAGAGAAAAATGGAAATGAGCAACAAGGGATCATTTATCCTAGAGGTAAACATGGTTCTTTGAGAAACTGAAGTCAATGTAGGTCCTGTAACCTGCCTACCATCCTTGTTTTTGGGGGCCTCAGCTATTAAAAAAAAGACCTAAGCTGTGGAAGAACTGAAGGTGACTCCTAGCTGTGCTGGCCTTTATGCCATTACGTAAGTGCACAAAGAGTATTGTGGCAAACACTTAAGTCCAGTACACACAATTACTCTCAATTATTCAGCTCACATGCTCCTGATACACATTGGCAAGAACATTTTGAAGACTCATAGACATGATGGGGCTAGTAACTATTTTTATGTCATAAAGAACCTTCTTTATAATCACAAAGTTGATGACACTATAAAATGTTTTTCCATCACTTTTAACAACAATTTTGTGTTGAAATTGATCCACTGTACAAACCGTCAAATGTGCTGAAACATCATTTTCTGACAGAAGACTGAGCAAAAGATTTTTGAATCAGCTGCATTCTGAATCCTTTTCTCTGCTTTCTGTGTTCCTTGACATGAATAAACAATAAATTTATTTTGATAACATTGTGAGTTACTTTATTAGATGACAGTCACAGGCTTACAGAAATATGCATTGCAAATGCCAAAATATAGGAGGACCTGCCCCACTTAATTGATCAGCAATATTTCTCAAGGTTACAATTTACTTTCAGAAATGTCATTGTACATTGGTGCCTCTGAATTCCAGATGTTGAAGGTTATGATTTTGTTTTGCAGCTGGGTCCATATTTGTGGACCGGATAGTTCCTTTTTAAGATCACTGCTGAAAGGGGCTTCATAAATCTGGATGTCACATGTCAAAAGTTTATTCTCTGGCTGGGATTGCATGAGAAGTCCAGACATGGTAGGTTTGCATTACATGGTTCAGTATCATCCCTGTGCCTTCTAGGGATAGTATGACTAGGGTGACTCTATGTCCTTTTTCTGTTGGAACAGTCCCATTTTAAACATGAGTCACAAATATCCCATTGGGTTTGTCACATGAACAATTTTGTTGCATTTTCAGTGGGATGTCCAGGGCTGGTGTTTAAAATAAGATTGTTTCATTCTCATTCTTACTCTCTCTTGCTTACATGCATGTGTGTGTGCACACGCACCCCACTTTCTTATATTCAGCACCTTCCCCTCTCCAGCTCACTTAGCTGAGACTGGACCTCAGAGTGTCCCAGATAGCAGCGCATCCCATTTTGACACTGGAAAAATATGATAACCCACTGCACAAGACAGACCTGCCTTAACTTGTACCCCTACCTAAAGAGCTCTTACATAAAAAACTCCTACGGGATTATTACTATTGGCATATTTTGTAGCTATTTATTTTGTCTATAAGGGTATATGGTTTGTAGGATGGCATTTGTTGTGTACATGGATGTATCCTGTGAAACAACTGAAAATCCAGTTAGAAAGTTTATGAGGTCTCTGTGAGTGCATCTACGTGAGACTCTTTACTGCATCTACATGTGCACATGCTTACTGCACAGTAAACCTCACTAATCATGAGTAAATTTGCTACCTGCAAATGCAAGTAGCAAATTTACTTGCTATTACTAACTGTGCTGTAGCAGTCATGTAGATGCCTGACCAGGAACAAATCTGCTCCTGGGCAGGTGGCCACTAGGGGGTGGGAGATTGCTCCCTGCTCCCAGGAGCTCCCTGTGGCCAGGGTGGGCTCCACCACTGGGGAGCATTGTGATTCTTAAGGGCATGAACAATGCATGCCCCAGGGAGCTCCCACAGGCAGCTGCGGTGGTGTTGGTGGCGAGGGCAGGGGAGTGGTAAGCACTGACCAGTGGTTGGTGATTGCCCACAGATGCCGCTTGTGGTGTCAACAGTGACGGGGAAGGGAGTGGCGAGTAGCAACCACCTGCAGACACTGCCGGCAGTGTTGGCAGTACTTCTCTCAGGGGGTGCACTGCCAATCTTAGGGGGTGCACATGCACTTCCTACGTATTGCCAATGCTTAAGGGGTAGCACTGTGATTCTTAAATTAGTGGAAGACAACAGCAATTTTTGCTTCAGACAAACTGAAAATAAACTAGTGAATTTAGCTGTGAGAGAAAGCAATGATTTTACTATTGCTTTGGTATTTTAGCATGAAATTTGTTGGATACTCACATGCAATCACATGATCACAACTTCTTTTTTGTTGGCATGCTTTCGATTTTTCTGTTGGTACTATTTTATCCTCAACCTGGTACACAGATTTTTTCAGTGTCTAGTAATAAGGAGCTTAAGTTAGCAGGAAAGACCAGAACTGCTTCAGTTACAATTTAACCTCAACTTTTAAAAATAAATAAAATCCCATCACCATCATGTTTAAGAGTTGCCTCACCATTTTTTTTCCTGTTCATTAAGCATATTAAAAATGACCATATTGTATTTTTACCATTCATTCTTTTCAGAATTTCAGCATACTAACTTAAGGTATGCCTTCCAAAGTCACCAAGCAGTTTATTGTTTGAAGTCTTACTCCTTAAGTCTAGTATCTTCAAGTCTGTCTAGTGGAATGTATTTGTATTTTTTTGGTTTTGTCTTGTTCCAAATCAGGGCCCAATTTTGCTATGCAGCATGTAGGCACAAAAAGAAATGGTCCTCCTATGGATCCTGCAGTCTAAGAACTGAAAAATCAACCTGATTACTCTTTCAATTGTTCATTTTTTCTCTTCTGTCTGTGAATTGTTTTGACTGAATCATCAGAATTTTCTGCTAAAAATATCTTTAAAACATGAGGAGGTAACTGTAATGCTTTTGACTTTAGCTATAACCTTTCAAAGTTATCTATATCCCTGTGGGAGGAAGGGAGGGTGAAACACAGTTTCATCCTCTCTTACTCATGATTAGAGCTGCAAATTACATCAGGACAGGAAGACAAGATTCTTTGGGTAAATCCAATATCTTTTATTAGACCAACTCACATAGTTGGAAACATTCTTCTTCGCAAGCTTTCGGGTACAAGTACCCTTCGTCAGGCCAGCAGCTCACAGCTAGGAAGAAACACTAAGTAGTAAAGTTCTTTCCAGCTAGCAGCTAGCTTGCCCGTGAAGCTCTTTCCAAGCCCCGTGCCTCAATCACTCAATTGGGGTACAGGGCTTGGACCCAGCCTGAGTCCTGTGACTGCAGAGCTTGAGTTGAAAGAGAAAGATTTCCCAGCACCGGGCCCATGTTGTGGAGCTGGTGCTGGTAACTTCCTGCTGCTGCAAGCTTGTTCACCAGCCTGTTCCCCACCCAGCTCCATGCTTATGGAGTTGAGCAGGGAACAAGATCTCCAGCTCCCACCCCACAATCACAGAATGGGGGCTGGGAACTTTCCTGGTCAGCAGCAGGTCCCAGCCCTGTGCCCCAGTTGAGTGATTGAGGCATGGGGCTTAGAAAGAGTTGCAGGGGTTAGTTAGCTGCTAGCTGCCCCACTGGTGGATCAGGGCAGAGGGTTGGGACCTGTCCCTCACCTGCAGCTTTTTCCAAGGCTCCTGCCCCTGACTGGGGAGCTAAGGCCAGGAGCTCCCTGCTGCTGGAGTAAGGGAGTATTGTTCCTGCCCCAGCAGCAATCAGGTCCCCCTGGGCAGGATGCAGTGACTCAGTCCCAGCTAGAACATGGCTGCCTTTTGGCCTGGTGCTCCCTGCCAGCCCCTGGGCTAGCACCCAGGGGAAGCCTAGAGTTCTCCCTAGCGGTGGTAGGGGCCCATTGCAGGGCCCCAGGAAGCAGAAGCAGTTTGCTATGATTAGCAGCAAATCTGTTCCCACTTCCTTGCATGTGTGGATGCCTTCCCAGAAGCATTTATTCACAAGTAGTTTACTCACCAGTCAACTGCTCCTGGATCTAATGCACATGTAGACACACCCTGTATGTGGTAAATATGTTCACCATTAGACATATAGACAAGCTTTGCCAGTTTGGGTATATGTCTAATGGGTGCCATAACTTTTAGTCTTTTTTGTTTCTGAAATAAAGCCAGTGTGACTGGAGGTATTGAGATCCACCCAAATCTTTTTTATATTCCACTATATACCTGTTTAACTAGGTCCTTGTACTTATGTATCTGTATGCTTGGTGTTCATATAATACCAACATTTATTTGTTATGTTTTTTAAAATACTGAAACATTATATTGACAGTTGCAAGATTAGCAAAGTATATTGGAATTATTTGTATTCATTATTCTATGACTACCACTAAACTACAGTTTCCCCTAGATCTACAAAAGCCTTATTTATAAGTTGGAATTAAAAAAGTATCTGAAACTGCTGAAATACCAAAACTCTCTCTGAATCTTTATAGACAAAAAGTATAACAAAAATTAAGTAGCCTTGTCATAATGTTTTCTGATAATCCTAAGATGGCAGAAAGTCAGCCAGATTTTTTCTGAAGGAACAATTGATAAGAAATTTGACCTGCTTAAATTTGCAGTCTGCTTCTCTAAATTTGTTAGCTAGCAGCCGCAACTGAGAGCAGGATGTACTTTCCAGCTGCAAGCAGTTATGTGTGGGGTGAGGTGAAGGGGAAAGTATCACAATTCCTATTTTTTGTTTCTGTTATGTCTGAGTAGTGCAAATAGTTAACAGCCAAGATTTAAGAGGTGTTGTACATTAAGGCAAACAATTTTATCTACTAACCCACAAATACTGAACTCTACCCTTTTTAAACGCACACAAATATAAATAGCTGTGTTTGTTACAAAGGACAGTTGAATATTTTCGTAAAACATGCACTCTATTTAAAAACATTATGTAAAACATTTTAAATAACAGTAAAGCTTAAACATTTCTCTCCGTCATACTTTAATACCCCACTCTGAGCAAACCTGTTAGAACATCATTACTGAATAAACCCATGGTGCCCTATTTTAAAAGTAAAGACCTAGTTGCTGATGCTGAGCTTAATCTCTGGTGAGATTTCTATGCAAGTCTTGAAAACATACAAATTAATTCAGACATGTTCTGTGAACGGCAACATATGCCATAAGAAAGGGAAAAAATCGATATTTACAGCCAGATGTATAGATGTTTGTCATAAATGACTCACTGAAGGCATAATTTGTGAAAAACATGGTGAATATGTAATCACTGCATTTTGTCTTTCATTGAAGAAATTATGGTTTATAGACAGGTCCTCAGGCTGTACTCATCACCGTGATCTCAAAGAAAAATAAAGAGAAAAAAATGACCCGGGAAGTAGAAGAACTTCACATAGGCTTTGAGTTGTTCACATTCTTTCTGTCCTCCTGTTCTCGCTTTTCCCTCTGTTTCTCACATTTTTTCTGATCTTTTCACATTACTTTAGTTCACGACATCATTCCCATGCCCTATGCATCTCCACTGTCTCTAGCACCTGTTACTGTGAAAGGAAAGCACTTTCTCCTCCCTTACAGCTAGCCTTGCTGAATCATTTCCATAACATTTGAAGGTATATAAATGGTACCCTCAAGACCAAGCTAGAATCAGAGATTTTGGCATATTGAATACACATTCAACATAAAGACAGCAGGATTTTAGTTTATAAAATACTTGTAGAGGAGTTTTCTTATTACAATTACTTTAGAGAAAAGTCTGGTGGTGCTACTATTAAGATTACCATATATCCAGGTTTTCCCAGACATGTCCTTCTTTTTCTTTTCCTTTGATCTCTGTTGGGGCAGGTATTTTAAAGCTAATCAAATGTCCACGATTTTGCTTAGTTCGGCTGTTTGAGGGGAACGGGTGCCTACCAGCACTGGGAGAAGCTGTCCAGGCACTTGGGCTGCAACCAGGAAATGCCTGGGGGCAGAGGAGAGATCCCCAGGGTACTAGCACCCACCAAGTTCAATTTAGTTTTTCTGTCTCAAGACAGAAGATACTCCTACAATCCTAGCACCTGCCTTTTTCTATCTATTAGTCTTGCAGCAGCAGCTGATCAGTATGGGGTGGAGGGTTCCAACTTGTGGAGGGGGCTGGGTTGTAGGCAGCAGCCCACTGTGTGAAAAAGGTTGCAGGGGTGGGCAGCCAGGAGACAGAATGAGCAGGGGTCTGTGGCTTGGAAGTGGGGGGCTGGGGACTGTGGGTCCAGAGTGTGGGGAATGGGGCTGCCGGTCAGGAGTGAGGGGCACCAGCAGTGATGGGGGGCTGCACGTTGGGAGTGTGGGGCAATGGAATGGGCAGGGCCAGGACACTGTCATATCGCTACCCTCACAATCATAAATCCCGCCCACCTTCCTGTGCACTCTGTAGGTGTCCTCTTCTTTGGAACTGGAAATATGGTAATCCTAGCTATTATAAAAGTAATCAAATGATGATCAGATGTATAGGTCTTAGACCGTGTTGGTCTAAGGACATAGGCAGACAAGGTTCTTTGCTTAAATTCAGTATCTTTTATTAGACCAACTAAAATAGTTGGAAAAATTCTTCTTTGCAAGCTTTTGCATACAAACACCTTTCTTCAGGCTGAGGAAATCTGCAGTTGTTCTGTGCTCTCCCCTCAATGGAATAGAATAGAAGCCAGAGGCCAGTATGTGAGAATGCCAGTCAAACATAGACCATCTTCCCAGCAACACCCTCCTAGCCACCATGGACATTACCAGCTTATATACCAACATCCCACACCAAGATGGCATCAAAGCCTGCCTTACATATCTACGAGAGCAAGATTACAACTCAGAGTACAGACCTAAAGATATTATTGAACTTATACCTTCCTCCTCACACACAACAACTTCACTTTCAATAACCAACACTTTCTCCAGACCATGGGCACAGCTATGTTCATCAAAATGGCCCCACGATATGCCAACCTTTTAATGAGCCACCTGGAAAAATTCCTCAAGGACAGCACCATCAAGCCCTTGCTATAGTTAAGATCTATCGATGACATCTTCATCATTTGGATTGAATACCTGCCTATGAACTTCAGTTCATCAACCTACTAGATACAAAAAAATCATTGACTAAATATAGACATTGGATTTATGGCACATCATAACTTGCCTAACATCTGATACCCCAGGTAACCTCTGTATTATTTACCAGCTATATTTTATCACAAAGTCTACATTCCCCTTCCCCTGTCCCCCCTCTCCCACATTTCTCACCCATTGACTGCCTCAATTTGTATTTTTACTGACTGACATTCTCACATACTGGCCTCTAGCTTCTATTCTATTCCATCCAGGAAGACGACAGAACAACTGCAGGATGTTTGTACCCGAAAGCTTGCAAAGAAGTTTTTTTCCCAACTATTTTAGTTGGTCTAATAAGTGATATTGAATTATGATAAAATTTCTGAATAGGAATAACTTGGGCACAAGTTACAAATCACAACTCCAGCTTCTTTATAGCTCTCAGGCATTGCTCTTTTCCAAAACCCATTCTAGGCCTCAAAGATATATCACTCCATTTAGAAGGCTAGCCCAGGTGCACACAAGTACTGTGCTCCTCTCTCCGGATAGAAGGGATGGGTGGCAGGCAGGAGTACTGTGAGAGGAATCTGCAATATGCAGGCTAGATCCCTCTACTCCCCATAGAGTCAGGCCAGGACAAGAGATACTTAACTATATAAAGATTTATTAATATATGCAAAAAGTAAGGGAATTCCTATTTACTTATTTATTTACACACACACACACACACACATCATATAGTTTCATAGTTTGTAGGGTTGGAAGGGACCTGAGCAGATCACTGAGTCCGACCCCCTGCTGTGCCAGGAAAGAGTACTGGGGTCAAACAACCCCAGCAAGGTGTTCATCTAGCCTCCTCTTAAAGACCCCCAGGGTAGGAACCAGCACCACTTCTCTTGGAAGTTGGTTCCAGATCCTAGCCGCCCTGACCGTGAAGTAGCGCCTCCTGATATCTACCCTCTGCCAGCTTGTGACCGTTATTTCTAGTCACTCCTGGTAGTGCATGGGGGAACAGGGACTCCCCCAATGCCTGCTGGTTCCCTCTGACTAGTTTGTAACAGGCCACTAGATTCCCCCCTCAACCTTCTCTTGTGGAGGCTGAATAGGTTCAGGTCCTGTAGCCTCTCTTCATAGGGCCTGCCCTGCTGCCCCCTGATCATGCGAGTGGCCCTCCTCTGGACCCTCTCCATGTTGTCCACATCCCTCTTGAAGTGTGGCACCCAAAACTGGACACAGTACTCCAACTGCGGCCTGACCAGTGCCACATAGAGGGGGAGGATCACCTCCTTGGATCTGCTTGAGATGCATCCGTGGATGCATGATAAGGTGAGGGTGGTCTTCCTAACTGCATCCCCCCACTGCCGGCCCATGTTCATCAAGATCCTTTTCATGACTTCAAGATCTTTTTCTGCTTCTGTAGTGATGAGAAGGGAGTTCCCCAGCCTGTAGGTATGGTGCTACCATACCTCCCCCCAGGTTCTTCCTCCCCAGGTGCAGCAACTTGCACTTGTCAGTGTTGAATTCCATTGTATTCTCATCCGCCCACCCCAGTACCTGTCTAGTTCTGATTGCAGCCTATTCCTCCCTTCTAGCATGCCCACATTCCCCCACATCTTAATGTCATCAGCAAATTTGAACAGGGTGCTTTTTATCCCCTCATCCAAGTCACTGATGAAGGTGTTGAACAGCGCGGGCCTCAGGACCGAGCCCTGTGGACCCCCACTGCCCACATCCCTCCAGGTCGAAAATCACGCGTCTACTACCACTGTCTGGGTGTGACCCTCCAGCCAGTTGGCAACCCATTTGACTGGTTAGGTGTTGACACCACAGTCCCCCAGTTTCTTAATGAGAGCAGGGTGAGAGACAGTGTCAAAGGCCTTCTGAAAGTCCAGGAAGATTATGTCCACTGCTACTGCTGCATCTAAGGATTTGGTGACCTGGTCATAGAAGGCCACCAGGTTGGTCTGACAGGACCTGCCGCTAATGAACCTGTGTTGGTTGCCCCTAAGCATAATCTCCCCTGCTGGCCCCTTGGGGACATATGCCAGAATAATTCTCTCAGAAAGCTTACCCAGGATCAAGGTAAGTCTAACTGGCCTATAGTTTCCCGGGTCCTCCTTCCTCCCCTTTTTGAAGATAGGAACCACATTGGCCCTCTTCGAGTCCTCTGGCACCATACCAGAGCACCATGAGTGCTCGTAAAGCCGTGCCAGGAGTCCTGCAATGACCTCAACTAATTCCCTCAGTACTGGAGGGTGGAGATCATCCAGACCAGCTGATTTGAATACATCCAATCCCTCCAGAAGTTCCCTAACTAGTTCCTCACTAACCCTTGGCCTAGGCGCGTGCCTCCCCTGGGGCTTAAGGGGGCCCAATATGGGAGGGTGGCTGTTCCGGTCCCTGCTCAGGAAAATGGAGGCAAGGAAATCGTTAAATATGTTAGTTTTGTCATCTGGTGTGACGACCAAATTTCCTAGCATGTCCTGCAGGGGCCCCATGTTACCCGGAACCTTCTTTTTGCCCCCTATGTATTTAAAAAAGGACTTCTTGTTGTCCTTGATCTGGGAAGCTAGTCCCAGTTACATCTCCGCCTTGGCCTTCCTGACTGCCCCCCTGCATCCACGAGCAACCTCAGTATAATCCTTCCTGGTGATGGCCCCTCCCTTCCATTGGGTGTATGCCTCCCTTTTAGCTAGAAGACACTCCCAGATGCTTTTGGTGAGCCATGGGGGCTTTTGCGACCTCCTGACCCCTTTGATCCATGTTGGGATTACCTCCCTTTGGGCTTGGAGAATCGTCTCCTTAAGGAGCAACCACTTTTCTTGGACACCTGGCTCCCCTCTCCTCCAGGACCTCAGTGCTTCCCCGACTATTCTCCTTAACTCATTGAAATCTGCCCTTCTGAAATATAGGGCTGCTGGTACCTCTCACTCCTGACCAGCAGCCCCATTCCCCACACTCTGGACCCACCACCCTAGGTAGGGGCAGGGCAAGTCTCTTCCCAGTATTACCTGGTTGGTGGATGGGCTCCACCAATCACAATGAAGATTCTCCAAGCCTCAGTGTGCCAGGCTGTATTGGTAAGTCTGCCAGAGAAGATAATCTGAAGTTCTTTTAACATTTGTTTCCTGTTGTGTTTTTATTTGCACCTGTGCAATGGGAGCAGTCCTTTTTAAAACAGAGTATGCCAGACTGAGCTGTATGTGAGAGATTTTGCCTATATATCCAGAGAATGGAAGACCCTTGCTGTGGATGTTTAAAAAAAAAATCAGGACTTGATTTGTTCTTACTGGTATAGAAATAGACGAGGTCTTATTAATGTAAAGTGGCAAGCACAATCATGCCCTTATCTTCACTAGGTTCTCTATTAACAGCTCCTGGCAAGAGACGGAAGTGCTTTATTTCTAATAAAGAGAGATTTGGAAATACTGTAGTTGTGTGTAGGCAGATGGGGATCAGAAATCTGACCAGACACGAAGATTTACATTTTTTAAGTCATTGCCCAAAATCCAAACTCATGCTTTTTTAACTTTTTGGATTGGTAATATTGGGATTATATAAACTACAGACAAGGTCTGGTTAGTTCTCAGTCATTAACTTTCTTCTACAGCCAATTCATGATTGACCACAAGATGAACATGAGCCACCTATGTGATGTCGCAGCTGGTAAAGCAAACCAAACTCTGGCTTGCATCCATAGATGCTTCTCAAGTAAATCTCAGGATGTCATCCTCCTGCTGTACTCCACCTTGGTGAGGCTGCAGCTGGAGTACCACATCCAATTCTGGACTCTACAATTCAAGAAGGATGTGGAGAAGCTTGAGAGAGTCCAGAGGAGAGCCACGCGCATGATCAGGCAACGAGAGAATAGGCCTCATGAAGAGAGGCTGAGAGCCATGGGACTCTTCAGCCTGGAAAAGTGCAGGCGCAGGGGGGACCTGGTGGCAGCCTATAAGTACATCAGGGTTGTGCATCAGAATCTGGGGGAACACCTGTTCACCAGAATGCCTCAAGGCATGACAAGGTCCAACTGTCACAAGCTCCTCCAAGAGCATTTTAGGCTGGATATAAGGACAAACTTCTTTACTGTCTGAGCCCCCAAGGCCTGGAATAGACTCCCTCAGAGGTGGTGCAAGCACCTAGTCTGGACTCCTTTAGGAAATGTCTGGACTGTATAGGTTTACTGGTCAGATTCTGTTAATAGCATACATTGCACTTTTTAAAAATGTCCTATACAGCCTTGATGGGTGAGATTGTTATGTCTAGTCTTTGTTATGCACAATAAGATTCAAACAAATAATGAAAACAAGTTAAAAAAATTCACAGCATTTTCAATAACTTAAGTCAAATTGGTGTTGCATTTACATTGTACTTATTTTTCCATTTTTCTTGGAGATTAAGTTATAGTAAATATCTAAAGACACTTAATATCTCTATAAAAGGGTCAGTGTGAATACTGTGCATCATTTTTATTTGAGGTTTTTAATCGTTTTCATTTCATTTAATAACCTCTCTGGCATATACAGTTATTCAGTTCCTTCTGCTACTTTAAAATGGTAGTGGTAATCTCTTTCATAATAGACTATATCTGTTTTTTTTATCATTTGTAAAAAGCCACCTACAGTTTAGTAACCAGGGTATTGTTTTTGAAGATTTTGCAATATTGCAAAAAGTTAGTATAGTAATTGTTTCTGTTAAAGGCTCACATTTATGATAAGCAGGTTCTGTGCATAGTATATAAAACTGGATTTGCCAAGTGGTTGAAAAGGGGAATAAAGGGACTAGTAGGCTGCTACTAAAATAGAACAGATTGCATTTCTATTCCAGACACAAATCACCATAGTATCAGAGAGCCTTCTACAGTACCACATTAAAAAAAAGACAAGAGGGGAAAGGATGAGATTACATAAGATATGTTAGGTAACAGTTGCATTTAATGTGCATGCTTTGTGATGATCTTTTTAGGGGGGCACTGATAAAGATTTTTCAGTACTGATGGCTGATTATTAACCAGCCACATCAGCTGATACCGATCGGCAGCCCGGCAGCTTGGAGATCAGTCTGGCTGGTAGTCTGTTGTGAGGAAGGGGCAGATGGGGAAGGAAAGGGGTGTAGGGGAGGCAGATCGAGGCCCCAGCGGTGAGGGAGGGAGTGGGGTTGGGGCTGATGCAGAGGTAGGGGCAGGGGCAGGTGCTGCCCAACCAAGGTGGGGCATGGGATGGAGCTGTGGCTCTCCCAGCGGGTGTAGGGGCAGCTCCTGCTGCTGTGTGCACCCCTGAGAGAGGCATGAGAGGCATGTGCCCCCTGGATCTGTGCTCTGGGTGGGGGTGAGGGTAAGCTGTCATTGTGTGCACAGGGATGTAGGCTGCCACTGGCCTCTTCCCAGTGTGGGGGCTGGGCCTGGGCTATGTTTGGGGCAGGCGGGGCAAGGGAGCAATAGCCATCCCAAAATTTGCCCACCCCAAAGCCCCCCACTCCAAGAGCCGCCACCAGCCACCTCTCCTGGCCTGAGTCAGCCTCAGTCCCAAGCATGCAGCGCACAGCCCACCCTCACCCCACACACAGATCGGGGGGGCACATGCTCCCCATACCTCCCCTGAGGGTGTGCACAGCAGTAAGAGTCCCTGCCCCACTGGGTCCTCCTGCACAAGCCATGGCTCTGTCCCACGCCCTGTCCTGCCCCGCCCTGGCTGCACGGTGCCTGCTCCTGCCATAGCCCCAGCCCCACACTCTCCCTCACTGCGGGGGTCTTGGTCTGCCCCCCCCATTTCCCTTCCACCCCCCACAAACTTACCATTTGGACACTGCTGTCCAAGCTGCTGGGCTGCATTCTGAGCCATGTGCATGCTATGGCTGCACACATGGATGTGGCATTTATCAGCAACATTACTGGCCACATCCGTGAAAATAAGCTGACTGCTGATAATGTCAATTTTCCTTTTATCAGTGCTGATATGATATGGACTGATGTATCAGTGCACTTCTAGATCTTTTATTCTTATAGCTCATTCCAGTCTTACTCTTCACTAGATCTGGCTTAATTTTCTCTGCATAAATAAAGCAGAACATTTATGTGAATTGTTGACTTTTTTCATTGTAAAATTGAAGCTAGCTAACTATACTGGACAGTATTGTTGTGGAAAAACAGATTTATAGCTAAATCATGAAAAATGCAGACAAAAACAATTTCAGAGCAATGTCAGTTCATGGTAATTAACATGAAAGGAAATAAAGTACTATATCAAACAGTGTCAAGTATCTGATTTGTTAAAAGACCTCCAACTGCATACAACATAGAAACCTAGTTGAATGATGCTCTCTGGCTGATTTTGGTACAGTTGTCAACTGGGTATTTGGTACATCATGAACCCTGAGAAGCTAGTGGAAAGATAATGTGTAAGGTGATCAAGACCAAGCTGCTGCTGAGTGGTCATGTTACAACACATGCAGTTAGCTTTTCCCCATTTAAGTTTGGATATGGTATTGTGACTTTTCTATTCAGATGAAAAACTCTGCCACCATTCTCTCTCCCTCAAAATAAGACTACTGCAACAGAGACAATGTGTTCTAGATAGATATATCAATTAAAACAATTAGAGTGAAACTGGTAGAAAATGCCATAGGTCACTCAGCAGAGGATCTTGGAAATCATTGGTTCTCAACTTTGTTAGACTCACAGCACCCTTCATGAGGCTCAAGGCACCCCTCAGAAAATGCTAGTTCTTGGATTTCACTCATTTTTTGACTATGGAAAAATAATACAGCAATTTTTTTATTGCAAGGAACTCGGACCACAATAGGTCTTAATAATTCATGGCGTTCCATGGCATTCCTGAAAGGATTTCAAGATACCCCAGGTTGAGAATCACTGTGCTAGATGAATGACAACAGAGTTCCAAGGTCTGCACAGGGGTGGCTGCGATGCCCCGTGTTGGCCACATAATTCTTGCTCTGGCTCTAACTCTAAGGGCTCTCACCTCCTTTACTGACCTGCCTTCCTTTTGATATTATTTGGAAAGGAGGGAGGCTGTCTGAGGGACCTGAAGTGAGCCTGACCTTGCTCCGTGTTGGGCTTTGGCCTTCTCGGCCTCCTTTATTTTTGCTGTTGCTGAGCTCTCTGGGTCTAGTTCACTGACTCAACTGAGCTGCAGTGTTCCCAGATATTTGTGTGGCCTTCCAAGGCCTTTGTCTATGGTCTCTCTTGGGCTGCTGAGCCTCCCTGAGATGTCTCTCTCTCTGTATCTCAGCCCTAGCTCCTGTCTCTGCCCTGCTTCAGGTTCTGTGCTCTCTGGTCTCTAAGTCCAAGTCTTACACTTCTTGGGCTCTGGGCTCCTTGGCCCCAATCCTATCTGTTCCAAAGTCTGCCTTGCCCTTCTTGGGCACTATGGCATTGCCCTTCATGGGCTGTATAAGATCACCCCCCTGTGCATGCTAGTTGTACCTCCACAGGTACTTTGAGAGTGCTGCATGCCACTTGATGCTCTAGGACCTCTAAGACACTCCTCAGGTCTTCTTTCAAGTGTCTAGTTTCCCCCAGGTACCAGACCCTCCTGATTCCCCCTGCAAGGCACCGGACCAAACTGAAACCAGACACAAGCCCTTCTAGCTATAAACTAGTACCCTACCCTAGGTCTTAATCAGCTACTATCCCTCAGCTTCCCTAGCTGTCTTAGGGACTAGCAGTCACACTTTGCTTCTCAGTTACAGACAAAAACCTCCAGAGAGCTCTTCCCTGCTCAGCCTCCAAGGCCATACTGTCTGCCCTAGCTCTGGCCCTGCCTTATCTCTCCCAGGGTCCTGTTCCCTTCCAGTCAGGTGACTCCCCTAGGTTGCTTACAGGTGCCTCTAATCAATCTCATTAGCTCATCTCTATAGCAACCCAGTCTCAGACACACCTTGTGTCCTGCAGGGCTCTCCCTGGGCTCCTTCTCTCTTAAAATGGTAAAATGCCCCAGGCTCTCTATCAAAGTATGCTTCAAAATGAAGGAAAGGCAGGCACAGGCTTTTGGAATGGCAGAATTGTGTTTGTTTCTTTATTTTAAAAACAATTTAATACCAGTAGGATTTTGTTCTTTTGTGATAATTATGTGAAAGCATTGAAAACTTTTTTTAGCGTCTTTATTTGAATAAAGGTTGCAGTTATAATACTTTACCTAATGTCTTCAAAAAGTGCTTATCTTGAAGAAAAACTAATGCTTGCATTCAAGCAAGGTATATCAAACTCAAAATTATTCAAGGTATGTAGGCATTTCCCTTGCCATAGCTATTTTATACAAAATATTTAATAAAAACATACTTGGGTAGAATCCTTTAATCAATACTGTTAAATTTCACAATGAAAGGGTGTCTGGCTGGCTTTTTACATACAAGGGTCTCTTGAAATTGATACAATTACTAAAGCTTAGGGGGAAAAGCTATTTTTACACAAGGTAATTTTTCATTATTACTAAATGATGACATTAACTATCCTCCTGGCAATCTGCACATTCCCAGATTAAGAAAAATATAGTTTTTTTAATATTATACCACTTTTCCAGAACATGAAAGGGAGATTGCAACTGAATCCAGGTTGCAGAACAAAAATTTCCATAGTTTCTGTATTTTTTATTTCTATATAAGAATTTGCTCAGTATCTTCTGTTTAAAAGCCTTTAAGCTATGTCTCTTTCCTATGGTAAAATGAGGTTACAATAAGAAGAGTACGTTAACTAGATTTATATAGCTTGATGAAAACTGTGGTAGACTTATTAGCAGGGATCTTGGTTTTTTCTCCTTAAAAATCACCAATTATGTGATTAAAAAAATCTCAAATTCTCTGATTAAAAACTCCAACATCTGTGGTTTTCTGTGATTAAAATGAAACACCACTATATATACACAGGTATCAGTTGAACACAATGTTTTATTGATATATTTAGAAGTTTAAGGCAATTTGAAAGCCTACCAGTGCCTCAGTCACTATAATAAAATTAATTCTAAATACCTATACATTTTGGCATCTGATTTTGAGTTGTTTATCATGGATAATCAAAGCTTCCCCTGCTCTCTTGAATGAAAGTCCTGCTGTGGCTGTCTCCCCACCTCACCTCTCCAGGGTTTCCCAGCCACTCCTCCCTGCTTGGCTTGTGCATGGTGTCCATGGAGACCTCAGCTGCACTGGCAGCACGCACAGTAGAGCAGCACAGGGGCTGCTCCAGAGCTTCAGGGAATGTGGGACAGGGGCAGCTTGCTCCAGAGCCAGGGTAGAACCACGATCTGCATCCTACATGCTCGGAGCAGGGGCATGCATGCAGGGGATCGTGGCTCTGCCCTGGCTCCTTACAGCAGTGACAACCTGCATGGAGTTGGGGCAGAGCCACAATCCACTGAATGTGTGCCCCTGCCTGGAGCATGCAGGCTACAGATCATGACTTTGGAGCAAGCTGCTCCAGAGCACCCCCTGTGCTGCTCTGTTTCGCATGCTGCCAGCGCAGCTGAAGTCTTTGTGGAGATTGGCACAAGCCATGTGGGAAGGGGCAGAAAATGGAGTCCCTGGCCAACCACCGGCCAGAGGTTTCCCATCCTTGTGGTAAAGGATTGCTAAAACATAACCAATCCAAAGTGAACACAGAATAAACCTCACACCATTCAACTTAACTAAAATATAACTTTATTAATACATTAAATATACTAATAGTTTCTACACAGAGAGAGAGAAAAACACTTAGTTCAATGGTGTCACCCAATCTCAGATGTTACTGTACTTCACAGAAAAGGTGGCCAATCAGTTCCTGAAAGTAGAGGGTAATGGCTGTTTTTCAGTCCAGATGCTGTTGGATGACAACACATGCCGAACTTCCTTGTTGCCCCCCTTTTATGCTTTTTCTTTAAATTTACTTCTCTGATGACTCTTCATTGCTGGGTACTGTTGATTGGTTTCCCTGTGATCATCATTCTGTTCATGTGCTTATCTTGTCAGCAGGTTTGTTGGAACAAAGGAATATATCTCATGCACGCATCTTAATTTGGTCTTTTACCAGTATCTTAATTTGGGCATGCCCTGGACTCTTAATCTGGTCTGTCCGTTAATTCCAGAAATTCCAAAGGCTCTGCAGTTGGGCACTGTCCAATTGGTCCCCTCTTATCACCTTTCATTAACATATCTAATCATTTTATCCTTCTGATTTAGTCAGTTACTGCCAAGTTAAGTTAATCTGAGCTAGTAACAAGGCTTACATTATACACACCTATGTCGATAATGGTGGAACATAAGCTACCTATGAAAACAAGCTCAAGGCTGGCTGATAGTATAGACACAAAATGAAAAAGAACAGTTCAAATACTAAGATTATAAAAAAACGTATCCAGGTTTTTCTTCTTAAAATGAGAAATTCGTGGTGAACAGAAAACCCGGATCTCTGCTTATTAGTAAGGGATTTTTTTGTGAATCTTAGAAGCATGCAATATTTCAGTACCTGTCTATTGCATGTGTTTAAATGATTCAAGTTTATTTCTAGAAAGATTTACAATGCATAGACAAAGTGTTAGTTTATGGTATTTTGTGTAATAGAAGTCATTAAATAAGTCAATGGTTTTCAGCTCTTTATGGAACATGACTGATACATTTACAAAAACATGCTGTGGGGGAAAATAGCTTTGTAAGAATAGACCATGAAAATGAGGAAGTCTGACATTTCTTCTAGAAGATCATGGAAAACTAGATCACTAGTAGGTCTAAGGGAAGAGATTTCAAGGAAGCATCACCTGTTTGTTAAAGATAGCAATTAGATTAGAACTCTAAGATATAAAATACAGCTATCTTGAGAAAAAAAAGTCACCCTTTACTTTTAACTCACATCTCACAGTTCCCAGCACATGCCAAAAGAAATCCTTTTACAGTAATTCTATTAACTGATAGCATTCTTAGAGATAAAGAGGACTGGGCAGTAATTGTACAGCTTTAGGACAATTATGAGCACCAAGAATTTAATAAGAATCTTTCTTATTTGTATCAAAGTAAAAGCAGAAAATTATTCATGCTTATAACTAATGTGCCATTTGTAATCAGTTTGCTAGAAATTTTGTTCAGTATATATATATTCATAATACACCTCAGACACCTATTTAGACTCTAAAATTTATTTTCCATAAAAAGATAAATGACATAATTGAAACTCTTATTAAAAGCAGAGCATTTTCTGTTACCCTCCTATTTTATGTAGAAAAGTACAGGTGCCTGAAGTAGCAAGAATTTCTTTTCAGAGCATCTGAGAAATTTTCTTCATTTAAAAATGAACAAAATTCCATTTAGATGCAGACATCCCAGTATCATCAAATATCCAGTCTTACAGATTAACAGTACTTTAATTCCTATTTTAAATTTTGTTAGAAAAGTACCCACTGCGTATTTTCCACTTCAACATTGAAAAAAAGAAAATTGGTAACTCCACTAAGTTAAAATTCCAATATCTGGCAGTTTCTTATTAGAAAGATGAAAATATGTTGGTGTAATTCAAATAGTCATGAATTACATAACAGTTGAGAACTTGACAACTGATGTTATAAAGAATAATTACTTTGAGTACTAATATCTGAGGATGTGTCCAGATGTGCTTTTAAATACTACTAAATGTACTGTGCATTAAGCTAATGTGCAGTAAGCAATTTTGGCAGGTGTCTACATGAGCAGGGACTTGGCATTAAATCTAATGTCAAGTCCCTCAAGCCCTGCCATGTACCCCTGTGGCCACCAGGGGAAGCTCCAGCCTCTGGCCACACGGCTGCTAGCATTTGGCAGCCATGTTGAAGCCAGACCCAGCTGCCAGCACTTGGCAGACTTATTGGAAACGCAGCCATGCCCTCAGATCCCTGGCCAGTCCCTTCCCTGCTCCAGAGACACATGCTAAGCATAGGGGCAGCATGTGGCAGCTCCCTCCTTTCCTATCCTACCTCTCTGTGCCTTGGCTGCTCCAGCCCCTGCCCCTCCCAGTGATGCCCAGCACCACACTGCTCCAGCCCTGCCCCTCCCAGCGATGACCAGAGTCCCATGCTCCTGTTGGCCATGGTACTAGCCTTGCTGGCCACAGCAGGCCCCTCCTGCCCAGGCCCCAGGAAAGCCACACACTTAACAGCAGGAGCCAGGTCACCAGCTGCAGGACACCCTGGCCAACTCCCTCTTCCTGCACTCCCCATTCCAGCCCACCTGCCTCACCACCCACACATCCCCTGCCCTCTGCCCACCCTCAGCACCACTATCAGGGCATGCAAATGGTTGAAACAAAAATACTTCATTACCCTCATAACACCCACCTCCATCACTTTCCCACTCCCCACTTAATACACAGAACCTCTTCCCCGTTCCCTCCTCAACAAACACAGGCCCCTCCCCACTCAAGCAACAGAGCCCCTCCACCACTCTCCCCACCCACCAGAAATAAGAAACCTGATTACAATGTGAAAACTATTTACAATGTGAAAACTACAATATCTTGGGTTTTTAAGCCCAGACTGAGGGGCTATGGTGGAGGCTAGCAGGCAGAGCCGGGGGTAGGTGCCCAGTACCCCAACCTCAAGTCATTCCCTTGTAGGTCCAGGGTCCATGGTGACTCCAGTGAGTGGTGGTCCCATATTGTGGCCACCTGACCTGGGATGGCACACCTCAAGGATGGGCGGCTCCCCCTCTGGCTGCCCCAATGAAGCCCCAGCATCTTTGTGAGGCACGGCTGGGTCCTTGGGCACATGGCATGGAGGAGAGTGGCGGTGTCCATGCCCTGCAGTGCACAGTGGGCCAGTGCCTGCTCAGGCTCCCTGCCTCCCCCCCTTCCCCAGTAGGATCTGGTGTGACATTGCTGGCTGCTCCTTGTGATGGGCTCTGGGCCTGTGCTAAGGGCAAGGCAGCCATTGGCCAGGGCTCCCCAAGCTGCCAGTGGATGCATCTGGGAGAAGGGCAGGGTGGGGCACTGAAGGCCTGAGGGCCCCTGCTCCATTGACATGTCACTGGAAGGGTCAGGGTGGGGCAGGGACTTGGGCAGATCACCCCTGATGGTGACACTTGAAGGGTTGTGGCCTGGGTCCCGAAGCACCAAAATACAGGTCAGCTCCCACATAAAGGCCATGGTCTTGAGGACATGACAGACTGATTGTAATCAGACATGGTTATTCACTGTGGCTGCAAGGGCTTGATCTTAATGTGGCACTGTCACGCCAACCAGGAAAGTCCTCGCTCCTGCCATCCAAAAGGGCCTCTTAAATGTAGGCATTTGAGCTCCCACCTCATGCAAACTGCTTTAGTACATCAGCACTGCCCCAGAGCACCACAAGGTGGCCAAACTCCTCCTGGGTCCAGTTGGGGACCCAGGTGGTCAGCATGGGCATGTGCATGTGGCAGGGCCAGGGCTCGATGGCATGGGTGACTGGTGCCTCCTAATACTGGGGGGGTGGTACCAGCAGCCAATCACCAATGGGGGGGATCCCCCACTGGTCGATTGCTGACCAGGGAGCTGGGGGTGAAGGGATAACATTTTTGGGGAGTGGGGTGCTGAGCATGCGGGTATGAATTCACGAACCCCCCCCCACGAAAGTCTGTGGGGGAAGAGGTGGTGGGAGGGGAAAGGTCCATGGTGGGGGAGGTAGTGGGGCTGGGGCTGGCACTGGGCAGGGATCAGGCTTGGGGCTTGGGTCTGCTGCACACATGCAGCTGCCCCTTCCCCCACACCAGGGGTCATTGCCCAGTGCTGGCGTCCATTTCCCCCCAGCCCTGCACTGGCCCTGGCTGCCTCTCTGCTCTGGCCCTGCTCTGGCCCCAGCTGTGCACTGCCTGGGGGAGCCTGGAGCTGGAGTGGGGCCAGCCTCAATTGCACCACTGGGCCAGAGGAGACTGAGCCTCTGGGACCCCCACCCTATCTAAGTCATCCCTGGGAAGAGCCTGGTGGCTCCTGCAGTGTCGCGGCACCAGGGAGCCAAGGAGTGCACATAGCCGCACCCCCGCCCCCTCCCATCTTTGCATGAGGCAAGGGCAGGCTGCAGCTGCAAAGCGAGCTGGACTCTTTCTGCTCTGTGCCTCACTACAGCCTTTGGAAGCAATGCGCTGCCATGTGTGTCCTGTCACTGGACAGCAAGGCACATGGCACTGTGCCACGCTGCTTTCAAAGACTGCAGTGAGTCATGAAGCAGGCAGAGTCCAGCTCACCTTGCAACTGCAGCCTGCCCTTGCCCCGTGCAAAGATTGGGGGGGCATGTGCCCCCCTTGGATCTCCAGCTCAATGACTCTGCAGGAGCTTGTCCCATGACCCAGCTCGACTGGGGCTCCATTCACTGTAAATGGGGCCTTGGCTGGACTGAGTCATGGGACAATCCCCACAGTGCAGCAGGGAGTGGGGCAGGGGCGGGGGTGAATCATTTGCCCCTACCCCTACCTTGCTCCCTCATGCACAGTGGGCGTCTTGATCTCCCCTCCCCTCCAAGACCAGAAACTAAAGAAAGAAACCTTACCTACCTGTCTGCTGTGCTAAGTTGGCTATGAGCCCATGCACCCCTCCCTCCTGGTGCAGCAGTCTGTGGCCAGAAGTGCTGCCGGTGCTTCTCTCAAGGGGGGCACGGCCAATCTCAGAGGGTGCACATGCACCCATGTGCATCCCCTATGCATCACCAATTCTCGACAGGGAATTAGTGAGGATATGATATGCTCCGTGCTGACCCTCTGGTCCTCCAAACAACTGTCCCTGTGATGCTGGCTGTGGACACCTGGTGGCGGTGCCCAGTGCAGGGGCACAGCCAAGGATTGGGAGCTGCACAACAGAGGCACTTCACCACAGGATCTGCAAAAACAGAAGACACTGCTCAGGATGAGCAAGAAGCAAGTGCTGGCCCTGCTGTCAGAGACAGCCAAGCAGCAGCCCTGGGGGGACCTCAGGGCTGGACAAGGGGTGGGGGAAGCTACAGCTCTTTGCAACACTCACCTGTGGCCAAGCAGCAGCTCTGGAGAGGAGACAGGCCAGGCAGAGGCAGCCTATGTTAAGGCCAGGGGGGCACACAAAGTGGTCCTGCGGATTGCACAGGAGCCATTAGGCCATTAGGTGTGCCCCAAAGCACAAAATGGCAGCAGGCTTTTATAGCCTGCAGCTAGGGGCTGCCAGAGAGTAGCCTCACCTGGCCTAGGAGATGGTTCTAGTCACGAGGCAAGGCAGACCCAGCACTAAAGTTAGTACCGAGTCATATCTATATGTGTTTTACTGCACATTAACTAATCATGACTAAATTTGATACCTGCATTTGCAGGTATCAAATTTAGTCATGATTAGCCATTTTAACTGTGCAGTAAGGGCATGCATGTGTAGATGCATGCCTTTATTATGCAGTAAATTGACCTACGGCTCATTAACATGTCTTGTGTAGATGCGTCCTGAGAGACTCTAATACAATTTAAGATTCATCTTTTAATAATGAACCTCATAGGCTCCTGTAGCTCTATTTTATAGGCATGTATACATTTATGCATACTTGCTTGGATGCATGCTTTATTGTCACCTGCCTGCCACCTAGCATATGGCAATTTGTCACTAATATCAGGATAGCAGTGGATAGATAAGTTACAGTCCCAGGTTGGAGAGAAATGTGCCACCAGATGGAAAAAAAATCAAATTTAAGGAAGTAAAAATAATCTTTCCCCTCCTTCTTCAACATCAGATACCAACCTTCACTAAGGAAATAATATCCACTTCTAGATATGTCAGACATTAAAAATGTGTTACCACTGTTTATTAAAAAATACTTCTAATATTTTATTTACTGAATGGTGGGTAACATGCTTTAATCTCAAGTTATTTTGACGAAATAGGTGGAAACCCAAGTGTTTAAATGCTTACATTTTCAGTCACGAATGATTATTGCTTTAATTTTCATCTGGGAATATGTTTTATGGGGGGGAAACAAGAGGGAGATAGGATGCAAAAAACATGAAGGAACAAACTTGATACTTCTACAAACAAGAATACAAACTTCTTCATTGAGTTCCTGCAGCATAGGTTCATAGTTATTAGGGGCTGGAAGGGACTTTAAGCCTGAATCTTTTGTATTCCCCATAAAGCATTGTGGCTACAATCAGTATTCAGCACTGGTTTAGTTTACATTATATGTAGCTCCAGGAGCAGATCTAGGATCTTATAAGGGATGGGGGATTCAAATGGTGGAATGCCAGCTCCTTTGGCCCTGCAGGCTGGATACAGAGCATGGAGGTTCTCATGGATCCAACCCAACTCCAATGGCAGGACAGCTGCTTGTTGATGTAGCTTTCCGCTTTCCCCCTGGTGCTGATTTTAGTGTCAACAGCAACTGAAGCCCCCAAATTTGGTGGTAGGCAAGGTAATGGCAGGCAAGTGAGGGCAGCATTTACCCCTTGGGTTTCAGATCCATGGCAATGCATCATCTCCAGCAGCCCATCTAATAAGCTACATACTCAAATGGGTTTTGTGACCACAACACTGCATCCCACTGGATCCACCCCTGCTTGGCTCTAGCACTCTCCAGACAAGTCTCTGACTTACACAGAACATCAAAACTCCTGTCCTGCCAATACCATAGGGATATTTCTGGAATAATAAGGATAGAGAAATATTTTTTTTAATGGGAACCACAGCAGCTGTTAGATGCAAGAAACGTTCTAATCACAGGAAATTAAGACCAGAAACTCAGTTCTTTACACTATAATTTATTTTGCCTGGAGAAATCTATTCCAGCAATAGTTACATTAAATACATCACTTAATTCCATTTTATATCCTAAAACAAATGTTAAAAAACCCATACCATTAGTGGAATAATGAGACTACTTGAATAATATTTATTTAATCAAGACTTGATATTTTAAGAACAGATCAATTCCAATAACAGTTTTATATAATTTATTCTCTAAGTGTCATTTCCTCAACATTGTGCAACAAATCCTTTTCTGTCTTGCTCTCGTTTACTTAGATCTTCTTACAATTAGTACTTTTCTGTGTTTCCTGAAAACTGAAGATGTGACCTTTGTACTGCAAAAGACACTTTTTATATGGTCTTATACTTGTATGGTATACAGTACACATACAAACACTGTTCATGTTTAGTAGCAGCCAAAACCAAATTGGTGTCAGATTACTTATTTTTGTTTTTTGCTTTAAATAGCATCCTTAGATTCTTTTTCCTTAGACTTTTCATTTCCTCTTCATGTTACTATCTTTACATAAAAAAAAACCCCTTCCATGTAAATATTTCAGTTTAAATTTAAAGTTGGACTGAATAGCTTCAAAGAAAGGCATTCATTTAATGGAAAACATGGATGGAATCGGATATTTTCTATAAAATGATGGGTGATAAGCAGGTCCATATATCATTGAGTTAAAAAAATACTGGATTACTACACATTCTAAGCACAAATTATCCTATCAAAAACAGCCCCCCACACACCTTTTTTTTTAAAGTAAGAAAAAAATGCTATGAAGAATTTCCCCTGTAGGTCACAACACAGCAGTATTGTATACTGAATGATAACCAAATCAATGCTTTTAAACACAGAAAGAAGAGGGCCAATTGTTAATAAAGAGAGGACACTGAAAAAATGTACACATTTGGCCTGAACAGCAAATGGAGATAGCAAGAAAAATATAGGTATCAGTATAGCTAATAAAGATTTTGAAACTTTTGAAGAACAGAAGGGAAAACCAAAGATGAAAGATAAAAGAATTACATGGAATGTTTGTTACAGTAGAAGGTCAGAAACCTGGAAGATGACATCTAAATCTATGTGTATAGTTAAAAACATTTCAGAACAATTGGAGAAGAATAATTTGGCCTAAACATTTTTTGCAGGGGGAGAAAGCTGTTGTATAACTTATTACTGAAATAGTATAACAGCAAAGACGAAGATGGCTGAGCCACATAAAGTGAAGAAAGTTACCAGATATAGGTTCTAACATAAACCAAGAGGAAAGAAAATAGAGGAAGGTGCAAGGAAACATGGAAAAGAACAATGTAAAAGGGGATATGATGGAGTTTATGTTATAGCTATATTCTTTCCCTCTCCATGGACCAAGACTTTGTAATGGTGGAGAGATTTGTGTGTCCCAGTTGTGACGGGATGCTGAGATACCTCCTGATGGACACATGGCTCCTGCTCACTCTGACCCTTCAGGGTGCCCTTCCCTATTATTTCACTTGGCACACCATGAAGTTGTTCAAAGGGCTTGGGTGGCTGCCGCAAGGACCTAAAGTGGTTCCAGTCCACAGCAAACTTGCAAGTCACAGATCCGGTAGCAAAACCCCCAGTTTTTCTTTTTTTTTCTTTTAAAATGCATTCCCTCCCCTTCCCCAACCATTTCTGACTTTTTCTTTCCCTCTCTATTCCCTATAGATAAGTATAAGTGAGCTAAGACATAGGATAAGCTTCAGCATTTTATTTTGGTAGCAAGCTGTATTTGTTTTGTTTTTTCTCCTTCTTTATATTGTAGAATTATTATGTTTATATTGATTTTTACTGTTCTATATTACTGTTTTACTGTACTATATGATTTAGGCCTACATACGTAAGTTAGCATAAGTCATGTCAAGTTTCCATTTTGTTTGTCAAGTCTCCATCCTGTCCCCAGGCCTGGTTGTGTAACCCATGACTCACACCTACCCTCCTAGGTAACTTGGTTCCTGAATGAATGGGGATGAATGAGGGTGCTTGAGAGACAATGACAGTAGGTCTAAAAATAGCTCCCTCTGAATGACCGAACCATCAACACCAATACCTGGACCAACGACCCAGCCCTTGGAACCACCCTCAGCATTCAAGAAACAAAAGATGAGGCAACCCACCATTGTGCCCAGGCTGCACATGCTCAGTAAGAACACCTGGAGCCCTCTGGAACAGGACTGACCTTGCCTGGACAGGCCCTCCCTATAGGAGATCAGAGGTAGTCTGCCCCATAAAAAGGAGTAGTGAAGACTGACTCCTTGGGATGCCCTCTCCATCTGGACCAGCACCATGCCACACCACCTATCCACCCAGAGGCCCTGCCAGCAACCCCCCTCTGGACAACACCTACTGGACAAGGACCCCTTTCCAGCCTGGATAGGTAGCTATCACCCCCCTCCCCCCATCCTCTCTTCAACCAAGGACTTGGACTCTGCTTCTCTTCCCCACCTGGACTCCAGCCCTTCCACTGAGTCTCTTTCTCCTGCTGCCATTGTGAGTGCGTGTGTGTGTGTGTGTGTGTGTGTGTGTGAACCAGTAACTTCATGGGCTGGGTAGTGTGTTGTCTGTTTAATAAACCTGTTATTTTGAAACTCCAAGTTGGGTTTTTGTCTTTTTCCTGACTGTTTTCTCCTTGCCACCACTTATCTGCCCCACCCCAGTCTCTAAGCTGTCAGCCTGTTTCCAGCCCCAAGCTCCCAGGTTTCTGCCTCTCTCTCTCCTTCCTGGCTATCTCCTCGTTTCCACCACTTATCTGCTTCCCCCGCCCCTCAATATCTCAGCTGTCTGCCTCAGTTTCCAACCCCAATCTACCTTAAGTAATGCCAAGCCTCAGTTCCTCAGCCAGCTTCTCTCTCTAGTCCACCGGTTCTAATCTGAGTTCTGGCAACTTTCAATCCCTACACTTTAACTCTCTCTCTCACCTTAACCTTCCCCCAAGCATCCCAGGCACACACATACATACCGTGCATTCCAAGTTAGGAACTTACCTATGTGTAGGTGGGTTGTATGTGTGTGAATTGGTGAGTGTGTGTGTGTGTGTATATCTGACATTGTGTGTATGATATATGAATTAGTAATCTGTGTATGTGTACTGAGTGTGCAGGTATGGACAATTGATTTTTGTCCAACTTTTGGGGTGTATAGTGTATGTGCTTGAATTGGTGATAGGTATGCATGTGCCTAGGCTAGTTTGGATGTGTACGTGCCTGAGTTGATTGTGTGTGTGAGAAACAACATTTGCAGCTCTGAGTCAGACAAGACAACTAGATATATGTGCAATTGTGTCACACCCTCCTGTCTAACAGCGCAATATTGAGATCCTGAGAGTTAGCATGACTCTACAGGGCAACAGTTTTTTTCTGTCCCCCTAAATTGGTGCCTGGGGTAGCTGCCCTGGTGGTCGTACCCTGATTAGGCTACTGGAGGCTGTTAATACTAGCTCTTTCTGGCTATGAATAAATCGTCTCCATTGACAACTCTCATATGTTATTTGTTCTAGTATATGATTAGTTATGTCTTTTCAGTTAAGGAATAAGACAGTGTTGCTAATATACATTATGGATTAGGCAAAAGGAGGTGGAAATCAGAGGAAAAGGGAGTTTACTATTTTAAATCAAAGTGTAGGAACAGCTGCTTGCTTAGGTGATTCTTCCCCTACCTTTGAAATAAATTCAGTTAGCATAAAAGCAGGAAATATAAATAAATAAATAAAAGGCTCCAGCAGAAATTTGCTTCTCTTCAGGGTATGACTTGTTGGCCAAAGACTGTAACATAAAGGAAGCTTGTAAGCAGGTTGTTTAACCTACTGGCTTCTGCAGGCAGGTTGCTTTCTGGGCTCTTCTTCCAGTCCTCCCAACTATAGCACAGTCCTTAAGCCAGAAAACTAAATAAGCAAAAGAAAACCAAATCCTGATTCTCTGTCCTAGGCACTAGGAAGGGAACCCCCCGGCTCTGGCTCTAGCACAACAGCCTGGCTGCTTGCTGTACCAAGCTGTTCTGCTCACAGCTGGCTTCCTTCCCTGCAAACTGTTCCCTCACAATTCACCCCTTTCTGCTATCTCTCTTGATTTTAAGCTTTGTGGGACACTCCTTTGTTAGGAGAATGCTCTACAGCTCTGGATCCTTAACAGGAATCATGTAAGAGTGTTTTGATGGCAGAAAGCCAAGGTAAAACTAAAGTAAACAGTAGCATGTACAGAGGTGTAGCAGTGCAGCTCTGCACCCAGGGCAGCTGTGATACAGGGGATAGCACTGGTTGCCATAGTGCCCACCATGGTGGTGGCTATTTTTGCACTTCCCCAACCTTCAAAAGTGGTGCCTGAGGCTGCTGCCCTTGTTCCCTTCCTCTTCAATTACGCTATTGAGTATGTGGGTAATTTAATGACCAAGTAGGGGAAGACTTGAGAAGAACTGATATAACAGGATATGAGGAATTGATGGACAATATGTTTGCATATCTGAACTTGGTGGAGTTGAGGCGTGAGAAAAAAGAAATGGAATGGAAGGTGGCACAGGGAGCCACAGCCACCTGGGTAAATTTTATGCTTGCCCTTCCCTAACTTATTTGAGAAGTGTAATCTTTTTCTATGGGTGCCAACTGCTCAATCCTTTCTTTTTTCTCCTATCAATACCAGATATATACTTTTCTCATTGAAAGGGTGAAAGCGTGTATCATTTATACCCTTTGACCACATTCGTATTGCATACCATTGAAGCTGTGCTGAGATACATATTCTTTAGAGGAAAATTTTGAAATTTGCTTTTGTTTCAAATGTGAGGTTCCCTCTGTGAAAAAGTTCGGAAAAAATTTGCATTTAAAGACTTCAATTTACTCTTTACTTGCTTAAAAAATCATTTTAGACTAGTTAGTTCTACCTCTTTCTAAATATATCTAAATAAGGGATTGTGGCAGTGCACTTTGGGTGCCTGCCACTTTAAGGGCAGAGCCAGGCAGCTAGCAGGTGCCTTATGGTGGCAGCCATTTTGATAACAAGTGATATAAAGGCTTCAGCCCAGGCAGAAACATTGCCTGGCTGAGCTGCAGCAGGAACATCTAGAAGGTAAGAGCATTAGGCTCTTGGTCCTGGGCATAACCTAAAACTGCACCCTGCCAGGGATGGGTGACCTAGTGGGGCTCTTGGTGGTGCAGGAGCCCCCAGGAAATGCAGGCCAGTTACCTCCTGGTGAAAGGCATGTCAGGGCACCTTAATCCCTTGCCACCACAATTTGGTGGGTATGAGGGCTATGCACAGCTGTGGCCAGCTGAGCCTGCCGGGGGGGAAGACCCCAGAGGTCGCTGGTTGGGGATAGTGGTGAAGGCCCTGAGAGGGCAGGGATGTAGGTGGCCCTGCACAGAGTAGGGTTGAACAGGAGGAGGCCTGAAGGGCTGTGTGTGAGGGGGAGTGAGTAGGGCTGAACAGGGAATAGACTTAAAGGGCAGTCCCAGGGGCACATGCTGTAGGGCTGAACTGGGAGTAAGTCTGAAAGGCAGTACAAGGGAAAGCCCCATGAGTAGTTGATTGTACAGATTATGAGAAGACCCCAGGTTAGGTCATGGTGTAGTGACCCTAGAGTGGGCATTGTAGGAACTCCATGTGTGGGGAACAGGCCAAGGCATGGTTGTGGATGCCTAAGGCCATAGTTGGGCCTGAAGCCAAATAGAGGGACTCAGCCAGAAGCTAGACGCGAGTCCTGACCCTGGTAAGTCCTCGGTTGAGGGGAGATTGAGTGTGGGTTGAAAGAAAGGCCTAAAGGTCAAGCACAATGACTTGCTGCTCCAGGGGAGGAGTGAGAATCTCTGTGAGACTCTGGAGCACCAGTCATAGTGTAGGTTACAAACATCATGTGGATGCCCTCTGCAAGGCATGGGCTGCAGTATAGGGGAGGTTCAGAGCCACAGATAGTGCCCCCTGGCATTGGGACTGGGAATGGGCAGCCTCCTGCATTATAGCACCAGTTTATGGGAACAGCAAAGTTGTGGTAGGCGAGACTGGGCAGACTGCCCTCTAGAGACAGGTGGGTAGGCCAGCATGATAATTAATTGGCCCTGAGCATGCCCCCTGTCACAGGGATATGTTTACATTACTGCAGCAATGTGGAGGATGGTCCCAAGCATGCCCTTGCCACCAACATCCAATCTGGAAATACATTCAGAAACATCCTCGTTGACATCTTTGCAGCCATGCTTGAGATCTCAGTTTCTGGTGTGATTGAAATCTGCTGCAGAGGGACACAGAGGAGCAAACTCCCCAGCACTTTATCAGATTTACAACATGCATGTGGGAGAATATGATGGAACTTCCCCATGGGAACATACTGCTGCCATAGTGTAGGAATATCTAGGATGTTTTGTCATTGTCAAAACTTACGTATGTCCTCAGTCTCTCCAATAGTGAAATGGTTTTTCAAATGGTGATACTGACATTATTTTATGAGTTTAGGAGAACCACGTTTTCTAACTGAGAGCCCCCATCCCTCCCCCCGCCCCCCTCCCCAAACCACACACAAAAAAATCATTTCTAACCAGCTGGACTTGCTATGCCAATAGCCTTGCTAAGCTGAACTGTCTGCCTGGGTTCTTGTGGGCTACTTAGGGCCCTAAGGCAGGAAGCATGAAACATATATAATGTGGCCAAGGATCAGTCCTCAGACTATAAGCATAAAGCTGGTTTGCTACAATCTTTTCCCATTATTTTCTTTATTTCAGTCATCCTTTAAAGATTTGGCTAAGAAAACTTAAGCTGAGACGTAAAGAAGGTCAATAAAAGACTAAATAATTTAAGTACTCTGTACATATCTACCTATTTAAGTCTATTCAAGAGGGATGAGAAGAAGCAAGTTATGAAGTGAATAAACAGCAGGAACCAGGAGTGCTTATTTTTACTAGTAAAAGTACTATTTCATATGCAGTGGAGACATCTCTTGGCACCAATGGAGCTGAAACTAGGGAAATGAAATATTAAAATGAAAGAGCATACAACGTACTTTACTATTCAAGAGGAAGAATGAAAGGAACCATTTCTTCTCTTATTGCAGAACACTCCTTCTACTTAAATAAGCTAATGTGTTAATTGGAGCTTTTAAATCTATTATAAAAAGACATTTGAGTGGGTTAGTTGTAGATTAGCATCCAGGAACAGTAAGATGTTTCTGAAAACTTCTAAATGGGTATTTGTATCTTTGTACATCAAAAAATATATTAAAAATAATTATTTTTTCTGTACTAAGTTGTCTTGCCAGCCCTGTTTAATAAATGGCAGCAAACACCAAGGGATATCAGACAGACATTATTTCTTTCAGTCCCTCAGCCTTTCCTTTGCAAAGCTATCCTTTTAAACAAACCATTGAAAAGATGTAAAACAGCTAACATTAAAAGGAGTAAGTAGATAGAATCCACCACCACAGCAGAAAATAGAGCAGAACCACATCTGTGAAGCAAATCATTTAAGTTTAGCATTACTTTTAAAATCTCCCCCTAACTCTGCCCCAAAATCTATAGTAGTATTACCATGATGGAAATTAAAAAAAAGGGGTGGGGGTGGGGAGGGGCAAGATTGACATGAATTGTTTTGTTGTGGTTTTTGATTAGCCTGAAAATATTAAAGTCAGTTGCATTTTTCAGAAAGGTTTAAATTTTTGGTAACATGTTGGTGCCTTATATATTACCTACTTGTTTTTGTCAACTTTAGCTTATATTTTTTCTTCTTTTTCATATGCCCTTAATAACCCACACCCAAAGGGAATTGATTTGTTTAGAACCATGTAAAAATTATTGCTTACTACTTCATTGAGATAAAATGGGTTTAAAAGATAAAACCATTAAGATGCTCAACTCCCTCCCAAGATACTGTGTTACCTGGTGTGAGGGGGTGAAGAAGGTGCTGGGCGAGGGTGACGCTGACGGCGGTGGAAACCGGCCTGACTTCCGGGTCCGGGCAGAAAGCCAAGCACTCAAGTTTCCCCCTTCCAGGAACCCGGAAGTACCCGGGTCAAGACCTACCCGGACAGATAAAAGGAGCCCGGCGGGCCAGGAGAGGGCCCCGGCGGATGCGGAGGCAGGAGCGGCGGATCGGGACATGAGCGGGGGAAGAGCCGGCGTCAGGGGATACACCCTGGAGTGGGTGCGAGCCGCCTGGCGACGAGGCAGGACCTTCTGGGGCAGGGGTAAGCCGCGGCGCAGCGAGGAGGCCTGGCCAACCGGCGGTGGAGAGACGAGCGGCTTAACACCGCAGGAAGCGGCAGCACCTGGCAGGAGCCGGGTACTGTAAGTACTGTAATATAGGGGCAATCACAGGCGGGGAAACCACCGCGCCTGTGATCCTCGGGAAGACTAAGGGGTGGAAGGAGGCCCCTGGGAGAGGGCGGAAGATCCCAGCCCAGATCCAGGAAGGGGGTCAGCCCACGGCTGATAAGGGATATTGGGGGGGACAGCCGAGGGGCCAAACAAACCCCGACCCCGGCAAACCCCTGCCAGGAACTTTGTGTTGGACTTTGTATTTTTTTCTCCTTTACAAACATTATTGGTGCTAGCGCCCTGACGAGTGGTCCGCCCTGAGAGGCGGCCACTTTTCTGGAGGATCGGGCGAGGGTGTACGGGAAGAGGAGCCCTCAGGACCCCTGGACCCCGCAGAGATGGAGTGCCGGTTCCGGACTGCACGTGCCACAATTATGAACCCCTAAGTTACCATCAAAGTCGTGGCAGGAGAGGCTGGCGTAAGCGCAGTGAGGACGACACACTCCCCTCTCACCAGGAGTCCCCAGTGAGACGGTCAGTCGGCGGATGGACCCCTCACACCTGGTCAAAAAAATTGGTAATTAAGTATCAGACTAGCTGATCCAGATGTTGAAGCTGCTATTTACCTCCTTCTAATGTCAATCCTTTATCACAGGGCTGCCCAACTCACTTGATTTAATGGGGCTTCTCATGGACTAGACCATCGTCTTCTGATTCATAGATTCATAGATGCTAGGGTCGGAAGGGACCTCAATAGATCATCGAGTCCGACCCCCTGCATAAGCAGGAAAGAGCGCTGGGCCTACATTACCCCAGCTAGATACACATCCAACCTTCTCTTGAATACCCCCAGGGTAGGGGAGAGCACCACCTCCCTTGGGAGCCCGTTCCAGACCTTGGCCACTCGAACTGTGAAGAAGTTCCTCCTAATATCCAATCTAAATCTGCTCTCTTCTAGCTTGTGGCCATTATTTCTTGTAACCCCCGGGGGCGCCTTGGTGAATAAATACTCACCAATTCCCTTCTGTGCCCCCCTGACGAACTTATAGGCAGCCACCAGGTCGCCTCTCAACCTTCTCTTGCGGAGGCTGAAAAGGTCCAGTTTCTCTAATCTCTCCTCGTAGGGCTTGGCCTGCAGGCCCTTAACCATACGAGTGGCCCTTCTCTGGACCCTCTCCAGGTTATCCGCATCCTTCTTGAAGTGCGGCGCCCAGAATTGCACACAGTACTCCAGCTGCGGTCTGACCAGCGCCCGATAGAGGGGAAGTATCACCTCCTTGGACCTATTTGTCATGCATCTGCTGATGCACGATAAAGTGCCATTGGCTTTTCTGATGGTTTCGTCACACTGCCGACTCATGTTCATCTTGGAGTCCACTAGGACTCCAAGATCCCTTTCCACTTCCGTGCCACCCAGCAGGTCATTTCCTAGGCTGTAGGTGTGCTGGACATTTTTCCTCCCTAGATGCAGCACTTTGCATTTCTCCTTGTTGAACTGCATTCTGTTGTTTTCTGCCCACTTGTCTAACCTGTCCAGGTCTGCTTGCAGCTGTTCCCTGCCCTCCGGCGTGTCCACTTCGCCCCATAGCTTAGTGTCATCTGCAAACTTGGACAGAGTACATTTCACCCCCTCGTCCAAGTCGCTGATGAAGACATTAAAGAGTATCGGTCCAAGCACCGAGCCCTGCGGGACCCCACTGCCCACACTCTTCCAGGTCGAAACCGACCCATCCACCACGACTCTCTGGGTGCGACCCTCCAGCCAATTCTCCACCCACCGGACTGTGCAGTCATCCAAGTCACAGCCCCTTAACTTGTTCACCAGTATGGGGTGGGATACCGTATCAAAGGCCTTCCTGAAGTCCAAGTATACGACATCCACCCCTCCTCCTGCGTCGAGGCGTTTTGTGACCTGGTCATAAAAAGAGACTAGATTGGTCAGGCACGATCTACCTGCCACGAACCCGTGCTGGTTTCCCCTCAGCATAATTTGTCCTGCCGGGCTCTCACAAATGTGAGCCTTGATGATTTTTTCAAAGATTTTGCCAAGGATGGAGGTGAGACTGACTGGCCTATAGTTACCCGGGTCCTCCTTCCTCCCCTTCTTGAAAATGGGAACCACATTGGCCCTTTTCCAGTCCTCCGGGACTTGACCCATGCGCCACGAGCGTTCAAATATTCCCGCCAGTGGCTCTGCAATGATGTCGGCCAGTGCCTTCAGTACCCTCGGATGGAGCTCATCCGGGCCTGCCGACTTAAAGGCATCCAGTTCTTCCAAGTGACCCTGCACCACCTCAGGGTCCACGCATGGAAGTCTGGTGCCTTGCTGCTGCCTCCCTACACTCCCAGTGAGAGACTTGTCATGCCTCTCGCTTAGGAACACTGAGGCGAAGAACTCGTTGAGGAGTTCAGCCTTGTCCCCTCTGTCCGTCACCAATTGTTTCTGCCCATTTAGCAGGGGTCCTATTCCTCCCTGGGCCTTCCTTTTACTCCCTATATATCTAAAAAACAATTTCTTATTGTCTTTTACTTGGGTTGCCATCCTCAGCTCCATGGTAGCTTTGGCCTGTCTAACTGCCTCCCTACAAGCACGAGCAGAAGAGGTATATTCCTCTTTGGTGATCTCTCCCTGTTTCCACTTTTTATGTGCTCCCCTTTTGGCCCTTAGTCTGCCCTGGATTTCTCTGGTCAGCCAGGGAAGCCTCCTGGCCCCTTTCCCTCTTTTACCTCGCACGGGGATCGTCTCGCTTTGTGCTCGAAGGATAGCTTCCTTAAGGCACAGCCACCCTTCTTGGGCTCCCATCATTTCAAAACTACTACTCTGCAGTGCGTCCTTCACTAATCGCCTGAGTTCACTGAAATCAGCTTTCCTAAAGTCCAGCACGTTCACCCTACTGGTTACCTTACCCACTCGACGCCTTATGTTGAATTGTACTTTTAGGTGATCACTGTCCCCCAGATGGCTACCGATCTGTAGGTCCCCTACTATGTCATCCCCCGTTGCCAATACCAGATCCAGTAAGGCATTCCCCCTAGTGGGACCATGTACCTCCTGCGTCAGGTGGAGGTCCTGTACACAGGTTAGAAACCTGCGTGAGCGGTGGGACTTTGCTGTCTGTGTCTCCCAGCAGATGTCCGGGTAGTTTAGGTCCCCCATGACCACCGCCTCTTTAGCTTTTATGGTCTCCGAGAGTTGCCTCAGGAGCCCCAAATCTATTTCTTCCCCTTGATGTGGGGGTCTGTAGCAGACCCCTACCACCAAATCCTTTTCTCCTTGCCCCCCATGTAGCCTAACCCACAGTCCTTCTACTTCCTCATCCTTTGATTCTGTCTTGATGAGGGTTGATGTATATTGCTCCTTAACATAGAGCGCAACCCCTCCCCCCCTTTTCCCCACTCTGTCCTTTCTGTACAATCTATAGCCCTCAATATGTACCGCCCAGTCGTGGGATGAATCCCACCAGGTTTCCGTCAGCCCCACTAAGTCGTAGTCGTTTAGTGCAACCAGGAGCGCTAGTTCATCCTGCTTGTTCCCCATGCTCCTAGCATTAGTATATAGGCACTTGAGCCCTGTGACTGGTGCTTTTGCTACCCCCTCGCTCCAAGTCCTAAAGGGCTTTTTGTCTCTAACCTTCCCGTTCCTTACCTGTGCCGTATTGCTGTCCACCCCCTGTCTTTCACGTTCCCAAAGCTCTCTTTCTTCAGGCTGGGCTGTCTTTGTGGGTGCCACCTGGTTTGGTGGTCCACAGCTTCCCCCACCCTCATCTTCCCCTCCCCCCGACGAGCCTAGTTTAAAGCCCGCCGGAGGAGATCCGCCAACCTGGAAGAAAACACACGCTTACCTTTGGGGGACAGGTGAAGCCCATCCCAGCTGAGCATGTCCCTCGTTGTAATGTGTGGGTCATTGTCCAGGAAGCCGAAGCCTGCCTCGAGACACCACTGCCGAAGCCGCCAGTTGGTCTCTCGGATGCAGTTCTCATGCCGTCTTCCGCGTCCGTTCACTGGTAGGATGGAAGAGAATACCACCTGTGCACCGAATTCCCTCAGCACGCCGCCCAGAGCCTGGTAGTCTGCCATCAGGTGATCGGGGGTTCTCCTGGCTGCATCATTAGTACCCACATGGACAAGGACCATGGGGTAGTAATCGGTGGGCTTGATCCTGGCTTGGATTACCTCCGTCACATCCCGAATCTTAGCTCCAGGCAGGCAGTAGACCTCTCATGCTGAAGGGTCCTGGCGACAAATGGGCCCTTCCGTACCTCTCAGGATGGAATCGCCTATGACGAGCACGCGTCTCCTCCTCTTCTGGGTCCTCTCGGATCTCTTGATCTGTTTGGAGTGTGAAGAATGTGGCATTTCTTCCTACCCAAGGGTTTCCTCCTCCCTTTCCATCTCCTGCAGAGTCACCAAGGCCTCGTACCTGTTCTCCAGTCGGACTGGAGTGAGGTGGGGTGGGGTGGTGGAATGGTGGGGTGAGAAGCAGCAGCATTAACTCTTACATGCTGACTGTACCCTGCTAATAAAAGGTGTCCCTAATGGAGGGTCCAGACCTGGAAACTTGATGACAAGATGATCAGCACCCATGGGGTAACACCATTCCCATTTACCCCCCCACCATCAAAAAATATCCCTAACACCCAGAAGCTACCCCTCTCCCTCCCCCACCCTCCAGGTGCTTCTCTAGTGGCACAAAGGCTTTGGCACCTGCAGGGTCCCCACTGCAGAATTTCCAACCCCTTGAGCCATGATTTAACCACTTGAGGTCATTCACATGTAACCTGTGGGCCACCATTTGTCAACAGAATGAAATTGCAACTCTTCAGTAATCTGGGACTGTCTCTGCTCCACAGTGGTGACATGTAGGGGGTGCACATGCACCCCTTGAGAGTGCTGGTGCATCCCCTGACAGGCCACATTCCTTGCTTAGGTGACAGGCACGTGGAAGTACCAGTGCCCTCTCAGCCAGGGAGTGGTAGCGTCAGATGTAGCGCCACAGCCACTTCTGGGAGATTGGCTTTGTGGGGGGAATCTTCCTGCCTCCCGGTAGGTGATATTGGCTGGGAGGGCACGTGCCCCTCCCCCCCAACCAAGGTGGCACCACACTATGCCCGAAAGCTTGCCCCAAATTTTTTTCACCCAACTATTCAGTTGGTCTAATAAAAGATAATCACATCTACTCAAAGAAACTTGACTGCCTATGTCCTTAGATCAACACAGCTACAACCCAAAACCCAGAGTGTTAAGAATGTTCTGCCCTGTTTTGGTCTTTCTGAGTTTTTGTAACAGAAGAACTGCTCTAGCATTTTTCTGTAGTTAAATCGTGAGTGAAAACTTAAAAGCTGATATTTTCTGAGGGGTGCCTTGAGTCTAAAAGAGTTAAGAACCACTGCATGACACAAATTCCTCCCAGTTTGTCTGAGTTCAGTAGCTCTGGACAGGCTACTACTCAGTTGCTTTGATGTCACCTGGACAGTCCAGCTACACAAAGCAGTGGTGAAAGGTGGGAGAATGTTCAGTGAAGATTACAGCTGCTAATATCTCTAGAAATGTAATCTTCATCTCCATTCTTGAAAGAATTCACACAGAACTATGAAACCTCAAGTTTTCAAGCTACCCCACAAGGCTGAGAGGCTGGGTCTGGCACATGGGCAGGGCTAGAGCGATTGCCCAGTCAGGTTGCTAGGAAGGGCTGGGGTGGGGGCTCCCTTCCCTTGGGCTGGGGAGCAGGGGTTTGGTTGCCTCAGCTCTGTGACAGGCCAGGGGCAGGGCCAGCTGTGCTCCACTGGAGCAGACAGTCGTGCAGAGGCTAGACCACCTGCCCAGTGAGGGGAGGATGGTGGGGGAAGCATAAAGCGTCCTGGGATGTTGGGGGGCCGTGAGATAACTTGCGTCAGGAGGGCATTTGGGACAGAAGTTACATAGACCAGTTTACCCTAAAACTGTTAAGTCTTATACTACATCCATCCAGATCTATCTTAAACCAGTTTTGGTCATTTTGAAACTGGTCTGGATGCACTGAACTTTTGTTCTGTTACAGGTATAAATGGTTTTTTGATCACTTATAGCAAGTTGTGTGTAAAGTCTGTCCCTAGCCTTTGAGTGCTACTCTGATCCCCTTCCTCTGTCCAATCTACTGCTCTGCTTTCTGCCTCCAGCCCTGTGCTCCCCATCTGATCTCCTGTTCTGCTTTCTGCTTCTTGCCCTACCTGCTGTTGTGCTGCCTTCCTGGTCTTTGGTATGCCCCACACAGAAACTTCTCATGCCACTTGTAGCGCTTGGCCTGCAGGTTAGCTAGCCTGAAATTGGTAGAATTTTCTCCTTTGTGGGAAAAATATTAATTTTTACATCATATAAGCCACACTTATTTTCTGTTGTACCAACACATGTCTGATGTGTTGTTCTCTGCTAGTATATAACCAAGGCCTTTAAAAATCCATAAGCTATTCTTTTCATACTTAGAGATTTCCAGATATTTTTGGATTGTTTTAAAATGTATACTTATATATTTGTCATTAGTTACAATTGATTTTCAAACCTCTCTTTGCACATTTTTGCAGCTGGAAGTCAGAGGTAAATGAAAGGTTTGCATTCTACCTGACTCTACATTCATGATGGATTTTTTTTTTTAAAGGTCATGGTTGAACAGTGGAATGAAGCACTTGTGTTTTCTGCTGTGAATTAAATTTGTCATTGTCACGGATGGCCCCGCGAGCGGCCGTGAGCTCGCGAGCGCCCCTTTGCCGTGCCAATTAGGGTGGTCTGACACCCTCTACTCGCCCGCCACGTCTTAGATCTTATTGGTTCAGTATGGGAGGCTGCCTACTCGCACCTAACGGCACCTCAATGGTCTCACTACCGCTCCAAAGTGGGGTCCTCTCCCCCAGCCTTATGGGCAAATGCGTGCCTCCAAAACCTCCCCTTTAGCACGCCCCAAGCCTCGCAGCTGTCCCGGGGGACGTTGTCTGGTCCCCTTCCTGTTCTGCGCCCTCTCCGGGCCTCGCCCTCTCTCTGGGGCCTGTACCGCGCTCTCGGCGCTCCGCCCTCTCTCTGGGGCCTGTATCGCGCTCTCGGCGCTCCGCCCTCTCTCTGGGGCCTGTATCGCGCTCTCGGCGCTCCGCCCTCTCTCTGGGGCCTGTATCGCGCTCCCTCGCTCTGCGCCCTCTCCGGGCCGTATCTGCGCCCTCTCCGGGCCTCGCCCTCTCTGGGGCCCGTACCGCGCTCTCTTGGCGCTACCCCCTCTCTGGGGCCTCGCCCTCTCTGGGGCCCGTATCGCGCTCTCCGCGCCGCGCCCTCTCCGGGCCTCGCCCTCTCTGGGGCCTGTGTACCGCGCTCTCCGCGCCGCGCCCTCTGCGGGCCTCGCCCTCTCTGGGGCCGGTGTACCGCGCTCTCCGCGCCGCGCCCTCTGCGGGCCTCGCCCTCTCTGGGGCCGGTGTACCGCGCTCTCCGCGCCGCACCCTCACGCGCTTGGGGCTCAGGTGGCCGTAGCCGTGCCTGGCCCCCTTGACCCTTTCTTGGGTCTTTTGCCCCACTGGGCAAAGCGCCACCCTTCCGGGCCGGGGTCCAACCCCGTGCTCTGTGCCACTCCGGCACCACCGTTGTGCCCCCCTGGCACCGTGCCCCTACTGGGCACCCGGAGCCCCCAAACTGCTGGGGAGCCCCGCTGAGGCCTCCTCGCTCCCCTACAGCCTCACCCGGTCCTCCGGTGTAAACTGTAACTTAAAGCCAAGCCCGAACGGCTGTAACAAAATCAACGAAGAGCCTACCTGCTCGTAAAGCCAACGCACCGTCCTACCTCTCATCAGGGCGATCTTGTTCCCTGCATCATTGCAGCCTGTTAGGGGTAAGGCTGCAACCCCCGACTCTGGCTGCTCAGCTCAGCCACAGAGCTCCTGCTTCTGCGGCAGCCAGAAGGGAACTGCTCCCTAGGCTTTGGCCTAGCTGTTTATAAGGGCCTGGCCCTGCCCCCTCCTGGCCACATGACCTGCCTGGTTGCCCTAGCAACCCCCATCTGTGTTGCTTCAGGCCTCTCCTCTTCCTGGTCTCTCCTTAGGAGCGGGGCGCGGGAGTGCCCCGCGACAGTCATGACTATGATTATAGTGAGGGTCTTCTGCTATATTATATTATAGTGAGGCTTGCCCGATTGTGAAAAAAGAGAAAGTAACAGTGAGAGAAAAAGAATATAGTTGCACAAAAAAAGAGACAAAGTGGAGACGAATAAAAGCATTTGTATGAAATCAAGATCATGTCCCCTCCCAGCATTGTCAGCCCATATAATTTGAGCACAAACAATTGCAGGCTTCCAAAATTTGCTCTTTGATTGCTCACTGCATACCATAGTACAAATTAATTTGTTCTGCTATACATCCACCCACTTACAGCTATTCTTTCCTACATGAAGTTATTTGTGTTCTCACTGACACAAATAATTTATGCAATCTGGTAATTGCATATTTGATATATTTAGGGGTCAATAATGCGTGGGTGTTTAAACTGAGTTTCTATTGTATTATTGGGATGGAGTGGCAAAGACTGTTTGATATATAGGTGGATATATTACCTGAACAAGCAAAAAGCTGTGCCAAAAAGGCTTAGATGTTCCATTAAGATAATCAGATTTTCTGAACAGTTTTTGTGATGGTGAAAATACAAGGACTGGACCTAACATGCAATATCAGCTACAGTCAGTTCTGAATGATTGATTCCATGCTTATCTTACAAAGCACTGGTTTAAAAAACTATGTTAAATTATAATTACAATACCTAAAACTATACTTTAAAATGAATTAAATTAAAAGTTATATTTCTTTTTAGCTACATATTTAGACATTTAAAATATATTATACATATTTTTAAACAAATAAGAATTCCAAGGATTATAGGATATTGTCACATTTATCTATTTGAAAATATTCTTCATTTTTCAAATAGGATGCTAAAATTATCTTATGTAACCTGTGTTACAACTGCAATTCATTGGACATCAAAATTAGATATAATATAAATACCTCAGGGTACATAAGAAATAGTGGAATTAAAACTATTTCTTATTATTAGGAGGTAAGATAGCCACATATATAATATTGATGATAAAAGCATTTTACAAAGTTAATAGCAAAATGTAAGGAAATTTAAAAATAGAAATTGTTAAAACATAACTAAATGTGTTGAGTGTACTGAACATGAATTATTTAACAGAAACACACAATAACATCAGAAAAATGCTTTAAATTCTATTAAAGCAAATATATCAACAAATAGGTTCTAACACACATATAATAGAATTTCCTATCTATTACCTATTAGTATAATTAAGACTATTCAAGACAGTTTTAGAAACCTACTTGTGTAATTAAGTTCCTTTTTAAAGGAAGAACATAATATCTTGTAATTAACTTGTTTTTTAAGAATGTGCATATTACAACTGTCAAATGGCTAATTAAGTAAAAATCAAGATATACGCTTTTCCTTTTCTTTATTTTGAATACCAAGTTTTTCACTATTATGAGCAATCTTAACTGTATTTTAACATACTTTATGTAAATTACTTCATTGATTTGTATGGGACATATGTAGCTCTATTCATAGAGGCAACCCATTCTTTAAAAATGATGATATGTAATAGTTATTTTAAATATTGTTTCAAATAAATTCAGAGGCATATTAAGATACTTTAATATTTGCTTATCCAAGTTAACTTTTGTTTTTCTTTGCTGCAAAAGACAAAACCAAAAATAATGTAAAGGTAATGTATTTACTTGGGTTGAAATAATTAACTTAGGATTTTTTCCCAAGACTCCAGAATGTCAATCATATCAAATACTAGGAAAAATAGATATCTAAGTTTAAATATAAAATAGCAGATTATTTAAATTTCCTAAAAGAAAGGCTTGCTGAACTTGCATGTAGCCCTGTTTGTGTCTGTATGTTTGAGAGCAAGTAAAAGCTTTGTAAGTGAAAGGAACACAACAGTCAGGGCTAACTTGTGCATTGCTGCCATCTGTTGCCAGGTAGACTGAGGGAGCCTGTAGAACACACTGAGATGTGTGCACAAGGATGCCCTGGCTGTGGAGTGGCAGCTCTGCAATTTCTCTGCTCTTCAAGGACTTGGGTGTCTCCAGTTAAGTTTTTCAAAGTGTAGCGACTGTAGCTGCTTGCACAGCAACTGTGCTACAGCTGGAGGAGGAAGTGTTACCCAACCTTTATATAACTAAGTAGTGGTTAGAGTCCTCACCCAAGAATTCAGTGGCCTGGATTTAGTGTCTTAGTCATCACGAGAGATCAAAACCCACGACTTCACACCCCTTGTCAGAATTCCCTCCCCATTCTGCTGAATGTGGAGCTAGAATTGGGATGAGCATTTGCAACTTCTATTGAAGTTGTCTTACCCTGCAGCCAAGAAAGCAAGATCCTTACGGCAGAAGTAGCTTGAGTTTGCATCCTAGTTAGGGGAGTGCTTGTTTGGCATAGGAAGGAGACCTGCTTTCTTCTCCCTCTTCTCAATATTGTTCATGCATTTTATCCAATTACTCTTTAAATAAAAAATACATACAGTCTTTAAAACAGGGAGCAGAATCCAAGGCTTCATAGATTCATTAAGACAATTAAGGTTGGAAGGGACCTCAGGAGGTCATCTAGTCTAATCGCCTGCAAAAGCAGGACCATCCCCAACTAGATCATCCCAGCCAGGGCTTTGTCGAGCCAGGCCTTAAAAACCTCCAAGGATGGAGATTCCACTACCTCTCTAGGTAACACATTCCAGTGCTTCACCACACACCTAGTGACAAAGTTTTTCCTAATAACCAACTTAAACCTCCCTTGCTGAAACTTGAGACCATTGCTCCTTGTTCTGTCATCTGCCACCACTAAGAACAGTCTAGCTCCATCCTCTTTGGAACGCCCCTTCAGGTAGTTAAAGGCTGCTATCCAATCCTCCCTTATTCCTCTCTTCTACAAACTAAATAAACCCAGTTTCCTCAGCCTCTAATCATAAGTCATGTGCCCCAGCCCCTGAACCATTTTTGTTGCTCATCCCTCCAGGGGAGTGACCTCATCACTGGACTATTGAGTCATATTCCCCTTGATTGTTCTCTCTCACTCTCTCTGTATCCCTCACTGCCTTGATTTTGCACCCTTGGCTTCAGAGTGGAACAGTTTGAGGTGGAGAGCACTCTCAACCCACAATTAACTGGTAATTAGGGTATGTAGTAGGAACAGGAGATGTGAGTTTGAACTCCCAAGACTTAGGAGGACATACTACCTAGGTTTTTCACTTTCTGGGTAACTGCTTTAAATGCTAAGCTGTTTTGTACAAAAGGTGGGTGGTAACCGTGCCCCTCTGACCCCAGTTTTGGTTAGGTGAAAGTGTTTCTACCAGACTAAAAATGCTTCTGTTTATAGAAATGTAATGCCTGTGCATACCCTGAGAGGTTCCAAAGGCCACCTCCTTGATATATGGTTCTTCAGCTTTTCCCACCTCACCTAGGTCCTTCCATCTCTTAGCAGAGGCAATTTTACTAGCTAGAAGAATAACATCCAATGGGCAGAATCACTCCCACAGACCCCACCAATTCCCTTATCCCAAAATTCCATATGCCCTTATCATCTCTCCCCCCACATAATGCCCTAGCCCCTTCTCACACCACACCCCTCTGCCTCCCCCACAGGTCCCTTTCTCCTCAAAGTACTTCTTAGTCCTCTGATTCTCCCCCATCCAGCCCCCCATGGCCCCCATGAGCCCTCTCCCTTCAAAACTCCTCCCAAACGGCTCCCCAGAAGGCAACTGACCATAGGGCCTGCAGGTTGGGCAGGACTGTAACTGTCCCTCTCTACTCCTTCTTCAACCACCATAAAAATCCCAGAGGTGGTCTCCATTGCACTTCATACAGAAACAAAAAAGCAGGGTCAGAAGAGGACTCACTTCAGCTGCTGGCAGGTCCCCTACCTGGGGAGACCAACCCTTTTGGATATGCCCATGCCTGGCTTTGCTACCCTTGCTGCACCAGTGATTCAGCCTCCATGGCCTGCATCATCTGCTGCAATGAATAATGCAGGAAAGTGTCAGCCTGCTTTTAGCTCTGCTTTCCCTGTCTCTGACTTACTGTGGGTTTGAATCCCCTAGGAAAAAAGTCACCCAGTACAGATTCTTAAGTAGCAGCACACTCTTATTAGACATACTGGGGGTGGAAGAGAGAAACATTACTCAGAGTAGATAACAGGCAGGGTAATTGTAGAAGAAAGGTTAGTTTGATTAGAAGATTAAGGATTGTTAGCATCTATGAAGTTAAGAGATTAGCAGAGATCAGTTATAAATCAGTTGATTCCCTCAGCTCCACCTAAACAGATATCTAGCTAACCCTGGGAGCTGCAGCTGCCCCCACTCACCCTCCACCAGTCCACCCCTGCCATTTATTTTTTATTTTTATATTTCCCCTAGCTGCTGAGTCTCCTACTAGAAGACAAGCAGCAATGGACTTAAATTCCAGCAAGGTAAATTTAGGTTAGACATTAGAAAGAACTTTTTAGCTATAGGAGTCTTTAAACATTGGAACACATTACCTAGAGCAGTGGTTCTGAACTAGGGGTACATGAAGCTTCATCGGGGAATGTAAGATGTATTTAATACATTGTCTAACACAGGTCGAAGGGCCTAAAAAAAAATTTCCCAGAGAAAGTGGGTATGTGAAGTCTCACTCTGAGACAAAGGGGTATGTCAACTGAAAAAGGTTCAGAACCACTGACATAGAGACTATGGAATCTCCATCATCTGAGGATTTTAAGAGCAGATTAGAAAAACACTTGACTGGGATGGTTTAGACAAAGATGTTGCTGTGTTGAATGGGGTTTGGGCTAGATGAACTCCTGAGGACCTTCCAGGCCTCTTTTTCTGTGTTTTTATGATTCTATGACAATGCAAATAATTTGTGTTAAGAACAGTCAAAATATGTTAGCTCTTTTACAAATCATTGCTTACATTTTTTTTTGCCTTTTGTCTCCTAATTTACCTAAAATCCAAGTTTACTCAAATGTTAGATAATCTATAGGTCTGATAGCAGTAAATAAGGAAATATATGGATTTATCTCCTTGTTCATTTATTTTAAATTTAGATGATTTTTTCCCTACAAAATAATCCTGAAAAAAATAGACCTTTTTATATCAGCCCTATATGCACACACACATAGGGCCTATATGATAAGAGGCCATCAGTTTGTTTTATAGAAAAAAACATTTAAGATGCACTGACTCTTAAGGGAAAACTTTTGCTTAACATTTACTTATTCACACATATTAAGTATAACTTTCCTCAAGGAGGTTTTTGTTTTATTTATAAATCCAAGTTCAACCATTTTTATAAAACTTCATCATTAAAAATTAGTTAAGCTAAATATTTGTTGACAGGTAAAATACTACAATTTTTAGAAAGAATAACTTTTAAAAGCTGTTATATACTCTGTTTAATAGGATATTTTCAACAAAACCTCCACTTGGTTCACAATTTCCTGAAATCTCACTTCATAACTTTTCTCACATAAAATGTATAGCCTTGATTGAAAAGTAGAAAGCATTAAAATTTATTTCTCCTACAGTTCAATTTATTTTAAACTAGGATGTTTGTATTAAAAGAATGCTCAGCATAAGCCGAGAGCAGAGAGGGGGCACGGGGGGCGCTTGGGATGAGTATCATCAATAGCTAATGACCGCAGCCCCTAAGAAACTGAGCATTAGGGAGGGCCTGAGCATCAGCCCTGATGGACAACATCATGGCTGGTGTTAGGCGAGGTGTAGGTGAGGTGGAGCCTCGAGAAGAAATGATCGAGAGGGTGACTAAAGGAAAGTACCAGGAGAAGCAGGACCAGACATCACCTACTTATCATCAAAGACATGGCAGGATCCCTGGGGAACTGACTCGAGGCCAGTACCCATAGCCTGGCTGTGCCACCCAAGAAGCCACGGTGAGGTTTGTGAAGAACCCAGACACCCGACACTTGGGTGAGAGGCACGAGAGGCTACAGGCAGCCTCTTCTCATCCAGCACTCAGATCTGGGGGCCTGTACCCCTGGGAGGGCTGCAGGACTGTGCTATACTCCTTCCAGGGCTGTGAGCCCTTGGATCTGTGCACCAGATGAGAAGAGGCTGCCACTGCCACTTGGGACCACTGCTGGGCTCAGGCTGTGCCTAGCACCAGAGAAGATTGCTGCTGCTGCCTGGGACTCCTCTTATCTGGTGCACAGATCTGGGGGCTTGCACCCCTGGGAGGAGTCCAGCACAGCCTGATAGCCTTCCCAGGGCTACGCACCCCTGGCATCTGCACCCCTGATGAGAGGAGGCTCAGCCTGCCTCTCCCACCTGGGACCAGTGCTGGGTGTGGGCTGCGCCCAGCACTGGACAAGATTGCTGCTGCCTGAGCCTCCTCTCATGCAGCACAGATCTAGGAGCTTGTACCCCCAAGAGGAGCCTAGCAAAGCCTGGAAGCCCTCCTGAGGGTGCGAGCCCCCAGATCTGCATGCTGGACAAGAGGAAGCTGCTACTTCCACCTCAGACCAGCGCTGAAGCCAAGTAAGCCTGGCTTCAAAACTCGAAACATTTCAAGTTCCCTTGTTTCATTTCAAAGCTTATTCAAAGCCTTTTGTTTTGTTTTGATTTCACTGTTTCAAGCTTGAAATGCATCAAAACAGTTTTGAAATGAAACACCCAGTGCAATTACACACAGCCCTACTGAGCAGTCGATTTTCACAATCAATTTGTTTTTCACTTCAAAAATATACCAGCAAAACATAAACACAAACTGCAGGGGAATTAATACCTCAAACGCCATAGACAACTTTAAAAGAAATTGAATCCTTCTGTGGAAATATCTGACAGTGACATGTGACACTTATAAATTAGTTTCTACCACTAGCCATGGGGACTCCCTTTGAACAATATGAATATGTCTACATGAGATGCGTTAATGGGCCTTAGCATAGTTTACTGCTCAGTAAGGGTGTGTGTCTACACACGTGTTGACCTGGCCAGCCCCAAGGGGGCCACAGGGGACAGGGAACTCCTCTGGTCCTGGCACTACTCAGCTGCTGACCCCCAGAAGCTGGCAGCTGAGTAGCACCAGGACAGAGTAGCTTTCTGTCCAGCTGAGCAGCTTCAGGACTGGAGATCTCTCTGATTCCCTGCCAAGCTGGGGGCTGGTTGGGAGCTGTCCCACTTCTGGGGCAGCTCCCAGCCAGCCCCTGGCTGGGCAGGGATTTCCCCAAGCAGCAGAACAGCTCCCAGCCAGCCCCCAGACATTCAGAGAAATTGTTGCCCAGCCAGGGGCTGACTGGGAGCTACCTCAAAGCAGAACAGCGCCTGTCCAGCCCCCAGCTGCATGGTAAAGCTCCACTGGGCATAGGGCTTGTCCCTTTGTGCATGGAGCCAGGAGACCTCTGCAATGGCAGCTATATCTCAGCCCCATGCATGTCATTACCCCTCCTGATGTTTATTGGGCTAGGAGATAGCTGCTGCTGCAGCTGGCATAGCTTTCTTGGCCCTGTGCTCATTAGAATCAGCCCATGCTCCCCACCAGCCCCTGGGCTAGCATCCCAGGGGAGCCTGGAGCTCCTCCTGGCTACTGCAAGGGTCCAGAGCAGGGTAGGAACATATTTGCTCCCAACAGGGAGCACATGTAGATGTACTCCCAGGGAAGACTAACTGTGTAGTATTGTACTGAGCAGTAGCATTCCCTCTAAGGTGTGTGGCTGCACAGGTGCACCTGGCAGCGTAGCATGAGAGTCCCTGCATGGCCATGCACACTGTGTAACTTAGAGGGAATGCTGCTGTACAGTAAGCCTTGATAGCATTAATAGCACATGTAGATGAACCTACAGTGAAGCTTAACTCTACCCTGTAGTGAGAATATGTAGAAAACATAATTATGGGCAAATTATTTCATTTCTTTAGGTGCTAATTGTTAGAGACACTTCTGATTTTTAATTTTTTTTCCATTTGTGCTGCCACTAAAAAGAAGAGGTAAAGATTTTTTGGGTAACTGCATTTCCATACCTGAATTTCCAACTGCAACATGCCCTTCCACGCATGAATATTGTTTTTGCCTGGCAATATTCCACCATATATTTGGGGTCCATTATTCTTTATATACTGTCAGCTCATCTAATACAATTCAGAGAAATCCATTGTAAGAAAAACACATTTTAAAGTTACTTTAAAAAATGCTAAGCACATCAGCCTAATGAATACTCTCTGGAAGAGACTTACATACAAGAAGCCACTTTGTTCTTTGCTCTGGCTCCTAGCAATTTGATGGCAATATTTGGAGACATGGAAAAGGTCACTGCTGCTAGAGCACAGAACATGGGAAGAAAAGGAAAGGCATAAAAGATCTGTGACCAAGAGAGGCTGTAAAAAAAGCCACACATATGAAGTTTTATTCACATTCGCTAAGAAGTCTTGACAACAGATATAATATGTGCCCAGCTTTTCCAATCTAAGAGAGCCTCAGGTATTTCTTGAATAAGCTTAAGTCCATGACCTGCAGAATCCTGAAGACTGTAATATAAGTTAGCACTTGAATCCAATGCAGAGATGAAAGCATGAGCTAAAGTTACTAAATACAACCCTCAAAGAGGTTGTAGTCCTCCTCCGCTGCACAAAAGGATAAACAGATCTTGTCACTTATCACTGTACCCTAGCTCTGCCAAGAGATGTACATTTACTTGTGCCTACAAAATTATATTGCTATTCCTTCAGGTCTGAGTTTGTGATATGTAAAATACCAGAGATACATAAAGTTTCCCAAGCAAAGTAAGGAATAAATTGCAAGTACTACCCCATCACTTTTCCCAGGGACAGGTTGTTCAAATAGATCAAAAATCCAGGTGAGAGCAGAGAAAAAGATTGGAAATACACATTATTTTAAAACAGATTAATTTTGCTGCTCCTGTGGGGTAATATGAATATGGTCTTCCTCAATGCCTACCAAGTAATATATAGTAATAATAGATATGTATACGTATTTTGATTGTAATGTCTTTCATTGTTGCTTAAGAGAATTTCTGCAATGTCAGCGCAAAGTAAGGTGGCTTTAGAGGTAACTGACAAACAATGAGTTCTGCTTTATTCCCCCTAACCCTATTTTGAACATTATATACCATTGCCTGTTTTCTTCTATGTAGGCTTAAACATAGGTGATGTGTAGGGGGGGACACAGGAGGGCATGTGCCCCCTTGAGATTGACCATCACCAGTTTCTGCAGCAGGTTGCCACCCCCACTTGTTGCTGATGTGGTGAATGGTGGCTGCAGGTAGTCCCTGCCTGCTGCCCGCCCTTGCTGCCGACATCATCGTGGCCACCTGCGAGCGGACTCCTCTCACAGCCACCATGCCCTCACCACCACCACACCTTAGCTGCCGCCACAGCCTGCGGGCAGTTGCCGTGCCCCCCCAGCCTCCAGGGACATGTGTTGTTCATGGGATTAAGATTATTCAGGGTGCAGGTCAAAGTAGCTGGAGCCTGGCAGCCATATCTGACTGCACCTATTAAGCACCCATGTGGCCTTAAGTGCCTAACTGTGATCTTTTTCCACCTGGCTCTTACTTGCTGCCTTTTTATGACTTTTAAAAAGTTAAATAGATGCATTAATGCATTTTCAGGACTTGAACTGGATAGCACAGGATTGCACTTAGTCGCCTAACTCCACATAGGTGCCCTATAGGTGGAGTAGGATTTGACCTTGGTGTATTGAATACAATGTCAGGGTTACTACTCTACCTAGCTTCCCAAATTCTTCCTATAATATGCCCCCTGAATATAAATGGACATGTACTCACCCTCTCATTCTTCACCTAAGTAGTAACAGAACATTAGGACTGGCTATGTTACAGTGTAATATAATCAGTTTTGCTGTTCTCCCAGAGGGAACCTTTGGAAATAACTTTTTCCTTCAATGAGGAAGAAAATATTGTCCATCCATCCCGAGCTGTCATTTCAAACTGCCATGGTATCTTCCAGTTCCAGTTTCTATTCCTTCTCTTGCTGTGGAAACACTGAACTATTCTGCTTGCTGTTGGAAAAGCCAGAGGTTAGGGACTTTGCCAGATCCAAACTGATCTTGTAGATAACTAAGTGGGGCTTAGGTAGAATTTTGGAGAGCACTTTAATTAGAGCAGCTCTGAGAGCTTCTCTAATTAAAGTTCCCAGAATGTCATGTGTATCAGTATCCCCATGCTGAAAAATGGTGGCAGGGGTGCTTTAACTAAAGCTTGTTGAACGAGTTTTAGGTAGAGTGCCCTTGCTGCCATTTTTCAGTGCGGGGATGCTGATACATGATGCTGGAGCACCGTCTGCTGGAGCACGGTAATTACAATGCTCCAGAAGACTCAATTAATCAAATCTTCTCTGACACACTGTAATTGCACCATGATAAAAACCTTGTTTTTCCTTCCTGACCCCAGACCCTTTGAGTCATGTTGGTCAATAACAAGTTTCTGCCTTTAGCTTACAAGCTTACTGGTTATTGGAATGACATTGTATTTTCAATTCATGGTGCCTCCACCAAGTGGCTGGGTCAATACATTAATATACAGACTCTATGGCTGCCAGGACACCAACAGCTAAGTGGGATAAAGGCTCAGCTAAGTTTAAGAGGGGACAAGCAGTCTATGGGAGGGAAAAATGAGGTTATATTTAGAAAGCAGTAAAGATAGGAGTTATGGTAAAAAGGAATGTCAAAGAAATGAATGGAAACAGAAATTAAAACTACACCAGGAAACACATTTTAATACATATAAATTCCCTAATAGTTAAGTGTAGCAAACCACTGCACACTCAAGTGAGTGGGTATAACACAAAAGTCTTCTCATAACTCTTTGTGTTGAAGCTTCAGAGCTGACTGACTAGTTGTTTCTCCAAGAGCATAATAAAATACAAGCTGTTTGCCTGATTGTTTCTGGTGTAAGTGTAGTGCCAAGACACACCTTTGACTCTAGACTTGCTTGCGTTTGCACCAGGGACTAGGATTGTTCCCTAACTAGCTGTGTAAAATTTGCCCAGTACTCACTATAAAGGTGTCCCACTGTAAGGGAGACTTCTCACTAAGTGGAAGAGGTCCCACAGGAACTTTAGCCCTGCCATTTCATAGGCAAGGACGTTATGTCTAAAATATCATAAGACTGGTTTAAAAATAATGAGCATTTTAAGATGATAAGAAGGGAGTTCTTTTTATTTGCCCTCTGGTGTCTGAGACTTTAGTGCGTACTTGCTTCACACTTCCAAGCTTATCTTTAAAATTCTCATGAAAGCTACAAAGTTATTTTTTTAAATGAGAGCTGAGATTTTTATGTGATTCTAGCAGCTTGGGCAGTAAGAAAAATACCAGCTGTGATACTTGTGATAAAATAGTGAAAGCTAGCAACATGGGACACCTAAACCTTGGCATAAAGAAGCATTCTCTCTGGAGCCTCATAAATAGCATGACCTATGGGTCTGTTTATAGTGACTGATACTGCAAGTACCAAGGAAATGTCCCTGTGATGGTTTTCAATAGTATCATTTACAGTGGCAACAATGAGACTTCTAATTGGCCACCCCTGCAGCTCTTACAGTGGTAGCAGCTATGGAAGCTGCAGTAGAGACAAGAACTTGGACATTTTTACCATTTTGTTATCTGAACCTGCCTTCAGCTTCTATAATGGTGGAAATACTGCTGTTCTGGACTTTGGCTTTAGCAAGTTCAATATTATCTACAAAACTCTGGATATGGAAAAGCTCTCTCTCTCTCTGTCTTATGAAAGACTCACTTCTTATTCCTTTAATACTTTGGCTGCCTCCTTACTGTTAAAAATAGGATCCACCATTCACCGCCCACTACTTTCTGGCACAGCTGCGCTGGCAGCTGTAATATAGACATGGGGGAGGAATTTCTACCACCAGCAGTAGTTTTAGGTGACCTGGCTATACAAAATACCTGAGCTCTGCCTACTACTTCTGGGTTTATTTAACTCTTCTCCGGTAGTTCAAAACACTTTACTCTGTTTGACTTCTGTCTATAACTATATCTTCCATTTTGCCTGAACTAGTAATCAGTTATGAACATTTGTTTTGCCACTGTTAGACTGCCAGAATAGGAAAGGAATAAGGAACTGGATGCTTAACCAAAGATAAAGTATTTTTTTTATATCCCAGGACCAGCAAATCACATGAAGCTTCCCAAAAAAACACAATTTGGAAGCATATTCTTTCCTTTGTATCTCCAGGAGAGCCTGATATTGAAACCTTCCAGTTTCTCTGTTAAAGCTAACACTCATTTGCATTATAATGAGTTCTTAGATGAATAAAGACATTTCTCTCCTCCCACTGAGGCTCCTTTGGAGACAGATTACCTACCAGCATCAGCACTGGCCCTAGCCATTTGTAGCACCTCTCTTGGAAAGGCTTAGTCCCATTCTGCCCTGGATATATGCACTGTGATATATTGTTTTCTTAATAAAGGCAGGTACAAATAATCTTTCATAGAACAGCTGTTTTCTTCTTGGCTTCTTTTAATCTCCACAACAATATTTTTCCAGGGGAACATTATGTTGGACCTAGTGCTGGCCACAGGTGATGACCTGGTGAGGGGGCTGTGGGTGCTTGACCACCTGGGCGACAGTGATCATCGCCTGCTGGAATTCACCATCCAGCGCAAGGTGGCAAAGGCCTGCAGTAAGGCAGTGGCCCTAGATTTCAGGAGGGCAAACTTCAACGAGCTAAGGAGGATAGTTGGGGAAGCGCTGAGGTCCCAGAGGGGAGGGGAGCCAGGTGTCCAAGGAAAGTGGTCACTTCTTAAGAAGACGATCCTCCAAGCCCAAAGGAAGGTAATCCCAATGAGGATCAAAGGGAGAAGGAGGGCACGCAAGCCTCCATGGCTCACCAAAAGCATCCGGGAATGTCTCCTTGCTAAAAGGGAGGCGTACACCCAATGGAAAGAAGGGGTCATCACCAGGGATGACTATACTGCAGTCGCTCAGAGATGTAGGGGGGCAGTCAGGAAGGCCAAGGCAGAGATGGAATTAGGACTTGCTTCCCAGATTAAGGACAATAAGAAGTCCTTCTTTAAATACATAGGGGGTAAAAAGAAGGTCCCGGGTAATGTGGGGCCCCTGCAGGACGCATTGGGAAATTTGGTCGTCACACCAGACGACAAAGCTAACATGTTTAACAATTTCTTTGCCTCCATCTTCCTAAGTAGGGACCAGAACAGCTGCCTCCCTGCTGGGCCCCCCTCAGGCCCCAGGGCAGGCACACCTGGGCCAAGGGTTAGTGAGGAACTAGTTAGGGAGCTTCTGGAGGGACTGGACGTATTCAAGTCAGCCGGTCCAGATGATCTCCACCCTAGAGTTCTAAAGGAATTGGCCGAGGTCATTGTAGGACCCCTGGCACGGCTTTATGAGCACTCGTGGTGCTCTGGTGAGGTGCCGGGGGACTGAAAGAGGGTCAACGTGGTTCCCATCTTCAAAAAAGGGAAGAAGGAGGACCCGGGAAACTATAGACTAGTTAGTCTTACCTCGATCCTAGGCAAGCTGTTTGAGAAAATTATTCAGGCACACATCCATGAGGGGCCAGCAGGGGACTGCATGCTTAGGGGCAACCAACACAGGTTCATCAGTGGCAGGTCCTGTCAGACCAACCTGGTGGCCTTTTACGGTCAGATCACCAGATCATTAGATGCAGGGGTAGCAGTGGACATAGTCTTCCTGGACTTCTGGAAGGCTTTTGACACTGTCTCTCACCCCGCTCTCATTAAGAAACTGGGGGGCTGTGGTGTAGACACCCACACAGTCAAATAAGTTGCCAACTGGCTGGTGGGCCACACCCAGAGGGTGGTAGTGGATGGGTCCTTCTCAACCTGGAAGGACGTGGGCACTGGGGTTCTGCAGGGCTCGGTCCTCGGGCCTGCAGTGTTCAACATCTTCATCAGTGACTTGGATGAGGGGGTAAAAAGCACCCTGTTCAAATTTGCTGATGACACTACTATGTGGGGGGATGTGGGCATGCTAGAAGTAAGCAACAGGCTACAATCAGACCTAGACAGGTTACAAGGGTGGGCGGACGAGAATAGGATGGGATTCAACACAGACAAGTGCAAGGTGATGCACCTGGGGAGGAACAACCGGCACCATACCTATAGGTTAGGTAACTCCCCTCTTGTCAGCACAGAGGCAGAAAAGGATCTTGGAGTCATCATTGACTCCAAGATGAACATGGGCTGGCAGTGTGGGGAGGCAGTCAGGAAGGCCAACCGCACCTTGTCATGCATCCACACATGCATCTCAAGCAGGTCCAAAGAGGTGATCCTGCCACTCTATGCGGCACTGGTCAGGCCGCAGCTGGAGTACTGCATCCAGTTCTGGGCGCCGCACTTCAAGAGGGATGTGGACAGCATGGAGAGGGTCCAGAGGAGGGCCACTCACATGATCAGGGGACAGCAGGGCAAGCCCTATGAGAAGAGGCTACGGGACCTGAACCTGTTCAGCCTCCAAAAGAGAAGGCTGAGGGGGGATCTAGTGGCCTGTTATAAACTAGTCAGGGGGGATCAGCAGGCATTGGGAGAGTCCCTGTTCCCCCGAGCACCACCAGGAGTGACCAGGAATAATGGTCACAAGCTGGCAGAGGGTAGGTTTAGGTTAGATATCAGGAGGCACTACTTCATGGTCAGGGCGGCTAGGATCTGGAACCAACTTCCAGGAGAAGTGGTGCAAGCTCCTACCCTGGGGGTTTTTAAGAGGAGGTTAGATGAACACCTTGCTGGGGTCATTTGACCCCAGCGCTCTTTCCTACCATGGCAGGGGGCTGGACTAGATGATCTACTCAGGTCCCTTCTGACCCTAGAAACTATGAAACTATTGTTTACTTGCAACCTTTGACAGGTTTTACCTGGTAGGAATACTTTCTCATTGTGATTTTAGTTGCCTTCATTTCCACCCCCCTCCCCACCTCAGCTGTTATAATTATGTCTTAAACACGGGTGTCCTTCAATGTTCTGGAGTAGCCAGATTTTGAATTAACCTACTAGGCGCAGACACATACATGTCCGGTATAGCTAACAGTAAAAAGAAGCTGAGCAAAACAGACCTGTCGGGTCAGGTAGAGGGTATGACAGAGGGCATTTGGTTTTACATACAGTGTTGAACATCATCTTTGCTGGCAACTCTTCCTGAGAGTGATTGGCACTGTCACAGAGGGAGCTATCATTATACATTATCTGGGACTAGATGTCTAGTTTCCTTTCTGACAAATCAGCTTTGCATTTTTTATATGCTATATCAAGGCTGTCCAACTGGTGGCCCGTGAACTGCATGTGCCCCCCCTGCCCCAGCAGTTAAAGTATAGCCACCGGGTTCTTGCCTGACCACCACTACCCCTGTTGCTCCAGGCAGTCTCTAGGCTCCTGCCCTCTCCTTTTAGACTCATCTCCAAAGAGTGATACAGAGTGATGTGGCACAGTGCGGGGAGCTGAGATTAAGGCCATGGCCACTGAACATGCAGTGTGGTAGGAGTGGGGTTGAGAGTGCATCTATGAAGTGTGTAGCCCAGAGGTCTGTGGTCTCTTGGTGTGGCCTATGAGTCCTGCAGCCCCTATGGGTATGGACCATGGGGTAAGTAGATCCCAACTGCTTAGAAATTGGACAGCTCTGTGCTATGTAAGGCAAGGTTCTTTGGGTAGATGTGATATCTTTTATTAGAGCAATTAAATAGCTGGAAAAAAGTTCTTTGCAAGCTTTTGGGCATAAACTCCCTTCCTCAGGCATTGGGAAACTGCTGCTGCTAATGAATTTATTATTTATTGGGTGAAACACATCCTTGCATGCATTTTAGTAATAGTTAAGGGTTTGCTGCCATCTGCAGTTGAAACCTAGTATTAATCCAGGTTTACATCAGCAATTTGAATGCTGCATCTCAGAATACTCATTTAAAAGGAACTTTCAAATCCAAAATAGAGTACTGAATAAGTTGGTCTGAAGGCATCTCATTCTGACTTGGATTGCAAGACCTTTTTTTAATAGAATAAAGAGTTAATGTCAGATGTTAACAATTCTGACTACCTTGTATTTGACCTCCATGATTTTTTTAAATTTTATTTTCTTCTATCTTCAAGGTGCCGGTTCGAATCCAACTCAAATAAAAATCATTAACATCTGATGGCATCTGTCATCCATGTGAAATTAGCCCCATTTCCAGTGGGCTTATTAGCACCAACACAATAAAAGACAGTACCTGCCATCCTCACATAGAGTCATTTCCACAGAATCCAGGGATGGAGGGGACCATTTTTATACAGCTTTTCATTTCTTGTATTACAATGTAGAATAGCAATTCCATTTTACCCCAGCATCCAGAAAGGACTCCTTATGACCCCTGTGGGATGTAGGATATCCAGAGAGCCTCAGTGACAACCACAGCTTAATATTTTTGTGTTCTTTTTCTATGTACATAGAACAACACAGCTGGAAAGAATTATTCAAGCAAATAAATATGGCCCAGGGATGTAAATATTGTTTAAAAAGTTATCCATTTAACCTACTGTAATTATATTGGTTAAACCATTTACTGATAACACAGCAGTTCAGACAGGGCTGCTGCTGGGAGCCACTTAGGCTCTTTTTGAGGGCAGGGAGTGGCAAGCTCTTTCAGAGGACACAGCTCACTTGAAGCTGTGGGCTGGGAGGAAGGGAGCACCTGTGAACAAGCAGCTAATTGCTTAATTGATGAGCTATTAGGATGCCCACAGTTTTCCCCTTTAACTTCATAGGCAAGGGAGGGTACTAGTCCCTGCTCCCTCTCCCCTCCTCTTTCCTCCTGCCTCCTTCTCTCCCTCCTGCCTGGTCTGTCACCTTCCCATTCCTGTTGGGGGCACCACGCAACTTCCCTTTTCCCTGTTCCCTGCTAAAAGATAACTGATAAGCTATCCAGTTATCACTGGGTTTATTGGCTACATAATAGGGCTTTGCAAAATTTTGCTGGTAGTTTCATTTTGACACAGTTTCAACTCATTTTGAGCTCAAAACAGCAAAATTGAAATGAAACTGAGCTTCAAAACAGCTTTGAAATAAAACGAGTCAAGTGGAAATGTTTCAAACTTTTTTAAATGTTTCAAGTTTTGAAGCTTAAGCTGGGCTTGCCTGCAAGGAAACAGAAACTAAAGTAAGGAGAGGGAGGGTGAAGAGCAGGGAAGGGGAGGAAGGAGTGCTCTCATTATTGACAGTGTAGCTGGCCAGTGACTGTCATCCCTCCCTGAGGTCCCTTCCAATCCCAGTGCTCTGGGAAAGGGATGTAAAAACTGCATAGAAGACAGCATTGTTTGAACTGCCCCGCTTTCTGTCTTGGTGCCAGTTACTGAGCTGTGTATTCCAGTTTTGCCTGTCAGCAGCCAGAGGTGCAGGGCCCCAGAACTCAGAAGCCCCTGCACCGATCTCCTTTATACCTGGCAGGCTTTGTGGCCTCAGCAGGGGCTATCATGCCTGCAGCTTTCACCCTGCTGCGCCTTAACACACACAGTTTCACCCATGTCACAAGTTTTGCTTGTCCACAGCCTGAGGTGCAGTTTCCCAGAACCCCTGGCACCTATTTCCTTGAAACCTGGCAGGCCCCATGCCCTCAGAAGGGGCTACCATTTCTGCAAGTGTCATCCAAATCAGGCCAGAAATGACAAAGTTATAGGTTGTTTTGAGCTTCCCCATTATAGCCTATGGGTGAAATGTCAAAACAGTGAAACTGTTTCGACGAAATGAAATTGAACAGTGGTTTCGAATTGAAACAAAATTTGAAATGAAACGCTGTTCCATCAAAATGTCAAAATGCAAGTTGAAATGGAATGGTGCCGTTTCACACAGCTCTATTAAATGATTAATCATTTAACCTTTCACATCCCTAGTGTGGCCTTCATATTCTTTTATTAAAACACCTTAAAGTTGTTACGCTATAAGTCTTTATGAGGGCAACCTCTTAACAAGAAAAAAAAAAGTGATGAACATGAAAGAGGTAACGTACATATAATTACAGTGCTACGAGAGGAAGGTTTTTAAATGCACTTGATATTTTTGCAACTTTTCAAAAAGTTCCTGTAAACTAAAATTAATTTCTCAACAAGTGAGGTAGCAAGTAGTTCTTTGAGATGTTCTGTATTGGAAAGGGAAGCATCAGTTTCCACAGTCTCAAAAAGTCCCTTTGAATGTGATGAGCTGTACAAACCATTTAAGAAATGCTATCACCAGCACATGTAACAGAATGCATTTACCTGTTAACTAGATGACTAACACATTGAATTCTTTTGCTGTCCTAATCTTTCCTGTGTAAGCATAAACTGAGTTTATAGTAGGGTTACCCTATTTGCAAGTTTTCCCAGACACGTCCTCTTTTTGGGTCTTCCCATCTCCGTCTGGGCGTTTTTAAAAAATAGCAGCAAATACCCAGGATTTTGCCCTGCTTCTGCTTTGCCGGCACTTCCTGGCTTTCCTTAGCAAGAAACTGCTTGGGACTCGGGGGGGGGTGGAGCAGGCGCAGGGCAATTGGAGGCCAGGGTATTATATGCTCTGTTTGCAGGCCCCGGCAGCTGCAGGCAAGTAAGTCTGTGTGTGTATGTGTGTGCATGTGTGCACGTGTGTGTCTGTGCACCTGCCAGTGCTGAGGCTGCAGCAGGGCAGGGAGGGTGGTAGAGGGTCCCCAGTCACATAGTCCTTCGCCCCACAGGTGTCCTCTTTTTTGAAACTGGAAATATGGTAACCCTGTAGTTTAACTGACGTCAGTGGAACTGTTCTAATTTACAAGAATGAAGTGTCTGGCCCTCTAGTTTAATGTTTCACAAATGCCATATTTATTTGCTTATCACATGCAGCTTTTTCCCAAAGCAGCCATCTAAATTGGCTGAGTTATGGATATTTTAAGCAAGGAAACTGATTCTGCACCAAAATGGAGTCATAGCAATGCTGGTAGGAGTCTGTGCTGAGCATGAACCCTCCTGATGCATGGAGCAGGGCTGGAATTTTGGTGTCATCATTGCTTCCTCTTTCTCTCCTGCAGGATCAACACAGTTATGGTTTAACCTCTGAATGGCTGCTGCCAAACTAACAGAAGCTGCGTTGATAGAGTAGCAGGGAGAGGAGTGACACTGACAGTGGCTCTATGTGGCTGGAGGGTTCAGCCATGGCTGAGACAGTGCATGGTAAGGAGGACTTTTTAATTTCGTTCTGATTTCCTAGAAGAAGGAGAGTGTCTTATTCAGGGGTGTATGGCATGCAACTAAATAAAGTTCTTCACTCACAATGAGAAATATACCACTTGTATGCATGGTGCTTCAAGTAACACTTAGCTTTTTTTTTTATATCCTGTTGGTGGGGTTCAGTGGTAGAATCCTTGTCTGACATGTGAGTGGCTTGGGTTCAATTCCCAGTTTGCATGTAACTACAGCAATAGAGTTACTGAATGTCTGGATTTGGTCTCGCCTTTGGATACTGTCTCAGTGGTGTAAAGGGAGAACGCAAGGTCTAGGCAGCCCCCATACTCTTGCCTAGTCATATGCATCAAAGTCTTAGTGACCTCTCATGCATACACCATGATCCAGAAGGATCAATGTTTGCCTACATCTTCTTATGAGAGTTTATGCTCTTTTGACCAATTTGGAGCACTTAATGTATCAAAAAGTATGATAAAAGCATATTATCATAGTGATTAGCATGAACAGTTTAATCATTATGTAAATTGCTGACTTACGTTTTGCAGTGTGACAAAAGCAATGTCAAAATTTATTGTGATAAATGAAAAGTGTGACTTAGTCAGAGGGCACAAAGATGCAAAAAGAGTACTTTAATTTTGCCAGCGCATCTTTTCCAAAGAATGCTTACCCCAGCAATCTAAAAGTTACCGTAAAGGGAAGCAGTTTTCAGTGTTGAGTCCAAGGTCAAAAAAAGTAAGGCATGGTCAATTCTGCTTTAGGAAATTGCAGTAGTGTAGGTTGTTTCAGAGCGTTAGGCAGACATGGATGGTTTCTGGCTTCTGGGATATGGGACTGATTAAAACTCTTGCTTAGGATGTCTCAATCACCTTCCTATTCATTATCCCTACGTACGTCTTGTCCAAGGAAAGGGAATTAGAGTCAAGAGAACTGGGTTTTATTACTTGCTATGCCATGGATTTGTGACCTTGATCAAGATGCTTAAGTCACTCTAAGTGTCTCATTTTACCCATTTGCAATATGGATTTAATAATATTTATGGGATAATGATGTTACGAGGTCATTACTGCTACTACTCCTACTAGAGTTGTTGTTATTTATTAATGCCTGGAAAGTGCTTTGAATTCCTTGGAGGACAGATATTCTTGAAAACCAAAGTGTTGATATGTCTTGTGTCCTTTCATTCATATATATGGGGTGAGTATACTTGCAATATAGAGTAGATAGTCTTTTCTGTAAAATTGCACTAGCCATTTACCATAATAAAGTTGCAGTGTGCTAAGTATTAAGACAGATAATTCAAAATATACTTCCATAAATAATATAAACTAAATACTATTTTAGTCACGTGGTACAGTGTGTTTAACAAGTCTAAAAATAGAGGGAAAATATGAAGAAATATATCATGGCTTATATTCTGTACTATTCCTCTTGAAAATCAGTAAATATTACATTTGTTCCAAACCTTGTAAGGGCTAAAGGAAATGCTATTATATCTTATCCTAAGCTACAAAATGATTGGGTATAAATTTCCCAAAGTTCAGAGATGCTTAGATCTAGGGGCTGCTGCTGTCCATTTCAGTGTGAAGACTCAGCTATAAAGTAAACCAAAATTGCTTGGAAATTCAAATATATTCAAATCCAAGGTTTTGATATAAGCCAAGATTTTTAAGTTCCTCTGAAAATAGAGCTATAACTTTTTTTTCATGTGATTCCCTTTTCATATACAGATGCAAAACTTAAAAAATTCTGAAATACTCTATTCATCCAGTAGACAAATGCTGTTTAAACATGTCTCTTGGGTGGTCAGCAAAGATATTATGAGAATGGGTTAAGTGCTGATTCACTTCTGTACAGCATAATATGCCAAAATGCTTATGGTTTTGGTGGTCTATACAAGATGCTGACTGTGCAGTTGCTACTGTGCAGTCATTTAGTACTTGCCTAACCAAGTACTAAATGACTGTGCAGTAACCAGTGTTACTGCACAGTAGCGTCCCGACATAGTTGCCTAGTGACACTAACAGTACCTTGTTACTACTGTGCAGTAGCATCATGTCACGGTTCATGCCCAGTGATGTTACTGTGCAGTAGTAATGAGCTACTGTGCAGTAAGTGACTTGTGTAAACTCAGCCAGTGTTCATACCCAGGGCTGAGTTGTTTAAAACAGAGGCCCATCAGACTTGGTATTCAAGTCCTGTTGTTCCCTGCAACCTTGGTAATTCTTCGGCCTTGTAGAATCCAATATTGCCAATTCTGGTATTTTCTTTGCAAGTGACAGGATTTTGTTTGGGGCAAGAGTAAGATTCACAAGGACGCAAAGAGCTCTAGCTCTCCAGATAATTATGTATATCTATCCTTACCACATTGTTACGGGCCAAATCTTTGAGAGGCTTGATCCCACTTGCAGGTAGTCTGGGAAAGGTGTAGCAGGATGGTCAGGTTAAACCAAGCTGACCAGCACTGCTGGTATCTGCTCGAGCAATGCCAGGTAGAATACCCAGCTTGGTTTCCTTGGTATATTAGACACACAAAGAAACAAAATTATGCGTGAAAACTATAAAGATTTATTAAGGACAACTGGGAATAAGAGTAAAGGAAAATAATAACAACAACAGGATCAAGCAGTTTTGGGACAGGCAGGGAAATGATATAAATCAATGAGAACAATATGTTACTGAACACAGCAAATGGCATCAGGCCAAAGAATCAGTCATGTTGATCTTCAAGGAAACTCGCTCCAATTAAAGGAGCTGAAGATCACTTTAGTACTGTTCCTCACTTGTACAGAAAGCCACAGGGCCATATTCAACAGACCCACAACTCCAGACACAACACAGCTACAAGACTTAACTGTAACAGTTTCTTTAACCATGAACAAATACTGGTGACAAAAACAGTCATGCCTACAACATAATCCTTTGCTGGCTGGTAAGGCCAGCATGTGTTACTGAAACATAGATTTAGACCTTGGAGTTTTTCAAGACAAGACAGTGACCACATCTACATGAGATGCTAACAGTGCAGTAGCCCATGACTACTGCATAGTAGTGTTGTGTGGTAGGAAGCGTGATGCAATGCTATTGTGCAGTCAGCGTCATGAAGCAGCCGTTACTCGGCGCGGCTGCACAGTAAGTATAGACATTTAGTACTTGTTTATACAGTGTCTGTGCCTAGTAGTTTATACAACTACCAAATGACTGTGCTGTAACAACTTCACTGTCATTGTCTTGTTCAGACACGGCCAGAGATGAACAAATAGGGGAATTTTCATGGGACTTGTTTTTGAGAAAAAAGGAGTCCTTTCTATCAAGGGTAAGTAAATTCAGTTGTTTGTTGCTTGTTAATTTGTAGGTTGCTGAATTTATGTTGGGCTGTGTTTTGTGAATAGCCCACTAGTGACATTGCAGTCAAATGCACAGGTCTCCCTACCTTTGATCAAAGCTGAGGGACAGTTGACTGTTCAGCCTAAAGGACAGGAAAAATGAACTAAAGAAAAAGAGTAAAAAAGCCAAGCAGCCAGTAACCAAAGTAGTGAGTGAAGAGCAATAAATGGCTGAATCTGTGTTGATTTGCCCTGGCTAAGGAAGGGTTAGTCCTTGTTTCTTGGGGGCAAGTGATTTTTTTTGCCTGTGACTTGGCTTGATCATAACTTGTAGTTGGACAAGAGACGTTACAACTGAATGAGTTAAAAAAGCTCCTGCTTTTAATTCCAACTGCAGGATATTTAATTGCTGAGGCTGAACAAGAGACAGTTTTATCCTAAGCAAAAAGGTTAAGCTGAGCCGCTGAGTACTAAGGTGACTCTGCAGAGAGAGAGCAGGGAACAGAGGAGTTTGTCACTGTCAAGCTGTGTTATACTTTGCAGAAGATGGTAAATGACCAAAAATTCTTTTGCCAAATGAAGAAGAGAATAAGGAAAGAAGAATTTTGAAAGAACTGACATATGAAATCACAGGCCCAATAGTAAGTATTTTTAATATCTACCAAGCCTGCCAAGGCAGTGGAATACCATGTGATTACAAAAGAACAAATGTAGTACCTCTATCTCAAAAAATAGGAGGAAATGAACTAGGGCACAATGAGCCCATTTGTCTGACATTAATAACATGTAGGAGGTTGGAACAAACTTTAGAGGAAAGAATAATGGACCTAGACATAAATGAGATGAGTCAGGGTTACTAAAGGTAGTTTGTGCCAGACTAACCTGATATGTTTTTTTGCTATGCTCACAGATTTCCTGGACAAGAGAAAATATGGTACATTTAATTTATTTGGACATCAGGAGGGGATTTGGTATAGTACCACCTAGGAAATTATTATTTTAAGATAGGGAATAGTAGATAAATTGTGAGACGGAGTCAAATCCATTTATGACATTAATTATATGATGTGGTTGCCCAACATAGCAGGGAACTGAGCTCTATGACTCCCAAGGTCTTTTCCATTCTAATGCTTCTGTACTCCTAACGATTTGAGCAGAGCAATTAGCTGAGAAGCTACAGCAAAGTATCACTATTTTCAGAAATCAGTGGTGTTAAAGATCATGAATTCCTTAGAGGGTCTTTATGGTTTTGACATACTAAAAGAAGAAACAAGTTTTTCATAGCTGTTGGCCTTTTGACATGAGGAGTTTCATGGTAAATGGGAGCTTTCTGCTTCAGCCTAAGGGAAAGACTTCCATTGCTATCCATCTTGATCAGTCTTCAGCTGAAGAATTAGTGTGGTTGCTGATTTTGACAGGAGATAGACAGGTCTGTCTATGGAGATCCCTTCATCTGAGCAGCAGATTGAATCTGAAATGGGAAAGTCTCTTTTAACAGTCCAATCACCCCTGTCCGGTCCAGTTTTTTACAAGAGTTGGAGCTTGCTAATGAGTTATTAAGGTCTGGGGTGTCTTTCTGAATCTAAATGAGAAGGTAAAACTACAACATATATTGACTCATTCAGACCAAGCTGAAAATCAAATCTCTTTTTGAGTACAATGCTATATAGCCTGGAAACCTAGTAAACTGTTTTCTTATAACTTAGTCTGTATATAGCTTGGTGTCATTTATTAAAAATTTGCAATTAACTTTGAATATTGGATGTTGAAAAATTCCCCAAGTTTGACCATTTCTTTTCTTACAATACAATCTCTAGTACTTAGGAGTTTGATGAATCCTTAGTTTGCGACAGTGACCATGACCCTTCAGATTCTACAAAAAAAAAATCTTAGGTTTTTTTAAAATGTAGTTTCTAGCCCTTTTTCTTTCCTAGTTATAAAAACATGAAGTAAACTAATGCTGAGTATGGAAGGAATGAACAGCTAGGCCAGATCCAGATGTGCAGGAACATGCAGTTTCTGGTGTTGCAAACCTCTTTGTGGTGCCACAAACCACACATATTGCACGGTAAACCATGCCCTGTGCTGCTAATTTGCAGTGCTGGGGCAAAATATGCTACTGTGATTTCCTGATTGCATAAAAACCCCCTGAGGAAAAAAAGCATTATAAAGCATGCCAAAGTGCAGTGTGCTGGGACAAACGTGGAGACAGGAGAGCTTCCTTCCAACTTCCTTCCCAGGGAGCTGCTTTCTCCCCCATCTTGGGTCACACTGCGCCCCAGCCACCTGCTCCATGGCTGGCTGGGGTGCAGTATGCCTTGAGCTGGGGGCTCTACATCCCTCCGTGCGGGGGCTCTGCAGTGGAGGCTTTGTGCTGAGGCACACGGAGACAGGGGAGCATCCAGCACAGGGCTGCCTGCTCCCCATCTCAAGGCACTCTGAGCCCCACTCTGAACCCCACCCCATAGGGTGCCTGAGCGTGGGGTCTCTGCAGCTTGCAGAGGTGAGGGAACAGCATCTCCAGGCTGCTTGTTCTCGTCTCCACGTGGCACTTCCTGGCTGGCTGGGGCACAGGGTGCCACAGTGTTGGGGCTGCCTTTTGGCTAGCCCTGCCACTCTGTGCCCCAGCCAGCCCCTCCTGCAGCACATAGAGCAGGGGGGACAATGTGTCCTGTGGCAAACCACATAAGCAGGGGCATGCACTGCAGCACAAAGTAGTGGCACAAATTTGTGCTGCTACTATTTGTGCTACTGGAAATGCACAACCCTGCTCATGTGGATGTGGCTCTAGACTCCATTTTTGAAGCGGGAGCCTGAAGAGGAGAGCCAGAAAAATCCTGTCATGTAAAAGAGGTCTGACAGTAGTGTTCTAAGTCACACTAGACTTCAGGACCACTATAGCAATGTTTGTGACCATTGCTGCAGAACACTACTGGTTTTTAAAAAATAATATAAAAATGTGTATGCTATCTATACCCATTAGCACTGGGACCACCTTTAAATGAATCAGGCACAGAATACTAATATGCATCAAGTGCTAATGTGACATTGAAGTCTGAAGTGTCATCTGAATAGACCAGTGTTATACATAATTTTGGTAAGGGATGTGGTGATGTGTTTAACAGGATTAAATTATATTTATTTTCCTTTCAGAATAAATTATAAATGTCACAGTTCAGCACAGCTGAAGAAAAAAAAAAAGACAGAATTAATTAACCTGTTACCAGAGAGAGCTATCGCCCTTTCTGCAAGGGAATGAAGTGTTTTGAAAGAGCACTAGAAGCGTCCCTCACTGTACTTGACCTTTCCAAAGATGTGGCAGACAACAGATTGATGGGTAAGTGACTACACTAAGCTGACACAGTAGAGATAGGATATACTTCAGGAGTGAGGAAATGCCCAAGTAGTAACAGAAACGACATTTTTATAATTTCTGTTTTGTGAAGAGGTTATAAAATATCCTTAGTTAAGGAGGAATTTATTTTCTAATATTTTGCCTTGACTTCATCAGAATTGAACCAGTCCCTTTGAAGTATCAATGGTGAAAGCTTATGACAGGCTTTTTAAAAAAAAATTGGTGTATGTAAAGTGGCAAAGATGGTTGAAGCAATGCCCTTGGGGAAATACTGTGTGATCATATGAATATTTTCCTATTTTGGTTAATGTTTATTTCAGAATAGTTTAATATATAAATTCCTGTATGTGTTCACACCTACTAGTCTTGTAAGAAATGAGGCATTTGGTTAGATTTAGAGGGTTTGTTGAAATAATGTTATTCATTATTAAAATGGTTTCTTGTGTTGTTATAACTGAGTTCATAAACTACAGAGAGTACTGAATTAGGGGAAACAGATAGGAAACTATCTGAGTGCATTTTGGGTTCCAGCCTGGGAGAAGCTCGAGGTGTTTTCACGTTCATTAATGCACACTGCACATTTAATTTGGTACTTGCTTAATGAAATACTAACTAAATGTGCAGTAACTAGAGTTTATCTGTACTAGCCAACAAATGCCTCTTTAATGATGCTACTGTGCAGTAGCATGTTAGCATTGTCCATGCTGTGATACACTACTGCACAGTGCTATTAGGCTACTGTGCATTAAGAGTCTCGTGTAGATGCACCCACAGAGGAGGGAATGGAAGACATTACAGAAGGGTCTAAATTGATGAAGAAACACAGCCAACTTAACAGGCTAAAGACTGTTCCCCAGATAAATCCATTCTGTGCTGTCCTGTGTGATATATGTGGATCAAAATATGGGCAGCCAGAGGAGGTAATGAAAATTACCTGGACTGGCCAGTAGCTACATAGGAAAGTCTGTGTAGCTGACAAGCTCTGTCGATCTTTGCACTCAAGTGAGACATTTTTATTGAATATGTTTTCCAGTACTTGAGTCTCCCCTTCACTTTAGAGTTGTACAAAACTGTAGATTTCAACCACTTAAAGAAGTCATCAGTAAGAAGGAAAAAAAAACCATCTCAGCTGTGTGGAGAAGCAGAGTGACTGTGACTCAGTCAGGCAAGAAGTATGTGGGTCTCTAAATCCTACTCAGCAGAGACAAAACTGACTCTGATCTCATAGGGACATGAGTACTTAATCATCTAAGTAGCATTTCAGTCCAAAACTGGGGAGATTTGTAGACAACATGAGGGTTTAATTCTCTCTAAATTGAAGGGGTGTTTTTTTAAGAAAATCCCTGAGTCATATATGCTTGTGTCAGAGCCCAATCCTTACCCATCTCTCCAGCAGCAGGAAGGGGAGAGCAAGTTGCTGGTGGGTAGAGCGGTCCCTGAACTGCAGGTGGGGTTGGTGCTTCCCGCCGCGGGAGCAGCATCCCCTCCAGGGTGGCACCTCCCCACAGGCAACCAGCTCGGCCAGTCTTGGGGGGCACCGCAGCTACGGAGGGAAGCCCCAGGCCCCCATACAGCTCAGGCAGGCAGGCAGGCTCCGGGGGTGGAGGGAAGATCAGGCTCGCTGCTTTTTGTTTTTCCCCTTCTGTGGATCCTGCCTTCTTGGGCTGTTTCTGGGCTGCCTGCCTGGTCTGCTTGCACAGCTCCTAAGCCAGAGGGAGTCCGGTGCTTCCCTCTGCTGCTGTAGGGTAGGAAACTAAAACTCTTCAGAGGTGTTTACTTTGCAGTGCACCAAAGTCATTTGCTGTGTCCCAAAGTAATTTAAGGCACATTATGCCGCTGAATGTGCTACAGTGGCTGGAATTAAAGTGCAATACGCTGCTGAATGTGCAAACAGCAATGCCATTAAAGTGGTGCAGAAGGCATTTAACCTGCTTGAAGCCCACTAAAAAGTGTCATCTACAAATGGCCTGAGATCCTCAAAATCCCCACTTAGCTAACTAGAGATACCAAAAGTCTGTAGGCACCTCAGTTTCTAACATTAAAGTTCCCAAGTGACCTAAAACTCTGGGCATGCCCTACAATGCTTCAGTTACGTGAGTCTTGAGCAGCTCAAGACTGATCTGACACCTAAGCTCTGTCAGGATCCACAACCAGATGTCTTTTGACTCTCTTGCTTACATCTCTTTCCAGGAGATGTTCTCAGAGCTGGATTCAGTCTCATGCAAACAAAGAAGTGGCACTAGGACCCTTTTATTAAAAATGGATAACAGCACCACCTGGTCCTTCTCTGTTCCACTTTATTTTAAAGTAGCCACAACTGCTTTTTGCGAGAGGCCTGATGCTGCCACTGCATACTTAATGTGCTCTGAAAACAACCGCAGGATTGAACCCTCAGGAGATTTATGCCAAGGACTGACTAGTTCCTGGACTCCTGGTTGAGCTGAGGTCAGGTGCCAGACTGCTTATTCTTAGGTAACTCTGGGCATGTGCAGAAGCAGAACTCTAAGTGATCATGGAATTTCATAATTAAACAAATGAGGTGTCTAGTGACTTTAGGCACCTACAGGGCTAGGTGTTGCCTGAGTAGGCATGTACTAGGTTGGCTGGCAGAGGCTTGTAGCAGACTATGCACATTCAGCTGTAGCACTCTGCAGGCTTGCAAGGGCTATAGCCTAGCTGCTGCTAGGCTGCAGGCATTTGGGAGTGATTTTGGGGTACCTAGGAGGATTGGGCCAGCTGAAAGATAAATAGCTGGCCACAGGAAGTTAAAAGGCTACCAGGGAAAGGAGCTGGGGGAACAGAGACTCCTGGAGAGACACAAAGCTAGGAGTGGCTAAACTGAGTTAGCTATTTCTCAGGGTCTGGGAAGAGACCTAAGGCCATGAGGTTGGTGGCAGTTGTACCACCACAGGACTGGAGTCAGAGTCAGTTGTAGAATGAAGACTGTAGTGTGGAGGAAGCAGCAGTGAGCCAGAGGCACCTTCTTTTCTCATGTCTAGAGGAGACTCAGGACTGTGAGCACACTCAATATGAATTAGGTTGAGTTTTGTTATTGAGCAGTGTTTTTCAACCCATCGGTCACAACCCAGAAGTGGGTTGCAAGAATATATGAAAGGTTAGTGAACAATCATGAAAAAATGTGGAAAATCATGGTGGAAACTGAGTTTCCCCTTGTAGGCTGGCAGAGATCTAGCCTGCAAGGAGCTGCTTGGGGCTGGGGAAAGTGGGAGGAGGGGTGATTTGGCAGGGGGCATCATGTGCACGTGCACATGCATACATGCATGTGGCAGTCAGGGTGTGTAGACAGCAGTTTCTGTATCTCCCTGCAGGTAAGTCTGTTGTGGGAGGGGGAGCATAGGTGGTGTGTCAGGGGCACATGCCTCCTCCCCCCCCCCCCCCAGACTTGTGCACTGACAACACGCATAGCCGAATGGGCACAGGCAGGAGCTGACTTCATGGTTCAGCGGATGGGACCTGGAGTGTGTTGAGATTTGCTGCTGCTGTTGCTGCTGGGACCCTTGTGTCAGGTGCGCTGCCAGCAGCGTGAAGAGTAACAGACGTGGGGAGGCACATTGCCCTTATCTCCTCATGCCGCCACCACTCTCCTCAGGCTGTGGCTCTACTGTGGAGGGGAGGTGGGGTGATGGGTAGTGCAGGCGGCTTGAGGGGAGCAGCGGCAGCCAGGCCATGGTGGTGGGGTAGAGCCATGGCCGAGTGCGCAAGCAGCTGGCAGCGGGAGGAGGTGAGGGCAGCATGTCCCCTGTCTATTAGTCCTCACAATGCTGGTGGTGTGGCTGGCAGAGGGGTACCAGCAGCAGCAGCAGCAACAAATCTCAACACCCCACTCTGGGTTCTGCTTGGTGGGCCACAGAGCTAGCCCGTGCCTGTCCAGCCAGGCTGAAGCCCAGTGTTTGCTTCAGTGACACCCCACGCCCCACACTCCCACCCCTGCCCCACACTGGGGCCTGGGGGCAAGGAGCAGCAGGTGAGGGATGAGGAGTTAGGCACCAGCATGGTTGGGGCCCAGGGGATTGTGGGTTGGCACTATGGGGCACCAGCAGGGCCAGGGGACTGTGAGTTGGGAATGAGAGGCATTGGCAATTTGCATTGTGTGGAGTAATGGAGGGCCACGTGTTGATACTGCTGTTAATGCTTTCCTATTGCTGTTGATTTCTATCTTTAAAATTAAGATTGTTGAGCTGCTTTAACCTGCAGTGTGTAATAAGTAGTTTGGGGCCAAAATACCTGTGTGTTTTCTACTTAGATTATTTACTGGGTCGGGACTGGCTGTCACTATTTACAAGTGGGTCCTGGTACAAAAAAGGTTGAGAGCTACTGTTATTGAGGACTGATTTATGTTTAAGAGCTTTCCTGTGAGGCAAGTGCGCCCAGGAAATAAAGAACTGCACAAAGTGTAAAGGCTCTTGACCCAAGCAAAACCCCTAACCTTTTACAGCTTCTACCATTGAATGCATTTACATCAAAACAGGATCTTTGTTGCGAAGGTGTTAAGCTTGTTTCTGTTGCTTTGTTGTCAAAGGAAGACTATCAGCTTTCTGACATCACAGTTGGTTGCTGTGGAGATGTTTCCACAAGGCCCCAGAGCCATTTAAAGGCTGCTTTATTTCCCTAAAGACATCTTGGCCAAGGCACGTGGTCTGTATTATTTCACCATGAAGGCCCTTTCACCTACTGCATGAGTGTTCGTGTAGTGCCTGTAAATACTCTCGTTCCATTTAGAGGTTCTGAATTTGGTCAGGCAAATTAGCAAGCTATATGAATAATTGTTTTAAAGTGTTCCTCCTTGCATTGCTATTTAAAAATAAAAAATAAACATGCAACTACTTCCTGACCTTATGGGGTTGAATACATTTTAACTTTTTTAATTTACCTTGACAAAATAAAATGTTTTACTCTGGTTTACACTTCTAAAATAAAATATCAACTAACTCTCTTGAGTAGAATTTATCAGGCTTAGAAGTTCCCCTTTATTAATGGATACTTTTAAAAAAGTCTGTGTAGGGTATACAAAGCTTTTCAATTTTAAGATTGGTCCAGTTTTTAATATGGAATAAAAGCAAAGTTCGTGAACTCTTTTCTGGAGCTAGGTACCTAAAGCAGTTCTTTTTCACAAAATGTGGTAGGAGGAGCTCACCTTGTTCTCTTTTATACAGTACTCAGCCATTTGAACACTTGCTCAAAAAGAGGAAAATCCAGATGCAAGAGACCTTTTAAAAGAAATTTAATTCAAACCAGAATTTGAGCATAAGCCTGGGTGAGTATTTTACCCACTATGCTCTTGGGTGTATTCTGAGATGGAGCTCTCTCAATATATGGTGTTGGAGCTGACTACGTTAAAAATAATATTCATAAGATGTTAACAGTCTTCCATATCTCAGGAATGTGCCCCCAGCATTAGAGTATTTAGTTTGTGACCTAACACATATGGATACATAAATCTGTGACACCCATGAAGGGTTGCAAATTCCTGTCACTTAAGAAGAGCTTGAGCCCTATGATAAGTTAGTCTTTTCACATCTTAGGATACAGTAGGTATTGGCTAGTGCAACCAACAGCTCAGTCTTGTTAACTGGAAAAGTTGGCAACTCTTGCCATAGCAAATAGTTTTTTTATTTACTATATTTTCTTGGAAACAACATGCATCTTTTCCCTAAAAATCCGCTCTTCCAAACTGGGGTACATATATTGGCAGTCTAAATAGCAATGCAACATCTTGAGGGAGTCAAATGACTTAAAGATTCATTGTTTTTCACTCCAGGGGTGTTAACAATTTGTCTCTCTTTATAACCATCTTGATGTTCCACTTATCAAGCTAAACTTGCTTGGGGCAATTTTACTGCGTGCTTTGTTCTCTCTCTCATTTCACAGTCTTTGAGACTGCTTAGCTCAGTTCAGAATCATAGATCTACCCATGCAGCCAGTCTTCAGCAATAGTTAGGTTTTCAGCTTTAATTAAACAAGAAAAAGAAGGTGATTGAACTGAAGATTAGGATCTGTCCTGGGGGAAACAAAATCTTTTTTTCTTCATTTTGCCATTCTAAAACAAGTTGCTCATTATATTCCAGGGAATGTTATGTATGAAAAATATGGTAGTTTGGATCTTGAAAAGACTTTGAACAAAGTTACATAATATGGTTGTATTTTATAAATAAGTAAATCAAAAGATAGAAAAGTTGGTGTAGAAAAGATCTGTCCATATCCTTGCCTGAAGTGTTCTATTTTTGTCCCACCAGCAAATTTATTACCAACATAGATCCAGGAGTCCGGTTCCAGTTAAAGGATGATAGGTGGTTAACTTTGGTAATGGTCTCAGCTTCGCTTCTGTTAATCCAACTGAAATAATTCAAACCTGATTTTTAACAGTGGGATTTTGGGGGGCTTTATCAGCATGTCAATCTGAAGAATAAAATTTCTCTATTCTAATTACTTTTTCTGGATCTCATCTTCTCATGATCCTGATTCTAAATGTTTACCTGCAGGCTATGGGTAGTAGAACAGGCAATACTTGAATACATAACAGTCATCCTACCAGGTAGATAAATTACAAGGCTAAAGTGAAAGTATACTTATTCTGACACAGAATTGGTATAACTGCTGCCATAAATGGTACATCAAAGATGTTGGAAACTTTGGAGGAAAGTTCTGGCTTCTTAATGCAAACTGTTCACAGGAACAGCAAAATGTATCTAGCTGCACTATTTCACAACCCTGCCCCTGCTTGCTGAATTTGGAAAAATTCTACCTTTAGGTAAAACTTACTTTTAGGTAATTTCTTTTATATTTGACACTCTTTTCTAAAGACATAAGGCCTGTAGGATCTGGGAGTTTGGGGCTGGGGCAAGCAGGGGCAGAACTTGCCACTGAATTCTGGTGTATGGGCACCCACTGGGGTTGTGCGTGTGCTGGCAGTAGAAGAGTGCCATACTGGGTCATGGTTAGTCATGTCTGGAGCCACCTGAGGACCAAGGTGATTTCATAGATTTCATAGACATTAGGGCTGGAAGGGACCTAGAAGATCATCGAGTCCAGCCCCCTGCCTGAAGGGCAGGAAGTTAGCTGAGGTCATAGGATCCCAGCAAGATAAGCATCCAATATGCTCTTGAGGGTGTTCAATGTACGTGCTTGAACTACCTCTGATGGCAGGCTGTTCCAGACCTTGGGGGCTCAAACAGTAAAGAAATTCTTCCTTATGTCCAGCCTGAAAAAGTCTTGCAGTAGTTTATAACCGTCTGAACGCATCATCCCTTGGGCTGCTCTGGTGAACAAACATTCCCCCAGATCCTGGTAGTCACCCCTGATAAACTTATAGGTGGCCATCAGATCACCCCTGAGCCTGCCCTTTTCCACACTAAAGAGCCCCATAGCTCTCAGCCTGTCGTCGTAAGGTCTGGTTTCCTGACCTCTGATCATGCATGTGGCTCTTCTCTGGACTCTCTCAAGCTTCTCCACATCCTTTTTGAATTGTGGAGCCCAAAACTGGACGCAGTACTCCAGCTGCGGCCTCACCAAGGCTGAGTACAAGGGGAGAATGACGTCCTGGGATTTGCTTGAGAAGCATCTATGGATGCAAGCCAGTGTTTTGGTTGCTTTCTTAGCCGCAGCATCTCATTGCAGGCTCATGCTCATCTTGTGGTCAATGATGACTGGACTTTCAGAAGGTCTTCGACACTGTCTCTCACCCCATTCTCATTAAGAAATTGGGGGGCTGTGGTGTCAACACCCACACAGAAAATGGGTCACCAACTGGCTGGAGAGCCACACCCAGAGAGTGGTGGTGGATGGGTCATTTTCGACCTGGAGGGATGTGGGCAGTGGGGTTCCACAGGGCTCGGTCATTGGGCCTGCAGTGTTCAACATATTCATCAGTGACTTGGATGAGGGGGAAAAAAGCACCCTGTTCAAATTTGCTGATGACACTAAGATGTGGGGAGTGTGGGAATACTAGAAGGGAGGAATAGGCTGCAATCGGACCTAGACAGGTTACAAGGGTGGGCGGATGAGAATAGGATGGGATTCAACACCGACAAGTGCAAAGTGATGCACCTGGGGAGGAACAACTGGCACCATACCTACAGGTTGGGAAACTCCCTTCTTGTCAGTACAGAGGCAGAAAAGGATCTTGGAGTCATCATTAACTCTGAGTTGAACATGGGCTGGCAGTGTGGGGATGTAGTTAGGAAGGCCAACCACACCTTGTCATGCATCCACACATGCATCTCGAGCAGGTCCAAGGAGGTGATACTCCCCCTCTATGCGACACTGGTCAGGCCGCAGTTGGAGTACTGCATCCAGTTCTGGGTGCCGCACTTCAAGAAGGATGTGGACAACATGGAGAGGGTCCAGAGGAGGGCCACTCGCATGATCAGGAGGCAGCAGGGCAGGCCCTATGAGGACAGGCTACAGGACCTGAACTTGTTTAGCCTCCACAAGAGGAGGCTGAGGTGGGATCTAGTGGCCTGTTACAAACTAGTCAGAGGGGACCAGCAGGCACTGGGGAAGTCCCTGTTTCCCCGTGCACTACCAGGAGTGACCAGGAATAATGGTCACAAGCTGGCGGATGGTAGATTTAGGCTAGATACCAGGAGCCGCTACTTCACGGTCAGGGCGGCTAGGATCTGGAACCAACTTCCAAGCGTTGTGCTGGCTCCTACCCTGGGGGTCTTTAAGAGGAGGCTAGATGTACACCTTGCTGGGGTCATTTGATCCCAGTACTCTTTCCTGCCATGGCAGGGGGTTGGACTAGATAATCTACTCAGGTCCCTTTTGACCCTAGAAACTATGAAGCTATGACCCCCAAGTCTCTTTCTTCCATGGTACTAGCCAGCGTAGCACTGCCAAGCCTATAAGGATGCTGTAGGTTTTTCTTCCCAAGGTGGAGAACCTTGCATTTTTCGGTGTTAAACACCATCAGGTTCTCATCCGCCCATTTGCTGAGCCTGTCCAGGTCAGCCTGGATCACCCGCCGTCTTCTGGTATGGATGCTTTGCCACAAAGTTTGGTGTCATTGGCAAACTTGGCCAGTCCGCTTCTGACTCCAATGTCCACATCATTAATGAAGATGTTGAACAATATGGGTCCAAGGACAGAGCTTTGGGGGATCCCACTGGTCAGAGGACACCATGATGATTGACTTCTATCAATTACTACCTTCTGGGTCTGACCACGGAGCCAATTTCCCAGTCAGTGGATCGTGGTGGACCCAAGGCCACAATTGGCCAGTTTCGCCAAGAGTTGAACATGGGATACCAGATCAAGAGCTTTTTTGAAGTCAAGATATATGACATCAATCTCATATCCCTTGTCCAGGTGATAGAGAACCTGGTTGTAGAAGGAAATGAGATTGGTCAAGCAACACCTACCCACAATAAACCTATGCTGGCTATCCCTTAGGATGTTGGCGTCAGCCAGTCCATTAAGGATGGCCTCTTTAATAAACTTTTCAAAGTTCTTCCATGGGATAGAAGTCAAGCTGATGGGCCTGTAGTCAGCCGGATCCACTTTCCTCCATTTCTTGAAGATAGGCACCACATTGGCCTTCTTCCATTCTTCGGGCACTACACCAGAGTGCCAGGAGTTTTTAAAGATCTGTTCCAGAGGCTGGGCTATGATGCTCGCCAGCTCCTTGAGTACCCTGTGGTGTAGACTGTCAGGGCCAGCTGACTTGAAGGTATCCAGCTTCTCAAGATGTTCCTTCATGAGGTCAGCATTAATGGAGGGCAGGGGATCTCCTTCACCCGGACCACTAATGAAAGACCGACGAAAAAGTACCCATTTAATAGGTTGGCTTTTTCCTTGGCGTCAGTTGTCCCATTTGGTTCAGCAGGGGTCCAGTGTTGCCTTTGCATTTCCTCCGGCTCCCCATATCTGAAAAAGGACTTTTTATTGTCCTTGGTGCTCAAAGCTAGTTGGAGTTCAGTTGCAGACTTGGCTTTCCTGGTTTGCTCCCTGCAGGACCGGACCAGTGCAGAATATTCCTCCTTGGAGGTGAATCCCATCCTCCAACCTTTGTAGGCCTTTCTTTTTAGCCTCAGGAGGTCTGCTAGATTCCTGGAGAGCAAGGGGGGCTGCTGTGCCCTCTTGCTGCCTTTTTTTCCAAAATGGAATAGAATTAGCTTGTGCATTGAGGATTGCTCCCTTGAGGAGCAACCACTCTTCTTGAACTCCCCTCACACTGGGGTCTTGGTCCCTTAGGGCCTCACTGACAAGCCTCCTGAGCTTGTCAAAGTCAGCTATCCTGAAGTCAAGGGCTTCCATGTTGCTGACTGACTTGCCAGCTTTACAGCGGATGGTGAAGGTGATCAGCTCATGGTCGCTGTCACCCAGCTTCACATCGATCACTAGGTCGCCAGTTAGGTCATCCGCAGTAGCCAGTACCAGGTCAAGCAGCGCTTTATCTCTCATTGGCCCATAGACTTCTTGAGTCAGGTAGAGGTCATCCATGCGTGAGAGGAAGCTTTGTGACCTCTTGGATTTTGCTGAGTGATCATCCCACGAGATGTCCAGGTAATTGAAGTCCCCCAAGACAACCATCGTCCTGGAGCATCTGGCCTCAGCCAGTTCCCAGGCGAACTCCTGGTCAAACTCTTGACTTTGGGTGGGAGGTCTATAGTAGACTCCTACCATTGTGTCCCCTGTGCTGTGTTCCCCATGGATTTTAACCCAGAGGGTCTCCAGTCATCCCCCCTGGTTGCCAACATCTTACCTCCATCCTAGGAAAACTCTTTGAGAAGATCATCAAGGAGCACATCTGTGATGGGTTAGCTTCAGGGATGATGCTCAAGGGCAACCAGTACGGTTTCATTAGGGGCAGGTCATGTCAGACCAACTTGATTGCCTTTTATGATCAGGTCACAAAACCATTGGATGCAGGTGTCACCATGGATGTAGTCTTTCTGGACTTCAGCCAGGCTTTTGACATTGTCTCCCACACCATCCTTATTAAAAAACTAGGTGACTGTGGCATTGATGCCTACACACTCAGATGGATTGCAGTTTGGCTGAAGGGTCGTACTCAGAGGGTGGTGGTGGAGTGGTCATATTCAACCAGGGGGAAAGTGGGCAGCGGAGTCCCCCAGGGCTTGGTCCTTGGGCCCGCGCTGTTCAATTTCTTTATCAGCGATTTGGACAACAGGGTGAAAAGCAACCTATTTTAATTTGCTGATGGTACCAAAATTTGGGGTGAGGTGAGCATGTTAGTAGGGAGGGAATGACTGCAGCAAGACCTGGATAGGTTGCAGGGGTGGGCTAACAAAAACAGGATGCGTTTCAATACTTACAAGTGCAGGGTGCTGCACTTGAGCAGTAGTAACCATCAGCACACTTATAAGATGGGCAACTCCCTTCTTGAGAGCACGGAGGCAGAAAGGGATCTTGGAGTCATTATTGACTCCAAGATGAACATGGGCTGACAGTGCGAGGTCATGGTTGGCAGGGCTAACCGGACTTTGTCGTGCATCCACAAGTGCATCTCAAGTAGGGCCAAAGAGGTGATCCTCTCCCTCTACGTGACACTGGTCAGGCCACAGCTGGAGTACTGTGTCCAATTCTGAGTGACCCACTTCAGGAGGGATGTGGACAACATTGAGAGGGTCCAGAGGAGGGCCACCTGCACGATCTGGGGACAGTAGGGCAGACCCTACAATAAGAGACTGTGGGACCTGAACCTGTTCAGCCTTCACAAGAGAAGGCTGAGGGGGGACCTGGTGACAGTCTATAAACTCACTAGGGGGGACCACAAGGATTTGGAAGAGACCTTGTTTCCCCTAGTGCCCCCGGCATAACAAGGAATAATGGCCACAAGTTGTTGGAGAGTTGGTTTAGATTAGACATCTGTAAGGACTACTTCACAGTTAGGGCAGCTAGGATCTGGAACCAACTTCCAAGGGAAGTGGTGCTGGCTCCTACCATGGGGTCTTTAAGAAGAGGCTTGATGCCTACCTGGCTGGAGCCCAGTTTTTCTCCTGCCCAGGCAGGGGTTCAGACTTGAAGATCTACAAGGTCCCTTCCAACCCTACTTCTATGATTCTATGACATCAGCTTGCAGGGACACGTAGCTTTCCTTAACATAGATCCCTCCTGTACAGGGTGTAGCCATCTATATCCGTGGTCCAGTCATGGGTGGAGTCCCACCAGGTCTCCGTTATCGCTATGACGTTGTAATTATTTGCATTAAGCAGGAGGATGAGCTCCTCCTGCTTATTCTCCAAGCTCCTGGCATTTATGTACAGGCAGGCAAGTGTCCCCTTGGGGGCTCTTGCCTTGCCCACAGATTGTACCAGGGCTGGGGCAGGGGTGGGCTCCCTTAAGTGCCTTGGCCTGCTGGATTTGCAAGGGTTGCTCAGCAGGCCAGTAGTGGCAGTAGTCCCCCTGTCCCCCAGCGGGCTTAGTTTAAATCCCGGTGGAGCAGGTCAGCCAGTCTGGCTGAGAAGAGCCTCCTCCACCAGGGAGAGAGAGGTGAAAGCCATCTTTTCCCAGCAGCTCGCTGCCTCTCTTGCCAAAGAACAGGCTGTGGTCATGGAAGCCAAAGCCTTCCCTATGACACTAGCACTGCAGTCTTTGGTTAACTACATGGATCTTCCTCTCCCTCCTCAGCCCATGCCCCGAGACTGGGAGGATCGATGAGAACACCACCTGCACCCCCAGACCCTTTAGCCCCGCTCCCAAATCCCTGTAGCGCCTCATGACCTGGCTGGGAGGACTCCAAGTCATGTCATTGGTGCCCACATGAATAAGGAGAATGGGATAGTGGTCTGTGGGCTGGATGAGCTTAGGGATCCTCTCCGCAGTGTCCTGGATGCAGGCCCCTGGAAAGCAGCAGATTCCTGGGCTAAGGGGTCGGGGTGGCAGATTACCCCTTCAGTCCCCAACAAACGCCTTACATTTTGTCTTGGGGAGAGGCGGGGCGGTAGCTGCAGTTGAACCTGTGTTGCCTGCGGGAGCTGGCAACCCAGCAGGCTTTGCTGGAGCAGCAAGAGGTGCATACCTGTTGTTAAGCTCCGGCGGGGCAGGGGCCTTGGTGCAGAGGGCCTTGGGGCCCTTGACCACCTTGGTCCATGCCCCTGACTGGACAGCGTGGGAAGTCCCGGAGTCCTCCTTTGTCCTGGAGGGAGACCGTGGTCTACCCTCCAGCTCCTGGGGAAAAGGGCCTGGCAGTAGGAGTCAATCTCCTGCTCACAGTCCCTGATGACATGCAGTCTCTGGACTGTGGCCTGGAGCTCCTCCAGCTGGCGCACCAGAGACCCCAAAAGGGAGCAGACCCCACATGGGGAGGTGGCCATGGTCCCAGGCCCGAGAGCCTGAAAAAGGGACAGGCAGCCCCCGCAGCCAAGAGCCAGAGGCTCTGTCTGCGTTGAGCCTGGAACCATGGGCTCTGTCTGGGTGGCTGTCTCTGAGGTGCCAAGGGGGGGCGCAGAGCCCAAGGGGACCCTCAGGGTGCAGCGCGTGCCCATCCATGGCATGCCGCTGGTAGGCAGGCTGGGCCTGAGTCTTTCTACCCTGAGGGGCTCACAGCCAGGGCCTCGGGCCCTCCCATGCACCCTCCTGTGTGAACTCCATGCTAACTCATGCGCCAGCAGACAAGCGTGCCTGTTTGCACAGCCTGTTTGTGCAGCTCCAGTCGCGTGGCTCCCTGGGGGGCTCTCTATGTTAAGAGAGCTACACTCCCTCCCCTTTTATCTACACGATCCCTCCTGTGATGATCAGGGCTAAGAGGAATGGACAGAATCCAGGACAACCTGGGTTAGGAAGCCAGGATGTCAGTCTAAAAGCAGGGCCTAGGAACAAGCTGAGATGGGAAGCTGTGGGATCAAGCAGACAGTGGAGTCAGAGAGCAAGCCCGGGGGAACAGCAAAGTGGTCTGGGATCAGGTTGAGCCCTGTTGCCTGAACACTTCCTGTTTTCGGTCAGAAGCATATATGACAGAAGTAGAGGGCCAGCTGACCCTGAGCAGCCAGGACAGGGAGTAGGTGGAGAGCTAGGCCCTGATGGAGGCTTCAGGCCTGCTTTGCCTAATCTGAGCATTCAAATGTAGGATGGCTACACTACATTACATGAGTGACAACGCTGGCCAGGTTGAGGCACCAGGTTTGAAGCATAGTCTGATGGGGGCAAGTCAAGGAAGGAGTATCCCTGTAGTCTAGCCCAAGTGGGGTGGGAGGCAAGCAAATTTGGCACACTTGCTTTAGTATAATAGGACAAAAAGACAAATAGCAGTGGCACATATTTCATATTCATAGATTCATAGATGCTAGGGTCGGAAGGGACCTCAATAGATCATCGAGTCCAACCCCCTGCATAAGCAGGAAAGAGTGCTGGGCCTACATTACCCCAGCTAGATACACATCCAACCTTCTCTTGAATACCCCCAGGGTAGGGGAGAGCACCACCTCCCTTGGGAGCCCGTTCCAGACCTTGGCCACTCGAACTGTGAAGAAGTTCCTCCTAATATCCAATCTAAATCTGCTCTCTTCTAGCTTGTGGCCATTATTTCTTGTAACCCCCGGGGGCGCCTTGGTGAATAAATACTCACCAATTCCCTTCTGTGCCCCCCGACGAACTTATAGACAGCCACCAGGTCGCCTCTCAACCTTCTCTTGCGGAGGCTGAAAAGGTCCAGTTTCTCTAGTCTCTCCTCGTAGGGCTTGGCCTGCAGGCCCTTAACCATACGAGTGGCCCTTCTCTGGACCCTCTCCAGGTTATCCGCGTCCTTCTTGAAGTGCGGCGCCCAGAATTGCACGCAGTACTCCAGCTGCGGTCTGACCAGCGCCCGATAGAGGGGAAGTATCACCTCCTTGGACCTATTTGTCATGCATCTGCTGATGCACGATAAAGTGCCATTGGCTTTTCTGATGGTTTCGTCACACTGCCGACTCATGTTCATCTTGGAGTCCACTAGGACTCCAAGATCCCTTTCCACTTCCGTGCCACCCAGCAGGTCATTTCCTAGGCTGTAGGTGTGCTGGACATTTTTCCTCCCTAGATGCAGCACTTCGCATTTGTGTTGTTGCTAGTTGTCCCTGGGGAATGCCCCTGCACACACATTCTGGCATGTGGCAAATTGCCCCAGGTGGGGCAGGGGAGGCTGGGACCAAAACCCGGGCTGACCCCAGCAACCTTATCTGGGCTTCTAGGGACCTCCCCAGGCTGCAGTGGCAGTTATCCAGGTGTGTGGGGCCTGGCTGGCAGCCATGGTGTGGCTCTGGCCAGTCAGGCTCCAGTTTCAAGTGCTACACACTGCAGCTATGAGCAGCACCCCGCTTTTTATGATACCAAGAGTTCCTGGTATCCAATTTTGCCTCAGCCTATTCATGTGTGCTCTGTACACTTTGAGGCACCTCAAAAGCCTTTGAGGCTCCACAAAGTGCCTTCCCACTTGTTGGGACACACCCTATGATAGCAAAGGTATCCGGGAGTAATGGGCCTTCATCTGGAGGGGCTCCAGGTGTCTTAGGGAGGCCAGAGTCTTCAGAGGGTTTTGTTAACTCATGGGCAGTTTGGGTAAGAGAATTTTTGTCTCTGTGTATTATGCTTCTGTGGGATTCACTCATCCCAGTTATCAGGACTGGTGGAGTTGGCAGGAAGGCTGATCTGTACAACTCTGGCAAGCAAGCTCATGGGACACTAGGGGTAGCCAGATGAAAGGGTAAGAGTCTACACTTGTTTTCATGTTCTGGCTTGAAACTTATTGTCTGTTTTGTTTGCATAACTTTCATCCTATGTAATCCTTTTGCTGTTTATCTCCTTACTGGTTGCCTGTGAGAAGATCAACTTCTGGGTGGGTGATAGTCCAGGTTGATGCTCTACACAGAAAGGGAGGACCTATAATTTCTTCTATAACCTGTAAGTGGAGAGAAACTCAGTACTCCAAAGGTTCCCATGGATGGGTTTGTGTCAAGAATAAAACTGTGCTATGAAGTACAGGTCAAAATTGAGGGATTTTTTAGTTGTTTCAATTAGGAAACATTGATGATAAAGGCTTTTCTGTGCATGCAGGTTTTTATTTACATGCCTGGTTCCCTAAACACAAGAAGAACTGAACCACAGACAACTTTCTTGTAGGTCCAAGCCTCTGTCAGTTAGAACTTAGCTCAAAAAGCTGTTTTAGCTCTCTTTCTCGGGTAGTGTAAGAGTGGTATAGCAATAATGGTCCAGAAACTATGTGAGAGGCAAGAATTTCTTAGGGTGATAGCTTTTATTGGACCAACTATGTAGCTGGGATAAACTTAGACAAGCTTTTGAATGCAAGACATTCCTCAGGTGGATACAATTGATCAAACAAAGGTCCTCAGAGACCTGATGAAGTATGTCTTGCATTCAAAACCTTGCCTAACTTTATCCCAACTACACAATTGGTCCAACAAAAGCTATTGCTCTAAAATTCTTGCCTGACCCTTTTTCTTAGGGTCATGGTCACAGTACTCCTGCAACTGTCTGGACCTCTTTCTTTCTATTACTGTTTTATGTGGTTTCTTTTCTTTCTTTTTCTCCCTCTCTCCTGCCCCACCCTTGTTTAAATTTGAATGCCCTTATTTAAGCCTTTGTTGTGGGCAGTGACATGTCTTAGTCTGGAGGCCAGTGTTTCATAAAGGAACTTAACCCTTTCCTCTAGCTATCTTAAATGAAGGACAGCAGTAATATCTACCTACTTTAATGTTTTGCCTAAACCACAATTGTTCCAAACTTTGCTTCAGTATTTGTATCAAAAGGTCAAATTTTGTTTGACTTAATGGCTTCACCTAGCAGAGTTGCTAACCCAAGACAAATGTCTTTACTGAAAACCAGACATTTTTACTGACATGTTTTATGTAATGTAAATGTATTTACATAGGATGAACCAGGCCCTGGATGATGGCCAGGTTCACATTTTAGAGGTTAAAATCAGCTATAGTATTTATTTATTTATTTGCTTTTTAAAAACCTAACAGCTAAACAAGTGTTTTGGCTTGACAACCGTGCTTGACTGCAGCAATTGTCTTATAGCATGCTCCTCCCTACCCCAACATGGACCCTGAAAACAGGAACACTACCTGCCTAGTTGTGACCCAGCAGTGTTATAGGCAGGTAATCAGACACAGCAGCACCTGGATTGTGGGTAGAGGTCTATGGGCTGCAAAGCTCTGAGAGAATGCTTTGTGCAGAGTACTGTGCTTTAGCTTGGACACCAGGTGGCACTGCTTTACTCTGTCTATGCATCAAGGCTTGCCTTAAGTCTTATTCTAATGAGATTCAATCAGGCTCAAGGTTTCTTAATTTTTTTATGGCCAGCTTGTTAGTTTTTTTAATGGATTTTGAAGATTGACATTTTCAGATTTGTTTTTTATTTTTATGGATTGTCCAACCATTTATGGACAGTTGAGAACTCTGCCACCTATGAGACTGAAGTGCCTGTGTCTTGCCCACAGTACACAAGGCCTAAATTACTCTGCCACAATACTTGCATTGAAACTGCATTATCTCAATGGTGCCTTTCACTGGCACAAGAATGTACGGGGGAGCCTTCCCACATGCAGGCTCACTGCCACTTTCATCAGAGGCTTCAGCATCTTGAGTGCATCAGCAAGTATAAATTGCTTCTCCCAATTTAAGTTCAGAGGCCTTTCTGGGTTTCTAAAGACTTAAGGGAAAATGCTGTTACTTTTACTTTGATTTTAGATTCACAGCATAAAACCATCCCTCCATTTATACATTGTGTGCTGCATTCTGCAGCCATTGTCTTGATTACTAAGCTGCAATTGATTCGCTAGACAGCAAATTGAAAAATTATCTCCAGGCTTCTCCATAAAATTACCTCCAATATCAGGTGCATTAGGCAGTGCCTTAGTACAGACAGAAAGCTGTCAGGCTGATGTCTCCTTTGCCATGCTGCCAGATACCAATGACTGTTAGGAGAAAATTAAAGCAGTGAAATGGATCTAGAATAACTGTAGACACTGACAAGTGCCTCCAAACAGTGACAGAAAGAGAATGGATTGGATAGAACTCTCCCTCCCTCTTCAAACAGCCATATCACTTCATGTTAAATACTTAATTGGCATTATTGATCGCAGCTTCTACTGTCTTTGAGTTTCATATCCAACTTGTCTGTAGTTAGGACTGTTTCACACTATAATGTTGAAAACTGCCTTTTGGGGTAAGCCATCATTTTTGCTATGTACACATCTTGCTTCTTCCTGTTCTACAGTGGTGGTGAAGAAAAGCCCTTAAGGCAGGCAAAAAAATAGAATAAAATAAAGAAGAACAAGAAACATAAAGGTGAGGACTTGGAACATTTCCTCTTAGAGAACAAAAGAGCTTCTATACCTTTCAATAAAGATGCACCAGGAAAACATTGGCAAAATAATCAGTAAATATGTCAAATGCACTAGCTTAGCATGTCTAAATTTGTAATGTAGCTCATGCATTTTGTATTTAATAACAATGCAAACAAGTTCCAATTGATAATTCTGTTTTTTGTGTTAGGAAACTTATTGAAAAGCACATAAGTATCTTGGGAACAAACTGCACTGTCATAGGAGCATGAAGCAGGTGACTAAAACAGGTGTCTTTTAAATTTCTAATGTACACAATCCTGCATTTGCATTTTATTTATAAGTACTACATAGTGCAGGGAAAATTTACAGAAAAATAATTATGGAAAGCAGTGCTTTCCCTTTCTAATAATATTACTACTACTTTGAATCATAGAGACTTAGAGCTAGAAGGAACCTCCAGAAATCATCTAGTCTAACCCTCTGCCAGTGGTGGGATCATCCCTATAAAGAAAAGAATATGGAACGCATCACAAATTTGCCTATCATTTTGCATAGAGGCTAATTTCTGTATTGTTCCCATTTTAGTACAGGTTTCCTTCGCTTTATGTGGGTTTTGTATGTGCAAATTCACTCTTATATGATGATGCTTTTTATACCAAAAACTCATTGTAAGTGAGATAAATTCACTCTTATGCGATTGGTGTTGTGGAATTGCATAAGAGTGTCCCCTCCCCTAGCCCCTTCCTCCACAGAATTTCCTATTGGGGAGGGAGGGGAGGCACACTGAGGGTGCACTCCATGCCATCCTCCAGGTAATTGATGAAGACATTGAACAACACTGGCACCAGGCCTGACCTTTGGGGCACTCCACTTGATACCAGCTGGCAACTAGACATTGAGCCATTGATTACTACCCTCTGAGCCCAATGATGCAGCCAGTTTTCTATCCACCTTACAGTCCTGGCCCGTACTTCCTTAGCTTGTCTGGGAGAACTTTGTGGGAGACCATATCAAAACCCTTGCTAAAATCCACAGATCTCCCCACATCCACAGAACCAGTCATTTCACCATAGAAGGCAGTCAGGTTAGTCAGGCATGACTTGCCCCTGGTGAATCCATGCTGACTCTTCCTAATTACCTTCCTCTCCCAAGTGCTTGGAAATGCATTTCTTGAGGATCTGCTCCATGATTTTTCCATGGACTGAGGTGAGGTTGACCAGTCTGTAGTTCCCTGGATCTTCCTTTTTCCCTTTCTTAAGTATGGACACTGTTTCCCCTTTTCCAGTCACTTGGGACCTCTCCTCCTAATCACCATGAGTTTTCAGAGATGATGGCCAATAGCCAATGGCTCTCCAGTCATAATAGCCAACTCCCTCAGAACCCTTGGGTGCATCCCATCTGGCCCCATGGACTTGTATGTCTAGCTTTTCTAAATAGTTCCTAATCTGTTCTTTCATCACTGTTGGCTGCTCATCTCCTCCCCAAACTGTGCTGCCCAGTGCAGTCGTCTGGGAGCTGACCTTTCCTGTGAAGACTGAGGCAAAAAAGGCACTGAGCACTTCAGCCTTTTCTTCATCCTCCATCACAAGGTTGCCTCCTCATTCAGTAAGGGACCCCACTTTCCTTGATCCTCATCTTCCTGTGGACCTACTTGTAGAAACCCTTCTTGTTACCCTTCAAATCCCTTACTAGCTGCAACTCCAGTTGTGCTTTGGCTCCTGACTCCATCCCTGCATACCTGAGCAATACTCTTACACTCCTCCATAGTTGTTTAAGTTTCTACTTGTTATAAGCCTCCTTTTTGTGATTTAGTTTACCAAAGAGTTCTCTGCTAAGCCAAGCTGGTCTTCTGCCATACTTCCTAGTTTTGCTGCACATGGGGATGGTTTGTTTCTGCACTGCCAGTAAAATGTCTTTAAAGTACAGCCAGCTCTCCTGGACTCTTTCCCCCCTCAGACTGCCTTCCCAGGGGATCCTGCCCATGAGTCCCCTGAGTGAGACAGAGTCTGCTTTTCTAAAGTCCAGGGTCCTTATTGTGCTGCTCTCCATCCTTCCTTTCCTCAGGATCCTGAACTCAATCATCTCGTGGTCATGGCTGCCCAAGTTGCCAACTGCTAATACATCCCCCCACCAATTCTTCTCTGATTGTGAGCAGGAGGTCAACAACAGCACAGTCCCTATTTGGCTGCTCCAGTCCTTGCACTGGGAAATTGTCCCCAGTACTCTCCAAAAACTTCCTGGATTACCTGTGCACTGCTTTATTGCCCTTCCAGCAGATGTCAGAATGATTTGAAGTTCCCCATGAGAACCAGGGCCTGGGATCAGGAACTTCCAGTAGCTGCCTGAAGAAAGCCTCATCTTCCACCTTCTCCTGGTTTGGTGGTCTATAACCAATCCCCACCATGATATCTCCTTTGTTGCTCTCCCCTATGACCCTAACCCAGAGACTCTCAGCAGTCCTATCTTCAGATTCATACTGGACCTCTGAGCAATCATATGCTCTTTTACGTAAAATGCAACTCCTCCTCCTCTTCTCCCCTGCTTGTCCTTCCTGAACAGTTTGTACCCATCCATGACAGTGCTCCAGTCATGTGAGCTCCCACCACGTCTCTGTTGTTCTAATCACATCATAGTTCTGCGACTGTGCAAGGACTTCCAATTCTTTCTGCTTGTTTCCCAGGCTCTGTGCATTTGTGTACAGGCACCTGAGGTAACTCCCTGATTTCTCAGGAAGAATGGTCTAAGTATACTTGATTCTGCCTTAGTGCAAGGGTTTGAACTAGATAATCTCCCGAGGCCTTTTTCAGTTCTACATTTCTTCCTTTATTCCTGTTCTTGACTAGGGAAAACCAATTTGTATAGCAGACTTTGAGAGATGATTTAATTCCCATCATTGATGGGAAGCGTTTATTGTATATGTGAGCTTCCTAAAGAATTGCAGCATTCTTCAAATGATTGTAATGTCAAAAGAACCCAATCAGTGTGTGGCAGGCCCATGCCCCACTCACCACACTGCTGATATCCAGGTAGCTGGCCTGTGAGCAGCTGGACCAGCACCACATAGCTGGAAGAGGGATTGCAGATTGGTCCGGCCCCCCCAAAGTTCCCTGGACAAATGGAGATCAGTGGTCATGTCCCAGGGGGAGCAAGAAGGAGGGAGCACCTGCTGCACCTTTAGAAGTTCTCCCTACAACTGGCACAGGCTGGCAGGTCCACAAGCAGGAAGGCCCCTGGGAAACATAACCACTCAGGGATCTCCCTGCAGTGTCTGAGCCCTCACCCACCGGAGACAAGGAGCCCTGACAAACCCAACACTATCAATGAAGACTGGATGCCTGGGAAAGGGAGCCTGGGCCCCAGCTGAGGAGCATCCACCAACAGAACCAGGGATTCAGACCCCATCAAGACCACGCTCATGCCAGCCATGGCCAGCAGGTACACGCAGGGTAGCTGGGGTGGGACAGAGGCAGCCCAGGAACATTGGCGGGACCCACCAGAGATCTTGGCAGCACAGCCTGCCACACCATTATGGCCTCAAACACTGAAATCTACACTCTGCCAGCATGAGGCCCCTAGGGGTCACAAGGGTGAGAGAGAGTGCCTCACGGGACATTACAGAATGTGGCCAGGTACCAATCTGGGTAAAACCCCAGCACTGAAATTATACAGCGGCCAAACAGGATGCACTGCATGTAGGGGGTACAAAGAAGAGGCACCTGATGCAGCGAGGTGAAATCAAGAATTTATTTTCATGTATTATTGAGTTGCAAGTTTTTGTCTGAATTAGAGACACCTGGACCACTGGCCTGCTAAGAGGTGCAAAGACAGCTCTCCTGGGAGGAGTGGACAGAGCCTGCGGCATGTCGGGATCCTGCCAAGACCCAAACCAGATCACCTGAGTGGAAAGGGGTAGGGTGTAGGAGGGAAGTAAGGAGCCCCATAGAAGAAGCATCAGACAAGGAGCCCAGGGTCATCAAGAAACACTAAACAACATCTTCCAGTGAAAACTTGGGTAACACAAAGTCATGGCAGGCAAATAGACCCTGGCACAGCACACTCAAGTGGGTAGGGCAGGCCAGCAGTGTCACTGAGTGCAGGTCCACCACACAATGTTTACAGGTAAAAGGCAGATAGATGGAGAAGTAGTAGAGAATGAAGTGGACTCCTGTAAGGGCTGTTAGTATAGCAGAGACCAGAGTGTGCTTCTATTGAGAGGAAACAACTAGAGAATTGTAAGGATAAGACAGAGAGAAGTTTCTTACACTTATTTCCAATATTAGCAGTCCATTTTTATCTATAAAATGAACATGTTTGTAAAGAGGAAAAACAATGGAGTAGTAATAATTTTGGAACTACCCTTCTTTCCCCCAGGACTGGGTTAGTCAGCTGGGTCAAAATATTCTAAGAGTTATTGTGAGACTGCTGTTGACACGCAGGGTGTGAAAAGCAACATTTTGTTCTCTTCCAGAGAGAAAATATCATGTGTAGCTCATCTTAATGGAAGAGAGCATGGGTAGGTAAAATCTGGCTATGGTATATGAGAAGCTGAAATTGTCACTTGCAGTAAATCCTATGTCCCAAGAAGAGTCCATAGGACTCCACATAGTACTCCATACCTTGCAGTCTGTGTAAAGCTTTTTGAAAGGGCCTAGTATATCTCTGAATGCAGTCATTTTACAGTTTTCCCTTTCCCCTCAACAATGTCTACAGAACTTGAGTGCCTTTCTCAGTTTTTAGTTCGTGCATGTGCAACTGTTTCTATTCTGGTCATTCTGTAACAAACACCGACAAAAATGACCTTTGTGGTTTTTTTTTATTCCTGCAATCAGCTTGTCTAGAAGCTGTAGCTATGAAGCTAGGAAATGTCCATCTTGCTCCCCCACCCCCTATAAGAGAGGGCCAAGCAGATAGCTGAAGGAAGTTTGGTGTTAGTAGTGCATAATGATCCCTGACCCATTTATTAGCACTCCTTCTGCCCTGTGCATGAAGGGGTGACACATGCCCTCTGGTTTCCTTGCACCCATGCTCTCTGCTTTTTTTTTCCAGACAGTTTGGCATGCTGACTCATTTTATACTTGCAGCAATTTTCTGTTGAGAGCTTAATGAGTCCAAAAGGGCACTTAAGGCTTATAAAAATCATAAGGCAAAGTAGGTGCAGTGTCGGAGTCAAGCTAAAAATGAGCAAAACCAGCTGAACACAATTGGGTGCAGAGAGGACCATGCAGAGCCATCCTCTGAGAACCTCCAAATGCCATTTAATGACATCACTTTGCCATAAAAAAAATTAACTTTGTAAATTCTAGACCTCTGTGTAGGTATTTCTAATGCATACATTGCTGGGTTTAATAAGATGCTGCTGCATTGACTAGCACAGTATAAAATCTTTTCAAATAAGCTTACTGCTTTACAGAGGAATCTTATTAATGCTTGACAATCTTTTGAGAATTTCTTGGCTCTTATTCTAGACTCTCACTAAACTTAGCAAATTAAGGTCGATGTTATCCAGTTCCCATGGAAAATCACACAAAAAGGAAACTGTTGCTGGCAAGGTATTATTCCCATTTCCAGCTCCACCTTCTCCTAGCTCTCCTGCCAGCAGAAGAGCTGGAGCAATTGAAATTAATATTAGCAGTTCTCATGGAGGCCTGGGATTGGCAGACCCAAGGATGCTTTCAACAAAGCTGAGCCCATTTGCACTCTAAGCCCCCTGTATCACCAGAAGCATGGTTGTTATTCCTATCCTTATGTGGCCTAGCCATGCTGTAAGATATATACTTGAAGCAATAATAACCTGTGTTGCTTAACTCCTTAATTCCTTGGCAAAACATACCCAACAGTGACCTGTTTCAGCTCTCTGGCTTCTGACTAGAGCCAGGAGCACAGTGAATTCAATTAGCTATATATAGCCTTTCACAAGCCTCTGCTTCCCACTTGACTTTTCTGATCTTGCTCCCCTCCATCTACAGTTAAGAGAACCAATACCAAGCTATGCTAAATAAACAATAATAGTTCAAGGGAATAAAGGAAAAGCAGCTGCGGAGAGGGGAAGGAAGGGTGAAGTAGAAGGCAGAAAGTGTTTCTGAAACCAGCATAGACCTCAAAGTCAAGCTTATTTTACCAAATGCTCGCCTTCCCAGCTTCCTGATCAGCCCAGAAGAGGTGCTTTTAACGACTATATGGTAGTACACCGGTTTTCCAGCCTCCTGTCTCCTAGGTTGCTAGGCCTTGCGAAATTAATGGAGGTAGTTCCTATACATGATGGCCTGGAGGAAATGAGTGCCTCAGAAAGATTAAGTACTGATGACCTCTGTTGCATCTGTGCTCATTCATCATCATATGCACACACTACTGTAAGTAAATCCTATGACTTCATAACAGTAGATGGTACTGGATTTGGTCAGATCTGTATAAGTTGTTTGGGGGCATGGGTTGTAGCTATGTTAGTCTAAGGACATAGGCAGTCAAGGTTCTTTGGGTAAATCTGATATCTTTTATTAGACCAACTGAAATAGTTGGAAAAATTATTTTTTGCAAGCTTTCGGGTATAAGTACTCTTTATCAGGCTAAGGAAGCATCTGCAGATGCTATACCCCCCAAAAAATTCTTCTTTGCAAGCTTTCACATATAAATACCTTTGCAGATGCTTCCTCATTTATACCTGAAAGCTTGCAACAAATAATTTTCCAACTATATGAGTTCGTCTCATAACAGATATCAGACTTATCCAAAGAACCGTGTCTGCCTGTAAGTTTTTTGACAGTTTAAAAGCTGACTTATTTAGTTAGCTGGAAGTGCTCTTGTGCAGAGGCTTGGAAGGCTGTATATGCAGAGGCTCGAGAGGACGTGTGAGGAACAACAGTTGCACACAAGCTTATTTCAGTGGGAAGGGATCTTTGGATAAATATTGCCTCTTACTCTCCATGCACTACTTAGCACATGCCAAAATAGTGGCAACAAAGTTTTTAGTACAGAGGTTCAGTGCAATTTAACAAACTTGAGAAGAGGAGAAAGCCATTCTCTATTATGCTGTCAAAACACGGAGCTCATTAACTGTCTGCATTGCACAGGTTTCAGCCCTCACAGACATTTGGAGATAGAAAAGGGCTGGTTGCACTGTTTAACAACGTTTATTGCTGAGGTTTTGCAAGCCTTAGAGTGACCAGAGGGTGGCAGCATAGAGCTATCAGTCTTTACCTTAGTGAGTGCAAGAGACTATAGTAACATTGTGTGGGTGTCAAGCATTTTACACACAATTGGTTCTAATTAATCGTACATAATTTTTTTTGTTCTGTTTCACAACAGGGTGAAAACAACTATTTTCCCTATCTTTGTTGTTGTTGTTGCTTTTATTGTAACTGCTTTTTATCTCTGAACTGTGTAATGTACGCTGTGCCATCAAAGCCACATTAACCAATTAGCTGCATATGTACTTCACTTGTGAACAGGTAGCTTGGGGCTGAGAAACCAGTGTTGAGCCTTTAGTACAGTAAACATTACAAAATTGTTTATGTTAACTTATAATAAAGATTAGCATTCATGGACTTAGCGTAAAGTGGTGCCTGAGGTACTGAAGATATTTATACCCCCTTCTAAGTATTGGTAGGTGTGGGAAGGGGAGTGTGTGGTATCTATCACTGTATGGGGGAAGCGTAGAAATGTAATTACTGTATGACTTTAGTTAAGTGTCTTACAAATGTAAAACAGCACTCCAGTGCATGCACTTCTTCTCTGGAAAAGATGGGAGAACAATACATGACAAATGTTAGTATCTCTTGGTGCGTTCCTGGAAACTGTTCAGAACCTGTCGCGGTGAATGTGGTATTTGAAACCAACATAGGAGAGAATTTCTTTATGCCTCAACTTCCACTCCTGTAAAATGCATGCAATCGTTCTCCTTTGCAAATGACAGGTGCAAGGAGAGGTCAGGCTGCTGCCCTTAGCTGGAAACAGTACAGAATACCCACATTGTTGTAGTCACATAGAGCATCTATAAAGAAACAGAACTGTGGATTATCCTGTATGGGAGACACTCTGAGGACAAGCAGGTAATTTTCTAATGCAATCTTCTAGATTACTTGCGAGAGACAATGGGAGAGAAGCTTTGAACTGTTTATGGGAAGACCTCTAGGCATGTTTGAAAAACCTTGTGATCAGTGGTATTGAAGGCAGCTGATAGTCTATGCTAAACTCTGTCTTCATTCATTACCAGCAGATTAGCAACTAGCAGAACCAGAGGGTTCTATACATTGTTAAAGGAATTAAATCTGATTTATGGGGTCAAGGGAATGCAAGCATTACTGGAGTTGTCAGCTTTATACACATTTCCCAATGTACTCATTAGGGTGAAAAGAAAAAATAGCCCAGAGATTAAGTAAACTATTTCTTGATACTGAGCCTGAGACTAGCTTCTTTAAAGATCTTGGAAACTTACTCCCTCAAAAGTGAGCCGTAAGACCATAATGAGGTCTGCATAAGCACTGACAAATTCCTTTAATAATCAACACCACTCAATTTTTTTTTATCAGCCAAGAAATACTTGAATCTGACTTTTGTGTGACAGCCCAAAGGTTCTGGAGAACTTCAGTTGGGCTGGGAGAATAACCATGAAGTCTCTTATCCTTCACAGTTTATTGCTTGTTGTTTCTATGCTCCTAATTTTCAATTCCCAAGCTATTTTTCAAATATTAACTTCTAATATTAACACCTGCCTTTTGAATATGAAAGGTAGATGAAAACTTCCCTGGCCATAACTGCTTTTGGGTGGTAGTTCCCTGGACCTTTAAAAGAAGTATAAACTCCCCCTGGAGTGGTAAGGATCAGCCTGGAACAAATGGATTGATTTAATCTAATAACAATATTGGATTATAATGATAGGCAACTTGGTACCTGATCCATTACAAGCATATGCCTTAGGCAAATTATTATTTATTATTATGGCAAAAAATCTGAAACATTACTAGTGAAGTTTCTTTATCTACCCAATCACAGGTGTAAATTATAACATTTATAACAACATTGCCAGAAAGGTAATTGGATTAAATCAGTTTTCTTTCACTGTTGGAGAAGCTGCTCTGACAGAGGGTTTTTTTTGTTCCAGATGATCAAAGCTTCTTATTACCAGTTGAATCCAGATTTCCTGCGTTCCAGTGCAGAGTCTTACCCATGAGAGCATTTTCCCATCCTGTGTAACTACATTGCTGTCTGTGTGGACACACTCTGTTTATGCACATGCAACTTGGAAGTCAAATTATTCTTAAACAGATGCTTGGGGGTGGGAGGGAGAAGAACAATAATGGAAGAAAAGATAACACCCAGTGAAAATGAATTGGGGGGGGAAATGCCTTTATGAGCCACTGTATCAAGAGTCAAAGACAGAATAATTGCAGTGTCCTAGGATATAATCAGTAATGGTCTGCTGGGTGAACAGCATTTTTTTCCTAACAACCCTCTGAAACCTTATTGCTTCTATTAGTCTTTGAAGACAGATCAATAAAATAGTTCCCTCCCCTGGGAGAAGAGATGCATCCTGACTTTACAGTGAAAAAAGAAAAGGTCTGTTCATCACAGTGATGGCATCTCCACCTTTTGTTAATAATTATTACTTGTATAGCAGTAACACTGAGGAGTCTTAATCAGGTTTGGGGCTCTTCTGGGTTAAATGCTGTATATGCATACAGTTTCTCCTTGCTTACAAGGGAGGGAGAGGCACACTGTGGCAGGGGAGGAGTAGTGGGGGAAAGGAGGAAGAGTTATTATGCTACTTCCGGTCTCCACAGAATGAGGCAAACTTTATGAGACCAATTAATGCATCATTTAGTAGCTTTCAAATGTGAGACTGAATTTATATTTGCAGATTTTTCTATTTTAGTACCGATCTGCATTACACGTAGAATTTTAGAAATGGTCTGCAGAGCTGATTTAAAATGCAGGGTGACCCAGTAGATGACAGGTAAACAATAGTGGAAAAGGTTGAGCATCTTGATTTACTGTTTTGTTAATGTGTAGAGCAGACAGAGTTCACTCCATGGAAAGCATTGCAGTAAGATCAAAGCTCCCCTGTCTGTGGTGTATTCATAATTCCTTTGTGTGTTCTTTTGGGGGCAGGGTTAGGTCATCCTTGTCCCCTCTGTTGACAGGAAATGTCTAGCTGACAGTAGTGGGCAGGCTGAAGCATGGTAGAAGTGATAACGGGGCTTTCCTATTTAGGAGATAAATGATAAAAGGATAGTTTTGGCATTCGGTGCACAAGGAGGACTGATTCATTTGTAAAATGTACATGAATGAGGATGACCTGAACAGAACTTCTCTTAGTGCTTTTTCAACGCATCTATAGCAAAGAGTGACCTTTCTCCAAGTCAGATTCAACCCCAGGGTGAGCAGGGGCAAGAAAAAGCTCTGCTGGAGCATCTGGACCTTCTGCTCCAATACAGAAGACAACACAGGGTAAGGAGAAACTAGAGGATTGAGAGGGAAGTGGATGTTATGCTATTTTTGCACTCAGACAAATAAAGCATCTAGATGTAATTGTTTTTTTAACCCTGGTATTTTGGTCCTACCCAAACATTCTTTCCAGGATCTAATGCCCAATGAATTGGTCACCATACAGCCTAAATATGTGGTTAGGGATGGCCTCTGCCTCCAGAAGCTTACAGTTGAAAATTAGTAATTTTAGAGAACATGAAGCATTTATTGTAGGCGATGCCTTTATTATTAATTTTTTTTTTTGGACCAACTGCATGGTTGAGAAACTCAGGAAAGCTTTTGCAGGCAGTTGCCAGAAGAAGAATGTACTGCCTGCAAAAGCTTGCCCGAGTCTATCCCAACCATGCAGTTAGTCCAAAAAACAAAAAAAAGATGTCATCCACAAAATCCTTGCCTTTCACACATTTCTTGGATCATTAGGACTACAATATCACTTAAGCACTACCAAAGCAGGGGATAGAAATCCAGGGAAAAGATGCTCAGGTGATGTAAACTGCCCTAACTGTATTGATTTAATAAGTTAGGAATCCATCCCCAGTTGCCCATGTCCTAGCCACCTGGCTACCCTGCCAGTGACATGCTGTGTGACCTCAGCCAGCCTCTCGGCCTCACTTTTCCCCCCTCCCCACCCTATAAAAATAGGGGTAACATTTGCTTCTTTTCTTGGTGACTGATGTGGGTCCATTTTTCTGATGTATACAGAGCTGCTTTGAGATCCTTCCATAAAGTGCTATAGTAGTGTAAAAGTTATTTCTAATTCTGTAGAAATCCAAAGAAGTATTTCTTTGATGTTCAGTGACCATTTTTGTGGTTGAAGTTGCTGAGGTTTTTCTCTCTTCATAGCATGCACATTATGCAAATAATGCCCAACAATAAAGTGTCTGGAGTATTTTATTGCTTAATTAATATGATTTTAATAATAAGAGTAAATAAGATGGCATTCAGACTAAATGCAAGTACAGGGAAGTTAAGGGGATACAATTCAAGAAGGAGCTTCAACTCCCTTCACATCTGTTCCTCTATTCTGTTTAATTTAAAATTTTAAAATTAATTGAATTATTCTTATGAAACCATTTCCCTCTCCTCCGTCCCTGTCCCTTCTATCCTTTCAGCATCTGTCTGCCCAACACCTTTGCTGCTCCCTCACACAGGGAAATAAAAGCTACTTCATGCACCAGCTGGCTGAGCAGGTCTGTGCAGGTCTCCTTCCAGCGCCTGTGGGGCTGTGGGGCGCGATGCTTTCAAAATGCTCACAACCTTTTCTGGGCAACTTCAGGATCTATATTAAACCTAGACTTTCCAACTGGCAGCTGAGCTGGCCATCATCCTTCATCATTACTTCAGCTCACAATCAGTTATAAACCTGGAAAATGCAGTGTCCATTGAGCTGCTTTTTTTGTTTTATGGTGTTTTTTCTTTGTGTATTTTAGCAAAGAGGAAGCTGTTCTTGTAGATTAATCTGCCTCGCATGCTTCAGGCTGTTCTTGTACACTTTGGATGTCACTGGGAGAAGTGTAATTATTTGGTTACAGTTTAGATAACCAAGGAAAAATTGGACTCCAGAAGGAGGCCATGTCAAGGGAACAAGCCGAGACACACATCAAATAGGTTGATTTGAATAATTTAAAAAGCCCGATGGAGTTTCTTTTTTTGTTTTCGACTAAGCATTTCAGGGCAAAAACCGCATCTTGCCCTGTTACACTTGCACTGTGTACTACTGGAATGGAAATGACATCCATAGACACCCTGTTGGGAAACCCTCTCCTCCGTTACCAGTTGCCCACAACATTTCTCATGGTTTCAGTTGGACTGATGATCGGGGTGGCCATTGAGCTGTAAATGCATCGTTAGAGTCCATGAGCTATGGATCCCCAAACCACTGGACATGATTTTCTTTGGCAATGGATTGCTGTGTAACTTGTATATGCTGGTGATTCTCAACTAGGGTGCCATGGCCCACTGAGGTGTCTTGAGATCCTTTCAAGGGTGTCACTGGGTATCACACAATGTTTGCACTGGTGGGTGTTCAAACGTGCTTCACAAAATAAACCCAGAGATTTCAACTAGGAATGCATAATGTCAACAGCATTCCGACTTGTTGTGACCTTTTAAAGAGTTTTCTGGAATAGAAATGTTGCTCTTTTATTTTTCCATAGTCAAAAAACAAGTGGAAAACTAAGAGGTGGGATTCTCCAAGGGGTGCCTTGAGTATAAGAAGAGTGCCTTCAGGCAAAAAAATGTTGAAAACCATTGCAACATGTGCTTCATAAATGTGCTGGAAGATCTTAACGCATGCCTGGGCTGTCAGATCAGTTGCCATTTCAAGATCCCAGGCAGAAACATCCCTCCACCTGAAACTGAGTTTGATCTGTTTGATCTTAGTGTTATGCTACAGTGGAAAGGGTCATTTTTTTATTTCAAAGAACATGGTCTGTTGGTCCAGTCTGTTGTTATACAGCTAAAGACAGCGGGACTGACTCAGTTCTCATTATGACAGGAAGAGCTACAAATGGCTGCATAGGTGTGAGGCAGTGGAAAAACTTCAGTAAATATCCTGATAAGTAGCAACAGATACTTTAATTTATCACTTGGTTCCAGGTATCTGACCCCTAAACCAACCCATGTATTCATTTTACCGTTTTTGGTGAGGAGGGATGGGAATCTCATGTTTCCCATTTTCAGTTCATGATTTTTGTGTCTTAAGCTTTTGTTTCCAAGACACAAAGCCCGCAGACAGACATGACATCTGGAGGCAGGGAGAGAAAGGGTCAGTTTCCTTCTTAGGATGCATTATTAGGGCTAAACTAGTTTCTTGCCAGCCTGAAAACTCCAAGATTAGCCTGAAATCATAGTGAGATTTTTGGATAAAAAAATATGGTGTCAGTAGAGGAAAGGCATTGGATACTTGGGAGGAAAAAGTACGTAAGTTCTGCCATCATATCCTCTGGCTGGTCAGGTGCAATAAATCCGAAATGCACTTCTGGATACATCAACAATGGAGTTTTTAGAATGAACTGAATATGGGTTCTCATTCAGCAGGTCATCCCTCTTGGTGTTTTTTTTTCTTATTACACTAAATTTGTTGAACTCTTATCTCCATGTTTTCAATGGGATGCAGAACTTGCTCTGCAGTTTGGTGTCATCTCTGGGGTTTTTTTGTGAGAACCCTGGGCCAATTAGCAAGTCATTTTGTGTCCTAGGGTGAGGGAGGAGATGGTTTCCTTCTGCCCCAATTATTCTTCGCTGGGTAAAGCATACTCCCTGGGTGCTGCTCTCTATGAATTATCTGAAACCCACCTGTAAACCTTCCCTTATTTGAGGACTATCAGCCCCAAATATGACCATTTCTATTTGCCCTTTCTCTGTCTATAAAAAATGGGAGGACATCCTTAACACTGCAGTCTGGCACTTGTCAGCTTGGCTTAGAGCTTTAAGCTTTACGCACATACGTACACATAGAAAGAAAGTTATTGCTGGACCTTTATGTAAACGCCGCATGTTTCTCTAGGTAGCAAATGGAAAGTACAAAATAAATCAAGATCTTGCACTAATAGCAAGTTGACGGATGAAGAGTCCAGTAGTATCCTGCTTAATGTGACAGGAAATCAATATAAATCACTTAGTCTTGCAGACATAAAATAGGATCATGTATTTATAAGAGAACTAAACACTTGAGGTTGTTTGTTATGAAAGAACAGCACTGTCCAGTGGCCGGTGAAAAGAATGGGCTTGAGAGATCAGGTGTTTCTTGCTGTTGGTTTCAAGCATCTGCTGTGTGACCTTGAGAAAGTCACTTTGCCTCTCCAGCTTTGTGCCCTCATCTATAAATATGGGGATGATAATTGGCCAGCTTTGCCAAGTACTTTGACCTCCACATAGAAAGCACTTTGAAATCTAAAGATACTGTGTTTTTATACTCCTGCAGTATCTGAATAAGATTCTTCCTGTTAGCTCTCCTCCGGCAGCCCACATAATGTTTGTCTCATGAGTACATTTCAGGCTTCAGCTGTGGCTCTGAGACAGAGGTTCAAATTCAGCCCAGAAGACTAGCCAAGATTGGGTTAAAGATATAACTGTAATCTTTAAGGCTTATTTGGTTAGGCATGAAAAGGCTGATGTTATTCAAGGAATCACATAATGAAATACCTTGAAAGGTGAACTGCACTGATGAAAGCATGAAAGCAAAAAAAATGAAATATGCCTAGCAGGTGCTTGGTTTTTCATTACCACAGCACTCAAAACATGCAGTAAGAGAAGGGTTTGTATAGTAATGCACAAGAAAAATGGAGCCTTTCCTCTGTTGCTAGTATTTCTGCTTGACATTCAGCAGGCTTGGGGCTGGTCAGAGCCTTTCTACTGTGGTGTCTGAACAATTATTCATATTTTTGCTGTCCCAAAAACACCTTTCTTTTGTACCAGTGGAGACGGATCAGGGTTACTTGCCTGAAGTTTTGAGTTGCGTATAAGTAAGCGGGAGAGAGAGCAAGCAAGCTACGAGGCCTTGCATTAGTTGATTTTGTAGACAGGTTATTCTTTAATGCAGAGGAGTTGGTTCTTGATGTGTGGCAGGGGTGAGGAGGAGGAATGGGCTGAAAATAATCAACAAGAAAGAGTTATTTTTGAAAATATGTAACTGAGGCATCTCTTTAATCAGATTTTAAGTCCGTGCTTTAAGTGGGAAATTTTCTAGGTTGCAAGGGATGCTGGAAAGTTATGGCAGACAGTTTATAAAGATTCTGTTGAATTATCATAAAAATGCTGAGATTTCATAGTATGATGGCTATTTATTGAAAAGTGCAAACAGATTTCAAATCAGAATTGCCTATTTTCTGCCTGTCAGTGCTTTTGTACTCTTATAAGGAGATAAAGCAACTCTCTTTATTTTTCTTAGCACTTCAGTTCATAACAATTCTTTTCTATTGGTCATCCAGGACCTGTCAGGACAATGCACTTTAAGCTGGAGCTGCTGAAGCCTGCAGCATTCACTGGCAAAGTTTAATTATTTTGTGTTATTACAAAGGATTGTAATGATCATCTTGTTTCTCATTTCATTTTAGTTGGATTTGGGTTCCTCTGGGCACTGTTGATGTACCGGCTGCCCTTCTTTAATAGGTTACTTAGAGATCATTGCTGGAAACTTGTGTCTGTTTCAGATCTTTCTCTACATTACTCTGAAGAGGGAGGTGCATCATGCTGCCTCTGTGCTATTAGTCAGTTCATCATATTACAAAACAAAGTCATGTTGCTTAGTGAAGAGCATGTGTAAACTGCTGAAAACACCAGAAGCATTTAGGTCTGGGACTTGCTGGAGTGCAGGCTGATCACTCTAGGCAAGATACGAAAACTTTCATTTTGTAGCAACGGTTGCAATATACCTCGTGGGCTTAGAAAACATGTTCAGATTTGGCTTATGAGCAGGTGAATAATAGGTACTCTGAATATGCAATGAACATCTGTATGGACTTGTGGGAAATCTTTTCCATCATAACCTTTAAAAGGTTTGTGTGCTTATCTCTAAGGGATTTGCTTGAAAGAAGGACATAGATTTCTAACCATCAAAGGGCAAATAAAAAGAGAACAGGATCCAAGAAATCTATGCAGTGCATGAGGCTAAACAGTATCTAACCACAAGTCTCAAGGGCAGCCTGGTAACGGAGGGCACAGCTGTGTAGTTAGCCTGTTGGATGCCTAGCGGGGAAAGTGGCCCTCTCGATGCATCAATTTGTTTTGTTTAGAGCACTGTCAGAGAAGGCACATGTAAAATGTAATGCAATAGACTGAGCCAGGGAAGAATTCAATATGAATGGTCACCTTTACATGAGGTGCTGACTGCGCAGTAGCCCAATACTACTTGCTTATACAAGTCCTAGATGACTGTGCAGTAATGACTGTACAGTTGGCATCCTGTGTAGATGTGGCCAATGATCTGTAGCTCTGCCTGGGGACTTCTGGTGCCAAAGCAGGAGCTCTGCTGACCTTGCAGGTGGAATAGCTTGCTCGTCCTCTGCCACTCTCCAGTAATGACTCTACTGTTGGCTTTGTCCTTTCAGACAAACAATGAACACACATGATAAGAAGAAGGGAGATCATACCCCTTCTTCATGGGACTCTGGGGTGGCAGACTGCAGGGTTGTGAAATTCCTTGTGTTCCCCAGCTCTTATGCATATACTGAGGCAGCTTGCCAGGATCTGGCCCTAGGTTCTAAAAAGACATCCGAGTAGAACCAGAAAGAATCTCTCTTGACAGCCATACGCAGAAAAGAGAACAGCAAGGCCTTCTGATGGTCTTTTAAAATAGAAAAAGTTAGCATTTAAGTATTTTTCTCAAATGTAGTGCTCCAAAAAGACAACAGATTAGCTCCCTACTTAGTGCCAGCTCTAAGGGATCCACAGCATAAGCTTCTGCACTGTGCCAGGGCACCTCAACCCTCAACTTGAGGAATCCTCTCAAAGTGCTGGGAGGGAGGGCGCTTGGGAAACTCCTAGAGTTTTGAAGGGTAGGAAGGGGTGGAGTGGCTGGGACCTGTGCATTCTGGGATATTGGAAGGCTGAGGAGTTTCACCTTTCCTGAAATGGCATGGGTGAAATGTTTTCAAGATAAACCTGCTTTTGAGTGGCTTATCTTTAAAACATTTAAGAGGTTATTTATGGTGGTTTATCACCCCTTAACTAATGACTGCTCTCATTTTTAAATGCCTTTATGATGTTTTTAAAGTAATTTGTGCCAAGATCCTTAATGCGGCCAGGATTTCACCTCTGTTATTTCAGGACAGAAAACATCTTAAACACTTTTCACTCCTTGCCTGCTTAATAATATCTTTTATATGAAAGTAGAAGATTCTGTATACCAAAAAATATCAAAGAAATGTGGCTATGGATGCTCCAAAAGAGCCAGTGTTTTGTGACTGACAGCCTGCATACCACCAGATAATGCTCCACTCTGGGTGCATCTACATGTGTGATTTACTGTGGCGCTAATTAGCTCTAAAGTAAAGTATCAGTGTCTACACATGCACTAGTATTCGGGTGCAGTAAACTAATTAACTCCACCATAGGATAGTACCATCAGGGACAGTACTATCTTATGGCAGTATACTTTACTGTGCTGAAATACACATATACATGGTGACCGGGAATGTAAATTGCTCCTGGTCAGCCTAGCCAACCAGGGGCCCACTCAGCCTGGCCAACCAGGGGCCCTGGCTCAAATTGCTGCTGTCCCAAGGACATGTGTAGATGTTGCTCCTGGGAGCAGTTTACTCCACCACAAACTGCTCCAGAGTTTATTGCATCACATTAATTGCACATGTAGATGCACCCAGTGATAATAGATCATATTCTCTCCTCCTTGCAATTTTACCATTTAAAAAATGGGAAGTGGATGTTAAGATCTGTGCTACAGTACATCAAATACTGCATCAGAATGGCTTCTTGTATGATTCTGAGTACCACTTTGATTTTAAATACCTTACATTTATTAGTGTTACAATACTTCTTTCTGTGTACATTTATCGCAAGTTTTCTCTTTTGTGGCCAATGGCCACCTCTTAAAGAAAGTCACTGTGGCATGCCCAGAAGCATAATCACGGATTATGAAACAAATATACTCACTTTTGAGACTTCAGAAAAGGAATATTCAATGAGAGATTTTGCTCCAGGAAAGCAGAGCAACAGAAAAATATACTTAAAAAAATCTCTACAACACCACCAACTGGAAATAATTTAACCTTGCTTATTTTACTAGAAATGAACTCTGCATAATACTGAACAGTTAATACAATTAAAAAAAAAACAGGGAGTAGTTAGCTAAGAAACCACTTCCCAAGTAGATGAAAAAAATCTCTTCCTAAGAAGTATCTATTTGATCAGACATTTGCTTCTGTGCTTGACAAGACAGCATGACAAAAGGATGCAGGCAATAGAACTGGTCTCTTTGCCAGAAGGAAGAGTGTGGGTGCACCAAATTGGGAAGTTACTCAGACTGTATGTTCTCTGAGGCTATGAACAGATGTCACCAAATGGAGGTGGATCAGCTGTGCCAGGATATGTCCTAGCACAACTGATCTGCTTTGTTGGGTGAAACAGATGTTGCCTGTTGTCCCACAGGGTCAGGACAACACTGCTCCCAGGACAACACTCTGGGTATGTCTCTACAAATGGGAGAACCATGGGTTTATCTGCTTGGAGAGGTGTGCCCCAGGTATACCTATTGAGCTCCCACACCCTGACTCAGGATATGTCTCTCCAAATGGGGCGAAATCCAGGTGCACTTCTGCAAGCAAGGAAATGTTCAAACAGTTGTAGAAACATTATAGTATATTCCATTTCACATCAACAGTTTTAAAGCAACTCTTGGAAAAATAAATGCATCTATTTTCTCTTATTTATTGTCTATCTGTGTTCTTATGGTTTGTGTGACATGGCACACTTGTGTTCATGATCAGCCTATTTTCAGGAATGCCAGAGATGCTTTGCTACTTTCTCTGGAAGGCCTGGAATATTTAGATTTATTGGACTGTGGTCAATTTGGCCAGACACAGGGTGCACTGGTTTCACTGGTCAGTTATTTTCTGTTTGCTCTGACAGGGTGCTGTGCTGGCATAGTCCAGAACGCTTATGGAAATGGACAGAGGCATTTTTGCATTGCTCCATTCATTTCTTGCTGAGAGTCCTTGGAGAGGCACACTAGATAATTGTTCATTATGTGTGGAACAGCAGGGTTCTATCTTATCATCCCTCCTTGTTCTGTGTACGTATGGCTGTTAGCTTCGTTTTCTTTTCTATCAACATGAAAACTCATCTCTGTGCCTCTGTAGTGTCTCATTGAACTGCAAAGGTGAGTTTAATCAGCTTTCTGTGTTCTTATAATGATACTTGTTGTCATAGTGTTGGGTTGCTTCTCAAGTGCCGGAGATAAGGCCTTGTCCCTGCAGTAATATTTTTAGTATATCTGCTGTAGATTTGGACTCCTGTATTCCTGCTCTTGTTTTGGCCTTCCTGGTTTTGCCCTCACTACTGTCTTGACCCTGACTCTGCCATCAAACTCTTAGCTTTCATCTTGGCTCTGAACTCCTGACTTGTTCCTGTCTTGGACTGTCCCACCCTATCTCCAGCCTTGCTTCTATCTTAGACCAGCCTTTGGCCTTTGTTTCTTGTTCCTGTTTTGGACCCTTGGACCTCACACTTTCTTACCTTTTAGAGCATATTGAATTTTCCAGTTCTTGGCCTTTGGCCTGGCTTTGACCATGAACCTGCCTTCTCCCCCTCCATGCTATATCAGGCTTGGACTGACACCATGATACCCTTGGCTTTGGTTTCTGAACTCTGACCCTCCATGTTCTGGTTGTACCTGTGACAGCTTGAAGAGTATATTCAACTTCCTCCCAAAGGCTGAACCCAGATAGTGGAGATATGGACCTCACCCCACCTTTGTGGTCCGCAGACCTATCAGAGGCTTTGGGACTTGCAGAGCAGGCTGTCATCTTGCAGCAGATGATTCAGTGGCTCCATGACCTGGTCAGCCAACTGCAGGAGTAAAATTAGGATTTGCAATCCCAGTTTGGGGAGGTTGAGACTATCAGTAACACCCTCCTTGCCTTCCTTGCTAATGGAACACCTTGGTTACTGTGGGTGGAGTGGTACAGTGGCTCTAGAGAATGATGCTTCTGTTTCCTCATACCCTTCTGGGAGTATATGACAGTCAAGACAAAATAGGACTGGTTTTAAGTCCTGGTGGCTCTCATATGTCTTTGCATCTAGATTGGTAACTTGTTCATGAGAAGAACCTGGAGTGTGGGGAATTCCAAGTGCCTGCACAGGCTTGCATCCAACCTGGCCCATGGCCTTCCAAGAAGCCAGTACAGGGAGATTTGGGTTGCCTCCACACAAGCCCTGATGAGCATGAACGCCACTGTAGAGAATACCTGTGGCTTTTATTGTGGTTTCCTGGGTTATGGAGTATCTACCTATCCTGCCAAGGCCCATGTGAGATCCATGTGGGAATCAAAAGGCCCAGGTCCTGTTGGGTCCCCAAATCAAGTTGGGAGGCAGGGAGCCTAACCATGCTGCACGGGCACAATTTCCGGGGAATAGCCCAAAACCTGCTACCCCAGCTACAAATCCCTGATCCCCACTCCCGCACATCTGGGTCATGCCTGTGACATCAGACTGCACACACAGAATGTTGCTCGTTAGAAGTTGGTGGTAGTTAAAAAGCCATCGGCTGCTGCTTTTGAAATGTTAATAGAAACTTTACATTGATTTTCATATTAAATGTATTATGAAGATGGGTGACAAGTGCAAAGAGTGCCCAGGTAAGAAACAGGGGTCTGGACAGTCTCCCAAATCGGGGGGGGTGGCACACGCAGCTAGGCAAGGCCTTAAATGCCTATATACCAATGCTCATAGTATGGGGAATAAACAGGAGGAACTTGCCCTCAGAAGAGCCAGTTCAGACCCAGACATAGAGCTTACAGAAACGTGGTGGGATTCATCCCATGACTGGGCAGTTAGCATTAGGGGCTATGGGCTTTACAGCCAGGATAAGGAAGTAAGGAAAGGTGGGGGTGTGGCACTCTATGTCAAAGAGCAATACACATCCTCTGCCAGCAGAATGGGGTCAGGGGAGGGGCGAGCGGAAGTGCTCTGGGTCAAGATACAAAGGGGCCGTGGAGACAGGGATCTAGCGGTGGGGGTCGACTACAGACCCCCCAACCAAGGGGAGGTGCTGGACTGGGAATTTTCAGGCCAGCTTGCAGAGGCACTTAAGGTAAGGGATGTAGTTGTCATGGGTGATTTAAATTACCTGGACACCTGCTGGGAGGAACAGTCAGCCAGGCTGGACCGTTCCAGGAGGTTCCTGGTCGAGATACAGGACCTCCACTTAATTCAGAAGGTGCACAGTCCCACCAGAGGAAATGCCCTGCTGGACCTGGTCCTGGCCACAGGTGATGACCTGGTAAGGGGCCTCCAGGTCCTTGTCCACCTGGGTGATAGCAATCATTGCTTGCTGGAATTTACCATCCAGCACAGGGTATCAAGGGCCTGCAGCAAAGTGGTAGCCCTAAACTTTAAAAGGGCCAACTTCAACGAGTTGAGATTAGTGGGAGAAGTGCTGGGGTTCTTGAGAGCAGGGGAGCTCTATGCCCAAGATGAGTGGTCATTCCTTAAGGAGACTATACTCAGGGCCCAAGGGGTGACCATCCCAACAAGATGCAAGGGGGGCAGGAGTGCCCGAAAGCCCCCCAGGCTCACCAAGGTTGTCCGGGAATGCCTGATTGCCAAAAAGGTGGTGTACAACCGGTGGAAGGGGGGTGCTATCTCCAAAAAGGAGTATACCTCCTCTGCTCGGGCCTGTAGGGGGGGTGTCAGGAAAGCTAAGGCGGACATAGAGCTAGGATTAGCATCCAAGATCAAAGATAATTAATAGTCCTTTTTCAAATATATAGGGAGGATGAAGAAAGCACTGGGAAATGTGGGGCCCCTGCAAGATTCTCTGGGCAATCTGGTGGTTGCGCCAGAGGAGAAAGCAGACCTCTTTAACCAATTCTTCACCTCCGGTTTCTTGGGCAGGAACCAGGACTTCCCCACCCTGATGCAAGACAGACTTGAGGGGAACGCCTCCAGACCTCAGGTTGGGGAGGACCGGGTTAAAGAGCTTCTGGAGGAGCTGGACGTGTTCAAATCAGTGGGTCCAGATGCTCTCCACCCCAGGGTGTTGAGGGAGCTTGCAGGGGTTATTGCAGGGCCTTTGGCACGGCTTTACAAGCACTCATGGTGCTCGGCCAGGTGCCAGATGATTGGAAGATAGTCAACATGGTCCCCATCTTTAAAATAGTGAGGAGGGAGGACCCGGGCAACTATAGACCCGTCAGTCTTACCTCAGTCCTAGGGAAACTCTTTGAGAAGATCATCAAGGAGCACATCTGCGATGGGCCGGCTTCAGGGATGATGCTCAAGGGCAACCAGCATGATTTCATTAGGGACAGGTCATGTCAGACCAACCTGATTGCCTTTTATGATCAGGTCACAAAAGCATTGGATGTAGGTGTCACCATGGATGTAGTCTTTCTGGACTTCAGCAAGGCCTTTGACACTGTCTCCTACCCCATCCTCATTAAAAAACTAGGCAACTGTGGCATTGATGTCTACACAGTTGGATGGATTGCAGATTGGCTCAAGGGTTGTACTCAGAGGGTGGTGGTGGATGGGTCATATTCAACCTGGGGACAAGTGGGCAGCAGAGTCCTCAAGGGCTTGGTCCTTGGGCCTGCACTGTTCAATTTCTTTATCAGTCATTTGGACGACAGGGTGAAAAGCAACCTTTTTAAATTTGCTGATGATACCAAAATTTGGGGTGAGGTGAGCACGCTAGTAGGGAGGGAAAGACTGCAGCAAGACCTGGATAGGTTGCAGGGGTGGGCTAACAAAAACAGGATGTGCTTTGATACTGACAAGTGCAGGGTGCTGCACTTGGGCAGTAGTAACCAGCAGCACACTTATAAGATGGGAAACTCCCTGCTTGAGAGCACGGAGACAGAAAGGGATCTTGGAGTCATTATTGACTTCAAGATGAACATGGGCCGACAATGCGAGGTCACGGTTGGCAGGGCTAACCGGACCTTGTCGTGTACCCACAGGTGCATCTCAAGTAGGGCCAAGGAGGTGATCCTCCTCTTCTACGTGACACTGGTCAGGCTGCAGCTGGAGTACTGCGTCCACTTCTGTGCGCCCCACTTCAGGAGGGATGTGGACAACATTGAGAGGGTCCAGAGGAGGGCCACCCACATGATCCGGGGACAACAGGGCAGACCCTACAATGAGAGACTGTGGGACCTGAACCTGTTCAGCCTTCACAAGAGAAGGCTGAGGGGGGACCTGGTGACTGTCTATAAACTCACTAGTGGGGACCAGAAGGGCTTGGGAGAGACCTTGTTTCCCCTAGCGCCCCCTGGCATAACAAGGAATAACAGCCACAAGTTGGTGGAGAGTAGGTTTAGATTAGACATTCATAAGAACTACTTCACTGTCAGGGCGGCTAGGATTCGGAACCAACTTCCAAGGGAAGTGGTGCTGGATCCTACCCTGGGGGTCTTTAAGAGGAGGCTTGATGCCTACATGGGTTCATTTGAACCCATTTTTTTCTTCTGCCCAGGCAGGGGGTTGGACTTGAAGATCTACAAGGTCCCTTCTGACCCTACTTCTATGATTCTATGAACATTTATGTTCATAATACATGAAAAGCTTTATGTTGTTACTTTGTGAGAAAACAATGTCAGTATGAATACATATTGTGATTAACTTTTCAACAAAAATGTTTGTACAGATTACTCCTTGTTTCTCTCCTGAAAAAAATCAGGAGACACAAGCACACCAGTACAAGATCATCTAGGAGTATATAAAAAGAATGGCGTGAAGATCAGGCAGATAAGCAAAGGGCCAGATGTTGAAATTAGAGTCATAGTGGCTACAAAATAATCAAACTGTAAAAAGACTTTGGGAACACTCTGTAGTTTTTTGTTCATCCATCAGCTTGGCTTGCACAACAACATGAAATTCTGGTAATGACAATATGCAGGAGTGCATAATACTTGACTCTATTGTTAGCTGCTGAGATTAGGTGGGGAAGAAGAGAGAAGCTTTAAGGAGAGATTTAAGAAGAGCATTCTTCAAAGAGTATATTGCAGTTTCTAAATAGGTTCAGAGAGTGAGGTGATCAGAGAAAAAGGTGCAGACAATGGATTGGACATGAACTTGCATACAGGTACTTTATTCTGAGCCTCCTGAAGCTTGAGGACTTGAAATAACCAGTACAATATTACAGCACAGTAAGGACTAAATCTGGCAGTGTTCTGGATGAGGCAGTGCCCTGTGAGAGATGTGAGAGAGAAAAAGATGTTGCCAGCCAAGAATGATTCAGTGATTTCTATCCCTGGCAGCAAAGGTTAAGGACTGCATTAAGGAGAGTGACAATCAGACTTTTTCACAGGAGGACTTCATTCTGTGAAAGAGATGCTGTTAGGAAATTACAGTTCATTCTGGACCAATCATTATAATGGAAAGCAGGATAGGAGGGAGGTAAGTAGAAATAGTTTCTAAGGCTGAAGTTTCTAGCATCACCTCAGTCCCTGGAAAAATCATGGAGAAAATCCTTAAGGAATCCATTTCTAAGCACTTGGAGGAAAAGGTGGTTGGGAACAGTCACCATGGATTCACCAAGAGCAATAAACCTGGTTGCCTTCTATGACAAGGTGACTGGCTCTGTGGATGCAGGAAAACAAGTGGATACGGTATACCTTGATAATAGCAAGGCTTTTGATATGGTCTTACACACTGTTCTCACAGACAAGCTAAGGAAGTACGGGCTGGATGAATGGACTGTACGGTGGATAGAGAACTGGCTGGAGCATTGGGCTTGGAGGGTAGTAATCAATGACTTGATGTCTATTTGGGAGCTGGTATCAAGTGGAGGGCCCCAGGGGTTGGTCCTGGGGCTGGTTTTGTTCAATGTCTTCATCAGTGACCTGGAAGATGGCATACAGTGCGCCCTCAGCAAGTTTGCAGATGACACCAAGCTGGTAAGAGTAGTAGATGCACTGGAGGGTAGGGCTAGGACTCAGAGAGACCTTGACAAATGGGAGGATTGGGCCAAAAGGAATCTCATGAGGTTCAACAAGGACCAGTGCAAAATCCTGCACTTAGGATGGAACAATCCCATGCACCAGTACAGGCTGGGAGCTGACTGGCTGGGCAGCAGCTCTGCAGAAAAGGACCTGGAGGGTACAGTGGACAGTAAGCTGAATATGAGCCAGCAGTGTGTCCTTGCTTGAAAGAAGGTTAACAACATACTGGGCTATGTTGGTAGGTATGTTGCCAGCAGGTCATGGGAAGTGATTATTCCCTTCTATTCAGCACTGCTGAGACCACATCTGGAGTATTGTGTTCAGTTTTGGGCCCCCACTACAGAAAGGATGTGGACAAACTGGAGAAAGTCCAGCAGAGGGCAACAAAAATGGTGAGGGGGCTGGGTGGGGGACATGACTTCTGAGGAGAGGCTGAAGGAACTGGGCTTAGTTAGTCTGCAGAAAGGAAGATGGGATTTAATAACAGCCTTCAACTAGCTAAAGTGGGGTTCGAAAGCAGGTGGAGCTAGACTGTGCTCAGCGGTGGCAAATGACAGAACAAGAAGCAACTGTTTCAAGTTACAGCAAGGGAAGTTTAGGTTAGATATTAGGAAGGATTTTCTCACCAGGAGGGTAGTAAAGCACTGGAACAGGTTACCCAGAGGTTATTGAATCTCTATCCTTGGACATTTTTAAGACCTGGCTAGACAAAGCCTTCCCTGGGATGATCTAGTTGGGGATGGTCCTGCTTTGAGCAGGGTTTGGACTAGATGATCTATTGAGGTCCCTTCCAACCCTATTTTTTTTATGATTCTGTAGTAAATAGGTTCACCAAGTTTGAAAAAGACTGCTTATGCAACCTGCATTCTTACAGCACTATTTTTAAAAGTATGTCCACGTGCAAGAGACAAGATGTTAAAGCCTTGAACAGTTCTTTTATATGGTTCCTTTATAGATAACAAAAGGAAGATGTAGTGCTTCTACCATGTGATTTAGCAGAATTAAAACCAGAACAGAATGCTGAACAGATCATACAAGTTGTCCCAGAAGTGTGCAGAGTAAAAACATCTCTTTATCACTCTCCCATTAGGGGGACCAGGAAAGAGGGTATTGGTGTCAGGGATGTTCCACAACCTTAGGGGATGCTCACGCCTGGCCATGTCTCTTATGTTACCTTAGGTGCTATTAGAACATCTTTTTTACTTGGGTGGCCCTCCAAGGGAAGGGGATTCATAGATTTCATAGATTTCATAGACATTAGGGCTGGAAGGGACCTCAGGAGATCATTGAGTCCAGCCCCCTGCCCAAAGGGCAGGAAGTCAGCTGGGGTCATAGGATCCCAGCAAGATAAGCATCCAATTTACTCTTGAAGGTGTTCAATGTAGGTGCTTGAACCACCTCCGCTGGCAGACTGTTCCAGACCTTGGGGGCTCGGACAGTAAAGAAATTCTTCCTTATGTCCAGCCTGAAACGGTCTTGCAGGAGTTTGTGACCGTTCGACCTCGTCATCCCTTGGGGCGCTCTGGTGAACAGACGTTCCCCCAGATCCTGGTGGTCACCCCTGATAAACTTATAGGTGGCCATCAGATCACCCCTGAGCCTGCGCTTTTCCAGGCTAAAGAGTCCCATGGCTCTCAGCCTGTCATGGTAAGATCTGTTTTCCTGACCTCTGATCATGCGCGTGGCTCTCCTCTGGACTCAGGCAAGGAGGTCCTAACTCCTCCTCCACCTCCCCGTGTTGCACCATCCAGCCCTGCAGTGCTTGCCATCCTTTGAGAAGGCAGACATGGTAGGTTTGGCATTCTTGATGGTGTCCAGGTTTGAATACCTCATAATCTACCAGACCTGCTTGCCAGGTCACCTTAAAGGGGTCTTGCCAAATGGTGAGCTGTTGTATATGAATCTTGTAGAGTTAAAGCAAGGCTTTGTAATGCTAAAAGTGATGCCATTTCTTTGTCCTTTTGCTTGGCCAGAATCTCTCAACAGTGTTATAGTGGCACCAACAATCTTGTCTATTGGTTATGGGCTCTAGGTTTTCAAGAACAGCATCAGCCTGGTGTTACATTGATCAATACTATAAAAGTAGTAAAGTGCTTAAGTAAGATGAGAAATAGAAAGGAATCAATAGTGAGGTGTAGGCCATTAACCACCTGTAGAAGGTCAATGTCTGGACTGTGAAGTGTTGAAAGCCTGACCAAGTCAACTGAAGAGTTTGTGTTTTGAGTGTGCATGGAAATTAGCAAATGAACTTTTCTGAAGACATAGCTAACAGGGAAAAAGCTACTGAAAATGGAGTAGTCGATAAAGCTACAGGATTAGGAAAACACTGGCTAGGCTGCAGTACTGCGGGGAACAACCTGGGGGTTACAGTGGACCAAGACCTGAGTATGAGCCAACAGCATGCTTTTTTTTTTTTTTTTTTTTTGCAAAAAGGCTAACAGCATATACTTAGTTGTATTAATTTGAAGGCCATTTGCAAACCAAGGAAAATGACTCCCACTCTATTCATCATTGGTGAGGCCTCACTTAGAATAATACCATCTTCAGTTTTGGGCCTCACACTTCACGGATATGGACAAATTGGAGAAAGTCTAGTAGTGTGAGAAAAAAAAATGAGTAGAAGCCTGCAAAGTATGACTTACAAGGAAAGACTGAAAGAATTAGGGTTATTTAGCCCAGGGAAGGGAAGACTGAAGGGGGAGGGGGCAGGGATTTGATAACAGTCTTCAAGTATCAAAGGACAACTAGAGAGAGGATAGAAATGGGCTTTTCTCTGTGGCCAAAATGGGTAAGATAGGAGCAACGGCCTTGAACAGCAACAGAGGAAATTTAGGTTGGAGATTAGGAAGAATGCTACGATTATAGGGCTGGTTGAGCTTCAGAACAAGCTTTAGACAAGTTGTAGAATCACCTTCCATGGAAATCTAAAAAAGCTGTTTAGATAAACATGTAGCTGGGATGGTTTAGTCAGGGACGATCCTGCCTTGAGCAGGGTGTCGGACTAGATGTCCTCATGAGGTCTCTTCCAGCCCTACTTTTCTATTATGCTAAGGGACAATAGCTTTTTAGAGTAGACAATAACCTTTTACAGTTTCCATTTCAATGACAGCAGGAAGAGAGAGAATGTACTGAATTGGATATAGATCAAGAGTATATTGTTTGCTTGTATTGTCACATATTGAACATGAAGCCCCCTGTTGTAGTTTAACGTGAATTGTTCCACGTTGGGTGAAACAGCTGTATGACAATTGTCCCTAATAATTTCCAAACTAATATTGAAAAGCAAAACCCAGAAAGAGCAGTGGATTGCATCTTAGACATTTTTCACTGTTCAGATATGATCTGCTTCTAGGACCCAATCTATAGATTTGGCTGGGTCACTCTTTGCTGCAGCGGGGACGGACCTTTTTGGCAAATGCGCTACGAATTAGTGCTGTACCCTGGGTGCCACTTCTCCCTGCCTAGTGGGCTGTTCTGCTTTCTGCTGCTGTGCTACCTCTCCTCTTCCTGATCTGCCATGTGCCACACACACAGGGTGCTCATGCCACTTACGGCATGTACGCACCACAGGTTGGCCATTCCTGTGATTTGGTGCATGAGCTAGTTCCCTGAACCTGGGGCTAAACTAGTGTTGGTTGTCTCTAACTTAACTAAAAAGATCTGAAAGATCTCTCCAGCAATGGGGGATCATCAGAATGTACCCGTGTTTTGGCCTTGTTCCTTTTCATGGAGCTGTTAGAGCACAGTGTCAGAAGGTGTAAGTGAGAGGAACCAAGAGGATAACAGGAGAAAGTAAAATAGATCAGAGAGGATAGGGGTGGAGGGAAGTTGACATGAAGGGGGTACAGAGAGCTAGGCAGATGTACAGCATCTTTAAATCCTATCTGTTCTAGTGTTTAATATTGAATACATCTTCATCTAATGCCCTCCCTACCCCTGCCCCAAACCCCCACCACAATTATTGCTCCACTCAGAACGGGCAGCTATTTTTGAAACTGGGATCCTCTCCATTAAAAAGAAAATATGAATAAGCTAAAAATATTAAACCAGCGCTGTTAATTCAACATGAAGACCAAGATCTTTAACTCCCTCTCCCATGTTACAGCATGCAGTGACTGTTCCTCTTTTCTTTGGTGTGTGTACTAATGGTGGTCTTCTTTACAGTGACAGTGGGCAATGTGACACCTTGTCATTTCAACAGCAGTGTTTACTCTGTTCCTAAATGGGAGCTGGGTGAAACCTGCTTGTGTTCTGCAGACCATGAATATGCTGAGCCTTCTCAGAAGTGACCTTCACTTTGCTTATTCCCTACTTACTTGTCACCTCTGTTGCAGTTTCCTGCTATGCTTTGTTAGGAACCTAACTTCTGTTTTGTAGTTAGCAATATACATTGTTAACAGGACTGAATTTATAAGGAATTAATTTCTACATATTTTTATTGTGGCAGACCATATTTGATAAACATTAAATTGGTAGCCGTTGATAACTGGATACCAATCATAATTTAGCAGAACAGCATCCAAAGTGGGCTATGACATGCTTTGAAATTACTCGGTAATATATGCTATCTATTTGATTTTTCACAAGCCAACCAGGGGAAAAAAAATAACAAAATGAACCAATATATTAAAAGACTTTATTCACAATAGAGAAATGTTTACAAATATAGTTCTTAAAAATTAAGCATCTTGATCTATTATGTACCCCATAACTTTAGATATTTATATAAAGGTGAAAAAGACTAAATGGAATATGTACAAAATCAAAAACAATTTTAATGGACAGAAATGGATAATACATATGATAAAGTCACTATAGAAACAGTGAGTCATTGGATTTTGTAGAGCTGTCACATAACACACACATTATGCAATATTCATTTCACAAACTATCAAAACAATTGTTTTTCATGAAATTTAAATTAAATGCCATTTAAAATTATTCACCTTTTAGGATTTAATGTATGTAAACTTAACTGTATTGTTATATGCTAAAAAGAAATGAAATTTACGCAACATCTTCCATGGAAATTAGAAACACTGCTTACATCTTCTTCAAAACTAATTTCTCTTGCCTTATGAATTACCAGTTACATATACAGTGGTCATCATGAAGTCAGCAAGACCATGCAGTTAATTTCATATTCTAAACATATGGGAAATATACCAATATCTCCATTTCACCCACGTGGCAACTGTTGATAAATGCTGACTGTTTAAAATGATGATCACTATAATGTTTCACACTTTGGTGTTTTGGGATTCCTTTTAAAAAAATCAGTACTTTTTAACTTACAAAAAGGGTTTTTCTTACAGTTGGCAGATCTACATGTTGTACAATCTTCTTGTCTACTTACATTAGTTTACAAAAAGTACAGTATAGTGCAGTTTGTACATACAACCTGAATACTATATCAATTACAGAATCACACATCATTTGTGCTCTTTCAAATCTTAACTTCCAACCCCTGCAAAATAATTTTCCACAGTTCCAAGGAAATCAGTTTTAAATTTAAACATCTTAATATGAAGAACCCCACTTATACAACAGTTCTTTCCATTCTTTACATTTTATTTACTTACTTAATTTTTGGAGTAACAAACATGTATGGCATGTTTCTCCTTTCCTGTCCCAAGCTCATTATGGGAGTACAGGAGAGCCAAACGCATCTGGGAGAAGTGGACCCTGCTCAAAAAAACCCAACAATGTAAAAGCCAAGTTTACAAAAGATTTCTCAGATTCTATTGGATTACTTGTGATCAACAGAAATGAGACCCACAGCAACACACATACAAAATTATGTGATAAATAGAACAAGATGTATCCAGACTAAAAACAATAAAAAAAATATTGCAAAATGTTTGTAGGGAAGTAGAAGAGTTTAGTTTTGTTTGAAAAATTAGATAGGCCTATATTCCCTTTACAAATGTCTTGCATTAATGTGTTATGTAAGGAACATAAAATGATAAATACTGTGCTCAAAATATGCAGATTCAAGCTTGCTAAAGTCATCAGGAGTCTTGCTATTCATATCAACATGGGATTTTGAGCAAGGTGCCCAAATTTACCAATTGTATCACACTGGCCTTTCCACCTGTATTTGGTAAGTGAAACAATACATTATTACCTACTGTAGATAACAGTTCAAATCCTGAGTCCCAAATTGATTTGGAGTAGACAGGCAGGGCAGCAGCCAGATGCATGTGTGCTGTAATACATTTCCCCCCATATCCCAAGTTGTGCAGACCCTGTTCAGCCTAAAGCTGCAGAGGTTTAGTTCCCTGCCCAACCAAAAGGGGAGGCTCAGGGATTCTTCATCTTTGTCTCCCCTCTGCACGAGATACACAGCAGTGTAGTCAGAAAGGGCCCTGGTACAAAAGAACATGGATTTTTGCCCCCAAATGTGGGATGTTACCCTGGTTCCTGGTTTTTACCTGAAATACCATTCTACAGCACTTTCTTTCACTAATGGAAAAGAAGTATCAGCCTTTTGTGGAATAAACTTTGTACTTCATTATTGTTATGAAACATGTCCCTAAACAAAGCCAGACATTTGAGCCACCCCAGCCATTTATTTAGATGAAAACCAAGTTACTGTTCTGAGCCATGTTTGTGGTTGGGCAATCAACTCAACTGCTGGTGTCCTCTTTCATGCTGGGAGCAGGTGTCTTATTTTACTTGGAACATACTGCTCAGTCCCTAGAAAACTGTCTGAATTGCCTCTGCAAATTGTTTACAAACTAAAGTAGCAGAAGGAATTATGCCTGATTTTTTCCCCCTTTGGTTATGCCATTAAATATAACATGTTTGGCATGTCTGTTACCTTTTTGGGTGAACTTTGCCTTGTACAATACTTTTAAATGCATTGTATTTCTATAAATTTAATCCCCCTGAAAGGAGACCAATCCAATACTTCCAAAATGTAACAATTCCCCCCCCCGGTTATTTTCCTTCTCTTAAATCTCTTAATGAAATTTAATTATTTTTATGGTGAGAAATTTCCTCTGAGCTATCCTGCCCCACTGCTCTATCTACATTAAACTACTTTGTTCCAGCCGACTACGGCCAATCGGGTCATAGCCTAAACTGAATGGAATGTTTGAAAAGATTCAGTCAGTCTCTGCTTGCAATATTTCTCAGCCTAATTTAAGAGAGAATTTCATTGAACAGTTCATTTATTTTCAATGTGCTGTCAAATGAAAGTGACCTGAATAAGTAAATGACTACAAACAGCAAAATAAGATTCCCTTTTTTAATAGTACAACAATGCCAGTTTTGCAGACTGTTTATTTTTATCATATCAGACTGACTATGAAACTGCAAGTCTAATTAGAAAAGGAAAGAAACAATTCAGTTTGTAATATTTCAACCAAAGTCTGAGCTGAGATTTGTCACAAATGAGGAACAGTCCACTAATATAATGTAGAACTGATTTAGATTCATTTCAAACTATACTGCAGTTTGAGATGGACTCATGTCTGCAAGAGATGAAAATACTCCTATGTAAACTTCATTGATAATGAAATACTTCAGAAGATATTTTACCAATTAATGATAGACCCGCATAAGAAGAGGCTGTCACAGTTAAAAGATTCGTCTCAGATGACAGACAAAAGAAATTAACACAGAACAAAAAAGAAAAAAGCTCTTTATACTTAATTCAATATGGCTTTTTGCAACATGGCAAAATATTACAGCTTAAAGCAGACATCTCCTCACAGAGGAGGAAACAATTTTGCAGTCAAATCAAAAAGGTATTAGGAAACAAGTAACATGCAGACTTTTCTATTGTTTTTGGCAAAGGTGACACCGCAGCCTAATGAAATCTAGAGATGTCAGATTTTCTTGAGAAAAATGGTTTGGTTGGATAAATAAGATTAAAAGTCTTCCTGTAATGAATTTAGGTCCACTCATGAATATTTGCTAGTAAACACAACAGACTGCAAAACAGTTGGTTTAAAAACTCAAAATAACTCAGGAATTTAAAACCAAATCATGTGCCCAAGTATTGGAAAGAAACATAAGAAATGAAGCAAAACCTAAAAATTTAACATTATTTTATTTCTCCTCTTCTTCCTTCTTCTCATCATCTCCACGAAGAACTGGTAGAGGGTGAGCCTCAGTGTTGAAGACCCAGTGTTCAAATGGAAGAAGATCATCTTCGGAAAACAGTAAGTATAAGTACCTGTGCAAGAGAGAACAGGAAACGTGACAGCACCAAAAGGTAACCAGTTTTCATGGTGGTGGAAATTGGAACTAATATACCTTCCCAGCAAAATATTAATGTTCCACTTCTATGAATAACAAAGGAATCAAATATTAGGCCACAGACAAAGCCCAAAACATTACTAGTGATAATGGTCACTAATGTTTTGATGCCAACCATTGGGGCTTGACTCAAATGAAATTGGCCTCAAGGCTTGATAATAGCAGACAGTGACAAGACATAAAGGCTAGAATATCGTAGTTAAGTAGCCCTTCTTTTCCATTTAATTCTTGGGAATTTTGTTACAAATTATTTTCGTAACAGTCATGACAAGTTTTTGCAAATGACCATGTCTATCAAATTACAATAATGATAGAGTTTGCCTTGATACCAATAAGCAAGATTTGGCTTAGGGATTTATTTTCAAAGAACAAAGACAGAGATCAGAATACATCTTGGGTAAATATTTACTAAACAGTGCCATAATCAGTATTAAAAAAGACAACCTTTTAACCTGCTGTGATACACAGAGGCTGCCCAAACAGATTTTAGAAATTCCTCTAGCTCATTCTACTCCCATCATTTAGTACACAGAACTGTCGCCTCTTCTGCAAAAGGCTGTTTTTTTGGCTATTCTAGGCTAATGTTTTTGTTTTGTTTTGTTTCTTAAAAAGTTTTGCAATGTTGGTAATGCACCCATAGCTTTCCTGGTGATTCTGGAGGCCCTAATATAGACAAAGATTCCCCAAGCTATCAGTGTTAAATGCTGTCATTTAACTCTCCTCACAACTTGCCATTGGCTGAAGGAAACGTACCTACACATTAGCTATGGACGCATATGTGAGTCCTCAATGATGCATACTTTTATTATTTAAAAAATCTCAGAAAGCCAACTTATTTTTTAGTTTATCCTGATGACAAAAACAGCTGGATTAAAAAGTATCTGGGTTAAACAATGGCACTGGTCAGACCAGGGGTGGGCAACTATTTTGGGTGGAGGGCCTCTTATTGAGTTTTGGCAAGCCATCAAGGGCTGCATGACAGGCAGCCAGGGGCAGATAAATATTAATTTTCTAAATTTTTTAGGGGCTCCATGGGCTGGATAGAATGGCCTGGCAGGCTGCATCCACCCTGGGTTAGACTAAACCAAAATTCCAGAAATCACATTAGAATGGTTTTGGAATACTGGTTTCCATTGTTTTCATAGAAACAGAGAGAGTTAGGGTTGGAAGGGACCTCAGGAGGTCATGTAGTGAAGTCCAACCCCCTGCTCAAAGCAGGACCATCCCCCAAAACTTCACACCAGCCAAGGCTTTGTCAAGCTGGGTCTTAAAAGCCTGCAAGGATGGAGATTCCACTCTGGGTAACCTGTTACAGTGCTTTATTACCCTTCTAGTGAGAAAGCTCTTCCTAATATTTAATAGAAAAGCTTGTTTCTTCATTTCTCCATAAGTGAAAAGGATGGCTTACTGTTTAAATAGAACAATAAAGTGCTTAAGACAGTTTAATGTTTGTTGTTAGATGTAGCAAATAAATTACTTTTGAAACAAGACCAGATTGTGCAATAAATGAGGCACAACTCAAATACTCATCACCTACTGCTTATAGGTAAAAACAACTCCTTAACCCCCCCCAGAAAAAAAGTCCCTTGATTTTTTTTTATATATATATATATATATATATATATATAAAAAAAATTTTAATGTGTGGTGGCTATCTTACTCTTAAGTAAAAATGGACCTTAGAGCATGATTTGTTACATGTTAAGCTGAGTTGGTATCGCTCATATAATTAGAAACCTTGTTAGCTCAATTGAGAGCAAAAACTTCTGAAAATTTTGTTTGGTGAAAATCCTTATGGATGACTTCAAAAAAGGAATTGAATACAATCATTTCTAAGCAGAATACTAGTATTTATAATACCCCCAACTGTGGAAAAAACACCCACGTGAAACAAACTGAAACAGAAATGAAATTAAAAACCCACTTAGGTAATAATACATTTTCTGTAAAAACTAAATAACTCTTGTAATACATGAGTGGGATGCAAATAATGGAAAGAAACAGAAAGAAAAATGGAGGCAAAATGTCTTCTGCTTCATTAATTACCCAGGACAATGATTCTCAAGTAGGGGGGCAGGGGAACCTGAGGTGTTGAAATGTGGAGATAAGCAGATAAGGGTAGGCTCCACCCTGTCTGCCTGCTCCCTGCCCCCACTGCCCAGGCCCTTTACAAGTAAATAAGCTATAATAAATAAATACATTTTTAAAAATGAGGTGCCACTCAATTCACAAAAGTTATGGAGGTGTGCCTTAAGTCTAAAAAGGTTAAGAACCACCAGCCTGGGAGACCGCAACAGAGAATGAGGGTTTTCTTGTTGTCTTAGATTCTGTTGTCACGATTCAAGTTTTTCTAGTTAAAATGAAAAGGTATTCAAGTACAAGCTGATAGCCTAGCCCTCTCGTCTGGTGAAAACAAACTTGGATGATGATGGCATGTATAATTAGAAGCTATTAACATTGTAATTTTTTAACAGAACAATTACCAGTAACTATCTTTAACAGAGGTAAAACACTTCCATAGATCATAAAATTTAATTTATTAATAAAAATGCAATCTGGCTTCCTGCCATGAAACAAGAGCTGTATGCTATTAGTCAGATTTTACATTACCTGAATGTCAAAGGATACTAATGATAAGTACTTGTCTGTAAAGAAGATCTGTAGAGCTACTTTATATTAATGAAGTCAACTTACTTGAGTGTTTCTGAAAGGAAGAAACTCTGTTGCACATCATCATGGCTTTGATGGTTGCTATAAACATCTCTAATGCCAGAATAGCCACCGTCTACTCTACAATATTGTTCCAGTGCCTGAATTTACAAGAGGGGGAAAAAAATCAGGTTTAAGAAAATGAATCTTCTGTCAATTTTACTATTAGTTGCCAAATCCAATTACACTCCAGTTAAATAAGAAACTTTTGTCACAGTCTCTTTGGGAATCAGTTGAAACGGCAGAACTAGATTAAAGGAAAAACACAAGAATCCTAAATATATTTTTTAAAGATATAGCAGATATAGCAGTACCTCAGGTTATTGGTGTGACTATACATTAAGAGAAGCCAAGTGTCTGTACACTAAGGAAAGAAATACTGTATTTATTCAATTATAAGACAAAGTTTTTTTCCCCCAAATCAGCATGGGGAAAAACATTTTGCATTCATTTCCTTACAAGGAAGCCTCATTAAAATACAGTATCTACCATTAAGCTGCTGCCAAAAGCTACTGTGTTCACTAATGGAAACCAACTATGAAGTTGATTAAATGCAGCCAACACTGAGCATGGCTATAAAACACATAAACGGAACCTAATACACTCCATCTGAATAAAATATATGGTAGTGTCTATTGCTGTTAGTCCCCCTCAGCACTGACTCTTTGTCAGGTCATGGTGAGCTACTACAATGACTACATTTTGACTTCCTTTTCACTCTCACAGCTGAGCTATGCCTTTTCCCATTTCCAACAGTGTGGCCCTGCCCTCCATGAGGTGGAGCCAGACCAGATTGCCTTGTAGCTTATCTGCATATACATTTTTGGAGGATCCCAGGATTTGTGACAAGAACACCTGCCATGAGTACGGTTGCTAATTAGCACATGAATCCTTTGTGAGGGGGTAGCTGGAGTATACATATATATTGAGTAGTACTGAGCTGTGGGGTCACCATGGCTTGAAATGCTGTTGACTCTGTTGGGGCCTAGCTCAATTAACTGAATAGCAAATCATGAGCCTTTTGGTTTTGGAATAATATCATGCGTAGTTTATACTATATAGTAAATAGGTATAAAAGTCCTGCTTAAAAGTGTGTTTATGGAGTACCTGTGCTAAAACTTGCAGCAGTTTCAAAAACAGGTAAAACGCATCAATTCTGGGATGAACTAAGTCAGGGGTTGTCAACCGGGGGTTCGTGTACCTCTGGGTGTACTTTGTAAAGTACCAGGGGGTATGTGGGAGCGGGGGGGGAGGGGGGGCCAGAGCACAGTGCTGCCAACCTGTGCTGCTCCCTCACAAGAGCAGGGCCGGGGTAGGGCAAGAGAAGGGCTGCACAGGCCCTGCACTGCTGCCACTCGCCACACCAATGCTCAGCATCTAGGACACCCCCCACCCCTGTACTTGGTGTCTAGCTGCTTGCCACCCTCCCCTGCTTCGCATCCAGCTGCTCACCACCCCTCCCCACCCCAGGGGTACACTTAATAAAAAGGGGGCTGCTGGGGTACACTTATTAAAAAAAGGTTGAAAACCCCTGAACTAAGTCTATGGTTACTCACAGTAACTTGCCTATATGCAAATTACTACAAGCATATTTATTTCAAAGTTAGTGTTTTAAAATTTGTCCTTCACTTCCATGTCCTCAGGGAAAGGCAGGGTCTCTGACTAGGGGTGGGGTGAGGTGGGGGAAACTTAATTTGATCTTTTGCTGATTCCCAATATTTTAATGTTTCAAAATGCTGCATAATTTTCTATTGAAAAAATAACTGGAATAGAAACTGAAGACTTTTACAGCTGCGTAGTTAACAAGGAGGTATGAAGTAGCTTGGGTTTACATGAAAAGCATTTTCATGGCTGATCAATTCACTATTCAGCTATATACTTAACAACATAAACACTGAAATTCACAAGTAACCCAAATATTTGATTAGACAGAGATATATTAATTATTGTTCCTATAAAACAGGAAGATGCCTGATAAGTTTCTGCACTTAGGGGTTGTTTAGAACCAGCTGATGATAATCTATCCTTCTTGTCTGCTGAAATATGAAGCCTATTTTACTGCATATTTAAAGCACTGCATAAAAAAACCATGCAAATATGCTAAAACACAGTAAAATAGGTTACTGCACATTAAGTGTCATTAAGAAAGCAAGCATTTTCACTACTGCGCATTAGGGGTACACATTGGAGGGCACTTTTAGACATGCTCCAGGTGTGGGCTCCAAGAGCTGCTCTAAATTAAACTGCTGCTGTGTCTCATGTATCAGTGTCCCCATGCTTAAAAATGGTGGCAGAGGCACTTGAACTAAAGTGTTCAACAAGCTTTAGTTCAAGCATCCCTGCCGCCATTTTTAAGGGTGGGGAGACTCAGGAGACTGCTGAGTGCGGTAATTGCCATGCTTCAGCAGGCTTGATTAATTGAGTCTTCTCTGATGCACTGGAATTCCAGCATGTTGGAGCAGCTTCCCTGCTCATATATAGGCACCCAGAAGTACTAAATTTAATGCACATTAGGAAGCACTGTAATACACATGTAGACATATTCTCTGTGGCACTGGTTTTTACTATTCGCATCTAATTTATACTTCAAAGCTGAGTCATTTTGTTTATTACAGACAAAAATTCAGAATGGTTACTTGCTATGCAGTAAGAGCTGCAGGCTATTTCAGTCAGAAAAAAATGAAAGCATTTAAGCTAAAACTAGGTAACAAACTCATAAGAAATTTACTTTCTTTAATCTCTGAACTTTCAAAGATGGAATTTTTTCATAAATTTTAAACCCTTTGAAATTAGTGTGTGGCTGAATGTATGGCATGGCAGTAGTCCTTCTCTTCATTTGTCTACAGATATTCATATCCACAGAACTTGGCAGAGATGATACCTGACTAGATCTAGTACAACAGATAATTGTTTGAGATGGTTAACGAAGGATAATTTTTTTTGGCAGTTCTCTGTGCTTTGCCTGTATACCCAATGGTTTGGGGCTAGATGAATACAAGTTTGACAGACTTGAGCCAAATGCAAAAGCCAGTTTATCCTGACAATGCAGAGGAATTTGTAGCATTGACGACACAAGGGCTCATGTATGCCTACTGTCAGCATCTGAACTACAACCCACTTCAGGCTTGACTCCCCTGCCAAACAGCAACCTCTCCTAAAAATATAAGAAATTGAAGAAACAAGCCATAAAGAAAAAGCAAGAATAAAAAAATATATTAAACCCCCTGATAGTCCTGCCTACCCTGGGAAACTAATGGTCAGATTAGACCCAAAAATCTTTACTGTGAAGTAGTTACTTAGGAATGCTACATAAAACCACCCCGTGGGGCTCCTTGAGCATTGGATTTGGACCAGGCAAGAGTGGGGCAAGCATTGGCAAGGCCAGTCATGGAGGTAGAGGGGCAAGTCTTGGCTCAACCCTCACTCACCCCACCGTCACTGAAAGCCATGCCCAGTGGAACCCTGCAGCCCTGGAGTCTATGGCAGATTCCACTCCACCACTGGCTCAACCTCTGAATTGCCTGGCCCATCATATGTTTGGTGCCCCGCTCTAACTCCTTGACATATAGGTACACACCTTACTATATACATAAGAGAATAAATGCCATAATCTGACTCTGGCATCTATCTCCAAGGGACCAAGGTCTCCTTTTGCTCCACAATCCTCTTCCAACATGACAAACTATTACAAACACTAATAATAAATACCATTCAGAACAAATTATTTAGTAAAGGGGTATGTGTAGAAAGGAAACATTGGAGGGAGCTGAAGTTGTGCTTTGCTGTTTGCCACACAGAGAAATTATGGTAAAGATAAAGGTGTATTTCTGTAGGTAGAGGTATATAGGTTATCTAGAATAAGGCGGTTGAGATATGCTGTTTATTTGTTTTTTTGCTTTTCCTGGGTACGTGTCAGCTATGCCGTGTATACGCAGCAACATTTGCTGCTTCTAACATGGATTTTTGTGCACTAGTTTTACTTCAGTAATAGTGGGCCTAATAAGTGCTATTTTTTTTTTTTTACCTATTTTCCCTTATATTGTGTTTTAATTTAAATGACAATTTAAATACTTATTTAAAACACTTTAATATATACATTACGATTATAAATATTAAGCATGGAAAATAAACATTATATATTTATTTCAAATACTATGGCACCTGTAATACTAGACTATAATAAAGGAGGAAATAGAATCTAATTGGCCCCTCTAGACATTCAGGTAAAGGCATGATAGGATCTGATATGTGATCCACACAATGGCGCCTCTTGCCATGCCAAACTGAGGGGGCAGCTTCCTATACATGCAAATTAAGGCTGGATAGAAACCTACAGAGGTATTACATATTTTCCAGCCCTAAATTTCCAGCTGGATGGAACTTTTATGGTGCGATGGTTAATTTGCACATGTAGCTGGTCTGAAGTAATTGTGCAATTAACCAGTTAATTGTGTTATACATGTGAAGTGTAGAGGGGGCCTAACACAACTCTTTAGTAAACATTCTACTCATTATTTAAAGAGAAATCCATGGAGATGACCTTCAGCCCTAGAGAATTTAGCAAGGTAGAAACAAGAGTCAGTTTTGTTGCAGAATCAAATTAAATTATTAAGTTATTGTATCCACAAATATAACAGTACATCAAATAGATGGCTGGATCTTGGGCAAGCAACTTCCACTTATTTCAGTTGCTAATGACTTGGGCTGGATCCAAAATGATGATTCCAGGGGAAAGATTCCCTAGTATTTCATGCTCAATCTTATAAGACAACTAGTCTTCCATTCTTTTAAAACTGGAGTTATAAATTGCACCGAAGTGACTAGCTGTTAATATAAACTGATGTAAAGAAAGCTGTAGCATTTCAAATTGCAGAGGCAAAAAACTAGGGAGTGTGGAAACCGCATCTAAAACTAAAACTGAAAGAATGAGAATTCTCCGGCAAAGGAAGCAGAATAGATATGCACCTCATAGCCTGAGTTAGAGGGTGGAGGGGCGGGGGAGAACCACTAGGCAGGAGGCTCTTATCTACTGCCCCCAGTTTAGGTCAGGTTGGGCAAACCCCAGCCTGCAGCTCAGTTCCCCTCCCCTCTCCCTCCCTGAAGACAACCCTGAGGATGGAACTGGGCTCATCAGCCCAGTTCAGCCCTGATCGCATGACAGATTGATCCTAGGAAACAGAAGTTCCCCAAGATGCTCCAAAGTGGAGCACTTTCATCTGATCCCTCATTTGATGAGGGTTTATGTGTCATGTGATCAGCTACTTAAAGCACTTTGCAGCCATACATGTGTCTCATAGCATGGCTGTAGAGCGCTTTCAGGGGGCTGATTGTGCAACAAATGTAACTTTTGCCTGAGCCAGCTGTGAAAAGACAAGCATAAAGCAATGTAGAAAGTGGAGCGAGTGATTTGACTACAAAAGGTGGGAAGAAAGGAAGCACAGGAAAGTGGAGGAGGGGGCAGCAAACAAGAAAAGAACTCAAAGGAACAAAAGGAGACATGAGAGTAAGAAACAGTTACTAGCTATCAGTGCAATATTATCACTTCTTTTTACTCTAGAGATAGTTTAAGATCTCTCTGTATTCTGCCGCACGTGTCTCATAATTCATTGCATTTGTTAGAGTCCAAACAGTTATCTGAATATTTTAAGCTTGCATGTCAGGCACTCCTCAGTCCTTGGTGGAGAGCAGGTTTATTTGTTGTTGGGTTTGGAAATTAAAAAAAAAAAGTATTTAAAAGGGACCTTTCAACCAGGAGAAAAATGCATAATGTTATACTTTAAAATAGGCCCATTTAACTTTCATGCATGCTTTTATATTGTTATTTTTCTGTCTAGTGTTATTAATTGGCAATATATATTTGAGTTTAAACAAGTAATTTCTTCTGCCTTGCACAAATTTCCATCTACTTGAACATCCAGTGAGTTCAAAATGCTGAATCTGTGTTTGGCTGAATTTGTGATGCTAATCTTTCAAAGTCAAACACAAGATTATGATTTTATACAACACAGATTGTAAGAGGCAAGGCTGTTATTAAGAGCAAGGCAATGCACAATAAAACTAAATTGCTTCTTGCATTTATGTTCTTTTCACAATTGTGTGTTACCCCTCTTTAGCAGAGACCTCTTTCATTTCAGTTTCCGCTATGTGAAAAAGTTTTCCTGCCATTCACCTGAGCAGTCAGTATCAAAATAGTTTGATTCTCTTTCTTTAAAAAAACAGAATAGAAAATACAGGATTGAGAGTGGTAGGACACCAAATCAGTACTAAAGTTTGTAGGTGATAGACTGGGAGAGTGGCAATTAAGACTGGGAGAGTGGCAATTAACAGAAGACAGGCAACTGATGCGGAATAAATGGGATCACTTGGTAAGATGGATGCAAGCACAGAGTGCGCATTAATATAGCCAAATGTAAAACAGTACCTCTTTGGACAAAGCATAAAGACCTTACTCTGAGTTAGAGGATGGAGAAGTCTCCCAAAGGAAATAGTGATTTTGGACCAAAGGGCTAATGAGAGGTATAAGCAGGGGAATACTGAGCAGGAATAAGAAGCCTCTATTAGCTCTGTATTTGGCACTGCTGTGCATGCTACAGGAACAATGTGTCTAGCTCTAGTGTTCATTATTCAAAAAGGATACTGAAAACTTGGAGAAGTGGTACAAAAATGATTTGAGGCTTGGAGATAAATGCCTTATAGCAAGAGACTCAGGGCTCTGTGTAACTTAAAAAAGAAAGGTGAGGCAGTGACCTATATAGGCAACAGCAATTTGATAACTCTTCAATCTTGAAGCCAAAAACATAATAAAAGCTTAAGTTTGACAAATTTGACACAAAATAAGATGACCTTTTTTTTTTGTTTGTTTGTTTGTTTAACAGTCAGGATGATTAACCCTTGAAACAACATGGAAAGGGCTGTGGTGGATTCTCCTTTACCGGAAACCTTTACAGTAAGTTGACATGTTTTACTAATGATATGATCAGATAAAAAAAAATGAAGTAATTCAGGGAAGTCATGTTTTAAAGCAGAAGCTGAGCTAGGTGATTACAATTATGCCTTTCTGCCTAAAGAGAGGAAAACTTTATCTACATATTGAGCTGGTGAAACCTCATGTGGCACAGTCACAAATCACTTAGTCCTACTGGTGATCATTTGTTTCTTCCCATTATTGAACTGGTAAGCACGACAAGCACACAGGTAGAAAAGGAACAGATAAGAGAGGAAGAGGTCCCCAAAAGTGAAACTGAGCAGACTGCCTTCAATCAATAAAATTTTGAGAAGGAAAGTAAAGTAAAGTAATGCTTACATGCTGCACGGGGATTGAGATTTTGAGACTAATGAGAAAATTTAGGCTATGTATTTTCTCAACTTCAGGAACAGTAGAATAACATTTCTAACTTGTGATCACAATTTCAGAGGTCAAAGACTGAAAAGATACTTCAGTAAACACTTGTGCAGAAGATACAAAATGGAATCTTCAGGACCATTCTTTATCCTTGGAGAATAATATTCTGTGATACTTGTAAACAACGCCAAAACATTTGAAAAATAGATTAAACTAAATATAAATTTAAAAAGCTTGACTGATTTTCCTGTTTTTCATCTCTTCTTTCTGATGATTTCTAAGATGCTTCCCACACATGGAATAATCAGCAATGTGTTGTAGGGAGATCTTAGAGAACACCTCTTTTAGAATATGACTTCCAGTGGTAGGAAAAGATTGGATGCTCCATACTAAAATGTGTAAAGTCCACAAAGGACAATGGGATGCAGCATGCTGTTTCCACGGTAAATAAGTATCCATGGAAGAGTGCAATATGGCATGGTTATGAAATAATTTGGGAAATGTTCACTAGCAGAGTGTGGCAAAGTGGGTCTCCCTGCCTAGCCAGTGCTGGGCTCCCCACTTGCCTCTGGCCATGCCTCCCACCTGACTCACTTGCCATGCCCTGTTCTTATTAATTAGGATGTTAAGCAGGAGGCTGCCCATTTTATGCCCCAATGCCAGGAGGTGCTATCTGCGGTTCCATACCTTCCCCACACTGCAGCCCATGCCTCGCAGATGACATCCAGATGTAATAGTGCTCCCGGCCTACAGCTGGACCAAGCTTAGGCCACGCTGCCAGGCCTCAGTCACACACACATTCATACCACCCACCTCTCACTAGGGCCTCTCACGCTCCACCCTCTCTCACAGGGTCTCTTTCATGCATCACCAACTTATGCCGTCTTGCTCCCTCTTGGAGAGGGCCCCTTAGGCCATAGGCTTAGCTAGTCCATTCCTTGGGTGGCAGACGTACCATCTGTTGGGCCTCTCCCACGACCCTCACTGGGGTAGTGGCCAGCCAATTACCCGACTGGGTCTAAGCTTGCTCTGGCCCCTTTCGGGGGCAACTCTACACATGTAAACATACAGGGTACTCAACCCTCTGGTTCTTCTGCCCGCACTGGGGTCCTTCCTCTCTCCCCCTTTCTAGGGCCACACCTCACCAGGGCATTCTTACCCCACACCACAACTGGTGTTCCAGGGTCTCACAGGGAGTCTCACTCCCCCCTTGGAGCAGCAGGTCATAGTGCTCAACTCTAGCTATTACTTTTGACCCACATTTGGCCCCCCAGAGGTGGAAGACTTACTGGGGTCAGGACTCGCCCCTCTCCCTTGGACTGAGCCCCCTTACTTGGCCTCTGGCCCAAACTACTGCCTCAGGCATCTGGAGACATACCTTAGGCCTACTCCCCTCACTCAGGGCTCCAGATCGCCCCCCCCACTGGGGGCTACTCATCAAGTGGCCATAGCCATGCCTGGCCCCAACTACCTTTCCTCAGGGTCTTAGAGCTCAGGTGGCTGCAGCCATGCCTGGCCCCCCCTCGGGGTCTTGCACCCCACAGGCTCAGGTGGCTGCAGCTGTGCCTGGCCCCCAACTGCCTCCGGTGTTATGCAAACCCACCCAAAGGTGAGTGGTAGGGTTAAGAGGCCCCTACCCACCTTTCACTAGGGTGGTCACTGGTCTGGCATTTCCTGTGGGCTCCCGCGCCACTGAGAGCCCCACCAGGCCAGCCACTCCCAGCAGGGTGCAGTTTTAGGTCACTCCCAGGATCCTCCTACCCATCCTCTACAGTTCCTCCCTTACCTCCAGGGTGTTCCAAGAAGCCTCACAGCCAGGTGATGTTGCTGCCTCAGCTACCAGCAGCAAACTGCCCTGCTTATATGGGTGGCCAGAGCTCTAAAATGGTTGCCACAATTAAGCATCTGCTGGCTGCTTGGTCCCAGTCTTAAAGTGGCAGGCACCAACAGTGCCATGCCATGCACCATCCTCCTTTAAATAGTACATGGGGGATGTTTCCCCTGCTGCTCCTCCGAGCAGGGTCCCCTCAGAGCCTGTGAGAGCCCTAAAGTGGTGAGCACCCCAAAGGTGCTCTGCCACACAGAGATACTCAGTGCATCAAATGACATAGCATAGTGTAGAACTATGCAGATTACAAAGTACATCAGAAATCTTAGAAGACAATGGGAGAAGGAGAATGCACTAGTGGGCTTCTTAGAGATCCTTTTGTCCTACGAGTGAGAGAAGGCAGATGTTGGAGGTGAATTGTTTGGGTGCATAACTGGTACAGAACTGGAGGATTTCATTTTGTAGAACACTGGACAACATGTCACTGGAAGAGAAGACTGTGCATGTAGGACAGCCTGTCTCTTGCATGCAGTGGAGCTAACTGACCCTGATGGAGCAGCCAGGAGTATGTTACATGACCAATAGAACAAGAGGACACTGAGAAGGCATGTGCAGAACAAACTCAAGCAAACTGAGCCAATTTGGTAAAACGTGTGAAGAGAATTGTTTCAACTTGTTTATCTACCAAGGCTAGCACTGTGGGCAAGAAGGAACAACAGAAAGTTTTCACAGATGAGAAAAAATGTTATATAATTGTCTGAATTTGTTTAGAATATCAAAGAGAAGATTGAGAGGTAACCTGATTACAGCACATAAGTACCTTCACAGGGACAAAAAATGGAAACTGAAGGGTTCTTTGATTTAGAAAGGAAAGGCACAACATGAGCCAATAGGTGAAAGCTGAAATTCAAATCAGAAATAAGGCACCAGATTTTAACAGTGAAAGTTAGTAAGCCCTGAAACGAGACAAACAGTAGATTTACTATCGCTTGATGTCTTCAATCAAGATGATGGTCTATCTGAAATGTGTATACTTTGGCCAAACACAAATTAACTAGCCTCAATATAGGGGGCAACTAAATTAAACTGAAAGGCTTATGATACACTTAAGTTGAGGCTGGAGGATCAGATTGTCCTTTTTAAGATCTTACATTTGTTGAATAAAGTACACTTTCAAAGTTAATTTGCAAATTTGGGGACTCTTGTAAGAAACAACAAAAACTTTTATCACATTTACATTTTTTAAAATATGAGTTTACTGAGTCTTTTTTAATGAAATGGCTGTATACTGCAGAAAAGATATTTTGTTAATATTTGTCCTTGCTAAATTTAAATGTGATATGCATTTGTGTTCCTGTATCACATACTACTAGGATTTCTCCATAAAGTCCTGCCTTTAAAATTGCAGCATTTCTGGTCCAGGAGGCAACAAACGAAGACAAATAGAGATTTTTTTCTGATCTGGATTACTGCCATGACTGGATTTAGTCAAAATGATTAATTTCATGTGATCTCCAGAGATGTCTTTGCTGTGTCATTTGCTGCCACTTGCGGACTACTGCAAAAGAGCTGGATATCTTACAAGGAGACATTTTCAGAAGCATATCATTTCCAAGATGCTAAGACTTAACAGGAAAGCAAACCCACAAAATATGTTTTTACCTCTACGGCTTCCCAACCCCATTGCCGGTACTTTGGATCGTGAGTGAACCGCCACATATACATGTAGGTCTCTATAACTTCAGGTCGCAAAATGTAGTATTTCTCATTTTGCCTTGTAGCAATGGCCTCAACACCCCCATCAAATCTGAAAGCTTCAGGCCCCAGTTTCATACCTAGAAAGTAAAAATTAAACAGTAAACAATGTTAGCATGAATACAGTTTTCAGCTATTCACTTTATTTTTTGAGGCTATTCAAAAAACCCCGAACACATTACTTTTCAAGAACAAAATATCACAATTTATGGAAAGTACTAAATATTGGTCATACCTTTGTATTATCTCAATCTCAATTTTAACCACTGATGTCAATTTTTCAATTTCCTCCTCATAGCATATAATGCAGATAGTATTATATTTGGGAAATCCCTATTTCTAGTGATAAAGGGCTGCATTTTATCAATGTCCTCAAGTGCAGCTATATTTTAAAAAGTGATGGTAAAAGTAGTATTTTACAAGTTTATTGTGTTGATCACTACATACGAGATATGCTTATCTTATTATAGTATTCCTCCCCTCAATCCACTTTGCAACTTCGCCCTAGGATCTGAAAGTTAAATTTGGTTCTTTCATCATTTTGCTCCAGCAGTCTAAAAGTTCCTGCAGAACAAATCCATATTATCTGTGTGCAACTCTACCGTCCAGTGTTGCATTCAACTGAGAGTAGAATTTGTCCTGCTTTCAGAAGTTGGTTAACAATTCTGTTGATGCACGACGGTATAAAACCTTATTTGTATTTGTGCTGGCCTCTCCAGCATTCAGGGTAGTGAAAAGCAGTCAAATGTGTTTGTCACTAAAACAAGTAGATATGGCTCAATAGGTACAGGCACATAAGATCTGTGGATGAAGCAGTCATCTTTATGGTCACTTTCTGGAACAAAAGAGTATGGTAGAACAGAGTTCAGCCTAATGGACACTCATTATATAAAACAGCGGACTGTACCTCAGCACCTCTTTAACAAGGCCAGAATTGTTGATAAAAGTTGTATTTGATATAATTTTTAAGCAGAGCTTATACGTCAAACTTTAGAATACAATACTTACTTGTGCGGTCATAAGACTCATGACAAGTGCGGGCAATCTCAGCACCAAGTTCAATATGATGGCCTGTTTTGTCAGCAGGCGCTCCATCTGCACCCAGTGCAAACATGCCTCCAGCAAAGCAAGTCAGATGTCCCATTTTATGTTCAAGCAGGCCACCCTTCCACTCAGCAATATATGTCAGACCTCCACTAGATTTCCGGATCAGATGGGTCTCTATGGCCTGAAAAAAATACAAGTTTTTGAACCAAAGCCTACTACTTCATAGGTCCTGTGTAAAAGCAAAGGCAAAATGACACAAAAACATAGACAACCAATCAAAATTTTTACCCAGTCCAGCTTCTTTGCTTTTAGTTTTTTTTCAGCATAGTGTTTCAGCTGAAGTTAGCATTAGCATTCTCATATTACAAGGACTGAAAATGCAGCTCTTCTTTCCTAGAACAGGTTGGTAAACAACAATAATGCAACCATCATCTTTGCTGCATTTATCTGCATTGTACCCAGTAAATTTATATAAAACATATAAACATAATGTTTTTATAAACAGAATATTATATAAATCATTGGAATAAGTGAAAAAGAATGACAAAGGAATCCTGGAGATCTTCAGAAAATTAATCAATTCAAGTTTACAACTATATACTGAATTGGTCACCAATGCTTTATTTCAGTAGAATAATGAAATCCATAAATACTACTGAAATACAAATGAAAAGAAAGAGAAGCTTAGTAGTCTACACACACAAAGAAAGTGCGCCTTAGTATGTGGACCTATTACAGACTGAGATAAAAACTGAGCTGCACACAGGAAGTATTAAAAATAGTTTCTCCCCCCCGCCCCTTTTAAATGACTACAAATGTTATTTTACCAACAGGAAAGAACTACGGTATATTATAGCCTACACACTCAGACTATTAATATTTTTCCTCTTTTGTCATCTTTTTCTCATCTCCATGCATGTGCTAAAGACTACTTTCTTTTCTCCAGCATCTTTTATTGGCTCAAATTTCTTCAGCCTACTCTTTTTTCCTTGCTCAGTCTGTTCCAAACTGCACCACCACTTTCTGACAATTACTGGGTATCGACTGCATTGAGCACCTGGACTTGTCTTTTAACATTCATATTTATAAAGGAAACAGGGTATTTAAAAAGTACTATTACTTAAAATTTTAAAAAATAAAGCCAAAACACACAACATGATATGGGCTTCTGAAAAAAGGCCCAAAATAGTTATATAAAGCATAAGCAGCTTTCCTACAGATTAATGATGGTTGTGGTTTCACAGCTAAAATTAGGCTGAGGAAAACTTCATTTCTGTTAATTCTATGCTTAAAAATAAGGGACATGCTTTTGCCTAATGTGAATTCTGGCTCCCTCCTCCCCCAGCGTTTCCCCTCTTTTTTAAACCCCCATTCCAAATGGGTGGGAAAACTGGGGGGTTTTTTTGGTATTACTTGGTAATTATCCTAAACAAATGTTGTTAAAAGCCATTGTCTTCATTGGTTATTCCATGAGGATTTAAGTATTTTTGTATCAATTACATAACTGATTAAACTGGCTTTAAAGAAGTATGTAATGTATTGATGCATAAATGTCCTAACTTTATTTAGAAGGCGAAAATAATTGGATAAGAGAATCTTCTGAAACTTTCAAATGCCATGTAATAAAATTGTGTTATAATAAAATGTGTTATTATTTAAAATGCCCAATAGTTTGTAGATAATTGTTCTCAGAATACTAATAAATGCTAAACACTCAGCTAGCAACCACTTAGGGAAAAGGACCAGCCTCAAAAACTAAAACTTTTCAAAAGCTGAGAGCAGAGCAAACCTGTTTCTTGGTGATAAAAAGCATTATCCTGGTAATAAGTAGTATTTCTACTATAAATTATCTGCTTCTTGAATTTGGAATCTTTAAAAAACAAAACAAGTAATACATTAAACTACTGTACATCTCAAAGTTTGCTGACTTAGACAAAATCTATGAAGAAAAGATTATGAAATTATTCTCATGCATGATAAAGACTGGCAATTGTCATGGAACTGTTCAGACCTAATCCAAAACTCACTGGAAAGATGCACTAATTTGAATGGGGTTTGAATCTGGGCTTACAATCACTAGCATTATGGCTCATTTTATTTAATCCAGTTTCTATTACAAAACTTGGTTTTGAGACATACAGATACACCTTTCACAAATCTCCTTTTTATCTGATTTTTTCCATTCTTTGTGCTGGACCAGAAGGTTAATCTAGCTAAAAACTTAGAATAGTTTCAAAAATAAAAAATAATAGGCAATTAACTAATCTCTTTGTATTATAGTACAAAAATGCTCTGGGGTCCCAAATATCAATCACCAGCAAGAATTAGAAGATTGGCTTGACCTTAGAAGTTTTTTTAATACTTATTTTTTCTAGTTAACCCTTTGAGCACATTAGGGACATATCCCCAACACTGCCTGGATAGCCCTTGGACAATCATAGTCCTCAAGGTAAGAGAGAGGTGAGCCATTTACATACCTACAAGCAGGCAGTAATTGTATGCTGTGCAACTAGTTATTTGTGCACACAAATTACGAACACAGTTTTTCAGGATTAGTGACAAGAGCTTCCATACGTGGCCTTCAGAAATTGTTGGTAACGAGAGGATGTCTACAGAGTTTACAAGATACATAAGCTAAAAAAAAAAAGGTTGGGTTCCAGAAGCTAGCACAAGATTGAAGATTCATGACATTTACAGTTTCTAATTGACTGAGGCTGCATGAGGAACCCTGTGGAGGCTACAGCCGTCATTTGGTGCTTGAATGACAATGACCTTAATTAAATACATCATGCAAACTAAACAGGAAAAAGAGCAGTAAATATCAATGTGATGCTGTTTCATGCACCATCAAAACTGCCAAGGCCTTTTCCGGGTGAAGAGTAAGTTGGTCCTCATAGAAAGGCTGCTAAGCAAGCCGCAGCTAAAACTTTGCATACCTCTTCACAGATCCTTTTCTGCCAGAGTCAGACAATTCTACTTTCTGAAACATCCTGTCTTCCCAGTACACTACCCACTCAACATCTTGAGGACAGTCTTTGCCACCCAGTAACTGGTCCCTCTTGGCCAATAACTCCTTCCTTATCTCTACTGTTCTGACCCTGCCAAGGCAAAGATGACCCACTGGTTACGCTGCAGCAGGGTGTCAAACATACAGCCCACAGGCCAGATCTGGCCCACCAGCGGTCTAGTGGGTTACTGGAAATGCATGACCTCAACTTTGCTTTGTTGTATGCCTTTGGCACTACAGACTGGCCAGAGCTCTGTGCCACTGGGTAGCAGTATAGACCTGAGGGTATGCAGTAGGATAAAGCTATTTTCAGGCAGTGTAGAGTGAGGTGTGTGGTGGTGCGGAGTTTCATAGATTTCATAGATATTAGGGCTGGAAAGGACCTTGGAAGATCATCAAGTCCAGCCCCCCACCTGAAGGGCAGGAAGTCAGCTGGGGTCATACGATCCCAGAAAGATGAGCAGCCACTTTACTCTTGAAGGTGTTCAACGTAGGTCTTGAACCACCACCGATGGCAGGCTGTTCCAGACCTTGGGGGCTTAAACAGTAAAGAAATTCTTCCTTATGTCCAGCCTGAAACGGACTTGCAGTAGTTTATAACCGTTTGACCTCATCAACCCTTGGAGCGCTCTGGTGAACAAATGTTCCCCCAGATTCCTGATAAACTTATAGGTGGCCATCAGATCACCCCTGAGCCTGCGCTTTTCCAGGCTAAAGAGCTCCATAGCTCTCAGTCTGTTGTCGTAAGGTCTGTTTTTTCTGACCTCTGATTATGCGCATGGCTCTCCTCTGGACTCTCTCAAGCTTCTCCACATCCTTTTTGAATTGTGGAGCCCAAAACTGGATGCAGTACTCCAGCTGCGGCCTCACCAAGGCTGAGTACAAGGGGAGAATGACGTCCTGGGATTTGCCTGAGTTCTGGAAAAGAGCAGCATGAAGCTGTGTTTAGTCAGCAGTGCAGAGCTGGGAGTCTGCTGCTCATAGTTCTGTCTAAGTGCTCCTGCACACCCCTGGCTCCATCTCCCAACCAAAGCTCTCCATTACTGCATCTCCCTGACTCTTGGCTACAGCATGCCCCCAGCTCCGGACTGCCTAAATGTGGCCCCATGCAGTTGCATGCTCCTGGACCCATGCTGCTGCCCAGCCCCCAATCCATACCGCCACCCTAGTATGGCCTTGTGGATCTGGAGCCCCTGTGGTCCAGTTCTAGTCCAGGGTGAGCCTGACACACCTGCTCTAAGGCTTCACCATCTAAAAACGGTTATAATAAGAGAGGACACAATATCAATGATGTGAAATTTAGTGTGGCTACAATATCCCATAGCAAGGATCAGGATTTAAAGAAACCCACAAGAAGGTCACAGATGATTAGCCATGTCAGTCTGAAGTCAGGCAAAAGGTAGGGCAGTGGGGCACCTAGACTGGCTGGTTTATAAAGGCATGAATTTTCATAGCTGACAGCCTACTTAGATACATAGAAAGATGTGCACTTTTAAAGTCTCTACAGCACAACTTGTTGATAACACTGTTACTCAGTTTCAGGCTGCTAATACCACAGCAGTGGCAGCACTATATAGTTAATGAACATTGCTTACATTAAGTTCAGGTAAGTGAATAGCCTTTTTTCAATCCCGGGACTATGCACTTAAATGAGTACACAGTACCACAGTGGTATTTTCTTTCATGTATATATTATCATCTCATAAGTGAGAGGCAAGGATTTTTGTGGGTGATATCTTACTGGACCAACTGCATGGTTGGGATAGAATTAGACAAGCTTTTGTACACAGTGCATTTGTCTCCAGACCTGAAGAAGGAGGCGTTGCATCGAAAGGCCGTCAAAGTCTCTCTCAACCAGGCAGTTGGTCCAAAGCAGACATCATACACAAAAATCCTTGTGTCTCTCATATTCCCTCAACCATAATGGCTACAATGTCACTCCATGGCTACCATATCAAAACATACTTTTTCACCCCTAGAGCTAGTTCTATAAATGTTAGAGTCATCAGACCAGAAAGCATTGTTGCAAGTATTAGATTTGTTGGTTAGGACAGGGTTAGATAATGAACATATACACGGAAGACAATATTTTTGAGTATGAGGGAGAAACAGAATGCAGTAAAGTGCCCTGCCTTCTTTTGTACAGGCAAGGCAAAGGACAACAGAATAGGAAAAAGATGCTGTTCACTGTGGAACTGAAGAATGATTAGCATCCAGACAGTGCCAGTTATGTGGAAGATGTTATTAATATTCTGCAAATTAGTGGTTCACATTTTGGACTGCAATATAGAGAGTTAAATGTGCTATAGAGACTGAGTAGGACAGTAATGGAGATCTTTTTAGTTGGAAGTTTAGACTAGTAGAGTCAATATTAAATTGTATGCTTAGTAAACTTCCTTTTCTGGTCTGCTATAGCAATCGACATATTTGTTAAAAATAATACACGGAACTTATTTCAACCTTAACTCCAACAAATATTTTTATCTCAGAATAACACCACTAAATTTTACCACCTGTGGATCAGGTAGTTTCATATTTATCAATACTGAGAGATGTATTATTTTACTGCTCAAAAATAGAATACCCTCTTTAGGAGGCAAAATGTCATATCAATGAAACAAAGAGCATGAGGAAAGAAGTGTTTAATTAGCTGAAATACATTTGATGGGTAACTGTTAAAAAATGGTAGAGATTTTTTCTGAAATACTTCGATATTTTTAAGATCACAGAAACACATTTTAGAGAACAATGCAATAGGCACTTTTTTTCTAATGAGAAACTTGGAGGCAGAGCAATTTAAACGGTGCAAGGAAGAAGTGGCTGGAATACATAAAGAGGGAGTAAACTGCAGATGCTATCTGTGATCAGTATAAGAAAAAAAAAGAGAGACAGCTGATGTAGGGTTGTGGCGGTAAAAAGAAGGATTGAAAGGAAAAGTGACCAAATCAGGATATACAGATTTTACCAGACCAAGTCAAATAAATATTGTTAATGTGAATAAACCTAAGATGGCCATGAGTTAGAATGCACTTGCAGAGTCATATAGTTCAGTTAACTTTTATAGCTGATACTGTATTGTGGGTAATTTTTGTGTTTTTATTCAATACTAAAGGTACTTACTTTCTTCATCGCCTAACCTGTGACAATGCCCTCCAGCCAGTTATCCTTTGTTCATTATGCATGAAATTATTCCTCCTCCTCAGCAAGCATAATAGCTCTCAAGCAATAATTAGAAATAACATTATTCCCTTTTGTATTTTGGATTCTGATTTAAGTGTACTTTGTGTTATTTTGGTGCCATTCTTATCAAATCACTAATATAAAAAGTAAGGCACGCGCCTGGCTGTGGTGCCAAGACTTGTGTGATTACATCCCATTTATGGGCCATATAGGAGTTACCAAAACTAGTGTGTGTGTGTGTGTGTGTGTGTGTGTGTGTGTGTGTGTGTGTGTGTGTGTGTGTGTGTGTGTGTGTGTGAGAGAGAGAGAGAGAGAGAGAGAGAGAGAGAGAGAGAGAGAGAGAGAGACAGAGAGAGAGAGACAAAAAAACAACAAAGCCCAACCTTGGAACCTGCAGCACAGCCAAAGACAAGACTCCAAATTATAATATATATTTTTTATAATGCTAAATGTTGAGCTTTTTTCATTTACCTTCTGGTCTCTAAACCAACAAGCTACGCTCGCTTCAGTTTTGAGCTGGATTCTGCAAGCATAGGGGCTAGAAGCCTACTATGAAAAAATGGAAAACTCTGCCTGCATATCTCCTCCTACGGAGTCACTTGCAGGGCTCTTCCCCAACCTTGAGTTCAGCATAATTTCAGTGGAAGAGGAAAATCATATGCTGTAGCACTAACTTAGGATGGTAACTGAGGTTTCTCCTCCGTCTGTTCCCTCTACAACAATGGCTCCCAAATTGTGAGTTGCAACCCCAAATGAGGTTGCAACATCAGCAGATGGGGTCACGATAAATGTGCCCCCTGAGATTTCTGTGTCCACGGCAGGGTGCAAGGTTTCAGCCAGGCTGGACCAAGTCCAGGCAGACGCTACCTCTGTGACACAGTGGATAGGACCAGTTGTGGGCAGGAGTGCCACACCACTATGGTTGCCAAGCTGAGGCATGGCAGCAGCGGCGGTGTAGAATTGTGCCCATGCTGCTGCCAGGTGAGCAGGGGGCACCTCAGCTTGGCAGCCATGGAGGTGCAGTGCAGTGCTCCCTCCTGCACTGGGTCCTGCCCACTGGACCATGGAGCCCCCAGGGGGAGGGCAGAGGGCAGGGAGACCTAAGCCTGCAGCGGGCAACCTGTATCCTCCCCAGGGGCTCCGGTCTGGCAATGCTGCCCATGGGGGAAGGGATGGCGGGGTGGACAGAGCTGGGCTCTGAACTCTGAGCTGGGCAGCTGCCTCTTCTCACTGGTGGTAACCAGGGCTCCAGCACTGCTGTGATGGGGCAAGGGCTGTGGGTGGGGAATGAAGGGCACCTGGGATTGTCGGGGGGTTGGAGGTTGGGAGTGAGGGGCCATGCTGGGGAAATGAGGTCATAAATGGGGTCATGCTGAGGAAACAAGTCTGGGAAGTACTACTCTAAAATCTACATCATCTCTTCCCTTACATTCAGACTAAAGTTTTTGGACAGTAGGAGAGAAATCCTTGTTCTTTCAAATTTGTGGCAGGAGCTGAATAGTTTACTCTGTCAACAATCAACATGAGGAATACATATGTTGACTTCTACTCTACAAACTCTTATTAAATGTATGCCCAAAGGTAATATAATGGTAGATAACAAGGTCACTTGCATGGCACACAAAACAGTAGATACTTTTTTTTGGGTATAGTGCAAAGGTGTCTAGTTCCAATATAAACCATGAAAACTGGGTAAAAATAATCCTAAAAGGTAATAATGCAACATTCATAAACAGAAAATCCAGGAAATGGAATGTAGCCAGATAGCTACTTCACCATGCATGTATACAAAACGTAGTTTTGCTCTTCAGGGATGTTATATACTAACCATACAATTACAATTATGCATTTTTATGCTTTTTGTCCTTGCTTACACCTCTTTTTAAAGACAAATAATGCTTTTCCTTCTGGTGTCATTACAAACAGAGACAATTATTTTAATCGTCTTCTCTGTGCACCTCCACACCTTAATATATTTAGATTTCTTTTAATACAGACTTACTGCTGAATTTACTAGGTTTGTAATGCTTGTTTTGTGGGTAATTAGATCTCTGTAAGGTTTCTTTTCACTAAATTGCTAATAAGTACTCTCAAGCCATCACTTTAATGTAATTTCCCTCCTGGGAATTTTCTGGTTTTCTTAAATTACTGAAATTTCATACATGAAGATCAAATGAAAAATCAAGACCAACATGATCTCTCTAATGGTTTGAAGGCTGATCTTTCCTAAATCTCTCCTTTTTAATATTAACATTTACAGCCAGATCCACCAGTACTTTTGTCTACTTTGTAGCTCCTCTGAAGCAGCACAAAGTAGCTGGGGTGCTCAGGTCAGGTTAAACTGTCATTTTGCATTGTTTGGCAGTACAAACCAGGCAGATGACATACTCCAGGTTTTTTTTTTTTTTTTGCATGTATATACTGAATTTTCCCTTGTAGCTTTTACATGTTCCTTCACATACATAACCAGCCTGAGCCTCCCTCTCCCACCTTCCCCCTTCAGTTGTCGTGGTCCTATGGGTGGCTTTTGAAAAGAATAGATTAATAGCAATTTTACTGTTACTCTTCATAACTGACAGTAAATCTGTCAGCAAATGCTGAAGAGTAATCTTTTTTTTAGAAGTGCAAAGAACTGTCTTTCATCTCACATGGTTCTCAATGAGACTAAGTAAAGCAAGCCTATTACTTCCAATGGGAAGGAAACTAACTTTTCCTTACAGAAGATCAAATGCTTTCTGGTTTCAGACAGCACTGAAATTTTTTTTTTTTTAATTTTTTTTAAAGAGAAACCTGAGGGAAGTGATGCCATGTTTGCTAAGGACAGCCTGAAGCTTTGGTCCCACTGAAAAATGGACATAGCAACCATCTAAACCAGGACAATTATTTGATTGAAAGAGAACATTTTACATGCCAAATGTACTGAAGAATAATTTTTCATTTGTGAAAAACAAGGGCTCTAATTTTGTGGTCAATAATTTCATCCTTGATACCTAACAGATCTTTTTATTCATGCTGAAATTTGCAAGACTGAACTCACCCTGAACTCTACGGAGATACAACTGGCACTTGCAAAAGTCATGTATAACTCTTTTCTAAGAACTACATTGCTAAGGCTGGAATACAAAATTCCAGTTTTGGGGTTTTTTTTTTAAATAAATCAAGTTAAATGTTCTGTATCGGATTAAATACTGGATCCTAACCACCTATTAAGGGTTCTTTTGGGTTTTTTTCCAAGTGAAGTCTAAACACATCCTTAGATTTGTGACATTACTTATTTTTATTTTTAAAAGCAAATACATAAACATTTCCTGAAACTTGTGGGTACTTATTGCTTCTGTTTTTTATCATATACCATATAATAAGCTTGAGCTGAAGTGAAATGTGGATTTTTATAGCTGAATTGTATAGGAGTTTATAATGGAAGTGCTGACAGGCATTTAACTATTATGACTATACATCATCTTTTAATGAACAGAGATAAGCGCAGAAGACTTGTTATGCTTGCTGGGAAAAACAGACAATTTATTTTTGTCTGAAAATTCACTTACATTTTTCAGCAGAGCCCTTGTAGCTGCCCAGAAGAGAAATGCCATCAGGGAGAAGCTTAATAAATTTAGCACCCTTGCTAACACTCTTAATGGTACATGACATGACAGACAATACATCTTTAGAGAATAAGGGTATGTAAAGAGTTATTTCACATAAAACATACACTGGCACTGACAACCTTTTGTTAAATTAACCTTTTGGGAGAGAATTAGTTGTGTTTAGCTGGTGTACTATCACCTGCTGCTGACTGATCTATGGAGTACTAATGGCTTTGTCCTTGATGCAAGTTGCTTACCTGCACCTCATCCTGTCAGGCAGGAGATCATTATCAATCAATATGACTGTTCAGAAAGGGAGATGGTTCAGTTGGGAAAAAACTGAAAATGTGAGATATCATTAGACCTAACACTAGTTCTTGAGACCTTTAGTACAAATGCAGTGGGGGGGAAAAGATATTGACTAAAGAAGTAGAAAAATAGTTTTTATCTTCTTTAGTAAGATTTTCCATAGATTTCACCGTCTTTCCACAATGATGTCTCTTGTCACAGAAGTCTGGCAAAAACATATAAACCTATAGGATTGGGACAGAAATTACACAAACTGGTATAAGTGACTGGAAACTGGTTCAAATCTGTAACACAACAGGGCTAGGGACAGATGTTATACATAAACCAATCAGAGCACCCTGCCCGGTCCTGGCCATCACCCCCTCAACTCAACACTTTGGAAGAGAAGGGAAAGCTGCTCTAGTGCCTCCTGGCTTCTGGCCTGAGCCACTTCAGCATGTGCTTGCATTTCCTCAGTCCAGAGTGGGGATGTCTGTATGGTTACAAACTAGTTCAGCATAGGCAGCTTAGACTAACCTGAATTGATTCAATCTTTTCAGGCTCAGGCTTTTTGAATGTTTTTCCCTAATCTAGAAGTTCAGTGCGCATAAAACACTTTCAAAATTGCTCAAACCAATTTAAGATAAACCTAGGTGGATATCGTATAAGACTTAATTGAGATTAAATCAGTTTATTGAACTTCTGTCCTAGATCCCCTCCAGATTCAAGTTAACTCACATCCCCCAGCATCCCAGGATGCTTTGCATCTTCCCTGCAAACCTCCTTGCAGCTGAGCAGGGAGGTGTGCTTTAGCACTCCCTGGCTTCTGGCCTGGGCCACTGAAGACATGTGGCTGTATTTCTGGAATCAAAAGTGAAAGTCTGTTCATTTGCTTATTGGCTCAATCTATGCAGTTTACACTAACCTGTGACGATTGAATCAATTCAACCTTTGGCTTTGTCCGTCTGTACTTAGCCATACAGGCAGTGTGTTTCTTGCCAACGTAAGTGTCTAGGGCTGGAAACAGACATCACTTTTGTGCTGTCACAAAAGCCAGACAAACAGATGTCCATGTCCCTTGTCATGACAAAAATGCCAAATTGTGGCCATGACAATAGGTGGTATCAATTTGTGTTATTTTTTTGCAGCATACATTTGTTTGCTTTATGGGTGGAAGAGCACAGGAAGCTCAGAGTTGCCCACATTCTCCAGCTACTCTAGACAGGTGTTCCTAGGGTTTCAGTGGCCTGATTCTGTGCATACCAGGAATTCCTATTCCTAGGGCATGCAGGATTGGGTCCTTAAAGCTTCACAAACACCTGCCCAGGTTCCCTCATTTGAAGATGTTCCCTGAGTTGGGATACTGCTGTTTGATGCATGCATCTGGGGAATCCCCAGCTGAGGGATTCCCAGGGTATGCTTTTGTAGGCAGGGGGCATGGGATTCTCATGTTTGCAGCTGTTCTGCATGATCAAGCCCCTGAAGCCCCAGTAATGGCAGGAGCTCAACCCTGAAGAACAATGGACAACATCTTTGTCAGCTAACAAAGGAACTGAAGCTGCAACAAAAACAACATTGTTGATGCTGCAACAAAAACAACATCTGTTTTACGCCTAGGTATTCAGACCATGGAGCTGCACTTAAGACATCCTGAAATCTAGAAGGATATGAGAAAGTACTATAATATTTTCACCACCAACTTCCTTAATCTAGTCTCACCACAGGATTGTGGGAAGACTACGTGTATAGAACACATCTGGTTTTTCTTTTCCCAAAAGTAATAAGCACTAGATGAAAGAATTATTTATATTCACCTTCTGGCTTTGTAAGCTTTTTGGGTGGACTTGGTCTGTACCTTCAAGCTTTCCTCCAACAAACTTAAGGACTATAAAATAACCTTATTTTTTTAATGAAAGGCTACTGTCTCAGCTCGTCTCCAGAGACTGAAGTTTTAAATTAACAAAACACCAAATATTTTGTAAGAGTTGGCAACACTGACATGCTAAATTCTTATTCTACAGTGAACTAGAAAAATATAATTTCAGCCTAACTTGTAGTGTAATTTTGCTTGTAGACCATTATTTATCCTCAAGATTTCATTAATAATGTCCTCAAGGAATAATCATAAAAGTATTTCATAGACATAATATATTTTGCAACAATATTTTGATCAAAGAAGTTTTAGAAATGATTTCTTACATTATTTCAAAAATAGGAAAAATAAGCTGGAAGGAATTTCAGGAGGTCATCTAATCCAACCATCTACTCTAGGCAGGACCATCCTGCTTCTAAATTCCGCCTTGTTGCATTTTAAGCCTGCTACTTCCAGTCCTGTGAATAGAGAGGGCAATTGATCACCACTCTCTTTTAATAATCCTTTTTGTATTTGAAGACTGCTTTCAAACCTTTCCTCAATCTTCTTTTCTTCTCACTAAATAACTCCAATTCTTCCAATTTTTCTCAAGTGTCCTGACTAAATTTTGTTGGTTTCTTTTGGACTTTTTCCATTTTTTCCTGATTTTTCAAGAAGTGTGGTGCCCAAAACTAGAAACAGTATTCCAGGTGAGCCCTCTCAATGCTGAACAAAGTAGAATTGGTTTCTGGTCTTGCATATGACGATTCAGTTAATACATCCGAATATGCTCTTATATTTTATTATTTTGGCAGCAGTATTACACTGAAGATTCATATTCAGTCTCTCAGACACTGTAAATCCCAGTACCACAGACAAGCCAGTCATTCTCCATCTTGTATTTGTGCATTTGATTGTTTCTTCCAGATTATAGTGAATTTCAGACTATTTTCCAATTTAATAAAGCATTTGGATTGCTAATCTTATACTTTATAGTTTCTGCTAGTAAACCAGATTTGAGTAATAGGAAATTTACTAAGCATACATTCAGTTCATCTTTAAGGTTTTTACAAAAATATTCAATGGTAATAGAAGCCCCACTTGATATGTTCTCCTAATTTGACTCTGAGCTGTTGGTGACTACCTTTTGAGCATGATTATCTAGCCAGTTATGCCCTCAATTTATAGGCTTTTCCTTTAAAACATCTTTCTTTCGATTACTTATGAAACAGTTAGGGGAGAATTCATCAAAAGCCTTATTAAAATTGGGGAGTATCCCATCTACTGCTTCCCTTATCTACAGTGCCATCCATCTTGTTATCCTCTAGATCAGGGGGTGTCAGTTGGGGGTACATGTACCCCAAGGCATACTTGGAAAGGGCCTAAGGGGTACGTGCAGACAGGCAGGGATGGAACACTGTCACCCACCACCCCGTGCTACTGCCTCCCGGGAGCAGGGCCGGGGGGGATAAGGCAGTGGCTCACCTCTGCGGACTACACAGGCACAACCTGGAAGTAGGGGGTGAGGGAGCTCACATACAGCAGTTGTTGCTGCCATCCACCATTTTGCACTGCCGCATACAAGCGCCCCCCCTCCCCGCCACCGCTCTGCATCTGGCTGCCGCTAGCCCCCCACCCCCGCTCCACCAGAAGTGTACCCACAAGGTGTACACTCCTTAAAACAGGTTCAAAACCCTTGCTCTAGACATTTATAATAGGTGATATGCTTCACTATTTTTCAAATTTAGACAGACTGAATCCTATTCCTAGGGTATGCAGGATTGGGTCCCTGAAGCCCCACAAACACCTGGTGCAGCTTGTGGGATGCATGGCCTTGGACTCTTGAAAGTTGGACAGCCCTGGATAGGATCAAAAAACTTAACCAAGTTTGAGATAGAACTTTCATAGTTTCTAGGGTCGGAAGGGACCTGAGCAGATCATCTAGTCCGACCCCCTGCCGTGGCAGGAAAGAATACTGGGGTCAAATGACCCCAGCAAGATGTTCATCTAACCTCCTCTTAAACACCCCCAGGGTAGGGGCCAGCACCACTTCTCTTGGAAGCTGGTTCCAGACCGTAGCCGCCCTAACTATGAAGTAGCGCCTCCTGATATCTAACCTAAACCTACCCTCTGCCAGCTTGTGACCATTATTCCTGGTCACTCCTGGCAGTGCTCGGGGAAACAGTGACTTCCCCAATGCCTGCTGATCCCCCCTGACTAGTTTATAACAGGCCACAAGATCCCCCCTCAGCCTTCTCTTCTGGAGGCTGAACAGGTTCAGGTCCCGTAGCCTCTCCTCATAGGGCTTGCCCTGCTGTCCCCTGATCATGTGAGTGGCCCTCCTCTGGACCCTCTCCATGCTGTCCACATCCCTCTTGAAGTGTGGTGCCCAGAACTGGACGCAATACTCCAGCTGCGGCCTGACCAGTGCCGCATAGAGGGGGAGGATCACCTCCTTGGACCTGCTCGAGATGCATCTGTGGATCATGCCAAGGTGCGGTTGGCCTTCCTTACTGCCGGCCCATGTTCATCTTGGAGTCAATGATGACCCCCAGATCCCTTTCCGCCTCCATGCTGATAAGAGGGGAGTTGCCCAACCTGTAGGTATGGTGCCGGTTGTTCCTCCCCAGGTGCATCACCTTGCACTTGTCTGTGTTGAATCCCATCCTATTCTCATCCGCCCACCCTTGTAACCTGTCTAGGTCTGATTGTAGCCTATTGCATCCTTCCAATGTACCCACGTCCCCCCACATCTTAGTGTCATCAGCAAATTTGAACAGGGTGCTTTTTACCCCCTCATCCAAATCGCTGATGAAGATGTTTATTACTGTACAAAGGGGATTATGTAAAGGTGTTGCCTGTTCTGTTAGGAGACTATTCATAATGACCCAGGATGTCCCTTCCATTCCTCTGTTACTATGTAATAAATTACAATAGGACAACTGCTGTACTGAACTACTAAGCTGTCCCTTAGATATCAAATAAAATTAGTCTAAAATAGAATAGTTAGAGCAGTGCATTTATATATAAACTGTTACTTTGTTACTTTATATGGTGACTGGTTATATTCTTGATGCAGATATGAGTCAAATATCTGGCAGGCAAATATTTTGTGGGTTTATTTTTATTCATGTACATTATTAATTCAAGATATGGGTTGTTTGGGATTCATTTTCATATCCAGAGGATAACCTGGAAAAGGGACAATATATATATAACCCACTGCTGCTTTATAATGGGGAAGGGGAAAGCTATGTTTAAAAATATATTCGCTTGTCTCCTGTATGTTGATTCCAAGTTTTATGAATCTTTCTGTGATTGCTTTATAAACACTTTTAGATAATGTCCTGGTAATTAAAAATGAGGACACCTCTTGTTTATCTTTGTGCCTGTTACAAATAAACTAAATCTTCATTAAACAGGGTCAGCCAAAAATATATCTTAATCATAACAGCCAAATAAACTTTACACTAAAAATATAGATGTTCAATATTTTAGCTATTGTTTTCCTCTAGCTTTGATAAAAAAGCAATTTGCAATTAAACTAGCATATTTCTAAATTATAAAACATGCTTCTGTTTTTAACATAAAAGTCACTGGAAGGAAAAGAAAAATAAAATATCTGCAAAATGTTTCTTTCTAGATCCTACTCTTTATGGAAATCTTCTTTTCAGATGCTGGACAGCACACCATAATGAATGAGGAGTTACAACTTGCAAAAGAACTAAAATAAATGTTGGTGTTCGTTGGGCAGGATACACCCCTGACATTTTTTTATTACTTTCACAGATTCTGAAAGTACTGGAGAAAATTCATTTCCGCATATGTGAAGTAAAGGCATAACTCTCTTAGAATAAGTCTACACCTGAAGTGGGAGGTATGATGATAGTATGTGTAATATGCTGATATGTTAAGCTAGTTTTCACTTAAGCAGTTCAGGAATCAACAGTGGTGAAGCCACAGCAGTATGAAGCCTAGTGAGACCTGACTACCCACAGGTAGTCCTGGGTAGTCCTTGTACAACATGTGCTAAAACTGATGATACCATTCACTGCTACTGGTACTCTTAGCCAGCCAGATTAAAGCTAGCTCAGGTACATAACACATGCTGCAATTACACCTCCAGCTACAGTGCAGACATGCCCTTAAGAGTACTGTAAGTCAACAGGGAGTTAAAAAAAAAAATGTTGACTATATTAGAAGTCTCTGCTTAGTAAGAAAGGGCTAACTCCTGAAAGTTCCTAAAATTTAGATAACAACCGAATTGCTGAGCCAAGCACTAGAGAGGAGGTCTTGATGTATCAAAATGCAATTATACCAGCTCATGCACAAGGCTTCCCTAAAAGAATGAAGTAGCAAAGAATGATGAATTTGTTTCTGGTCAAGCTGGTACCCAGCAGGATAAGTGAGGAGCATAACAAACACATTCCATTCATAAAGTATCAAAATGTAAAAGCCATTTAGGTATTGAGAGATGCATGCCTAGTGTGCAATCAATATTTTAACTAGATAGCAAATGCATGATCAGAAAATGAATTTATGCAGTCTAAGGTGCATCAGCTTGTGATGGAATTACTTAAGGAATAAGGTATGTATAAAATATGCCTGATTTTGAGAGACTTTGGATGTATGTACCCTTCCCCCTATCCCTTCCGTCAGTCAGCTTGATTACCCAGACTGATAGTGAATAAAGCTATCCTAGTTTATGCTTACAGTGGGTGCATCTACATGTGCCCTTTACTGTGGAGTTGACTAATTAGTTTCACAGTAAAATGTCGCTATCTACATGTGTGCTGGTATCAGGGTGCAGTAAACTAACTAACTCTGCCACAGGATAGTACTGTCAGGGACAGTACTATCTTACAGCGCAGTTACTTCGCTGACAAAGTTACTCTGCACGTGTGGATGGTGACAGGGGCTGGCTGGGACATGAGGATGCTAAAATGCAGGGGCTGTCTGCCACACGGCTCCACACTTCAGCAGTCTCGTGTCCCAGCCAGCCCCTCTGCTACCCAATGCTGCCACCTGGAGCCCGTGGCTGACCCTCCAAGCTTGCTGCCAGCCCAAGGCTGCTCTGCCCCACCTGCCGGTATACCGAGCACATGTGCAGACATTGTACCTGGGAGCAGATGACTCCGGCTGAAATAGCTCTGGATTTTATTGAGCCCCCTTAATTGCACATGTAGATATATATCCAGTGTATTTGAGCCTGCAGTGGTGGCCTGGAAATACCTGAAAGTTGCAACAATAAAACTACAGCAACACCTACAGTAAGAAGCTCATTCTAACTGACAAGGTAACCACAAGGAGAAGATTAATTGTTATCTTATGGTGGAATTGTGTTCTTTCCTTATCTTCTAAGCATTCAGATTTGGTCATCTACATACATGTGCAAACTGATCATAAGCACTGACAGGAGAGAGAAAGGGAGAAGGAGAGACCAATCACCCATCTTCTTCCTAAAGAGCATACTTCTATGGGCAAGGATTACCATAGCTACTGAGTTGGTGGTTGGGGGAGGGGAAGAAGTGGAGGGGAGATGGACCCATCCACTCCTATATCTAAGTCTGGTAGTCATGGGCTTTAATTGACTCGAGTTTCAGGCTTCTAAGGGGTCCACCACAAGGAATGTGTATTGGTTTCAGCTATTACTGCACATGCTAGTTTGCACAAATACTTAGTTGTGCATAACTGTCTATGTGCGTGGGTTATGGACCCAGGATTAGAATTCCAACATGTGTGTAGGTGGCATTTTTGGCACTTAAGATTATGAAAAATACCAAGTAAATAACTTAATCCGGACACTTAGATGACCACATAGGGAAGAGAATGCCACTTAGTAATCATTTGACACTAACAAGCTCACTCACTACCACTGTCTAATTCTGCTGGACAATCAAAAAGGTATTACTGACAAAATGTGATGGGTATTACATCTTATATATAAATCTTATTACAAAGGTGAAAAAAACACCATCTGTGTTAGTGGTGTGAGATTTAATGACAGCAATGGCTCACACTGTGCCCACCTAAATATCTAACAGGGAAGAACTGGTTTAGCTCTTAAAGGTGCATCCCCATGTGCAGAGGTGTGCGGTTGCCATGGCAAAAATAGCAGTGGCACAAATTTGTGCCAGTGCTTTTTGCCACTGCACATGCCCCTGCACATGGGGTTGGTGTAGGGCAAACTGCCCCACATTGGGTAAGGGAGGCTGGGACCCCAGCAACCTTACCTGGGTCCTGGGGCAGCAGTGGCAGTGATCCAGATGTTTGAAGCCTTGCCAGTAGCCAGAGAGATCCCAGTGTCAAAACCCCACCACAATGTTTCTACTTAGCAGTGCAATGGGTGCATGTGTGCTGTGTGTAGTTTGCAGCAGCGCAAACTGCTCAGATTGAGGTGCCGCAAACCACACGTAGAGTTTATGTTGCATGGTATCCTGTTTTTGGTGGTATTCTTCTCTGCAGAGGCACATCCACCTGAATCTCTAGGCCTTGTCTATTTAGTAAAACAACACCAGGCCTGCTTACATTTAAGCTTAAACCAATAGCTGGACAGTTACAATTCTGTGTGGACACACTTATTGGCAAAAGCAGCATCCTTTTGTAGCTTAACTGACATTCCTTAAAAAAGGGTTTAAACTAAACCAAAGAAAGCCCCTATTTGTTCTGCAATAAAAGTGTTGCTTTAAATATACCATCATGATTGGTAAAAGTTTCCTTTAATAACTAGGCCTTGTTGGGAGGTAAGGCTTGCTGGGGTGAGCAAAAGATACTATGGATTACAGTTTCATCATTTCACACAGCCCTGTCTCAGTATCCAGCAAAGGAAAAGTTGTCTCCCTTTCCTGCAGTGTCTGAAAGCAAATCAGAACCCAAGTACAACAAACCTGGCTTATGCTCAGTCCAGAATCTATGGATATGAAGCTGTCAGGCCAAGAGAAGCCTAGACCAGCTGAGAAGGAACTGAACCCTCAGACTGATTTCTCATCCTCAAGATGTTCAGAAATCTTTGTATCCTTGGTCAGTGGCCAGAATGCCTCTTTCCCCATAGGTTTTTGGGCAAGAGTATACGATTTTACTTTCAGATCCTAACCAAGCCACAAGAACCAATACTGCACTCCCTCTGCACTGACAATAAGAATAATGGGACCTAATGAACAATCCCACAATTGTGCCTCCTGCCATGCATGTGTGGCATGGCAAGAGGCATGATTATGTGGATTGTGTTTTCGATCCCATGGAACCTTTACCTACATGTGTAGAGGGGCCCTAATTACATCCTGACCCACTGTTATGATTGCACTCAAAACACTGTAGCAGTTGATATAATCTGTTTTAGGTACTGAATGATAAAATTCATTGCAAAGGAATTCCTTCTGCAATGAATGTAAAGCAAATGGACAGAAAAGTATCTAATTTATGTCAATGTGAAAAAAAATGGAATTGCAGTTGACATTGTTTGAAGAAAAAACTCTAAAAAAAAGATCACATACTAAGTTACATTCTGTTCCCATGTTTACAATGTGTGTGATGATTTTAATTATTTAAAATAATTCTAGTTTAGTTGTAGGTTCTTTTCTCCTCCTACACCAGAAATTCATTGTTCTCAATTATAGTTAATAAGCAATTCTTCTAACACTAGGTTGTTTTTTTTAATGTATTCACTGTGATAACAAAGACATAAATCCTGCACATTCTCCCTACAGCCTGTTTCTTTAGGAATGTTACAGATTAGATTATTATGGCAAGGAAGATTTAAATATCTCATTTACCTGAACAGCATCATAATACATTTTCTTCCCTTCTTCATCTGTCTTGTCTGACATCAGCCATGCCTTGAGCAAATACTCATAAAAACTATCTCCAAGCCCTCCAATGGAGACGTGATCTGAAAAAGGAAGAAAAGGAATTTAAAAAAACAATTCCAGGTTTGATCTGGGCAATAAAATATAATTACAGTTTGAACCTGTGATCGATTATAATACTTAAGTTTGCCTCCCAGCAGTATATCCTGTGACAGACAGACAGCATTACATCTCAGGAAAAAACCTCTTGATTTATGATGCATACGAAAATATTTGTAAAATAAATGGTTGGTCTTTAAACCTGTATGGTGACATAACACGGTGGGAGAAAGCAGTTTTACTAGAATTTATACAGACTGCTAAAGTCCATGATAAACAAATTTAAAAAATGAAGTCTTTGTTAGTGCTTTTAGTCCGAAATGGATAGGAGTTGTATAACTATATTATACTGTAATTATTTTTAAATGTCAGAAGTTGGTAAAAAACCCATTTCTGATAGCGTTTTTTTGCCCTCTTATTCTGTTGGGATCCTCATCTAATATTTTTTTTTTCAGTAGAGCTCTATTTCCTCAAGTCATCTTTTAAAATCAACAACATGGATTATATTTAAGTTCTTTATTCTGTGGTGGAACTTTTAAATGCACTTAAGCACAAGTCCCAGTAGTTCTCAGTTGTCTAACCAAAATATTTAGTGTTACATAATGCAACACAACTAAACATCACTTCTCTTAGTGGTAATGGGACTGCTCATATCAATAAAGCTACTGAAGACTCCTGCAGGGTTATCCTCTTACCTAAGTATCTAAAGTGACTGTCAAGTTTTCAGTAGGCCATCACAGAAGTGCAATATATTCCTACTTATTAAATATTTAAAATATTACAAATATGACTCAAGTTTCTCTTCATGTTCCCTGTGCTACCACCAGTGGCACTTTTAGATCTAGAGTGTTAAGGGTTTCCTTTCTGACAATTACGATTCTCTGCTAATCATTATTATTAATATTAGCATTTTCTGAACACTTTCAATGAGAGGCTTTTAAAGTACCTTAGCAAGTGTCAATGTTTAAACTCTCTGTTTTCACAAAGAGGAAAACAGGACACCAACTGTGAGTCCATGGCACAGGATGGTATAAAGCCTATGGCCCTGGACTTCTACACTTGGATTGTACCTGCAAAGTTTTCCCGCAAAGTATTGATAAAGTTCAACAATAAATCTGGGACATTTTAACCTCTCTCTACGATTCCTCTCACAGGGTGCTTTCACAGAATTGCTCAACTTATGCACTGGGAAATCAGGTAAATACAGAAACTATTTTTACTACCACTAAAGCTTTATTGCCACAGCTTTTTCACCAAAATATTTTCTCTCTGCTACCTTGGGACCTACAACATCTAGTTTAGATCTCTAAAACATTTCCTTCTATTCCATCCTGAACAAATGTGTGAAGGTGAGACAGGATTATGAAGAGTTTTTAAAATTTTCTTGTAAAAACATTTAAATTTTTGTTCATGTTCCAAAAGGAAAAAAGCTTCTTAAAAAATGAATGCATTTTCCATGATGGAAGGCTGATCTCCAAGTAGCAGCATTTAAATGACCTTTATGGTTTCCTAAATAAATTACCATAGAAACTCCTGACATTTGCAAACTAAATAGCACAAGCACAATCTCATCAATAATAAGCCCTGTTATTATATACATTATTGCAAGAGACAAATCCAATTGATGCATGCTGCAGCAAATCACTGTCAGTTTACTGTCAAAATAACAAGGACTAAATGAATTTACAGGAACAATGGCCTTGATCCAGCTATGTCCTTCAGAGTTACAGCACTGCTAGTGAAACAGAAGCTGTTTTATTTTTCCCTGGTTGATGTTTGAGAGATAATACTTCTGTGCTTTAGCAATTAGGTTTTTTGTTGTAACCAGTAAAAAAATAAAAATAAAAAAAGACCGGAAAGCAATCTGAAATGAAACATCTTTTTTATTTTATGTTCTGATTTTTTCCCTATGTGAAAAATCAATGTTTGGAAACAGATGCAACTGAATTGGAACAGAAGCAACACTGGAAATCAACTCTACTTCTGCTGGTTCAACATGCCATGAACTGACCTATATTATCATTTATGTTCATCATTTACATGAGGAAGGAGCTAATTTCCATGAGTTCTTTACATGCCACTGGAAAGAGAAGGCCATATAAACTACAATATTTCTGTTCACCTGTAACTATGGGTAGTTGATATAAAAAAAGGAGCTTTTGAGACATTATTGTATTAAAATATATTTTGACAAATAGGAAAGCACCAAAACTCCAAGTAACGGTATCAGAATTTGATTCATAGTCAAAAATATATACTGACAGCTTTTAGTAAGGACTTTTCTACTAAGTGAGCTATTCCAATTGTATATAACTGCTCTCAATGTCAGAATAGTGATGCTTTAGTGTTGGTAAGTCTTGCTAAACCAATATAGATAAGAAATGAAAAAGGTTGCCTCGACTTGTAAATATGCTTGGCATAATTACTTTGTTACATTTACGCGGTTATTTAAGAATATGTAAGAAAAGCAGACAAAGGAATTACATAAATTGAGTTTGTCTAGGCCAGGGCATGGTGCCAAATAACCCCAAGACAGAAGATAGATATTTCTTAAAATACAAAGTGATGCCTATATTTAGGGTTCTGGGAATGGTTTTTCTTGGACAATATGGCAGAACACCATTTTCTATCTGGACATTTCACATTTAAAAATGACCTAAGGAAATTCTTTTATCAGTTGAAACAATCACTGTCCTTTGTTCCTGAGGAAAATTATCCCATGTAATCAGGCTGCAAACAGGCCAGTAAGGAGACTGGGCCATCACTTCCAGAGTAGATGCATTCTAAGCACCTTCTATCATGCAAGGATTCCACATGTTCTGACCCTTGGGTCTCTTTCTTTAACTGATTCCGAAGTTGGTAGGTTTTGCACTCAACTGTACCGCCTGATCCTATCACTATAACCAGTACAATGGAAAAAAGTCTAGAGAAAATGCAACAGGACTTGAAGGAAAGGAAGAAGGGTGGGAAAAACCCCCAACTCAACTGAACCCACCATGACCCAACCTCAGTATTTCAATTTAACATTGCACCCAACCAAGAAAGGAAGTGGGTGCCCAGGACTGCTAGTAACATTTTCTAGCCCAACCTTTCCATCTCCCAACCTGTGGTAGATGAGTAAGAAGCATGTTTGTGTAAGAAAAACTGAATGAATGTATAGGGGCCAGAAACTTAAAAGGCCTGAAAAGACTGTTCTACATCTACATCCCCTTTGACTTTGATTTTTCCAATAATGATTCCCATGGAACCAAAGGCACACAGCTGTAGTTCGTTTACTTTCTTAATTGCCTGCCAGCATCATTAAATGTAGCAGAACCATGCACAGCTGCAGAAAAACGAGGGCAAATCTTCATTTGGTATTAACTGGCAGTTTTATTGACTTCAACAGAGCTACACCACTTTAGATCGACATAGGATTTGGTCCAACATAAGTTTTTTTCACTGTAAAGGCTTTCACAGACTATGGACAATTTTAGTAACAAACACAGATTAATTCAAAAGCTTCTCATTTTCATTAAATTTACTAAGAGGTCAAAGAAACTAATTAAAGTATACCGGAGAGGAAGAAAAATTACTAAACAAGTCAAGCTGGACTCGGATTTAGCAAAATACATCCAGAGCTTACGTGGGGGAACAGCAGTAGGTAACAATGAAAGAAACTAATCTAGTTTTTTAACATAAAGAGATAGCATGTTAATAGCTATTTAAGAGTACTGAAGAACTAAAGAACTTACGCTGGCCCCACTGACCACTGCTGGGATTTAGATAGTTAGGGTAAAGTCCTTCTGGTTTATCTAGTCGGTTTAGAACTTTTCGAATATTCATTACCTATAGTAAAGAAAACCAAACAACAATTACCAAAGCAATTTTATCTTTCCCTTAAATACAGGTACCATCAATGCACACCTTTTTTAACATTTAAATAACCACTAAAACAATTCTTTCAACAGATGTAATGTACTTATTACAGTACCTCTATGCATACATGCCATCTGTATTTGGTTAAAAATGTAATTTACAAAACCCAACTATTCAAGATTCCTCATACCATATTTCTTCACATATAGCACACACCTTTTCCCCTATAATCAGCCCCCTAAAATTGATGTATTTATTAAGTGAGGAAGCTGAATTTTTTTTGCCTGAGACAGACACACCCTACTGTACCCCCTGCTCCACAGTTCACCAGCTGAGGCAGTCAATGGCCCCTATTAAGGCTACTGAGTTAATGGCCCACTGTTCTTTGTTTCACAGGTATTAAAGATTACATCTTCTTTTAACGATCTTGACTTCCACTATTAAAGCTAACCTTCCTTAGAGAAATTTTGCTGTCTGATCGGGCTTCTGGTCTCTTCTTCTATTTCACAGAATTTTAGCTCTTTTCAAGTTCAGAAGTCTACCCATGGAAACCAGTCTTCAGCAGCAGCTTGGGTTTTAGTTAAGCAGGAAAGGAAGGGTGAATGAGCTGAAGATAAAGCCTTATCCCTGCTCTGTGCAACCATGAGTTGGGAATATTTTTCTTCTTTATAATGTTTTCCAAAAACAAGGTATGTGTTATATCTGGGGGGCACGTTACATGTGAGAAAATACACTATTAAAAGACTGTGGTGAATTAAATTTACAGCATGCCCTGAGGATCAAAATGTGGATCTCCTGGACGAAAGATAGAGTTGAGATACTGGAAACGAATCTAACATGAAGCCAGACAATTCCTCAAATGCTGGCTTCTCAAACCAGCAGGGATTTTACATGCTTCAACAAGTCACTTAGCCTGTACTAATAAATTAAATGCAAGTATGAAGAGATTATGGAGCACTGGTGTAATATACTATGTGCAACAAGCTTTTACTGAGTACAGCCCTGACCTAGCACTAAGTTCTGCATTGACACAGGGTGCTGACAGATAGCTGAAAACAGGATGGGGCTGAAGAGAACAGCTACAGTGTGCATTAGCTAAATTAGCTGCATTGGCTTAGCTCATTTTAGACCGTGCACTGTAATTCTAATAATAGTATTAATGTTTAATGTTTGAAAGACATCGAATTAACAGCATTTGGGTTTGAAGACTGTAGTTTAAGCACAGATCAGAAATGGCATGAAATCAGGCACCAGAAGCTTCTCCAAAACCTACTGAGTATGTCTATCCTGTGTTATGTAGAGGCACCTGAACAAGCTGTGAATAAATCAGCTCAGGATCTAAAAACTAAGAGCTTCTTGGGAGGCTAATAAACTTGCACTGAGCTCATTTGCAACTATATGACAGCCTGCAACAAAGGCAGAACCACTGTCAAGGTGCCTCAGTACCTGATTTTGGAGGCCTCTCTACAGTACAGGGTACAGTTGCATCTAAACTTATTCCAGTGTTTGGTTTTTGTCATGATTATCCACTTCAGCACTTTTATAAGTTTCCACTTCTTTTAATACAAGCTTAAAAATTAAGCGGGATGATCTTAAATGTCAAAAGGTACCTATTTGTGAGTTTGAAAAAATATCCACTGTACTTAAAACTAAACCCAATTTGAATTAATTTTGACACATTTCCTGGATTAAAACAGGGCTGTTCAATTTTGGCTTAGACCACACACTGCATGGGCCACACAGGCTTTCTGACTGTCTGTACTTAGCCTGAGGTGAATGAAATCAACCCACTTCATGCAGGTTTCTCTAAACTGTGTAGATTGGATCATTAACGAACAGAACTCATGTTCATTCCTTTACTGGCCATGACAGACAGATGCCTGCAGTGGCCATGGCCAGAAGGTGGGGGGTGCTCCCACATGCCTCCCAGCTGTTGTGCAGTGAACACCCCAGCTCTGCCCTCTTGCCATCCTCTCACCTCGGGGGAAACAGCCCTTTCCCTGCTGGGGTCTGCAGAGCAGGTACGGGCAGAGAGGGAGGGGGAGCTGAGAGGTGGGGAGCTGGTGAGAGGGGTGATGCTGGGGCATTCACTGCCTGGCAGAGCAGGGCTGCATGAGAGGAAAGTCCTTGCCTCGGGGCATTTACTGCCTGCAGACCCAGGCTGGGGGAGCTGGGCTGGGGTCCATTCCCCCCCCACCTCACTTGCCCTCTGTGCTGCTGCCGGCTGGGCTTAGGAGCAGAGGATTTATTGCCTTAGCTCTGTTACAACCTGTGGGCAGGGCTGCCAAGCTTGGCTGGAGCACAGGAGCTGGGCTAACCTGCCCAGAAACCGGGGGGGGGAGGGGGAAGAGTTGTGGGGTGCTGCAATGCATCCTGGGATTCTGGGAGACTGTGACCTAACATGTCAGGAGGGGATCTGGAACAGAAGTTTGATAGATCCGTCTAACCTAAAGCAATTCCATCTGATACTAACATCCATCCAGATCTGTCTTACGCTCAATTCTGACATTTTGAAACTGGTCTACATGCAATGAACTTCTGTTCTGTTACAGGTTTAGACCGATTTCCAACCACTTAACCAGTTTATGTGTAATTTCTGTCTCTAGTCATAGGGTCCAGCCTCCCTCAAGCTGCACAGTTCACAGGCCAAATGCTGTGGGGACAGAACCCCCTGGGTCTCCCCACACTATGCAAGGTGTGCCTGTGGCACATAGACCTTTGCTGCACAGGTAGAACCAGCTGTACATGGCCCCTTGGGCAGCACCCATGGCAGACAGGTCCCCGCTCTGCAGGATGCACTGGTGGCATTTACCCTGTACCCTGCTTTTGCCCTCACCATCTGGTAGTGGGAGCGGCAGCTGTAGGAGTCCATGAGCTGTAAGGTAACTGTTTGTGGGCTTCATATGGTCTGCAGAATTCCAGGTGGATGGTCCAGAATAAAAACCAGGGACTAAGCTTTTAGATCACACTGTACATTTTACTTTAATTTCATTAATCAGTCCATGGAGCCTGTTATTCTTAGACTCAATGAAACATTTTACTACTGCTTTAGCTATAGATAAAATACAGCTTCCAACTCTTCATTAAAAATCTTATAATTAACAGAGAATTGTCATAATTTGGTTAATATGTATACATGGGCCTGGCACATATTTCTAAATAAAAATATAACAAGTACTGAATTTCATCCAGAGATTTGAAATTTTTAGAAGAAAAAAGTAAGAAGAAAATCATGACCCCATATTCAAATGAATCCACAGCCTATAAATATATTTAACTAACTGTGTTATCATATGTAAGTTTATATTTTACTTGTACATGAGGACATTCAAATTACTGTAGTGCATTTAATGCAACCATTTCAACAAACATATCTATTTTGTTTCAATGTACATCTGTAAAGCAGGACGTGAAATACTGTACTTTGATACAACACATTAATATAGAAAAAATGTTCTCTAAAAACTTAAGAATGTGAAATCTTCCTTGTATATGATTTCTCTTCAAATATATGAACATGCAAGCACATAAAATACGAAGTTTTTAAAGAAGGCTATTCGTAGTTATTTAAATGCAAATTGAAGGGCCACACAAATACAAGTTAAAAAAATTACCTCAATGTGGAAATGGAGAATGTCACCAGGTTCTGGAAGAATTTCCTGCTGGCTGGGGTCTGGCACAGCAGGTGGGGAAGGGGGAAAGCCCCCTGCTCCACTAGGCAGCAAATGGCTCAGCCCTGCCTCCTCACCAGCCCCCCACCTCTCAGCATGAGAAATGCAATGTGAAAAGGGTACGTTTCCCCCCAAATTACAAACGTTTAGAAAGAGGGATGTCTAATGGAAAAGCCTTCTGACCTCTCATTTATAATAGTGACATCTTCCTGCATTTAAAAAAACCATGCCAAAGTGATTACTGGAAGGTCATAGTCCTTTCTGCTTCTTCAGGAGAACAGTACTTTATCTGTATATAAAATTCATTTTTAGTTTTCACTTTAACCAAGTTATTAGAACAGGTCTAATCTACTGGTAACTTATCCATAATTTTTGTTCATAAGATGTTATGTGGCCTGATAAATAATTTGCATCCATGACAAATGAATCTCAATAACGGTGAGGAAAAAAACTTCGTATACAACCATGTGCTCCGGATTAGTTAACAGGATTCATCCAGAAAATATTTGCATGCTTCTTGAAAGGATTAAGGAAATTGCTTCTGTACCTCACACCATGGACATCTACTCTCTGGGTACAATCTTTCATTACTTTAACAAAGGTTTTATTAAAGAATCTGACCTTTTCAGCAAAAATTGGGTTTTCAGACAAATGGCTCAAATGTATGAATTCTAAATGCAGAGTTCCAAATTCTGCCAGAATACTGCTTCCTCCAGAAGCCCAGGGCCAATTTCGACCAATCCCACTAAACAGGAAAAAAGAAATGCAGAAAAGAAACATTAGCAAATATAAAGCTATGCCATTATTGTATCCTGGCTACACCACAGTTACCAGGAAGCAATGGATTACAAAGGCTATATTTTAACTGATAGCACAGTAACACTTGCTCAAGGAAACACCCTTATGAGACTAGCCCATAATAACCTTGTGTGTTTGAGTGAGTAAAATGCATTGCGTGTCTATTAGAGGATGATTTCTTTCAGTAAGTCAGTGATCAGTCTATTTACAGATTTAACTGTAATTATGGTAATGAATTTGGTTATAATTATATTTTTATATACTACTATGCATTCTTAAAATTACACAATAAACTCTTTGAGGTTTTTCAGGTTTTTGCACAGTGATTATAATAATGGGTCTTAATTCTGATTATGAATCAGAAGGAAATGAATACTTATAGAATATAAGCATTTAATATTAAATTTAAAACATCTCAAAGTATTTCCTAGGCCAGTGGTTCTCAACCTTTTTGAATTGGGTACTCCTTCATAACTTTTGTGAATTGAGTGGCACCTGATTTTAAAAGGTAATTTCTATATTACAGTGCTTATGCTTACCTGCTTGCAGAAGGCCCAGGCAGTGGGGGGAGGGATTAATTAGGCAGGCACAAGCCTGACTATGCCTGTGCATATCTGCTTATCTCCTTACACCTCACTTGCCTCCTTATACCTGTGCAGCCTTCAAAGGATCTAGTGACATCCTTGAGTTCCCCAGTACCCTGGCTGAGAATCACTACATAGGCTATGTCCTGCCTAATACTGTACATGTCAGCAATACTGAAAGCTATACATTGTCTTTCAGGGCATTCTTACGAAGATGGATAATTTCAATTTTAATTAAGTACTAATGACTTCTCAGAAGAAAATTAATTTCTGGTTTTGTACTGAGTGTAAAGCAGAATTAATGTACTGGCAAGTCCCCATTGACAGTTAATGCTGATCAAAATATAGAGGGAAACGTTTGCCAAAGTTTCATTCAGAAACTTCTATTGGCATTTATTTAAAATTCCAACACAAGAATTCAGCTAAAAATCCTGAAAAATCAGAATATTTCAGCCTGTTTGATTGTGATTTTTGTTGAGAAAAGAAGTTTCTAGCAATAGCTTAGCAGCATGAGCATTGGATATAAGCATCTGCTGGCACCTGATTTCCAGGTGCTAAACTACATTAAAAGGAAATGTAAATTAATTAGCTTCCTAATTTTGCTCTTCCATGTAAACAAATCACTATAGTTGCTGCAGAGCTATCATGCAATTATGATTGAAAAGTGTAAGGCATACTCCAAGACATAATACACGTTATGAAAAAGACATGAGAAACAAAATTTACTTCATTATGTTGCATGTCTTTAATTTTTTTAAGAGAATGTGTCTCAAAAAGGGAATAATTTGACTGAGATGTTCTTGACAAGTTAAAAAAAAAGTCTGAAAAGCCCATTTCACAGCCTGATACATTTACTTATTATTTTTACATTTCCACAAGCTCTACAAAAAAAAAAGGATAAATCATTAATAAGAATCAGTACTAAAGTAATCTGAAACTCTTTACTTTGTACTTCTCTATTTATCCCATACCCTTTGTGTGTTTTTGTCTGTCTTTAGATTTTAGATTGCAAATTCTGAAGTAGCAATTACTTGTACAGTATGCCTGTTTGCAAAGTACCCCAAACAGCTAGGATACTAAACCAGTAGTACTATTCTTTTTATCTAGCAGATCCTTAAGTTATTCTTTCTGTGATGGATCTATCTACTGAATATTTAAAAACAGATGCAACAATCCCTATCTTTCTTTTCTCAACTTGAAGAAAAGTACAGCATTCCGGGGTTTGTGCCTTGAGAGCTGAGAGATTCTAGAGAACTAACAGACCAAGATACCCCTGAATGACTCAAGGAGAACTGGCGGCCAAGACACAGGAAAGACCTAAGCAATCTGACAGCAGTTGAGGAACCTATTGTGGGAATGTAGAGGTGTGTTAACAAACCAGGATTGTGAATGTATGTAGGTGTGCTTTTGTAACAGGGCCTTCTGTTTGCCTAAAATGCTCTACTGGCTCGAATCAGGGGGGCTCCTCAGTTCATTTGTCTGCTGTACCTCTGTCCTCCTATCCAACTTGATGTTCCTTTTTCTCATGATTTCATTGTGAGTATCACAATATTTAGTGTTCCCCTTTAAGCCTTCAACTGCCAGATGCAAGCTGTCACATGGGGGGGGGAAGCCCACAGGTTTCCTTTAAAATAGTATGTTGGCTTTGCAATTGCCAAGGAATGCATAGAATTGTAGAGTTCATGTATTCTGAAGGCTCAGAAAGCAAAAGGAAATAAAGAGGCCAGTTTTATACCTGAAAAATATCTAATTATTTTATCAATAGTATTTTTTAGACATTTGATATAATAGAGATGGAAGGAACACAGCAGTCCACAAACTGTTGCCCCTTCAAGATCTGTGATGTCGCGACCTTTCCCAAAAGTTTCATACTGGTGTTGAAGATTATGATGGAGAACTGTAAAATTAGTAACTGCAGATAAAGGCTCTGGATGCTCCTCTCATCCAGGCAGGAGGCAGTGCATTTTCCATGGAGTCTGAGTATAATCTAACAGGGAAAAAAAGCACTGTCATGGTCGCCATACCTAATCTTGACCTAAAGTTTTTTTCTAGCTTCCCAATTAGATTGCATAGAAGAGTTTAGATATAGAGTTGTGATTTGAGAACAAAGCGGGCCAGGAAATTAAAATTTCACTTCTGTGAAAAGTGTAATGGCTTTGGAAAATTTTTCATCTCAACTGAAATGAAAAACCATCATCTCATTTTTTTCCAACAGAGGTGAAATTCCTCAAAACCTCATTTAGGGAACACTGAGGTATTCTCACAGCAAGGGCATTTCAATGCTTCCAAAATGAAATATGTCGCCCAGGAGCCCTTTCTGCAGTTAGCATGCCAAGCAGCATACCTAGGAGACTGATATGTCACCTTGCAAACTGCCAGCAGGCAGGTGGCAGGAGAGCTCTGAGAAAATCAGGCTTGTTTCTGCCAGCCAGCAAACCTACCTGGGTTTCTTCAGAAGTTTTGCTGAAACTAACACATTCTCATGGAATATTTTACAGTACTTTTAATGCACTAGCATTTTCTGCCAGAAAGATGTTCTGTCAAAAAAATTCCAATTAGTTTCAGTTGTAAAGCTACTAGATGAAAATGATGATTTCTTTTGCTACTGGTCATATTATTATAAGATTTAAGGTGGATGGTAGATTCTCCTTGTCCTGGTGATAGGGCTGCTGGTGTTTATCTATTTCTACTGTATTAGTAGTAAGTTGCAAACTCCCAGACTTCAGCTTATATTTTTTTCAAGAGTTCAGCTAAATATCACAAACCTCCCTCCCTCCCTCAGGCAGAAACTCTAGTTACTATATGTCCTTCTTTAAACACATCTTTTAAACCATGCATAGGTTTTGATCAGGAGAGCCCATCAAAAACAAGCAGCGATGTATTTTCAGAAAATATGGAAGTAATTAAAAATGGCACAATGTAAAACTTGTTGGTTTTGGCTCTCACAGTTGTCATGAGTCAAAACTGGTAATTTTGTTTCAAGCACGCAGGGGACCCATACAGTTCACATACCACATCCTCAGACAGTTGACTATTAGGGGTGTGCGAAGCTGGGAGTATTAGTTTCAGATTCGGCCCAATTCAGGGGACAGTAATTTGATTCACTGATTTGGATCATTGTCCCAGCCTGATTTGGCCAAATCTGAATCTGAAGATATGATTCCAATTTGGAGAATCAGCGATTTGGACATAGACACAGCTTTATATGTTTTTTCTATGTACCTTGAGGTACCATGCACGGCTCTTGAATGCTGAGATGGTGGGTTAGATCGAGTGTCCCACGGGAGTGTGGGGGTCCACTGCTGAGCATGCAGGGGACCCCCCCCATATCCTCCCGGCTCAGCAATTGGCCATGGGGGGGACCCAGGTGCCCCTCTAGACCCAAGATGCACAAGTTGCAGAGCTGGGGGGCGGGGAGGTTCCCTGCAAGCTTCCCGGCAGACCTGGAAGTGGACTGGAAGTACTTCTGGTTCATTTCTGGGTCTGCTGCCGAGCACGCAGGGCACCCCCCCTGTGCTCCTGTGGGATGCTCCATCCACCCCACCATCTCTGCATTCATGAACTGCGCCTGCACCTTGAGGTACATAGAAAAAAAAAAAAAATAAAGCTGTGTCTATGGCCAAATCACTGAATCTCCCCGAATCAATTCGGAGGCTTCTGATTTGATTCAGAGAAATTAATGGGTCTCCTGACTAGATTCAGATTAGGAGATTCGGCCACCGAATTGGGCTGAATCTCCTCCAAATCGAATCAGTGACCAAAGCTTTGCACACCCCTACTGAGTATCTAGCCTTCCAGAAGCTCTCTGCTGTAGGTGTTTGAGTTCCCTTCTGCTGCCTCATTGTCAGGAGGGCAGCAAAACAGGCACATTTTCTTTATGCAATCAGAATATTTAGGGGAGTGGGACTTGTTCCTCCTTTTATTCTGTAATAGCAACAACAATACAGCTTCTGCTCCCACTTAAATTTATCTTGACCTTCTTGGATGGTTCATTCCAGAATGCACTGCAGTGCATTCCCAGGAAGGCACCATTAAAGCTCACTGGACATTCACTAAAAATGAGAGGCCCTTTTAACCCAAATAAGACAGTACTGCATCCCTTTTAACAGTTTTGGTTGAGTGCTTAAAGGAAGTGAAAGGAAATGAAGTCCTCTGCTTTTTGCATGGACTTTAAGTATAAATTTCATTACCAAACTAGGGAACCATCACTCATTTGCATAGGTTTGTGCTTCCATTGCAAAACAACATCACACAGTTGTAATTAAAAATCACTGAACATCCAAGAGAAATCTTCCTGCTCCAGTGTGCAAAACCCAAGTGTTGAGAAGCAGTTTGAAAACCTGCTCATGGTGTTTAACACTGATAAATGCAAGGTTCTCCACCTTGGGAGGAAAAACCTGCAGCACCCTTATAGGCTCGGCAGTGCTACGTCGGTTAGCACTACAGAAGAAAAAGACTTGGGGGTCATCATTGACCACAAGATTGAGCCTGCAATGCGATGCTGCGGCTAGTAAAGCGACCAAAATGCTGGCGTGCATCCATAGATGCTTCTTGAGCAAATCCCGGGACGTCATTCTCCCCTTGTACTCGGCCTTGGTGAGGCTACAGCTGGAGTACTGTGTCCAGTTTTGGGCTCCACAATTCAAAAAGGATGTGGAGAAGCTTGAGAGAGTCCAGAGGAGAGCCACACGCATGATCAGAGGTCAGGAAAACAGATCTTACGATGACAGGCTGAGAGCCACGGGACTCTTTAACTTGGAAAAGCGCAGGCTCAGGGGTGATCTGATGGCCACCTATAAGTTTATCAGGGGTGACCCCCAGGATCTGGGGGAACGTTTGTTCACCAGAGCACCCCAAGGGATGACGAGGTCAAACGGTGACAAACTCGTGCAAGACCGTTTCAGGCTGGACATAAGGAAGAATTTCTTTACTGTCCGAGCCCCCAAGGTCTGGAACAGTCTGCCAGCGGAGGTGGTTCAAGCACCTACATTGAACACCTTCAAGAGTAAATTGGATGCTTATCTTGCTGGGATCCTATGACCCCAGCTGACTTCCTGCCCTTTGGGCAGGGGGCTGGACTCGATGATCTCCCGAGGTCCCTTCCAGCCCTAATGTCTATGAAATCTATGAAAAGCCAGAAACAACAAATTAAGTCCGACTAGTTACCGATCCAATATCTGTGACTCAAACTCTCATTTGATTTAAAAATAAATCCATTTTAACAGACTACTCAAATACATCTTTTAAATGGAATGAACATCCTGTGAAAGTTGGTCTAAAAATAATTTTAACAAAGTTAATTTTAACACCAAGTCTTATGAAGAAGTATATTTCTCTTACTTTAAAAATTAGAATGATTTTTATTTTTTTCTTCAAATCTGAATTTGGAGAGTTCTAAGACTTGAAGTATCCCTGTCAGAGTTACCCAAAGTTCAAATTATACACTTAACTATTTTCTTCACAAGATCATGTAATTCCATTAATGTTTTCCTATGATATAATCCAATGCATTTTTCTAACCAAGAGAGAGTGAGAGAACGAGCTTGTAAGTATTGATGTAAGAACTTCAGGTAGAAATCTTCAATGGTTCAAAACAGTTTATAAGGTTATATAAATGTTTTAAAGCTCATGAGAGAAAAAACAATTATGTCTGTTGTGTAAGGAAAGTAACAATATCAATAAATTGATGATGACAGCAAGCAGAATATTAAGTAGAGACTAGAAAAATAGCATGCAACAAAAAATTTGCTATAGCTCACCATAACTGAAATAATTATACACTTTTAAGTACTCCTCTCTGCTCACAATCCCTGAGGCTGGATAATGGACTGCGTTCATGTAACTTAACTTTTGATATATTCAAAGCTTTTGTGTACAGCTATTTTTAAATTTAAAGGTTCTCCACCAATACAATTGTTGGGGAAACTGGAAAAAGTGACTTCACAGAACCACTTCTGTTGTAGGCAGGGGCAGATCCAGACCCGCTTTGTGGTGGCAGAGGGGTGCAGTAAACTAACTGACTATGCTGTAGGATAGTACTGTCGGAGACAGTACCATCTTACAGTGGAGTACTTTACTGCACCATAAGATTGTACTGCACGTGTAGGTGGTGACCAGAGGCATAAATTGCGCCTGGTCAGTCTAGCCAGCCAGCCAGGGCTGTGTCCACCTCTGCCCCACCTCAAATTGCTGTCCCAGGTGCATGTGTAGATACTGTGCCTGGGAGCAGTGGACTCTGGTGTGAACTGCTCCAGAGTTTACTGTCACATTAATTGCACATGTAGGTACACACACTGAGTAAGAATAAGGGAAGGTAATTAAACCAAGCTAAAATAAGGAGGAAAAGGGGGATATTTCCTGAAATAAGCTACTGTGGGTTAGCTTCCACTTCTTGGAGGATCATCTCATGTCCAGTAAGTTTTGTCTACCACCCACACCTCTATAATTTCACCTAGACTGTAATTTACTTAGTTTTAAGTTATTAATATACTAATGCTTTCAAAGTACACCCTTGCTTTTTTAAACTAAACTCCAGCACCTTCAGTTTTAAAGTGGTGTTTTAGCAATCTGTTCTATTCAACTTTTAAAGCTGAGCCTCCAGAGCAGTGGCAAAAGTTCAAGTTTTTAATTGAAGATGTGGCAAAATCTGTTAGATATTGCATATTCCTGCAGTTTCTCCCACAGGTGAAAGCATACTTTTCAGTGAGCAGAACTGTGCCAATGAAACATCTGAATTGCAAGTGGCATCTTGGGATCTTAAGTGGATGGCTCAGCAACCTGGCAATGATATATGGAAAGTTTTGTTTTCAGGCCACTTGTCTCAATGTTGCTCAAATCCATGGGGAAAACATTTTTGCCATTTTATTCACGTTCAGTTGAACTGGGGTGGTTGATATCAGGTCTCTTCCTGACAAATGTTCAAGGTAAAAATATATGCTTCTCCTGCACCCCACAATGATCATGGCAAACAGCGTTAGCGGAGACACTTTTTCTGTCTCTCCTGTCAAATGGTATTTCCCCATGGCCAAAAATAATGTAGCAATGTAGCTTGTAGGCCATTTCCCTTTTTTATTTACCTACTTCATCCTTGTTTTTCAAATGACAGGAACCCCATCCTATATCAGCTACATCCTACATCAACATTAGCAAAAACAACGTTAGGAATTAAGAAGGTAATTGTAAACAAAACTGAAAATATCATCATGCCCTTTTATAATTCCATAATGTGTCTACACATTGAATACTGTGACCAGTTCTGGTCCCCACACCTCTAGAAAAGAGATACTTGAAGGGGGACATGATAAGGGTTTACAAAATGCTAGATGACAAAGAGAAAGTAAATAGGTATTTATTATTTACTCTCTCACAATATAAGAACTAGGGGTCTTAAAATGAAATTACAGGTTTCCCTTGCTTTATGCAGGTTCTGTATATGCAAATTCACTCTTATGCAATGACCCTTTTTATGCCAAAAATTCATTATATGCGAGGCAAATTCAATCTTACACGGTTGGTGTGGTGGAAGCCTGCCGTCAGCTGCTTTGTGCAGTGCATTGTGGGAGTGACTCACACCAAAATATAGTCTCCTGTGTGGATCTGTGGTCCTTGCTTATTGTCTATAACATGTTTCTGTAGTTGCCATACCCATTATGGTAACATTCACCATTGTCCAGTGCTTGTATGTACTGTCTGCTGTTGGCGAGTACCAAAACTGTCTTGTAAAAAGTAGTAGAAATGGGTGTGGGAGTCAGTAAAGTCAAGGTCTTGGAAGATATTCCTATTTGTTACATTGTAATGTGGGTTCCCTTTATGCAAAATGGAGTTATGTGCTGTTTTCCAGGAATGCATGTACAGCATAAAGCGAGGGAAACCTGTAGTAGGTAGCAAGTTTAAAGCTAACAAAAGAAGTTCTTTTTTTCACATGATGTGTAATTAAAGTGTTGAACTCATTGCCACCAGATGTTGTGAAAAATGACAGTTTAGTCTGTTTCAGAAAAGGGACTGGAGAAATTCTTGGAGGAAAGGGGCATTAGTAGCTATTGAGCATGGGAGTTAACCTCTGAATTAGAACTTCCTAGACCTTAAATGCCAGAGGCTGCAAGTGAGAGGTACAGTTTGGGGGCAGGGGACCCTGGTCATACCCAGTTCATTCTCCCTTTCAGCATCCACTTTCTGCCATTGTGACACACAAGAGACTGGGCAAGATGGACCTATAGTCTGACCCAGTAAATGGAAATTCTTACGTTCTCATGTTCTACATTACTACTTCCTGCAGTCGTTGCTGCCACATGTATCAGTGCATCTCTCCAAAGTAATTAATAACTAAGTTACAGCAACTCATACATTTCTCATACACCTGTGCTTACTGCTCACCTAGGAGGTAAAAGCAGAAGCTGAAAACCATAATGCTTTATAACTTGCTGTTTTAAGTCTTAGAGCTTACTACTAACAACCTGGCTATTTGAGGGATAGTGCATTTTAATATCGACTGGCTGTGCCTACACAAGATGCTACTACACGGTCATTACTGTGCATTTATTTAATACTTTTATAAACAAGTACTAAATAAATGTGCAGTAACCTGAGTTACTGTGCACTAGTGAATGCCTTTCTTGTGATGCTACTGCACAGTAAGCCTAACGTTCATGTCAGTTTTTGCCATGCAACGGAATGGGCTACTGCGCAGTCAGCAACTCATGTTAACGTGCCCAGTATCTTTCGGGCTGTAAATGCTAGAAATGAAAGATTTGTGTTCTTTGAAATTTAGGAAAGACAACTGAAATAGCATGAAATATTTATCGTTTTTATTCAATGGCACATAAATACTGGAAAAAAGTTGTTAAAATTGCACTCAGAATTAAAGTTTCATATCTAGATGTGGAACAGAATTTTTTTGGAAAACTAGCACGAACATTTTGGAGAATCGGTATCAAAGTGATGTTACTGAATGTTAATGATCAAAGTGATGAATATTGATGTTAATCAAAATCAACAACAGTATTCAAAAAACCACATCCAATCTCTGAATGTTTTAAGTGTACTATCCTTTGGCTCCTTTCCAAATAGGCAACGAACTGGAGGTACCCAAAAAGATGAGAAAGAGAAGACATAGTAACTGGATGTCAGTGAGTCACTTAAGCACACTAGCCTTCTCATAACACCACTGAAGTAGACGACAGCAAAGCTGGTGAATACTAGATTGATACAACTCAGGGTACAAGTATTGAATAAGTGTGGTTTCAGATGCTTAATACTTAATGCAAAGTGCTAAGAATAAAAGTACATTTGACCAGTCGATATCTTTCTGCAGACAAAGCCAATGGGAAGCCAACATGAAAGAGATCCATAAATAGAAATCAAATGCGTCTGAAAGCAGCTGCCAACAGTCTTAGTATTGAACATGACTATATCCCATGAAGTTCACTGGGGGCTTTACGGCTGCTGATGTATTTCATATGAAAGATACACAAACTATGAGTGGCAGCATAGAACCTGCAGGTAGAGAAATAAGACACTAAACCATAAGAAGTTCATTCACTGTGACAGTGAGACTCAAACTATAGCAAGCTGATTGTGTTTAGTATTTCAGATGAATGCTGGTGGGAAGATAGGTACGCTAATCTTTCATAGTACACTCGGACTTTAATTTTGTGGAGGATACTCTTTCTTAGACTGAGGAATAAGCGTAGTGAAATTACTCTTTCCCAAAGATTTTTCAATTAGTTTTGTTAGTCTGTGAAATCAAAGTATTACCACAAAAACAAAAAACAAACATAACTCCATTCCCTGACCCAAAATGAAACGGGCACAGGAATTAGATGGATGGATATGAACAAGAAAAAATAATCTAGGAGAAGATGCTTCTCAAAGGATGTATGGTTTACACCAGGGCCAGGAACTGGAGGCTTCTGCTTGGCTGCTACTCCCTGCATTACTCAGGCTGCAACAGCAACTAGGGAGGCTGTCGGCTCCCCTCCCTCCTCTGGCTTCTGCTACCTGCTCCTGTTCCATCAGGAGCTCAGGGTGAGGATGGTACAGTAGTAGGAGAGGATGCCTGCACAGATGTCCAGTGCAGTGGTGGGGCATCCATGTGGAATGTGCCCTGGGGGGCCCCTGGCTCACCCTGGTGTAGCTCCTGTTAGTGTGGGTAAAGGACACATGGCCCATGGCTTCTTAGAAGTTGAACAGCCCTAGTTTAAAATATGCCAAACTGTTTTTATTAACAGATTTGTTTTAAAAAGTCACACAAAAGCTTTTCATAGCAATGTATACACTCACAGACAACATGCATCTTTTCCTCAAAAGTTAACCTGCCAAAATTGGGGTATGTGTCTTAAGTAGGAAACTTGATTTCTTGCCCACAACAGAAGTAAGAGGCTATGAAATGATTGCTTCTCTTACTTCTCCCCCACGTTCTTCCAGACAGTCAACCCTATGGAAGAAAGGGAGGAGTCCAGTCCACCAGCTGTCACTGTTCCAATCTTTTCACAGGTGCTGCTGAATTGGCAGTAGCTTTTGGCTGTGCAACCAAACACTGCAGCTGATGTGGCAGTGAAATGGTTAAAACTAACTTTTGCCTGAGAAGGAAAGGAATTGTGAGTGAATTGAATAGACTGCTTTTGCTCTATGCATGACTAGAATGATCTTTTCTTCATTCTGCCTTCCCAAAACAAGGTGTATGTCTTATATTGGGGATGGGAGGGAAGGAGGATGGCACAGAAGATAATACAGTAGTAGACCATTAAAAAAGGTACCAGTTGAATGTCTAATTAGCTACCGCTATACAGATGGTGCAGTACATCGTTCTTTAAAGCTCTCAGTATAATTAAAAATTAAATGTAAAGGGTTAACACGATGAATTATGAATATGAAATGCCACTATCATAGATATATATCTGTTTTATTATTTTTTTTCAGTATTGCCTCTGCCCAACAGAAAAAATCTCCATGGTTATATTACTAATGGATTAAACTGATTATCATATCTATGTAGGTATCTTCAGTTTCTGTAACTATCTTTTTTTTAAATCAGTTCATAATGGCCAGTTACCGCATTTCCCATGAACAGTTGTTCTATAGTATAAAAAACTTCCTTTTTGTTCTTATCAGCAACAACCACTTTTTGGTAATAACATTTTAATTAAATTAAGTCAATTAAGTCTCCTTATCCAGACTGAAAAGAGGTCAGCATAAAGCCAGATCTTTATTTATATGTTCAGTGTCTACTTTGCACATTAAAAAGAATATATTTTAAAAGTCACAGCTACTGTATAGTCACATGGCACAAAATATGTCCATATGCTAAATAAAACCTAATGGTGTTCAGCATTTACTAAATAAATTAAAGGATGCAATAGTGAACAATTCTAAATATATATAGTCACACAGAATGACAGCATGAAAATAAGGTATTAATGAAAAAAAAATCATTGCCTTAGAGCTGTAGGCAATGATTCCCTACCTGAGGGATGTCAGATACGAGGGGAGCCAGAGGAAAAGCAAGGGCAACCTGCTAAACCAGATGGGACAACTGACAACCAGGAAAAAGCCAACCGATTAAATGGGTACTTTGCGTCGGTCTTCCATCAGTCCCATGGAACGCCCGTGTGCACTATGGGACAGGGAGGTCTGGGTGAGGGAGACCCCCTGCCCTCCATTAATGCTGACCACGTGAAGGAACACTTGGAGAGGCTGGATACCTTCAAGTCAGCTGTCCCTGACAATCTACACTCCAGGGTACTCAAGGAGCTGGTGAGCATCATAGCCCAGCCCCTGGCAAGGATCTTTGAGAACTTCTGGCGCTCTGGTGTAGTGCCAGAAGACTGGAAGAAGGCCAGTGTGGTGCCTATCTTCAAGAAAGGGCGGAAAGTGGACCCGGCAAACGATAGGCCCATCAGCCTAACCTCTGTCCCAGAGAAGGTCTTAGAAAAGTTTATTAAAGAGACCATCCTTAATGGACTGGCTGACGCCAACATCCTGAGGGATAGCCAGCATGGGTTTCTTGCGGGTAGGTCTTGCTTGACCAATCTCATTTCCTTTTATGACCAGGTGACCCATCGCCTGGACAAGGGAAAAGAAATTGATGTCATATATCTTGACTTCAAAAAAGCCTTCAATCTGATATGCCATGATCACCTCTTGGCAAAACTGGCTAATTGTGGCCTTGGGTCCACCACGATCTGCTGGCTGGGAAATTGGCTCTGTGGGCAGACCCAGAGGGTGGTAATTGACGGAAGTCAATCGTCATGGTGCCCTGTGACCAGTGGGGTCCCCCAAGGCTCTGTCCTTGGTCCCATATTGTTCAACATCTTCATTAATGATGTGGACATTGGAGTCAGAAGCGGACTGGCCAAGTTTGCCGATGACACCAAACTTTGGGGCAAAGCATCCACACCTGAAGACAGGAGGACAATCCAGGCTGACCTGGACAGGCTCAAGAAATGGGCAGACTAGAACCTGATGGTGTTTAACTCTGAAAAAGTCAAGGTTCTCCACCTTGGGAGGAAAACCCTGCAGCATCCTTATAGGCTTGACAGTGCTATGCTGGCTAGCACTACGGAAGAAAGAGACTTGGGGGTCATCATTGACCACAAGATGAACACGAGCCTTCAATACGATGCTGTGGCTAGTAAAGCGACCAAAACACTGGCTTGCATCCATAGATGCATCTCAAGCAAATTTCCCCTTGTACTCGGCCTTGGTGAGGCTGCAGCTAGAGTACTGCGCATCCAGTTTTGGGCCCCACAATTCAAAAAGGATATGGAGAAGCTTGAGAGAGTCAGAGAAGAGCCATGCGCATGATCAGAGGTCAGGAAAACAGATCTTACGATGACAGGCTGAGAGCCATAGGGCTATTTAGCCTGGAAAAGCGCAGGCTCAGGGGTGATCTGATGGCCACCTATAAGTTTATCAGGGGTGACCACCAGGACCTGGGGGAACGTTTGTTCACCACAGTGCCCCAAGGAATGACGAGGTTGAATGGTTATAAACTCCTGCAAGACCATTTCAGGCTGGACATAAGGAAGAATTTCTTTACTGTCTGAACCCCCAAGGTCTGGAATAGTCTGCCATCAGAGGTGTTCAAGCACCTACATTGAACACCTTCAAGGGAAAACTGGATGCTTATCTTGCTGGGATCCTATGACCCCAGCTGACTTCCTACCCTTTGGGCAGGGGTCTGGACTCAATGATCTTCCGAGGTCCCTTCCAGCCCTAATGTTTATGACATCTATGAATGTCTTGACAACAAAAGACACATAATAGGGGCATTTTCATAAAATACTTGGTGTTCTATATGTTATCGCTGAGTGCCAGCTCTGAAATAATTTCTTAAGAATAATCTTTTTCCCTTGGATAACAGTATTATGTTGTCATTATGGAACCTCATGAAAATAAAATGGCAAGCAACTTCTTTTATCACAAGAGACCAAATACTAATAATTAGAAGAATACACACCACTTAAGGATTCTCTAAGAAAATTTGAAACATTTAATAGGCATTTAATTTTCAGAAAGTGCTGTGCAGCAACCTTTTAAAAATCAGGCATCTTTATGGTGTTTCTATATGAGCTCCAAAAAAATCACTTTTGAATGGCTTAGATAAATGAAACCCAAATACGTACATCTATAGGGAGAATTTGCTATTTGCCTTGTGCATCTGTGGAGGGAAGTAAGATAATTTAAGCCAGTGCTGCCCTAACTCATGTAAACAGGTAGCCTAGATCAGGGAGTGCAGTCTCTTTACAGACAGTGCTCTCCTTTCTAGTGTAGGTCAACCTTTTGTTTCTACCACCACATCTCCCAAATATACAAATAAAAAAAAAGCCTATTTTAGACTCTTTCCCTACACAGCAAAGAGGTCAACTGTCCTTGGGCTACCCCTAAGGCATATTTCAAAAGGATCAGAAGTAATTAAAGGAGCCTATATACCACTTTGGAAAATGTTACATGTTAGTATCTGGCTGATCCCAGAGTCTGTGCAAGTTATGACAGCTCTTAACTTAGGGTGCCTATACACATGCAGAGAGGCTACTTCAATGCGCTTTAATTACAGCGCATCAGAGCAGTCTCTATTAATGAAATCTGCTGCAGCGTGCTAATTAGCATGGTCCAGCCAGCCTCCATGACTCCTGTATCAGTGTCCCTGTGCTTCAAAATGTTGAACAAGCTTTAGTTTAAGAGTCCCCTCTGCCATTTTGAAGTGCATAGACACTGATACAGGAGACGCTGTGAGCACTTTAATTAAAGCAGCTTTTGAAGCCACTCTAATTAAAGTGTTGCCTTCTTCTGCCCCCAGAGCATATGTAAAAATGCCCTTAGTCTCACACTGTTAAAAATGAGATGCAAAAATAGCTGTTGAATAATTCTGTTGAATAAATCTAAAAAATCCCAAGGAAGCATCAAGTCCTTGTAACAGACAAAAATCTTCGTAGGATAAAATGAGCGATCAGAGAATGCTGACATTAAAACAAAAACAGAATAAAAACAGTAATTGTTATTGTCAATAGCAGATAAAGGACGATTTGATGTAATGCAACAAGTAGATCCACAGATGCCCCCAATATGGGAAACTTAAAATCAGCTCTTGTTATTCAAGCCAAATTTTCCCTAAATAGATAATTTCTTTTTTTTCCCATTTATGTAGCTGTTTTATTGGGTTTTTTTTTAATTTTAAAGAGTGCAAAAAATGGATTGCACAAAATTGGAAAGAAATTCTGCAAATTAAATAAAAACAACTAAAGGATTTGATTTAGTTAAAAGCATAATCTGCTTCTACTGTCTTATCCATTTAATGTCATTTAAACAATCAGTGATGGAGGGTTACTTTGTTTTATTAGAATTCATATTATAACAAATTTAACACACACAACTTATAAGAATTTTCCCAATGATTACATTTGGTACATTACAAGATTACCAGAAGATACAGTTAATGTGAAGATTTACAGAAAGGTACTAACTATTGGTTCCAGGGAAAAAGCCTGCTTTTGGCAAACACCAAAACTGATAGCTATCAAATCACTTCTCAAAATATTAATGAATTACTTTCCCTGACCCATTACCTAACAGGGGCTTAGATGGATGATAAATGTCCCTGTTTTACTAGTACTTCTTCTCATGCCCTAACACTACGTTGAAATTAGGGTCCAGAAATGGGCAAATACCATTTGTCAATCTGTAACCTTAGCAAGGTCTTCATTGGCACATGATTCCTCTATACATGGGCAGGCCAGCAGGTGTTCTATAGTCTGACAGTTTCCTTCACGCTCACACATGGTATTTGGAGTATCCCCATAGTTGTATGTTAAGTTCAGTCTTATCAACCCCTCTTCTTAGGTGGTCAGGCTTCTCCATCTTGGCCAGTAAAACTCTGTGCCTGCAGGGAGCTGTTCAGCAGTTTTGATATTCATTTCACTCCATCCTGGGTCCTTTCTAATTGTGGCTGCCACATTTTTATTCATCTAGCTGTCCGTGTTTCATCTAGTGGTTCCTTTGTACAGATGGAACTTTTTCTCGATTTTACTTTACTGGGAGCTGCAATGTGGCCATGTAGTGTGTGCCTTTGAATTGCCGGGTGCATTCTATTTTGTTTGCTACTGCTCTTCTGCTGTCTGGTGAGGCAGTTTTGGCAAGTAGATGGAAACTACTGACATTTGGTAGTTTAAGGCACCTAGTAATGCATCTGTAACTTTTGTTCAGCACAGTGTCTAGCTTCTCTGTACGTGATTATCTTTCCCAAACCAGGCATGCATATTCAGCTGCTGAATAACGAAGTGCAGATATGTCGTTTGTAATGTTGTTGGGTTGATCTCTGCTTTGGAGTTAATGAGCTTCTTTAATATTTTATTGCAGGAACTAACTTTGCACACGTCTTTTCAATACGTGCTTTACAGGAAAGCATGTGGTCCCCACCATCACTCTCAAGTAGACAGGATTTGGGCAGTGGGAGGGTTATTCTGTTTCAGGTTAGGGTGAGTTGCTTACTAGTAACTTGGTTCCAAAGGTAGAAGAGACTAACCTATGTTGTATTTGAATTAGCATGCAGTTGAATAGTCAGACAACCCACTGAGCCTTGATGCCAAGAACACCCTGACTTGGACAAAGTTCTTAGCTTAGGCAGTGGTATACAAAATCATTTACATAAATAAGACTTCTTGTGCCGGGGGTGTGGAATCTAAGCACAGTGATCCAAGGCCAGTTAACGCTTCTCCTTTACACAGAGACAGAACACCGCAATGTACAGGAATCATTAAAGACTAAAAAAAGTTTATTCTTACTTTATTCCAGATAAGCAAACGGACTTTATCTTCACTAGACAAGCCATAAGTGACTTACCAAAAAAATTACAAAGTAAAACTCCAGATCAATGTGTTAAATGCATCCCTCCATACAAGCTTTTGGTAGACTAGAAATAGAGTTTCTCCAACCTTTTTTGGATTCCACTTCTTCCAAACAATAATGACCAGCAGAAACAGAACTCACACTGGAGTTTTACTCCTGTCCTACCATCTTTGTCCCAAGAAAAATTAAAATCTGTTCCCTGGACATTTCATAGTGGTTTAAAACATGCAGGGTCACAACAGTTGGAACTAGCCCATGTAGCTGTCTTTTGATGTTTGTCTGTCTGGGACATGTTAATTTCCCTTATTTCTTTTTACTGAGATCATTCAGGAACATACTAAGCAACCAGTTCATTTTCCAAGTTTGACAATGAATCTGTGACTGTTACTGCAGTTGCCATTATCAGTGCTCAGCTGGTAGTTTCCTGTCCAGCTGAGCTGCCATTTCTTTAGGAATTGCCCGATGCCAGCAGCTATCAGGCACTATGATTTGTAGTGATGCAGTCTCACCAGAAAAACAGGGTTAACAGAGTAACAGTGGATGCAAAGGCATTTATGAAGAATAAAAATAATGTTATATAGTGTTTTATATGAATTTTATGATGCCACAGGAAAAATGTTTTGTGCTGTAAAAGTAAATATGTCACAGATGGTGTATGCTGTAAGCAATGAAATAAGAGGCAGACACCAAGAACTATTAGTATAGGAGCATTAGTTTTATCTACTTGCCAAGTTTCAAACAAACTCAAAACATATTGCAATGCCAGCATTAATGTACCCTAAGCCTCAAAAAACACTTTCAGTAGTTCTGCTGGAGCAGAAAATATAGTTTGCCTTCTGGAAGTAGAAGCCACTGCCTCATTAATAGTGTTTTGCATGAGACATCAGAGAACAGAGGGGAGACTGCTGAACCCACATCATCATCATGATGGAACAGGAGTACTACAGCTTTAGAGATAAGCTAAGAAGAAAGAGCTCTCAGCTGAGTTGCCATCTATCTTTATATCTGTCCTCAGGCCACTTAAAGCTGAAAATATCTGGCATAATTCCAGCTATGGAGATTTGGAGATTGTTTGGGAGGAAAAAAGAGCTACCTCAACCCAGCGCCCTGCCCTGCAAAGCAGTATAACCAATCTTCAGAGCCCTACATGGTCAACAATCCTGAGGATTATCAGCATCATGTTCTCTACAGCAGGGGTTTTCAACTGGGGGTACTTGCACTGCCATTACTTCTGGTGGCATAGTCACCGAGCAGCTCCCCGGTCACCAATTGGCCACTGGGTGACCCCCTCTCCCCATCGACTGGCTGCTGGGGGACCTCCCTCCCTGCTCCTCTGGGGGACTCCTGCCTTCTCAACCAGCTGCCAGGAGTACACTGACCCAAGGAAGTTGAAAACCCCTGCTCTATGGTATATCTATAGTGCGGTCATGTAGTTTTCTAAGCGCTTAGCCAATTTATGTATTAAACTGATTGTGGGACTAATGAATTCGGGCTGTTCTCTTCACAAAGGAGGGAGACGAATGCAGGAATCATAGAATCAAAGAAAATTACATTTGGAAAGGACTTCAGGAGGTCATGTAGTCCAACCTCCTGCTGAAAGCAGGATGAACCTCAACTATATCATCCAAGCCAAGACTTTGTCTAATTGGGTTTTAAAAACCTCCAAGGGTGGAGATTCCGCAACTTCTCTGGTTTACCTGTTCCAGTCCTTTACTACCCTCCTAGGAAGAAAATTTTTCCTAATATCCAACCTAAACTTTTCTTGCTGCAACTTGAAACCATTGTTCCCTCTTCTGTCACCTACCACGACTGAGAACAGTCAAGCTTCATCCTCTTTGGAACCACCCATCAAGTAGCTGAAGGCTGCTATTAAATCCTCTCTCAAGGCATATCTATGCAAGACATTTACTGCAGAGTAGATTAATTAGCTCCGCAGTAAACATCTTATATCTACACATGCAGCCCTATTAGGCTACAGGAAACTAATTAACTCCGCATCAGCACAGCACTTTTAAATACAAGTACTATCTTGCTGTGGAGTTTTTTACTTTGCAAACCTGCACGTGTAGACACTGACATGGCTAGCTGGGGCACAAGTGTTCTTCAGTGCAGGGGCTGCCTGCTGACTAGCTCCATGCTGGAGCACCCTCATGCCTCAGCCAGCCCATCCACAGCATGTGAGCTGGGTTGGAGCAGCCCCGGCCTGGGTGGCTGACCTCCCCAGCTCCCTGCCAGCTGGGGCTCCTCTGACTTGGCTTGTTGTGCTGTGGTCCTGGATGCATGTTCAAAAGGGGCGCTTGGGAGCAATAAACTCCAGCACAAGAAGTGCCATAGTTTATTGCTTGGAATTAATTGAATGTGTAGATTTGCTCTCAGTCTTCTCTTCTCCAAACTAAATAAGCCCAGTTCCTTCAGCCCCTCCTCAGAAGTCAGTTTCGCCATCCTCCCTGACCAGTTCCATTGCCCTCCGCTGGACACTCTCCAATCTGTCTACATCCTTCCTGTAGTGGGGGGGCCAAAACTGGACATAGTACTCCAGTTGTGGCCTCATTAGTGCCAAATAGAGGGGAGGAATCATTTCCCTCAACCTGCTGGCAATGCTCCTACTAATGCAGCCCAGGATGCCATTAGCTTTCTTCGCAACAAGGGCACACTGTTGGCTCATATTCAGTTTTTTGTTCATTGTAACCCCCAGGTCCTTTTCCGCAGAGCTGCTGCTCAGCCAGTCAGTAGCCAGCCTTTACAGTGCATGGGATTGTCCCGCAGGACTTCACAATTGTCCTTATAGATTCATAGATTGTAAGGGGCTGGAAGGGACCTCACAAGATCATCAGGTCCAGCTCCCTTGCACTAGGCAGGAAAGACAACTGGGATCAGGTGACCCCAGTGAGGTGACTATCCAGTCTCCTCTTGAAGATTTCTAGGGGGGGTAATTGCACCACCTCTGCAGGGAGTTTATTTCACAGTCTGAACACCCTAACTGTGAAGAAGTTTCTTCCTTGTGTTAAGCCTGAGACTGTCTTCCAGGAGTTTGTGGCCATTACTCCTGGTTTTCCCCAAGGGTGCCCTGGTGAACTGCTATTCACCGAGCCCTTGATATATTCCCCTGATATAGCTGTGAGCAGCTACCAAGTCCTCTCTGAGTCTTCTTTTTTTTAGGCTAAAGAGACTCAAGTCTCTCAGCCTTTCCTCGTATGGCTTGCCTTGCAAGTTTCTGATTATACAGGGGGGCTCTTCTTATATGATTATTGAACCTCATGAGTTTTCTTCTGGTCCAATCCTTCAATTAGCCTGGGTCTCTGAATCCTAGCCCTACCCTCCAGCATATCTACTACTTCCCACGGCTTGTTGTCATCTGCAAACTTGCTGTGTGCACACTCTATACCATCTTCCAGGTCACTGATGAAGATATTGAACAAAACCAGCCCCAGGACCAACCTCTGGGGCACTTCACTTGATACTGGCTGCCAAGTAGACATTGAGCCATTGATTACTACCCTTTGAGCCCAACAATCCAGCCAGTTTTTTAACAGTCCATTCACCAAAGCCAGACATTTTTAGCTTGCTTGCCAAAATGTTGTGGGAGACGGTATCAAAAGCCTTGCTAAAGTCAAGGTTTTTCATGCCCACTGCTTTTCATTCATCCAGAGCCAGTCATCTCATCATAAGGCAATCACATTGGTCAGGACCTTGGTGAATCTATGCTGAGTGTTCCTAATCACATTTCCTTTCAAATACTTGGAAATGGATTTCTTGAGGACCTGCTCCATGATTTTTCTAGGGACAGAGTTGAGGCTGACCAGTCTGTAGTTCCCCTTCTTCTCTTTAAGATGTGCACTGTATCTGCTTGTCTCCAATTGTCTGGGACCTCCCCCAGTTGCCAGGAGTTTTCAAAGATAACAGCCAGTAGGTTTGCAATCACATTGGCTAGCTCTCTCAGCACCCTTGAGTGCATCACATCGGGCCCCATAGACTTGTACATGTCCAGCTTTTTTAAATAGTCTCTAACTTTTTCCTAATGTAATAAAGGAGGAGAATGAAGGAATGGCAAGCTCATCCATCCCTTCATCAGGAAAGAATCAATGGCTTTTATATAGGGTGAGTTTCAATATAAGCTCATCCTATATAAAAAAAGTTACCTCATGGTGCCTGTTCTACCAAGTACACCTGTACTACCCTAGGGCATTTATATACGTACAGTCATCTGCTCCAATGCACTGGAGATCCATATAAAGGCCCCCCTCTTTACTGCTATATTTAAACTTGAAACCAAATTGCACGGAATTTTGAGGTAAGCCACTTCCCCCCAGTGGCTCAAAAATCAGAAAGCAGACTGAAGATAACCATTATTTTCAAGCCAATCTTATGATTTTTTTGCCTATGGGGTGTGTGCATTTAAAATCAGATTCAAATAACCAAAATATAAAACTGATAAAGCCTCTATTGCATAACTGTTTCTATTTAGAACATTTATGTTCTTACTTCATGTTAAACTTTTCCAGACTTCCCTATTTCAGATGTATACAATTTAGACTTACTTGGACAGTGTTTATTTTTTCGTCCCCCTGGACACCATGACACGTATAGCATCATTACCATGTTAATTGTAATATGCCATGTGTTCAACCCATTTATCATGTGACAAAAATAGCAAAGATATTCCATATCTAATGGAGTAGACTTAATTTAATATTCCACATGAGATATTCTGTCTTACGTGGAATAACTTTGTGACTGGCTTAAATTGCACTAATTCAAATGTGTGATATGTTAGTTTAAAAGGCACCCAGGGAGTGTAGCCTAGGAGCTGCTTCTTGGTGCTGGGCTGCTTGCAAGTCCATTTAAATTTTCAGCATGCAGGGACCCAGCACTGAGTAGAGATCTCAGACGCCAGGATTCCCAGGTACTGGAAAGTTTCAAGGGACATTTGGGGAGCCAGGGATCAGTGAGTGACTCCCTCAAGTGCCAGCAAGTTGAAAGAATGTTTATGCGTGCAGCTGGGCTGCAAGCATGGTTTTTCAAAGCCGTGTCATATGGGAAGACAAGAAATGGGTAGTGACTCTCTGATTCTAGGCCTCCCATGCATGTGTTTTTGAAAGCTGGGCTGCATCTGTGTCTTTTAAAGGTCTCCAATCCCAAGCTCCCCATGCTAAAAGGGTGTACATTCAGCCCCACATCAGGGAGCAAGCTCCTCAGTGCCAGGTTCCCCGAGTTGTGGCAGATGTGTAATAGGATATGAGGAATTTTATTGCTAATCTCAAATATCATTTGTGCTGACATGCCAGACTTTTAATGTCTGGCATAGCAAGGCATGTGATTTTTTGGAATGCAGAATAAAAATTTCACAGATCCCATTGTGCAATTAAATAAAAATCTGCCAGGGATCTCCCTCTTGTCTGTCCCATGTCAGTCACCATATTAGTGGTATCCTAATAGAGCCTAGGGGTATTTGTACGTATGATTGCAGTAGTGCCGGGTGCATTTAAAAGCACCCGGTGCTGCAGTGCATACATATGTATAAATGGTGAAATGTGCGTCAGCGCTGAGAAAATGGTGGTGGCACACTTTTGAATTAAAATGCATTGAAGAAGGTTCGAAAGCACACCACTGCCATTTTCTCAGCAGTTATATGCATTTTGCCATTTATACAAACGCATGCGACACAGTGCCAGTTCACGTACGGAGAAGTTGATTAATCAAGCCTTTGCTGATGCGCTGGATCTCCGGCACATTGGAGCATATGAATGTATGTGGATAAATGCACTAGGGTAGTAGAACAGGCACCATGAGGTAACTAAAATGAGCAGTAAATCTAAATACAAGTCTCTGTGTGCAGGTGCAAGAAAGAGATGCTTATCTGATAGCAGGGTAGCATACAAGCGATTTAAATGTCATTATTAGAAGTGCCAAGATTACACATACAATTATTCAATGTTCCCTTTTAAAAATTATTATAACTTTTAGTCAGTAATTCATTTCTTAATAAAAATGAATCCATTTCACCACAGTTCTTAAATATGTCTCCTGTAATACCCTAATGAATAAACTAAACAATTTATGCTTTCTGTTACTTTATGTATTAAGAGTTTCGTTAATCAATTTCCAAGGGCTAAAAAAGCAGAAGGGAATATATAAAACACAGCAGAGCAGGGACAGAAATAATGTGTACTAGTCTGAACTACCTTTAATCTGGTCCCTGAAGAAAAGTGATTACAACAGCTAATGCAAAATCATGAATAAGAGTTTACAGTTCTGCCACCCATCTGATAATATATTAGACTGTGTAAAAGAGAAAGCTATTAGAACAAAATTCCCTACTGTATCAACTTGTGTAATGCAGTAGAAGTACTATATTCACTATCAATACAAGAATCACTCTCAGAAACCAACAAAAACATCCTCTAAATAGAAAATTACAAGCAAAATGATCAGCTGCATTTTGACAAAATATATTAAAAGAAAATTTATAATGGTTTATATAAGAATATAGGTGCGTATATGTGTGTGTGTGTGTGTGTGTGTGTATAAAGGTTAAGTTACATTTAATATTAATTGATAATAATGGATAAATGGCAGTAGGATAGCTCCTGGCCACTATCACCTGTGTATGCATTATGATGCATCATATTTCATGCTTTCCCCAGGGCCCCAAATTCAGTGTACTGGAATGGCATTCAATATTCAGATACTATACTTATTATACATAATCTAAAATGTATTCTGAGGCCAGAACTGTCATGGCTTTACTATGGTGCTCATCTAGTATACGAGCACCCAAATAACTTCATTAGCATGTGCAAATTGAATGGTTATTGTCGCCATTTTGCATATGCTGAACTGAGGAGAAGACAGAAATGCAAAGTGTCAAACTAATTTTGGATGGAGACACCTCAAATTTGGTTCTTTGGATGACTCAACTTTATAGAGTACATAACATGCTTAAAACAGAGCTCCTATTGACTGCAGCTGGGGCTGTGAACATTCTACAAATCAGACTACAGGGGCTTAAGTAGAGCACCCAGGAACATGAGGCCACACAATCAGACCCACATCTATAAATGGGATCTCTATATAGTACAAGCAGGAGAAACTCTTCACCAGTGCTTTACATGGTAGCTTTTGAAACAAACTATATGGCTATGGAGGCAACATGGATAGCATTCCCATCCAGCCCATGGCTTGGTGGTCAGAGCAGTCTTTTGGAAGGTGTAGATTTGAACCCTTCTGCCTCCCCACCCAAGCTCAGCAGGGCCTAAAATTTAGGTCTCCCATATCTTAATCAAATGCTGTGACCACCAGACTATTAGACAAAGTTAGGCAATGTCATCCACTCCTTATCCTCCAACCAGATCAGAGTTTAAATCCAGAATGGGGGTGCCAACCTCAGGACTGCAGGTAGGCATCCAAGAACAGGAGATAAGTTGAGTTTCAGACATATTGGCCAAGTACAGACATTCAATTTTTCCTGGGAGAATTGATGCTTTCCCAGGAGAGACCAGACATGTACAGATATTCAGGATTTTTCTCTAAGAGCAAAAATGGCAGCTTCAAGAAAAAGGTAACTCATGAAGAATGAGGGTTAAATCACTTCCAAGATAATTTTGCTAGGGAGAGGGAATATGTTCTGTTCTGAGAGAAGCCACAGAACAGTGCTTCAGGAGCCCATGGTGCTTTGCTCTCCCCACAGCAGACTGTGTCACTGGCTGGACTCTTCTGCTTCAGCCTGTCAGGGAGCAGAACATTTCCCCTTCACAGTACAACACTGTGCCACAGGGAGATACGGGCAGACTGAGTAGTCTGGGGCAGCCAATAAAAGCTGCCCTGTGTATTGCTGCCATCTGTCTCTGGGCAGACTGAGGGATTGTGTAGAGTATGCTGAAATGTATGTACAGGCGTCCCCTAGCTACACAGTGCCACCACTGCAAGCTCTTTGCTCTTCAGGGGCTCAACAGTCAAATGCCTGCTTCAGGCATTTCCAGGTAAGTTTTTCTACCAGAAAAAAACAACCTAGGAGAATTCTCTCAGATCATTTGAACATGTATATACAGCCACTGTTCTCTTCATTTTTTTCCTACTGTATGTCCTAGAGATCCCTTTGTTCAGTGTGTTGGATATTATGAATTATATTCTTAGGCCCTTAAATCAGGTATACCACTGGGAATTCACAAAAGGTCTTTGATAGATATGGGCCTTTGTGACCAGTGAAAAGTTTGTTTGAAATGCCTTGCCTAATATTATAGAGAATCTCTTGCAGACAGGCAAGGATATAATTTAATTCTTCAATATAACATTAAATCACCATAACCATAAGACTGTCCTTTCTTATCTGGTACACTCCCAACTCACTCACTCCACCCCTTCCAACTTCCATAGTAAATGAAGTAGGGGTGAAACAGACAATTGTCTCCTCCAGTCCACAACCCTGATTCATCCCAGAGTAGAGTAAACAAAAGTATGCAAACATGTAACTGAAGACTATCATGCATATGCACAATGACATTGAAATAAAGATTTACTGGCAACTAGATTTTTTGGAATATACTAAGTTTTTACTGCTTAACTTGCAGCTTTAATTATGTTCTTTTATTGAAGGTTTTTTCACGTAATATACTTAGTTTAGGACTCAAGTTGGGAAGCAACTCCTAGGCATTTTACCTGGCACGTTCTTGACAGAGAAAGAGTTCACTAATCATGTCATATTCAGCAATACCTGTAGTCATAAGACAACGGGGCCTGCTCTTTGCCACCACCATAAAAAATCTCTCTAATTAACTTCATAATGATTGCCAAGCAGCTCATTCCTGTACTGCTGCTGAGCCATCAGCAAAATCTCTCTTGACAACTGCTTTTCACAACAGAACACAGCAATCCTTCCCAGAGGGTACAGTGCTACCACTAAAAGAATTACACAGAAAAAAAATGGTATGCCACTTTACTTATCTTCTGTAAAGTTTATGCAGCAGCATATGCAGTGATTTCCAAAGGAAAAAAAAAAGAATAAAAAAATCTATACTGAAACTGTTTGAAGTCATTTTATCAATTAGCATAAGAATATATCAACATAAATTTATTTTAACTAACCATGTGGTACAGAAGAAACCTACATAAATTCATATCAGTTATACTGCCTCATTTATTTTCACTTTCCCTGCCTGCTAATGTTCATTATATTTTTCTTAATTAACTTCCCTTAAATTAAATTGAAAGCTTTTTGAGGCCAGGATAATAACTTCCTATATTTTGTACCTTTGACAATAGTAATTTAATCTTGATTTTTTTGTTTTTTTGGATTTTTTGACACTACTATTGATTTAAGCCAACAAGAGGCCAAGACATGTTATTACACATAGTAAGCAACATCCATCAGAACAAACTATTTTACCTTATGATTTTTAAATGGAACACATAGCTAAAGGAATATAAGAAGCATTCATATGTGCTTTATTTTTGCTAGTATTATTTGCTGTCTATAAGTCGACTGTAAAGGTGACTGTGGACAGGGTTAGGGAGAACTCTGACTACTATGAAAAAGAGTACCTTTCTTACTCTTCTCAGTTCATCTCAGAAGACCTGGATCTTCACCTCCACTATCACCTCATCAACTCATTTCAGGCCTCAAAGCTTAAGTACCTTAGGGTGCAGACAGAAGTGCAGCTCCCTGCTGTAACCAAGGAGGAAGGAAGTGTACTGAGTTACAATGATCCCCTGGAACAAACAGAAGTTCACTGTTGGTTCCAGGGTGGAGGGGAATCTAGCTGAGGTCCATTTCCCCTAGGAGTGGCCCCTCTTCCCTGTGAGGCTCCAAAGTTTTCAGAATGGGAGGGGGGAAAGAGAGAAGAGGGAATTCGTTGGGGTTCCCCAGCCAGTGCTGGAGGGTAGGGTGAGTGAACTGGAGCCCCTCATCTTGGGTGGGGAAGGCTGCAATACACCTGCCCATCCTCCCCCTCATGTAGGGGTTAAAAACTAAACTCCCTCTGCTCTCTTTCCCCCCCTCCCCTTCTGAAAACAGCTTGAGACAACACAGACAGAAGTTACAAAAGACACTCTGTTTTGAAATGTCTTCATCTGACCCCTCATGCAATGAGGGTTCAGATTTTTACCCAATCAGCTATTTCTGAAGCTGTCTGCAGCCATGCACTTGTGTTTGGGCATGGCTATAAACTGTCTTTTGTGGCCATACCCAGGCTACATTGTCATTTCTCTCTTTGCCCTTAAAGTACTTAATGAAAAGGCATTACATTGCCTCTTTTGCTTCAGGTTCCACAGTGATGGTCTCTTCTGGTACAGGTTAGTAACTATGCCTGAGACCATGCTGAGTAACAATGTAGAAATACTGAAAAAGTGTTGCTTTCTTATTTAGAAAAAGTAGGGAGTCGTTTTCTGAAAGAAAGTCACTATCAGTTCTCAAGATAAGATAAAATTTGAGGTTTTTCATCTTTCTAATTCCCTGGAGTCTCTAGCCCAACTCAAATTTATAGAGACTTTATGCTTCAAAGACCAGAATAACATAAACAATAAAGCAGCTTGCCAGTTTATCTGACCCTACCAAACCATCATCTTATCAGGTTTTATAGTCAAGTGAAGTTATTTTACTTCTATATTACCTAACCCACATTTATTATTCTTTTATATTGCCATTTTAAATGGGCATTTTTCACTTCATCCTCTTTTGTGAACCCTTTGTACTATACCCAACAAAATATTTTAAGTGTATCCTTTTAACAGATTTTAATAGATCTTGAGATGTTACAAATTGATGCCTTAAAAATGGTCCCAATAAAATTAACATTTACTGTTCCTGGAATTGCACATAGCAAGATTAATTTTTTGTATTGGGAATTAAATCATTATTCTAACTGCACAGCTCCATTGTTAAAAATGGCTGAGGCAAGTTGTTGAAAATATATTTTAACACTTTGTGCATCAGCCACTCATCTTACATTTTGCGTGTCACAGCCATTGGGAATGACAACCCATTTATTTATTTTTTAAACATAGTTGTATCAATACTAGTTCAGATAATGGATCACTTGTCACAAGCCTAGCAGCTGTGCCACTGCTGCTAGGGCATTAACTCCATAGCTTATTCTCTCATATTGCATACACACATTTTAAAACATACTTATATATTTGTAACACGTTCAAGGGACAGCCTTCTACTGGTCTCCTTTTCTCATCCGAACCAGGCTTTGCAGCTTTAGCCCTTACCTAGTGTTTGGCTACAGCTGAAAGTGTAGCCTAGTGTTGGCTACAGCTGGCTACAGCTGAGGATTGGAAGTGGGTAAACCAACTAAAGCTGAATCCAGAGAAGACAGCGGTGACAGTGGCTGGAAGACCCCATGACCTGGGGGGTAAGAGGGAGACGGGCATGGGGGATAGAGACACCTATTATTGATGAGGTTCAACCTCCCCTTCTCATTCAGGTTTGCCTTTTTGTGGGTCCTAGATTCTTTACTGAACTTGGACTTCGAAGTTGCTGTGCTGGATAGGAGCACCTTTCACCACTACAATCTGGTGAGAAGGCTGCAGCACTTTCCTTCAGATATGGATCAATCATTCTTTTGTACTTTTGAGACTAGACTACTACAATGTGTTCTATGTGGGCCTGCCCTTGAGGGCTGTCTGGAAGCTGCAGCTGGTGCAAAATGTGGTGGCTTGCCTTCTAAAGGGGGCGGGTCACCAGGAGTATAGTTATTGTTCCAGAGTCTGTGCTGGCTTCTGATAGCTTTCTGGGTACAATTCAAGGTACAGTTTTTAATCCCAGAGACCCTAAATGGTCTGGTCCCTATAGACTAAGGGTCTGCCTCCTCCCTTATATCCCACTGTAATCTTTAAGGTCAGCCAAGAGTAATCTCCTGCAAGTATCATCTGTGCACCAAGTTCATTTGGCAAAAATATATGGAAGGTACTGCTCCTCAGCTTGAGAATTCCTTCCCCTGGCAGTGTGTCAGAGCCTGAGCCTAGACAACTTCCAGAAGTATCATAAAATCTTCTTCTGCAGCAGGACTTGTGTAAAAGGGCCATATGACTGCTCAGAGCTCCAGTATGAGTTCAGGATCCTAAGGAGAGGAAGGACGGAGAGCAGCAGAGTAAAGACCCTGGACTTCAGAAAAGCAGACTTTGCTTTGCTCAGGGAACTCATGGTCAGGATCCCTTGGGAAGCCAGTCTGAGGAGGAAAGGAGTCCAGGAGAGTTGGCTGTACTTTGAAGAAGCCTTACTGAGAGTGCAGGAACAAACCATCCTGATGTGCAGGAAGACTAGAAAGTATAGAAAAAGACCAGCTTAGTTTAGCAGGGAATTCTTTAGTAAACTAAATCACCAAAAAGAAGCTGATAAAAAAGTGGAAACATGGACAAATAACTAGGGAAAAGTAGAAGAGCATTGCTCAGGCATGCAGGGATGAAGTCAGGAGTGCCAAAGTCCAACTGAAGTTGTTTCTAACAAGGGATGTAAAAGGTAACAAGAAGGGTTTCTACAAGTCTGTTGGTAGCAAGAGGAGCATCAGGGACAGTGCGGGTCCCATACTGAATGGGGGAAGCAAACTTGTGACAGAAGATGCAGAAAAGGCTGAAGTACTTAATGCCTTCTTCACCTCAGTCTTCACAGGCAAGGTCAGCTCCCAGACTACTGCACCAAGCAGCACAGTTTGGGGAGGAGGAGAGTAGCCAACAGTGGTGAAAGAACAGGCTAGGGACTATCTAGAAAAGCTAGACATATACAGGTTACCTTCACCAACCACGGTTTTGCCAACCATGGTTTTGAGTATCCATGCTTAATATTTTATATACCATTTTGGCTATCACGGTATACAGTTTTGAGTAACCACGGTTTTCCATGGCCGTGCATGAGCCCACCACCTGCCGTTTTTCCCATAAGCCTTTGGTCTTGTCAACCACAGTTTTGCCAACCACAGGAACTTTCAGGAACCTAACCCCAGTGGTTGGTGAGGGAAACCCGTATAAGTCCATGGGGCTGGACAGGATGCAGCTTAGTGCTGAGGGAGTTGGCGGATGAGATGGCAGACCCACTAGCCATGATCTTTGAAAACTGACGGCAATAAGGAGAGGCCCCAGATGATTGAAAAAGGGCAAACATAGGACCCATATTTAAGAAAGGGAAAAAGCAACATCCAGGGAACTATAGACCTGTCAGCTTCACCTCACTCTCTAGAAAAATCATGGAGCAGATCCTTAAGGAATCCATTTCTAAGCACTTGGAGGAGAAGAAGGTGATTAGGAACAGTCAGCATAGATTCACCAAGGGCAAGTCATGCCTGACCAACCCGACTGCCTTTTATGACAAGGTGACTGACTCTGTGGATGAGGGGAGACCACTGGATGCAGTGTAGCTTAATTTTCAGCAAAGCTTTTGATACAGTCTACCACAAGATTCTCACAGGCAAGTTAAGGGAGTATGGGCTGGATGAATGGTGGATAGAAAAATGGCTGGATCATAGAGCTGAGAAGGTAATAATAAATGGCTCAATGTCTAGTTGGCAGTCAGTATCAAATGGAGTGCCCCAGGTGTCAGTCCTGGGGTTGGTTTTGTTCTGTGTCTTCATCAACAGCCTGGAAGATAGCATACAGTGCACCCTCAGCAAATCTGCAGATGACACCAAGCTGGGGGAAACAGTAGATGCACTGGAGGGTAGGGCTAGGATTCAGCATCCTAGAAAAATTGGAGGATTGAGCCAAAAGGAATCTCATGAGGTTCAACAAGGACAAGTGCAAAGTCCTGTACTTAGGACAGAACAATCCCACGTAATCTCATGATTCTTCCAGGCTGAGTGGCTGGGTAGCAGCTCTGCAGAAAAGGACTTGGGGATTACAGTGGACAATAAGCTCAATATGAGCCAATAGTGTACCCTTGTTGCCAAGAAGGCTAATGGCATACTGGGCTGCATTGGTTGAAGTGTTGCCAGGAGGTCAAGGGAAGTGATTATTTCCCTCTATTCACACTGGTGAGGCCACATTTGCAGTACTGTGTCCAGTTTTGGGCCCTCCACTACAGAAAGGATAAGGACATATTGGAAAGAGTCCAGGATACAGCAACAAAAATGCTGAAGCGGTTGGGGGACATGACTTCTGAGAAGAGGCTGAGGGAACCAGGCTTATTTAGTCTAGAGAAGAGAAGACTATGAGGGGATTTAAGAGCAGCCTTCAACTACCTGAAAAGGGGTTTGAAAGAGGATGAAGCTAGACTGTCCCTTGTGGTGGTAGATGACAGAACAAAGAACAATGGTCTCAAGTTGCAGCAAAGGTGCATATTAGGAAGAATTTTAGTAAAGCACTGAAACAGATTACCCAGAGAGGTTGTGAATTCTCCATCCTTGAACCCCGCTAGACAAAGCTTTAAGTTGGGGATGATCCTGCTTTGAGTAGGGAGTTGGACTAGAAGACCTCCTGAGGTCCCTTCCAAACCCACTTTTCTATAATTCTATGATGACTTAAGTAGGCAGAGTTATGTTTTGGGGCACTGTCTGGGAGGTTTTGTTCTATTATCTATTACTTTATTTTAATAGTTTTGTCTGTCTTTATAATCTATATGGCTTCACTGTAAACCGCCCTGATCCTCCTTTGAGGAGGGTGGTATATAAAATAAATAAATATTTCTAAGAGATTCCATGATAGTTATAGTAAAGGCTTCTAAATAGTATCATGTGTCATTAAAATGCATGACTTTATTAGATAAAAATTCATGGGTTTTTTTATTCAGACTTTGTCAAATGGTTTTAGTGAAAACAAAATAAATGGCCCTTTCTTTGTCTACCCAAGACTTCCCTTCCTCTTTCCCCATTTTCTGCCTATACATACATCTCTTCTTGGAGCAAGTGCTAAATCACTTTTTTAGTACTACTCACTACAGGCTGGATCTTCACTCAAAGTCAACAGTATTATTTCCACTGTTTTCAACAGGGATTTAAAAAAACAAAACAGACCCATGTAAAGCACTGCAAGCTGCACACACCACACATGCAGGCAGACATTGTGCAGGGGTGTTCCCCAGGGACAACTAGCAGCGGCACAAATGTGCCACTGCTACTTATACCTGGGGAACGCACATTCCCGCTTGTGGGGACGTGCCCTAGGAACCTTCACCTGGAGCAAAGAATTTTAACAAGGAAATGCATGCATGGAAGTAGCTGAGGGAGGCATTCAATCTGCCCGAAAAAAAAGTACAGAAATGGCTACAAGATGCAAAGAAATAACAATCAAGACTGACATAATGAAATGCGGAGGGGCCACATTAAAAGACTAGATTAGCTAAAATAGGAAGAGGCAGAATTAGAGTTATGCAGGCCCGTTAATGGCAAAATGCAATAAGCTTCAAGTCAATACAGCAGAAAAGCAGGAAAACAGAAGGGGCTCAAAGCTCCTTTCAGGCCAGTACTTGCATGTGGGCTTAAGAGCTTTGCTCACTTGAGGTCTGAAATATTAAAGAATAGAATATTTTTCCAGTTAATTAGAAGTATAAAATGGAACACAGGCATACCATTTTGCAAGTCTTGCTTTGCCAGTTCTGGCAAGTGGACTTAAATGTAGCTGTCACAGTATAAATATCTTGCATTAACACCACTTGGATTTGAGAAATGAGAATTGGCTCTCTTTTTATGGGAATCAATAATATACAGTAAAAACTGACTGACTGTTTTGGTTTCTCACCCCAGCACAGAATAAATTTATATATTCACAATTTTATCCTTCACTACCCATGACTATTTGACAAACAAGACTAAAGTTAAACCCTGTAAAAAGTGCATATTTCCATACTGTTTACAGGCGTTCTTTTTCCAGCCCCGCTCATTTTTTAGTAGAAGATTATTATCTAGCATGATCCAGTCAATTTGCTGACAAGAAGCTATTCTGAATCTTCCATGCTACATTTATACTAAAGGTATTGCTTGTGATGGAAGATATCCACATTATTTATAAGTTTCTGATTTTAATGCTCTGCTTGTGTCTCCTGATATCAAATGGTATGATCTAACAGAAGTTAATTCATAGCAGGAAATGAACAATTTCAATGGGCTGCAGGTTTAAAAATGAACATACTACACACTCAATAAAGAAGAAAAAGAGAAATTCAACAGAATGACTAAGCTATGATCAATATGATTAATTAGGGCTTGTGTAATTACACCTCACTAGAAAGAGAAAATAGGAGTGCTTCTTTATTATTGTCTAGGACCACGGATATGAAGTTGGTGTGTTTGAATGCTGTACTGCTCTTCTAATTTTCCTCCCTCAGGTTGTAGACATTGGTAGAGTGACCATATCAAGTGGTATAGTGACCATATACAGTGGAGTCGCATCTTACACGAAGGTTATGTTCTAAGGTCAGCGCGTAAGGTGAAAATCGTGTATAGTCAAAATTACGGAGAGTGAGTCATAGACGAAGTGGTTGGCTCTGGTTCAGCTTGAGAATTTGATTGCATAGGTTCATCTGCTGCTGGTTGTTTTTTCTTGAAAAACACGGGGATCGGCAATTGTCACTTGTCTCTTGAGCTGCTCAAACATTTCTTGGTACGGTCTCAAATCATCCGTAATACTACATGTGATTTTTAGGCTTCGTTCCATAGAGGGATCATATTCAGAAATTAAATCATTCAAGTGTTTCACTGCTTGGAACACTTCAGCAAATTTATGAAGATTCCAACTTGCTGGCTCTTCCTGTTCATCGTCATCATCTTTGTCTTCTGTAGACGATTTTATCAGTTCCTCTAACTCTTCGTTAGTCAGTGTTTCTCTATGCCATCTATAGTGCTATGCTATAGTGCGAACGTAAGCCTCGTGTACATGGCCTTGAAACAGTGAATCACGCCTTGGTTGAGAGGTTGGAGGATGGAAGTGTTATTGAGGGGGACAAAGGTGACTTCAACGTCGTTATGCGCAAACCGGAGTGCCTCAGGGTGCCCAGGAGCATTGTCTATGATCAGCAACACTTTAAAGTCAAGTCCTTTCTCTTCGAGGTACCACTTGACCTCCGGAATGAAACACTTGTGGAACCAATCCAGAAATAATGCTGCTGTCACCTAAGCCTTTTTATTTGATTGCCAGGACACAGGCAGGAGATTTTTCATAGATGTTAGGGTCAGAAGGGACCTCAATAGATCATCGAGTCCGACCCCCTGCATAGACAGGAAAGAGTGCTGGGTTCAAATGACCCCAGACAGATGCCCATCCAACCTCCTGTTGAAGACCCCCAAGGTAGGGGAGAGCACCACCTCCCTTGGGAACCCATTCCAGATTTTGGCCACTCTAACTGTGAAGAAGTTCCTCCTAATATCCAGTCTAAATCTGTTCTCTGCTAACTTATGGCCCTTATTTCTTGTGACCCCCAGGGGCACCTTGGTGAGTAGAACCTCACTAATTCCCTTCTGCGCCCCCATGATGAATTTATCGGCAGCCGCAAGATCGCCTCTGAACTTTCTCTTGCGGAGGCTGAAGAGGTCCAGGTGCCCTAATCTCTCCTTATAGGGCTTGGCCTGCAAGCCCTTAACCATATGTGTGACCCTTTTCTGGACCCTCTCCAGGTTATCCACATCCCTCTTCAAGTGTGGCGCCCAAAACTGCACACAGTATTCCAACTGCAGTCTGACCAGCATCTGATAGAGGGGAAGTATTACCTGCTTGGTTCTGTTTGTCATGCATCTGCTGATGCACGATAAAGTGCAATTAGCTTTTCTGATGACTTTCATCACACTGACGACTCGTGTTCACCTTGGAGTCCACTAGGATGCCAAGATCCCTTTCTGCTTCCATGCTACCAAGCAGGTCATTTCCTAGGCAGTAGGTGTGCTGGACATTTTTCCTCCCTAGGTGCAGCACTTTGCATTTCTCTTTTTTGCCTTTTAGGGCATAGGGATTTGCAGCCCTGTAAAGCAAGCCCAGCTTTATTAAATGCCCAGCCGCATTGCCACAAAACAACACAGTCTTTAGCTGCTTTGAAGCCAGGGACTTGCCTTTCTGATTTCGAAATGTAAGTGCGGTTGGGCATTTTTTTCCAGAAGAGCCCAGTCTCGTCAGCATTAAAAACTTGTTCTGGAAGATAGCCCTCTTCTTCTATGATTTTCTTTAATTGTTTGGGGTAGGCTTTTGCTGCCTCTTCATCAGCAGATGCAACTTTACCAGTAGTCTGCATATTTTTGAGGTTGAAGCGGTTCCTAAAATTGTTAAGCCAACTTTGGCTAGCTTTGAATTCCTTCCCATCAGAAGGCTGTCCCTTTTCGGCGGGAGGTTTGAACAGCGTGTAGAGGCTAAGAGCCTTTTCTCACAACGTGTTGCCATTGATAGGCACACGTTTACGGTTCATATCTTCCAGCCATAAGTTTAATGCCTTTTCAGTCTTCACTAAAGTCTTATCACACACTTGGCTCGTCACCTTAGCAGTTATTGGAGCACTTGATGCCATGGCTTGACAAATTTCTCTCTCTCAAATCTTGATGGCATGGATGCTAGATTCGTTGCGGCCATATTTACACGCCACGTTGGAGACCGACATACCATCTCTCAATAAGTCCAACACAGCCAGTTTTTCCTCCAGCGTAGGAATAGATCGCTGTTTCTTTGGTTGAGCACCAGATGAAGTAGTTAGTTTGCATTTAGGGCCCATGTTGTATGAAAAATACGTATCTTTAAACACTAGAATCACACTCAGCGTGGCAAGATGATCACACCATGAGAGGCATGTGGGAACTGAGACCGATTGAGGGAACAGCAGATTCACGTCTCCCATCTCATGCTCACTCCGGGGCATATGCTTATTGACTGAAATGGTGGGAGGAATCGCCCGCACTATTTAAATTGTTACTTTTTTATTTTTATTTTTTGCCGAGCATGTATAGTTCAATTTGCGTAAGTTAAATGCGCGTATGATGCAACTCACTGTAAAAGCCAATGTAGCCTTTCTATATGAGAAATGTATTGATTGTCCCAAATAGGAAGGATACAGCCCATCATGGCTCATCAACATCTACCTGATATGATAAAAATTATAATTCTGGACTCTTCAGAAACCAGAAAATTGGTCTAAAACTATTTTAAAAACTTAAAAAAATTACTGCAGTCTAAAGACTGAATTTATAATTCTTTTTATAAAATACATTCTATTAATAATTTTAAAAATTGTTTAGCAGTTAATCAATTTACTATTAAATTGGCCACAGTAAAATTTTACTTTAATTTCCTCTTTTTGCAAGAACTTGAGTTGTAAATTATGACACAATATCTGGAACAAGTGACAATCCTAAATAGAGTCATTCCAGTAAACTCCTTACCTAACAAGCAATTTAGAAGCACGAAATGTTATATACCCATGGCAGGATAGAAAATTAGACCATTTCTTGTAAAATTATCCACAAAAAAGTTATCCATGTAAATAAGCTGATACACGCACACAAGTGTGTGAGCATTGTACGCTTACATTTAAGACACTTCATTGAGGCCTTTATAAAAAGACCATTAAATGATAAAAGTAGTTGCTACCAGGTACTATATTAAACTTTTTTTTAATTAAAGGGATTGTAATCATACAATAGAATAAAAATTATACATAACAAAAGATAAAACAGAATTAATGTGAAAGCAGTACTATTTAGAGCTAATGAACAAGCAAAGCTTCAGGAAAACCTTATTCCTTGAATCTGACTAGATAACATATATAAGGACACGGCAGCACATCATTTCTAATCTACAACATTGTAAAAATGTTTCTGACTATTAAATGATGCATATCTAATCAGCAACCATTTTGCTCTTTTTCATTGTACATGGAATGAAGGGGAGATATTTTTTAAGTGTATACCTGTAAGATTTTTTTGATCAACTATCACTAGAGAGTTGGGTGACAACATATTTTAATTTGTTTCTGAAGTAAAACTGTACAGTGCTTACAGCTTCAAAACCATAATCCTAAAATGTTAGTTTAAGTAGTTTGGAAACCTGTCTGCTCCCATTTTCCCAGCTAATTTGAAATCTGTACAGAAAGCAGCAGCTTCCTAACCCAAAATGCCATACTATTTCCACCCTAACTTGAAGAAAGAACCACAGGGACAAAAGGTTAATTCCATTGCTTTGCATTTAGCCTCACACTTTGGATAACTATGCCAACTATGAGGACTGCTTCAGTAATATACAGTTTATTGGAAACTAAAAGATTATTCACTTGTTTCACAAGAGCTGAACAGCTATTAGTGATGCATGATGAATCAATCACTGAAAGGCTGCAAAATTTACAGTCTCAATCTCTTGAGGATCAAAACTTTGTATATCCATAGCAGTGGTTTTCAACCTTGTTGAACCCAAGAAACACCTTTGAAAATACCAGCTCTTAATTTTCACTCATTTTTTCTGTGTACACCCAAGTATCAGGCCAGGTAGGTTTAAGCACTCAGAGAAGCCAATGCACTTACATAACTAGTTAATAAGCAACCAGATCAGCTCAACAGGAGCTTCCCTAATTATTTTTTCATTCAAATTTAAGTTTTAAAGACATTCTTTTTCATTAAAATTCTATTCCATGAATATTTATGCCAAGTGTTTGGTCAGAAAATTGTTACAAAGGTCTAATAAATGCCATCACCTTGAAAATTAGAAGTTGCCTAAAATATTCTTGACATTTAAAAGCACATTTTAACTAAATGTAAGCAGTGAAGTTATAGACCATTAAGGCATTGTATTTTCTGACATTTGGGCAAAGAAAATCTAAGTCATGATTAAACAGCAACCTTAACTTTAACAGGCCTGTGTGTGCATTTAACTGTTTGCATTATACTGCCCTTTCAGTACCTGTGGTCAATGCTCACAGGGAGCATGAGACTTCCACGTGGGGGACTGAGGAGTCAAGCATTCAACTCTTTTGAACAAGGCTAAGGACAATTCAAAGTGATGCAGTTAAAGTAATGCGAGCTTCCTTGTGGAAAGGATCTCAGCCTGGAGAAGAACTTTGAGGTAGGAAGGGTGGGCATTGCAGGAAAAAAATAACTGGGAGACATATGGAGCAAGAAGTGACACTAAGAATGCTGAAGGGAGGGAACTGAAAGGAATGGGAGGACACTGTGAAGCTGCAGCAGAAAATGGGATTTTACAGGGAAGCACATCCTAGAAAAACATAGGGGGACAGTGGTTGGAAATGGAAAACAGAAAGTTAAGAAATTGTCCAAACAGATGAAAACACAAAGAAACAAACAAAACAGGAAGAGGGAGAGGAGGAGACTGCTGCAAAAAGACTCCAATGGATCTGGAGACAAAGGTGCTCCAGTCCAAAAAGGTTGGGTAATATTGCATTATAATACAGCACAACTCATATGGAGGAATAAATATAAAATGGGTTTCTTTAATTTTTCTTAGTATTAAAGTGAATGGACATATATGAATCTGAATTCAAGTGCAAAAGGCTCAGTTGCTTAAACAAGAAAAGCACTCTGACTCTTAAAACATTTACATCCAAACGGTTAGAGAAAGTTTTTGAATAATCCAGAGCTGACATTCGTTACAGAAAGTATCTCATAAAGCTAAAGCAAATGGATCTGGAAAAGGTGATTAAGAATTCCCAATGAAGGAGAATCTACTTATTTGATAGGACTATGTGAAGTCAACACAGTACCACATGGTCTCAACTGCTGGGTTCTCTCCCAAATGCATATATATGTGGCAAAGTACTCAAAAGGAAACAGCTGGCTAGGCAGAAATATAGACAAACTTTCAAGCTGCTAAAGCTTGTGGGGCACATGATGCGGACAACATAAAAATTTAGGATTCCACAGAGAAAAAGCAAAACAAAAAAAATCAGATATGGCTCTTATAATGTATACTTATAAAGCAGAGGAGAGAAAAATATGGTCCACGGGACCCCTAAAACATTTAGAAAATATTTATCTACTCCTGGCCGCCTGTCAGAGATGACAATGTCTGTTACTATTTGTCATTTTTCTATAATCCATTTTTATTTTTTGATGCTTCTACTGCATATGTTAGTTTCTTGAATAGTTAATAAATACTGTAATTATATTTATTCATTTACATTTAACTTGCAAGGTTAAAAAATGGGCCTACACACTGTTTTCCCCTTTCTGGTCCCAACTACAAGGGCGGCTCACTGGAAAACCGATATGATCAGAAAAATCAAGGAAGTAAAAGCTGAGCAACTGAGAATAGTATCTGTAAAGTGACTAAACATATAAGTCTTTGTTAATATAACTGGAATGGCTACCTAAGTTGGAAAAAAAATAAGCCTGTGTTAAAGACTTACCTTCTTTGAATTATCAAAATAGGGGTTGGAATTCAGAGTAAACATCTCAGATATTAAGACCTGAGAAGACCAAAACCTAGCATTTCTGACAACTTTAACATTTAAAAACTCATTAGGAAAGAGAAAAGTGCTAAAACACTCCAAACCAAATTTTAAAAAAATCCTCTGCTAATCACTTCTAAGGATATGAGTTGTCAAATCACCTTTCTGACACTACTTTGAAGAATGAGTCTAGTAGGCATAGAACCATTAATACATCATTCATTATACATCATTCTGCCCCAGAATTTTTCTCATTCAGAAGCAAATCAGAAACTAGGCTGTCAAGTCAGGCATCATCATGTAATGGCTGAACACTAAAGACAGCTTCAAAACCACAACAAAATCCAGCTATAATATTTAAGACAAAATTTTTAAAAATAAAGCTATACACATTAACATATAATGCATAAGGTCATGCTGGAGGAAGTAGACAAAGAACTTTTTCTCTCCACCCTCATTTTTTTCAATATTTGCTTCCTTAGCTTTATTTGTACATTAATATCGACATTCAGTTACATATTGTCACTTATTTTTCTATATTACAACCTCTCACGGTACAGAAAATAGCTTTGTATAAATAATTTATTATAAAAGGAGACCTACACTAACATGCTCCTTCTACTGTACGAGAAAAGAATTAAGTTACGAAAAGGGATTCTTTTGTTCTTGCAGAACATAGCTCTATGAATTATTATAATTTTAATATATTATTACGAAATAGTAAATTTACCACAGTGAAAAGAAAATATGAGCTGCACCTAACTGTGTAACAGTGGATGTCTTTACATGTGCTGTCTAAGAGCCAGTCTCAATAAAAGCCCCGCAGTGTCTCATGTATTCAGCATCCTGCACTTCAAAATGGTGGCAGGAGCATGTCCCGGGGAGCGGGGTGACACCGACTACTCACCCACAGCCCAGAACAATGCTCCCGGGGAATCCACGTGGCTGGTGAGCTGTTTCTATATGCAGCTGCGGCCGGCCGGTGATGTCAGCACCAGATGCCGGCCAGTGAAGATAAAAATGGTGGTGGCTGCGGCGGAGGCCCTAGGGAGGAGCTGCTACAGGTGCCGTGGGAGAAGCAGTCCTGGGGGAGCATCCTGAGGGGGCTGGAGAGTCAGAGTGAGGAGCATCGGGGAGAAAAATACCCTGTCAGTATCCGGCATCGGACGCCGAGGAAGTGAGCGCAGGCCTGGACAAAAGAGAGCAGAGGCAGCCACGAGGACCTTGCAAGACCCAGGTGGAGTTGGACAGGTGGGGAGTGGAGGACGGCATGCTGGCAGGCAAGAGCTCAAGAGGACCCAGATGAAGGGTCATGATCGGGGCGGGGTCACTGCCCAAGTCCTGGAGGCTAAGCGGGAACGGGCTTGTGCTTAGGGGACTAGGTGAAGTAAGTTACATGGGGAGCGGGGAGTAGCACTGTTGTCAGGGCTGTAGGTGATTGTCCCTACGTTGGGGAAGTCTGGGGAAAGCACCTGGGGTACTAGGCATAAGAAAACCAGAGAACCGGTCCCAGAGATACCCCTTTGGGGAGCAGGGTTAGCAGCAAGCCTTGCCAGGAGTGTGCATGACCCGACCCCACAAGGTGACAGTACGCAAGTGGGATAAACTGGATCTGCTAGAGAGACCTCAAGACATCGCTAAGGCGGCCCGACAAAGGTGGCGTGAGGCCAGGGTGCAGGGGTGGTGGAGCCGCGTGTACAACCGCCGGGTTGGACCCGGGCATCGAGGTACCTGCCAGGTGACCCTGCCATTGTGGAACATCAAGACATGGCAGGCAAGAGCAGGATTGTCGACACGGAAGGGAGAGATGCCTCAACGTTTCTAAAGGTCCTGGACACGGAGTAACACCTGGCGGGAACATCGGAGCCACATCCACATGGATAGAGAAAGCCCGGCGGGCACAGGGCACTTTAACTAAAGCTCATTCAATGAGCTTTAAAGCACCCCGCTGGTATTTTGAAGCATGAGGATACTGAATATGCGAGATGAGGAGGCTGCTGGAGCATATTAATTAGCATGCTCCAACAGACTTGATTAATTAAGTCTGCTTTAATGCGCTGTAATTACAGCACGGCAGAGCAGTGTCCTTGCACGTCTATAGGCATCCAGCATCTCCGAACGAGGATTCTTTGTAAATAACACAGGGAAAGAAAGAAATCAGCAAACCAGGTGTCCAATTCATGTGCCCTTTGGTTTTGTCATAGCCTTAGTCTTCTAGTCATTGAGGAATTGGGTTTTACCCTTCTGAAGCAGGTATGTCTTTACAGAGTAAGGTACTGTGAAGTGGAAAGCTTCACTACTTACCAGAGTGCTTTGATCCACCTCCTCATAACTTGCTGCCATGAGCTAGCAATTAGAATTATGTCCTTTTGCAATAGTTAGCTTTTTAATTACCTCCAGTGTAGTTTAAGGTGGGGCTGCTTAAACAGTCTGGAAATTTGGCTGGCGGTGAGGGAGTGGTGTCAATTAATGCTGCAAATGCTTCCCTACCACTGAATTTCCAAGCCCTGTGGGCTAGATAACAGGTGCTGTGTGCATGGCAGGGCCAGCACGCACAGGGCTGGGATAGTAGGCCTGATCCAGCATAAACGGGGCCAGGGCAGTGGGCCTGATCTGACACATGCAGGGTCACGGCCTGGGTAGTGGGCCTGATCCAGTGTGTGTGAGCTGGAGCATAGGGCCCAATCTGGTATTCACAGGGTCAGGGTTGCAATCCAATTTGGGAGGTATGCTGGATACAGCCTGCAAGCCAACCCTGCACTATTTCTCCAGTTGAGACAGGGCCAAACGTTTGGGCATGATTGGTTTAAGGCGTTTAATACGCTAATATAATCATGTTTGTTCCCTACACCTGCTTGTTTTATTAAGGCTTATAGTTCAGGTACTGAACTCCTCTCATGAAATTAGAGTAAACTATCCTCTATCCTGGTGTGCAACAGACCAAGTTGTAAGCAGTCTTTCAGCATGAATCTGCATTAGTGTTGCTATGCAACTGAAGGCTCAAGTGCCTTTAGGGGCAACATTCATCTTGCACGCACCAAATTTCACTGCATTCTTCAGTAGCTCAGGATAAAGAGACAAGGCTGAGAGTAGGTTTGGTGTCTCCAGCCAGAGCATACTGACGTTAAGTGAAGAAATACTCCTGAGTACACACTTGCAGGCATCTTTTAGGATGCATAATTTTGACTAATTTAAATAGGACTCTGGAACGCTACTGAAAAAGAGATACAGCTTGATTGAAAGAGCAAGGACAAATGTTTAATTAAAAACAAGGCTTCAACAGCAAAATCTCAAGCATCTTTCACCACCAGCAGCTGACATTTTGCTCAGCTGTGGTGCATTTGGCTAGAACAGCTCACAGGAAAGTGACTCCTGGCATGAACTCATTAACACATTAACTTTAATTAAGCAAGCAATGTCATACCCCAGCAGTCACTGGGGCTTCCTCCCAAGATGAAACTAGACATGTTTAGCTAAAAGAATTGGAGACGCTGTCACAGCAGATTGACCAGCTGGCTATGGTTATGCTGATCTAGACTTGCAAATACGCTAAACAGGGCTGTGACCCCCAGCACATGTAAGCTAATTGATACAGAATATCATAGCATTACATGCACTGATTGTGGTTCCCGCCAACTGCAGTATAAACTACAGATTATGCCTCTCTTTAGTGTGTAGCATACTCTTGCTAAAAGCACTAAATTTTTGTTTCGTAGATGTGCAAATCATCGATTGGCTTTACTAGCTTATTTTGCAGGTGATGAAATAAGGCGTGGATGAGCTTTTGAAACAAACCAAACCTCAAGGTAAGAAATATTTGAGAGAAATACTGGTTAAAGAAATCTGCCAGAGAAGTCTGCAATCAAACCAATGTCTGTCTTTTGTCTGGCCTGCCCCTCTGGATGGATGAAAAAATTGTTGAGTAACAATGTTTGATCAGTTTATGGTTTAATCTTCCATAATCCAGTGTTGAATCCAAGATCACTTATAATATCTGAAACAGCACACAGGATCACAATGCATGCGGTGTTGTAGATTAAAGGGTTCGTGGTCAGACCACAGAGTCTAAAGGGTATATTTAACTCATTCAGGAGTTTTGTACACAGTTTTAAAACATTGTTCACTAGTGAGAGCTGTTCTTTCTTGTCTGGCTTCCTCTCCATCCTTAGGCATAAGCTTATCTGCTCAGTGAGCAGGATTGAAGTATTGCTGTATTTCTTATTGGTTTCAGACCCCAGTGAAGCCAGGCGATGTAAAAAGAGGAGGAGGGCTGCTTCCCAGATAAGGAACTCCCAGTTGTAAGCGGCATTCAGGAATGTTTTGTGACCTTTTAGAATTTGTGCACAACATATAAAAGCAATTGAAACAGCCAGTAAAAAAACAGATGATACAACTATGTCCGCAGATCGCTGGAGCCCTTGCCTCCTAAGACAGGAGCGAAGGGACAACCACATCTTAATATTTTTCATCTTCTTGAGCCTGAAGTGGGGGATTTTATATTTCCTGGCTTTCCGAGCTGATGTAGTATGGCTAAAAAGCTTGGCAAACAAAAATTGCTGTTTGTAAGTTCTCTCAGCAACACACATCATGAAGAAAAATATCCAGGTGAGGCACAGACGCTCGAGGAAGTTAATCACAGACAAGACAATGACAGGGGTAATAATAGGTCCCCCACAGAAGAAATTTAACAGTTCCTCTGCAGAAACAGATTGCAGCTCCTCAAAGTTCTTTGTATGGAAGATTCGGTAGAGGGAAGGAAGAAATGCTAACCCTATTGTGATAATGTTTCCAAGAATCTGATAGCCCACTCCCTGTTGATAGTCATTAACCTTGCTCATGATTATGCCACTGATTTCCAACACAGACATATCCACCTTCTTGTATTCATTCCCTTCCCAGATTAGAGTGCTCACTTTTGCAGATACAGGGCTTGTATTCTGAAGCCAGAACAAACGGTTTTGTTGGAAAACATCATCTTTCAAGTCCCGTTTATCTCCTCTTGCGTTAGCTGCTTCACTGTCACTAGTGTAGGAGGAACGGCATTCTGAACCATGAAGTAGGTCATCCCAAAGCATGTCCTCCATCTCTGAATCATAGTGGGTGCTCTCCAAGTCCCTCTGGGACACACTGCAGCTCTGGGACCCAGAACTGAAACAAGATCTTGTCTCCTGATCTAAGCCTGCTGATTCTAGTTCAGATTCTACCACACTGTTAGACCCTCTGGTATCTTTAATGGTTTGCTTAACTTGTGAGACTGGCTGATTTAGAGAAATAAGAGGCTTCTTGTTCTTATCTTCATTGTCACTGGACATACCTTCTATGCTTCTGAGTAACAAAGTTCTCTGTGCCACAGCTTCAGCATCTTCACCACTTGATAGCTCATCAGATGTGCCACCCAGGTGCACACTGCCATCCCAATGTTTCTTTTCCTCATCTGAAAGTTTTTCTTTTTCTTCCAAGTGTTGTGGCATATATTTGGATCTGGAATGCCTGTGTTTAATGTCACTATGCCCAGAACTTGCACTATTTTCTGTTTCAGTCCCATTTTCAGCTACCAGTTTCACCCTCCTGAAACTCCTTTGGAAGACCAGGCCAAACAAACTATTGATAAGGGACAGAAGTTCTGATTGCTCTTCTCCTTCAACGGCTTTATCAGAAGAGGAACTGCCAGAAACACCGTACCCATCCGCAGTTGCCAATTTGTTTAATTTTCTCCTCCTGTTGCTGCTGGTGATTCTGTGGTTTCCGGAGGGCTTGTGTTTCTCAGTAGATGCTATCTGACAATGAACAGTTCCTGTCAGTAGCATAAGGCACACTGATCCAATGATTTCACTTGCACTCACAACAGGTTTCAGGAAATACAACACAACTGCAAGCACTTGCATAAGATAAAGCACCAGAAGCCACACAAAAATATGCTGGGATGTAACTTGTATCCACCAATGGCTGAAAAGTGGAAAAAACATAATCCGCACAATCCCTTTGCTAGTGCAGCCAGTTAACGATGTCCATGGGCTTGCAGGTTTGTCTTTGGCAAATGTGGAACCTTTGATGAGGTCAACATCTATTAGGTCTGGTTGCCTGTAGCCTTTCTTTTTGGGTTTATTATTGAAGCCCTTGATCTTACTCTGCTCCAGTGACTTCTCCCAGATCTGCTGGTTGTAGGCTCCAATCTTGTTCTGGTACCATGAGATGGCATCCCTACTGCTGGTGGCCATTGGGCTGGACTGCAGGAGGCAGGTGCACTCTGCTGGGGCCAGCCACGATGACCTGCTTGGGGTAAGCAGCTACCACACCACCCTGCCTGGCTGCTCTTACCCTGAACTCAGCCCCACTGTAGCCTGGGGCCACTTGCTGCTGCCCTGAATGCTCCCTCAGGGGTGTGCTGTAACCAGAGATGGCAGCCCAACACCAGAATGTGCTGTGTTGCTCCTTGACAGTGCATTCTAATATTTGCATGTATGTGGAAACAATCCAAGGTTCTAATGGTGTGTGCTCCTTATGGAATGCACTGTATGCATGCCCTGTCCCCCATGATGCTGCGCCCCCAGGAGAATGAAAAATTTTAAGCAGACATCCCAAAAAGCTGAGCTGAAAATCTGCCAATGATTTTTTTTTTATTGGTGCCATTGATACAGATAAACACATCAAGATGCTCCACTGAACTGAAACCTTTGACTGGCATCAGTAGGCTTTTGACTGACTAATGATAAAAAAAAAAACAAACAACCAACTTCCCACCCCCAAACACCACTATAGCCCCTGCACTGACCTGAAATCTGTGACTGATATTAACAGGCTTGTGATTGACTAATAAGAATAATAAAAAACACCTCCCCCCCATCCCCAAACAGCACTATAGCCCCTTCACAAGATCATCCCACTGTACTGGGCCTTGGTGAAGCTGCAGCTGAAATACTGCATCCAATTCTGGGCTCCACAATTCAAGAAGGATGTGGAGAAGCTTGAGTGAGTCCAGACAGCCATGTGCATGATCAGAGGGCAAGAGAACGGGTCTCATATGATGAGAGGCTGAGAGCCATGAGACTCTTCAGCCTGGAACAGCGCAGGCTCAGGGGTTACCTGGTGGCAGCCTATAAGTATATAAGGGGTGTGCATCAGGACCTGGGGGAATGCTTGTTCACCAGAGCGCCCCAAGGGATGACAAGGTCCAATGATCACAAACTCCTCCGAGACTGTTTTAGGCTGGACATAAGGAAAAAGTGCTTTACTGTCTGAGCCCCCAAGGGCTGCAAGAGACTCCCTCCAGAAGTGGTAGAAGCACCTACTCTGGGCTCTTTTAAGAAACATTTGGACGCTTATCTTTCTGGGATCCTTTGATCCTAGCTGACTTCCTGCCCCTGGGGCAGGGGGTTGGACTTGATGATCTTCCAAGGTCCCTTCCAGCCCTAAAGTCTGAAATCTATGAAGATGCACAGTATACAACTACCATTAAAATCCAATTATAACAAACACTTGCCCATTTATTTTAAGCAGTGCCCAATGGTCAGGGAGGAATAGTAATTTTTCATTTAAATTTGTTGGGATCATAACCCCAGGACTCCCCTCTCCTAGCTGAGACATGATTTAGACCAGGGATTAGTATTCTATTATGAGCGGTGGCAGGGCTGCCAATTCCCCTGAACACTGAAGACCCTCCCCTTGTATTGCCCAAGCCTTCTGATGCCTCCTTCACCACATCTCACTGCTTCCGCCCTCTGTGCCACATGCAACCAATTCCCATCCCCACTGGCAGTTGGAAAAGGTAGATCCAGTTGCAAGATTAAGCAATGCCTGCTGTGGGGGATGACAGAAAGCAGCTGGGAGAGTTGTGGTACTGGGGCACTGCAGAGGTCTTTCGTGACACAGAGCAGGGTGTTACCTGTCAGCTCCATGTTCTTGGGGAACCCTGATACAGGACGCAGACTGTCCAACTCACAAAGACTCACCCCCCCAACCTAAACAGAAAACCTGAAGCAGAGACTGCAGTAAATTCTGGGATCAACGAAGCAGAGGAGCACTGCATGATGGGGAAGCTGTGTTCCAAATGCTAATCGACCCTTACACCCAGCTCAGCATGCATCAGACCAGTTCTAATCTGGATTTACAAAGGACTTCCCCCCCACCCCCAACACCCACACAACTTTAAGCAAAAGTAAGTTTAATAGGCTTCTCAAGCCGTACATTCCCTGGTCCCACTATGAGAGGCCTATATAAACTTAATTGGCTAAAACTCGGTTGCCGGGTTAGGGAATGCTGAGGCAATAGACCGAGTCAGAGGGGGTATGGGCAACATTTGAACAATGGCACAGGGTTCATCACAGCGTCCAGCCCACTGGAGCCCTGACCACAAGTGTTGTCATACTTTTCCCGAGACGACTGGTGGAAGTCCTCTCCACAACAGGTTATGAACACTCCAATAATTGCCTTAAGTCTGTTAAAAGACTATAGTAAGATCTAAAAAGTCATGCTAAGCTGAGGCTTGTTCACAGCAAGCAAAAATCCAAAAACCCGTTGTCAATTAAAAGGGTGTTTCTAAAAATGCCAAGAGAGATATCTGCTATCCATAAAAATGTCAAGCTGGCTCCAAGTAGGTGTTTTATTGAGTATCAATCAAGCTCCTGGGATGTTCCACTCAGATAACCCCTTGTCAATGAAGAGGTTGTTTCTGAAAACACCAAGAGAGATATCTGCTATCCATAAAAATGTCAAAACAATTTAATGTACAATATTGACAATGCTTGAAAGAAACTAAACTGAGGGTATAAAAATCTGTAAAAAGCAGCAGTGAGGGGTGCTGACACCACTCACTTTCTTCTGCAGAGGCTGCAGGAGAAAGATCATCTCCCTTCAAAGACCGTGCTGAAAACTTTAACCTGTCAGCTTTGCAACCCGAGTGTCTTGGACTGGTGAGATCCCAGCTCGCTCTCTCTCTCTCTTTTCTCTTCTCTCCCTCTAAGCATAGATTTCTGAACTTAAACTGTATTAGTTAAGCTTGAGCTAAGTTTCCCCAAATACTTAGTGAAACCAGGGTATACTGTGAGTGTTTGTTTTTCCTTTGCATGTCTATCACGACTAGTGTCAATATATATTTCATCTACTTAGCAATAAATAACTTTTATGGTCAAACTGGTGGTAACTGGGTATATTTCACCTTCTTTACTTCTCTTTCCCCACTTGCTCTGTAGCAACGCCCCTCTTACCTAAGCTAAAGATCCCTGTGAAGCCCAGAAGGGGCCTGCTCATCAAGAGACTAAAAGATTGGGACATGCTGAGTTCGAAACGCATAAGGGGATCCGCTTGTACAGGCTGATTGACCCAGTTTGGCTCAGACGTGCCCTAATGAACTGAACGCTGGCCCATGAGGGTATCATCTGGACACCCAGCCAGATTCAAAGGTATTCTGTTTAACTGTGTGCTTGTATCTGACTGTAGTTTATTGTTGCTTTGATGAACTGATTTTTGGCATATAAGGGAGTCAGCCTGTCCATGCTGATCAACCCAGCCAGGTCAGGCGTGTCATGTTAATCTGTGTGTGTTTGTGTGTATGACTGATTTGGGGACTGGAGGAACCCGGCCCCACTAAACTGAGTCCTGCTAGATAGCTCCATTGGGGGTGAGGGCTTGCAGAAGGGAAAAATACAGCTCCGTATAGAAACACAAGTAACACAAGCAGCACATTAATAGAATTACCAAGACCCTAGCCCTAATAAATGAGCATACCCCAAAGTAGCGGGCAAATCCGGTAACAAGGGAGAAGGGCTGATTTATCCCCTATGCCACCGTGGCCGAATCAGGCCTTCACAGGCCAGATACCATTATCCTGCAGGCCACATACGGCCTGCAGGCAGTAGGTTGCTAACCTTTGATTTAGACACATAGTTTTAAAATCACTCTTTCAGACCTAAATCATCTTGCAATTTGTTGTTGAACACTGGTACAACTTCAGAGAGAGGGCCTCCATCCAGATTCATTTATAGCCTGGTAGTTTGGGTTGAGATTTGACCACACCCTCCCCTGCTTCCCCTCTTGGACTGAGAAGACAACTTATCCTACCAGTTACAGCATTCATAGGGGACATGGGATATTTCATAAAAAAGTGGATACTGACACCGCTAGTGGCCATATCCTGACAGAAAAGAGTGCAGGCACTGCCTCAGAAGAGGTCAAGCTACAGATTCCAAGTGGACAGTGGCACCTCCATGCAGGTTCATACAGAGTGAAACAACTAATTTCCAGAGAGCAGCAAGGAGTTCAGACAGATCCCCTCACTAGGTTTAGCATTTTCTACTGGCTAGTTCCAGGCAGCTCTGTATTCTGCATTTAAGTTTTTTAATACAATGCAAAAGACAACAAACCAGTGAAATGGATTCACTTCATCCCCAAAGGTCAAGTCAATCTAACATGTATTTCAATTTATATTAGGTTTTCCTGATTTTCCTTTTTGAAGGCTGCAATAAAAAAAAAGCTTCTCCACATGATAACATTTCTTAGAAGTTGGTGAAGGCATCCATTGGAATTGATTAAAAGCAGGGGTGCTCAATCTCCAGCCCATGGACCAAATGCAGCCTGCAGAGCCTTGGAATCCAGCTCATGGGGCTACTGACAGGTTGGGAAATTTGGAGATGGGGGAACAGTGGCAGTTAATACTGTCACCCCTCCCACTGCCAAAATCCCAAGCCCTGTGGGGTAAGTTGGCCAGACCAGAGCCAGGCCATGCCCCCTTCCCTCCATGTGGCCGGTTTGGAGCCAGGCTATGCTCCCTTCCTGTCATGGGGCTGGGCCATGTCTCATCCCCATGTGGCTAGTTTGCGGCCAGGCCATGCCCCCTCCTTTCCCACCTCCAGCTCATGGGGCTGACCTATGTCCCCTTCCCTTCACTTGGCCAGGTTGGAGCTGTGCCCCATCCCCGGCAGGGCTGGGTCATGGCCCCTCCTCCCCATGGGCCCAATCCAAGCCCCTACCATGGCATAGCACAATAGAGCCCCAGGGGATCTGGCCTGTGGAGGAATCAGGTACTGCCCATCTGGTCTGCCAGCCATAAAGGTTGAGCACCATCAGTTTAAAAGCTTCCAGGGTTTCCAATCAGACATTTGGTGAACATTTTAGGTATATACTAGTATGGCTGTGGTGGTATTTTTAAAATGCATTTTAACCCCATGGATTCCCATTTTATTTTTTGGTTTTGTTCTTTGAACATTGTCTTCAATGACTTCTGCCACCCTATCAGTCACCAGGCACTGATAGGCATCTCTTACCCATAGCTTTTCTGGAAATAGAAATCCTAAGTAGTTGAGTAAACAACTTATTGCATTTGAAAAAGTTGTGGTTCATTCATACAGAACAAACTTCAGATGGTTTATCTATAAAGCCACAAAATCTTCATTTTTTCCAGTCAGCAAGGCTTTCTATAGAATTGGAGATTTGAAAGAGACCTCAAGGGTCATTTAGTCCAGCTCCTTGAATGAATGCAGGATGTGCTGTTCTCTAATTTTAATGATGAAATGTGTTGAGTGGGCTGAAACGGCCAACTGATCACAGAACAAACTGTATTCACTCATTGTTATGTCTCACTGCTCAGCAGGCATGGTATGATTTTCCCTCAGTAAATAAAGCAGGATTTTGGTAGAACTTTTTCAGTGCAAATTGAAGTTCGATTCTCTGAAAAGTAGTCTGAGTTTTGTTTACTTACGTGCAAAGTTAACACACTTAAGTATTTTGTATTTTCTCTGTGTTGTAGAAAACGTATTTATAGATAAGCTATGAAAAATGCAAGCTGACAAAATCATTATAGTAATTGCATTGGCTGTGTTTATTAATTTGTCACAATTAAGTCGATAAGAGTTTTAGTAACATCGTTATATTGCTTGATTACTTTTGAAAGTGATTATCTTAAGAACTCTATTTAATTGGAAGCCTCTCAATTTACAAGGTACATTAAACTCTCTGTAGCATTTTAAGATTATTCAACATATGCAGGTCAATCATCAGTAATCACTGTTTTATACAAATGTTCCATAAAAGACGATAGCATAGAACTGACAAAGAGGAACTCTAAAAGTATTTTAAATAATACAACTGAATTTCAATGGACATTTTAAGAATGACAGGATATCTTTAATACTGTACTTTTAACAAAGCTTTCCTGAAGTGTTTACAGTACTCAAATCTAAGTCAAGATAAAACAACAGTTCTCTAACGTAACACAGATGAAGAAATTTGTCATGACTGCTAAATCACTGAATTCCACTAACTGTACTCATGCCCAGTAGCACATTAATTTTCAGGGTAGAAAATTGCAATTAATTTTTTTAATATTATTATAGTGCTTTTCATTTGCCAGTTAATAAAAATGGATTGCAATCAATCACTGTTAATCCCATTACTAGAACAGAACTGCTCTAAGCAATTTCCATATAAAGACGTGTGTATTCAAGGTACTTTCTGTGTTACCTCCTCTCTGGGAGCTATGTTCTTTTTCTTTTTTTAGTATTTTAAAATGGTTGTTATAATAATGGAAATAAATGATAGATTATGCTGGGAGAAAAGTTACAGTAGACTTAATAATAAGGGACTCTTAAGAGTCTCATAGTGGTGAAAAAGAGCGACATACTATTTCAGCAATATTTCAAATGTATTTGGCATCTTTTTAATTTTAATTGTTTCGAATTATTAAAATTCACTAATAGGAATACATAAAATGACCTATCAATAGTTATAATCAGGAAACATTTTTCTTCTGCTAGTTATCATGTGCAGCGAGAAACAATTAAAATTATTCCACACCTGTCTGACCTTCACAGAGCATAAACCACAAGATTTACAGGAACAATTAACATGATATGGGTAGGAAATGTCTTTGTAGAGACTAATGGAATTTCAACAGTGTTTTGGACATTTTTTTTTAGAAAGATATTAAGGTGAACTGATAGTAACCACAAAAGGTTTACATAGGGCAGTCATTCTCAAGCAGTATGCTGCGTCCTACTCCTAGCGGAGGGGCTAGCAATCTTTTTCAAGCTGTGGGCCAGAACACTAGCCTCAGCCCAGTGTGGGCTGGGTGGCATTCGAGCCACGCAGTTGGGAGCTATGTTGGTACTGTTGTTGCTTCTCCTGGCAGCCCACTCCTCAGCTGTGGTGCAAGGGCAGCTTCCAACCAGAGGGAGCTGAGCAGGGTCTGAACAGATGGATGCTGCTTTCACACTGCTGCTGCTGTTATTCCTTGCCCCCAGCCTAACCCCTGCACAGCTCTGACTGGAATCTGCACTCACAGCATCACTTTGGGGAGGAGGGTGGTAAAACGTAGCAGTGGCACCAGTGTAGGCACAGCTTCCAGCTCTCCAGCTACTCTATCCCAGCCCCGGCATAGGCACAGGCAAAGCCCTGTGGTTCTCTGGGCCAAATGCAGTCCACAGGTTGACCCATGCTAGAGTATCTCTCATGTTACCAAGACAAAATTCCAGGGAAACGTACATCAGATAATCCTATACTGGGGAGGCAGGAAAGGAAACTTAAAAGACGACCACATCAAGAGTAAAAAAGAAAAGAAAACCATTCATCTTTTCTTCAAGTCTTCCGTAGCTGAAGAGGGATTAACTGTGTGCCAGTGGTAAGGAGCACAAGCTGTTATGTGTACTTAGTGTTATGTAAATGATATACTTTCTAGAATATGCTTATAATTTGTTTATCTCAAATGCCAGAAGCTTGAAATACTACTTGACTGCTATATTCAGAACCTCAAAGGATCAGTTTAGCACATGATGACGTATTAGGGAAATCAGAAACTGGTTTTTTAATAATGGTACTTCAACAATTAGAGGGCCAATTTTGTGCTTCATATTGAGACAAACATATCCAAACAGATATAGTAGAGAAGACAATCACACAGATGATATAAAGCATTGAAAACCTGACCTGTGATGAATAGCTATATTCATCCGTAACAAAATATCACATTATATACCAGGAAAAACTTTTTAAACCATAAGGGTGGTAGAACACTAAAACAAGGGACATAAGGGAGACTGTGGAATCCCCTTCTTGGAAGTTTTTAAAGTAGATTAAAAAAATAGTTGCCAGGGATAGCCTTGATTTGTGAGTTTTGCCAGAATGGACTAGCTGACCTCTTGTTATCTTGTCTGGTTTTTCTATAATCTCCTGACGAAGGAACATAGGAAGGATCACAGATTTGTGTATTAAGAAAAAACGGAATAGAAAAACTAGTCAGCCTAAAAGTATGAGATGTATGCTTGGAAATATCCTGATGTTCCCATTTTTACTTGCATACAACATGCATCTTTTTACTAGCTGCTGGGAACTGGGATGTGCATTTTAAGTTACCAAATATGGCAGCTTCTGCTGCATGAACCTCTACCAGGAAAATGAGAAAAGTAAGGCTGTGTGTGCTGAACAGGGGCTTCATAGCTGATGGCTACAAACATTTTCCCTTTCAGACGTTCATGCTGTAGAAGCCAGACAGGCACTGTTGGCTGTCCACCCAGCTTGTCTCAAGAAGAGAAGAGGGGTCAGGCATTTTTGGCTGAGCCAGCAGCACCTGCAGTGTTCTGCAGCTAGAAGTTTAACAGACCAGCCACAAGATTTTGCTCTTTCCCAACTGCATATTCCATGGGGAAAATACAGTTCTGACCTTATTTTCAAGGAAACGTGTATTTTTCTTCATTCTGCCCTTCAAAGACAAGTTATGTATGTAATCTGCAGGCATGATATATGCAAGATAATACGGTAATTTGCATAGGTCATAAAAGTTGTGGGCACTCTGTAGTTTTTAATGGAACCATGGAAATTACAGGAGAAGCAGACCATGGAACTGGAAACTAAGATGTGCCTAGCTGTGCCCATTATACAGATACTTACAGTGAAGTGGGGGACGGGAAGAGACAATCTTTTACAAACAGGAAGACATTTCTTCCTTCAGAGTTGGAATAGATGGCAAAGTTTCTTCAGCCAGAGTAAACATTAATTAGAATAGGTTAGAAATGAGCCAAAGAACGGCAGCCTTAGGGAAGTGTATATATTAGAAAAGTAACATGGGAGCAAAAGACAAAGATGGACTGCATTTACTGGTCATATTCACATTGTGAAAGATAAAACTAAGAGCCAATGGAAGATTACAGAAGCCTATAATAAAAATATGGCATTAGCAATGCCAGCTTGAAACTTTAAATCTTTAATTAAGAAATTGACATAATCTTGGTTTAGGCGAAGGAGAAAGTCTGGACTTCAAACTCCCTGTTTTTATGCGAGAAGTAATGTATTCTTCCTATAAATATAAGGTAGGATAAGATGCAGGACCACAGCCAGTTATGCTATAATTAAAATAGAATGCTTATTACATCAAGTAACACACCTTTCTGACAGAATAAGTGGTATAATATGAAAATCTATAGGACAGCATTCAATAATGCGGACATTGATATCTTTATTAAATGAAAAGAATTAATTCAGAGTTGTGGAAGTATGGTTGTTGACATGAGCACCTGGAAACAAATAATTCCCAGAATCCAAATGAATCATCAAAAAGCTAATCATCTTAAAAGCAGAGTCCTTTGCTGAATTATTGAAGATTCTGATAAGAAAGGAAACATCACTAAGCCTAGTAATTACACATCTTATAAAAATTATAGATTCTGAAATCCAAACTTTGTGGCAATAGTGAGCTTAATATGTTGCTGTGATTAACTGTTTGATTGCTAGGGAAAAAATAACCTATATTTTGACCTGTTTCTTAAGGAAAGCAAGTCTAAAAATCAGAGCAAAGGCAATTCAAAAAGTTAAACTGCAAAATGCTAAAACTGACTGCTTTTTTAATTTATTTTTTAAAATTTTGTTTAAGCAGACTTTTCACAGGTTTAAACAGAACAAAGAATTATCACCACTAACTGTCCCGAAATTTATGGATGATCCATAAACAGCCTAAATATGCTTGTCTGTGAAGTCTATAAGAAAAATTAAGCCATTGGTAAAAAGCAGGAATGCTAAACTTGTTTCAAGACTATGTTGGAATAAAGCTAAGTACAGGCATCTATGCTGGATAGGGTCCCTATTGTGTCAGTATCGAAGAGGAATTATAAAAGTCTAGGCAGCAACAGGAGAATGTATTAAAGTTTAACATAGAAAGATATTATTTGGTTTCTTCACAGGATAACTGATGTGAAGAATTTTCTGCTGCTGAAGACATAGGAAGACAGAAGCATGCACCCTCAGGTAAGATGCTGAAGAGTGGGCATGGTTAAATTGCCAGTCTGACTTGATTTTGGAGACTCCCACTGCTACTGCACAGGCTTTCTGGATCCAGCAGCTGCTGCTATTGCATGGGCTCCTAGGTGCCACCATTGTGGCACATACTTTAAATCTACATTCATGAGTGGTATACTGCTTCCTTGCCCTGCCCGTTACGCTGCTGTAGTAAGAATCCATTTTCTCAGTTACATTGGAGAATTGCTTGTTTGTTTAATGATAATTCATGTTCATTCACAGGTTTAAACAATTAAAGTGAGGCTTTTTCACCCATTTGATGGGGGGTGGGGGTGGGGCGGGAAGCTTCACCTCTGAGTACTGTTCTGAGGCCAGAGCAGGGCTGAGGTAGTTTGTGCAGCAAAGAAGGAGGCAAGTGGCAGGGGAGAGTGTGGGAGAGACTGTGCAGGGAGGAGGGGGGAAGGAGGGGGACAGTGTAGTGCAAGGGAGGGTGGGGGAGAGATCATGTAGAGCCTGGGGAAATCATGGTGCATGGAGGGGAATGTGGGGGAGACCATGTGGTGCAAGGGCAGGGGCAACTATGCAGAGACTGGAAAGTGGCAAGGGAGCTGCTGTGACTCCAGCTTTGGTCCAGGCCCAGGGATGGAGCTGCCACTACTGCTGCTGTCTGGTTGAAGCCAGAGTCACCACGGGCTACAGCCAGAACTACCACATAGGGTAAGCAGCACTTGGGGGGTGGGGAGGGAGGCAGATACAACAGGGGAAAAGGCAGCAGTGACTGCAAAGGGCCAGGGCAGCAGGTAGAAGGGGGAAAGAACTGAGGAAGGACAAGTGGTGGGGAGGGGGAGGGGAATGGGACAGGCAGCAAAGAGGCATGCCCTGGAGGGCACAGGTTTTCAGGCAAAAGCAGAGGTCAAGCTGCCTGCTTCACTGCTGCTACTTCCCCTGCCACAGTGGTGGTGTCCTTTTCTCCCCAGCACCACCTGGGGTGACAAGGAACAATGGTAATAAGCTAATGGAATATGGTTAGGTTAGAGATCAGAAGGCAATATTTTACCGTTAGGGTGGCTAATATCTGGAACCAGCTTCCCAGGGAAGTGGTCCTTGCCCCATACCTTGGGCAAATTCAAGAGGAGGTTGGATGATAATCTGTCTGGGGTCTTGTAAACCCGGCATTCATTCCTGCCTGTGGCAGGGGGTCAGGCTAGATGATCTGTTCAGGTCCCTCCTGACCCTAGCTACTACGAAACTATGCCAAGATGCAGGAGATTAGTTGCTTTTCAGAAGGCCAGATTCTATTCCACCTAGTAGATGTCCGAGTGATATTTTGGCATGTAAGCGCAAACCCATTCTAACCTGTTCAAGTCCCTGAAAACCCATTAATACAGAAGGTGGGTGGGATTCTTGCTGTTTTTTGTGACTCAGTCTTAAGTTTAACATTATAAAAGTAGACACATTGATAGTTTTTCAAGGACTCAAGCAAGATGGAACAAGATTATACTTGGACACTTAATAGATGGAATGGTATCTAGTCCCCAAAGTCTAGTGTTGCATTGCATCAATTTTGTAATCCAGTCAAATGTAAGCTGGTCTTTCTGCTACAGCGAGATCCTCACAGCACCCACAGTTAAAGACATGTAGAGCATTTTTATTACTGCTCTTGCATCAGTGAAGCATTTATTATATCCCCTCCTCAAACACAAGAAAGCAAACAAGTAAACATTTTTCTCCTTGAAAACTGCAAACCAACCAGATTGAGAAGGTCCAATATAAACACAGGAACTTTCATATGATCAGCTATCACAAAGAGCAGAAAACGAGGAGGTTTGGTTCTCACCCCACTGTCGTATATATTAGTTCTATTTCCATTAGAGATGCTCTACAATCAATCTGAAGAATAATTTCCTTTAAAACCATAGCTACCAGTTTTATTTTGAAAGTTCTTCTAGATAACTAGAGTTAATACAGCTCAACCCTTGCAAACAATATTTGATTTATTTGATTCTAAACTGGATGGTGTTTCATCAGCAGAAAGTTCTAAATAAGTCATTCCGACTGAACCTCTGGAAGTTGTTTGTGATAAGCTGGCCGAGTCACAAGGACGAATTGAAAGCATGAAATCACTAAACAGAAGCACCGATAAAAAACAATGTAATGTTATCTAGAAAATGTGAGCCTTTGGAAATTTTTTCAAAACCATGCAATATTCATATTTTAGGCATTCCTGATAATGCAAAGGGAACTGAACTGAAAGATAAGGTTTAATGAATAATTTACTCCAGTAGTTCCAAAAACCCTCAAAATTTCAGCACCCTTATCATCCATATTTTGCCTGGAAAGGCGCAGGGTGTGGTGTGATGCAGTAATCCATGAACCATCCTTGCAGGCCAGTGATATACAGAATATAGTAATTAATGAAAATCAAAACTATCCTGCTATAAAACCAGTAATTACTGATACAAAGATGTTGACATTGCACAAACTGCATAAAAAATTATATTTCTGTAACTCTCTTCCTAAAGTGATGCAAATGAGTTATGAGATTAACCAGCTTACTTGTAGATGGACCACCATTCTGCACCTCCTTTGCTCTTGCAGTTCATGGAATGCATTTTAGCCAGCATTAAAATGTAAGAAGTCAGACAATTCTCTACTGGGACCAGGCACCAGTCTCACAGCGTGTTCTCAAACAGGGACAACACCTTTGGTGGAGTAAAACTTACCACTTGTAAGTACTTACTTTTATTAACAAATTACTACAACATTTGATAGAACCCCTCCCCACTCCCTCAGGCTTGTTTTTTCTGAAAACTCCTGTTTCAAAGTTGCTCACTAATATGTTGCATCATCTTCTTCCAAAATGTACCACCCTCTTTCCTTACAACTATTGGCAAATGATTCACTTGCAACACAGCCAACACAACAAATATTACAGTCCCTAACCAGACTGAAGCTTGCTAACAAGGTGGGTGTAAAAAGGTGAGTGGTGTCTGTCCAAAATACACTTCCAGGTTCTACTAATATGAATGATAGTATTTAGCTCATCTTTAACCTTCACCATATGCTTTGGGCTTAACTATTTTTACCCAGACTTTTAAGATGTATTTAACATATGACAATGCAATTCTTATATTTTATAAATGGATAAAAGCTATCCAGGACATAAAAAAGTCATTCTGAGAAGGAATAACTCAGTGGATTAGCAGTAATCCTATAAACTAAGAGGTAGGAGTTCCATGCACATATAACTGTTTCCCTTGAACCCACAGAGGTGATGACAGTTGGGTAATCTGGGGTTCTGGCAAGAGGGGGCTTTAATGGCACCCCACTCATAGTCAGGCATCAGGGCCTCAATGAAGGGGCAGCTTTGCTCATACTGTATTGCAACTGGGTAGTGGGAAAAAATGGTAGCAATGGTCAGGTCCTACCACCCCCTCACGTCTAACCTGAGCTGAGTCATTTGAGCCACCCGATAGAAAACATTGCCAGCTGACCCACAAGACAAAGATAATACCTGAAGAAGGGCTATATAAAACAAAGTCTTGACAATGATTTCTTCAAATCCCAAAGAGCAGTCCATCATTCTACCACTGTGATTTGTTCATTAACAATATTTTGGGATATGATGAAGAAAGATTCAGCAGTAGCTATTCGATATTGGTACTAAAATAAGCAAATGAGTCAGAAGAGGAGTTTCATACTTGTCAGCATAGTAGAAGTGAAAAACAGATGTCCAATTTGAACTCAAGATTGGGAACAACAAGGGTATCAGGTATAAGAAATATGACTGAGAAATCTCAAGAAAGAAAAAAGGAAGCCTAGTCCTAAATAACTAAAACACCTCAACTACTGAACTATACACCAGAAACAGAGAAGTTCAAGGCAAAAGCAAAAATAACCAAGAAACTGACTTACAGTTTGTCTGTCTTCCTGCTTAAGGTAGATAATAAAAATGTTCAAAAGGTCATTAAGATATCAGGGAAGAGAGGGAATAAAGGCAAGACAGGGAGACCACATTACTTATATAAGTAACAGATATAAGAGAAAGAGCACAGAACTTCTGGTAGATGAATTCTGATATCAAAATACATACCCCTCGAAGCCAGAAAAAGAATAGGACTTTCTAAGAATACTGAAGCATTAGTACAAGAGAAGCAGAGAGCGAAGTGCTTTATTATTCAAATCACTGCTAGAAAAAATAAATAAATAAAAAATCAGACAACTAGCTCATCTATCCATGAAAAACAGTAATTCAGAAGAAAAGGGTCAACTCTTACAAAGTAGTTTGAGTGCTTTTCCAGTTTAAAATAAATCCAAGTAATATCAGGAAAAATTCAGACATGCTAAATATGACATCATTGGTAAAATTCCATAAAAGCTTTACTGCAACATATTTTAAGCAGAAGTAACAAGGTTTGTTTGTAAAACAGATCTGGTTCTTCCATAATAAGTCTATACACAGACACAGACACCTAGACATTCAGGAGAAACAATCATGACAGCCAGGTATTTTGTAGGAAGACAAAAAAAGTACAGTTTAAATTGGTAGAGTTCAAAGACAACTCCACGTAAAAGTATAAAGATTTTACCACTACTAGTAGTTAGATTTATATCCTGCCCTATGTAGAAAGTCTCAGGATAGGGTTATAATAACAGACAAATAACCCCCAAGTTAAGAAATAACAAGCAAGATTAAAGGGAGCCAGAAATTAGAAGATGAAGTGTCACAGTTTACACTTGCCTGAAGACACTTCTCTGCAAACAAAATCTTTATCATGGATTACTTCTTTTTTTTTTTTTTTTTTTTTTTTTTTTTAAATACAACACCTGTTTACAAGGGACTCTACAGTACCAATAAGAAGGTAAGTCTTCTACCCTGGAGAATTTGCAATGAAAGATCATGTTTCAAAACTGCCTGATCATACTTGCTGTTTGTATTTTTAATGTGACCATAGCACTGGAGGGTAAATACTTATGGCACATTTTAAGGAAGCTTGTTAGTCCTGGTTCTGAGCTTGACTGAGTCAGATTCTACAAGAATCAGATCCAGAGGCCAGAGCCCAGCTGTACATTAAGTAAAAGCTGAGAGGCCTAGGTCAGTTTGGATAGATATCAAGCAGATCCTTACATTGATACTGGACTTACAGGCAGCCAGACTTAATCAAGTAGACCAGGAGTGTCAATCTTACCTGGGCTCTGAGATTGGATCTAAACCATGAGGCTCCATCCAAGCCAGATCTGTGTAGCTGGCAGCTGCGGCATAACTGGCAATGGTGGTGGTATGACCAAATGGCAGTAAGCCAGGAAAGCAGGGCAGCCCTCACTTGCTTTCCTGCTACTGATGGCCATGTTCAGCAAGGCTCTACACCCAAATTCTTGTAACAGGCCCATGTCTCCCCTGACCATGACTTCAACTTCTGGTAGCTGGACAGGTCAGATGAGATGGCTCTGCAGACCAGATTTGGTCTGTGGACTGTATCTTCGACACCCCTGAACCAGACCAAGCCCATTAGCTGGCATTTGAAGAAGCCCTCCTATCTGTAGGACAAACCCATAAATCCATGCTAGACACCCTAAAGCTGTGATATCAAACATACAGCCTGCAGGCAGGACCTGGCCTGCAAAGGTAGGTCATCTTGTCTGCAGGGCCTGTTTCCATGGCTGCTGAAGCCTCTGCGGCAGCAGTGTTAATCCCTGCGGCTGCCAAAACTGCTGTTTCGTCACACCTTCAGAACTTGAACTCAGGGAGTTGACATTGCTCACCTTTCCGCAACCCTTCTTCCCACTCCCAACTGAAACCAGGCATTTTGTCATCCCCGATAACTGAAAGCAGCAGCAGGGGAAAGGGGTGGAGATAGGGCCGGAGAGTGGCAGCAGTGGGTTCTGGAGGCTTGCCAAAATAACAGCTCCAGCAGCAGTGGGGAGCAACACCGCTGCTCACAGGCTGTCCAGCTCATAGAAACCCTGTGGCCAGGAGTCGGCCTGTGGGGCCAAATTAGTTTGACACCCCGTGCCCTAAAGGAATACTGAACCAAGCACTATGCCCAGCCCATGCCCCTTCCGGTCAGTAAATAACCACCATGTGCAAGTGGTGCCACTTATGATCACTCATTTATGGAGAATCTTCCCTAATTCAAACACAATAGCAGCAGTGGACCCACTGTGCATACATCAGTTCTGCCTAATTACCACCTACTGTTAAACCTTCTATTCTTGAAAAAGCTCAGAGACCTGGTAAAACTTGCTTGGACAGCAAGCCATCAATATGTAGATAACACAGCCCTATTTATCCTTCAGCACATGCAACCACAATCAGGTTGCCAAGTGCCACAGTGAAATTGAATCATGGATGAAGAACAACTCAGGGGCAGTTGGAGACCAGGGCTGTCCCAGGGGCAGGGGGGAGGGTGTGAATTGAGGCTGCAGAGACAGTCAATCAGAGCATGCATAAAGCGTTACAGACAGACAGACAGACATTCTAAGGCTTTTATAATGTAATAGAATACTAGGGAGTAACAGTAAATATAACCGTATGATCCTAGGAAGTGAATCTAGCCCATGCCTGGGAGGAAGACAAAACCCCACAACAGTCTTAGCCAATCTGACCTAGGAAAAAATATTTCTGGACTCCAAGTCTGCCAAATATTTTGATCCTAAGCACAAAAGTCAAACCTGAGAGCCAGGAAACTGAAAATCTTTAGTGTTCCTAGTAACATCAGGTCACTGAATCCCATTCCCGTCTCCAGCTGCGGCCAATACAGTTCTAACATAGTTGTGCAAGAGTACTGATGTGGGCAGCTGGTGAGGGGAAAAATAACTGACAAGAAAAAGAAAGGTATGTTCCTGTGTGTTCATTCAACTGTTTAAGTAGCATTCACATGAAGTTCTCCATTTAGGAGTTCTCAATTTTTATCTTATTAACTTCTCGGAAAATTAAAATTGCCTAGTAAATTGTAATTTGAGAATATTCAGTACGATTGGGTGGCTGTTTATTGGTGAGATGATTTGACACCAGACCAGCTCACAGGGAAGACAAAGGCTTGGCATCCTTGTTGGCTGTTTCTATTGAGAGTTAAAGGACTGAATGGAGTGGGGTGACTGAATTACCTTTTTGTTCTGAAATGTTCTCTTTAGAACAAAAGTTTGGGAAATATTAGAGGGACAGTGAACCTGGAAAAACTTAGGACTGTGCCTATGTTTATACCCATTCTGTGAATAAAAACAGGACTTCAGCCTGAATGTATATAGATTCACTCCCTTTTTTTTACTATTATCACAAAAATTAATTATTTTACCTTTTAATATTAAGCAATGCCCAAGGTATTCCAGTGGGAGTGTTAAATGCTGGAAGCAATTTCTCTCCAAGTTCCACTGCTTTTTTGCGAAATATCTGAAAAATAAAAACAAGCATAATGTTGGACAATATACAGTATCACCAAGAAATTAATCCTGCTGTTGATATTGCTGTTTGGTTGCATTTTACAAATCATTCAAGCGTACTGTAGCATCCTGGGGTATGTGCAGATACTAAAGAAAAGGGGGGAAAAAAAGGACTGTATAGAACAAACCCAGTTTGCTCTTACACCAAGATATCCTGGTTTTATTTTGGTATAAAAGGCAAGCAGGCACATGGTATACCACCCTACATTGCTAAAAGTTAATCTTTTCTGTTAAAAGTTAACTTTCGGAAAGTCATGATTAACTAGTCAGTTATGCATTCCATGCCACCAGCCCTAGTCTCTCTCATCCTGGAAGTAGTAGTTTGTTCAAGGAAAATAAGCTACTCCCAGTTCCAGCTGGAATAGCCTGTAATGTTGGCAGCTACCTTGGGAGAGCTGGTCATCTGTCTGTTTTGGCCCCTCGTGTAACTTACATTCGTGTACAAAAACAGATGTAAGTTACAATGATGTGAATGTGTTGCGTTTACCTCTTCAGTTGCAAGGAAAGTACACCTAGCTTTCTACTCATAAGATGGAGAAGTCTGACCTTCATAAGTGGGAATGCAGGGCCTAGCATAAGGAACTTTTATGCTTATATTAAACATTTTAAGGATTTTATGCCTACATAGAAGGATCCAGGAAATATGGTTTGTTCTTTCCAATAGCCACTACTTAGCTGCAGTTGGACTAAACTACCTTTTCAAGATTTCCTTCCACTGTTTTATAACTCTTCAAAAACAGAGCATTTTAATTAATGGAAAACCATTCCAATTTAAATACAGAAACCTATTTAAGAGTTACAATATTGCTATGTGTAAGCTCTGAATCACACCAGAATCTGTATGATATATGGGAAGTTATTATCCCACATGTAGTAATATGAAATACACTTTGTCATTTTTTTTTCATATAACAGTGTCTCCTTGAAACTCAATTTCTCTCACAAATATATTTACAATGGAATTTTTTAGGCATCAGTATTGTTTGATATACATCACACAATATAAATATGCATTTTAGACCAAATTTTATTACACGCAGGCAACTTCTGTATATACTCATGAGTGAGCGAGCAACAATGTCCGCCAGAGAAGGGAGAAACAGGTTTACTGTATTTACTCAAATCTAAGATGAGGTTCCCCCCCCCCAGTCAACATGGGGGGGGGAAGACCCTTGTCTTAGATTTGTGTACAAAATAGAGTGGGGGCAGGTAGCTGCCATATTTCTGACAGCCTCCTGCTTCTCCTCTGCAACTTTTGGGCTCCGACAGACATGTAGGGAGCCTGCTCCGATGCACTAGAAATCCAGTGTGTTGGAGCAGTTGGATTACAGAAATTGATGTGCTATGGCAGCTTTCCGAGTTGGGTTTATCAGTATCCCCATGCTGAAAAAATGGCGGTGGGGCACTTTGAAATAAAACACATTTGATGAGCTTTAATTTATGTTTATACCCATTCGGTGAATAAAGACAGGACTTCAGCCTAAATGTAAATTAGAGGGACATAGCTCCACTGCCAGTTTTTCAGCATGGGGATGCTCGGGGATGCTGATACATGCCACGTGTGGGCACTTTTAATTAGCTCAGCTTGCTAATTAAAGCACCCAGCGCTGCGTCCCAGAGCATGTGTAAAAATGCCCTCCGTGTCTGTTCCCCTCCTCCCCCACCCTTTTCTGTCATAAGCAGCTCACAGCCAGGTCGGGCTTGATTTCATCCCAGGAACAGAATATATGGAAATCCGGTCTCCTGCCCTGTCAATGAGCAGCACCAAGACCACTGCAAGGCTTGGCAAGAGCTGAGCTTCCACATGCTGTGCTCCAGGGGTGGAACAGAGCCTAAGCAGAGCAGTGTCTGACAATAACAGGAAGGAAGGGGGTGGGAAACAGGCAGAGACTGTGGGGAGCAGGGGTGGAGGGAAGAGGCAGAGACTGTGGGGATCGTAGGAACACTGCTGGGGGAAAAAGTGGGGGAAAAAAAGAACAAAGGGGCCACCTGATCCCCCAACTACTGCTTTCCCTGCTGTAGCAGTTGGAGAGGGACAAAATTAAGATAACCCTCCAATAATTAGATTCTATACCTGGAAAAATTGTAACAAAATTTATAAATTTTCCATATATGGAATCTTTTTATTGGGAGGTCTTCTTATATTCAGGGTCAACTTAGATTCTTCAAGTAAATTGAATTTATCTTTGCACAAATAAAAAGTACTTTGAAAACACTGTACTTCACAGAAGCCATTTTGAATAAACTCCTCCATTATTTGCACATATTTAATCAGAGGACCTTAATATTCTGAGACTACAGGTCAGCAACCAAATTAATCAGGTTCCTGCCATCATCCAAATCCTACACATTTTTGTGACTGCAACAATGCTGGAACTGAAATCCAAAAGACACGTGCCTGATTCTGAAAGGGGCCTACTGGCTTGAGCCTTGTACTGGGGCAAGTTTATAGGTGCAACAGAAAAGTGTGAGCTGGCAGCTCCTTCCTCTCTAACTCATTATCTTACACTGGGTGATGGCTGAAGATACTGAGGAGTGATCTGAATAGGTGAGGGCTAGGATCAAATCAGATTTAACAGAGATTCAGCACTGGGAGAAAATAAATCAGGCTGTCTGCAGACATTAAGCACCCCTCAACCCACCCAAAATCCCCCAAAGCAAAAACCTGATGCTTTACTTTAAACTTGGTATGCTCCTGCGCCAAGCCCAGCGCATGACCAGAAGAGGCAACGCATTATCTGGAATTGGCTCACCTGATGTCTGTATAGATTGGGTGCTTTAATGGGGCTTTTTGTTGCTTTTAGATATTTAAATCAGTTATTAGATAAAAGCGTCAAAGAGCCCCACTGAAGTGCCCAATCTATACAAATGCTGCAGAGCTGAGTTGAAGTAATGCATTTTTTAATTTTTTTCTACCTGTAATAGGGTTAACCCTGTAGCTGTAGAAGAACAAGGCTGATTAGGGGACACTTTCTACCACCCCTGCTCTTCCTGGGCAGTCTCCAGGCCCCTGCCAGGTATGCCTCTGTGCCATACTAGGAAAAACTCTGTTAGCCCCCTCTATTCTTTTTTTATCCCCCTTCATTCTGACTTTCCAAAATAAGGCAAATGTCTTTTTTTGAGGCATGTGACACCACATACATACAGTATACTAATACTGTGATCACAGGACTAGCAGCTGTCCAAGTTGTGTGTCATTCCAGTTGTTTGTATTGTGTAGAGTACTGCCTAGTACTCCCTTTTTCCCTGGCTACCTCCAGACGACCTCTTTGTCCAGGAACATAAGTTAGGCAGTTTGTGTGACCAGTCCCTATCTAAACACCTGTGGGCCAGCAGTAGGGCATTTCACAGGGGACCCCACTGAATTTGAAATCTATGTTACCTGAAGATCCAACAGAGACCAAATCAGCTGTTCTTCAGCTGACTGTAAAGCTGTATCTTTCTATACACTTTTGGCTGTGGACAGAATTCAAGGTTGAAGATACTTTGACAAGAGCATGATGCAGAGATGTGTTTTGGGACAACAAAAGAGCTGAATTTCATGAAGACAAACTTACGTTCAACTGTGGTACAGAATACAGGACCAAGACCATGACTATAACTGCTGTAACATTATGCGGTTGTATTAATCTTTGATTATTAAACAGTTTACATGCAAACTAATCAAGTGATATATGACACCAATTTATTTCTGGACAAAATATAGTCACTTTAACATCCAAATTCAAATATTTTAATGCAGCAAAGCTTTAACTCCAAATCACTCACAGCTCTTTTTTTTTTAAATAATAAAAGCTATGTTTTTTCCCCTTCTTGTTATATTTATTCGCTAATATACTTTAGTTTCCTTGAAATGGATTTTGTCTTCTTCAGAGAGTTAAAAGTTGTTAGCCAAAGCTAATGGTTCTAACAGAATATTGAGAAAATACTTTTTCACTTATGGATACGAGAGAAAAACAGCAAATGATTCACGTTAAATACAGAAATCCTGAACAAATATCACATTACTTTCAAAACACAAAAAGAGGGGAAAAGTAATTAGAAAAATGGCATCAGAATATTTTGAGATAAAGTCTTTAAAACGAGTCTCGAGCACAAAAATCCATGCTTACCACCTGCAATAAAATTCATACATTACTAATAATGCACACAATACTTTATTTTCCCCTCACTGAAATTCAACAGTTTGAACCAGAATGAAGAAACTATAGTCTTTCCTCAACTTATCTACAATGCTAAATTTAACATGACTACACTACTGACCGCCAGGTTACCATCTAATGAGTAAAACTCTTCCAACAACTGTGAAGCATATGGTAATGCTATGTGAATGTCTGAACAGAATGAAATGAAATGTGATGTGGCTGACTCACCGTCCATGAACAAGAAAAAAAAAGCTAATAGCTGAAATCACTTTTTATTCATTTGACTGATAGCTTTAATACAATTCAGCAATACTGCTTAAGAGAAACTGTTCTTAGCTGTAATTAGTTAGCTCAGTCTACATCAATCAGCATATTTTTCTTTTGCAGACCATAAACTTACTAATGGTGTGCAAGAAATAAATGCTATAACAGGGGACCACGAGGTATTTGCTTTAGTAAAGCCAAAAAAAGGGAAACAGATACTTTTCTTTTTAAAGATGCCCCTACCTCTGACTTACTGATCTGGATTTTAACCACTGTTTACCAAGTCCTTATCTCTGTTTCTCACAAGAAAGTTTATACTAGAATCTCCCACCAACTCCTTGTCCCCTCACTTAGAAAGCTTTACAAGAATATTTGTTGGCAAGTAAACATACGTTGTCCATAACACTCAGGCATGATGCATGTGATAAGAACAGATGTGGATGTGGAACACCACAAAGGATGTGGAACACCAAAATAAAAATGAAACTAAATCTAATTCAGAATTATGCAAGTACTGTTGCTTCACTAACTAAAACACAGCAAAAATTACATACGTCAAGGGGAAAAAAAAAAAAAGCTTAGAGCAAGTTTTCTATTGTCGTGGTTAAAGAGAAGTCCGAAGAGCTCTTTAAAGCTAGAAACATCAATCTTCCTGCCCCCAATTTCCTTCCTCTTTCCTCTCTTATATCTCTGCCACCATCAACAACCCCACCATTCTCCCATTCAGGCTTGTAATCTAGGTATACTTAGCAGCCTTGCCTCTAGAAGGCTATCTTCAGGCTATGTCTATGACTTGCCCCTTATACCTAGGGTGACCATGTCCCAGATTGGTTGGGACAATCCTGGATTTCATAGACTGAGCATCCTGGCCATTGGAGAAAACAGAAGCAAAAATCCTGAATTGGCAGGAACCTGCCTGCATGTGCCCAGCTCCTGACTGACTAGTGGGCAAGTGACTCCCAGCTCACAGCCCAGTGAAGTCAGGACCAGGGAGCAGCTACTGCCACCACCTGAAGCCCAGGTGAGGACAGGACTTACTGGGAAGGGGTGGGTGCAGCTTAGACCCCTGCCCTGAGAGAAGCAAGGGTCCTTCCCCACAACCTGGCTGCTAGGAACACGTGTTTAGGGGGGCAACTCCAGGCTCTGCCCTGGCACTGTACCCTGTTCAGCTGCTGGAGACAGGGGGAGGTGTTATGTAGCCATGCAGCCAGGAGGGCACTGCACAGGGGCTGCTCCCAGCTGGGTCCAGCCTCTACATGCAGAGGATGGAGCCTGGCTAGAGGCCTCTAATCTCTTAGCTTGCCCTGCCCTGATCCTGGGAGCTGTAGGGTCAGGGTGCGCGTGTATGCGCATGGGCACATGTGTAAATGACCCCTGGTGCACTCCATCCCAGATTTCCCTAAAATTATGGTCACCCTACTTATACTTCTATAACACTTCTGGTTTTCTGCCTGTCAACAGTCTAATAAAAGTCATCATCTTCTCACATGTGAGTTATGATCAACTTCATGGCTTTGAGGCCAGATATCACGTAGTCCCAAATGCATTCAAAACACTACTTACTAGTATCATCCCTCTGACTTAGTTTTGTCCAACTCACCACTTTTTGCATCTCTCTGCTGACTCTCACTTGTTTAATGCATTAAACAACTCTTTGCTTTTAAAGATACGTCACTCTTCATCCTGCTCCATCTACTAGGTCTTCTAATTTTCTAAGCCGGGGTGGGCAAAACAGCAGATATGGCCAGCAGCTGGACTCCATTTCCCAGGAGCTTGTGCCCATGTCACTGCAGCTGGTTTCTGTGGAGACCCCAGGAGCAGTGGGGCCATAGGGGCCAGGGTTTCCACAGAGACCAGCCCTAGCAGTGCTGGCAGGGCACATGCCTGGGCAGGGAGCCACTCTGAGGCTGGGATCTTGCAGTGGTGACAGCGTGGTCCAGGGCTGGAGCAGAGCTGCAATCCATTGCCTGCACACCCCTGCCATCAAATAGGCAAAAAGCCTTGCTGAAGTGCCTGCTCTAGGCAGATACTGTGGAGCTGGGTTGCACTCCCTGGTGCTGCCTCTTCCAGTAAAGCATACTCTCCCCTCTCCCCCACAATCTGTCAGCAGCCACAGTGCCTCAAAATTTTAATTACATAAGAATGTAAGACCATGGGTCCATCTTGCCTAGAACCCTGTGTCACATGATGGAGGAGTGAGAGGATGCTGAAAGGGAGAACGAGGAGGGCATGACCAGGTTTTTTCTACTGTTCCCCTCCCACTTGCAGCCTCCAGTGTTTAGGGTCTAGGAAATTCTGATTCAGTGGCTGTACCCCTAACTCCCATGCTCAATTCTGTTTCCTTCCCTGTATGAAGACTTGTTGACACTACTACCAAAAAAAGATAAGGCAAATAACTATGTTTACATAGTTGGCATTCATACCATTAGCGTACAGTAATTTCTACAGTAATTTGCCTATCCATTTCTCAAAACTGAAAATGCCTATTGACCATCAACTCAACAAGTCAGCCTGTAAGTAGGCTACAAGTCAGCCCGTAAGCCGGCTACCTACCCTCCTTATTTCCATAGGAAGAGCAATTCAGCCAAGTCCTCTTAGGTAATAGTTTTAGGTAACGAACAAGCCAAAAAAACAAACCATTGGCTCTGATTCATAGTACATCAACCTAGTTCCCCCCTTTTGTAGCATGCAGTTGTGTTCATAGCTTGCTTCCTCCTCTCCTGCTTACTCTTCTGGGAACTTTTTAAAGCTCCTAGTAGGACACTCTGCCTATCTCAATGCCATGCACCGGAGCATTCTTAGCAGGGCTGACTGTTCCCTCTTAAAAGGCTAGGCTACCCTGTCACACATCCCTGTTTATCAAAGCACTTACACTACATCCTTAAGTAGACTTAATGTGCTTTGATGAATCAGGGTCTTTGAAAACTTTGGACCAAAACCTATTGTCAATTTAAAGAAATTAGTTTTTATAATATTTGCTTAATTTAGAAATTAGTCACATTTGCTAAATAAACTTGAGGAAGGCAGAAACAGGCAGTACACGCACATGAAGTCTTTCTTTTGCTTCATAGCCCCTTGTGGATTTAAATAAGGACACCACTTTAAAAACCAAATTGATCATTCTGAACTGAACAGTCCATATTACCAGAGGCCCCAGATTCACACATGCAGACCTTCTTTCATGCCCAGAAAAAACCCTTTAACATGCACACAAGGTTTGCCTACCAGATCTGACTGTCAGATTGAGATTACAGTTACCTACTGCAGCATGAGGGCATCTCACAAGAACTTGGAGTATAAAGTATTTCCTCCTCAACAAAATAAGCACATGTATTTGTCTGAAAGAAAAATAATCTTATCTGTCTAAAATGGCAAGTAACCATGGGAGTGTCAGACTAGACTAATAACTATTACTAATCAAATGATTAGGAATAATGGAACACACAGGCCAAAAATAAATGATTATATGTGCTTTCTACAAATCTGAACCACAACAAACAGGATAACATGGCATATTAACTGAAAATTAAGGGACATTTCTAATTCCACCTTAAAATAATAAAATTCACCAGGCAAGATGGAGCAACTTTGTCTTATCCTTCGGCTCCAGATGGATCTATGCATTGCAGTATCTGACTTAAAAAACTTGAAAGAATTCCCTGAAGAATGATGTAACTGGAAGTTAAATTTTAATAACTAAATCAAAGGAAACATCATTCCAGAATTTTTTGAAAAATTTATTACAAAAGACATTTTCTCCACATTTCTAATTCTGTCAAATAAAACATTTTTCACTTTTTGCATTACTCTTACAGATAGAAACAGACAAGGCACTAAATGAGATTTATTGCTTTCTGTGCAGTACCTGACTGCCTTTCCCTATAGGCTAGGGAAAGAGTATTTCAATGCAAAAGCAGAAAACAAGGACAGGAGAAGGAACAAGGGCAGTCTGCTTTGCTTTTCTTCAGAGAACTTAATAGAAGCTGTTTTACTATAACAAACGATGATTTAACTTTAAAATGATCTGCTAACAATTGAGATTTCTTGACAAAGCCCATATTGATACTTGCTATGCTAAAAGGGTATCCACAGAAAAACTCCATGTCTACATACATTTTTACAAAAAGGTTCAAACTCTACATAAAAAATATTCATTCTTCTCCTTCAAATACTGGAATTCTATTTCCAAAACATGTAACATCCTCCGATTCCACTCAGGAGACACTCTCTAATTCTCTCAGCCCGCAATCCTGTGTGCCACTGTTGTATCACTATCTGACTCACAGGTTGGGTGGGGTGGGGGGGGGGGGGCCCGCGGGCAGGGGAAATCCCTTGACAGACCCAGCAAAAAAAATGGAACAATGCTTTAGGTATCATATTAGCTGGAATAATTCTTGCTATGATCACTTGACAAGATAACCAAGTGCTGATATGAGTTCAACAGCAGGACCTGCCCTTCCATTAAGTTCTTTGCTTTATAATCACTGTGGTTATTGGGTCTGCTAGTAAGAGGTATTTTATGAATCTGTAATAAAAATCTGGGCACACAGCATGTCCTTAAAAAATGAAATGGACTAAACATAACTCCTTCAGAATTTAAAACTAAATTACAAACATGAATATTTTTGCAGATTTTTAAATTTCATTTTAAAAGCCATTGCATTTTTTTAAAACCCAAGGAATGGGGAAGCTCGCTATTCTCTTAGTAAACCAGCAGAGGGAGCACAAGTTTAAAAAAAAAAAAAAAGTTTTTGCCAGAAGCAGGTGACAAAGTCAACTGTTATAAAAACAAGACCAAAAGTTTCATAGTTTCATAGTAGCTAGAGTCGGAAGGGACCTAGGTAGATCATCTAGTCCGACCCCCTGCCTTAGCAGGAAAGAGCACCGGGGTCAGATGACCCCGGCAAGGTGCTCATCTAACTTCCTTTTAAAAATCCCCAGGCTAGGAGCCTGCACCACTTCCCCTGGAAGCTGGTTCCAGGCCCTAGCCACCCTGACTGTGAAGTAGCGCCTCCTAATATCTAATCTAAACTTACCCTCCGCCAGTTTGTGACCGTTATTCCTGGTCACTCCTGGCAGCGCACGGGGGAACAGGGACTCCCCCAATACCTGCTGATCCCCCCTGACCAGTTTGTAGCAGGCCACAAGGTCCCCCCTTAGCCTTCTCTTGTGGAGGCTAAACAGGTTCAGGTCCCGTAGCCTATCCTCATAAGGCCTGCCCTGCTGACCCCTGATCATACGAGTGGCCCTCCTCTGAACTCTTTCCATATTGTCCACGTCCCTCTTGAAGTGTGGCGCCCAGAACTGGACGCAGTACTCCAGCTGCGGCCTGACCAGTGCCGCATAGAGGGGGAGGATCACCTCCCTGGACCTGCTCGAGATGCATCTGTGGATGCATGATAGGGTACGATTGGCCTTCTTGACTGCCTCCCCACACTGCCGGCCCATGTTCATCGTGGAGTCAATGACGACTCCAAGATCCTTTTCCGTCTCCGTGCTGGCAAGAGGAGAGTTCCCCAACCTGTAAGTGTGGTGCCACACTTCAAGTGTGGTGCCACAGTTCAATCTGGTGTTATGAGACACAGAAATACATGGACAAATAAGACAAATATGTGCCATTAAGTGAGATCAGTATTCTTCCTTCTAATTAGAATCCTATGCAAAAGGAATAGACAATTTTCTCCTTTTCATGTTACTAAATGATAGGGATGTGTGAAATGGGACATTTTTGATTTGGATTCGACCTAAATCGGGAACAGCGATTCAATTCGTTGATTCAGATCACTGTTCCTGATTCAATTCTGCTGAATCCAGATCTGAAGATCTGATGCCGATTCAGAGAATCAGTGATTTGGCCATAAACACAGCTTTAAAATGTTTTTTCTACATACCTCACGGTACCAGGCACAGCTCATGAACGCTGTGATGGTGGGGCAGATGGAGCATGGGGAGGCTCCCCACGTGCTCGGCAGTGAACTTGGAAGTGGACTGGAAGTACTTTTGGTTCACTCCCAGTTCCACTGAGGAGCGCACTGCCCCCCCCAGCAATTGGCTGCGGGGGGACCCTGGGTGCCCCCCCAGACCTAGAAGGCACCAGTTGTTGAGCTGGGCGGGTATGGGGAGGCCCCCCTGCGCGATCCCCGGAAGACCTGCAAGTGGACTGGAAGTGCTTTTGATCCACCTCCGGGTTTGCAGTCGAGCATGCTGGGAAGCCCCCCCATGCTCCTGAGGGACACTCCATCTGCCCCACCACTGCAGCATTCATGAGCCACCTGCTACCTTGAGGTATGCAGAAAAAACATTTCAAGCTGTGTCTATGTCCGAATTGCCAAATTTTTCCAAATCTCTCCAAATTGATTTGGAGGGTTCTGATCTGATTCAGAGAGAATAAAGGGTCTCCTGATTTAATTCAGATTTGGAGATTTAGCCACCGAATCAGGCTGAATCTCTGCTGAATTGAATCAGGGACCAAAGCTTTGCACAGCTCTACTAAATGACATTCTTGTATGTATGACTAACACTATTTCAATAAATACATGCATTGTAATAATAGATACTTTCATCCATTGATTTCAAAGCAAAAATGTGTTGTATATATAAAGCAAAACAGACTGTCATATCTTTAAACACATATCTTCATAAAAGTAGTCACTTTTACAGTCTTCTTCTGTTATCACACAGGAGCAGCTGTAATGTGTTTATGCTACAATACTGGAGGCACTGCCTGATGTACCAGTTTCCATGTTGGCTTGGCCAGTCATATGTTGTTAAATGAACTCGAAAACCACAGATCCCATCACAGAACATCCTTCAAGTTCATGCTATTAAAGAGGACACAGGACTTCAAAATTTTAATTTTTAAGGTGCCTTAGTACTTCAAGATCAGACCACTTATTTAGATGTTTCAGTGCAGATTTAGGAACTTACACTTAAGGTTCCAACTTTAAAAATGAAAGTGGTAAGATTTCTCATTTAGCATGCAGCCATATCAGAAACAGATGTCTTGCCTCAAGGGTGTAACCTACTCCACCCATTAGATATTAGTTAACAGAGGGGCTCTCGAATCAAAACATCCTGCTGGGGCCTGGCCATGCTCCCCCCCTCAGCTTAGCACTGTGGAAGGGAGGACTACTCTAGCACTCCTGGCTTCTAGCCTGAGCCACTGCAGGCATGTACCTGCATTTCTTTAGTCCAGAAGGAAGGTCTGTGTGGTTTCAAACCAGTTTAGCCTAGCCAGATTAGACTAACCTGCAAAGATTGAATCAATTCATGATTAGGTTTTTTGAATGCCTGTCTCTATCCTAAATGTCCTTAAGCTGAATGGAGTCTAGAACCACATCGTGGAGATGTTTCTTTACCCTTAGGTTCTTGGAAAAAGATGCCTTTCCCAATCTGAGTAGCAAACAATTGTCATTTTTCCTGTATCTGTGGAATCAGCTACTTTGCAGGGTTTGTGAGATTTCAAAAACGGAATTGGATTTCAACAGAGATTTGATGGATAGAAGTGTCTAAGCATTTTTTTGGTTCCTGCATGCAGTGGAATAGGATTGTGTTTAGTGACTTAGATATCTAAATGCACCACTGGGCTATCTTAGAGGTGGAACAGATCAGGACCCTAATATGTGAAAGTATTGAAAAATTCTGATACACACAAAAAACAGTAGTCTACAGGACAATTCCACATACCATCTCTGGTGTATCTTTACCCCAAGAGTACCATGCATGTTCCAGAAAGACTCAGGTGCAGTCAACTTGTTCATACTGGCAATGTATCTAGGGAAGTAGAGGTAGATTCTAAGTTTTAAAAAAATGCTCCTGTTTTAAAAGTGTCCTGGATTTGGAAGGAGAACATCAGATTACAGAGTTAAGAAAAGACCTCACCTATCAGCTTTCAGTTACTGTGAATTTTAAACTTTGGCTAAGCCTGACACATTTTGGATAAAGACACATTTATTGACTCAAATTACCATGTACTTAAGAAATTAGAAATACTAGATTCACACTGACAGTAATACTGCATACTTTACCATATGTACCATATTAGGAGAAAAAGTGCATGTAATGTTCAAAGGTTTAGCTACCTCATAAAAATAAATCACAATGCTATTGGTAACAAGCTGCATATTGACAAGATAACTTTCAGAACACTGCATTAATTTATTAGCCACAACAAAAATATCTGTCACTTAGTGTAACATTTAATTTTAAAAATAAAGAAAAAGAAATCTTTCTGCTCCTTTCACTAGATTAGTTTTAGCTGCTTTATTGCCCAGTAATGGCAAGAAATTAAAATTATTTCTTTACCAACAGGAGCGAGCATCATACCAAGGAAAAAAGTCAAACAAAGACACGGAGTTCCCCTTATTAAGAAAGACTTTGAAACTTAAATGGATTGACATAATTGGATTAGTGAGACATTTCCATATTAATCCAAGTATATAAAACAGCAAACACTGAAAAACCCCTCAAATTATTTCATGGAAACAGCACCAAACAGTAAAAATATTTTTAAAATAGTTTTACATAACTGAAGTCTAGATACTTTATCTTGTGAAAACCTGATAAGAAAAGCCAGAAATAGAGTAAGAACCACTAAATAACTTGGAGAACTTGTGTCAGAAGAAAGGAAATTTGCCAGTATAATGTAGGTTTAGGCTCATGTTACCCCCCCACTTAGGCTCAAAACTGACAGTAAGCAACAGAAATATATAAAGAAAGAAGGCAGGCATTGTTCTAGTTGTATTCAGCTGTTTTTTTTTTTCTCGTTATGCTTCTGTACATCCAGGAATTGCTTACGTAGTCTTAAAACAGGCAAAAAGCAGTTTAACAGCTTTTTAAGGAAGAGGTCTTTGTTGGAGGCAAGAGGCAGTAAAAAAAACAGCTAACATGTTTGATAGTCAAGGTAAGTGTTAAAAAGTTCCTTATGGTTTCTGTTTTTCTCTACAATTTACAGGTAAATCACAGTGGCAACAAATGCATACATTTCTAACATTTAACTTGTAGTCAGAAGTGGTGTTGGGAAAAACCATGCCTCAACTATCATTAAATATGCTTCTGGGTGTTATGATTAGTTCTCAGATAACTGGTAGTAAACAAAATGGACCAAGACTGACCTAAGTTGCTTCCAATGAACAGCTTGGAAGCACCTGTAAGTGTAAAGACCTCTGGGAAACAGAAAATGCAATCCCCATTCTATAATGTGTAAAATAGTTTCTTCAGTGTCAGTAAATCAGTGTCAAAATTCTGAGGCACTATTCTTGTATCTTGTCAGATGCAGAAATGAACACTTGATATTCCTGGAAGACCTGGAGTCCCCCAAAACTATAGTCAAATAAAGTGTTATGTTTCTGTCAATGGCAGATGGCAAGATATCAGACGTTTAAATTGTCAGTGGTCCATGACTGAATACTGACTGTATACCTTAGACCAGTGTATATTTTAAATTCCTGCTTTTACCTGATCTATATTTATGGTAAAAGAAGCATGGCATTTGCCCATTATTTACATTTAGTACCGCACAAAGGCTTCAACTGGGATTCAGGGTCTGTACAGACATATAATTATAGGAGAGTCCCTGCCAAAAGGGCTCACAATCTACTTGTTTTGTATTTTTTATTGTAATGAACTGCTTTTTTAATTCTGCTCAAAAGCATGGAATGTTGTTAGTCATAGAAGAGATTAGCAGACAAAGAGTAAATAAGAAAGACAAAAGTGCAAAACAGAAGCAATATATCTCACAGCTCTTGTTTTCTCCAGGGTTTCTTATTTGGTACTCTATGATTCTGACAATATTCTGTATGTGACAATTGTTTTTTACTTACACATTCAAATAAAACACAATATATTAATCAATAGAGCACACTATGTTGTATTGTAAAACGATATAGTACACATCTGGATGTCATCTTAAAAGTTTGTGAGTTTTTCCTGAATAAGGAAACATCTGTCTTAATAAAACTGCTTTATAACCACCAGTAATTATAAGCACTATTTCAGCACTATTCCTCTGTTAAGCCACAAACATCTGCTTGCTAATTTCCTTTTATTTAATTTTATCCTGTGTACCCCAATCTAGTGCTTCAACAACAACCTTAAATAGTCCCTTTATTTTATATCTTGGGGGTCACCATATCTTAAGTACACGGTAGCAGTCTGCCTATAAACCCTCCTTGCAAAAAGGTGACTGAGGGTTGATTTGCAGCAATGCCTGAGCGCGTGGGGGAGGGAACTAATTGGTGCTGTGCTGTGCATCAATAATTACATTCTCAATGCAGCATAAGATATATACAGAAGGTTTGCTCCCAGCCTCATAAATTTGGCCATATAGTTTAATTCTAATAGATTAAGTGGTTTAGAATTGCAACATAACAGTAAAATAATTTCCTAAACCACTACAGCAGGCACTGTAAGACTAAAATGGTGGTGACAGGTGCACACTTTGTGCAGAAAGTAGCTGTTCCATTTACTTGTTAATGCCAACTTAAAAGCAAATGGAGAGTTGGTTGTTAAATTGAAGGTTCAGCGTCACATGACACTTAAAGATTGTTCTATTAATGGGAAATGAATGTCTTGAAAAGGAGCTTATTCATATTAAATATACAAACATGACAAGGTAAATGGATGTATTATTTTATTGAGAATTCCTATCAGTTAAATTTTGCTTCTAGTCTATATTATTAATTTCAATTTTCATCAAATTATCTGAATTTCTTACTTGCATGTCAGAACAAGAATTTAAATGAGCCCTTCAAATGCTAGGGCTGCAGCATTAATAATGAAGAATAGTATCACACCCAGACACCCCTGTAGAGGAAAAATAAATTTAGACCAGGCAATTGATAATTGGCCCTGGGATACAAGTGGCCAAGCAATTTTTTCTTCCTATAATTTGTTAAACTGATTCCACCTTTATAAATTCTGTCTTCTTTCTGTAATTAAGTGACGCTTTTGTGTGAAGAATCTGTTTATTTATAAGTTGAACAACTGAGAGATTTACAACATTCCTTACAACAATCAATTAAAAAGAATAGCCTCCAAGTTATCAGAACAAAAATAGTCAGACCACCTCCTGAGTACTATGTAAAAAGGTACAAGTCTCACAGAGCAGATATACTGGATTTGAAGTCCTGTACATACACAGCGTGTATATACATTCATTAATGCACCCTAGTTACTGCACATTAAGTTTAGTATTTGGTTAGCCAAGTACTAATTCAAAGTGCATTAACTTGCACCACTGCACAGTAGCACCAGCATACCTTTTTTTGTCACTTACTGCACAGTAGCCTAATAACACTGCGTAGTAGTGTTAGCGCAGTTTCTGATCAATACACTACTGTGCAGTGTTATTAGTCTACTGCACAGTAAGCATCTTGTGTAGATGCCCCCACACTGTACTTTAACGGTATCTTGATTGCTCACTAGTACAGAAGAGAATTGAACAACTGCTATAAAATTTGTGCTTATGTTGTAAGCATTAGTTAAACTCAGTGGACTTTGTCACGGACAATAAATGCTCAACTTTGCTGGCTTCCATAGGTGGAAGTAAATTCTTAGTTTGTCTGCTGCAGGTGAGGCCCTGTTTTGCGTGTAGGGCAAATACTGTGTGCTTATGATATGGGAGTTCCCACCCAGGCTGCACTAAACTCAAGAGTTAATAAATTCAACATAAGGGTTAGGACAGAAGTTACACATAAACTGTTATAAGTGATCGGAAACCAGTTCAAATATGTAACACAACAAAAGTTCAGCACACAAACTGCTTTAAAAGTAGCCAAAACCAGTTTAAGATGAATGTGGATGGATGTAGTACAAGACTTAACCGACTTAGTTTAAATCGGTTAATTGAACTTCTGTCCCAGATCCTGTCCAGATTCAAGTTAACTTACACTCCCCTTTGCTTCTCCCCTTCAAACCTCCCCCTTGCAGGGTGGGTGGCCTAGCCTTGGCCCAAGTGGTCTGCTCCAGGCCATCAGGTAGACATGCTCTAGCACCCCCACGTTTCTGGCCTGAGCCACTGCATGTATGTGGCTGCATTTCCGGAATCAAATAAGAATGCCTGTTCACTTGCTTATTGGTTCAATTTACACAGCTCAGACTAACCTGCAAAAACTGAATCAATTCAGCCTCTGGATTTTTGATTGTCTGAACTTAGCCTTGAAGTTTACTTTAGTGTCATTTATAAATGGTGCCTAGTTCCTCCCTGACATGCATGCAGTTCTTCTGAACATTAATGGGATTAAGTTTATGCTTCAAGAAAAAAAGTCCACATGTTCCCTTATAGAACAAATATCTTACTGTTTTTAAACAAATTTGCAGAAACTAATTTGTTTTATGTTTAAATACTTCTGAAAGCATGACAATTTCTCTCTCTGGCTTTTCTTTTTTTGGATGCTCACCTTAAGATAAACAAGATAAACAATAACACAGGATACCTTCAAGTACGCTACTCTTATACAATGTCTACCACTTTGAAAGGCAGCTACTTTTTACTGAGCTCTCCCATTCATCTCTTTCTCCCTCCTACTACCAGAAAGAGAGACCACTAGTTGAAGCAGTTTCTAACTGGTATTCTTTGAATTCGGAATATTTTGTATTTGCGCACTCTAAATGTAAAGACCCGGTTCTTGTTATGTACAGTTACTATCATTTGGGATAAAAATGCTGCATGCAGATAATAAAACATTTTTAGATAATGCTCTTCACATTAAGGCTAACAATTACATTTTTTTAATGCGAGAAGTTAAGGTTGGGGGGGTTTGGTTACCCTTGATGGCCCCCTTTTTCATATTAAGCAGCAAAACTAGAATCAGATCAGGAAACAAGACTGACAGGGTGCATCAACTGAATTCAGTTTTAAGATAGGTTCTATTCTGAAAAGTGTCTTAATAATTTTGCTAAACAGATCTGCTACATGAACCTACCAGAATCACCGTTTTCACCCTTATTAACAGTGTAAAGACTAGATCACCCCCACTCTGCTCTCCTCCTTTGTGGACTGATAAACTGTTTCGTTAATACAGTTAAAATGGGATTGCCCAGAAATCCCCAAGGACAAAATTCAATGTGTGGAAGCCTTTATTATTTGTGATGATTAGTGAAAATGAGCAAGCCTGGCATTACTTTGGGCCTAGAGTGCATTTGCTTGGTTGTCCATTAAAAATGTAGAAAATAATGAGGCACAGAACACACAACTCCATAATGACAGTTTTAGAAAGTTACTTTTCAAGGAAAATCAGCATTTTCAAATTTATTATATTTCTTCGTTGTCTCTTTCCTTAAAATCTCTGGCTAGCACCTTCATGGAACACCCTTTCAGGGAGAGACAAAACAAGCATACAACTTCTTTTACAAGGAAATAGCTGATTTCTTAATTACTTCTGAGGTTTCTTTTCAAATAAATAAAAGGACTACTGGTATATACAATACCTGCTCTTTGTGTCAGATTAAAAAACCACCCAGAAATGAAAACCTCTGATTAATGCTAAGTACCCATTTATAAGAACTTTTGCAGTTTGTGTAAAATGGTAAATAAAAACAACATAAGGGAAGGGGTATTGATTTAAGTGACAGCAGTAAGAAATAAGGTTTCGAAGTTATAAGGAAAATTAGCTTATTTCCTTTTTTAACAACATAAAAAACATTACTATTGAATACCAGTAATGGGACTTATTATCAGATAAATCATAAAACTAAGTGAATAACATACAAAAAAGCAAATAGGTCTTCCAAATTTTAATCTCAGTATGAAATGAGTGCACCGATTAAAGTGCAGCGCTGCCAACGGAAGTGGTATGTTTATGAGTAATTCTAACTGCTTTTCCAAATTTTCTGTGTAAAAACCCATACCCATTCTACATCCAAAATCTATGATCCATTTCTGTTAATAAAACCTTAACATTTCATCTCTACAGAAGCTGAAGAATGAGCATTACATTGTTTCTGAACAATCCTCATATTGAAAAAAACTGAATGGAGAGATCTATGAAAATGCAAAGCATACATGCAGACACTTGTAAGCTGCTTCATTTTCCCATCCCCCTTCCTCTGGTGCTCCTTCACTGCTACAGGTACACACTATGACTCACCTACATGCTCTCTTTAGGTTAGCTGAAACAGCAGCAAGCCCTGTACATACTACAAAAATAGCACATTAAAGAATAAGGATTTCTTTGCGTGAGATCTTTTATTGGATTAACTGCATAGTTGAAATGTATTCAAAAGCTTGTCTAATTCTAAGATATGCAAGGCACATTAAGAGTATTTATTCTTTATATTGAATAGAAGCAATGTAAAAATGCTATTCTACATCATGATTTGACCCCATGTTTATTTTATATTGCAAGATGTGTTTGTTAGCAAAAGGAGAGAAGAAATTTTAAAAAGTTATATCATTTAGGCAAAGAAGCAAATGGGGCAAAGAACAAATGTTTAGATTTTGGACAGTAAGGCAGCATTACAACTAATCTTTCATATAACACTTCTTCATCATTGTCCTAGCAGATGCATATTGTAATATTCTTAGCCTCATGCACAGAATATTTTCTTCAAGAACTTCATGTCATAGCACTCATATTTCATCCCATTATCTTACTGATTACTCTGTTTAAGTGGCCAGTCTTAGCCAGCATATTATATTACTGGCTTCTTATAGTTGTCCCCTCATTTATCTTTCTGAGGAAAATAGGGTTTGCTCTAAATGCATTGGCATAAATTTAGCCCTAAGTAGCAAATTCTAATAGCAAGGTTATTTCATCGTGTTGAAGTTAAAACCACAAAAAAAATCATGTTGATGCATATTTTAGCACCAGACTGGTTCAGTTCCCTTCATAGGTGGCCGAAGGGGATTGGGGGGGGGGGGACTGGGCTCAGCCCCCACAAACGCAGATAGCAGGTAGGATCTCAGGGCAGCCCAGCTGCAGGCTGCTGCAGTGGGGGGGGAAGGGAGGGGGACTGCTGGCGCCAGGCAATGACTCTGGGCATGGTGGAAGGGGTGCGAGGGAAGGGATGGGAGCAGCAGGGCCCAGCCCTGACCCCAGACCTGTCTCTGCTCCAATCCATGCCTGGTCCCACCCCCGTTCCCCTTCCCCTGCAGACTTTTCTATGGGGAGGGGGGTTGTACACAGATGTGTGTGCACTCTCAGCCCCTCCAAATTTTTTTTTCTCCCTCTGCCTGTGGTTTCATTTTAAACTTCATTGCCATGGGCATAGTTTCTGCTAGCTTCCTGGGTACAGTCTTTTAAAGGAATATGCTTAGCAAGGAGCTTTCTTCACTATCCCACAACCCATAGATTTTCAGGTCAGTTAGCCAACACAAAGCAAGCTGAAAACAATCTTCTACATGTAGTTCAGGAGAACAAGAATATATTATCAAGGCCCACTTTAGTCTTGCTGGAATCCTGCTGCCCAGTGTACATCTTTCCTGTGACAGAGTGACAATGTTTTCTTTGAACATCTTAGCAGAGGTTGATCTTGTTGAGAAAATGGTGCCTGTTGACTTACAGGAAGATGAGAGTTTGGTATTAAGGGAACTGATATCTAGGATGCAGGGGTAGTGATCAACTGGAAAGCCAGTGCTAATGACAATGCCACTGGTTTTAGATGTTACTGAAGGAAAAGGGGTGAGAGTGCATGGATGGTGTTCTTAAAACACAATGGAACAACTACTAGTTCATTCACAACTGTTTCCAAAAATAAGCTGAATTCATCCTGTTGAAGTGGTCTGTTGAGGGAAAGATTCTTGAAAAAAAATAACCTCAAGACAGAGTGATTTGTGGTTTACTAAAGTCTTGAGCTAAATACTCTTCAAGGCTCAAGGATCTGCAGAGGTGTCTAGTAGTACTTTGAGTATATTAGGATACTTTGTCCTTTGAGAAGAAATAACTTTAAAGAGACTAACAAGACTGACCCCAAATCCTCAGTAAAACCTTCAGTTCTAGTGCTCTGCTTAGCCAACAAAAAGGAACTAACAGTCAGGGGGCTGAAGAAAAGACCACCTTTAAATTCCCCAGACTAAGTAGTCACAGAGAGATTCTGGGACTGTAGTGAATCTGAGTCATAGCATAAGACAAGTGATGGAATAGCCCCTGACGCCAGACGGAAGACTCTTTTTTGCTAAATGTAAGCTGACTCTACTCTAGAAATATAGCTGCCAAATCCTTATTAATTTTTAATCTTTCAAATGAAAAGCAACAGACCATGCTACAATTATAAACAAATGTGGCCTTATTCTACATATGCCAAAATAAATCAACCTCCATCCAGACATCTTTCAGCTGATATATTCTATAGAAAACATATGTAACCCCTTCAGCACTAGTTATTTGAAATAGCACCTAGGTTAGTGTAACACCCCCTCACACACACAATGGGTTGTGTAATGTGTGTGTTTTATGTGGGCAAGATAGCCCCTGTTGTTCTGGTCAGCGCACAGCAATCTGGGGCCTGTATCAGGGCAAAGGATATAAAATGCTCTGGCTTCATTGGCCAGAGGAAACAGAAGATTCTCCACGCAGGTGAGTAACAGAGGCTGGACTGTGGCAGTCTCTAATTGGACAAGGCTTGGGTGATATCACACCAGGTATATAAGAATAACTCAACTAAGGTTTCTAGCTTTTCCTCCTTGGGATGCTGAGAACTGCACAGCTGTATTGTGAGCCAGAAAACCTGCTTCCTGTGTGGGGGTGGTCTCCCCCCCACCTTCACTGGAGAAGCGAGAAGAAGCTATGGGACAGGAAAGCCTCAGGTACAGAGAGAGAAAGTCTGTCTTGGAGTGTTAGACTCTTATTTCCTACCTCTTTCCCCTTCTTTCTTCTTATATGGATTAATGCCATGGGGAGTATTAATCCCTGAAGCAAGCCACCCAGGAATGGGTCCTGGCAGTTCATGGCCCCAGTGTATACACTGTAGTGTCTCAGCACATTGGTATAGCTGGGACTGGATGTTCAGGCTACAGCCATAGGCCTGGACCTTTTCTGTTGTTTCATACCTATTACCTTTCAGACTAGCTGTGTGATTGAATCTCAGCCACATGTTTGGCTGGCAGCTTTGGGCCAGGGTAAAGCCTGGCACCAGTACTGTAGCAAAAGTGTGGAACAGTGGGGTGACTGGTCTGGCCGCTGAAGCGAAGGGGCACCAATAGGTGATGCTCAGCCAGGGTGGGATGCAGGACGGAGCCATGAGTGGCTTGTTTGGGGGTGGGGAGGGCATGGGGATGGGGGTAGGGCAGCTCCCACCGCTGTGTGTACTCCTGGGCAAGCATGGGGGAGAGCATGTGCAACCTGGGTCTGTGCACAGGGTGAGGGCAGGCTGCCACTGCAGGCTTTGCTGTGGGTGCCAAACTTTGTTGCTATGGCACTGCCTGGCCTGGTTTCAGCCAGGGTGAGACCTGGCACTTGTTGATCCAGGCCTCAGTGTGATATAGGCCTGGCCAGCTTTTGCTGTCCAGCTCGGCCCAGCCAGATAGGCCCGGGCCTCCTTTTGTAGTTCATGTCCCAACCAAGTGGGGTGGTTGTGAGCACTAGATGTAGCTAAGGCCAGAGTCAAAGCCTTACCTTTCCTCTGAGGTCTTTTGCAGCTTTCTGCCCAGAAGAACTGGGACTAGGACTTGGAATTTTGGGGTTCAGTATGCTGACAGAAGCTGCAGTTAACCCCTCAAAGCCGCCAGGCCGAAGTGGAGGTTGGTGCTCTACTGCTTCTCCCAGGAGCAAAGGAGTCCCTTACAATGCAGAAGGACCTGTGCTCGAGCAGATCCCTGCAGTGCAGTGAACCCAAGGAGCAGCACGGGACTCTCCTGTGTGACTTCCCCTCTCCAGCCCACTGCTGAAGGGCAGGTATAGGGGTGCAGACCCCTAGAACAGTTGGGGAGCCCAAACTCCCAGTCTGCCTGGGTATGGGTAAAGCTTCCCCAAGAGGGTGACACCTATAGACTCTGCTCCGTAGTTAGTAGTGTTTTAAATTGTATTTGGTGTTTTTTTCTATTTTTTATAATAAATCTAATTTTTGTGTTTTCACTGCTTGTAATTCATTTAGTGTTTCCCAGGTGGTCTGAGTGGAAGCTTGAGCCAAGGTAATATTTTAGCCCCAAACTGAACCCGGCCCTTGTTGCTGCTGACCGGTGCCCAGCAGAAGGTTTACATTAGGTTAGGTAACCTACCCTTTGTATAAAGAGGGAGCCAAAAACTTCTACTTTTTCAAGTCAAGATTGCTGGCAGTTTTTCCTAGTGCCAAGAAGCCTGCTTTGGCAGTTGCACTGCCCTAAGTCTACTCATCACAGTGTTCTCAATACAGCAGTGACTGAGAAATTTCAATAGGCCAGGGAAATTGTGGGAAAGAATTCAAATTCCTGAATTATCCCAGGTAAAGTCTAAGTTCTCTTGTCCAGAAACTATTTCTTAGAACCTCTTTCAAAATTGAGGACAGGACTGAAAACATCCAAGGAAATGTCACAATCTTGTCTATTGACAATTCTGTCAATGGGTTCTAGTTTTGAATAGACTGATTCCAGGTGACAAAATCACGTCAGGTGCAGACTGTTAACCCTGCACTAGACAGATGCCACAGCAGTTTAGGAAAACCCTAGGAACAAACCCTAAAAACAAACTAAGTAGGGGAAGAAAATTTAGGTTTAGTTTGTTTTTTTTGTTTCAACTGCTAATAGAATTTCTAGGAATAAGGATAAGTTTGGAGTAACTTGGAGCATAAACGGCAACACGCTATAAATTCAGCCTATTTATGGAGCCATAAAATGACAAAGCAGCTACAAAGATGTTCCACATTAACACAGAACAACTTTCTGGCTGGTATATAAGGCAGCTTCTATTGAATGTGTGGCACGTGTTCCAGACCCAGGGCTGTACCAGATTATCAGCATCACCACTAAGTCTCAAACTGGGCCAAGGCTGCTTCATGTAGGCACTGGAATGGTGCCACCATGGGTCTTGAACTCGGCCTGGAACTGCCCGGTCTCAATACCAGCAATTGGCTGATAGTTACTAAAAGGTCCCAAACTGATCTAGCAGGCTTGCAATCTTGCCCTACAGGAGGTATGAGGTTATTTAAAAGCATTGTAGCACAGGAAGCCAATGAGCTTGCCTGCACCCAGTATGTGGGGTGTGGGGCAAGGCTGCAAACATGCCAAATGTGGGGAGAGCCCTGCCCTCCTGCCTTTAGATTCAGGACACAGCCCCCCTATCTGATCCCTGAGCAACTGGGGACCCAAAGGTGGGACCCTGCCAACCAGGACCCATAGGTGCTCTGTGCTCAGTCTTGATGAGGGACTGGGCATGAAGTGGTTCCAGGTCTAAAAAAAGAGCGTGAAGCCCAGCTGTGCTTGCATGCATAATATTCAGGATCCTGAAATGGGGGGAGCCTGAGCCTGGAGATAGTTTCTCCCCACATCTGGGATTCTTAAAAATCATGCATACTGCCTAGCTGGGCTGCATATGCAATGTTTAAAAGCTGGGGGCACCAGTGAGGCCCTCCCTGATTTCTGGTTCCCCATCCCAGGGCTTTAGTAAATGCAGCGGGGTTTTTAGACCCAGGACTACTCTTTGCCTAAATCCTGTGTTGGGATAGAAACCAGAGCTTGCATGCATGTGTGGTATGGCAGGATGTGATTTTTGGGATGGGACACAAAATTCCTCAGATCCTAATCACACTATTATTTTTAATTCTGCTAGGAACCAAAGTCTGAGCCTGAGAAGGAAAATATTAAAGGTGGGAGTATTTGGTGTTGAAATTGACTGAAAGCTGCTGCTTGAGAGATGCTCAACAGGATCCAAAATGGTGATTTAAATATTCTTTTTAGATGTAGTCTCTCTCAGATGTGGCCATTTTCTAGAGGGCAATGACTTCAGACAGTATTCTGGTGCAACAAAAGCATTGGCTCTCTTTACAAAATAATTTTGGAGTTCTCTGAACACATAAATTAAAACTTGTGAGTAAACATTCTTAAGACACTTTGGTTTCCAGACTGCAGTTTATCCTTTTGACCGTCACAAATGCTTTCTTATTAAGTTTCTTTAGTAGTTGCATCTAGCTGTTATTCAAAATATTTGTAGCACCTGAAGGGTAAACTAAGGGTAAACCTTTGTTTACCACCAGAAATTCTAGGTAGGTATTAGTTTTAGCCATATTCCTCATTTGGCTATGTTATTTTGTGTAACTCAAAGAAGATAAGCAGAAATCATCAAATTTTAGTTTATGGACTTATTGGGCAATTTCCAGAATTACCAGAATTTAATACAGTTTCTAGATGTATATCACAATTGATTTTAACACCTGAGAAATGAGCGGTTATTACAAACTGCAGCCAAAAATCATATACCTCTGTATTGGATTGGACTGATTTCTGTCAAAAGGATCCTATAAAGTGCATCAGATGGAAGATTATTGCCAACTACTGAATCTAGTCTGGAAGCACCCTCAAGTTTGCACAATGTAATGAGGAATTTTGCATAGTCTATGAAATGAACCAAGGAAAGAATGTTTAGAGTTTTAGAAAATCCTAATTTATGGTGTAAAACTTTAGCTATCTTCAGAACTGATGATAAAAACAAGAAAACTCTTCATCATTTCTAAAGTGATCTAAGCTGTTTTGTATCCACCTTTCACACAAAACGGCAATATATAATACATTCTGTGACTTATATCACTGCATTTAAATGCCAGTTGTCCAATGGCTTAAGAGATACCTCTTCTGAAATCATAATTTTGTATGCTGCCAAATTTTTTATAATCTAAATTTCACATAACTGTGGTTAAGGGGCATTTGACAAAATAAACCCTTATATCTGGTTCATTTTATGGGCAGATGCAGTATCACAAAAAAATATAAGCGTCTCCAGTCATCTTCATAGGCTGTTAACTTTGAAAATTCTTTAGGGCCAAGGGAATGCTAAGTGAACATGAAATTACTCTGGAAAGATTTATCTGTTAATGTGTGCCTTTTTGTGGCTTAATTTTTTTTGCAGAGTTTAAAAATGCATGTTAATCTTCCCGAGTAAATGTAGCTATAGACCACCATTCAACTACGTTTAAATAAAAGGCACATGGAAATGAACATATGGTCCATTGTTCTTAGCAATGGCAAGTAAAGATATCCCTCTAGATAGTAAAGCAGATTTTGGAAAATACTATATTTACTTGACTATAACAGAAAGTCCCCTCTTGCCCCCAACCCCCACCCCCATTCAACATGGGGAAAAAGCCTGTCATCTTGAATTCAAGTGGAAGGTAGGAGGGTGGGGAGTGTGTGGGGAGGGGGCTGCTTTGGTTCCAACTCTGGCCATGATCTGGGCTTGGGGCCAGAGCTGGAGCCACAGCAGCTTTCTGCCCCTTGGAGCCTCCCCCCATCTCCTACCAACCCCCTTCAGACTCCATCTCCCTGGGTGCTGCAAGGCTGGGTTGCAGCTATCATGTGCTCAATGCCCTAGGCCGGAATGGGGCTTGAGCTATGCCTGACCATAAACAGCCTGGGGGCAAGGGGTGGGGAAGCAGAGGGAGCAGAAGCTATTCCGGGCTAGTGGTGAGGGCGCAGGAAGAAGCAGGATGCAAGATCCATGGAGGGTAGGTGACAGGCATGGGGGGGGGGGGGGGCAACAGCAGGGACCAGTGGTGGGGAGGTGAGAGGTAGCAGTCAACTCACTTGCCCTACTCCCCCTCACCTCCACTGCTGCTTTTCCCACTGTAGCAGATGGGCAAGGCAGGAGAATGGACAAATTTAAGAGAATGATCCTTCAATAATTAGTCTATACATTTAAAATTATAACGAATTTAAAAATGTTCCATGCATTAGAATCTAATTACGGGGGACTGTTTTAAATTCAAAGTCATCTTGGATTTGAGTAAATACAGTAAATATTGCCATTTTCTTCCCATCTCTTTAGTCTTAATGTCACTGGCCCCTAAGTATTCACATGCACAGAATGTCCCAAAACATGCTAAATTAGATGTTGCTCAGGAATTGTTTTGCCCTGATGCTGCCATAGTACTTCTCAAAACTTGGAGAAAGTAGAAAAATCAGTTTTGGCATGAAATGGATATTCTCCTCAAATGACAAACCCAGCAGTACAGCAGTTTCCCTATCACTTTTATTGTTTAAATATTTGGCCATTCCAGAATGCAGTTACATTGACCTTCATCTAACATACTTACTTTTTAATACATTTTAAATATAACTGCCATAACAGTCCTTAATGCAATGATTAATATACTTTTTGTGAGAAGTCCCTGAAACACCAAGCTATGCATGTAGTCACAGAGTGCTTGAATAATGTACAAATTATAAATTTTCTGCAAATCATTAGTACTTCCTGACAGCCATTACAGACTTGTAGTACTTCTGGCTATAGCCTCAGTACACAGGCTTGGCTTTTATACTTTTTAAAACTTACCTAATCCTGCTTTCAGTCTTCCTAGAACTAAACTGAAGAAGCAAAGATAAATTTATCAAAAATACTGATGGTGCTTTCCAGATGTTCTACAAAACTAGTGCCACCAAGAGAAACTGCAGTGGCATAGTCCAGTGCCAGACCACCAGAAAAGACACAGAAATTAAACTCCAGTCAGGCCACTTCAGTTTTACTTAACAATCCTGATTTTATGTTGTGTTAAAGCCACCACAAAATAGGATCTGTATTGATATTTTGGAGGGCAGGAGGATTCTCATTGTTACCCATTCTCCTTTCTTATGCATCTAGATACATTCTCAAGCTTTTTATAATATAATCTTTAACATGCATTGGTATTTGTTTTAGATTTCACATAGCAGAGGTTTCAGCACTCTTGTAAGCAAGGCATGCACATTTTTATGAATCATAAATGAGAAGATATACATGCTACACTTACTCAGACTTGGGATCTGGGATGGAAAAATCATGAACTGCATTTTTCCCTATTTTTCTATGTTGTCATCAAGTATACCTAGATAGTGCCACTAGTTTTGTCCAACAAGAGAATAAAATGGTCAAGCTAGCACTAATTCCTTGCAACAGCTAAAACCCTGAAGATCTATAGCTTCACCACAGTTCCAATATTGGTCTTCTGCCTTAAAAAGTATTTGCCCACCATACTAACTTGCTAGAATACAACAAAGCTATTATTTCAAGTTTACTGACAAAAAGTTTAACTTAATTTGTAGTACCTTTTTCATCTTCAGTTTAATGATGAACTACATTAAAATATGAGGAAGCAGAACAAAAGGCATAATTATGAAAACAGTAGTTTAAATAGTAATTGCCTAATGCAATTGTTTTTATTCTCATGATAAACAGTTACCTCTGGCATATAAAGTTTCTGTGGCCATGACCTACTACAAATTCTGAAAAACTGGAAGGAATTAAAAAAAAACAAACAAAAAACCAAGAACCCTCCCGCCCCCCAACCAAATAAAAACTTCCCTTTTGTCCAGAGGCAAGTATATTGGCTATGTTCAAAAGAAAAATCTGAGGATTTAAGAAGAAAGTTGCAAAATGCAAGTAAGAATACAAACTATATTACTGGTAGTTCAGTTTCCTTAACTGATCATAACTAGACTTCATCAATATTTTTTCCAATACTGCTCGTGCAGCTAAACACAGACTTTCCTCATCTGAAGGACCAAAACCTTGTAAAAGGTAATGTACACTTAACCTTTCATGCATGATTTAGTCTGCAACCATTGTTTAACTTTTATCCACATTTCAAGGATTCTGGTCCTTTCCAGAATTTATGTTCTTTAAGGCTTGTTTTTTAATATATACATTTTCTTACTGTAGTAAGATCAAAACAGTTTTTAGTGTCCTTTAGCTGAATAAAAACTATTCCCTTTAGACAAAACACCTATTACATACAAGGAAACCTAAAAAAGCCCATGTTTAGGGATGGGAAAAATCAGAACACACTCGTAAGAAATAATCTTTTTAGTTCAAAATTAATAACGCCTTCACAACACAGCAGATTTAAAAAAATATATAAGGAACATCTGCATGAAGGAATGCATTTTTGGAAAATTATGTCAATCCAAAAGGAATTGTCCTAAGGGGAAAAAAGGTACTCTCCATGTGGCATCAGTATATGCACATGAGGAGTTATGGCAGAATAACGATTATGCTCTGAATGCACATCCATGTCTCAATAACTTCTCCAGAACTTCCCTCTATAAACAAGCCATTAAACATACTATAATATTTCAATCCACTTTGATTGATACTAGTAATTTTCAGAAAGTTTTTTTGAAATTTAGAAGTTTATCATGAAACGCCCACTTTCTTGGGAGAGGAAATGAATAAAACTAGCTGAAAACAATCCCATCCACTTCTGGCACAGTGTGCAACTGAGTCAGCAGTACTTTGTGGTCAACCATTTCAAATAGCTGCTCCCGATCAGCAGAATCAGGATCATTATTTCAGTTCCGCCCATCACAAATGAAGCAACCATTCATCAGTGCCATTGGGTCTAGAACTGCCATAACTAGGACTGCAGTCAGACTGGAAAAGGTCAAGGACATTAGAGGAAGCTGGATGTTGCTACAGCAAGTTATACTGTAAATATAGTTATTTCTACATAAACAATGGGTAATTTAGAATTAGATGTTGCTTTTGATGAATTTAATAAAAATAATGTTTTGCAACACACAGAATCTTTTGCTGTCATTGTAAGACTACACCCTTTTGAGGCAGCTCCCCAACAGTCAGGATATGCTGCTGTCCCATTTCTCCAGTTTTACTGGGGAAACTTCACAAAGCTAAATTCTGTCACTACTCTTGATGATCATCAGCATAACTACCAAAAATGCTTTAGTAAAAACACTCTGCTGGTTTTACAGCTCTTTCTTTTAACAGCTTTTCTTCTTTTACTAGAAAGAACTGCTTTAAGTCCAAGTGAAAGTGAGAATACAGGATTCAAAGGGAATAGATGTTTTGCACTGAACTTACTGAAGCCTGAAGTGATGCTACTCAGAAGAGGCAAATACCTTTTAAAGGAACCAGGAACTTCCATCATCCAGACCTCAGTCAAGTTTACATAACTTCTGGGCATTATGAACCCCTGAACCACACTGGACTCATTCTGACACGAGTACCTAAAATTAAGAATTGCCAATAAAAGCATCATTCATGTCTGTCTACAACTACAAGTTGTGCTGCAAATGACCCATGAAAAGACTAGGCTATCAGAAAACCAAAGTAGCCAATTTGTCACATTTTAAAGGTCAGCAACATGACTGTTTTTGTTCATATGAGCTATTATGCAAGCAAGAGGTTTTAGAATCTGCTCAACATGTTATAACCACTTCTCTGAAATGGTTGACCACGAAGAAGTCACTCTGTGAGAAGTCACTGCTCACTGAAAGATTGTTTTTCAATAAAATATTCCTTGAATGAACAAAGAACACCCCTCCCACCACAAAAAAATCAAAGCCACTCAAAAGAAATAGCCAATGGTAAAGAGGACATCTCAGGAACTCCCTTGTCTTTCCTCCCCTTCCTTTTTTTAAACCTAATTTATTAACAAATCTAACTCATCAGATAACAAATTTAACATTTAAAGATGCATCCAATCATTAAAATATCTCCTTCCCCTTTCTAATATTAATAAGCAAGTTCCAGTGACAAGTATGCTGAGAGAGAAGACATCCTGCTTCCTTGAACTATTACTGCAGCTTGTCTATGCCTCCTTAAGATAGCAGTTCTACAGAAGTATGGTGTTAGTGTGGGCCCCAGGAAGAGGGGAGAAAGGAGAGAAACTACATGAATTACTGAGAGTTCAGGAACAAAAGGAACAAACCATCCAGATGCGCAGGAAGACTAGCAAGTATGGCAGAAGACCAGCTTGGCTTAGCAGGGAACTCTTCAGTAAACCAAATTACAAAAAGGAAGTTTATAAGAAGTGGAAACTCGGACAAATAACTAGGGAAAAATATAAGAGCATTTCTCAGGCATGCAGGGATGAAATCAGAAAGGCCGAAGTGCAATTAGAGTTGCAGCTAGCAAGGGAGATGAAGGGTAAGAGGAAGATCAGGGAAAGTGTGGGTCCCTTACTGAATGGGGGAGGCAACTTTGTGACAGGATGCAAAAAAGGCCGAAGTGCTCAATGCTTTTTTTGCCTCAGTCTTCACAGGCAAGGTCAGCTCCCAGACTACTGCACCGGGCAGCACAGTTTGGGGAGGAGGAGAGCATCCAACAGTGGCAAAAGAACAGGTTAGGGACTATTTAGAAAAGCGAGACATATACAAGTCCATGGGGACAGACTGGATGCACCAGGAGGGTGCTGAGGGGGTTAGCCGATGTGACTGCAGAGCCATTGACCCATCATCTTTGAAAACTGATGGTGATCTGGAGAGGTCCCAGATGAGAAGAAAAGGACAAACAGTGCCCATATTTAAGAAAGGGAAAAAGGAGGATCCAGGAACTACAGCCTACAAGAACTACAGGATTCACCAAGGCCAAGTCATACCTGACCAACCTGATTACCTTCTATGATGAGGTGCTTGGGCCTGTGGATGCTGGGAGGCCAGTGGATCTGGTGTACCTTGATGTTAGCAAGGGTTTTAAATACAGTCTCCCACAATATTTTCCCAGGCAAACTAGGGGAGTACGGGCTGGATGAATGGACTGTAAGGTGGATAGAAAACTGGCTGGAGTTGCAGGCTCAGAGAGCAGCAATCAATGTCTCAATGTCTAGATGGCAGCTGGTATCAAGCCCCAGGAGTCAATCTTGGGGATGGTTTTGTTCAATGTCCTCATCAGTGACCTGGAAGATGGCATACAGTGCACCCTCAGCAAGTTTGCAGATGACACCAAGCTGGGGGGAGTACTAGATATGCTGGGCAGTAGGGCTAGGATTCAGAGTGACGAAGAGAAATTGGAGGGTTGGACCAAAAGAAAAATCTCATGAGGTTCAACAAGGACAAATGCAAAGTCCTGCACTTAGGATGGAACAATCCCATGCACCAGTACAGCCTGGGGGATGACTGGCTAGGCAGCAGCTCTGCAGAAGAAGACCTGGGGGTTACAGTGGACAATAAGCTGACAATGAGCCAACAGTGTGCACTTGTTGCGAAGAAGACTAATGGCTTACTGGGCTGCACTGGTAGGTGTGCTGCCAGTAGGTCAAGGGAAGTGATTATTCCTCCCTATTCAGCACTGGTGAGGACATATCCGGAGAATTGTGTCCAGTTTTGAGCCCCCCCATTTCAAGAAGGATGTAGACAAAGTGGAGAGATTCCAGCAGAGGGCAGTGAAAATGATTGGGGGGGGCTGGGGCACATGACTTCTGAGGAGAGGCTGAGGGAACTGGGCTTATTTAGTCTAGAGAAGAAAAGACTGAGGAGATTTAATAACAGCTTTCACCTACCCGAAGAGGATGGAGCTGGACTTCTCAGTGGTGGGAGATGACAGAACAAGGAGTAATGGTCTCAAGTTGTAGTAAAGGAAGTTTAGGTAAGATATTAGGAAAAACTCTGTCACCAGGAGGGTAGTAAAGTCCTGGAACAGGTTACCCAGAGAGGTGGTGGAAGCTCCATCCTTGGAGGTTTTCAAAGCCTGGATAGACAAAGTCTTAGCTGGGATGATCCTGCTTTGAGCAGGGGGTTGGATGATCTCCTGAGGTCTTTTCCAACCCTAATTTTCTATAATTCTATGAATTAATAACCTTATTGCTCTATTAATAAATAATTCTATTGTGGGGTATTATTAGTCAACAGTGTTTGATAACCACCTCCTTCAAGAATTTTTGAAAAATTTAATTTTGTTATGACTAGTTATGCATTTGTACATTCCCGCTACCAGAAACTGTTGGGGGTGGTGGGAGAGAAGGTGGACAAAACAGGGACTGGTAAGGCCTCTTTCATGGGTGCAGAGAGGGCAGTACGTTCTGGGACATCTGCCAGACTAAGTAAAGCTAGCCCACAGATGCAAATTAAACTACTCTTACTACAAGCAGAACTGAAGATATTAGCTCCAAAATAAAAACTTTGTTAATATACAGTACATTTTTGCAGGATGAAGAGTAAGGAAGCAGTACCATATTATACCAGTTTCATGAACCCACAACAAAAAGGGAAAAGGTTAAAATCTAAGAACCACCTTCAAACTATATTTGCAAGTACCTGACATTTTGATGAAAACTCACCATGTCTTGGTTAAGTTTGAAACTGCTTTTGAATTCTCTCTCCAATTCAAAACTAACATTTAAATCCAACTTCAAAATCAACTTTTTTATTTTAAATCTGGCTCAATTTTAATGCTTTTTGTACTGTTCATAGAAGGCTTATTACATCCAGCAAGACAAATTTTTTCAATGAGTTTTAATGTAATTAGAGTTACAAGATGTGCTGTAAATGAGCCACGAAAAGACTTGGCTATCAAACAACCAAAGTACTCGATTTGTCACATTTTAAAGATGAGCAACATGGGTGTTTTTGCTTATATGAACTATTATGCAAGCACGATGTTTTAGAATCTGCTCAACATGTTATAATGTTCTTTTTAATTATAATCAAGCTTATAAATAATTATGGGACATACAATATGGTGCAGTTCTGGACCATTAGCCATGGAAATTTAATTTAAAAGCACCAACAATTATTGTTTCTATCAATTTATTTTACCTTACTAAAGTTTAAATTAGAGTACTAAAAGCTAAGCACACCACACAGTATATACACAATCAGATAAGGAGTAGGGAGATATTTTTGCAAAGAAATGGCCTAAGACTTCACTCTTTACTGACAGAAGCTGTTTGGTTTACTTAGAAGGAAGGGCCTACTAACTGCATGCATAATGCCATCTGACTGGGCTTGTAGGCCCCTGGCAGACAGTACATGTAGTGACATGTGCAAGAACTTTGGGGCTCATTCCCCTCACACCTTAAATTGCACTTGTGACCAGGCATCAGCTGACTGGGGCTCCCAGCCTTGGGAGCACATAGGAGCCCTGGACTCCCATGCACCCTAGAGGCTGGGAGCACCCAATCAGCTGGCTGCTGCTCCCAACCTCAGAGGTGCACAGAAGTCAAGACCTCTGATGCGTTTCCAAAACTGGGAACCCCTAATCTGCTGCTGTTCCTAGCCACCAGAGCACAGTAGTCATGGCTTTGACTCTGATGTGCCCATGGGGCTGTGAACAGCTGCTTGTTGCTCCCTGTCTCCTGGGTGCATAGGAGTCAAGGGCTTCAGTGCACCCCCAGGGCTGGGAGCAGCAGTCAAATGACTAGTGCTCCCAGCCTCAGGGCCATGGAGGCCCTTGACTCCAATGTGCTCCCAATGCTGGGAAAAGAGGAAAGTAGCTGAATGGCTGGCTACTTAGTTTATTATAGATGTAGTCTGGGAGGCATCAGTATGTGCCATTATTCAACCACCACAAATTTATTTTCTCTTGTTATTTAATTAATTTATTTGTAGAGAAAAATTAGCCATGTTAGTCTGAAGGCAGAGCAGAGATGCACCTTTGAGGTCAAATAATTCAGAAACGCATAAAGTTTTATAAGCAACAGTTTACTTGTTTGGATGCTAGAAAAGGACTTTCAAGGAGCAGGTGTTCAAACAGAAAAAGAGATGAGCTAGAAAAAGCAGGTTCACTGCTTTCTTCTTCTCTTCAACCCACCTTTGGCCTCTCTCAGCAGTCCTCCCTCTTTTTTCCTCACTTATTTCCTATCCTCCACAGGTAATTACTAGGGGTCTACCACGATCGAGGTAGCTGCTGGGCAATTTCAGACCAGGAGACTGACAGCCATTTTCACAGGGAGAGCACAAGGCCCCCCCCCAATGGCTGAAGGGTCCTGCTCCTTGCTGCTGACTGGCTGTAGCCAGTCATGTAGCCCCCACCCATCACTGCTGATTGGCGGTAAGGGTCAAGGACATATGATGGACAGCCCATGAAACCAAATCAGGAGAGAGGGGACGGAGCAGCAGCCATCTTGCCATACTAACAGCCCCCAGAGCAAGCCAGCATTTGATTTTTGGTGAGGTTTGTATTTTTTTTCCTCCAGGGAGCCCACCAAAAGCAGGGCCTGTCCGAAACTGTGGTTTCTGCAAACATTACAAAACTGGTTTCAGTAGATCCCTACTAACCATTCTTTCTACTTAAATGCCTGCTCCCTGCAAATCCTTTCATAGCATGTGATGAACTGCGCTGTGGCTTAGGAAAGCTTATGCATGTCTTAATTAGTCCATAAGGTACCACTCTGCCCTGCCTTCTCCCTTATTTCTGCAGAAAAAGGTGTCCAGGGTTCTGGACAAGAGCATCATCATCATCATAAGCATTTCTTCTATTTTTATGTTAGGAGACAATTTCTAGATTTAACTTGGTTTAAAATGTGTTTATAAACATAGAAAAGCATAAACTATGTTGTATATATATTTTGTATTTAAGAAAAACAAGACTGTTGATTTTCTGAAATAAATAATGGAACCAAAAAATCTAAAACTGTTCACTCCAAATACAGGGGGAAAAAACCCACTAAGGGCCCAGAGACTGTCATAGGAACAAATGGGACCCTCTTTCCATCTGCCTCCTAGTTTAGTCAGTTGTCTAAAAGTTAACCTGAATTAACTTGGATACACATTCACTGATAGAAGAATTTGGGATAGCAATTGGAAAATAACTTAAACAGCCAACTCTGAAGGTGGCAATTATTTACATAAGATCAAAATGTTTCTAAGTAACTTTGAAACAAATATAAACAGTTTTATTTCATTAGGCTACCAACAGAAAGTATTTTCTGAACATAATTAATTATACTGAAAATTCATGTCCAAAATGCATCTATTCAAGATGACCTGAAAAAAGGATATCAAATGACCCACATGATGATGATATAAGAAAACATAACATAGGCAGTTTAAAGAATGGAGACTAGGTAGAAGAAACTGGCGGTTGACCTCGCATCGCCGTCCCCGCCTACTCACTGGAAGAAGAGAGGAGAATACCACCTGTGCCCCTGTCTCCTTAAGCTTGTTGCCCAGAGCCTTGAAATCCTTCATAATGCGGTCAAGGTTGCCCCTGGCCGCGTAATTCGTCCCCAGGTGGATGACAACCATGGGGTACTGGTCTGCAGGTCGGATGTAGGCCGGGAACCTCTCCGTGATGTCTCTAACCCGAGCCCCAGGCATGAAGCAGACCTGTCACACCATAGAGCTAGGACTTGTATCCAAAATCAAAGATAAAAAAAAGTCCTTTTTCAAATATATAGGGAGGACGAAGAAAGTACCAGGAAATGTGGGGCCCCTGCAAGTTCCTCTGAGCAATCTGGTGGTTGCGCCAGAGGAGAAAGCAGACCTCTTTAACCAATTCTTCACCTCTGTTTTCTTGTGCAGGGACTGGGACTTCCACACCGTGATGCAAGACGGACTCGAGGGGAATGCCTCCAGACCTCAGGTTGGGGAGGACCGGGTTAGAGAGCTTCTGGAGGGGCTGGACGTGTTCAAATCAGCGGGTCCAGATGCTCTCCACCCCAGGGTGTTGAGGGAGCTAGCAGGGGCTATTGCAGGGCCCCTGGCATGGCTTTATGAGCGCTCATGGTGCTCGGGCCAGGTGCCAGATGATTGGAAGGTAGCCAACGTGGTCCCCATCTTTAAAAAAGGGAGGAGGGAGTACCCAGGCAACTATAGGCCCGTCAGTCTTGCCTCAATCCCAGGGAAACTCTTTGAGAAGATCATCATGGAGCACAGCTGTGATGGGCCGGCCTCAGAGATGATGCTCAAGGGCAACCAGCACGGTTTTATTAGGGGCAGGTCATGTTAGACCAACCTGACTGCCTTTTATGATCAGGTCACAAAAGCAGGTGTTGCCGTGGATGTAGTCTTTCTGGACTTCAGCAAGGTCTTTGACACTGTCTCCCACCCCATCCTCATTAAGAAATTGGGTGACTGTGGCACTGATGCCTACACAGTCAGATGGATTGCAGATTGGCTGAAGGGTCGCACTCAGAGGGTGGTGGTGGAGGGGTCATATTCAACCTGGGGACAAGTGGGCAGTCCTTGGTCCCGCGCTGTTCAAACTCTTTATCAGCGATTTGGACGACAGGGTGAAAAGCAACCTGTTTAAATTTGTGATGATACCAAAATTTGGGGTGAGGTGAGCACACTAGTAGGGAGGGAAAGACTGCAGCAAAACTTGGATAGGTTACAGGGGTGGGCTAGCAAAAACAGGATGCATTTCAATACTGACAAGTGCAGGGTGCTGCACTTGGGCAGCAGTAACCAGCAGCACACTTATAAGATGGGAAACTCCCTGCTTGACAGCACGGAGGCAGAAAGGGATCTCGGAGTCATTGACTTCAAGATGAACATGGGACGACAATGTGAGGTCACTGTTGGCAGAGCTAACCGGACCTTGTTGTGCATCCACAGGTGCATCTCTAGCAGGGCTAAGGAGGTGATCCTCCCCCTCTATGCAACACTGGTCAGGCCACAGCTGGAGTACTGTGTCCAGTTTTGGGTGATCCACTTCAGGAGGGATGTGGACAACATTGAGAAGGTCCAGAGGAGGGCCACCCAAATGATCCGGGGACTACAAGGCAGACCCTACAATGAGAGACTGTGGGATCTGAACCTGTTCAGCCTTCACAAGAGAGAAGGCTGAGGGGGGGACCTGGTGACCATCTATAAATTCACTAGGGTGGACCAGAAGGGTTTCAGGGAGACCTTGTTTCCCCTAGTGCCCCCTGGCATAACAAGGAATAACGGCCACAAGTTGTTGGAGAGGAGGTTTAGATTAGATATCTGTAAGAACTACTTCACAGTTAGGGCAGCTAGGATCTAGAACCAACTTCCAAGAGAAGTGGTGCTGGCTCCTACCCTGGGCGTCCTTAAGAGGAGGCTTGATGCCTACCTAGCTGGGATCATTTGAGCCCAATTTTTTTTCTCCTGCCCTGACAGGGGGTCAGACTTGAAGATCTATAAGGTCCCTTCCGACCCTACTTCTATAAGAATAGAATTAAAAAAGGATAAAGGATTGCCTAGATCGAGTGATAATATTGCAAGCCAACTGAAGAAATACTTTGGTAGTTATTAAAATAAGCACTGATGTTTTGAAACAACTGGGTCACGTATACATGACAACATATATATTTGTTAAAATTCCAGCTTCTGTAATCCATTTTGAGGTGACTAAGGCACAAGCTCTATTATCTAGACTAGATAAAAATATCTGAGGACAACACACAAGAATAAGCTACCATTTCACTTTGAATTGAAATGGATGACCCAAGAGAATTTTTTTCCCAGTAATCATCTAAAAGGAAAATTTTAATTATCTAGCCATTTAGATTTTGTAATTCATACAAGTAACCTATAATCTCTGCCTTTCCAATTGTAAAACTACTTGGTCAACAAATACCATGTGATTACTGCTACAAAGCTGAAGGAATTCTGTATGCTTAGGCCTCTCAACTATCAGTACATCTTTGATTTTTAGATAAAGGCCAGTAAAAGAATAGGTTTGTGTGTCCCTCATGGAAAGGGATGTTGCGTGTTAACATGTACAAAGTAAATGTGTTTATATTCTAATGGTTTACTATTCTAGTAAAGACCACCTTGTCAAACATCTTTTGGCAATCAATGACAACCTAATTTAAGGCACCTCAACGTCCCTCAACTGGACACTAACTAATAAGAAATGCTCACTATATCTGCCAGCTTAACTAACAGCTAATATGAACAAAAGCTCTCTGCAGTTCTTTAGTGGACAATAAGTTATCAATAGAATATAACTGTCTTAATCATAGAAGCATCTTTTGTAAAGATGCTGCATTCATTTGAGGGTCACTGAATTATCACTGGGTGACAACTGACTTCAAAAGCCACAGGTAAAACATTTATATTAAAAATACAACATTTGTTAGGAGATACAAAGTTGACTAACTGTGCGATTATGGGATTCTCTGTCAGCCTTTCCTGTAAATTTGTAACAAACCTATGTCCAAATGTTAACTGCTTCATGTGATGCTATTTAGTAGGGGGTCTGAACATAAGAAACTTTAAGCAAGTAAGTTATTGGTGAGAATATCATGAAAAATGGTTGGTGAGGTATGATCAAGAGATAGAGACATTATAAACAAACAAGAATCCCTAAAATGTTTTCTCTAGCAACCATATATTTTAACATTTTCTACAGTTTTGTGGAGTGAGATGAAAATTCAGATACTTAATAACAAGAACAAAACAACTTAGGATAACAATATAAACTGAACAATTCAAAATAGAGTTTTTCTTGATGCTTAGTTTAAATACTTCTGGTTGTCAAGAAAGCTCTTTATTTTACGTAGAAGTAGAGCTAAACGATAAAGTATCTTATATTCTTGGCCAAACTGTAACATTCTCATATATAATATTTTAAGGTTTAAAAAGAGTGTACAACTCTCAGTTCAATTACTCTTAGCCCTGGTCTTCAACTGTTAAATTTAAAGTGTTGCTTTATTTAAGGTTACAGTAGGCCTTTCATAGTTAAGTTCAAGACGAACCCTGCCAATAAATACGACTGAGGTGAAACATTAATAAAAATTAGTAAAATTTGGTAACTGCAAAAATGCCAAGCCAAAAATGTGATGTCATGCTTTTCTGGGAGAACTATTCCATATTCTGCCATATTCTCTCTTCCATGGTGGTAGCATTGCTAATAAGAGAAGGGATAAGAGAAAGAATTGAATGAAGCTTGGATATCAGAGCTTTGCTGCTGGGGATGACAGGAAAGTCAAAAAGAAATATCTAGTAGGTGCCTTGATGCTTGTAACTTAGCTGCCATTATATTTTCCCATAGGAAACTGTTGCTAAAAGGGGCACTGCCTTTGAGCTCCCCGATGTAGCCAGGCTAGGTACAGGAAACAAAACAAAGCATCTGTTCAAGATGAGAGGATAAGTGTTAGCTCTGCTTCGACTACCTACATATGGTATACACATCTGAGAATCAGTTTGAAGTACAAAGCACAAAACCAGCAGACATGTTCATTCACTCATTACATTTAAACTAGACCACCATTTAGGGCTGCCCTCCAAAATGTCATAGCAACTCTAACACTCACAGATGATCAGAAAACAAGCCACAGTGGTTCTAGTGGTCTTTGCCTGAATCTGTACCACCAGTTATACATTCTTCCCTCCAATTCTCCCAGTCACATTTTCTTCTCTTCCTACATTCTCAGTTGCACTTTATCCTTTCTGAGACTACGAATTAGCCGTGACAAAGCTTTAATTCACATTAGTGGATATCAGTACAAGTTAAAATTTCCCTGCAATGATTATGCCATTTTCTGTAACAAATCTACCTCCAGCAGCATCAGAACTTCAGACTTCTGTTCCTCAGTACAAAACCTCTAGATATGTATTGGGCATGGTTTTACAACTGAGAACACTTCTCCATTGGTGACTTTTATACAAAAACAATAGCCTAAGAAAAAGAAATAAAATCTTTGGGCATCTTTACATGTGCTGGGGGGAGGGGAGGCTTTAATTAGAGAGGCTCCAAGAGCTGCTCTAATTAAAGCGCCCACAGCATCTCGTGTACTCAGCATTAACAAATGCAGTTGTTCAATGAACTTTACTTAAAGCACCCCCACCTCCATTATGAAGCACAAGGATGCTGAATACACAAGATGAAGAGGCTGCTGAAGCAAGCTAATTACCACGTTCCAACAAACTCGATTAATCAAGTCTGTTCCAATGCACTACAATTACATCACGTCAGAGCAGTGTCCCCACACATCTGAAGGCACATATAAATAGGTAGGCTTTCATCAAAGACACATCTGCCATTTTTACAAACATCCAAATTAATGTTAAAAAGTGTCTTATTTACTAGAAACACAGATGCAGAAGGGGCAAAGAAATCTGCATTAATTCTGGGTAAGTATTACAGAATGATGATATGGATAGATTATCTTACCTCTTCTCCTGAAAGATAGTATGCTGAAAGCAGTCCACCAACAAAACGAATATTCACTTCAAAAACTGAAATTTCAGCATTCTGGGGAAATAAATAAGAGAATATAATTGGAACCAAATTTCAGGTCTCTATGAAAATTTACAATGGCTATGTTGAAGAAAACAAAAGACCGTGTTTCTGTGTGGACATGCACTGACAACTTCAATTAGAAGACAAATACTGAGTTTACCACCTTCCACATTATTTCATGGGCCCAAGCTCCATTAGAACTGCATTCTGCTGTTTACAAGGGGAAAGTATGAGACAGATAAACTGAATGAGAAGCATTTAAAATATATCTTTTTAAAAGTTATTTCTTCTTCCTCACTTTAAAAACTCTGTACAGCTTTAGTTTTGCCTGACTACGAACATGGCTTGAGGCACACCCAGGAATTCCACAGGGCATTACACCCTTCTCCTCCAAGGACAAGTTATGTTCCCTGGATGTCACAAACAATACTAATCAACTTTCCTACTTTCAGGTTCCTCCTCGGGAAACTAATTTGTATTGGTCTAACTTGATCACTCCTGTTTCCTCTACCTAAAATTGTTTTAAAGGGAAAGTACATGCTTTAATAGATTTAGTATCAGATTCATTATAAATAGTGTCTGGTTTAAATCATAAGATAGCATTTTTCATGAAAATCATGGAATTTTAGTGATTTTCATGAAAAATGCAATTTGCAAGGAAATACCATGTCCTGGGAGGTGAAGTAACGCAAGGCACTCACCAGCAGTTTGGGACGAGACGCATGTGGGGCAGAAAGAGGAACCCGTGCGGCTTGTTAGCTGCCTCTTTGCACAATTACGGCCGGCCGGTGACGTGTCAGACGCCGGCTTGCGGAAATAAAAATGGCAGCCACAGCAGTGAAATGGGCAGATAGCTGGGAGACGGAGCTACGGCTGACGCCGGTGGCAGGGAGGACTCCACGTGAGGATCCTGAGGAGCCTGATGAGCAGGAGGCGACACAGGCTGGGGAGAGTGGAGCACCCTGACAAAGGTCACCGCCAGACAATGGAAGAGCAACAGGCTGGCCAAGCGGAAGGAGAGCTCAAGTGGCACCTGGAAGCACGGCAGGACCCAGGTGGGAGTGCCGAGACAACGGGGCATGGAGGACGGCACGCCAGGGGGGCGAAGACCCAGGGACAGCCCTGAAGGGGGATGTGATCGGGGCGGGTATCACTGCCGGGGCCCAGTATGTTGAGTGATGAATAGGAGCTAGTCTGGGAAGCGATGAGCAAAGAGGAGAGCTATCCCTCCCTGTAAGGTTTCGGTGGTGGAGCCCTGTGAGCAACTGCCGGGCAAAGCCCAGGCCACCGAGGAACCCGTTAACTGACCAACCTACTGAGGAACACCAAGTTGTGGCAGGAGAGAACGGGGTTGGCAATGCAGGGAGGAGAGAACTACTTTGGCAACAAACAGGCCTGGAAGGGGTGTGACATCCGCCAGTAGATCAAAAGCCACCCGAGAGTGGCTAGTTGAAGCCCGGCGGTTACAGAGTGGTGCATTGGCCGGGAACCCCTTTAGGGGTCACTCGCCCGTCATGCAGCCAGCTGAGATGGGTCCTGCAGATTTCCTGGCACAGAACCTGCAAGCGTTGATGCAGATCGTGGGTTTGCAGCGGCGGTTGTTGGTGCAACATAGTACGTCAGCTTTTGGAATACCCACGATGACTGTGAAAGATGACCCAGAGGCATATATCGAGGCCTTCAAATGCCATGCCGTTGTCATGGGCCTCGACAAAAGGTACTGGGGCCAGCCAGGTGGGAGCTTTGGTAGTCCCAGCTGGCCCAGGCATCCCAGGCTGGCCCAGGCAGCTTAGCCCTTGACTCAAGAAGAAGCTCAAGACTGCGGGGCAGTGAAAGCTGCTATTCTGTACCACCTTGAGATTAGTCCAGAACACTACTGGCAAGTCTTCCGGGCCAAGAAGGGGGTGAAAGAGAGGCAACCGCGGGTGTTACTCCAGCAGCTTTGGGACCTCTTTGGGAAATGGGTCAATCTGACAATGTGTACAATGGCGACCCTGGTGGACAAGATCATACTAGAACAATTTGTAAATGATCTGGAAGAAAGAACCCATAGCTGGGTCCATCAGCTCGCCCCAGAGACCTGCGAGGAATCACTGAAGTTAGCGGAGGCCTTTGCAGCCGCCAAGTGGCATTACCCACGGGAGAAGCAAGGGTCCCCATCTCCGGCTCCAGCAACAAGGGAGGTGGAGCAACGTAGGCCCGGGTATCGGGCCCAGGGAGGGGACATGGTATGTTACCACTGCGGTCGAATAGGGCATTTTGCCTGAGAATGTCCAGGGTGTACCACTGAGAGGGCAGGCACCGAGTGCCCAAACGGGGATGGTTGAATTCCCCAAAGAACCCGTTCAAGGGGAGCTGATGGACTGTAGTTTTGGGGCCGGGGGCGAGAGCCCAGTATGGGGGCGCCCTGTGGTGCGGGTCTGGGTAGAGGACTGTCTGGTCTGGGCGGTGTTAGATTCCAGGTGTGCTCAGTTGTTGATTAGGGCTGACCTCTTGCCAGATGTCCCCGAGGGTCAAACAGAACCAGTGAGAGTGACATGTCTCCATGGAGAAACTCAGGCTATATGCCGAGTAAGGACCCGTCTCAGAGTTATGGAGCATCAGGGGGAGTTGTTGGTGGGCCTTGCACCCCGCCTGGCATGTGATATGCTGTTGGGATGACATTGGGCTCCCCTGTATGATGTGATGGATAGGGTGTGGGACATCGAAGTCACGCGCAAGACCTTAAAAATGAGGGACAGATGGCTTAGTGACGCCGAGGAAGGAGAGGGAACTGCGGGGAAGGAAGAGGATGCCGTGACAGACTAGCGAGACATCGCCAGTTGCCAACAATTCTGGCAGGCCCAAGAAGATGATCCTGAATTACAAGAGCTGTGGACCCAGGCAATGGACGAGACTCGTCAGCCGGCATCAGTATCCGACCTGGGGAGTCACTTCGAGGTTAGACACCACCTCTTGTATAGGGTGCAACCAGGCAGGGAGGAGAAGGAAAGCAGGGACCAACTGGTGGTGCCCTCCTGTTTTCGGAAGGCAGTGTGGCAATTGGCACATGCCAATCCCATGGGAGGCCACATGGGGAGGGACCGTACAATAGACAAGATATCCTGGTGGTTCTTTTGGCCAAAATTGGGGGAAGATGTAGCTTGGTGATGTGTTGAGTGCTTAGTGTGTCAAAAGGCTAGGGAACACTGCCCCCCCCCCCGCAAGCTCCGACGAAGCCAATGCCTATTACTGGTCTACCCTTCTCCCGAATTGTCATAGATGTCGTTGGGCTTCTGCCGCGCAGCAGTAACGGACACCAGTACATCCTGGTGTTCGTGGATTACGCAACTAGGTACCCCGACGCCATGCCGCTGAGGTTGGTAACGGCACCCCGGATTGCTGAAGAATTGTTAAGATAGATAGCCCGCATCCCCACAAGTTCCTGACAGACCGGGGTGAAACTTCACGTCAGGGGTCCTGCAAGGGGTGTGTCAAACCCTGCAAATTAAACAACTGAGCATGTCTATCTACCACCCCCAAACCAATGGGTTGGTGGAGTGGTTGAACAGAACCCTAAAAGGTATTGCGACGATGTCTACAAGGTGACCTCTGGCATTGGGACCTAATGCTCCCACTGGTCTTGTTTGTGCTCAGGGATGCCCCATTGGAACCTCTGAGGTATTCTTCCTTTGAGTTTGTGCTAGGCCACCAGCCACGGGGTTTGTTACAAATCCTCCAGGAAGAATGGGAACAGGGCCCTGCAGTCATTTCTAACCCCTCGAAATACCAGCAAGCTTTCAACTTTGAGCCCAGAGAGTCCGAGAGTTAGCAGCTAACAACTTGAGACAGACTCAACAAAAACAAAAGGGAAGGTATGACTTACATGAGAGGGAGCAGGAATTCCAACCAGGACAGAAGGTGCTGGTCCTATTACCCACCTTGCATAGTAAGCTATTAACTCAATGCCAAGGACCATTCAAAATCCTACAACGAGTTGGCCCGGTTGACTACAAGGTATATCGCCCTGGTCAGCAAAAAAACAAAACAAATTTACCACGTCAACCTGTTAGGAGAATGGTGACAACCTGAGGTATGGGCGGCATTCAGAGAGGAAGCGGCCAAGGACGCTGGCCCACGAGAACTCTGTCGAAACCCGGGGAAGACGGAACCCTTATTGGCTGTCTGAGTGAGCAGCAAGCTAATGACACCCCAGAGGAAGGAAGCGAGGAACCGCCTTGAGGAATTTAAGGGGGTCTTTTCAGAGGATCCCAGATAGGTAAGGGATACATACCATGCTATCCAGACACCCCCGGGTATGATTGTGCGAGAATGGTGGCGACCCATACCTCATCATTTAACGGAGGAGGAACGTAAGGAAGTGGAAAAAATGGAGACACTTGGTGTCATCATGCCGTCCTGAAGCCCTTGGCGAAGTTCCAATACGAAAACAGACAGGACCCTAAGGCTCTGCGTAGACTATCGAAAGTTGAATGAAGTAGCCACGTTCGATGCCTTCCCCATGCCACAGATGACAGAACTAGTGGAATGAAATCAGGGCCGCCAGATTCATAACCACCCTGGATCTGGCCAAAGGGTATTGGCAGATCCCAGTGCAGCCATGTGACCACCCCAAGACTGCCTTTGGAACCCCTTGGGGTCTATATGAATTCGTAAAGATGCCGTTCAGTTTGCACGGGGCTGCGGCCACATTTCAGCTGCTAATGGAACACCTTCTGGCACCGCACGCAGAATACGTGGCAGCATACTTCAACAACATTGCCGTATTCACCCAGTCATGGGATCAGCATCTACGTGCCCTTAGGATGGTACTGACCGAACTCAAGAAGGCGGACCTAACTGCAAACCCCCATAAGTGTTCAATCGCGCACAAGCCCACGAAATACCTAGGATTCCTAGTGGGCCAGGGGACCATCAGACCACTGGAAGACCAAATACTAAAACAGCTGCGGTCCTTCTTGGGCCTGGTAAATTACTATCACAGATTCGTTCCCCGTTCTCAGAGCTAGCATCACCCCTCTCAGAGGCCCTAAAGGGGCAATGTTATTCAGTTTTCAGGCCTTAAAAAGAGCCCTGTGTGAAGATGTACTTATGCACACCCCTAATTTTGAGAAACCTTTTCATTGCAGACGGATGCCCCTGCAGTTGCAATTGGGGCTGTATTGACAAAACAAGACACCGACGTGGACCGGCCCCAGGCATATGCGAGTCAGAAGTTGCTACCAGCTGAAACCAGGTATGAAACAAATCGAGCAGGAGTGTCTGGCAATCTGGTGGGTGGTGGAGCACTTATATTATTACTTACTCGGAAGGGAATTTACACTCGTCACGGACCACGCACCCCTGAAATGGCTCAGTACAGCCAAAACAAATAACGTGCGCATAATGCGATGGGCATTGGCACTACAACCCTTTAAGTTTCGTATCATGTACTGCCCCGGGAAAGACAACGTAAACACAGACTAGATGTAACGAAGGCATGCACTGAGACATTGAACGGCGAGGTTGTCGACCCCCATAGCAAACTGCAGGTAACGGCAATGCACAACTCACGGAACCGTCACAAGGCAACTGGCGGGGGGGGGGGAGGTTATGTCCCGGGAGGCGAAGTAATGCATGGCACTCACTGGCAGTTTGGGATGAGACACACGTGGGGTGAAAATAGGAACCCGTGCAGCTCATTAGTCACCTCTTTGTACAATTACGGCTGGCCGGTGACGTCAACATTAGATGCCAGCCGATTGAAATAAAAATGGCGGCTACTGCAGCACAGGGGGCAGATAGCCGGGAGACAGAGCTATGGCTGACGCCAGCGGCAGGGAGGACTCCACATGTGGATCCCGAGGAGCCTGATGGGCAGGAGGCGACACAGGCCGGGGAGAGTGGAGCACCCTGACAAAGACCACTGCTGGACAACAGAGCAGCGACAGGCTGGCCGAGAGGAGGGAGAGCTCAGGTGGTACCTGGAAGCAGAGCGGGACCCAGGTGGAAGTGCCAGGACAACAGGGCATGGAGGACGGCACGCCAGGGGGGCAAGACCTGGGGACAGCCCTGAAGGGGGTTGCGATCGGGGTGGGTATCGCTGCCAGGGCCCAGTATGTTGAGTGATCGATAGGAGCTAGTCTGGGAAGCGACGAGTGGAGAGGAGAGCTATCCCTCCCTGTAAGGTTTCGGAGGAGAGGAATAGGTCACGGGTTGGTTTTTGTTCACTTGTTTTGTTTTGTCACCCTGAGGGAAGGGGCATAGGAGACAGGGATAAGCATCCCCGTGGTGGGGCTGCAGGAAAGCCTCGGCAGGGTACCCTAGTGGAGAGAGTACCCTTGAAGGAAGGGACGAAGGCGCAAAGGGCTGTAGAGGCAGGCCCACAAGGGCAGGCAGGGTCTCTAGCCACTGGCTCTGAGATGTGGCGCGGAGAACATGACCCACGGGAGAGGCTGCAAATAACAGCTAGGCAGCACACCAAATGTGGCGTGAGGCCAGGGTGTAGGAGTGGTGGAGCCCCATGAACAACTGCCGGGCAAAGCCCGGGCCACCGTGGAATCCGTTAACTGACCCCACCTACTGAGGAACACCAAGTCGTGGCAGGTGAGAATGGGGTTGGCAACGTGGGGAGGAGAGAACTACTTAGGCGACAAACAGGCCCGGAAGAGGCGTGACATCCGCCAGTAGATCAAAAGCTGCCTGAGAGTGGGTAGTCGAAGCCCAGCGGTTACATACCACAATATGGCTGCTTGCCAAGGAGTTCCCTAGCAAGTGGCCATATTGTGTGGCATTTCCTTGCAAAAAGATAGAGCCATGGGGACACCTTCACTTTTGTGTAGCACCCAGTCCCTGCTCATGCCTGCCTCAGTCAGCGGTAACAGTGGTAGTGAGTCACCAGGGCAGAGTAAAGCGGGTAGTGGGAGGGAAGTGCTCTGCGCTGCCCCAGTGGGGCTCCTGCATGCAGAGCAGTGTGGAGCTGGGGGTGGGGTGGGGACAATGGCAGGCAAGCCTAAGGGTCAGCAATGCGATCAAATGTGAGAGTAATGCTACCCACATTCTGGCCTCCCCTGGCTGCCTCATAACCCTTTGCTGGCTGCAGGCACCACTGAGCCACTGCCACTGTGAAGCTGGGTGAGTTCAAGTGTGTTGAAGCCCCCTACGTGCCAGGCGAGGCGCCTGCACTCCAGCTCCCTGCACCCATCTGGCTGGCACACAGGGGGGGCCTAGCCTAGTTGAATTTGCCCAGCAACATAGTGGCTTGGTGGTGCATGCAGCCAACAAAGGGTAGTGAGGGGGAAGATGAGCTAGAGTGCGGGTGGCATTGCTCACACATGGGGGCCCCAGCCTGGCGAAACTTGCCCGGCATTACGAGTTTGTTGGCTGCAGGTAACAGCAGCTGCAATGCTGGGCAAGTTTGGTCAGGCTGGGGTCTGCCAGGTGAGCCTGCCTTCTTCCCCGATCGCTAGTATTGTGGTCCAATTACAGGGAAGGTGCCACAATCTGTGCATGAAAATGGTGGCCCCCCGCCATGATTGGGCTGTAATACTAGTGAGCTGGGCCTGCAATTTGAATCGGACTCCAATTATAAAAAGGTGCATTCATCTAGGGTACAGAACCTTTCACTTTTGTAATGTTCATGCTTCTACAGGTTCTCTCATCCTTTCCACATTTTTGGGGTCAACTTAGGTCTCAACCCTACCAGGCTCTAGTTGGTCGTATGACTTCAGTGGGAATATAGAATGACAAGAGTGGGTTTCCAGGCATGTAAAGGGTATCAACTCATGAAGGGTTGCTTACAGATGTACACCAGGATTCTGCAAAGCATCATGAATGCTAAAAATCTGCATCTGATACAACCAACATGTTGCTTTCAGAGCCCTCTCAAGACTGGTTGCATCATGAGAGGGTTACTAGAACAGAATATAAAATGAAGCTCTTCTGCTGGTTGTGTACTATCATCCAATTGACATAATCTGACTACAGCATTTAGTAATTTCTTATAGGTGCATCATTCTGGATTCCATTTTTACATATAAATATTTTGTAATGGCTTTAAAGGGGTATTAAGTACCTCAAAAAGTAGTAAAACCATAACAGAGTCCTTATACCTGCTCTTTGAAAATATCTGAAAACAGCAAGATAATGCAGTATGACTTAGATACATATAGTTTCTGAAAACTGACAATTAAACTACTAGTAAAGACAGCTCTCAATATATTTGGTTCAACATCATCAGGCTTGGAATAAGTTAAAAAAACCCAAAACAAAATTTTTAAGCCAATATAAATAGGAGCAGACATCACAAAACCCATATAATAGCCCATTTCCATCTTCTGGAAACAAGTTGCACATTGCAAACAGAAGATTACCCTCTCCCTGGGCACGTGATTGAGGCACTGTAGTAACAAATATGCTGAGCTGCTATCTTAGAATAGTTGCTTATCTGTCTCTTTAGACCCAAATACCATTTACACCAGTGTAAATATGTTGTTTGTCGAGGCACCAGGTTACCCTTCCTCCTTGGACATCCTAGAGACATTGTATAGATATTGACTTTTACCTCCAAGTCAAAGAGTCCCAGGTAAAGTCACCCCAGAATGCAGGTTATCCTACAGCGACATACAGCCATATATTACACATCTTCCTTATTATTCAAGGAAGCGTAGCAAGAAACTAAAAATGCAGTGAAGGTACACCTGATGGAGTCACTAATAAATCTGTGATAGAACTGTAGGTATGGCCTAGTTCAATGGTCTAGTTCAACTTTCTGTACAGCTGCAGGATGTGCTATTCTTAACCATCCTGCATAGATTGCCTGTCGAAGCTCCTTCTGAAATCCTCCAATGAGGAAGACTTTATAATTTCCCTAATCCGTTTGATCCACTGTTTGACAAGTTAAAAATGTTTTTCCTGAGATACGATTTAAATATGCTTTGCTATAGTTTAAACCCATCACTTTGTGTCCTGCCCTTTGTAGCAAGGGAGAATATTTTTCCCCTTCTTCATTGTTGTATGCTTTCAAATATTTGAAAGCCACTGCACCTTATGCTACTTTCCTCCTGACTAAACTTGCTTAGTTTCTTCAAACTTATTATAGCTTCCATTCCACCTCTTTACTATCTTTGTAGCCGGTCTCTAGATCCTCTCCAGTTTCTCTTAAGTCCTCCTTGAAATGGAAGTACTAAAACTGGATAAAGTAGTGCAGCTGAGGCCTAATCAGAGCCAAGTAGAACTGATTCTGACTCATTCTGAGTTTGTGATTCACCACAACTCCTAGGTCTTCCTTGGTATGACTAATCAAGTCAATTGTGTATCTGTGCATTTGTTTTTTCTTCCTTGTTTGCAGCATCCATCTTTATTGAATTCTGTTTGTTATCTGTAGCCCTGTTTTTATATTCATTATGATCCTTCTAAATTTTCACCCTACCCTCCAAAATCTGACACATCCCCATTATGTTATCAGCTGAAAATCTGATCAATTGCACACCCTATCCTTACCTCTAGTCATTAAATAAAGATGAAAGCAAGGCAGGGTGGCACCTTATACAAGAATTGGGGGGGGGGTAGGGCACATTTTTGGCAGGCACGTCACAAATGAACTCCCACCCTGTCCCTGCCCCTCAGATCCCATTCCCCTATATGATCTGAAGTTCTGCTTTCTGCTCCCTCCCCAATCTGCCAGTGTGCTGCTTGTCCCCTCCCCAATGTGTCACATGTCACTTTTGGCATACATACTCCAGACTGGCCTCCCCTGATATAGACTAATTTTTTGTGAAAGGCACAGGTTGTCATGGACTACAGCTTACTTTTTCAGGCTCAAGCTCATGCTTCTGAATAAGTTAGTATCCAAGTTCCTACCTGGTCCTGTCTTTTGCTTAACTTCAGATTAACTAACTAACTAACTCATTAATAAAGGCATTAAACAGATTCCAGAACAAATCCCTGTAGAACCCCACTTCACACTATGTGACAGTGACATTAATCCATTTATGGTTACAGTTTGTTTGTAACTATTCAGTCAATTAGCTATCCATATCCACATATTGGTAATTCTAACCTACATTTATGCAGCCTACTTAAGAGAATGGTATCAGGGTCTGTTAAAAGCTGTTGACAAAGAAGTCAGACCTCTTTCAGTTTTACAGTTTGTGGTCATGGAAACACAATGGTCTTTAGAAATACTTAGAGAAGCTGAGTGGTTGATCCCCAATTAAATTTAGTGCAGACTCTCTTGCTAGACAAGAAAAACTGAAGTGTTAATTGTAGAGTAGTCTGAAACAATGGTCAAGACTGTTTTGTAACTAATGCTAGGAGAAATGTTAAGCTTTTTATTTAAGTTTTGTTAAAAGCACATTTTTTCAAATTGTCAGTAGAGAAACTAACATCTCTTAATGTTGTCATACAAACTTTATTTTCTTGGATTAAGAACTGAAATGCCTTGCTTGAAACTATTTGCCATACTTCTGCTTTAAAAAAAGTGCTTTGCTAAACCTTTGTAACATCTACACAGTAACAAACCCCATCCTTTCTGAGGAATCAAAATTTGGTTTTTGTTCTTGAAAGTAATTCATAATTATTTAAGAGGATAAAAATAACCAGGATCCTTGACATCAATCACTGAAAACAAATTCCAGAAAAGAAAAAGTCTATGACCTATGGCAAACAATTGCATTAAATGCAGGATTGTTATTTTAAAAACATACATTTTTTTTACTTCAGTAGGTGTTGAAAAAAAAAAAAAAAAAAAGGAGTTAAGGAGTTATTTTTGCTATTTTTTTATTCTATGGCAAGTAATTCACAAACTACTCCACTGTATCGTATTAGTTTTGGTTTGTTTTTGCTTTTTTAACAACATTCTGCCAGTCTATTATGAAGGCAATCATACCAGTGTTTGCAGCAAACTTCATTAACTAAGCCACACATTACAGAAACACATATTTGAAGAGACACAATACAATGATCTAAGAATATATGTCTTCAAACATATATTGCCTTAATTACACAAACCCCACCAAGTTTGTACATTAACAGCAAAAACAGATCTGTTACTTTGTGAGTGGCTTACAGACTTAAATCACAGTCAAGAAAGTGGACTCTACTTTTTTTTTTTTGGGGGGGGGGGAGGGAGAAGGGGGATGGTCTCTCCTGCCAAGAAGAAAAATATGATTTTAAAAGGGTCCAAATACATAATTTATAATTTTCTTCTCCCTGACCCCTGGCAGACGTTACACTGAGAACATAATTAACCAGTTAATCATGTCTTAAATAGTGACCTGGTCACACATTCATGCAATTAATGGCCCAATAAAAGGAGGAATAAAGTTAAAGATATTTCACAGAACATGCAATAATTTTGTGGCCTGTTATCCTTATGCTTCAAATTGCACATGTGGTCGGTGCTATGGGGCTGCCAATCAGCTTGAACTTGAAATCTTGAACCCACTCCAGCGCAGTCCTGAGGCTGATGTCTCCCAGTCTCAGCTCTAAGGCTGCACCAGAGTGTAGAATGTGATCTGGGGAGGTCCCAGAGCTAAGACTGGATGGTCTTAGACCTAAGACTACACTGAAGCCAGTTCAAGGCAGTTTTCAACTGGCTTTGGCGAAGTCCTGGGTCTGAGATCAGCTGGTTGGCTGTCCCAGCCACGGGACCACACCAGAGTCTTGAACCAGCTCCAGTGTGGTCCCAGGGCTAACGCCACCCAGTCTTAGCTCCTGGCTCACACTGGACCAAGTTCCACACTCCACTGTTGTACCCACACTACAAGCATATGTACAGTACTCAAACAGCTGGTTTTAGATCTATCAAACACAGTTTTTGTAGACATTCTGTAGTATGTCTTGAACAGCTAACTCAATGGAATCTTTCTGAAATGAGAACAGATGTCAGCATTATAGGTTAGATAAGAGACAGCAAAACTTGTAACCACCTCTAAGTTTACACTTGTATTAGAAGGATTTGTTGTTTCAAAGGGAAACAAACAATGAGGTAAGCATCTTGCAAACTGGTTCAGTATAATTAGAAAGCCATGATCAATAAGCTTACCCTAATATCAAAGGAAAAGAAGTTAAAATGCACAGTTCTTCCTATAGCAAAGATTAAGAAGTGATTGCAGGACAAAGTGCAAGATCTGATATACTTTGAAATCCATATTTTACTTGTGAATGTTAACCCACAAAGCATGTTGTACTTTAATGAATTTTGACTTTGCTCTTATTGAATGCACAGGCTGATAAGATATGAGAGTTCTTTTGCATTATGCAGTTTTAATAGGCAGCATCTTTGCTATCAACTCTTCAGTGTTTTCATTCATCGGCATGGGAGATAAGCCATGTTTGATTAAGATTTTCAGCAGTCCTTGCTCATGGACATAAGCAGCACAGGATCAGATATCAATTGTCAATTGCAGACCTGGGAGCATGTGCTTTTCTGCTTTTATGATTAGAAAGAAATGAGGAAAGTCATATTATATTTGGTACAATGGCTTTATTTCCCTTATTATTGACCAAAACAATCCTCTTTGCCTCAATGCAAAAACACCACTCAGCCTGAGTATCATTTATTTGAAAAAAATGCCTATCTACCGAAATTCCCTTAAGCTTAGCTTTCAGGTTTAATACTCCTTTTATATGTGCATGGTTTGAAAAAGTTTGAGATTAGTTTCCTTGTCATCAGAGCACAGCTTTGGATTGTTACAGAAGAATAAGGCCAACATTTTAAAATACTGCTGCCTAAGAAGTTGGCAGTTATAATGTTAGACACACATAAAAAAAAGTTACGGTTTTCAGGAGATGCAGAGTTACTGCAATTTCTATTTACTTCTGAATTATTATTTTTGCCAATACTTGTTCTTCTACATCCAACACAATCAATGCATGGTTCTGCTGTCCTGATGTTTTTGGGGGATTTTAACACTTTTCTCACTTTCTGTCATTTTACTGCATTCATTTTTTATTTAAACATTCACCGGCCCTCCCTCCTCAGTGGATAAGGAGGGGAAGAGAAGTTATTACTAAATTTACAGTGAACTTATTACTTCTATAATAACTACCTTGTCAGAGCACCAAATTATCTCCTATTATTAGAGTGTTCATTCATGCATTCCTGTTTGATGGCCATTTTGATTATACAAGTGTGTAGAGACTCCTTACAGAAGCTGGCTCTCAGTATTTTATCAGTTTGGAAGAGAAAGGAAGATTTTTAGAACTCTCTGTTGACTTCCACTTAGACTTTTACACTTAAATACCATAGGATTTTTAAGGTTTCACCCCAATATTCAAAAGTAGGTATACATTGCACTACACTGATTGTTTGAACTGAGAAAGATCCTATGCTGCAGAGATAATACAATTTTACTCATGGCTATAAAAATGAGCTGGTTTGAGAGCTTGTACTGATCAGTACACAACTCTGAATAGTTATGCATCTGTTAAATACTGAAAATTAAGTTAGATGTCTAGAAAGCATGGTATATGAAAACATAGTGGAAGAATTGGGATTATTCAGTCTGGAATAGAAGACTCAATGGTGATCTGGTAACATCATTTATTAAGAAAGAGATTGCTATACACTGCTCCATTATTTTCTGTGATTACAGCGTAAACAAGCTATCTATCAACAGACTCCAATTTTAAAGGCCAAATACTAGTACTGAAGTAGGCGAAAAAGCATCCAAAGTTTGCTTGCTCAATTTCAAAGAGCATTTCTTGCATGATTTGGCTCAATACCCATTTGCTCAACTTAAATACAGGTCTGCTCTTAGTTCACTAATCTGTAGGAAAACCACAAAGAAGCCTGGTCCCCAATCCACTTTGAAAACTATGTTGTTTATAAGTATTTTCTCCCTTTTCTGTTGGATTCTTTGATAGTATGACCGAAGTAATCTAGAACCAGGTAAATTAATTTGGCCCTCCCTAGTGTTATTTTTATATTCTTCATTACACACTTGTCTGATGTCAGCTTGTGGGAGGCAGCAACCAGCCCTAGATTATATATGAAAACCTCCTGGAATTTGGGCTACCTGCAAATACAGCAGCCTACCTGCTAAATGGAGTATATATTGAGGGAACACTTTTCATTGGCATGCAACTCATACTTAATTGCCAACTAGTTTCCATGTAAAGTTAAAACAAATGGTTTATCTTAAGGAGTGAAGGTTCTTGGTAAGGTCCAGGAGTACCTGTGCAACTGCAGTAGCATACAGACTTATCTGAGGCTCATCAGTTTACAGGGGCATTTTCACTACAGGTTTCCCTTTATGCGGGTTCTGTATATGCGAAATCACTCTTATGCGATGACCCTTTTTATACCAAAAATTTGTTATATGTGAGGGCTTTTGGTTGTAGCTGTGTTGGTCTAAGGACATAAATGGATCCAGATCATGCCAGCACAAGAAATGCAAAGCCTGCCAACATATCTCCACCACCGCACTACAACTATGCCCTGGAACAGAACCATCACCATTCCTGGATCTTCCAGCTATACCTTCAAAAGCGTTATACATCTCATCCAGTGCAACAAATGCTCCAAGGGAAAATATGTTGGAGAATCCAAACAACAACTGTGCACCAGAATGAATGTACACTGAACATCTATTAAAGAGAAGAATACCCAACTGCCTGTGGGTACACACTTCTCACAGGACAATCACTCCCTCTCCAATCTCTCAGTTCTAATCCTCAAAGGGAATTTACAAAACACCTTCCCTAGACAAGCCTACAAACTTCACTTCAGAAACCTACTGGATACAAAAAATCATGGACTCAGTATAGACATTGGTTTCATGACATATTCCAACCTGCCTGACATCTGATTCACCAGATACTTGCCTGATAGGCTCTTTTCTACCTTGTACTCATATCACTGCACGGCCTCCCTTCCGCCTTTTTTTCCCTGCTCTCTTCTCCCTCCCCCTGTCCCCTCTGCCTCACTTTTTGTCTTTCTAATTCTGCCTATTTACATTTTCACTGATACCCAGCCACACTTTTAGCTTCTTTCATTTCTTGGAGTCTCACAACAGCAGAGACTCCCCATGCCTGAAGAAGGGTGACTGTGCCCGAAAGCTGGCCAAGAATTTTTTCCAACTACTCAGTTGGTCTAATAAAAGATATCATCACATCTACTCAAAGAACCTTGCTTGCCTATATGTGAGGTAAATTCACTCTTATGCGATCGGTGTGGTAGAAACCCAGAGTCAGCTGCTTTGTGCGGTGCATTGTGGGAGTGACGTGCAGCAAAATATAGTCTCCTGTGTGGATCTGTGCTCCTTGCTCGTTGTCTGCAACACATGTTTATGTAGCTGCCATACCCATTATGGAACATTCACCATCACCCTGTGCTGTTGATGAATACCCAAACTGTCTTGTAAAAGTGGCAGAAATGGGTCTGGGGGTCAGTATAATCAAGGTCTTGGAACAAATCCTTATTTGTTGCATTGTAAAGTGGGTTCCCTTTATACAAATTTGAGTTGAATGTCATTGTCCAGGAATGCATGTACAGCATAAAGCAGGGGAAACCCGCACTAATAAAGCATTTTATAAAGCCAGTCTTTTTTCAATAATAAAATCTCTCCATCCCACTTTCTATTTCAAAATGGTCCAAATTGGCTAAGTAATGTCTCAAAGCCTCCTCTAGGATGTCTGGAAATAGTTATGAGGATCAATGATATTGGATTTCAGACAGAAAAAGGAATGCGTTAAACTCCGATGCCCCAGTAAATTGCTAATTTTAATCTGAATTTTAAGAAATTCAACTTCTGGGAGAGCATTGAGTTCCAAATATATGATTTTACCAAAATAAAACAGCCATTTACCAGTTCTTATATTGAATGCGTTTCCTCTAGAATCATTTCTGAAATTGTTTTCACTCACTTGTTTAATACTGTCATTTAAAATACAAATAATTTTATCTTTAAAATGAAACTACAACTGCACTGGGAAAAAAATTAAATATAGATACTAAATGTTTCTGGAACTGAGGAAGGGCAAAAGGAATACTATCTATAAATAGCAATGAGATAGCAAAATTTTTATTAAACTACTCAAACTGGCTGTATCACTTTGTTGAATATTTGCCTGAATTATGATTTTCCATCAATTACTGAAGCTGACAATCGCTTGAAGACTGCCAGATTCCAAGACATTTGCTGTATTGTCCTCTTACAATCTACAAGCATATGCAATGAATATAAGGGCCAGATACTTTATTGAGTGTGGAATTCTATATCTTTAATAGGATAGTTATTCTTAAACTCATTATGACAAACTAATATCACTATCAAAGAGATGACAGTGATTTGTAAAATAGCTAAAAAGGCTTTCTGATTTCACATCAAGGAATCTCCACCTGTAAAAGGCAGGTCTAAAAGTAGACATGTCCCTCAAGCAGCAGGACACATCAGCTTTAGGAATCAATCTAAAGCTAGTTTCTTTGTGTACAGGTTATTTAGTCTCTTACCATTGTATTTTTTCTCCTGCTAACCATGTATAGATATTCAAAGGATACTTGTAAGTGTCCTAATTCTGTATTTTTAACTTTTAAAAGATTGAAAGTCATTTTCATTTGGCTATCTGATCCAGCAGTAAATTAAGGCATCTATTGGCTGTCCGGTCCACTTGTAACTTAAGGGATTCATTATAAAAGAAAATTACAGAAGCCTGCCAAAGAATTCTAGGGCAAACCTTCAACCTGATTTTCTTATCAAGACTTTTCCTCATCAACTGAAAAAGGAAACAATTTTTCGTGTATGATTAGCTTCTCAATTTTTTTCTAGAAAGCCCCAAGAGGGTAGCTCTTACTTTTGTTCCTCAGATCATGTCTCCTCTTCTTCTTTTAAAATTCCAATTTATCACTAAAAAGGGCATCTGCAAAAAAAAGTTACATTCATTGTACTAGACCTTGTAGAACCCCTGAGGAGCTGTAACTGGATTTATTCTCATTTCTTTTCATAAGAAAAAAATGCCAAATAGTATTTCAGGAGAAACTGACAAACTTGACATTGCCTTTGTAAACTATGTGAAGCAGAGACTATGTTACTTTCATTGGCACAAATGGTAAGCATTGCTTCTGGCCCCATTTTTGTTGGACCATTATTTTAAAGTTCTGCAGTTCAATGAATACTGTACCAACACATTCCATGCTGGGTCTACCTGTTTCTGATCAAGCTGAGATTTTTCTGATGTTCAGGTTTCAAACCCAAGGTTTCTAAATTATCCCTTTCCTAAAAACATTGTAGAAAAATATTATTTCCGGGTCTTTTGTCTTCAATTAAAGATAGCACTTCTCTGAAATTCAGGCAATATTTTATTCAGTTCCTCTCCCTTACACTTCATGATTGAATAAATACAAAACCAATTAGAAGATTTTTTTCCAAAACAAAACTTGAAAAAATAACAAACTGCTTAAATTTTCTGTTTTCTTGGGCAGGTCTCTTGAAAGATTTTCCTAAAAATGTTAGCCAACTAATTTATTAATATCACAGAAAATTAGGGTTGGAAGGGACCTCAGGAGGTCATCTAGTCCAACCCCCCCTGCTCAAAGCAGGACCAGCCCCAACTAGATCATTCCAGCCAAGGCTTTGTTTAGCCAGGTCTAAAAAACCTCCAAGGATGGAGACTCCACAACCTCTCTGGGTTACCTGTTCCCGTGCTTTACCACCCTCCTGGTGAGAAGGTTTTTCCTAATATCTAACTTAAAACTTCCCTTGCTGTAACTTGAAACCATTGCTCCTTGTCCTGTCATCTGCCACCATTGAGAACAGCCTAGCTCCATCCTCTTTTGAACCCCACTTCAGGTAGTTGAAGGCTGCTATTAAGACCCCTCTCAGTCTCTTCTTCTCTAGACAAAAGCCTAGTTCCCTCAGCCTCTCCTCAGCAGTCATGAGCCCAAGCCCCGTCATAATTTTTCTTGCCCTCTGCTGGACTCTCTCCAATTTGTCCACATCCTTTCTGTAGTGGGGGAGGGGATCCCAAAACTGAACATAGTACTCCAGATGTGGCATCACCAGTGCCAAACAGAGGGGAAGAATCACTTTACTCAATCTGCTTGCAATGCTCCTACTAAAGCAGCCCAGTATGCTGTTAGCCTTCTTTGCAACAAGAGTACAGTGACACAGGCACATATTCAGTTCACTGTCCAATGTAGCCTCCAGGTCATTTTCTGCAGAGCTGCTGCTTAACCAGTCGGTCTCCAGCCAGTACCAGTCCATGGGATTGTTCCATCCTAAGTGCAAGACTTTGCACTTCTCTTTACTGAACCTCAAGAGATTTCTTGTGGTCAAATACTCCAATTTGTCTAAGTCTCTCCAAATCCTAGCCCTACCATCCAGCATATCTACTATTCCCCCCCTTGGTGTCATCGGCAAACTTGCTGAGTGTGCATTCTATCCCATCTTCTAGGTCACTGATGAAAATACTGAACAAAACCAGCCCTGGGACAGGCCCCTGGGGCACTCCATTTGATACCAACTGCCAACTAGACATCAAGTCATTGACTACTACCCTCTGAGCTCGATGATTCAGCCAGTTTTCTATCCACCTTATAGTCCATTCATCCAATTCATACTTCCTTAGCTTGCTTGCAAGAATGCTGTGGGAGACCACATCAAAAACCTTGCTAAAGTCAAGGTATATCACATCTACTGGTCTCCCTGCATCCATGGGGCCAGTCATCTCATCATAGAAGGCAATCAGGGTGGTCAAGAATGACTTGCCCTTGATGAATCCATGCTGATTGTTCCTAATCGTCTTCTTTCCTTCCAAGTGCTTAGAAACAGATTCCTTGAGGACCTGCTCCACGCTTTTTACAGGGACTGAGGTGAGGCTGATCAATCTGTAGTTCCCTAGATCCTCCTTTTTCTCTTTCTTAAAGATGAGCACTGTATTTGCCCTTTTCCAATCATCTGGGAGTTCTCCTGATCACCATGAGTTTTTAAAGATGATGGCCAATAGCAATGCAATCACTTCAGCTAACTCCCTCAGTACCAACAGGTATATCCCATCCAGCCCCATGGACTTGCACACATCCAGCTTTTCTCCATTGTTGGCTGCTCACCTTCTTCCCAAACTATTCTGCCAGGTGCAGTAGTCTGTGAAGTCTGTGGTAAAAATGGCATCAAGTACATCAGCCTTTTCTGCATCCTCTGTCACAAGGTTGCCTACCCCATTTAGTAAAGGACCAAAATTTTCTGTGATCCTCCTCTTGTTGCTGACATACTTGTAGAAACCTTTCTTGTTGCCCTTCATGTCCCCTGCGATCTGCAACTCCAATTGCACTTTGGCCTTCCTGACTTTGTCGCTGAAAGCCCAAGCAATACTTTTATACTCCTCCCTAGTTGTTCATCCATGTTTTCACTTCTTAAATGCTTCCTTTTTTTGTTTTAGATTCCTAAAGAGTTCTCTGCTAAGCCGGTCTTCTGCCATACTTGCATGTCTTCCTGTACATTGCGAAGGTTTGTTCCTGCACCCCCAGTAATGTTTCTTTAAAGTACAGCCAGTTCTCCTGGACTCTTCTCCCCCACTGACTGGTCTCCTGCCCATGAGTTCCCCAAACGAGTAATAGTCTGCTTTTCTGAAGCCCAAGGTCCTTACTCTTCTGCTTTTCTTCCTTCTTTTCCTCAAGATCCTGAATTCAATCATCTTGTGGTCACTGCTACTCAGGTTGCCATCTGCTACTACATTCCTCACCAATTCTTCCCTGTTTGTGAGCAGCAGGTCAGGAAGAGAATGGCTCCTAGCTGGCCACTCCAACACTTGCACCAGGAAGTTGTCCCCAACACTCTCTATAAATGTCCTGGATTGTCTGTGCATTGCTGTATTTCCCTCCAAGCAGATGTCAGGATGACTGAAGTCCCCAGTGAGAACCAGGGCCTGTAATCAGGTCTAACTTACATTAGTTGTTTGAAGAAAACCTCATCCACCACATGCATCTGGTCTGATGGTCTATAGCAGACCCCTTACCACAGCACCACCCATGTTGCTCCTCCCCTCTGACCCTAACTCAGAGACTTTCAACAGGCCCATCTCCAGTTTCATACTGGAGCTGAGCAATCATACAGCAGTTTTACATGAAGTTCAACTCCTCCTCCTATTGTTGCCTTCCTGTACTTCCTGAACAGTTTATACCCATTCATGATAGTACCCCGGTTGTGGAAGCTGTCCCACCAAGTCTCTGTTATCAGGTCATGTCATTTGAGCCTTGTCCATGGTTCCACTGCCCAGCAGCAAATAATCCAGAAAAGCCCATATAATTAGAGAGACATCACATACGTTCATAAATTCAAATTCTGCAGGACTGTCAAGGCAAAGTTAAATTAACCAGTGACATGAAATACAGCTTAATGAATGTATTTATTTAGAGGCCCCTTCTTTATTCCCCCCCCAATCTGTTTACACACATTCATAGGATTAAAAAAAAAGAAAATGAAAGTTTGTTTGTTAGCTACTATACAGTACAAATGTATACATGAAGATCTGAAGAAACTAAGTAGGTATTCCTCCTCCACTATACTTACAGAAGCAGAAGTGGCAAGCAGTATCTGCAATTCTTTGGAATTACTACAGTGAGGTAATGACAACTTAGTGAAAGACACCTAAAATTCTATCTTCAAAAGGCAGCATACTTTGCATGGCTGGTTAAAGATTATACGAATACAAAATGTGCAAAACCACATGGTGGAGACTTTTGCTTATTTTACAGACTATCAAATAGGGACAAGGATGCTGCCACGTTGCAAAACGTGTTATCATAAAAATAAACATTCTCTGTACTCAACAGTAACAGACTAATGTACACAAAGTTTAGTTCCTTCTTGCACTGAAGAAAACCTTTGTAACAGCTTAAATGGAGTGTTTTATTATTTACTCATAATGCTCTATTTAATGCTAGGATTTTTTTTTTTATTTATAGATGGATACAAATTTCGATAAAGGCATCTATAAATAATGGTTCATGAAAATAAAATAAGGACTCATCAATACTTCGCATAAAAGCATTAACTCTTTCTAACAATGGAGCAATCATATCCAGAAGGAAACAAAACATATGGGATGTTTATCAAATAACTACAAAAGAATCCTTTACCCATTAGCCTGTGGAAAAAGGACAGAAGTCCCATATTTATAGGTGACAACGTAAAACTTAACCCTGCCCTTTCTAGAGCTATCCCGGGTATTGAATAAGTAATGGCTCTTCAGGGAATAAAAAACAAAAAACCATGATTGTGCAATTATAGGACTATCTATTTGCCAAAAAGATCCATTAAAACAAAGTTAAAGTAGCTCCATAGCATATGCGCCACATGAAAATCCTCCCTATTCCCTGAATATTTCAACATCTTTTTTAAAGACATGCACACCAGAACCATATGTAATATTAGTCACAAAAACACAAAGATTTAAGCAAACTCCAACATGAAAACCACATCTCCATAGTTTCATAGTTGATAGGGTCAGAAGGGACCTGACCAGATCATCAAGTCCGACCCCCTGCCACGGCAGGAAAGAGTACTGGGGTCAGACGACCCCAGCAAGGTGTTCATCTAGCCTCCCCTTAAAGATCCCCAGGGTAGGAGCCAGCACCACTTCGCTTAGAAGTTGGTTCCAGATCCTAGCCGCCCTGACAGTGAAGTAGCGCCTCCTGATGTGTAGTCTGAATCTACCCTCTGCCAGCTTGTGACCATTATTTCTAGTCACTCCTGGTAGTGCTCAGGGGAACAGGGACTCCCCCAATGCCTGCTGGTCCCCTCCAACTAGTTTGTAAATGGGTCATCCTTTTCATAGATAAGGATTTAATTTAGCTCTTTTTTTATGTGAACACATGGGAAGGAATCTCTCTAAAGCAGTGGTGCTCAGCCCTTTTGTCCTGTGGGCCAGATGGGCAGTGCCTGATTCGTCCGTGGACTGATCTGGCAGATGGGCCCAATCTGATGAGCAGGACAAGCATGGCAAGGCTTGATCTGCCCGCAGAAGGGGGACAGTGGGTGTGACCCAGCTGCACAGGGAAAGGGATGTGTGGCCCAGCCCCAACCTGCCCCCATGAGGTTGGAAATTTTACAGTGAGGGAGAGGCAGCAGTAATTAATTGCCAACTCTCCCCTGCCGCAAAATTTCCCAACCTTTGGGGAGTCCTGGAGGTTGGATGCAATGCATGGCTCTGCAGGCCAGATTTGGCTTGCGGGCCAGGGGTTGAGCACCTTAGCTCTAAAAAAAATAAAAATTCACCAAGACTAACAACTTCCAGTCCTCCATCAAACTAACTCTAGACTACTCCACTCAGCAGTTTCATTTTCTAGACACTACAGTGAAGGCTTGCCATGGCCAAATCACCATCACATTGTATTGGAAACCAATTCAATGTCAGGCTGCGGCTTTGAACATGGGGCCTGGGTCTGCTCGGAACAGATGCTCCTCCTGGCCTACCACTTCCTCAGCTGCGCTTTGAGGAAGTCAGGCAGTCAGACCCTGCTATTTGGGCCTACCAACCCACCCACTCTCAGCAACCAGAGTGGCCAGCCAGGGTCAGCTGACCCTTTACTCTTTCCTATATAAAACCCTGATTTAGAAGAGGAAGTGTCTGAGCAACAGGCTTCAACCTTGCACCCAGGCTACCTCACCATTGGCTTGTGCCTTCTACTAGCTGTCTGATTCTCTGGCTACCCAACTGCACTTGCCCACAGACCCTAAGTCTGGTGTGGTCCTTTGGCTCCCTAACCCGTCTCTGGTTTAATTTCTCAGACGCCCAACTTGACTGGCCTCCTGACCTTGTGCTCTGCCCAACCCTCTGAATCTCTGACTCTGCTCCTCAAACAGATCTCTTGGCTTCTGGCTTCCCTACGCTTGGCCTCTGAACACTGCTGTGGGATTTGTTGCTTCTTCAGACCCAGACCTGACTGGTCACAACCCAGCATGAGAACGACCAGAGTTACTGTCACATCACCATCTTTCAAACTAAGCATACCACTAGATCCACTTTCTATAGCCAAGCTCTACGATACAACCATATCTCTTCTAATCCCACTGACCAGGTTGTACACATTAAGGATCTGAAGCAAGGATTCCTACAATTACAACAGAACCCCAAAGCAGCAATTCAAATCAATGAAGCTGGACTTGGACAAGAAATCAGCCACACAGTGGATTGTGGTACATATGGTTTAAGCAGGGACTATGGATTTTTATCCCATTATCTGGATTGGCTTTTGTAAATCCTTTGCTTCTCTAGGTACTTTGCTTGTATGCCTTCCCCTTCTTCTCCCTCCTCTTCTCTTACCTTTTTATTCAAATAACTCATTCCACTATAAACACTGCTATATGCTGTCTTTTCATAGTAGCTGATGACATGAACTTGAATTAACAAAAATTTGTACTCTAAATATAATCTTATTTAGTTAATCTATAAGGTGCATATCCACCCTGCAATTAGCCCCTTTTATCACAGTAGTATACTGTAGCCAAACCCCCAGTTTTTCTTGTTTTTCTTTTAAAAAGCATTTCCTCCCCTTCCCCAACCATTTCTGACTTTTTCTTTCCCTCTCTATTCCCTATAGATAAGTGTAAGTGAGATAAGACATAGGATAAGCTTCAGCATTTTATTTTGCTAGCAAGTTGTATTTGTTTTTTTCTCCTTTATATTGTATAATTATTATGTTTATATTGATTTTTACTGTTCTATATTATGGTTTTACTGGTACTATATGATTTAGGCCTACATATGTAAGTCATGTCAAGTTTCCATTTTGTTTGTCAAGTCTGCATCCTGTCCCCAGACCCAGTTGTGTAACCCATGACTCACACCTACCCCTCCTATGCAAACTGGTTATGAATGAATGGGGATGAATGAGGGTGCTTGAGAGAAAATGGCAGTAGATCTAAAAATAGCTCCCTCTGAATGACCGAACCACCAACACCAATACCTGGACCTAACCTCAGCATTCAAGAAACAAAAGATGAGGCAATCCACCATTGTGGCAGGCTATACATGCTCAGTAAGAACACCTGGAGCCCTCTGGAACAGGACTGACCTTGCCTGGACAGGCCCTCCCCCATAAGAGATCAGAGGTAGTCTGCCCCATAAAAAGGGGGAGTGAAAACTTACTCCTTGGGACACCCTCTCCATCTGGACCAGCACCATGCCACACCACCTACCCACCCAGAAGCCCTGCTGGCAACCCTCCTCTGGACAACACCTACTGGACAAGGACCCCTTTCCAGCCTGGAAAGGTAGCCATCATCCCCTACCCCTCTTTAGCCAAGGACTTGGACTCTTATTCTCTTCCCCACCTAGACTTCAACACTTCCACTGAGTCTCTTTCTCTTGCTGCCATTGCATGCGTGTGCATGAGAGAGATAGAGGGAGAGAGAGAGAGAGAGAGAGAAAACCAATAACTTCACGGCACTGTGTAGCGTGTTGTCTGTTTAATAAAACTGTTATTTTGACCCCCCCGAGTTGGGTTTTACTTTACTATGGGTTGGCCCTAATCCAGTCTCTGCTCCTCGCCCCTCTAACTTCTGTCTCATTTCTCCCTCTCCTGCTTTTGGCTCACTGCCACCTCCAACACCTGTATTGAGCTCCTCTCTGCCTCCAAACCCCCTGTTTCTTTGCCACTGTCTTATCCCCACTGCCTTTTCCTTTTCCCCTGAGCAACCAGGCTTTTGCTGCAGTTTCTTTCCTGGCTGTCTCCTCCTTGCCACCACTTATCTGCCCTCCCGCCCACCAAGTATCTCAGCTGTCTGCCTCAGTTTCCAGCCCCAGTCTACCTTAAGTAACCCCAAGCCTCAGTTCCTCAGCCAGCTTCTCTGTAGTCTTCCACTTCTAATCCCAGTTCTGGCAACTTTCACTCCCTACACTTTAACTCTCTCTCTCTCTCTCACCTTCCCCCAGGTACCTTAAGCACAAACATACACACTGTACAATCCAAGTTAGGAGCTCACCTGTGTGTATGTGTGGGTGGGTTGTATGTGTGATATACATATCTATACATGTCACAGTATGCATGATATGAGAATTAGTGATCTGTGTCTAACCTTTGGGGTGTATAGTGTATGCGCTTGAATTGGTGATAGACATGCATGTGCCTAGGCTGGTTTGGTTGTGTACGTGCCTAAGTTGGTAGTGTGCCTAAGTTGGTGTGTACACACCTAATTGATTTGTGCGTTTGTATATCTGCAATTGTGTCACCCTCCTGTCTAACCATGCAATATTGAGATCTTTACAGTTGGCCTGACCCCACAGGGCAACAATACTGCAAGTTTACTTTTCATTTCTACTATGACCCCTTCCATTTTTTAAATAATTGATGCTTTCCAGAATACAATCCCCCTTCATTCTGTAAGTATGGTCTCCAACCTATGTTCCTAGGTGTATCAGAAATTATACTATATAAATACGAGAGTCTGGTATGAAATCCTTTCTTAACCAGAATTGTTGAAGTTTTGCTCAGACAACTTTCATGTTACTATAATATTTTATTTTCATCTTGCTTTCCTTTTTATAAAAACTCTAATGGGAGATTTACATTGAGTAAGTTTACCCACAGGCTTTCCCCATAACCTTAAAGTGAATTGTATTCATAATAAATACAGGGCAAAAGAAAAATCGCTTTTAAGTCTGGCACTGAAAGTGTACCAACTTGAGTCCATTTGGGCTATCTCCTAAACAAATAATCAAAAGTTAAAGACTCATTCTCAGCTGCTGGCTTTTGAAAATAATTTTTTTTGCACAGACTTCATCCTTAATTTACATTCTCTCTTGCTAAAAAAGGTCCTTATTGCAGAATGTCACATTACTGGGACAACCAGAAGATATAGCCAAAAAATATATTCAAAGGAGAAAATGGCAGAATATGTCTTTCTATAACCCTTAACAACTAATAAAGTTGCCATATTCGAATCACAATACTTACTGTATAGTTTCAATATAGGTCCCTAATTTGATCTGAAAGTTGTTTTCATCTGGTAGGAAGAATTCCCTGAATCTTAAAAGTCTTTTAAAAATTATTTAATCAGACATAATACTGAAAGGCTAGCCCTGATAGCAACTAGTACTCAGGTATCTGGTATTCATACTTGAACTAAACTATGCTTGTACAGGATGATTCAGTGAAATCATTCATTTTCTCCAAGACATTATTATAATTTTATAAATTATTAGTTATCAATTTATACATTTATAGAAACCAAACCTTTGTTCAACTTTTTGAAGAGACAAACGGATAGCGATCCAATGATATAAATCCATTTGTCCTAGATTTCTCTCTCCCCATCTCTTCTAGTTTTTTCCACTGTACAGGCTCGCAAAGTAGAGTACACAATACGTAACATTTTCATTTCTACACAAAGCTATGTTAAAGATTAGAGGTTGCAAAATTATGTACTCAGAGTGCTAGGAAATCCTAGATCCGGGTTGCCCAGACAACCTTAATTCAGCTCTATTGTGCATATGCATTATGATGCAATCTTTAATTACCTAATCACATGCCATTTTTTAATAGGATAGCTGCTTCATTCAATGCACTGGATAGAGTGTGTTAATTTAATACCTACTCATGAGTAGCAGTTCAATATTTTGTTTTATCCTCATTATTCTCTGTGTAGTTCTAGGTCTTATTATTGCATACTGCTGACACTCTACTCTGAAGAAAAATTACCAATTTCCTCATATGCTTTTCCAGCATTCAGCTCCAGTGTCAGAGTGTTTCATACACTTCATTATCATAACACTCCTGTGTAATGGAAATACAACTACCTCTACAGTTTACAAAAAGGGGAGGGGAACTGAAACACATTAAGTGTCCACTACTTTTAGGTGCCCAGTTGGAGAAAACTGGGGCTTGATTTTTCATAACACTTAGAATTATCTAGCATGTTAAAAACTTCCAATTGCACAAATTAAGGTAACAACAACAGTTAACAAGCAGAATTGCAACCTTTAGATATATTGCACAGACCTAAGACAATTAAACTGAGTCATTTCAGATTGCCATCCTTTGGCCAGCAGAAAGATGGGGATGAGAAACATCAGTGGATTGCAGTCTGCATAGGTAATTATGCACAGTGAAGGAAAGGTGAAACTCCAAAGTCTAGTTCTATTCAAATCTTGTGTAAGGAGAGTTTTCTAGATGAGTATAGAACTTTCTGCCTATTTCATAATGCTATACTTGATGCCTTCTACCCTACACTCTCCAACCTGCTCCTGATCTAATTCAGTCTCTTCCATCCTTCAGCTTCTCATTAAAGCCCCAAACTCTATGCTCATTCAGTTCTAATTTATATCCCCCCTACCCCATTTCCTGCTCTCCACCAACAGATTAACAGCCCCAGCCCCAGGACTGCACTGGAGCATCCCAGCTTTCTTTGCTTTCAGAGCCATGCCCCTGAGACATCTGGGCTGCAACTCTGGAAACAGAAAGCTGGGGTTCCCTGCTTCTAGAGATGTGTTCCCCTCAGCAATCTCTGGGAACACTGGAGATTGCAGAGAGCACACCTCTGGAAGCAGGGAACACATTGCCCATTGTCCTGCAAAATCAGTGGGAGGGATAACCAATGATGTGTTTCACCCAATGAAGTGGATCAGCTGTTGCAGGACACAGCTGATTCACTTCATTTTGCAACACTATTTCTAGCCTAATTTTCCTCACCTTTATTAACTCTAACCTCCTAACACCTAATCCTTCCCACACCTTATTAGGCTCTGTGCCCTAAATTTCACCTTCTGCATCTTTGTGTTAGACTTTGGTGACTTCTTCCTTCAAACTGCCTGGATGCTATGAATCAGATTGTCTTGCACTGTACAGTAAAGCCTCAAGGAAGGGTACAGACTCCATAAAGCCTATGTGCTTCCTGTGAGGCACTGCATGCTGAATAAGAGCAAAACAAAGGAACATAAAGAGCACTACAAAATTACAGGCAACACCTGGGAAATACTGATCTAGCTTGAAACCAGCTTTGCTTGCCAGAAGATATTAAACATATCACAGGGCAGGAAAAACAGGCTTCTGACTCTCAGGTCATTGTCCTTGGCCTGAAGCAGGTTGGAGCTACAACCCAAGGCAGGGTCATGCTCATTTGCTAGGTGGGGGTGATGTACTGACTGGAATGCCCATGCAAGGCATGGAGAAGGAATCTGTGTACACAGTAAAGATGAACTGACTACCCAGATTCTGTCTGTGAATTTTTTTTTTTAAATCCCAGAGCATGACTAAATTGGGACTTTATAAAAGACTTATAACTTTGGGCCTAATTTGGGTGGATTCTCTTGGGGAAAGCAAAACACAACATCAGTGATACAACGATCACCCTCCTTCCACAGGTAGAGTTTAATGTCTGAACTATAGGGATGAAATTCTCAAAAGGAGGTCAGAATTAAACAAAGAAAGAAAATATTTTCCCTCTCGTTTTCTTCTTAGCAATGGCTGCTTTGTTTTGGGCTGAATCCTCCAAAATAAATAAATAAAAATTTTGCCCAAGAAAGTTGTAAACCATGAAAAATGTCAAGCTAAATGATTTGATAAAATTACAAACAAATGAAGACTACATCTCATATTTACCAGACCCCACCTACAATAAAAGATTCACACTTGTCTGACAAGTATGCAAACAAGTGTGATTTCCAGCAGATAATATTTAAAAAAAATGTAAGGGTTTCCAGGCAATGATGCTGTCACTCAAGCTATAAAAGGATGCCAAAAAAAAATAATTAGTATTTGTCACAGGGGAATGACAGTGTCTAAAAAGAAAAAAATGGTTTGCCTCCTCAGAACCTTGAGAATTGTAAGCAATAAAAAGTAATCTATTTTAGTTGTTCAGTTCAGCATTTATAGCTCTACTAATCTGATAAAAAAAAAAATCACTCTGGTTTGTTCCATAAACTCATATTTGGATGGCTCCTTGAGCAAGTACATATCTGTTAACATAAATATCCAGCTAAGGAGAACGATTTAATTCTAACCAAATAATTTGAGATGGAACAAATATTGAAAACCCCTTGCTTTATATATATATTATATATATATTTTTTAGAGAAGATGGTAGGGACTAGAAATATTAGAAAAATGGTTTTGCCCCAGAAATCCATGCTCTAGGTATAAGAACCATATTTCTTAGCTTGATACATTTTCTATCTTATATAACAATACTAGCAACTTGCCCATCAAGAATGACAGGGAGGAGGAGGAGGGGGGCAGGGGGTGGAGCCCTGTATCTACCCCCTCTCATCCAAGCTCTTCCCCCCCTCTGCCCCTGCCACTTGGGGTTTGGCCCTGCTCCCCCACCCCACTGCATCAGGGCTGGACCTGCTCCTCCCATCACCTCCCCACTCACTGTCTTGGGCTCAGGGCTGAGGGCCCCTCCCTCCTTCTCGCCACCCCACTTGGGGTCCAGGTTCACTCCACCCGCTGCCGCCACCACTAGGGAGCAGGGCCAAGGGGAGGGGGGAAGCCAGTGGTGCTCTGTCATTGCCTCCTGTCCAGAATGCTCTCGGAGCACTGATTGGTTGTTTCAGACAACCAATCAGAGTGCGAATAAAGCATTATGGACAGACAGACTAAGGCTTTTATAATATTAGAATCATACTTCAACTACATTTTCTTAAAAAGCTACACTGATTATACACACTGTGAAGAAGTGAAATGAACATATCAAGAAAAGATGAGTTTCATATGAGCAACAGCTCGTCTCATGGGCAATTTTTAGACACAGCCTCTGCAATTCAATCAAGTAAAAAAAAATAATCCCTTTTGTACATTTAGCAGGTTGCACAAACATAAAAAATTCAGTGTATACAGAGTTATGCAAAAGGTATATGATATTAGATATTTCAGGAATTTATGAGCAAATGAAAACTGATGAAGCCTGCTCTGCTTTGGATCACTTCAGGTTTTGAACCTGAAGAGGTAAACTACAAATACCAAATCTGGATAAAATACCAGCATTTTTAACTAAAACAGAGTTTAATTTGAAAAACTAGTCAAGACAACAATGTTTGAAACCGACTCAACTTGCATGCAACTCAGCTGCTTTGTAAAAGCTTACAGGTTAAAAATGATCCAGGTATAAATTGCCTGGTAGTTTCCTTGCATGCGTGAAGAAACTGAATTATTACTTGGCACCTGTGTCCTTCTTGATTAAATGGAAATATAAAGGCTACTGGGGTACTGTGTATAACATTAATGCAATTAACTATGTAAAGTACCACCCCTTAAAATGTTCCATTAAACAGCAAAGGGTTCCACAAGGAACACATGGAGGCTTCACTGCTAAGTAACAGTTTATCATCACAGAGAAGTAAGGATGGAATCAACCTCAAGATATCATCTTCTAGTGCAACCCAACATCAAATCTGCAACGTTGGAGTTATTAGCAGCACACTCTATCTACAGCTCTGATGCTACTGTATCAAGAAGTTCTCCCAAAACGGGATTTCGTGTGCTCAAAAAGCTTCTCTTACAACATCTAGGAATATTTAATTAGGTAACCTTTATCTTAATGGATCTAGTCAGGGAGCTAAAGTCCAAAGGAACACTACGTTCTGTTTTAAATGGTGACTGAGGCATTAGTTATATGGAATGATCCCAAGAACAGCTTTACAACCTCCTACTTTGTTGTTTTCAGATGTACACGCAGCACTGAAGTCATTTTTACAGGGCTTCTTTTCTGTCCAGAAGACAGAAAACATGCAAGACTGAATGATATTTACTTACTTTTGCCAGAATGTTCATTAATCAGTTAATGTTAAGTGAAATGTTAATCATTATGCATCATATTATTAAGTTAAACTGTGAAAAACTTGTGAGAAAAGGGTAGCAAGGTCCAGCTAAATAGTTTATAGCACATACTATATATAAAACACACATATGGGTCAGTTATCCCAGTGATATCAATGTAAATTACGAAGCTTTATTATGCTAATCCAAATTAAATTGAGTCTTTATTTAGAGTAGTATGTATAAATTATATAACATTTTGTTGTTGCACATATTTTTATAATAAATGCAACACTGAGGTTTAGCTACTAACACAGGAAATTAAGTATTCTAGAAGTCTCCACATAAAAATCTTTAAGGAGGGACAGAATCAGTGCATGACCATACCATCTTTCTTCCCCTTCAGGCACAGAGGTCAATACTTTCTAATACAAATCTTGCATGCATCACATACACAGCATCACAACTATTGCTCATACAAATTGTTGCATGTTCATCATGCAACGCAAGATCTCTATTATTGGTTTAAACATAAGGAGGAAGAGAAAAGTGACATGCGAACTCAAAAGTTGTTGAATTATATCATTTAAGAAGTTCTAAAAACAAAGCAGATTTTAAAGTGCCTCCAACTGCTGCATTCCTGAAGTCAACAGCATAATGAAAAGGGTCATGCAAAAACCTTGCTCAAATCAACTTCATGGAATTTAACTCCACTTCTGTTATCAGAATGCACAGTAGTCCAAAGTGGGATTTGTGGTACATTAAATTATTATTAGAGAAAGATAAGTTAATTTCATTTGTAGACTGTGTTTCCTGTATAAAAACAGGACATTTTCAAAAGTGTGCATACCTAAAATTAACACCATCAGCAGCCTGTATTTTCTCCAAACAACTTAACATGTTTGCAGTTCATGATAAGTAAAAGCCAAGTCCAGTCTTCCCTATTTTGCCCGTCATAGATCAACACCACTTGTAGGGATGTTGTGCTTTAAGACTCCCCAAGAAGCAGGTTTATTTCGCCTCCCTCCTTCAAGACCCCTCTGAAGCCAGCTGGCACAGATTTTCAAACAGCAAGTCTCTGGCTCAAACCTAGGCTCTTTGTCCCTAACTGTAGCCCTGCCAGAGAGCTCCTCCTTTTTGGTCAATTCTTTTTGGGGGTGGGGGGTCATCTTCAAAGGGCAGATGGTGTCAGAGTACTGACACCCAAACAGCACAGCTTACCTTGCTTCAAAAACAGGTCTTTGTTGTGACATAGCAGTTCCCTCTGGTCTTCCTAGGACTATCTTTCTCTCTCTCTGTGTCTTCCCTAGCACTTTCTCCTCACTTCCCTCTTAGACTATCCCTTCCTTTCCATTCAGCTCTCACAGCCTCACTTTCTCCTCAGACACAATAAGCCACCCTTCCAACAAAATGGTAACAAAACTATAATATTACCCTCGGAACAGCACTGCAAAATGAAATAAGTAATGAAGAAACAGAGAGCAGTCTCTGGCCTGCTGTCAGGCCATCTGCCACCGGGGTGAAAAGGGCATAAAGGCGTCCTGTATCTGAAATGTTTTACAGGGCCTTTTTACAGCACAGTGCTTACGCTGATCCCGCCGCCAAAGTGGTCCCATCAGAACTGCAGGCTAGAACTCAGCCCACTTAGCCTCTTTCATCACACCATCCAGTTAGCTATTGCCCTCCTAACAATCGTAACAGGAATCATATCCTCAAAATGCAATACTTGCATGGAATTTACCAGTCCTTTGTGCTGTATTCCTGTCTTGTCTATTTATATTGTAAGTTCGGCAGGACAGAGCATATTAGTTTGTACAGTGCCTATCCCAATACAAACTTGCCCTTTGTTGGTCCATGGGTAAGTCCAGAAAAAAAACTGTACAACTATACAGTACTTACCACATTGAAATCTAAGTTTCTTTCCACCCATTCTTTGGCTTCTTTGAATTCATCTTTCATTTCCATGATATATAGCGTGTCCAATGCATCTACTATTGTTGCTCCTTGAATGTTACCTGAAAATACATAGAGATAAGTATTTATCCTAATCAAACTCTGCAGAGATATCTGATCAAAAGTTTACATACAAGTCAATTCACATAGTTTATCAAGAGACTACAATGCTTATGGCAATTACAACAAAACAATTATGTTGTGTGTGTTTGTTTTTGCACCAAGTTTTGGAAGAATTATTTTTAATTTTGTACTATAAAAAACAAAAACAATAAAAAATACGGGGCTTTTAAAATCTGACGTACCCAAACCTGAGCATTTAAAATTTCAGCAGCACCTTTGTATTGATAAGCACCTATAAAACTACTAAACAACTGTAACTGCAAGCTTAGTAATACATTGGTAAAAATGTATTTCAGAGGGGTTTTTTGTTTAACCTTAAAACATGCTGTGTCTTGTTCACTCCATGCTTAAGAGCATGTAGAGAGGATTTTGAAACATTGACAATGAATTAAGAATGACAACAAAAAGAGAAGGGAAGTTTTAGTCACAGAGGAGACTTTGGCAGAACCAGAAATTCAACTTCCAACTTTCTACCTAACAGTTCATACTCTTCCAAAGACAATCCTGGTAGCTCCTGAAGACTGCATTTTTCTATCTGGATGGGGCTAATTAACAAAAAACTGATAACTAAGTTAAAGTATTTAGCAAGCTCTGCTGTATACCCCCGTCAACCCCCTTCTTTAATGTCTTCACTCTGTCATGTTTTTTTCCCTCCGACTATTCATGATTGATGCAAGAGGCATGGATTATTATGGATGACATCTTTTATTGGATGGCATGCAGTTGGTGCAATAAAAAAATATCACCCACAAAAATCCTTGCCTCTCGCATGTAGGTTTTCCTTGCCAATTGCTGGGTTTAGGTTCCTGAAAGTTTCCGTGGTTGGCAAAACTGTGTTTGGCAAGACAAAAGGCTTATGGGAAAAATGGCAGGTGGTGGGCTGATACGCAGCCATGGAAAACCATGGTTACTCAAAACTGTATACCGTGGTAGCTAAAATGGTATATAGAATATTAAGCGTGGATACTCAAAAACTGTGGTTGGTGAGGGAAATCCGTATATCCTCAACCATCATGACTCTGAGGGAGAGTTACTCTCCCTTTGCCTGAAGAAAGGTGTTTGTACCCGAAAGCTTGCAAAGTACAATTTTTCCAACTATTTAGCTGTCTAATAAAAGATACCACGTTTACCCAAAGAACCTTGTCTGCCTAACCACACTATGAGTAGCTCATATTTAAAATTTACATTTATGTACATGACCCATTTCTGCAGAAGACACAAGGCAAAAACAACCATTAGAAATTCGATTAGTTGCCTGCAAATTCACCTCACTGAGTCAACAGTACATGTAAGTATATTTACTTAGTTGCTTACATCCTTATACTGTCAACACTGCCTTTGAATGTTTACCAATGAGCAAATAAATTAACTATGTGGATTTTTGCTACTTAGTCTATTTTTCCTTACTGAACTGCAGTAATAACTGTTTTCTTGTTTGAATTAAATGACTATCTTCATGTTTTATTAGAATTTATGCATTTTAGTTTCCTGCCTCATGAACTATAGAAGCAATATGAAAAAATCTCACTTGTAATTAAACAGTTTCAAGTGACAAGCAACATCTAATTACTGTAAATGTTTAAACATAAAAAAAATATTTTTCCTTTATTTACATTGTTCATTGGACAGAGCTGGAAGTAGGTAGGTGCTCAATCACTCATCCCATCTCATCATGGTACTACCCTTACTTCACCTTTATGATTTAGTTCCAAGTGTGTGCTGCCATAGGCAATGCTAAAGGAAGTTTACCAATAACACTGCAGCAGAACTGATGTTCTTTAGAAGTGAAAGGATATCCCCCCACCATGTACAATGAGAGTTGATACAAATTCAGTATTTATTACAACTAATAAATAATGGGGAATTTAGAGACGCACAAAAACCCTAACAATACAAAACATGATGCAAAGAGACACCGTAAAATTTCCATATTTTCCTTGCATACAAAATGCACTTCCCCACAAAAAACAGCTTCCCCAAATTGGAGTGCATGTATTAATCAAGCTGGGCTTTTGGTTGTAGCCATGTTGGTCTAAGGACATAGGCAGGCAAGGTTTTTAGAGTAGATGTGATATCTTTTATTAGACCAACTGGTCCAGGGGGCCAGCCCCAGGCTCCGGTGGCAGGGGAGAGGCTGGCTGAGGTACAAGGGTGCTAAACTACAGATAGGCGATTGGCAGCCTCCACACTTTAGCACCTTCATCCCCCAGCCAGCCCCTGTCATGGTCTACATGTGCTTTTCAATGCATATAATTACTTTGTCATAGGACAGTACTGTCCCTGACAGCACTATCCTATCTGCTATGTGGAGCTCCACTGGGTTCTTGCCAGTTCCTACTGCTCAGTAATGGTTGCACAGCATCTCTATGTCAGAGCTGTCTAGCTTCTAGATGGAGGAGGTCCTCAGGTAATGTGCACAGTGCAAGCAGTGTTACCTCCTTGCCAGCCGCATGCAGAATGTGGGCAACTTTGCCCCTTTTTTGCCATCTCCCCTATTTCCAAGAGTGCAGGGTCCTTTTGCTGCCTGCTCCTAGAGATAGGACACTAGAAGCCGGAGTAGAGAGGGGAAACCTAGAGACCACAGCCACTGCAGTAGCAGAAGCCATGGGGGAGTCAGTGATTCGGCAGGAGCCCAGGAGCCACAAGACCTTACAATGCAAGCAAAACAAATATTAACAGGCTTAGTGTTGTTTTGTCTGAGTGGAACAGTCACACAGTAAGGTGAAAAACATGCTTTGACTGTCTTCCCCTCCTCCCCCCAGCACAAGGCTGTGACTTGCCACTAGGGGTTTGATAAGCAGGGGCAAGACTAGAAGTTATGGCAGTGGTGGGCAAAATATGGTCTGCAGGCTGTATCTGGCCCAACAGTTGATCGTATACAGCCGCCAGCTGCCACTAGGAGCTGGAGGAGGGAAGGCTGAGCCCCACATTGCTCCACTCTTCTGCAGCCAGGGCTGCACGTGGCTGCGTAGCATGCAGACTCCTCTGCTCCCTCACATCCATCCCCCTGCCCACCTGGCTTCCAGTTGGTGCTCTGAAATCCTAACACTGCAGCTGCCAGCAGCCAGGCCTGCACAGGACAGGGCATTATGCAGTACACTGAACAGCCATCCTGCCTGCCTGCTACAATAAGCCACTGCTGGTGCGCCACACCAAGGAAGTCAGGTCGGGGGGGGAAGGTGGAGGGGGCTGCTCTGGGCTGAGCCCTTCCATGGACTCACCTTCTAGAGGAGCCACCATGGTAGGAGCTTACAGGCAAGAAGGTGAGGGTCAGTTAGAGCAGGTCTTTCACCTTCACATGCAACTACTCCACTAAGCCGAACAACAATAAGTTGATTAACAACTGTTTAGCTTAGCATAAGATCTGACAAGGCTCTGAGATAAATGGCTGTTGAAAGAGATAAGTGTTTGCAAAAGTATCAGGTTGCTGATCTGAATGCTGTCTACAGCATCTGCAAGGCCAATACTAAAATGTGTGTTCAGATCTGGAACCCATATTTAAAATGCTGTTGAAAAACTGATGGAGAAGGAGTCCCAAAACGATGGGAGGGCTGCAGAAAATGCCTACAGTGAGTGACTAAAGCCACGTCCAGAGAAGCACAACCGTTAGATATGCGGTGCCTCAGACATGTCTGTGGCACCACATACCACACATTCAGTTGTTCTCTCAAGGGAGCAGCACAGGGAGCAATTTTGACCCCTGCATCTCCATCTCCCATCCACCTGGCTTGCAGAATAGATTGCTACTACTTTTGACAACGTGAAAAAAAGCAGAGTGGCGAACATGGAGGTAATATGCACTGATCAAAACTGGAACCTGGTTGGCTGGAGCTGCACTGCACATGCCCAGTGCTGGCCCCAGCATCCCCTACCCCATCCAATGTGACCTGCCACACACCAGAGCACATGTGGTACAGGTGTTCCCCAGGGACAACTAGAATTGGCAGAAGGTGCACCACTGCTAGCTGTCCCTGGGAACCCAAAGTCCATGCACATGTGGATGCAGTCCAAGAGCTCTATCAAAAATGAGATTGAAAGAAAAAAACCCCACAGGATGCTACAGGCTCTTTAGGGAAAAAAAATAAAAATAAAAATGAACAGGTGGATGCTGAAACCAAATAAATCCAAATTGGAGATTAGGTGCAGTAAGGATAACTAGCCTTTGAAACAAATTATTATGGAATGTAATGGATGCCTCATCTCCAAATGCTTTGTTGAAAGAAAGTCTTTAGTCTAACAATTTTAGAGGCTCGTTTAAGGTAACTGTAACATTTAATGGCCTGCAATATTTAGGAGATCAGAATAAATTACTACTACTTTTGACCATGGGTCATTATGGCATTATTTAATATGGGTCATTATTTTTATGGCTGTGGCTCCCACCATAGGTTGGGATCAGCTCTTCAGTTAACATTCTCCACTTGTTACAATCTGCTGCATCCTCTGGTTAGATGCTCTTTTCTACAATCTTTCCCAAAGTTGTCTTTTCATGTCTATCCTTGGGTCATCCTCTCAGAGTACTGCTAGCTGAGATTACGTCATAGATCATTTGCACAAACAGGCTTTCTGTTTTGCCCATTTTAAGGCCAAACCTTTGTGACCTTACAAGGTCATAAGACCTAGCTCTTCTGATCTTCTTAATGATTTATCATATTGCCAAATGTGTCTCGTTACTGTCATTCTTCACTATGTTCTTATGGCCGACTCCCACAATCCGTCTCAACATTCTCATTTCGACTCTTTCTAGTATCTTCTCTTAGCCCAGGATTCCTCCCCACATATCATACTTGCTCTTATTTTATACAGCTCACATTTAAGTCCGATTGGCATCCAATTGCACAAGACCCCACATATTTGTCTCTACTTTTTCCATGCCACACTTACTCATTCTCTGATGGCTTCTTCATTATTTGTGTTGCTGCTCAGGTATTTGTATTATTCTACCTACATACTGTGCTAGTCCTTGCCCTTTGTTATTGCTACACTCTCCTTTCAGTTTCCATATACTTAAGAGTAGTAGCTTATTCTTTTACAAAGTAACATACTGTATTGGAAAACCTTTAGGCAGGTAAATTAGCACTATAATACTATGCCCCAGATCTACCGTGTTTCCCCGAAAATAAGACATACCCATAAAATAAGCCGTAGCAGGATTTCTACGTATTTGCGCAATATAAGCCATACCCCGAAAATAAGACATAGTGATAGGCGTGGCTAAGCGTACCGGCGCGAAGCGGTAAATAAGATGGGCAGCCCTTCTCATTTGCCCCATCGTGACAGCTGCTATCTCGGAGGTGACCGGAGAGGGAGAAATAGAAAGTGAAAGTAAAAGTCTCCTCAGTGAAGTGAGGAGCAGGAAGTTCTGCTTTAGGTATTGTGTGTCCTCAGGAAGAATAAAGCTGTGGCTGCTGTTTTACTCAGCACTGTGGGTCTCTCTCAGTGTCTTATTTTCGGGGAAACACGGTATACTTAATAAAAATAAGACATCCCCTGAAAATAAGCCATAGTGTGTCTTCTTGAGGAAAAATAAATATAAGACAGTGTCTTATTTTCGGGGAAACACGGTATTAGCATGCTTTCCTCCTACCAAATCTGTTGTTTTATGTTCTAGGTCCAGTCTATTCCCTCTTTGGGAAAGTACTTTAATAAGATCTACTGTTGTTCCTATAGGTCCACTGGCTCTGCTTACTTCAGTATTCCTTATCCTTTCCAACACCATGGAGTTTTGAGGGCTTTTAAATCTGAGATAGATTTTTTAAAGTGATTTCTTAAGGAACCTTGAAGGTACCTAGATCTGTTAAAAGTGCTGGCAATCTGAATTGAAAGTTGCCATTTTTTAAAAAACATCCAAGTTTCTCATCAGACTCCAAATGTGGTTTACTTCTCAAACCAGCAGGCTAAAAGGCCTCATACACTCTTGCCAGAACACAGGTTGCTCTAAAAGTTAACATGAAAGTAAAATGCAGCCAAGTTGTTGTAACAACTTTGTTGTTTTTGGTTGTAGTAATATGTACCATAAAAAGAATATAAAAATAGGCTTTTCTCCCAAATCACCACTATACCACTACTTATGTTTATTACTCCGATACTCATCTAAAGAAAAGAAAGACTACACGTAGCAAGGTTTATTACCTCATAACATAGAACGTTTACACAAGTCATGCATACATACCTTCTGTATTATCTTATATTCTGAGAAACAATTTTTGAGGCATTACTGGTGAAGTAAAAGTGAGGGAAAAGTTACTTCCCCCTTACTCTGCTGTTGTGCAGAAATTCCAGTGAAGCACTTTTTACTCTTTTGCCACCATATCCTGCTTGATTAGAAGGAAACAAGCCAACAGAACAGAGAGAAGTGGAAAGAAAGGACTGAGATGCACTATGCAGATCCTTCTGTCATCTTTCCACAGTAGCTCACTCTTAGTGCTCCTATCTACAACCCCTCTCCCCGAACTTCAATAGCCAAAACTAGACACAACGGTGCATTGAGACAAATCCCATAATCCTTCATGGACATACAAGAATGTAGGAGTAAAAAAGTTATGATAAAATGTGAAACTTCTGTACAGATACAAATACATAACTCTGTATGCATGTTAATATGTTTTGAAACAAGAGCGGATAGACATCTGGCATATGAAACAGTTGACTCTTCAATTTCCTGTATAATGCTGAGAATTTGCTTCTTACTCTAAGGCTTGTTACATAATACTTTGTAGTTATGCAAAAACTGTTTTCCAAGAACAGACTATCAAGTTGCACCAAGGAAAAACATAGCTAATTTTATGCTGTATTTTGAATTAGTCCTTGTTACTAAGAACAATATAAATCTTTTGCCATTTTCCCAGCTAATTCAAGTTACCTAAAAATGGAAGAGGCTCAGCTAGAGGATAGTATATACTCTAATAAAACCACAAATATATTTTACAAAACCATACACTAAGGCTCATCCACCACCCAGCCAGAACAAACGTGGCTCAGTTTCTCATTTTAGACATCCAGACGGTTTAAAAAAAAAAAAAAAATCTTTCGTAGCAAAAAAAGGAACTAAATTATGTACTATACTAGATTTCTGAGCTAACAGAACAGGAAGTAACTCACATAGTTAATATCTTAGGATATTTAACGAAACAGGAAGCACCTGTATGTTCTCTCTCTATTTATATACTATAGTTTTTAAAAAAACAACACTGTACATACTTTGTAGAAGTAATCCTCATGCAGTATATAAATATAGAAAAGTCTTCAACTTAAAGCTAACATTTTAATAAACTTACAACTAATTAAATAGTTAATGTGAAGTCTGATTCAGGTTTTAAAAATGCCAACTTCCAAAAATGTAAAGGTTGGTAATAGGATTTTTTTCTTTGGCAATATTCCCTTACATAGTTTAATTGCCAAGTCATTAATTATTAAAGTACACCAAGCCAAAGCATGCGGAACTATAGGCAACCCTGGCAGTACTGTATTTTTTTTTTAAATTCAAAACCATTAAGACTATATTTTCAAACCAATCAATTGGCAAAAGTGGAAAATGCAAAACACTTACAAACCAAAGTCAGCATCAGTTTTCCTATCATCCTTTCAATGAACAGTAGTTGCTAGTGTGTGTGCCTACACGTTCACTTTAATGCGCAGTACATTATTTTACTGCGCATTAAAGCATCAGGTAAAAAAAATGACATTACATTAATGCGCAGTAAAATAGTCTAAAAAGTGTGCAAATGCAGTACTGCACATTAGCTCAACCTTATGAGCATTCATTTAGTACCTCACATTGGAGGTACTAAATTTAATGCATCATTTCTAATGCACATTAATGCACATGTAGACATGCCCAGTATCCCTTTTAATAGTTTGGGAGTCCTTTAGGAAAGTGTCTGCAATATTTGGCCCACTGGCTGGATCACAGAACCAGAAGTGGAGAGGGAAGTAGTTAATCAGTGGTCCAGGGCTTCACCTGTGCTGCAGCTGAGAGATGAGAAGCAGCAGTCATCACATCGGAAGAAAAGTCAGCCTCACACCTGAACCAGGTGGCTCTGGCCCAAAGCTCTGAAAAAGTTGCCAACCACCTCTCTAGGAGGTTTCCCTGAGGCAACCACCAGAATCCCACATAATAGTAAATAATATGTACATGTATATTATTGGCACATATATGAAATGTACACACATATGCACAAACCTACTGTGTACTTGCCGTTATCGTATGGGTTTTTTTGGAATCCTTCCATGCCTTTAGGATTTCCCTCATTCTTAATATTGTGTAAAGAGCAAAGACAATAGGAAATAGGGAACCTACATGAATTTGAAAATGTTACCTGTAGCATTTAAAAGCATATAGTATAAGCTCTCGTGGACAACCATTCAATAAACCAGCAAAAACCCCACAAAACAAGACCACCTTATGACAGACTATTTTATAAAAGTGAAGAAGAATTTTACTTAATGTTTTGGGATAATTTCTAAGACAGGGAGCATATACATGATAGAAACAGTGCATATTTCTACCACCTCCCCCACGAACCTCCCCCTTGCAAGGTGGGTTGGCTAGCTTGGGCCCAAGCTGCCTGCTCCAGCTGAGCAGGGAAGCGTGCTCTACGGCACCCCAGCTTCTGGCTTCAGCCACTGCAGGCATGTGGCTGCATTTCCAGAATCAAAAGTAAATGTCTGTTCACTTGCTTATCAGTTCAATCTATGCAATTTAGAAGATTGAACTGATTCAGCCGTGGGCTTTTTAACTGTCTGTACTTAGCCTTTCTGCCTATGCTGTTCAGGAAAAGAAATACCAACACTCTTGTACCTCAAATTAAAACTGAAACGCCCTTCTGCTGCAAGTCTGCAGAAATAGTTACCATTATATAGGACTAGCATTTGCACAGTGAGCTCCCAAGTTAGATCTCCTTAATTTGCAAATAATGCTTCTTGTGTTTTCTTCCCTGCACCTCTGTAAACCCAACCATAATTAAATAAAATCAAGATGGGTACTTTTAGGCTCAAATATAATTATACAATTTGAATTTAATTTTTATGTTCTCCTATAGCTCAGTTGCCTCTTGAGTGCTAAGAGAAGTGAAGTTAGAAAAGAAGTGAAGTTCGCTTTGTTGCCTCTTGATTGTGAAGAGAAGCAGTTAGCCAGTAAAGTTGGAAATGACAATGAACACAGAAATTGATATCCAAGAAAAATCAAGATCCAAGGAACTAAATCTAGTTTCCTCTAGCACCATCAGGTATCTCTCCCCATAAGGTATTTGTTTACTTGTGTGAACCCAGAGACACTCCAACTCACCTTCTGTTTGGGTTCCATTATGTATTATTTAAAAAAACCTGTTGCTCTGGAAGTGATTTTAAATGACACATCCTAGTTTTACAATCTACTACTTCATAAAACCATTTCATCAAGTACTTAACTTTTCAGCATGCAAGCTGACATTTTATACATACTGTTACATAAGTTAACTTGATCAGCAATGGCTGTCAATGAAAAATAAGATCTATAAAAAGTAACAATATAAATAAAATACTTCTATGATACTGTTGCAGTTTCTGTAATATGATAAATGACACTAGCCTACCATCTGCACACATACCCCTTGCCCAAATTCATTCTTTGCAAACTTACTGAATAACCTCAGAGGGCTGTTATCAAGCTTAATTCATGGATGTTTTGTAACATTTTATCTTTAGCTGTAGTAAAAGAAGATATTATTTATGCACATTAAGAACATTACACACAATATACAGTAGCAGCAAAAGACACAATCCTCTTGGAGAACGAGTTGATAAGGGAAAAGGGATAAAAAGACTTTCAGCTTGATATCACTCTACACATGGACACACTTTGAGGATTTAGAGAGCTTTTACGCTTTAGCTTAAACCACTCTCAGCAAGGAAAGCCAAATAAAAAAAAAGGTCCTCTAAATCTCAAGCATCCACACAGAAAAGTTATCCCAGCATAGCTGGAGAAGCATAGTTATCTACTGCTATTATCTATGATGGTAAGTTTTCCTGGGTAGAGAAGCCATACTATTTTTCTCTTTTGACTCTCCTATATCCAGAAGCAAAGAAAGTTAGTGCTGTACTGTTCTTATCTACAGTCCTTTCCTCATGGCTCATGAAGGAGACATGGAATGGAACAGATGAGGGTTTATACTGCCTATAGATATCCAGTTTATCTGTATTACAAGTGTCTGAGCTGTGCCTTAACAACAGATGCTTAACATCTCCATGGCTGATATAATCAACATGCCCCACAACAAATCCATTAGAACCTATGAATCCTACACATGCCTTTCCCAAAATGCGCTCTCTCTAATTCAATGTATCAAATGTCCTCATGATAACAATGCAGGTGAAATTAAGCAGCAGCTACACATCAGAATGAACTCTTACCAAAAAAAAAAATAAATGAGACAGTAATATGCATACAACAGTAGAAACACATTTTTCACATAACAACCATTCCCTTTTTTACTTTATCCTTGTGCTCAAGGCAAGCCTATGAAACACCTTTAAAAGGTAAGCATGGAAACAAAAATTCATGAGCTGAGGGGACACTAGGAACTAAGGGTTGAACATTGATACTGATTTTATAACACACTGTAATTTACCTGGTTCCTGAGACTCTTCCTACACACTACAGGTAATGATGAAACTCCTCCCATTTGATAGATGTTGATCTCCCGGTAATCAAGCTTCTTTTCTTCTTTTTATTGTGCAACTACAACCTCTGGGAATTTCTCCCCAATAAAATCCTATAGCTCTACCCACTGTTCTTAAAAATTGCAGTGATTGGTTTTTTCCATAGACCTAGAGAAAAATGCTTTGCATTCAAAAGCTTATCAGACTTGTTTCCAAAGTATACCAAAAGATCCACCCCAAAAGATATCACTCCAAGAAATGCTTGCTTCTCATAACCATCACTATTATAACATCACCCCAACACTATCAAAATCCCAAACAAGAGCAGGGTTCCGTTATGCTTTGCCCATTACAAATACAGACAAAATCCCTCCACTACAGCAACACAAGTTTACCCCACTAATGACAATTTCACGAAAATGCACTAAAATGATCTGGGGGTTTGTTCCTCTGCCTCCTGTCCCACTGGGCTAAAGCCAGGAAGCAGGCAGGGAAGCAGAGGCTTTGGTGCTTCATCTCTGTGACAACTGGGAGTAGAGCCAGCCCTGTTCTGCTGCAGCAGACAGCACAGCCCTGGGCTGCAAAGCATCCTGGAATGCTTGGGGGGCCATGAGTTAACTTGAAGCTGGAGGGGATCTGAGACAGAAGTTCAATAAACCAGTTTAACCTAAATTAGTTAAGTCTGATACTACACCAATCCAGATTTATCTTAAACTGGTTTTGGCCATTTTGAAAGTAGTTTATATGCACTGAACTTCTTGGCCATGTCCAGATGAGCATGGATATTTAGTTCCCCAGGGACAGGTAGTGGTGGTGCACCTTGCATTGCAGCTACTTGTGCCAGGAGGAACACCTGCACCACACACACTTTGGTACACAGCAAGTTACCCTGGGGGCAGTAGACAAGGCTGGGGCCAGCACCGGGCTGGTCCCAGCAGCCTTACTTGGGGTCCTGGGGGCCTTCCAGGGCTGCAGCAGCAGCGATTCTGTTGTACAGAGCCTGGCTGGCAGCCGGAGCATGTGTTCCCCACCCCTGGGCCTACCACCTGTTGGAAGTCAACAGCTGGGGAAGGGATAGGGCTAGGATGATCTCAACCTGGCTCCAAGCTGTGGGGGGGGGGGGGGGGGAGGGGGGGAGGGGGAGGGGGGGGAGATGTGAAAAGACCCCCAGTCGGGGCTTTCCCTGACACCCCATAGACCCTTGCTGCCAATCAGGCGTGGGTGGCCCTTAGCTGGGTTCGGCAGCCTGGCCACAAGGGGCATTGCATGTTAGTGCCCCTAGGTTCCTGGCCTGGGCCAGTACAGGCTTTTGCCTGTCTTGGCTACCCAAATATTAAATGTCAGTTCAGTTTGTTATTGGTTCAATTTACGCAGCTTAGAAAAAACTGTGACGTTTGAATCAATTTTGCCTCAAGTTTTGTGAACCACTGTACATAAGCAGGGACCTGTCCAGAGCCTGGGCTAGATGCGGCAGGCAGCCAAAAAGCTGCAAGCAGCTGTACTGGGGTCCACGGACCCAAAGCCTCGCTTGCTGCTGGTAGCAGGTGCAAGTTCACTTGGGGTGGACAGCGGAGGAGCTGCGAGGGGCCTGATCCTTGTTGTGGCAGCATAGCCACAGCTCCTTTCCCAATGTCCACCCCAAGGCGCACATACATCCACCACCAGCAAGAAGCCAGGCCAGGGCTCCACAGATCCCTGGTGCAGCTGCTTGCAGCCTCCTGGCTGCCTACCACAGCTGGCCTCAAGCTTTGGGCAGGCCGCTGCCACCCACCATGGAACCCACCCAGGCTGTTTGCAGGGAGGCTGCAAGCAGCTGTACCAGAGTATGGAGCCCCGGCCTGGCTCGTTGATGGAAGTGGGTGCACGTGTGCCTTAAGGTGGCCAGCCAGAAAGGGGCTGGGGCTGTGTTGCCACAACAACGATCAGGCCCCTTGCAGCTCCCCTACCATCTGCCCCTGGCATGCCACCGTCTTACAAGTAAAGGTTGCGAGTGTTTTTAGCACTCTGCCTGAAAAAGTTGCTGATCCCTAATTTATACTAACTCTACACTGTCAAATTCAGAGCATCTCAGAATTCCTAGACTTGGAAGCAAATTGCAGTATCAGCCTAACATGGGAACAATAGATTCAGATTAAAAAAAAAACAACACACTGGTGAGTCTGTATAGAGCTTGAGAGGATATTAAAGTACCTCAACACATTCTATAGGCAAGAAGAATATGTTTAGTATATCAGAAAATTGCCATCTTACCAACAGACAGATTTTCAATAGGATATCTTCTAGTTAAAAGTTTGTTTTTTTAAAGCAAATTTCTATACTCAGGTAAGCATTACTGTAAGTGCAGGCATACCCAAATAAAGCACTTTTACTGGGAGAGGCTGCATCTACCCTAAGTATAAGTATACTGGTAATCTTTTCTAATGTAGACAACTTTGTTACTAAACATTATTGGCATTTTCTAACACTAAGGAGTTCTATAAAATGGACTGTTAGTACTGTACCCTCAGATAAGGTAGAAGCAAAAAGCTTGTACATATTTATACAGAAACTTGGCATATTGTACAGCAGAAAGCACCTAGAAAGGGATAAGGTACCTCACTAGCCTGTTTTTCAGATTAAAATGTGTTATATACACAGGAAGATTTAATTACTCCCATTTAGCTAAATTAGGCTATAAACATCTTAATTACTAGCTACAGCAGTGCACACATCAGAATTGTTGAATTTCAACAGCTAAGAACATTACAGAGATCATGACTAAAATCTTTTAACAATTTTGCCTCTGCAAGTAGGTAATATTACAATGGGATCCTTTGTAGTTATTGTAACGAGCACAAACCTACTCTCCATTATCTACATGGGCTTCTCACAAAGCACAACATCTAGTTCAATATCTCTGTCCTTATCTTTAAGGTATTTAATGGTCTGGACCCACAATACATAAAAATCCACTCCACCCCTCAGATTCAGTGCAGCTTTTTAGCATAAGGAAAGGGTTTAGCTGTGCAAGTGACAGCTTTCTTGGGGGCCACTGACAAGAATTACACGTACAAGACTTAAAACAGCTGGTTTCAAGAGCAAGTTGGCAAAGCACTTGTTTGACCTTGTCTTTTCTAATAAGCATGCAGGAACATATTGAGAGCATAAATAAAAGTGAGACTCCCATCCCTACCAACGCAGCATATTCTACACAAAATCTTTGTAGCTTCCCTTCCCCAAATTACTTAACTTAATACTGGAAGATGCTTGCATACTAGTGACAATGGTTATATACAAACAGAATAAAGTAACAGATAAGCTCCAGAAGAGAGAAGTATTTAATTGAGAAGTATTTGGCGAAAATATTATAGAGCAGGCATACAGGCTAACTTGGCTGCAATTACAAAACCAGTAGAAGTCCTCTTCCCCTCCCCCCCCATATAGGGGGAAAAGTATCAATTTAAGTGACAATATTTATCAACAGAGTGCTACAAGATGCCCACTGCATCCAAATTTGAGGCAGCAGAGACCTAGCATTTGCTTATGGTCCTTGTTATATCATTTTTGTTAGTTACCATCCCCATGAATTTATCACTGAATAAGAACAGCCAAAAATAAAAATCTGGTTAAAATAATAAAGTATATACTTCCTAATATGACAAATATTATTTGTTCATATTATTCTGGTTCCATTTACCCTTAACTCTTTGCTTTCTTTCTGGCCATCCTTTCACATTACAGTAAAAGCCTTGCCATGACTACAATTCTTTAACATTTTGGTGACTAAAGCTTAGCCTGAGTTATGAAGTGATAGGATTATCCAAATATGTCTTATATGAAATGGCCCCATGACAGCAACACCCATGTTCAATTCCACTTAAGTGCCTTTTTTTTTCACCCCTCACAAATTTCAAGATGCGGGTAGGTGACATTCTGAATGCAGACTGACAGTATGCCAAACACTGCAGCATTCCTAAATCAGATTTTGTAGATCCAAAATTAAGTTTAAAAGAAGGAATATCAATTGCAAATGCCTTTCCTTATAGCGTCTATTAGTCTGGATGGGTGCACTGTCTGCCCCCTGTACAATGTTCAGCACCAGTGAAACACAGCTCTGGAACTGGGCACTCTACAATTACCTGCTTAAAGTCCCCTCTGCCCCACAGCAGAGACACTTTCACTGCATTCAGAATGAAAAATAATTGAAACAATCAACTGGGGGAGGGAAAGCATTCCAAATTAAACAGTTGGATAATGAATGTGTTGTACCTTAGTGCCACTAAGACAATTATCTTTCAGAAAACTGGAGCTGCAGAAGTCAAAGTGAAGACTATTGAAAACAGAAGGTACTTATGATGACAGGAGATTGAATTTACAATAGCCCTCCTTGCTCTCTGAATGCTAGCTGTAAAGTTCACAGGGCTTATTTCCAGAGGGTACAGTCTTGGCCAGTTCCATTCTGAATTATTTTACAGCAGTCATTTAGTTGGTATATGTTGAGTTCAGTGGCCCTTTTATTTAAGGAAAAAACAGGAGGATGAACATGTTTGTTTTAGCACTGCAATTTTGTGTAGTACAATAGCAAGGAGTGGAAGAAGGAGCATATACGTTTTGTGATAAAGGCAAAAATATTTTATTAGGCTTCCTGTCGCCCAAAAATTACTTGGAAAGAATTAAAAGGAGGAGCTTATGTTGAAATCTATAACAGATCTAGTTATCAAATTCGAGTTCACTGTTAGAAATAGTTCTATAATAACTACTTTACAGATACACAAGCTATCAAGAAAAGAATAAACTGTGTTAAAAAAACCCAAGAGAGAATTAATATTTAACTCTCGTTCCCTTGCTGATGAGCAAAGAATGGATGAGAAATATATAAAGCACTTTCATCAGGAATAGTACCAAGAGACCCTGTTGTGGAATTCAGTGTTATACAGATACTCCTCGCTTAACATCATAGTTACAGTCTTGAGGAATACTTGTAATAGAAAAGGAAGTGCTGGGTGGGCAAGCCCCGGCAAAGCAACTTCTGGATTAGATCTAGGAAGGTCTCAAAAACAATCCCTCTAACAGCCCAGACAACAACATAATTTAAGACTAACATCTAAGCTTCAGAGTTCTACAGATGTAAGTTTGTGGGGAGTCATCTTTTCAGCAGTGCTCAAGCCTCGAGCATATAGCTCAAATAGCTTACACCTTTTAAGGTGCGCAAGCCTGCTAGTAGCTTCAAAAGGGACACCTTTTCTAAATTTTGTTTTCACCTCTCAGATAGCTCTCAAGTGTTTTCTAAACTGAACCAAATATCCACAGCTCATTTCATAAGCAGCTTACTTTTAAAGGATCTTCTAAAAACTCATTTTACCCAGTGGCTTCATGGGACAACCTTGCTTTATTTTCACAACTGATGAGACTAATATCAAGTAGTTGGCCTTCAAAAGTCCTAGTAAGTAGTCTGCTTCATAACTTCTTCAGTACTTTTATATTGCTCAAAAACCTTCTTTAAATTCTCTAAACATAAAGCATGATGTAACTCTGTTAGTACAAAGTAAAGCCCTCATCCATCTTATCAAAGGATACATTGGCCAAAAGGACAGCATTTCATAATTTAACTGATTTCCAGAACCGTGTGCTGTGGCATCTGTTTTACAATGATTAGGTTAAGTAATTTTTTTCTTCCTTACTGTCTTAGAGTAGTTTGGACCAACTGCTCAGCAGGCCTGCGCAAGTTGGCAGCGATCCGATCCGGTTTCAGATCCGGCCGCTTCAGATAGCCATGATCTGATCTGGAGCTCCACACCGGGTTTCTGCCTTGATCCAGTCAAAGCGGCTCTGAAGCTTCAGAGCCGCCTCGGAGATCCAGCCATAGGATACAATGGGGAAATCAATGAAATATGTATAACTTTGTTTTTTGTCTGATTTGGATGAAACTTGCAGGGATGGTAGCCTCTGCTGAGAGCACAAAACCTGCCACGTTTCAAGAAGATAGGTGCAGGGGTTTGGGGGAAACTACACCAAATTCTTGAAAGCGAAACTCATGTCACAGCTGCATGTTACGACACAGGGGGGTCAAAACTGCAGGGGTGGTAGCTCTTTCTGAGGCCACAAAGCCTGCCAAGTTTCAAGAAGATAGGTGCAGAGGTTTGGGGGAAACTGCACCTCAAGCTGTGGACAAGCAAAACTCATGACATGGGTATGTTAAAGTGCAGCAGGGTGACAGCTGCAGGGATGGTGGGGCCACGACACCTGCCAGCTGTCAAGGAGATCGGTGCAGGGGGTTCTGGGTCCCTGCACCCCTAGCTGCTGACAGGCAAAACTCGTGCCAAGACTTTCCATCTTGGGGCAATTGATTGTATTGATTCTTTCCTCTCTTTAGCCTGGTTTTGTGGGTGCTAGGTGCTAATTGTTGAGCGTTAAGTCGTTATGTAGTAGTGAGGTCCTATGTATTGAACTGATCCTGAGTCCCTGGTCCCTGAGTGAATCATGATTAATTGGTAACTGGTAACACAGTAGCTTAGCAGCCAGGCCTGCAGTAGTGTCTCCCATCCCTGCCCCAAGACAGAGACAGTCACTCCCACAAGCACCCATGGCACGAGTTTTGCTTGTCCACAGCTTGAGGAACAGTTTCCCCCAAACCCCTGCACCAATCTTTTTGAAACTTGACAGGATTCATCCTCTCTGCAGAGTATACCACCCCTGAAAATTTCATCCAAATCAGACAAAAAAACAACAAAGCTTTAGATATTTTATTGTTTCCCCATTATACCCTATGGCCAGATCTCTGAGGCAGCTCCAAAGCTCTTCAGAAGCTCCGAACTGCTTCGGGAAGCCTAATGAAGCCAGCACTTCCACCCGGATATGCTGCTTTGGACCCCGAAGCATCTGAAGCTTCTCCGGATCCGAAGCTCTGTCCAAAGCCTCGCGCAGCCCTACTGCTCAGCTCTATACCTGGCATTACCACATCAGTAGCTATATCACCACATGCAATTAATGTTAAGCAATGAACTCTAGAGCACAGAAATATTTCACTGGGCAGTAAGTCTTCAGCAATTCCTGCATGTCCACTAGCCATCATAAATAATTCTGACTTTCACTCAGGCAAGTCTTGTTTGCATTATTTTATAGCTATTTAATTAAAGTACTAGTCTCTGGTTTTCAGGTGACAATTTAGATTGTAAAAGCACTGAAAAAGTTACATTATATGCAAAATGACAACAGTATTGGTATGCTTTTACCAAAAAGAAACCACCTTAAATATATTTTCATTTCAATTGTCACCTTCAGGAAAGACAGCCATGCATAATTTGACTATCTAACATTTTAAAAGTTTACTGAACTATTTTAATGAAATCAACTATTAAAGCCTTTCAAACGGCAATTATCCAAAATTAGAAAAGCAATTTAGACTCGAATAATATTTCCACACTTCTGAAAGTTGACCAACTAACAACTGAAATCAACAGGACAGTTCATAGCTGAGCTCTTACTCTAGGCTCTATTCAAACTCAGAGCTTTTCTATATAACCAATCTATGCAGACAGGGGCATTACAAGCAATTTTTGTGCCATGAGCAGTAATGGTAGTTGAAACCATGGCCATGGTAACAACTGCCATTCTTGCACCCCCTCAAAAATCAGTGCCTAGGGCTGGTGTCCTGGTCACACACTGGTTATGCTGTTGCAAGTGGGTGGTTAGCCCAAAATAACTAGGGTGAGAGTTCAAGTTGCCATAGTTAATTTCAAAATTACTTTTTTTAGGTTTTCCCTTGTTCAGGCAAGCCATTTTCTATACTTTTGAATCTGGGGTCATGTCTGCAAGTTGCTCGTTGCAATCATAGCTAAACAACAATGGCTTTCAAAGCAAAAGTCAAGACCACAGAACAACTAAAAGGCCAGGTTTTTTGCCAGAATTTGGGAACGTGGGGCCTGTACACATGGCGGCAGCTTGCGCTGCCTGAAACTGGAGTCTGGCCAGCCAGACCCATACTCTGACTGCCGACCAGGCTCTGTGTGACCAGATCACTGCTGCTGGAACCCAAGAAAGGGCTGCTGGGGCCAGCCCAGGTGCTGGCCCCAGACTCCCCTGGGCCATCTTGCCACGTATTCCCCAGAGACAACCAGCTGTTCCCAGAGAACACACATTCCTGCTCGGGGGGACGTGCCCTCTGTGGCCTTTATGGAGGTCTATTCACTTTCATTATTTCCAGCTATATTTTTTTTTAAAGACTGACAAGGATTTCTATATTTTAACAATTTTTGGATGTCTGTGCTTTCTCTGCAAGACATGAATCATTGGATGATGGACGTTAATCTTTAAGGCACTGCATATGTATGCTTAAACTCTCATTTAACAGCTGCTCCTCCACTAAGCTCTGCACCATTTTGAGACAAGATTTTTTTCTTAAGCCCAATTACTTCAGGATTTCTATCCAGACTTTACTTCCACTAACTTATTCAGCCTCAAATTAACTTGAAGCTATGTTGGATGGGACCAAATTAAATACTGCTAGCGATATACTGTTAGAGGTACAATTAATGGCCATCTCACAAATGAGGAAGTCAGCTGAAGGTAAGTATAATTTCAGGTCAATTAAACACGTTACTTCTCATGCAAGGGAACATACTTGTGACATCTTAAAGTACATTTGTGTCTATATGGAACAAACAATTGCAATCATACCCCATAAGGTTTTAATTGCTTATGGAATGGTTTGCCAGTGAGCTTCCACTTCAACTAAATAATTTTAGTGGGATGATGCCGCAATAAAATTATTCATATGTTTTTTATCATTGAGAGGACAGTTGATATAGAAAACTGTTTTCTACTCTACTCTGTTTTCTATACATAATATGGTAAACCTAGAAACGTCACACCAATGTCACAATTAGGAACATGTGTCACTCAACTGTAATCTCTTCAGATGACTTACTGTTCTAAGTTAATATCATTAAGTACAAAAGTACATGCTACTCACCAAATAAATTGCTTGAATGTCCTTGTTTAGATATGGGTTTCAGTTCATTTAATCCCCACGCATAACGCTTATAATTATCCCAGGCATGTTTCATCATCTGGAGGGAAATGAAAGCAGGATTATAATGCTGATTTAAAAAGAAACCACCACAAAACTGATTGAGAATAAACTATATATTAAATATATATTTATTCTGTGCTTTATTAAATTCATGTTGTATGCATTAGAAGTATAAAATATTTTAAATACAATTAACATTACACTGGAAAAACAGTATTACTGTTATTGTTGAATTAAGTGTTCCATTCCAATTAAACCCACCTCCTATTATTATTTCACATAATTATAATTATGGCCAATTAATTTTCAGAGATTAAATTTGTGATAGAAGTATATTAACCCAATTAGATTTGCCTCAGCAGTGTCAAAAAATACTTTGAAAAATTAGATTTTTATATTTCAGGAGCAAGACAGACCAAGATAAATTTATGAGGTCAAAAGTAGCAGCAGTTTAAAATAAGTTATAGTACCTGGCAAAGAGATCATATTTTGGATACAAGCTAGCTAAGTTAAGACTAACCTAGGTAACAACACCACAATAGAATTGGGGAGGACAGGAAAAGTCTGTGGGAGAAAAATGAGGACACTGCCCACCATTTTGGTTGAAAGGATAGAAGTTAATTTCAAAATTAGCAAAAATTTGCAATTGTAAGCAGAATATCTTCTCACTAACTCCCTGCTCTTCCTCCCCTTCTTTAAGAGCAGGCTTGAAAGTGAGCAAAGACCTGGGATTTGAACAAGGACCTCCATCAGTCTAACCAAGCAATGTTAAGATAATGGCAGCAAAAACTGCCCATCCCAATACAAGCCAAGGGCTTCCACAAAGCAAGGAGTTTCAAAGTTCACAACTGATGTGAAAGAGTGGCAGCAATTTAAGAAACATGATGTGAAAGCAGACATCATTAAACATACAATCCAATACAATCTACTTTCTTCCCTTCCCTGGATATAGTTCCTTTAAGTAAATACATAAATTTAAAAACTTCATTAATACAGCATTATGAGACTGTAAAAGATGCACTCAGTTATACTTGTGCCATCTCCAGAGTCTAAAAATGGCATAATAAGAACCATCATGAATGACGTGTGCCCCTGGCGGCTGCAGGGGCAGGGCTATGCTGGCGGTGGTGGGACCTCAGCAGCAGTAAGCTGGGACCTACTGCAGATGCTGCTGGCAGTGTTGTCAGTGGGGGGTGGGGGAAAGGGGGGGAGTGCCAACCAGGGGTCAGCAACCACCCGCAGGCACCGCCAGTAGCAGCAGCCAGGGGTTGCCCTTTTGCAGTTGGTGTACCGCTGCACTCAGAGGGTGCACATGCATCTGCGTGCACCCCCTATATGTCACCCCGACATTTCATCAGTTACACTCCCTAGCATTTTACCTTATGCACCATGCTGGGATCCTACGGACAAGCTAATACATGTTAACCAGAAGTAAGCTTTCAGCAGCCTAAATTCTTTCCTTTTCTATACCCCTGCACAAAGGCCCAGTTTTGGCAATGGAATTGAAATTCACTATACTATACAATTTTGCTTATTCTGTTCTGGCCACAATATAATACAGATAGATTACTTTGTATAGCATCTCTTACAATGTATGGTGTTTATTGTAGGCTGTTATTTCTACATTACTGTTTTTCAGAGTAGAAACACACTAATTTCTTAATATTATCATCATATCTAAGAAAAAAATATTAAGACTGTTTACATGACACATGACTTTTCTAACATACTTAATTCAACTGTATTCCAGGCTACTACTGACTCAAGGGGAGCCCATTTAACATGTTACACAAAATAACTTCACCTCAGTCCCATTACTAGCAAACATAAGATTTCCACTGAAAAATGGCATCTTAAGTGGCACTCTTGACACAATTTTAGAAGATAAATAAGTCAACAACCCTCTTACTCTGAAAGATTTTTCTGCGCTCTAGAAGAGAAAAATCCTACAGTGCAAGAACACTTCTCCAGTGGCCTAGCAAACTGTCTGCACTAGAAACCCAAATGAGTATATTTGCTTTGAGACACCCCTGCCCATCCATAATATCAAGGGGTATATGTATGAACAATATTATACTACATATGAAGAGATAGCAATTTTTAATTTAAATTTGTTTGAAAATCTTAGAGTTTATCTTTTGGAAAATAAATATAAATTTCAAAACCTGCTTTCATTTCAGTTCAGGGTGAAAACAATTAAACTGTAGTTTTACAGAAAATTCAAGACCACTTAACATTTTTATATTAAAATATAGGGGTTTTATTCTTTTTATATTTTATGGTATACCAAGAAATATAATGATATGACATAACGTAATATAGACAACATACCGTGTTTTCCTAAACTAGGTTTTTTTCCCCATTCAACATGAGCAATTTCTCCCCACCATGTTAGACTCAAGTACAAAGTGGGGCAGCAGGTAGCTCCTGCAGCTCCAGCTCTGACCTTAACCCAGACTCAGGGTGCACGTTCACCACTGGTCGCCATCCGCAGGCAACCCACAGAGACTGGCGGTCTACACCGCGACATTGTGAGGACATCAAATAGTCCCATCACCACCACCGCCTGCCTGTTGCAGTCTTTGTTCCCTCTCCCCATTCCTGCTTGCAACTCACAGCTGCTTACCTTCCATCGTGGCTCTGGCCCTGCTCTGATTAGGGGTACAGGGCACATTGTGGCTTTAGTTCCTGCCCAGGCATGCAGCAGCAGCATCTCCAGCCCTGACTTTGGATGCTGGGGCAGGGGCCTCTGCTGCTGGCAGGGGCGCAAGAGGGAAAGGGAGTCAGTGGTCAAGCAGGCTCTCCTGCTACCTGGTCCCCCAATGCCTGCCCCCTGCTTTCCCCCCACACAACAGTTGCAGGAATGAATGTCAGATGACTCCCCGCAATAGTTTTATTCAGAGATTTATAAATTTCCCAGGTTTATAATATAATTATTGGGGGAGGGGGCAGGACAGGGGGGCATCTTAAAAATTCAAAGTTGTCTTGGACTTGGGTAAATGCAGTATTTAAGAAAAAATTAAAACAAAAGGTATCAGTGTCAATCTACTTCATTACAGTATACAACATGTGCTCAATTACTTGCAGACTTAACTTTTTTACACTAATCACCTATACTAACAATGCCATTTCTTACTTCACTCAGAAACAGCTCTGAACATCTCAATGCCATTCCGCACCCAAAGTAAATAGGAAGTCAGGCACAGCAACAGTTATCTTAGAAAACAGTGCCACTTTTACACTGCCAAAATACACCTCAATTTTATTTGTACAAAAGATAGAGCAGCTGCTTTCTTTCAAGTCATCATTTCACTAACACACATGCTCTCAGACACTCTTTATCTTAAACTTCTATTTCATTCTTCCAAAACAGAAGCAGGCTGTAAATACTTTCCTCATGCTTGAGGCAAGGTCAAGCCTCAGCCAATACATGTACAAAACAATAATGTGTACATAAAACCACCCACTTTCTTCTTCCCCACATCAATTGAAAAAAAAATAATAGGAAAATGTAGATTTTTCAGCTTTTAAACCAAGGTTGCTTAGATCCAATGGTCTGACTCTGTGTCATAGGAAGCTTGACTCCAGAACTACAACTCAACTTTGTCCTTTTATTAAGGGCTTGTTTTTAAGTCTATAAATAGTTTTCATTTCCTTTTTTTATAGTGGTGCATTTAATTCTCTGGGTCCCTTCCTTGTTGATTTGATTTTCCTATGGGATTTTGTAAGGGCAATAGCAGGTCAATCTGTAGTTACTGACTTGCATGTAAAAAAACCCGTTTTTCCTTTTAAAAAATTGGGGTACAAACAGGAACAACAACATGGCACTTACAAATAGAAAATATTTTGTTTTAATATAAAATAGAAAAGGCAGCCATTGGCTGTTGAGTGTCCCGAGACAACACTGGCTTCAACTGGAACACTTAGAGTTAACATATTCCCCTCAAGTCATCTACTGACACCAGGGTACTCACCATCTGCCAAATACATACTTGAATCTTTATCTGAAAAATAAAATGCAAATCAAAGATAATAAGGACTTCTTCAAGAGCCCTTGTTAACCATTGAAATATCTGCCTAATACAAGTACACTAGCAACAGTGAACAACTGTAAGAGACTCAAATTCTGTTACTATCTACAACTCCCACTAGCTTCAACTGGAATTGTGTACTTCTATCAAAGACTGACATCTGACTCTTGGGCTTGTTGAAATTTACTGCTGCCATATTCGGAAACAAATGGCACCAGAAGTCCTACTCTGCTACAATACAGCTTGCCTACATTCAAGCTGCATTTGTAGGAAGAGCACTTCATCGTTATCCTTCCATCAGCCAGTATCAGCAAAACACTTTTACTGTAGAGGTAGCTCTTTTGGCAAAGCCACATTTTATACTGGTAGAATAAAACCATTCTCTCCCCACCTATATACAATAGAAATGTTACTAAAGCTTAGTTTTGCTGACATATTTGCACCTACTCTGGGTGCTAGCCAGGGATTTTTATACCCCTAACTGGCAGGGCAATGACAGAAGGCTCTAGCATAGACATGGCGTAAGGCAGTAAGGGCCAACCTTTTTGGCAGGTGTGCCACAAATTTGCCCCACACCTGCCCTGAGTGCCACTCAAATTCCCTTCCCCTGCCTGATCTGTTCTTTCTGCTCCCAGACATGAGCTTCCAGCCTGCTCTGCTTTCTACTTCCTACCCAATCTGCTACTTTGTTTTCTGCTCCCTGCTCTATCTGCAACTGTGCTTTATAGCTCCCTCCCCAATCTGCCATATGCTACACAGATGCTGCCTGTGCCACTTGCAGCATCCATGCTACAGGTCGGCCAAACCTGGCTTTAGAGTTTACTCTGATCTGGAATTCTTCAATTTCCTATGGCTCTCTACACTTCAGTATTTAACTGCTTCACAAGGAATAATAAATTTAAACATGACTTTGTCCCATTTCATTTTTAAAAAAATCACTGCTTCTTAGACCACCTCTTAGAGTTGCACAGAATATATTCTTTCTCCCTCCATTCTTTTGGGGCTCAGCCCCTAGTAATGAGAACATGTATGGTAAGTAATATGACCAAAACAAAAAACAAAAGGAACAGAAGTATGGCGAAACTGCTGGTCAAGCCATTTATAAAGAGGCTGTGTTTCTTCAGTAGATCATTAAATTAAGCCTCTAATCAAAGAATGTTTTTTGGGGCAAGGCGACGTAACTGGTACCTCAAAAGAGCAAAAAGGAACAGGACTGAGATTTCTTTCTTTTTCCTGAAAAGAAAGAAGTAGACTTGTCCCAACTGGCAGTTACCTAGAACTTCACAACTGTTTTACCTTTATTATGTTCTGCAAAGACCATGACAAATTGCTTGCGTGTTGCAGCAAGTGTTATTTTCAAATCTGATTATTCTTTAAAAAAATGAGTTACTTCATCTGATGTTCAAAAGGGTTTTAGCAATACCAAGGCAGTTTACTATACTGTAATATGACCATTACATTTGATTCTACAGAGATATATCCATAATAAAACAAAGGAAAATCCAAACACCATATCTTTTTGTGTACAAATGCCTCCAAGTAAAACATGCCCCTTATTTTTTTGAAGGTGAGTTAGTTTGCTGGGGAGGGGGTTGTTTTTTGGGGGGTAGAGGAGGGGTTGGTGGGCTAAAAATAGCACTGGGGGAAGCCCCCCCATCCCACCCACCCCCCAAAACCTGCCAACCCCCACATGAGCCACCAGCCCTTACTTCAGTAAGGCTCCCTGGACCACTGAACACCAGTAAAACCAGTGCCAGGAGCAGTTTGCAAGACTGGGGATGGTTTGGTGGCACTGAAGTGGCGCTGGCAGAGCCTGGGGGACTCCAGGGGTGTTTGTCATGACTGGGGAGACTCTTCAGTCCCACTACCCTGATCCCCCCCCCCAATTCCCCTGCAGACCCTGCTAGTCCCCACCCTCCCCATGGATACTGCTAGTCCCCATGATCCTCCCAAGCCTCCCTATGGACCCCACTAGACTCCTAGTCTATGTCATAAGATTAGGCCTCAGACCCTGGCAAAGGGCAGTAATAAGGTTGTTACTTCTTTACTGTGTTTCTTATAGTAGTTCCTGTACATAAAGTGTGTTGTTTCCACATCTTGGGTGTCTGAGGTAGGTGCTTTTCTAGAGAACATTGTCTAAGCTTATGCACACACACTGCCTGTTCCCCTCACCGAGGGGATGGGAATAAATGAACAGATGCAAATTAACAAAGCAGGAAGCAACATCATTTAGCCGTATAGCCTATCAAGATACTACGAATAGCTCACTTCCTGCTTCAAGTGCAAGCTACAGTGCTCAGACAATAGCTATGGCTGTAAGAAAGTTAACATAGGACTTTATCTTCTGAGTTTGCTGAGCAGACAAAAAACAGCTCTTTCAGCAGCTGCATGCCATGCAGGAACACTCTTTTTTCTAGCAAAGAAAACAGCTTCCCCACTTAAACCATGAACCCCAATTTTGGGGTGCTGATTTTTGGAAAAGGGTGCATGGTTTAGATGAGAAAATACTGTACCTAAACATGTCCAAGATTAACAGAATTTTTTCTGATATGAAATCCTTCAAGAACAAATGTCTGTTAAAAGATCAAGCAGTAACTCCTAAAGTTCTTCAGTTGATTTGCCAATACAAGCAAATAACTGAACAGATCTATAGAAAAACAAGGAAGGCAATGTTAAAAAAATGCATACTATGCTCAAAAGGCACAGCATAGTCTGATAAATGAAGTGGGCCCAACAGCTAAATTGCTGCCCAACAGAGCTTAGAGAGTCAAACAGAATTAGTCAATATAACAGAAAAGAGTATATAGTATGCTCTTCGTAGCCAAAATGTGAAATTTAAAAGGGAATCTATCTTTATTTTTATTGAAGAAAAGATAGATATAACATTAAGTGGGAGATTAAACTAAGCATTAGGAATGGTATATTTATGCCTCACTGGTAATTCAGAAAGCATTGAGCAAAATCTCTGTAAGCATTCTATGGCAAGTAATTTGACAAACAAGATTTTTTTTGGAACAGTTACATGCATTATACATCCTTATCCAGCATTCAGCCTGATCTCTAAAGATCAATTTAGAAAACTTGGTGAAAAGTTATCTTTTAATATCGTTTGAAAAGCACTTTTCTGCAATATAATCAAGCCAAGTAATTAGTTCAGCAGCCAAAGTAGTCAAATTGCTTGGAAGTCAGAATCTAATTCAAAATTAAACAAATGTCAGCAGGATTCAGAAGTAAGTTTCACATCCAGTGAGCCACTCTTATTCACATGTAATTTAAAAGCATATTTAAATGTTACTGAGATTTGAGTTCAATTCTCCATTAGGCAAGCAGAATATTAATCTGAAGTTATCATTCAGTTTTCATGCTTAGTCTAGTGTCAAACTCAAATAGCTTTTCAGATTCAAAACTGACAAAAGGCCAATGATTGTTTGTCATTTGTGAAATATATAACAAGGTGGGATAAGCTTTTGTACAGTATTTGAAAATTTAGTTCTGGGTTAACTGAAGTATTCTAAAAATTGGATGAATAAGGTACAATATATTTTAAGGGGGGGTGGAAAAAACCTATACGGCTAAATGATGTTGCTTCCTGCTTTGTTAATTTGCATCTGTTCATTTATTCCTTCTCTTTATTCCCATCCCCTCAGTGAGGGGAACAGGCAGTGTGTGCAGAAGCTTAGACAATGTTCTCTAGAAAAGCACTTACCTCAGACACCCAAAACATATTCATACCTTGAGAAGGGTATTCATGCAGCAATATTAGAAAAGTAAACATTTTTTTCTACCAAAGAAACTAGCATTTATCAAATTACTTTTGTCAACTGATCATACAGAATCAACCCCCTCAGAAGGCTCAGCAGGTGACTGAAAAAAACAACTAGCTATTCCATTACCATGCATGCTGATAATATTCTCCCCTACCAGTTTGGGTTATAATACAGCAATGCTTTCAGCATTTTGGCTTGAGAAGTGGTTGAATTACTAGTTTTAGCCACCTCTTCCTTAATATTCTATTCTTCTGCAAACAATCAACTTCTGGGTATCTAGAATTCTGCAAAAGGTGGTGGTGGGGGAAGAGACCCAAAACATCCTTTTTGGCCTCTTAATGAATCCATGCTTAGCTTTCACAGAAAGCAAAAATTTCCACGTACCTTTAGGGAGATCACACTCAACAACAATTTTAAAAATTAAGAAAATTAAAACATTCTGCGATTACAGCAGTTAAATAATACACTAAGAAACAAACAGGTTACAAGAACATTTAGGTTGCAAAAAAATAAAATTCAGGAGTTAGGGAATGTTGTTCCTGTTGGCATTTTTGGTGCTACCTTACTTTTGAGCCACTGATGCACCCAAGGGCCAGTGTCTACTATAGAAAAAAAAATGAGAACATATAATTGAGAACTGTATCATAATGAGACTCAACTCAAGGTTACACAAGCTATTATAAACGTAACACTACCTAAATTTCAAGTGCTGGCGTACAATTTTAGCATTGTTTTCAGATTTCACATGCAATTTTGCAGGTCTGTGGTTTAATGAATAAACTCAGTAACTCAGCTATGGACAAATGTAAAAATCTTCTCCTCCTGAGTCAATCAGGTTTGTATCTGGCATTTTAGCCACAGAGCTGAAAAGCTAGGGACAAACATTACACATAAACTGGTTTAAGTGATCAGAAACTGGTTTAAACCTGTAACAGAACAGAACTTCAGTGCACGTAAACCAGTTTAAGAATGGCCGAAACCAGTTTGAGAAAAGCCGGGTTAAATGCAACTGGTTTGGCTCAAACCAGTTTATGCAATGTCTGACCAGACCCCTTGCTGGCTTAAGATAAACCAAATACCCCCAGCACCCTGGCATGCTCTTTGGGCTCAGTGGGGCTCTCTGCTCTACAGCAGGGCTAGCCCCTCCCCTCTGTTCTCTGGCCAGAGCTCCAGAAACTGCGGGCTGCTTCCTGCTAAGCAGGAATTCCCCTCTCCCCTCAGCCTTGCTGAGGAGGCATCTGTGTATTAGCTAGCAGACCACATGCTGGCTACAGTCCCTGCTGAATCCACAGGTAGAATCAACAAGTAGCTGGTAATGTCTTTCTGTTGTTTTCTTAATTGGGTGATAAACAGCATTATCAATTCCTGGCTGGGATAATCAAAGCTCCTATGAAGCCTGGCTACACCCTCCTCCACTCCATGCTGTGGAAGGAAGGGAGTGCTGCTCTAGCACCAACCAGCTTCTAGCCTGAGCCACTGTGGGCATGTGCCTGCATTTTCTTGGATGTCTGTCCGGTTACAAAACTGATTTAGCCTAGCCCAGCTAGACTAACTTGCAAAGACTGAATCAATTCAGGATCAGGCTTTTTGAATGTCTGTCCCTAGCCAGACTGATTTTGCTTGTATTACAGGATTCATAGTTTCATAGTTGGTAGGCTCAGAAGGGACCTGACCAGATCATCAAATCCAACCCCCTGCCATGGCAAGAAAGAGTACCGGGGATAAATGACCCCAGCAAGGTGTACATCAAGCCTCCTCTTAAAGACCCCCAGGGTAGGAGCCAGCACCACTTCACTTGGAAGTTGGTTCCAGATCCTAGCTGCCCTGACAGTGAACTAGCGCCTCCTGATGTCTAGTCTGAATCTACCCTCTGCCAGCTTGTGACCATTATTTCTCTCCTGGCAGTGCTTGGGGGAACAGGGACTCCCCCAATGCCTGCTGGTCCCTCTGACTAGTTTGTAACAGGCCACTAGATCCCCCCTCAGCCTTCTCTTGTAGAGGCTGAACAGATTCAAGTCCCTTAGCCTCTCCTTGTAGGGCCTGCCCTGCTGTCCCCTGATCATGCGAGTGGCCCTCCTCTGGACCCGCTCCATGCTGTCCCCTGAAGTGCGGTGCCCACAACTGGATGCAGTACTCCAACTGTGGCCTGACCAGTGTCGCACAGAGGGGGAGGATCACCTCTTTGGACCTGCTTGAGATGCATCTGTGGATGCATGACAAGGTACGGTTGTCCTTCCTGACCGCATCCCCACACTGTCGGCCCATGTTCATTTTGGCATCAATAATGACTCCAAGATTCTTTTCTGCCTCTGCACTGACAAGAAGGGAGTTCTCCAGCCTGTAGGTATGGTGCTGGTTCTTCCTCCCCAGGTGCAGTACCTTGCACTTGTCAGTGTTGAAACCCATCCTGTTCTCATCCTCCCACCCCTGTAACCTGTCTAGGTCAGATTGCAGCCTATTCCTCCCTTCTAGCGTGCCAACTTCCCCCCACATCTTAATATCATCTGCGAATTTGAACAGGGAGCTTTTTACCCCCTCGTCCAAGTCGCTGATTAAGATGTTGAACAGCGCAGGCCGATACCAATCCGACTTCCGATACAGCTGCGCGCAGCTTGTAAGTTTGTTGTGGTGGAAGGGGAGGCAAGGGGCGTGGTAAGGGCTGATATGCCTCCTTAAAAAATGAGGGACAAAGAAAAGGCATCTATGAAGTTGGGGGAAGGAGGGGGGACAGACCAAACATCAAGACTGCAAAAAAAAAGTTTTTAACGGGAAGTATTGGGTAACAAATCCAGGGCTCGCTACTAGCTCTTACCACTACAGTGGCTTTCAATGTGAATTAGTTCTAAAAAAAATGAAGCTTGGTCATTTTTCTGTTATGTGGTATATATGGACTGTTGGGATATTCTTTCCAATTAGTAATAAAAGGTTTTTGCTATATCATTAAACTCTCTCTAAAAGAAATGTTAAATTCTTTGGATTCACAATGTAGTTAATTAATTCTCAAATAAACACAACTTAAAATTTTTGGTCACGAAGTGCATACACACATCTAACGTGACTCAAAGGTAACTTAAGTTAAGCTACAATGTGTGAAGTAACACACTGCTGCTTCTGAGCATGTGCAGGGCTCAGCATGGCAACATGCCAAGCTTAAAGTAATGCACTTTTTTAAGTCTGCAAGACGTTTGATTTCAGACAAAACTGCATGTAATAAACAGACTTTCTTTAGCTGACCCAGATTTGGAAAAAAAAAAAATTATGTAGGTTTTTAGATGTCTCTTTCTGTGGTGTTCATTAACTTGCTTCTAGATAGAAAATATAGGTATAACATCCAATGTGCCACTGTAGTTTCTACAATGGTTAGCTAGTAATTATGTTCAACTATTTGAATATACATGCAGATAAGACCAAGGAACAAGACACTGTTTTAACAAAACTTTGGACCAGGGTGTAGCCACAGGGACGTGGTGGTAGTTACACTCCCCTTCAATTCCTCCTTCAATTGTGCTGTCCACAAGAAATGAGAGTTCAGTCATGCCAAAGCAGAGTTTCTTGGCCTCTCTGCCAGAGCCAAGCAGGCAGCCAGCAGCACACACTAAGCCAGCTGAGCACCCAGTTCCGCTGAAGACAAGTTGAGATGCCTGGCTCCTTATCCTGAGCAAGTGGGCAACCAGCAGCACCCGAGTAGTTAGCTGAGGGACTGGTCCTAAAGTAGAGCTGCCTGGCCCCTCTTCCCAAGACGGGCTGGTAGCCAGCAGCAACTACCACATTCTGGCAGCCTCAGAGGCCAAGGCCTGACTCGGAGTCCATTGCCCTTTTCAAAATGCTAGCTCCAATGCGTCTTTGGACCTAAACCAAAACAATTGCCCATACATTCTTGTAAATAATGCCAGAATTTTACATTTTGTACATTGTGAACAATGTACAATAAAAGCATAACTTGTGCCATCCTGGCTAACTATCGAGAAACAGGAACCGCTAAGATACAAGATTTTAAAAGTGTCAGTTAAAGAAAAATAAGACATATTTAAATAAAATGCTACCATATTTTAGTTTGAAATTAAGCAACTCTTTTAATCAAGTGACTATTGCTTCACTGCCACCTTGTTTATTTAAATAAACTAGTGCTTTGTAATTTAAAAATATATTTAACATCTTATGGTAATTATTTCCATTTTTATTAAAATCCAACTTGCACATTTCAATTGCATTTATATAATTCTATTTCTCCATCTATCATTTCATTTCTCCATAAACATTTTTTTCTAGATATTAACAAATTCTCCGATCACCATCTTACTTTCTATACAGAACTTTTGATATGTCAACGTGGCAATTACTGTAAAGCAGAAGCTGAAGCAATTCCCAGAGTTAATTACTTCATTTCCTAATGGCATCATACTGAGAAAAAGAGTACATATATATTGGCTTGTTTGTTTGATACTAACAGTCAAAATGTCAATGTCTCTAATTCAGTGGAAGGATGTCAAATATGTTTGAAAGCACATTCAGGTTAAAGTTCCAGTTACTAATCTCTGTGATAAACTTGAATTCCACTAAAATAAACTAAAGGAACTTATCTGAATAAATGAAGTAAGAAAATAATTCTCATTCAAGCTATATACCAATCACTGGTTAAAGTTCTGAAGTATTTCAGTGGCTTGAATATTTAATTGTAATTTAAGAGTTTCATAGTAATTTTAGCTCCTTGGAGCTCAAGTCTTACAAGCAGATTTGAAAGTTGTACCTAAAGTTCCCAATATGCACAATGGAAAAAGTTTTCTAGAACTACTTTAAACATCAACTATTCTGGGTTTTTCAGACTACAGTTTCCCAAAAAAACACCCGCTCATAAAATATGTAGAATAATATTACAATATTATATTCAATACTGAATAACTGAAAAAAATATAAGTCAGTATTGAATTTAACTCTGTGCTAACAGCAAGAGTACCCAGCTTGCTTTCATGCTTCAGTATCTGGCTCTGGCTGGGAAACTGGCTCCGTGGTCAGACCCAGAGGGTTGCCTGGCTGGGAAACTGGCTCCATGGTCGGACCCAGAGGATTGCAATCGATGGCAATCACTCATCATGGTGCCCTGTGACCAGTGGGGTCCCTCAAGGCTCTGTCCTGGGACCCATCCTGTTCAACATCTTCATTAATGATGTGGACATTGGAATCAGGAGTGGACTGGCCAAGTTCGCGGATGACACCAAACTTTGGGGCAAAGCATCCATGCCAGAAGATAGGCGGGTGATCCAGGCTGACCTGGACAAGCTCAGCAAATGGGCGGACAAGAACCTGATGGTGTTTAACACCAAAAAATGCAAGGTTCTCCACCTTGGGAGGAAAAACCTGCAGCATCCTTATAGGCTCGGCAGTGCTACGTTGGATAGCACTACAGAAGAAAGAGACTTGGGGGTCATCATTGACCACAAGATGAACATGAGCCTCCAACGCGATGCTGCGGCTAGCAAAGCGACCAAAACGCTGGCTTGCATCCACAGATGCTTCTCGAGCAAATCCCGGGACGTCATTCTCCCCTTGTACTCGGCCTTGGTGAGGCCGCAGCTGGAGTACTGCGTCCAGTTTTGGGCTCCGCAATTCAAAAAGGACGTGGAGAAACTTGAGAGAGTCCAGAGTAGAGCCACGTGCATGATCAGAGGTCAGGAAAACAGATCTTACGATGATAGGCTGAGAGCCATGGGACTCTTTAGCCTGGAAAAGCGTAGGCTCAGGGGTGATCTGATGGCCACTTACAAGTTTATCAGGGGTGACCACCAGGATCTGGGGGAACGTCTGTTCACCAGAGCACCCCAAGGGATGACTAGGTCGAACGGTCACAAACTCCTGCAAGACCGTTTCAGGCTGGACATAAGGAAGAATTTCTTTACTGTCTGAGCCCCCAAGGTCTGGAACAGTCTGCCAGCGGAGGTGGTTCAAGCACCTACATTGAACACCTTCAAGAGTAAATTGGATGCTTATCTTACTGGGCTCCTATGACCCCAGCTGACTTCCTGCCCTTTGGGCAGGGGGCTGGACTCGATGATCTCCTGAGGTCCCTTCCAGCCCTAATGTCTATGAAATCTATGAAATCTTGGGAATCGTTCAAAGGATTGATATCTGGCCTGCAAAAACACTGAGTTCTAGAGATCACAGAGAAATGATGTTTTTATTTTCTCTGCTTAAGAGTTGCAAGTATTAATTCATAAATGTTGCAAAGCACTTAAAACCCTCAAATGGAAGTCACTAAAGAAGAGTCAATATTATTCCCACATAAGTGTGATGAATTACAGAAAATGTCTTATTTCATACAGATTGTTATTATATTCTTTATCATGTTAAGCATCTTCAGTAGTGTATTAAATGACCTAACGTTACACTATTTTCCCCCTCACTCTCCACAGGATGATGCAAAGTAGCTGTGTCCCAAAATTCCAAATCCATATTGGCAAAAGTACAAATAAAGGAGAACATTCATAAAATAACCTTAACTGTTTAGTTCCACTCTTATGATGCTTATGGGTTGTTTTGGTTTTTTTTAATTATGATGTTCATAAAATTTGTAGTAGTGTAAAAAATCACATCCTGAAAAACAGTCACTTTGAAACATAGCTGACCTTAATCAATTAACTCTGATTATCAAACTTTTTATACCTCCAATTCTTTTAATGAACAAATGAATCCACCTTCTACATTAGTAGAAAAGGCAGTATGGGTATGGTTTGAAAATACAGAACTCTGTAGAATTGGGCATTTCCCCACATTAGGCTTACTAGATTCCTACCCAATGCCTGTGTTGCTTTTATGAGTCTTGCAAATAAAAGCCAGTTAGAGTCAAAATGTTCAACTAACAATGAAACAGGTAAAGTAAGGTGCATAGAGATGCCACAGGCAAGTATCTAAAATACTTATATTTTCGTTACCATTGTAACTTGGAAAATTAGGTTTATTAAGATTAAAAAACTATTCTGCCAAGCAAGAACATATGGATCATGCAAAGACATCAACAAGTTTAAACTTCAAACCAAGTCAGTCCATCGGTAATTTACCTCAAACTTTTCTAAACATCTTAATTGCTTCTTTATTCAGCAAGTCACAAAAAGGCTATGTATTCCTCAATTATTGATATATACCACCACATTGTCAAAGACATAGATTCAAAGACCTCTTCAAGTTAGGCTTGCTCTGCTAGTCACCTGGCACATATGCTTTACTGGTTCACTGCTGTTACGATTCTCTCATGTTGTAAAATTTAGAATCACTAAAGAAAAAAGTGGCATAATGCTATATAGCCATAAATCCAATTTATCCGCAGAACTAACTGTGCTTGAAAGTGTGTTGGTCAGAAAATAAATCTCTGGGCAGAGACTGCACACCTACACTTGACAGTTTCCACATCAATTCAGTTTTTGGTACAAATGGGGCCTGGTGTCCAGCACTACCACCACCACTGCTATCATCCAGACACCGGATCACAGCCAGCTCTTCATGACTAGGTACAGAAGTTACACAAACCAGTATAAATGATTGGAAACTGGTTCAAATCTATAATGTAACAAAAGTTCAGTGCTCATAAACCACTTTCAAAATGGCCAAAACTGGTTTAAGATAAATCAGGATGCAGTATCAGACTTAAGTGATTTAGGTTGAACTTCTGTCCCCCTTCAGATTCAAGTTTAATCAGTCCTCCAGTATCCTAGAATGCTTTGCACCTCCCCTGCAAACCTCCCCTCACAGGGTGGGCAGACTATTCTTGGTCTAAGCTGTCTGCTCCAGCTGAACAGGAAGGCATGCTCTAGTGCCTACTTGACTACTAACCAGGGCCACTGCAGGCACGTGGCTACATTTTTCAAATCAAAAGCAAATGTCTCTATTCACTTGCTTATTGCTTCAATCTAGGGTTACCAAACATCCAGGTTTTCCCAGAAATATCCTTTTTTTTGGAACCCTGTGCTCCGTTGGGACGGGTTTTTAAAACAAGAGCAAACTTCCAGGTTTTCTGCTCTCCTGAGCTGGCTGCTTCAGGCTGGGAGCAGTGGGCAAGGTGATTGGCTCTCAGGGGTCACATGCTCCCCACATGGTTTCTGGCAAGCCAGGTAAACAGAGATAGCGAGTGAGAATGTGCGAGAGCATGCACGAGGGAACCTGCGTGAGAGAGTGGGCACGTGCGCAATGTGGGAGCTGCTTGGGCAGCAGGACTCAGGGGGCAAGGGGCAAAGGTCAGGAGTGAGGGGCACTAGCAGGGCTGGTACCCTCTTTTTTGGACCTGGAAATATGGTAACCCTAGTTCAATCTACGCAGCTTACACTAACCTGCAAAGACTTAATTGATTCAGCCTCAGGCTTTTTGACTGTCTGTACTTAGCCCACGTGTGTGAATAAACAGTAAGCATGCTTAAAAAAAAAACAAATGAACAGTATATACCTTGCTCTCCCATAATAGACTTTTCTTCTGCTAATTGTTTGTCTGTTACCTCTGAGAATTTCTCTTCCCTGCCCCACCCCCACAACTGGTTTTACTATCCTGTGCTGTTTTTTATTCCTCAGACCTAAAGAAAATGTCTTCAAAAGCTGATGTCTATTTCAGCTATGCAGTTGGTCCAATAAGAGATATGACCCTAAGCAATCCTTGCCTCTCACTTGATTCCTGGACCATCGCAGCTACATCATTCTAACTCTACTTCAAAACAAAGAAGCCAGCTGAAAAATATAGCGTTTATAGCACATTTCATTTTCTGGTAAAATAGTTCATAACTAGGAATCAAGTTGACAGAAAGGGTTTATTATCCTCTTGTATTATTTTTTCCCCACTGACAGCTATCATGACCACCTCTCCTATGCCTGGCACTTAACATTTACAGGGAGCACAGGCAATATGAACATCTACTTTTACCTGAACAGGCCAACTGGCTCATTTTCAAAGGAAAGGGAAGCACACTTGACTACATAGGTGACACGTAGAGGGGTGACAGGGGGACATGTACCCCCCTGAAATAGGCCCTCACTGGCCAGGGAGTAGGGAGTGCTGGCTGGTGCCCCCCCAAGAAGCACTGGCAGCACTACCGGTTTGCCACCAGCACTTCTGGGGTCGGCAACCGGCCGCTGGGGGGGCCCCCCCCATCAGTGATCAGCTGCTGATGTCCCCCACAGAGCCAGGAGGCTCCATGCCTTACTGGTTAAGCTCCAGGAAAAGCATGTTCATTTTGTTTTCGGTTTAAAATTTGTTCTCCTGAGAACTATCAAGAAAGCAAAGAATAAATGCTGCATTCCCTCAACTACAGTGGCTCACTAGCACTTCAAAGACTAAAGGACTGTTTAAAAAGTTCAACCTTTTCAGTACAAGCTAGAAGTGACACATTTCTCCATGGCTCACAATTCAGCTTCTATTAACAATGAAAGTCTTAGAATAATTCAAATACCTGTGAAACAGCAGCTGTTTAGCCACGCGGGGTTGACAAAGATAAAAAGGAACGTATGACTTTGTAACTAGAACTAGTAGTATTTACTGCACAGCATGCAACTGTGAAGAAGATAGTTGTTATTACCTCTTCCTTCTTTAGTTTTTGTTTACAGATACCAGTTAAAGATCTGCCACAAATCTCCCTGGAGAATGTGAAGTATGCTACCCATGCAGATTTTAAAGACTGTTTCTATACCACTTCTCCAGTTGCATTGGGTTCCTTTATTTTCTCAAAGTGTTTTCTTGCTTTCAGGGAAGATCTACTGTCAAACACACCAAATATGCAAATGTTATAAATAAATAAAAATTTGGGATAAACTTAAAATTGTAAATCCCATGTTTAGCATTAAGCTAGTCTGAAAAAAAAAAAAAGTTTGAGATTGTTCTACCTTTCCTACTACCCTGGTTTGTCCAGTGCTATAGAGGAATCCATGGGACCTCTCATAATTAGTTTATGCCCTTCTAAGTTGTCTCTGTAGAAAGAAGAGCATCTCCCTGGAGACCTCTCAAGCTACAACTCTTCTAATAGAATCATATAAGGATGCGGAAGCTCATTGTAGCAACAAGATCCTGGGCAAGTCTCTACTCTATCCTGACCCCAAGGTCTAAAGAATAAATAAACTTGGCAGCTGGTCACAGACAAGTTAACAGTATCTCCTGATATGCACCCCCTTTACAGCAGAGGGAGACTCTAGCACACATCTGTGAAGTGGCACCAGGATGCAAGTCCAGTTCTGTAAGATGAAACTCTGACTGTATACCCCCTGCCCTCAGTTTTTCTACATCTTGATTTAATGCACAAAGTTACAGAAGATCCCATTTAATTCCTTTCTGGGATGGCTAAACAGAGGATCTACATCAATAGAGGTCTGACTGCAAATGTGGTCTATGATTATGAAACTTACAGCTAAACCCTTGTCTCGTCACATTCCCGATAAGAGTCTCTAACTGGCATCTGTTATTGTCAGGGACTCTCAGCTTGGTGCTCCGCTCTAGGGCACCAGCTTTAGTTCTTGTACACTTGCAATATCCAAGGGCTCCAGTATGAGCACAACAGGTCTTTTCTCTTCTTCTCAGAAATCTCCTTCTGGAGAAAAGCTGATCATCTTCAGGTTACAAGGAGGTTCTGGCACACCCATCTTGCTAACTAGGTATGTTACAAATGCTGAGGGGCAGATTTCATTGTATAAACCCTAGATGGATAACCCACTTTAGTATGCAGATGAAACGTTTCTGCTGGAGTTTAATCCTGGTTGGTATGATAAATCAGAGGCCTCCTGGACTACAGTCAGAGGAACTAGTTATAGCCCTTGGTGCTCTACCCCAAAGCAGAGGATAGTCTACCATCCCTCACTGACCATATGCTCCTGGAGTTCATGACTGCTTTGTCATCACATCACTCCCATATCTTGAAGAAGTTTTGCAAGAAGGAACTTCCCACCCCTTATATTCCAGATGTCTGGAGTCTAGGTGTCTAAGTGTTAGAAGCTTAAGGGGAAAAGGGCAGTCTGTATAGGCCCTGTATAAATGCCTTTCACCTTAGCAGCCATTCTGTGCTTCTGTGAGCCACATAATACTGGGTTAAATGGACCTTAAGTTTGATCCAGTATGGCATTTCATATGGAGCTAGACATCAAGCTACTGTAGCCTTCTCCAAGGTGCCACCACAGGTGGTGGCATTACATTCACCTGTCCACCTCCAAATTGTGCTGCACAAACATCTGTAAACATGTAAATTCCACATCATCCCACTTCTTTGTCATCAAGTCCTATCTCCTTTCAGCCTCTCCTACACACAGGTCCTATGGCCTGGTAAAGGCATGCATTGTTGACTTCTACACAGAGCAGTGTTGATGGCATGATTCACTCAGTCTTCTGACACTTGACACTTGTGTGGCAAGAGGGAGGTCTTGATGCACATTTATTTGGAATGTGCAAGGTGAAGCCTTGTGGCCAGCAGCAACTACCTGTAACTTGAACTAATTTGAGGAGAGGTGATGCCAAGTTTATCTGCTCATCATTCTGCTCTGGATTCCTCATTTTGAGTCTGTCTTCATTCTTTTGCCTGCTTATTTTGTTATTTGTCCAGTGATTTCAGAGGGATCTGGTTTTGTGTTGCCCTTCCCAGGCTAGGGATTTGAAACTTTATTTTTGGGTAGACTCAAGCCAACATATCAGGTGTTCCCAAATAGTAGGTTTTCCACCTTTTAGACTCAATAAGACAGAGCTTTGACACAAACTCATTCATTACATAAGTCTACTTCATTCCTGAAGCACAAACTATGAGACTGGGGTCCTGTAGAAAAAGCTATGATGCGATTCTATGGGAACCCCCCCCGCAACAGTATCATAATGCATAAGAGGCTCAATTCAGATTGCACAGAAACCTAATTCTGAGAATTTGTGAAAGTGGTAAAGGCAGTCTTCACATTCTTCACTGAAGTGTTATAGATTTGTAAAATTTCCTGACTTTTCAAAACAAACGGTCTTAAATTTCATTGAGTAGATATCAAATTGGACTATATGCAAGTCATCAGTCCCACAGTTTAAAACTGGAGCAAGAACTGGGCTCTTTCCAAACTGGATATTACTTACATTAGAGCCTGAAAGGAAATACAGTAATCTTCCACCACTAAATTATAGTAAAAATCCCACATATTTACTCAGAACTTTGCAGGCAACATAAATTTAACAGAGAAGTGATTTAGATTCTTCTTCCCAAACAGCATGTTACAAGTTTATATTTTAGGACAATTCAGCTCTAATATTTTAAGCATTCTGACACATTTCAAGAAGTATTTATGTTCTATAATCCCTTTTAGGTACACAGAACACTGTAGATCCACTTCTGACATTTCCGGACAGTTCAGCAGCTTTTTACTTGATTTGTCTTTCTTCATTTCACTTCCTACTAAACCAGAAAGTTATATCAATTCCAATGACTTGTACATTGATTTAACACGCACACAATTGTGATACACTGTCAAATAAATCTGTGGTTTCTATTTACTGTAGTCAGCACACTGTTAGTTAAGCATTTGTACTGTTAGTGGTCCCAACCATTCCTGTACATCACTGCATATAACCCAAGTTTAAAGAAAGCATTTTACCTCCACAGCCTTAAAAAAAAAAATCTCTAAAACATGCAAAAAAAATGGATCAAGATTCACAAGTAAAAAGTTGCTATTTGAAATTAGACATTATCCCCTCTGTGCACACTGGTTTATAACTAGTTTCAAAGATGCTGAAATGACAGTTTGCTTTAATTGTGTGTTCTTTCAGTAAAATTGCTTGCAAAAATCATGAAGATCTTTAAATGGAGTCTGTTAATTTGTTTCAAATGTCAACTACCTTAGTCATTTTAAAAAAGCTATATGAAAAATTAGCTGTACTCTGGTAAGCTGTTATTTTGATCTTGGAGAACAATGTCCATTGTTCACACCTTTAACCAGGATGCTGACTCCTAATGGTTTCATACTGAAGAGCCTCAAGAAGGCAGTTAAGAAATTGAGGAAGGGTGAGGGGGGAGGGTCCATTATGTTACAGGTTTTTGTTTGTTTAACAAAACAGTTAGCCAGAATTGGTCTTACTAATAATGCACATTAATTTCCAAGAAAGGAGCAGGAGATGTTTGTGTGTAGCTATATCAACTTATTGGTGCAATTCAATCTCTTTAATTCTGTCCGGAGTTAAGTAGGACAGTTGTATGTTGAAACTTTCATTATATGAAGTGTATACACGTATCATATCCTCTTGGGTAACACTGCATTCCTTGAATAATGACTAAATAGCATCTGTTCAGGTGCCATTCATTATAGCATATGAATACTTTACACATACTGAACAAAGTACGCAACTGTTCCCTCAGTAAGGAGTTTAATATCTCACCACTGGACTTGGAAAGTAAGTCCTAGTTAAATTACTGTTTCTGCAGGGGGAAGATGAAATTAAAGAAATTAGACAGATAAATGGGGTTTCATTTTGGCTCAATTTATTGACTAGGCAAAAAAAAAAAAAAAAAAAAAATCAGAGAAGACAAAAATTTTTAGAGGGACCAAAATCAAATGGGCGTGCCCTGCACTGTATCTGAAAGCATGTCTAAGTATAATCCAGGCAGAAAGCAGAATAGATCCACAATTTATAGATTTAACTAATTCAGAGACGCAGAAGCTTTGATAAGCAGCAGCTTTTTTCATCAGATGCTACAAAGGAACTTCTTCCTGCTATCCAACTATTTCAACTTGCTAGAACTGACATGTCCCACATAAGATACTGCAGCCTGCCATTTCACTCTACATTATGCAAAAGGAAACCAGCAAAGATGAGTCTGATATAACACAAACGGAAACAGGAGAACTGTCATTGTGACTGTTCAAAGAATAACATCCATAGCTATCTATGGTGTTTAAAAGTCCTGAATAAACTTGGCGAGAGCTGGTCAGGAATTTTCTTTTGAAAAATCCAGCTGTCCACCTGCTAGCAGGCTCTTGTCAGGTTCACTCAGTTTCAAGACAATCCCGGACAGGCTGACAGTAGCATTGAGGGGAAACAGGAAAGCTGAACTCCCCCAGCTGCAGCTCCCCAGCAACCTACTTAGTGAGCTTGTCAATTTTGCTCTGTGCCTCTGAGCAGAAAGCAAAACTGATGTGAACCTTTCTAGCAGGCAGCTAGGCACCAACAATTTCTTTTTTGTTTCTCTAAAACTTTGTTTTTCTTTTTGGATTTTAAACATCTTAGCTTTTCATAGAGCAACTGTAAAGTCCCATTTTCTCCCCTGCAAAAATTCAAAGTCTTGTATGATATGCCAGTTGTTCATCTGAGGGCTGCAGACATGACATTAGAAAGCAAGAAAAGATTGATACTGATGATTATTGATTCCTTATTATGTCTACTTACACTGCAGAGCTGTGCAAATGCTCTTCAGCTACTGGAAAATGGTATTTGATAATGAGTTCTTTGATACAAGCCATTAGGAACTTGTAGTAAATTTTAAGCTTTTCTGAGCATTAAAAGTTGATGTCTACAAGAAACCAAGTATCATCATGTTATCTCATAAGGAGCCAGAGATGATTAATCCAATTAATTAAAAATGGAAAATATATAATCTTTTCTAGTTTGTCCACTTGTTATTTAATTGTTAGCCAGTGACATACACATTTCTGACTGGTTCAAATACAACCTATGATTCCCTTACCAGAGATATTTCCAGAACCTACCTTTACAAACTGAAAGGCACCAGCTTCTGAAATGCATACGGTTTTCTGTGCATCGGAAAAATCAAATTACTCATCTCTAAATTTACTTTCAAGTCTCCCAATTCCCTGGACTATCCTAAAATGTATTAGATACCCGAAGAACTGAAATACTCATTCTTAGGTTGGGAAGACTCTTTGCCAGAGAGCCATTAAATCTGTCTTCCTAAACACCTATTACTTGCATTCTTCACCTTCTATTTCTCTGAAAAGACGGGCAATGATACCAGTCTACCTCATAATGCTTCCAGGTCTACTGATGAAAACTTCAGCGCAAGACCTAGGTTGCATGGCAGCCAACTTCCCACAATATTTATTATAAATGCCTTTGGGTTATACTGATGTTAGTAAACTGCTTAAAACAAACAAAAACAAAAAACCAAAACAAATCCTCACTGTGTTCAGAGTCATTTAGCTCAAAAGTAAAAAAATTACAGAAATGTAAAATTTTATCTTTGAATTCTTGCAAAATTAAATGTTTAATTCAAACTAGGAAAGGGCAAACAAAAAACCCCACAAACAGGCAAAAGCCAACCTAACTTGTGTGGATTCTTCCTTTGGAATAACATTTTTTAGAAGAGGGAGATATAGTAAATTCATTTACAATTTCTGTTTTATCCACAAACATATCATTTCTGATAAGGAACTTTGTATCAGAAACTTGACTATAAAACAAGTTTATTTTAATTTCCTCTATGTATCAGTTTAATTCAAGGGTCAGCAACCTATGGCCCACAGGGCCTGTGGACACAAGCTTTGGCAGCATGGGTTTTTGCAGCAGTTGCCTTTCCCCTACTGTCGCAGAGAACAGTACCAGTGACAGCTGGGTCCTAGTGCCTACCCACCCACTTTTGATCTAAACTAGGTTGATCAAGTCTGTAGCCTTTAAATGTTAGCAAACACTGATTTAGACCATCTCATCCCAAATTTGCCATATGTTTTATCATCATCCTTCCATTTCCAAGGCTTCTCTCTTTCATTAAAAAAAGAAGGGGTTAGAAATAAGAGGTCAGTATTCCTGGGTGTGGCAGATGAGGGGTTTCTTATGTACAATCTTCATCTCCTCTTCCAATGGACAAGAGGTTTTGAAATACACATTTCTTCCAAACATTTCCATGCTGCCTTAATAGTTGGTGGCTGAAGTCTCCCTCAATGCAAAACATCAGCCTCTAATCCCCCAAAAGATCAATTATTCAGATAAATGTTATTAAATGAGAAAGATAAGCTTGAGGGGACAGAGAAAGTCTGCCTTTGTCTATTTGCTCTCACACGAGACACTGAAGCTCTTTTCTCCACATCCATACAAGGGGACTGGTCAGGAATACAGCAGAGGACTTCATCTGCACACTACCCTTAAACCCACAAAGCAATGCTGATTGTTCCAAAAGATAAGGGGCGACCCAGTGAAATATAAAACTGCCAGTGGGATTATAAATCAAGACACCCTGCTAGATTTTTTTTCTTAAGCATAGCGAGAGGCCTTCCTAACCCTTCTACACAATAATGTATTTGCTTAGCACACCTGCTAACAGCAAAACTTTTAAAACCCTTTTAACCCATTTGCCATTATAAGGTTGGTTTGCAACACTGCAATCTTGTGCCATATGACATCTGGGTTTTCAATTTATAATGAAGTAGTTCAGCTGAACAGTCTAAAGTTTTATAAACATCACATAGCATTGACATAAAATGAGGAGCAATCTAAAAGAATTATCCGTACAGCCACTAGTACAAGACAAAGGCAAAACATATATTTCTTTAAAAGGTAAGTGGCAATAATCTAGACTGCTATCTAAAATTCACTATAAAAAAAGAGTCAAAATTAGAAGACTGAAAAGACACTTGATTTTACCTTCTACCTCTCTCCCACATAACAATTTATAAAATTGTTTTAGAAAAAGTACATCCTAAACATTTAACCTGAAACAGTACAATCTTTCAATGCCTATATCATACCTATACACACTACCAAGATCTAGGAGAAATAAAGCACATCAAATATCATCACTGCACTGATGGTGGGGCGAGGTGGTGAAGAAAGGGGGACAGGAAAAGAATGCCAAGAAAAAATTTAGAAAATCAGACTCTGCTTTGTTTTATAACCAAGATCAGAAAGGCATCTAATCCATTTGTAATAATCCTTTTAACTTCAGCTACAATTCCAAGAAGATCATTCAATGAAAGTACAGTTCATGATGGGAACAAAAACTTCTTCAATTACAGTCATGCTGTTAGCTTCTTTCTTTCTTTCTAACAGAAGTCACTTTCTCTAAAGGTAGCCAAAAGCTCAGCATGTTTCCTTGCCATGAAGAGGTTTAAGCTAAATAAAACCAAGTTTGTCATTTTGTTTATGCATTTATACAGCAAATCATTTGTTTTTAAGCTGTTCAGTGCTATAAGTACTGCAATTATTTTCATTCACAATAACTATGAGGAAGAGACTGGATTAGTAATAAACTGTGAATTCTCTGGTTGACCTTCAAAATCTCTGAACATCTCATATTTTTTTTAATGTATACTTAGTGTAAAAGGGCTAGAACAGATGACAATAAAAAGGCTGCTGTTAGCTTTTCAGTCTTGTAAATCAGCAGTTTTCTCAACGCAAACAAGACAGGTATCTATGGTAATAGGTTATTGGAAACATTTTTCAAAGATGCTTTTACACAGACCCCCTAACTGACCAAATATGGATTTAGAAACTTAAGTTGAAGGCAAAAAAATTTCTAACATGTTTATGTAATCTCTTAGGCTAGGGAAAGAAGTTACACATAAACCAGTTTAAGTGATTAGAAACCAGTTTAAACCTGGAACAGAACAGAAGTTCAGTGCACATAAACCAGTTTCAAAATGGCTAAAACTGGTTTAAGATAAACCTTGTTCTATGTAGTATCAGACTTAACTGATTTAGGTCAAACCAGTTTATAGAACTTCTGTTCCAGACCCCTTCCTGGTTCAAGTTAAGTCACAGTCACCCAGGATGCTTTGTAGTCCTGGGCTGTGCTGTGCTGTGCTGTCTGATCAAGCAGATCAAGGTTGGCCCTGCTCTTCAGCAAACTACCTGAAGCACTATAGCTGTTCCAGCTGAGAAGGGGTTGAGGGTGGGAAACGGAGCTCCGGACCATACCCAGGGTCTGTCTGGCAGGGGCAGAGCAGCCTCTCACAGGCTTTTTTTCCCTACCTCACTTATTGCTAAAGTAGAGTGGGGCCAGGACGAGGTCCTGGGCCTGGCTGGCAGAATGAGGTGGGGGGAGGGGGCCTTAAACCCCCTCCTCCATCCGCATGGGACCCCTGCTGGGCAGAACAGCCCCTGCCTGGCCTTCCCCCACTCATGTGGAGGGGGAGTAGCTAGATGCCGGCCTTGAGCTGGCACACTGGAGGTGGAGGGAAGGAAGGCCCAGGACCCCAGTCAGGGTTTGCCTGGAGGGGCAGCCCTTGCCAGACTTTTGCCCTCCCCGCCCCCCTGCACTCAAGCTCAGAGATGGCAGCCTGAGACGGGGAAGAGGAGTTTGACCATCCTCCCTGGCTGCATGGGTTCCTAGCCGGGGTATGGGGGGGGGAGAAAGACCCTGCCAGGCCCTGCCCACCCCCGAGTGGAGAGCAGGAGGGTTGGCCACGCCACAGCCCGGGGCTTACATGCTTCACCCCAAATGCCAGCTGGAATTTGCCCGAGGGGAAGCCCCTGCCAGGTTTTTACCACCCCCCCTCATTCAAGCACAGGAGATGTGGCCACAACCCAGCTCAGGCTAAGGTGGAGTGGGAGGGGGGTTTAAACCCCCTCCATGGCCACACAGGACCCCAACTGGGGTCTGCATGGGACAGTGAGGTGCAACACTTCTGCTCCACCCAGCTCCCTGATCATGTGAGGGGGAGAAGGCAGCCCCTGCCAAGGGTTTGTCCCTTTCTCCTCACTTGAGCACAGTGTGAGGCATGGTCACGCCCTGGCCCAGGGGTCTCATGCTGAGACAGGGAGGGAGGTGGGCTTCAAGCCCTTCCCTGGGCCACAAGGGACCCCAGCGAGAGTCTGATGGGGAGGGGAGGAGACAGCCCCTGCCAGGCTTCTGCCCTTCCCCTGCTCGAGGGGGTTGGAGTGCAGCCCCTGCCAGGTTTTTGCCCCATAGCCACTCAAGTAGATAGTGGGGGGGGAACGGTTTGGCCACACCCCAACCCTAGTCCAGTACACTGGTGGGGGGGGGAGTAGGGGAAAGGGCATTTTAAATCTTCCACCATGCCCAGACGGGACCCCAGTAGAGTCTTTCTGGGTGAAGGAAGGATGGCAAAACCCTGGCAGGGGCTGCCCTCCCCCTACCTTGAGCAGGGAGTAGGGGAAGGGCAGAAGCCTGGTAGGGGCTGTCCCCACTCAGGCAAATCTGGCTGGGGTCCCGTGCGGGAATGGTAGGGGGTTTACACCCCCGCTTCCCTCATTCCCCCAGTATGCCAGCCCAGGGTTGGGCGTGACCATGCCCTCTACTCTCCACTTGAGCAGGGAAGGGGCAGAAGTCTGGCAGGGGCTGCCCCCTCAGGCAAACTCCAACTAGGGACTGGGGACAAAATGGGAGTTTAAAACCTCCCTCTCAGCCTGCCTCAGCATGCGAGCCCCTGGCCAGGGCATGGCCATGCTCCCTGCTCCAGCAGGGAGTGGTGAGGTGGGGGCCTGGCAAGGGCTTCCTCTGCTAGACCCAAGCTAGGGTCCCGTGCTGCTGGGGGGAGGGGGTTAAATCTCCTCCTCCACCCCAAAGCTTGCCAGCCCCAGGTGAAGCATGGCCACAGAACAAGCTCTCTTCTCAAGCAGGGGGCAGGGGAAACAAAACCTTGGGAGGAGATGCCTTCTCACCCTTGGCTGGGGCTGCCCCCTCCAGGAAGACCTGGGCTGGGTTCCACATGGCCATAGAGGGGGTTTAAACCCCCCTCAGCCTGCCAGTGCGAGGGCATGGCCACACCCCCCACCCTCTGCTCAAGTGAAGAGGGGCAGCCCCCCACCCCGAGCAGGGTGCTGTTCAACCCCCCCATCACATCAGGCAGACTGCCGCTGGGGTCCCCTGCAGGCCAGGGATGAAATTTAAACCTCTCTCTTCCCTCAGCATGGTAGCCCAGACTGAGAATAGATGAGTGGGGCAAAATAACCCCGGAAGGGGCATCCCCCCTGGGCTGGGGTCGCGTGAGGGCCATGGCAAGGGAGGAGTTGGGAGGGTTAAAGCTGTCCTCCCCTTTGCCACAGCTGGGACCTGGCCATACCCCTGGAGCAGGGAGGGGAGAAAAAGCCTTGGAGCTTCCACTCATTCCCTTTGGCAGTGGTTGGCAGGCGTTGGAAGGTGTGCTGTAGCACCTCCCAGCTTCTGGCCTGAGCCACTGCAGGCATGTGGATGCATTTCTGGAATTGAAAGTGAATGTGTGTTCATTTGTTTTTCAGTTCAACCTATGCAGTTTAAACCAACTTGCAAGGATTGAATCAATTCACCCTCTGGCTTTTTGACTCTCTGTACTTAGCCCTAATCACCCTAAAAAGAGGAATCCAGTCCAACTTCTAACAATACCAACTAAGATGCAGGAAGTTGGCACGCTAACTAAAAAATTGCACATAATTCTAAGCATAGGTCACCCTCAGAAATATTCATTTCTATTACTTTCTGGTAATTTCTCATCTTTTCTCAACCTCCTCTTCCATATATGTTTTTTCCCTTTCACCTTTCACTCCCCCACCCCCACAGCTATATTCCGCCTATATCATAAAGATTGCTGTGCCAAACACCTGCTTCCTCTGCTCATAATACAAAACGTTTCTGGTAAAAATCATGTGACCATATTGATTACCCCTCCCCCTACAGATTTCTACTTTCCTAACTAAAGAACTTAGTCAGGAAACTAAGGGGGGAGGGGGTGTCCTGTTACACCTCTGACAGAAGTCATTCGCAGAAGTACTCAGTAGTATATCATTTAAACCATGAGGAGTGGAACATTAGGCAAAACATCTTCACGCAAAGCCAAGTTGCTTAAGTGTTTTGAAAAACTTTCTATTAATATATAATTATATCAGTCCTTCCTAAGATTACAAGTCTGGAGAGCCAAAGGAACTCATTTAGTCTATTCTTTGCACTTACTGAAGCAATTAAAGACAAGGAAAAAAACACTTCAAGATTAATGCAATACCAATTAGCTGCTCCTATATCAATACCACCTACTCCAGTGATTTTCAGCTCGGGTGCTACAATATCTGGGGGTGCCACCAGATCCTTTGAAGGATACCTTAAGGTATGAGGAGATAAGCTAAGCAGATAAACCCAGGTTCAGGCTTGTTCCAGCCTGAGCGATCTTCTACCCCCACTGCCCAGCCCTCTCCAAGGAGGTAAGCACTGTAATATATAAATTAGTTTTGGAATTGGGTACTATTCAATTCACAGATGTTACGAACCTTGAATACAAGAAGGTTGAGAACTACTGCTCTACATCAATACCCCAAACGTCACTTTCACTTGTTTTACAGCAACCCCAGATCTGTAAACTCAAAAGCACTTTTCCACTCAGCTGTCCACACGTGGCTGCTCATTACGCTGGGCAGGCAGAGTGGATGGAAGGCAGCCAGGAGCTGGAGCCCTACATGCTGGGGCAGGAGCCACCCAACTGCAGCTCCCCTTCTAGCTGGATGTCTGGTGCCCAGCATGTGCCCCCCCATGACCGCCACCTTTCCCCATGCTACCTGCTGCCTGGAGTGGTACAGGAGGGGCAGGAAGAAGAGGAGTTGGTAGAAGAGGCAGGAGCCAAGCAGTACAGGGGCAGCTGCACCTGCACCAGGTGTAGCCCTGCCAAGAAGCTTTGCATGCTGGCTGGGGCCATTGACAGAAAAGGGCAAAAGCAGGCAGGGCTTGGCCCCACGCAGAGCACTGCAGGGGCAGCCACAGGCCAGCCAGAATAAATTGGTAGGCACCCACCTACAAGCTGGATACAATCAATTGGCAGGTTGATCCAGTCTGTGGGGAGTATTTTTCCCACCCCTGTGCTAGATTAACTTCATTTCTCTCTGATAACATCCATCTTATTCCCACCCACCCCCTTCCCCCAGCACAGGGGAGTATCTCTGGACTTCAGTAACAAATGATATGATACCAGACAGTAAATTAGCTGAACTAGAAAAAATTGTACTTGGCACAAGCACTGCAAAAATAGTAAATAGCAATGGCTGAGAGACAAGTGAAGAAGATACTTATGAAGGTTTTGTATGAGTTTCTTTAGTACAGTACTACCTGTTAGGTATAAAACATTTTACTTAAATAAGATGCATAGGGAATGACTGTATTTTGAAGGCTTAAATCACCACTATAGTTCATTGTATACTTTATTGTCATAAGTACTAAATATGTCTAGTAAATATTAAGACAGACTTCAGAGCAGGTATGTAAATGAGGCTATTAATGAATGATCTCTGCTACTGTTCAAACTATTGAATATTCTCTTATTACCCATCTCCTAAAATGAGGTCTATTTCTATGTCTTCCATCTTACTCAAGTCCTTCCCCAGTCACCCTCTTCCCCTAACAGTGCTAGAGTATTGACTGGAAGCTGGAGGTGGCAAAGAAGACCAAGAGGCCAGTAGAGAATATGGCAAGAGGGAGAGACATACATAATATGGCTTCCTCAATAGTTTGAGGTCACTTCCTCAAAAAAGTAGAGCAGTGGGAAGGGCTGGATAAAAAATAAAAATAAAAATCAGAAGATCATGATGTATATAAGGACACATCTTTTTATCTTTCTAGGATATATGACCTTCTGATTCATCCATCATCCATAGGCTTTTGAAGCTTCTGAACAGCCCTCTTGACATAGTTTGTTTTGGTATGAGGACTGGCTGTTCAAACCATATATAAAATATACCACACTTTCCCCTCTTTTTCCAATTATTAAAGTGAAAAACTAAAAAGTATTCCCAAAAATTACTTCATTTGATCTTGTAGATGGAATTATTTTAAAGTTTAATTCCACACCCCTCCTCCCTTCCCCCCCACCAAAAGGATTCAGGAAAGAAAAAAAAAATAAACGAATTTTTAAATTTTAGTTTTTAAAGAAAAGTTAAGAAAACTGAGGTAGAGGAACCACAATATTTTTTTTTTTTTTTTTGGAAAACAAAAGATATTGCAATTTTATTTAACAGAGGCTTATTAAACAAGCTTTTAAATCCATATGCAGAGTATACAGCCTGTAAATCATGATGTTAGGCTAATGCTGTTCATGCCATCCAAGGGCTTTTCTGAAGACAGCATGTTTGAAATGGAATGGTGCCTTGGAGCAATGCACCCTTGTCCACAAAGAGTAATCAATAAAATGTTTTCCTTCTTACTACATCTGCAGGTGGTAAACTGAAAAGAATGTGAATGCAAAATTCTGCAGATTGCATTGGGTTGGTGTCAGTATGAGGCTGGCAGAGACTACAAGAATCATTAATATTGCTGCCAGCTGCAGTATAATAGTGGCAAGAGACAAAGCTCTTAAGTGAATGTTTCTCTTTTTGTGGGTGCAGAAGACTGGCCTGTGAAAAACTCTAGGAACATTTGATATGAAGACACATATCCCCTTGTCTGTTTAGCACTGAATTGGTCAAACTAAGAGGCTTTTTAATGCACTTTGAGACCTTCTCTTACACTATATGGTCTTGATCCTTTCTAAAAGCAAGGGAAAGAAGAATGAGGCTTGTTAGCATATGCCTTTTCCAGCAGGTGTCAAGTGTAGTAAGTAGAAAAGGCCCTCCACACCAAATTAAACACAAGGCAGGCAATCACGAAGATATTGTGTTCAAGTGGAAAAGGACAGACTCAACAGTATGGAAGAGGTGCTTTCTATTAGCAACATAAGGAAGTAGTCAGGAAAAGAAATTTTGTACTCACTGAACATAGGAATGACTTCCTTTTTTTCTGGAAGGTAACAGTGCAGAAACCCTCCTGATCAGCAATGACAGCATAATTTGAAACCACTTTAGACTATAAGCAAATATATTTATTAACCTGGGAGTAAAATAAATTTGTTCTAAAAGTATTTGAAGAAGGACATGGTAGTTATTCTCAAGTGTCCTCAGTTTCTAGGTCAACTGTGTGATGCCTAGCTCCCTATGGACTTAATACAAAACAAAGATAGTGTTTTTTTCAGCGTTCCATGCAAGAGTCAATAGACAGCACATTTAAGCCTTTTCTTTTGGTGTGTGGTACCAGTTATGTTTGGACTTGTAGCAAAAGGTTCCGCGTGCTGCCTTGTGTAAGAAAGTATATAATTCTCTGTGCTCATCCATCTGAAGTCATAATCTGCCAACTTAACGGCCTTTGAACTGACTGATTACAAGGCAAAATATTGGAAGAAAAGAAAAGAAGTCAGACTCAGGAAACATGCTTTTGTATAAAAGAATATCTACCTAAAAGGCATACATACCACAAAAACAATTTACAAGGCAGAAATACCAGCTCAGGATTTAAATTAGCTGGATCCCTTACACAACTTTCCTCACCTTAACCTGACTCATCATGAGTCATGGTCATTGATTTTGTTGCTGCTGGAAAAGTATTAATAAATAAAGGTGGTAAGATAAATTATGGGTGCTCACCTTGTATTCCTTTTTAACCCTTGCTACCTGTACATGGTAAAAGTTAGGGCAGTAGTGTGCATACAAGGGTGACTACAATCAATGTATGTTACAATAAAAATTTAGTTCTCACCAGTATCACAAAGTTGGTAAGCTGTCACATCAAACTGAAAAACAGTTATTACATTACCTCTTCTGTAGAGGAATGGAAGCCAAATTTTTCAGAAGGAAGTACTGATTTTAGGAGGTCAGCTTTCAAAATGGATTTATTTTCAGGAGTTAGGTTCCCTTCAGCTGTTTAGACATCCAAAAAACTTTATTATCCACTCATGACAATTTGGACCAATATAAGTAGGTGTACTCTAACCCAAGCATAAAATATTTTTGTCCACAATTCACCCAGTGACCCATACTCTCCAAACAGAAGATTTACCAGAAACGGAAGTTATTAAAATACTTGTATAAGTTTGTCAGTTTTATTGGTTATTCAATTAAAGGAACTGGTAACACGTTTAAAAAAAAAGCAACACAACAGAACTGCATTCTAAATGCATTTCAGTGCAGTCAAGGTAAAGTGTTATCACTAAAACAAAGCCTGATTTTAGAAAAGCTCACTTTCTCTATTCTTATCCTGCTTGGAACCTGACATTACGTTATTCAGAGGCAAATTAATTATGGCTTTCTTTGTTTTATAAAAATCACAGCCATTCCAAGAAGCCTTTAGATGATGAGTAGACTCTATAAGGCTTACTATTGTCTATGCCTCTCAGCCTATACCCAAATACTCATTTTATACCTATAGCCAAAGAGTGATATGGAGTTTGAGAGTGAAGTGTTATTTTCCTACAGCAGTTGGTCAAAAGATTGATCAGCATTTATTTGAGCTTACTAGAAAAACAATAAAACTAACGGTTGATTCAAGAGTTTGGGAAAATAATATAGAAGTTAGTTGCAGTCTTCTTGTAGGCTTGCAACATAATAAAGATATTTAAATTCATATTTACACAGCAATCACTAAGCAATATAAAAGGGGTTACAGGTTACTGTCTAAGATTTTTCCTTCCCAGTCACTCCCATAGATTCAATCTTCAAACACCATCTCAGCTTCAGACCATTTGAGCTGTTTATATGGGTACTTTGCGTCAGTCTTTCATCAGTCCCATGGGACGCCCATGCCCGCTACAGGACAGGGAGGTCCGGGTCGGGGAGATCCCATGCCCTCCATAAATGCTGACCTTGTGAAAGAACATCTTGAGAAGCTCGATACTTTCAAATCAGCCAGCCCTGACAATCTACACCCCAGGGTACTCAAGGAGCTGGCGAGCATCATAGCCCAGCCCCTGGCACAGAATTTACAAACTCCTGGCGCTCTGGTGTAGTGCCCGAAGACTGGAAGAAGGCCAATGTGGTGCCTATCTTCAAGGAAGGGAGGAAAGTGGATCCGGCTAACTACAGGCCCATTAGCCTGACTTCTAACCTGGGGAAGATCTTAGAAAAATTTATTAAAAGAGGCCATCCTTAATGGACTGGCCGAAGCCAACATCCTAAGGGATAGCCAGCATGGGTTTGTTGTGGGTAGGTCACAACAGGTGACCTAGGTGACCTATTACCTACGACCAGGTGACCTATTACCTGGACAAGGGAGATGAGATTGATGTCATATATCTTGACTTCAAAAAAGCCTTCGATCTGGTATCCCATGATCACCTCTTGGCGAAACTAGCCAACTGTGGCCTTGGGTCCACCATGATCCGCTGGCTGGGAAACTGGCTCCATGGTTGCACCCAGAGGGTTGTTAACTGATGGCAGTCACTCATCATGGTGTCCTGTGACCAGTGGGGTCTCTCAAGGCTCTGTCCTTGGACCCATATTGTTCAACATCTTCATTAATGATGTCAACACTGGAGTCAGAAGCGGACTGGCCAAGTTCGCTGATGACACCAAACTCTGGGGCAAAGCATCCACGCCTGGTGAAAGGCGGGTGATCCAGGCTGACCTGGATAGGCTCAGCAAATGGGTGGATGAGAACATGATGGTGAAAAATGCAAGGTTCTCCACCTTGGGAAGAAAAACCTGCAGCATCCTTATAGGCTCGGCAGTGCTACGCTGGCTAGCACTACGGAAGAAAGAGACTTGGGGGGTCATCATTGACCACAAGATGAACATTAGCCTGCAATGCGATGTTGCAGCTGCTAAAACGACCAAAACGCTGGCTTGTATCCATAGATGCTTCTCAAGCCAATCCCGGGACATCATTCTCCCCTTGTACTCGGCCTTGGTGAGGCTGCAGGTGGAGTACTGCATTCAGTTTTGGGCTCTACAATTCAAAAAGGATGTGGAGAAGCTTGAGAGAGTCCAGAGGAGAGCCACGCACATGATCAGAGGTCAGGAAAACAGACCTTGCAACAACAGGCTGAAAGCCATGGGGCTCTTTAACCTGGAAAAGCGCAGGCTCAGGGGTGATCTGATGGCCACCTACAAGTTTATCGGGGTGACCACCAGGATCTGGAGGATCGTTTCTTCACCAGAGCACCCCAAGGGATGACGAGGTCAAACGGTCATAAACTACTGCAAGACCATTTCAGGCTAGACATAAGGAAGAATTTCTTTACTGTCCGAGCCTCCAAGGTCTGGAACAGTCTGCCATCGGAGGTGGTTCAAGCACCTACTCTGAACACCTTCAAGAGCAAACTGGATGCTTATCTTGCTGGAATCCTATGACCCCAGCTGACTTCCTGCCCTTTGGGTGGGGGGCTGGACTAGATGATCTTCCAAGGTCCCTTCCAGCCCTAATGTCTATGAAATCTATGAAATCTTGGGAATCATTCAAAGGATTGATATCTGGCCTGCAAAAATATTGAGTTCTATAGTATAAGGGCAATGATAGCAGGTGGTAGCCAGGGACCTGGGGCTGTTTGAGCAGCAACAGGTCAAGCAGCCAGGGGGTGACCAGAGCTGTATCAACCCTCATTTATCCTCCTGGTGCCACTTGTCCCCCTGCTCCAAGGGGGGCAAGTCTCTACAGCAAGCCATGCTCCACCTAGCCATGCCACCCATCTTCCTGTGGCACACTGCAAGTCCACCGTGCTATTCCTCCCTCCATCATACTCACATAACCAAAACTGAAATAGTTTAAAAAAAAAAAAAATGTTAGTACAGATATTCCTCATTTAACATTGTCCTGGTTAACGTTTTGTTATTACATCGCTGATCTATTAGAGAACATACTTGTTTAAAGTCACGCAATATTCAGTTATAACATTGTTTGGCCACTGCCTGCTAGTAGGTAACTACTGTGATATAATTGGATTTGCTTAACATCGTTTTACTTAGTCGCATTTTTTCAAGAACATAACTACGACGTTAAGTGAGGAGTAGCTGTACATCATTTGAAGACGCACTATATTTTGGAGCAGTTCAGCTACTTTTGGAATGTTATAAAAGGGCACAAATGTTTGTACAGCTAGCCTTTGAAATGTTTCAGTTTTTACATTTGCCCACATCCTAAGAGATTTTGACAGAAGGGAGGACAGAGTAGCACCTTAGAGACAAACTGGTTCAGAGAAGCATAAGCTTCTGACAAAATGCACTGCTGCTAATATGAAAGCTTATGCTTCTGAACTACTTAGTCTCTAAAGTGTAATTACCACGCTCCAGCAGGCTCCAGCATCTCTTGTATCAGCATCCCTGATGCCATTTTTTAAGCATGGAAATGCTGATACACAAGATAGCCTGGGCGCTTAAATCAGAGCAGCTCTTGGAGCCACTCTAATTAAAGTCCACCCCTTCCCCCCACTCCTGGGTGGGGAACATGTATAAACACCCAATAATACACAATAAACTGAGTATAGCATCTACATATGTGCCCAGGACAGCCATTTGAGCTGGGGCAAAGGAAGTCCTCAGCTGGCTGGGCTGACCAGGCACAATTTATACCCTGGGACACTGTCTACATGTGATTTCAGTGCAGTAAAGTACTCCACCATAAGATAGTACTGTCCCCAACAGTACTAGCCTCCGGCAGAGTTAATTAAGTTACTGCACACTAATACTAGCACATGTATAGATTGTGATGCTTTACTGTGGAGCCAGTTAGTCTACTCCACAGTTAAGTACACATGTAGATGTATCTTAAAGGTGTTACCCTGTCCTGCCTTCAGACTAATGTGACCAACTACATCTCTCTACTCTAAAAGATGCAGAGCACTTCTTTCAGGTTAAGCCATTTCCTTCCTTAAAAGGAAAAAGAAAGAAAAAAAAAGTAATAGCCTCTGTGAAGCTTTGCTTTCAGAAGTACTAAAATATTTGCATGGGGGCTCTTTAACAAACTCTGAGAAGGTTAACTTTTTAAAAATGTGTTCTGTTCGGTCTATAGTCACTTCATCCCCCGGATTCTGGGTATGGCTTCACTAATCTTGCTACTTTATGCAAATATCAGTTGGCTTGCTGCTTATATCAAACAACCATACTTCTCAGGCAGCTTTTTTGACAAGCTCTTAACAGCAAGGAGGTACATTACTCTTAAGTGTTTTCACATTCTAGTACATCAGAACTACATTTCCACTGCACAGTGAACAGCAGATGAGTTTGTTACATGACCATGAAGCTCCTAAAACCATTATGTTGTTTACATCAACATCTACTCCTCTTCTTTTAGTTTAAGATAACTAACATAAAGCTACTTGGACCTAAACACAAAATCTGAAGTGCAGTTCTCAGAATCGCAGGTGGGTGGAGAACTGTAACCACTGTAAAAAGCAGGTTTCCCCTCAGAAGAACTGGGAAAGCTATATTTCAGGAAACTATTCACAATTACTGATATTCGTACTGAAAAACAAAGCCAGAAAATAGAGAGTAGAATAAGGAAGAAAGAGCTGCATATGTACATGCATTTTAAGTATTTTTACAATTGACATCTCTTTAAACAGCACATTTTCCAACACATTATTATGTTTCTTTGTGTCTTTTAAATTCCTGCATTCTTTTCACAGACTACTTCTCATTTCTTTGAAAGAAAGCAGCCCCAAAAGGAGGAAGTTCAAAAGACATAGGGGGTCCTTATATTATGTAGTTCACTAAGTGAAGGGAAAGCCTACAACTACCTATTTTTCCTTTTGAAGTGAAAATTTAACACCCACAGACTAATTCAAGGAAGAAATTATACCTGTCTAATGTAAGCAATTTTCTTGCTGTTTTAAACAATGCTTTAATCAAAGTCTATAGAGGTTTGAGATCGGACAAGTTTCATTTACTAACCAGTAAAAAAGCATCCCTCAATACGTAAATTACATAAAGCATATTAAAAAAAGAGAGAAAAAGATGAGTACCAGGTATATCATCTTCTATGCAACTTTTTCTCTTTCTGCTTTAATTTTGTAAACAGATACAAGTTAATGTGCCTACCATATACGCAAACAGAAGATATGCCTTTGAGCAATTCAGCTGTGAAGAAACTTGCTCGTACTTAATTGTAACTTTTGTTTCCATCCAACTTCAGAGGATGGTTGATTCTTCTGAAGGAATTTTTGAAAAGCATGTAGAAGCCTTCATGGCCAAGAGACATTCTAAGTCATTATTTCAATCCTGCTGTAGCACCTCTCTGACCCTCCCCTTAACATTTTCTTGTATCTTTTATACCCTGACTCTTAATTCTTCTGCCATTTCTTATTAGATTTCTGTGTTAAGAGAATTAAGACTTTTTCAAGTCAGACTTTCATTTGCTACACATTTTAGAAATTATTTATATCTTGGCTTTAAGGGAGAGTGAGAAGAGAAACAAAAGTAAAAATGTGTGACTACCTTTCTTTAAGAAGCTACCTATCAGCATTCCCACAAGTGCCACAAATACTTAACACAAACAGTTAAAGAGAATGTCACAGCTAGTTTTGTGCTGGTCCAATATACTTGCAAAAGCATCTGAATAAGCAATCTTCTACCTTTATAAATGCCAGCTATAAAATCTACTAAAGTTTGCTGGAGAAGTATTATATCAATTTCTTGTACAAACCAATTTGATCTTTGGTTACAGTAAAGCTTGATTGGATAACAAGGGGGTGAGAATAGGAAAGAGTATATGGTATTACATTCCCCTAATTAGACCACTGGACTCCAGAGTTCTTTTAAGGTTAATTTAAATATGTGACCAAACCATTAATCCCCCTCCCCCACAAATCTCAGGTTTATGCCCCGTTGTAGCAAGAAGCTGTGTTCAACACTTTAAATGCTGGAATTACAGATTCTGATGTTTCCATTGACGGACTACAACCCTAATTTACAATGATCTCAATGAAACAATTTGCCCACATAAAAGGTATATACTAATGAAAGTTATAGAAAAACCTCAGGCCATGTCTAGATGAGCATAGACGCATAGTATGTGGCATCACAGACGCCTTTGCAGTGCCACACACCACATGTGCAGCTGTTTCCCACACTGCTGCCTCAGCCCCAGAGTAAAAAGCCCAGGACCTTAAAAAAGCAGGGCAGCACACATGGTGGCAGCATGTCACCCAAAACCAGAGCCTTGCCTACCAGAGCCATGCTCCAGCTGCTGGCCAGACTCCCAGCTGCAGGCGTACCATAGCTGCAGCTCCCCGAGGCCCCCAGGACCCTAGGTAAGGCTGCTGGAGCCAGTACAGTTGCACGGCTTCCTCTACCCCACCCAGGGTAACATGCTGCACCCAGAGGACATGTGGCATGGGCGTCCCCCAGGGACAAGAAGCAGTGGCACAAGGTGAGCTGCTGCTTCTTGTCCCCAGAGAAACAAAAGTTTGTGCTTCAGAGATAGATTCACAAAGGATTTTAGGTGTGGCATTATTTGGCAGTTCCAGGAGTGGGACTCATGAACCCAAAGTAGGGAAGTTAGGTGCCAGTACTGTAAACAGAATTAAGTGCCTAGGAGTGGGATTCATATTCCCTGAGCTCAGTAAGCTGGGCATGACTAAACCAGCTAACATGAAATTCCACCTCTCCTCTAAAGTTAGGTGCTTCTGTGCAGCCTATATGCAGCTCCAAATTAGGCATCAATGTGACACTGGAATCAATCATCCCAAACCCTTAAAGTCACCCCTTCCTGTACAGGCAAGCAAACCACTTCTGCTGTAGAGTGGTGGTGGTCACTTTTTATGTCACCGTGTAGGTGTTAGAAAATTTACCCAGGATGCAGATGATCTGTATTCTAGTTTCTCCTGAGCCTGAAAAAAAAATAAATCAGAAGCACATATCTCCTACCTACCAGGAGAGTATCCTAACTACCTGGTTAGAGGCACTGTGCAGAAGTTGGCTGAACTCCATGCTGTTGGTCAACTATGCTGAGAGCATTCCACCTGCTTTAGTCCTCCTCCAGTAACTGAGGCATTCAAGTAAGTAGCTTGTAAATACCAAGTGGTCTTAGGTAAGAGATAAGCTCCACCACCAGGCATGCACAAGAGCTGATCTTTAGGCAACCAAGAAGATTTTCCTGAAAAAAAACCTAGAAGTTTCAAGCACCTCAATGGAGTTAGGTGGCTTTCTGTGAATTGCTGTCTAGCCTAAATTACATGCTTGCTCTGTTTTGGTTCCAAAACTTTGAGCATTCTCATCTTTAATGCTCAGTGACTGAAGATGGATTAGTGCAGGACATCTGACCAGTTCTATTTGCAGCTCTGCCACGGATACACTGCATGATCTTTGGCAAGTCACCCGACTGGTTTCATTTCTGGCGACATACAACAGCTCTCTACCTCATATTTCTAAAATGGTTTGAGTTTTATGGATGAAACAATGAAGTATTTTATAGCAATAATCATTCAATAATTCCATAAAACGTTTCAATTTTCCTGTTTCTGTAAACAGACATTTGTGCATAGCCAAACATCATTTTTCAAATGTTTTGCAAAGCTGGATTAAGAACACCAAAGGAAGAAAAAGAAATCAAAACACTGTTTTGAAAGTGAACTCACCTTGTTAGATAAAGAAAGTATATATGAAGGATTCAACATGCTGAAGAACTTGTATATAATTTCTGTTCACAAGTTTCAGACATGACATCCCCACAAGTTGGAAACTGATGACTAATTACCAGAAAAAGAAAAAAGAATCAGAACCAACAAAATGGCCCAATTTTCCTAAGCCATATTCTTTTTTACAGGGCTGTCACTGTATTGTAAGCATTTTTTAAAACTAAAATAAATGGATTTTTCTTAAAATTACTATCATGATATTTCCCTACAATTTCTTGTCAAAGTAAAATATAATGTACTCCACAATAGATAGCCACTACTGTGTGCCATAACAAAAAAACAGTTTGCCAATTTATATCTGGTACACTGTTAGAAAGAAACCAAGCTTCTAAGATTCAAAAACCCTACAAACTGATGAAGGGGAATACATTAGTTTTCTTAAACTAAAATATAAACAAACAAACTAATAAATAAATCCTGACTACTAAGAGTTCTATTAGACTTTTACACTTAAAATGAGGTTACCAGGTCAAATGCATTGCAGTTCTTCCTTAAACTGGAGGAAACAAAAAGCAAACCACTTAAGAGCACAATGTACCACATTGCATGGCAGTATTTTTCAAGGCTTTCTAGAAACAGCATGCCTATCAATCACAGAGTGCAAGTGTCTGTAATGAAGTTAAATTTCTTCCACAAGGAGGCCTGTCAAAAATTTTGACTGATCTGCCTTTCATAGTAGGTGCTATATCCTTATATTTAACGTCTATTCAAACTCTCCCTGACAATTTCTCCCATGCCAATTTTTCTGCCCTAGTAGTGGATTTCAAAGTAAAGGGTTGAGTAAAGTTTGAGTTCTGCCTCTCTACCCTTCAATTTACACACAGCACAGAATTACAGCCTACAGTCAATGCACTCTCCAACACTATGATTTACTCCTCTCCTTCATGATAAGCGAATCTTAAATACAAAGCCATGAGATCATAATCTCTGCCAAGATGCCAGAGACATTCCCTTTTAAGCCTTACCTCCCCTCGCCTTGTTACTTTCACTGAAAATGCTCTTTTGCTTGGAATTTTTGTTTTGCTTCCACCTGTGAATTTACAAAGTTTTTTAAACAGTTCAGGCAAGCCACTGTTGCTTTGCAACAAGCATTTTTCAAAGAATATTTAGACCCTTTTACTCTCACAACTCTCAGGAGCTTGTTATTAGAATGGCTAGCTAGTCTTGAATTAAACTCTCAACAATGAACCTAACTTGTCAGAAAGCATTCAAATGAGGAGTGGCGTAACAAAATTAGTTTGCATATAGAGATGTTATGCCAACAAATGTGATCTATATCAAGGCGTGGGGCTATTTTTTAGTTTTGATATAGCTTCTGGCTTTGTATTTAAGAAGAGAAAGAGTTGAAGAGGAAGTTTTTAAAGTGTCAGTTCTCCATACAAAGTATATATTTATCTAAGATTTTTATACCCAAGACCTCAGAATATAAGTTACTTTTATTTTTAGTATACAAGTATACTATGATTAGGTTAAAGCTACCATTCAAGAGCTAATAGACATATGAAGAATTTTGACACACCAAACTAAATAAACCTCATACATTTAGAGCTAAAACAAAAGGCGGTTTGGACATGGTTGATACTCAGACGGGTATGACTTCTAAACATCTTGCTTTAGCTGATGGCCTAAGCTGGTAGAAAGCACTGAATTAGGTTTCCTGAAATAAGAACTGGAGATGAATCAAAAAAACTCCAGGAGAATGGGACTAAGAGTTAAACAGCTTAGAATATAGTTGTATGAAAGAGACCAAGATAAACAGTATTGCCTAACTGTGAGGATAGGTGGCAGTGAAACCCTAAGATACACATATTACAGAGGAAAAGTTCTAATAACATAAAAGCAATGCAAGAGACATTTAAAAAAAACAGACTAGTCCATAAGAACTCACCTCAGCTTTGACTACTGTGAAGAACTGGATGGCATTAACGGAATACGGAGTACCATATATTTCTGAGGTATCTTAAGACAGTCTATACATTTTTTTAAACTATTGCATAAGAAACATACTGCCAGTAGCCACCATCTGACTGCTTTGTGATATTCATGCCCTCTACTTCTCTGCATTAAAAGTCTTTTCAAAAGGCAAGCCCTTTTAAAATGTATACAAGAACCATGCTTGTGTGTTTGGCTGAAATAAACACCACATTAATTAAATGCTGTCGGATACAGACAGCATTTTCACAGAAAGCCACTGCACAACACTTTGGAGAGACAGAAAAGCAAGGAATGGACTAAAGATGTTTGCAAATGGCTTACAGGGGATAACTTCCCTGAGGTCCAGTCTTTACTAAGGCAGTCAGGAATTCTCTTTAAGCACTATTTTTCTCTATGCTCATAAGCACACACTTCTCTTTCCGCTGGTTATTTTAAGTTTGTGCTAACTTATTGAGTCCTACTGACACATGCTCTCTTGATTTCAATTAAATTGCATAAGACTATCCTAATGGAAAAGAACAAGGCTGAAACCCCGACATATTCGAAAGCTTGGAAACTCCTGAATGAAGACTGTATATTTCAGCCTTGTTTTGGCCCCTTTTAATTATGTATTATGATAAACGTGGGTGTGTGTTCAATTGTGCGATCCTACACTGTTTCCCAGCTATAGGACTCCTGTCTCATTCAATGCAAAGACTGAGTGTTAAGGGAATGAATTTGCTCTCTGCAGAATCTAACTGGGTATGAAAACTAAGACACATACTGAATGAGGCAAAGTTGCAGGTAGAGAATGCAGTTTAGATGCAGCTGAATACTGCTATATAACTTAACAGGATTCTGAGCAAGTCACCTAAACCAGTTTTCACCAGTGCCCTCCCCTGCCCCCCAATTCCTTTTTTCTGGGTGTCCAACTTAAGACAGTTGGTTCTGACTGGCAAACAGTTGCAATTCTGTGTCCACAGAAATCAATGGGAAGTGCACACTGAACCCTTAAAACAAAGAGGCAAGAGCCATTCAAACTCTGGCATCTTATGCTGGGCACCTAAAATTACCAGCTACCTTTGAGAATCTTAAATCAACGATGTGGGAATAATACCATCTCACTTTGCAAGCATTTTGTGAAAACATGTTTTCAATTATTTGTGAAGCCCTTGGATACTACAGTGAATATTCTAAAAGTCCTTAAGAAACATACTAATTCAACATTAAATCTCAAGATTTAAAGACAGTAAGCACATCTCCACAAGACATTTACTGTGCAGTTGACTAATTAGCTGTGCAATAAACATCTCAGCACCCCTATCAGACTGGAGTAAACATGCACGCCTATCAGACTGGAGTAAACTAATTCCACAGCAAGACAGTATTTGTAAATACAAATACTACCCTGCTGTCGAGTAAAAAATTCTGCAGCAGCACACGTGTAGATGCTGGAGACGCTGGGTGAAACACAAAGGTGCTTCAGTGCAGAGGCTGCCTGCAAGCTTCCTCTGCACTTGTGTCCCAGCCAGCACACTTGTGTCCTAGCCAGCTCATCCACAGCATGTTGAGGAGGAGGGAAAAGCCCCAGGCTGGCAGGGACTGCTCCAGCCTGGCTCAGCCTGCTGTAATCCTGGGCACACATGCAGATGTGCACCCAGAAGCAATAAGCTTTGGAGCAATAAGCCCTGGAGTTTATTGCTGCACATTAATAGGTATGTGTAGATGCACCAAGCATGCATAACTACAGTGCCACATATCAAACAGAAAATGTGGAGCAGGTACCTATTCAGAGAATGCTGTTCTATCAGTGCTTTCAAAAAGGCAAGTGTCCTCTGGGGAAAAACAAAATGGTCTGAGAGCACACAGGTAGAATCTGTTATATAAAACAAATGTACTCTGGGGACAAATTAGAGTTACAGGGCACTGATAACTAACTGTACCCCTGCTTAACTTCAACATTACTAAGCATTTGAGGACATTTTGTACCTTTTTCCCTTCTTAAAGAAGCTGAAAAGTATGGGACAATACTGAGGGCCAACAGATTAGCAGAAGGGATAGAACAAGAGTTGGTTGAAGACAGTGTAATTTGCAAATAATTAACTTTTCTCATTTTCCTTAAAATCTCGCAGGCCTTATTTTGTTTCAGTTCAATAATGAGATGTGTTTAGGTTTTCCTGGTATCTTATTTTGGTGGTGAAAAATAACAGGTACTGTATCTTTCCTTTTCCTTTTTAGGAGGAAAAAAAAGACTTGGAATACGAGAGGGAGAGTAGAATCTCTCCTACCAAAATAGTAAAAACAAAACAAAACCAAAACCTGTCAAGTTCTTGTTTAAAATGCATCAAAGAATTTTAGAGAAATCAGAGTACTTTCATGAACACTCATGTCAAAACAGTACCTGGTCAGATAATTTCAGCCACCACAGCCTTTAGATCTATAGCACTGACCTCCATCACTTGAGCTTATAAAATATCTGAGCGACAACAGGTTCTCCTTTAGGGAGAAGGAAACACCACGAGAAACTTCTGTCTGCAACCCATTGGTAGAAGAATATTGGGAACTGCTGGGTTCCTTTCCATGTTCTGGAGGGAGTTTGTCACTACTTAACAAAGGACCAGAATGGTTTTTTGGGGGTATTATCTTTTACTGGACTAACCACACAGTTGTGAGTTAAGTCTGATAAGTCTTTGACCATGCACTACCCCTCCTCCAGGTGTACCCAAAAGCTTGTCAGATTTCTCTCCCAACTACAGGGTTGGTCCAACAAAAGATAACATACAAAAGAAAAGGCTTTCCTCCCCTTGTACATTTCCTGGACCATCACAGGCACAACACTCCCACCTTTCTGTCTACGGACCCTTCTACCTCTGCCCTGTAGCATGGCTTTTCCAATCTATCCCCAAGCCTTACTCCTCCTTTTCTACGTTCTTTCTCTGTTTTGCCTGGAAAGGAGATTGAGAGTAAAGACTGTTTCCTGGTTTTAAATCTGCTGCCTAGCTTACAGAAGCACTCAGCAGCCAAGACCAATCACTACATAGATCATTCCACTCAAACTCAGACGGAAGCATGTTCATTACCATTGTTCCCATTTTTACCCAGGCAAGCAACAGAGCAGTAACAGAACTGAGGCCTAAATCCCAGTTCACTAGATACTAGACCACAATGGAGTTAGGTACATTATCTAACAGACCTCTAGGCATGTGCAAATAACAATCTTCAGAAACAATTCTTACAAATTTGGAGGAGGCTTTTCCTGGTGACAGAAGAATTATCTGACCCTATCATTGCCAGACTTCAAGTCCCTGTTCCAAAGCATAGAAGCACTAAACCTTCTCAATAAAGCTGCTGTCGCTGCTTTAAAAAACAAAAGCAACAAACAAACAAAAACCCTTTTACAAGTTGTATTTCTCCTCTGCTTTCATTCCCACAGGGAGCAGGTCATTTTTTGCTCAAACTTTCTCCAAAGCATTCAGTTGGAGGTAGATACCTAGACCACAAATACCAACACCACCAGTTAAAATTCAATAGGTAATGCGATTAAAGATAGTTTTATAACAGGAAACACTGGGCATATTTAAATATAAGTAGTGCTTCCACTTCCACTAACAATGCTAATCTGTAATCCATCATCTGAATATAAAGAGTAAGACCACAGTAATATATTAGTATTTGACCTTTGAGTTTGTACTTCCAATTTAAAACTAGAGAATTCTTGCATGCTAAGGGCGTGGGATTCAAAACATTGAGAAATTTTTATTATGCAAACAAACCAGCTTAAAGTGATTGTAATATAAGCAATACATGTACATCTTTTGGACAGCCTACCAGCCTATTTCAACTGTGACCCAATGTTCTCACGTCTCTACTTTTTCATGTATTTTTATACATCGTAGGTTTAGAGGCTTGATCAAGCTCAAGATTAGTTCTGAAATTGAGGGTAAGGGTCTGTTTGTTAACATCTGTCACATTTCCTTCTGCAAAGAAAGGATGCGATAGAAAGAACTGAAGTTTTTAAAACTGAAAAGATTCTTTCAGTTATAGCTCCATGTTGTTTGATATGGCAGAGAGAGAGAGAGAGAGAGAATGTTTCCTTAAACAAACAATGTCACTTTCCTAGCATCATGTAATCAAAAACTATTCTAGTGCATACAGAAAGTTTTATAAGTTTCAGAGGTTTCGTGTAAACTGTCAATATTGCAAAAACTGGAAGCACGTACAAGGATACTTGCTGAAAGGAGGGTTTTTACCCTTCTGAGAGCAGCTCACTCTAGTGGAAATGTTAGTCTGACTCCTTGGTACACCTTAAGTTCTCGAGAAACAGCTCCACAATAACCGTGGTAGAAGTGCTTGCTTGAGGGTAAAGCTGTGGCACTTTAATTGAGATTATCTTCAGTTTGTGCTCAAGAGAAACTATGCATTACATTTCTTTTCACTTTTTTCCAAGTTGTGTTTCAAAACTAGATTTTGAAGTCCCCTGCAAGTTATCTTGTAGGCATGTTAAGATGCCATAAATTTAAAAAATAATACACATAAGGAGACTGGAAGAAGAAGAGAGAAAAAAAATAAAAAATGAAAAACAAGATATGAAATGGGTGACTAAGGGGAAAAAAGAAAAAATGGAATGATTATTTTTCAGGGGAGCATGTTATCTTTGCAGCCTGAATTCCAGGTGAAGTCAACAGAAAATTAAGTTCAGATATCCAATTCAGACGTACTAAAACTACGTTTTAGGACATTTACAATTTTGGGATTTAAGATTAGAAATATGGCCAGGAAATCAAGAGAAACTGAACCTGGAAATAATATTCTAAGCCTCTGTCATTTCCTCTGTCCACTCTGATAAAAAAGCCTAAACAGGAAACAGCCTAAGGCAGAAGGGATATGAACACAGAAACATGCAGAAATCTGTACATTTTAGCATACATTAAAGAAGTGTACTGTTAAAGAATTTAGAATAGTCTAGTTTTGCACATTACGAGGCTAAAAACAAGACTGCAAAGTTATACCTTCTTCCCTCTGTGTTCCTACTTCATTTGCATGCACTTGTTGAGCATCCCAATTTCATGACAGAAGAAGCAGTGCTTCCTACCAAGAACGTAACAAAACAGATCTCTGCACCTAACTGGGGTGTTTTGACATTACCACAAATTTTAAATAATTTTTTAAATGGATAAATCAAATCTCTTTATTAAATACAGCTTTTGCTACCATTTCTTTGCCCAGTGATTACTGCAGTTGGTGCAGGGATACTTCATGATTGCCAATGGAAAAGATAGATAGTCCCTTGCATTCATTCCCTACTAAGATGTGGTCCACATTATGAAAAAGCAAGAGAATTCATCCCTGAAGTCTCAGTGCATTGCCAGTGATTACTTATAACTGCACAATCTGCTTACAGAAGTCAAATTGACAGAGGACTCCATAGTACAGATCACAATTTAAAAGATCTGCAAGAGCTTATCCTCATCTGGGGTTCTACAACCTGCCAGCATTCATTTTTCCTACCGTTATGCATTATAACTTATGCATTTTTCCTACTGCTATGCATTATAAAGATAAAAAAAATCCATTCTAACAGCACTGAGGATTTTTCATTAATGTATGAACATTCAGGGTTAAAGCTATAATTACCACCTTATCTCCATCAGTACAGAAAACTGTACACAAATTAAATGCGTCATGAACTCAACCTCTAAAACTACCAGCTTTATGTGTTTATTTGACCATTTTAATAACAGTACCAGTACCAGCAACTTCTAATAGGGCAAAATGCAAATTAAAAGGGGTCTGTCAAGTGATGCTCATGACAATCTTCAGTTGAACAGCATAAACTTCTCAGGCTAAAAGCTTTTAAATGTTTCTGAACCAATATAGACCAGTCTGACTAATATATTTTGGCAACTTCCTAGGAGATTGTCTTTGCAGATTTCACCACTCCATGCTATAAATGTCAACTTTTTTCCAAATGCTCTCACGCTTTAGAAGAGAACATTATATTTGTACAGCTTGGCCAATACTGCAATAATCACTCAAATATGTAAGTATGCTGTACCCTGTCTGAAATGTTGTGGAAGAGATCGAGAAGCTCAGGCATCTGTCACACCTCCCACTTAATAGTTTTTATACTAGATGCAGCAATTAGCACAGGACAGAACAGAATAAACTCTCTCCCCAAATATTCAGGCAGGGGGAGAAGGAAAAAAAAACCACCCTCCTAAATGCAAAGGCATAGCATGAACGGGAAGTATTGCGCTCACCGCCCAGCCCGTGGCTCTGAAACAACTGCTACCACCCAGACCCAGACTAGATGAGGTAGCATTTCCACCCATCTCCACCCCCTTCCTCCTTTCAAGAGGAATTCCCTGCTCAGGAAGGATCAGATGCCTACAGCAGCAGCAAAGACAGGAGTGTGGCAGGAGGAGTCTAAATGCATTTTGAAGAGCTTTCACTTTAGGACTGGAAGCTGTTTCATTTCCCCCTGCACCCCAGAAGCTCCTTTCTCCAGGGTCCCCCACAGCCTAATTCTGCTAACATCTTGCTACTATCAGCAAGGAGGCTGCGAAGATGAATCCCTTCTGGTCCTCTTATCTGTTCAGTCCAGCCTCTTAAACACCCTCCATTGGACAATCTATAATAGGACAAGGCACAGGGTTTTCCTGATCCACAAGCACAGAACTTCTGTGCTTACGGATGAGGCAGATATGGTTGGAGAGCACAAAACTTGTTGGCATGGGGTGATCCTTGGCCTAGAGTAGGGCAGTGAGCTCAGTGCCTTTCCTGAGTGCCCTCAGAATGAAGGTGGGCACAGAAAGCTAGGATGAGGGCAAAGGGAAGAGAAGCAGAAGGGGTCTAGTGGGTAAGACAGGAAGAGAAGCGAGGAAGGGAAACAGAGTGGATGGCCACACACTAAACGGACTTCCCAGCCCACAAAGGGACAGAGGGAAGGAGGCCGTGGGAGGGGGGGGATGGAAATAAGCCACCCAGGCGGTTCATGAGCAAAAACATTGCCTTTCCACTCCAGTGCCTGGTTCCCTTGCATGAAATCCCACTCCAGCCTCCACCCCTGGGGGCTTACCCAGACCTCTCCCCAGGCAGCCCACCCTGCAGGCCAGGGGGCTCTGCACAGGCTGCATGTGCAGGGCAGGACAGCTGGGGAGCGCCTGGCAGCTCCACGCCACAGCAAGTTTCCAGGAAGAGGTGGGGAAGGGAAGGGCAGGGAAACCACATGTGGGTATGTGGGGAAGGATGTAAGGGTATGGGGGTATGTGTGCAAGGGGGTGCAGAGGTATATGGGGGGGTGTATGTGCACAATGATGTGTATCTGTGTGTGTGTGTGCACATGGGGCTCTACTCAGTGTGTGTGTGTGTGCGCGCGCATGCGTGTGGTGAGATGCATGGGGGTGTCTGTGTCGGTGCATGGAGGGGTATGCATGGCAGGGTGTGGGTGTGTGTGCATGGGGGGCTGTATCTGTGTGTGTGCGTGTGTGCATGGAGGGGTGTGACTGGGGGGTGGAGGGGTGTGTGCGTGGGTGTACATGGAGGGGTGTGTGCGTGCGCGCACGGGTCACGCACCTCTCGGATCTTGGCCCGCTGGCGGCGCACGGCGGGCTCGGCCGGCTCGCGCCCCGCGGCACCGACGGGCTGGCGGAAGAGCCGTGGGGGCAGCCCGGCGGCGCCCGCCTCCTTCCCGCCGCTGCTGCCCCGCGCGTCCTGCGCCAGCCGCTCCTTGTCCCGGCGGATGTCCCGGCGGATCTCCTCGGGCAGCTTCTGCAGCGTCTCCTTGGCTTCGCGCAGGGCGCGCTCGTGGTCCTCGCGGATCTTGGCCAAGTTGGCCGCCGCCGCCGCCTCGCCGGCCCCTGCCCCGCTGCTGCCGCCCCCGGGCTGTGGCTGGGCGCGCTGCTCCGAGCCGGGCGGCGGGGGCTGCAGGGCGGCGGAGTGGAAGAAGACGCCGCTGAGCAGCTTGGAGGAGTCGGGCAGGAAGAAGATGGCCCCGAAGCAGAGGGTGATGAAGGCGCTGAACACCAGTAGCAGCACGAACTTCTCCGTCAGGCGGAACGCGCCGGGGCCCGCCGCCTTCCTGCCGCCGCCGCCCGCTCCGCCGCCCCCCGCGCCGCCGCCGCCGCCGCCCAGGGGCCCGCCGGGGCCCGCTGCGCTGGCGAACAGTGGCAGGAGGCTCACGGCGGGCATCGCGCCTCCCGCGCCCCACTGCTGCCCGAGCAAACTTTCCCCGGCCGCGGCTACAGCGGCGGGAACTTTGCTCCGCTGCCGGGGCGGTGTCAGCTGCTGCCGCCGCCGCCCATTGCTGCCGCCGCTGCTGCCGCTGCCTTCCCGCCTCCGCGCCCGACTGCCGGGCGAGCGCCGGGCTCGGGCTGGCTGAGCGCGGGGGGCCGGGGCGGGACGGCACCGCCTGCCCAATGGCAGGGCGGGCGGGGAACCCCGCCGGGAAGGGGGCGGGGGGTGGTGCTTGGGTGTTGACGCGGGGCGGGGAAGCACCGGGCGGGAGTCGTGGCAGCTCGCTCCCTCTCGAGCCCGGGCCCTGCGGCGCTTTGTGACGTCTGCACCGCTGCCGGCCCGCTCCCGCCGGCCCCTCCCCACACCCCTGTCGCGCCCCTCACACCCTCCTGCCCTGTTTCTCACACCCCTGCCCTCTCCTGACACCCTCTTAACACTCCTGCCCTGCTCCTCACGCCCTTGCCCCTCTCCTCACACTTCCCTCACACCTCTGCCCCTCTCCTCACACCACTCTCCCACCGCCCTCGCACTCCCGCCCCACTCCTCACACCCCTGCCCCTCCCGTCGCTTACCACACTTACCACACACCCTGTCCTTCGCCTCACACCTCCCACACCGTGGCCTCTCTCCTCCCACCACTGCTTGCCCCACTCCCCACACCCCCCTTACAGCCTTCTCACCTCTCTTCTCACACCCCTGCCCCTCTCCTCATACCCTCTTGCCCTGCCCCTCACACTTCCCTCACACCCCGCCCTCTCCTGATGCCCCTGCCCCTCCCCTCACACCTTCTTAATACCCCTGCCCTGCTCTTCACACCCTTGCCCCACTCCTCACACTCCCCTCACACCCCTGCCCCTCTCCTCACACCATTCTCCCACCCTCCCTTACACCCTGGCCCACTCCTCACATCCCCTTGCACTCCAAGGTGAAAGGACCCCCCTCCACCCTCCTTTACCTCTTAGAAAGGGTTGGAAGGGATCTCAGGAGGTCGCATCTAGTTCACCCCCCTCCTCAAAGCAGGACCAGCCCCAACTAAATCATCCCAGCCAGGGCTTTGTTAAACCGGGCCTTAAAAACCCTCCAAGGACAAGTCTTCAGCAACGCTCTTAGAAAAGTTACTGCACAGCCCACCCCAGCTGGAGTTCATTCAGTTGGTTGCTGAACAAGACCTGAGGGCTCTATAAGCATCAGTGGTCTTATAAAGCCCCTCGCAGAGCTGTGTGTCTGAGTGGGGGCCTTGTAAGGGCAAGAGACCACCTTGGGGGGTGGTCTGGCATATCCTCCCTTTTGTACGGTGCCAGGTATCAACTTCCAAACCTCTGAGCCACTGTCTGATGTTCTTGTTCACCCTGCTGCCCCATTTGGGCATTTGGAAAGATTGCATCTTTCAATGAGATGCTGCACGATTTGCTGGACACCCTGTTCACACCGGGGTCTGTCCATGATGTTCATTTTACAAAATATTGTTTTGAAGCACCTGTATCCAGATCTGACTGTTCAACTTGACCCATGCTTCTCTGGCAAGGTCATAGCTGTTGGGGGACTCATTTGGTGTTGGTATAAAGCACTGTAGGAAAAGATCTGACCTTTTCCTAGAGTGGCTGATGTGTTGCCTTCCATGAATAGCTGTAGGAAAACCAAAAGTCACTATCAAGGCAATCAGGCTTTTGATTTTTCTGGCTTGCACATGCCCCCTAAGCTCCCCTGTGGGGAAACTTGTCCTACCTCCTTTTTACTTTCTTTCCTCTATCTTCCCCACCTTCAGGGGAAAGCCTAGATTTGTCCTGAGAGGGTGAAATAATTTCTAAGAACACACACTACTTATAAGGCTTTGCCATTCATGCTAAAGCACAAATTAGGAAATAACCGAGGCTGACTCAGAGACATGCAGCATATAAAGATTTGATCCCATATCTGTGCAAAAAAATTCTACCTAACATGTCAAGTTTAAAATGGATCGTCTTGCCTTCGGCTTTCAAACCCAAAGCCCAGGAAAGGACGGTGGTGTGTGATCAGCAGGAAGACCAACAGAGAGGCTACAAAATGTTTGGAGGCCACAACCCCTTTCCTGGAGAAAAGGTTAGCCTGTGCTTCCTATGGAAAAGTGATCTGTGACCCACACCTGTTAAAAGCAGCTGTGAACTTGTTTTAGTATCCCAGCCAAAAGCTGAACACCCATAATCCACAAGAAAAACAAAGTGATGGTCTCTTCCCAGTACCCAGGAGGTTGGGGGGCAGGGGAGGGGGAAAGCAGACTTTAGTTTGCAATAAAAAGTGGAAAAGAGTGTGTACTTTAACAAAGCCAACTTGTATTACACTTCAAGGGCCAGGTTTTTTGCAGCATTTGCTTAACTCTGCTTTCAATAAAATTAGGTGTTTTACCATTGTGCCTAACAGCAGCAGAGGAGGAGCAAGACTGAGTGGTTTTGAAAACCACTTTGAAAACCATTCATTCTTAAACCATTAGAAATAGGTCATGGATTGATTTGGAACAAAAAGTTATGCACAAATACTGGAGTTGGTCACACAGCCATGATCTGACAGGGGTGCCAATAAATGATTGCATAAAGTTGCAGGATCATACCTCAGGAATTATGCACCCACACCACCACCCAGTGATCATTTATTTGTTATTTTAAATTATAGTTTTATAAGTGTAGAAATACCATTACAAACTAATCCTTATACTGAATATTGAACCCCACTAAATAACTGCTATTTATGTCTCAGATCACATCCTGACCATTACACCAAGAATAAACTGGTTAGGACTGGAGAATCTAGCTTGCTTTATAAGGGAGTTATAATTCATATTTAAAAAACAGAAACCAATATTTTATATAGAAGCTGAGAGGTAGTTGATTTGTAAGGAAGCTTCTTAAAGTGTTAGCAAACACACCTAGTGTTTCCATCACTGTGCGCGTGGACTTTGCACAGGTTGCCTTCAATACCCATTGTGACTTCTGTGATAATGCATGAAGGCAGAAGTTAGTGCTGGAACAGTTATCATACTATTATACTCTGATGCAATTCCTTTGGCTGTTTTATTTTTTATAGCATTTCTGTTAGGCCCAAATCCTGCAAACATGTACCTGTGTAAGTAATTTTCACGTACTTCAGTGGGACTACTCTCCTGATGGTAAATTACCCACACGCATAATTGTTCACAGGGCCAAGCCTGCAGAGATTAAAATGATCAAAGGATGTTTCACAGCAGTACTGGAAATAGTTCTTGACCCAAACACAAGTTCTGGTGATTTCCTTAAATATGTAGTATTGTATTAGGTACAATACAGAGCCTTATTTATAACGCATCTCAAAGAGCAGTTAGATGCAAGGAGTGGGTGAGAGGGGACCTCTGAAATACAGGCCTTGGAATGAGAAGCATATGCTTAGTGTCAATTTCCAGGTGTTTCAAATGGGACTCGCAAAACTCCAGTTACCACTTACAAAAACGTAGGACCAAATCATCAGAATAAAGCATGCTCAGTTAAAGTATGATGTTTCTCATGTGAAATGCAATTAAATCATAACTTCACCCATGAATACTTTCCTTGCATAGTCAGACTTCAGAATTTTAATTTTAATTTAGGGCATTTGTTTTCTTTACTGGGTCTAGTCCCGCAACTGGGGGTTTGTCTACACTAGAAAAGCTGTCATTTTAAATAAAGCATAGGTATACCAACATAGCCCCCTAGTGGAGCGTGCTGACAGAAATTTTGCTATGGAGAAACAGCCAACATAGCTTAGGCTTTCCTCAGCATAGCTATTTTGTTTTCAGAATATCTATTTTGGCTAGGGGTGTATTTTTTTTTTCCATTTTGTTTTTCACGCCCCTACATACCTATGCTACCAAAGCCTCATAGGGCAGATATGGTCCAATTCTGGGCAGGCAAATGCCACTGCCTTTGTGGAGTCAATAATAGGATCAGGGCCTAGGAATCCAAATTGCCCATTTTGAGTCTTCCCTCAGGGGTCAAATATTTAAAAATGAAATGAGGTGGTGCTACAGCCCAGTGGCTGGCTCTCCATGGAAGCACAGGGGCTGCAGCAGGCCCAAGGCACAGTCGGATCAGACTTTGTCTGGTGGCCTAGCAGTCCGGCTCTGTGCGCGGCTGCATCTGGTTCTGTGTGTTTGTCTGCCTCTGTCTGGTTCTGTGTGTGCAAATAATAAGCAATGTGAGGGAAAGGAAGTCCTCATCAGTGAAGAGGATGATCTTCTATATTCAATTTAAAAATGTACTGAATTAAAGGTTTGGAAAAAATCTCTATAGAATTAATTATAAAGCTATTAATTTTACTTTTGAATTTCCTCTACCAACTACTTCACATCTGGGGATGTTCTAGCCTTGGATTTTGAAATCATTTTTATTTCTATAAATTTGTCTAGTGACAGTCTGAATTTAGGTAACTAGGACAATTATGAGATGCAGTATAGAGCAGGTATCAACAGTGACCCTCAGTGCCTGTTATCTTCTGTGTCTGAGTCAGAGATTATTATTTTTCCACACCGATAAGGAACTTGTAGCAGCTCTTCATGCCCTTATCACCTCCATGTTGGATTGCTCTAATAAGTTCCAGTTAAGGGTGCTTTTGAAGACTACTTTGCAGTTTCAGCTAAAGCAAAATACAGCTATTCGGTCCTGAATTTACAATGGGATTTAGGTTTGGCAATGCTAAACCTAACTTTGTGGCTCAGACATTAAAGACAGAGATCACTGGGCACTAGAGTGGAACTTAGGTTTTTTGGAATGAGATTCACACTAGGCAGCATGCCTAAACCACCCATAGGAAATCTTGTGTGAAATCTTGCCCCCTCCGCCCCCACCGGCGACACTACCACAGCCACCTGTGGGAGCTCCCCGCTCGCTGCTCTCATGCCCCCACTGCTGACACCGTTGCTGCCACCTGCAGGAACTCGCCATGCCCACCCCAGCCTTGGGAGGCATGCAACATTCATGGTGGTGGGGACAGATGCAACTGTCCTCTATTCTTGAGGTACCTCAGTGGCCACCCTAGTTCACCACCTATGCGTAACTTGAAATTTGCAGCCTGAAAATGATTCATGTAATTTGGCACTTAATTTGTCTCTGGATATAGGAAACTGGCTCAGTTTTTGAAACCACATCCAAAAGAGAAGGAAAAGGACAGACCCACTTCCTTTTTATATAATAGGACAGGGGTTGGCAACCCCTGGGATGCATACTGTGTGTGGTGGGTTCACGGCTTTTTCCCAGCAAACCCAGTTTGGAGAAGGACACTAAAGACTGGTGGAACATTTCTGCCAATCAGGTAACAGCTGGGAGGGGTTTGCCCTGCCCCTGCTGGGGCAGGGGGGGCAAGGAGCCCCTGGACCTGATTGAAGACTGCATTTTACAGGTCCCGCAGACTTCAGGGGCGGGGCCTCCGGTATAAGCCCAGTGTTCTGAGCATGCTGGGCAGAGGTGGTGAGGGACGTTGGAGAGGGAAGAGCCTCCACGAGGATCCCTTCTTTGCCCCAGCAAAGCGCAGATCGGCTCACAGGGCTCAGGCTCTGGGAGTCACGTCTTGATAGCTGGAGTTCAGGGGTAGATGCACCTATTATCGTGTAAAGCTGTGCCTTATATTTTGTAAGATTGTTATGATAATTATGGATATGTTGTACAATATGTGATGGGATTGGTTTAGTTTTGTATAACTGGTTCCTCATCAGTGTGCTGCCTGTTCACACCATTCCTCCGCCACCCCCGCACCTTCCTTTTCAACCTGGTTGTACTCTGTCAATGGTAATGGTCCCTCTGGGTTCCCTGCAAACTACCTGTTGACCCCAACTTACCTGGCTCACTCATCTGGGTATCCGTCCCTCCCCCTCTCATGTGCATCCTAAGGACTCACCAGTTGCACTGGGCCTCTGTAGAGCACAGGGTTGAGAAAGCCATCCCCAAGGAGGGTTGCTCATTGGGACAAGCAGTACCAGGAAGTGGTTCCTGGCTTACCATATTGTAAATATTTATCTGTATACACTTGGTGTTGTGGAATGATATCATTGGGGATGCTTATGGGAAGTTTTTCTTTGATATTTATTGAAATATTTACCTATATATGTATATTGGATAAAAATAATATGTATATTATAATTTAATAAACTGTAAATAATTAACAGCATTGGTGTGGAGTTGACTCTATAGAGGAGAGAAGGACCTGAGCTCGAATCACCGGTGTCCCTCTCACAGCACTGTTGCTTGCCTCATCTATCTCTTCCAGTTCAGCATGGGCACACCCTGGGGTGTTCCCAGGTTACATGAGCATGGCACGTGAGGCCATTTTGCTTGTCACATCACTGCTAGCCCAGGCTCTAGGCAGCTGCTGCTAGCCACAGAGTCTGGGCTGCTTCTAAGCAGGTGGCTGGGAGACTGCAAGCCCTGCTGCAAGCAGCCCAGGCTCCATGGCTGGCAGCAGCTACCCAGAGCCTGCACCTGCTGCAGCCAGGTGGCTGCAAACAACTGCTCTGGGGTCCAGAGGCCTGGCATCAGCTCCGTACCACTGGCAGGTGCATGTGCACCTCAAAGCAGACGGTGGGGATAGGGCCCAAGGCAGTGCAACCCTCCCCCACTGTCCACTCTGAAATGTGTGTGCAGTCACTGCCAGCATGGAGCCGATGCCGGGGCTCTGGAGCCTAGTGCAGCTGTTTGCAGTCTGCCCACTGCCTGATGCAGATGCTCAGAGCCCAGGCTGCCTACAGACAGAGCCCAGGCTGGCTCTGGAGCCCTGTCATCAGCTCTGCTGGCCGCAACTGCACACATGCCTCAGAGCGGACAGTGGGGGAGAGGCCAGGGTTGCATTGCCTTATGTCCCTCCCCCACTGTCTGCTCTGAGGCACGTATGCATCTGAGGCACGTATGTATGGAGCTGATGTCGGTGCTCCAGAGCAAGGGTGGCACTAGCTCCCTCCCAGTGGCGGGGCCGGGCCAGGAGGCTATACCCCTCCCAGAGCTGCCACTACTGCCTGCCCACCCCGCACAGATGAGCCTGCCCAACTCCCACCTGCTCCAAGCCGAGCCCCAGCCCAAGCCCCCGCACTGGGATGAGGCTGGCACTGCCCCTGCCAGGAGTGCTGCACCTTTGTGGGCTTAGCTGTGTGGAGTGGATTGTGGTGGTGCTGGGAAGTGGGGCTACAGCAGGGCTAAGGCGAATTTTGGAGTGGCTAGACCCTCCCCAAAGCCCCCCTTACTGTTGCCCCTGCAGCTGGCTGATAGGCTGACTCCAGGCCAGGGCCTTGGTGGGCCGTGCTGCAGCCCAGGGGCTGGCTCTCTAGGGAAGCACAGGGGCTGCAGCAGGCCCAGGGCATTGTTGGGTCAGACTTTGTCTGGTGGCCCAGCAGTCTGGCTCTGTGCACGGCCGCATCTGGTTCTCTGTGTTTGTCTGCCTCTGTCTGGTTCTGCATGTCTGTGTGTGCACACATGTGTCTGGTTCTGTGTGTGTGTGTGCATGTGTCTGATTCTTTGTGTGCATGTGTATGTGTCTGATTCTCTCTCTTCTCTCCTTTTTTTTTCTCTCTCTCTCCTCTTTCTTCTTTCTCTTTCTCTCCTCTTTTTTCTCCTTTTTCTCTCTTTTTCTCTCTTTCATTGCAACATGCTTAACAAAAAAGGAATACTTAACAACAAAGGTAGTATATGAAGTTTTAGAGTTTAAAATTTTTAGAAAACCTGGTATTTACTGTAAAAAAAAATTCAAAAGGGCAACTTCTATTCTATATTAATATGCAGCACATCCTGCCATGTACCCCCTACCCCAGTTTTGGGGTTTTTTTGGCATGCTGTCACCCTGGCACCTTACAAGGTAGACATTGTGGCTTTTTCAGCACGCAGGCCAAATACGTTGCCTACCCCTGTAATAGGAAAAAGAGCATTTCCCCAAGAAGTGGGAAACCTCAATACAGTACCCTCCTTAGTTAGGGTTGTTACACTCATACTCTGACCACCAAGCTAGAGCCAAGATGGAGGTGGGGACATCCCCTCTAGCTTCGAGGGGTGGGATGGGATTGGAGCACTGTCCATCCTGAAGTTGAAATAATGTCCAAAAAGGAACACAAGGTTAAGATGCAGCAAAAGGCAGAAGACTCTGACCCAATGAAAAGGGCTCTCCCCTGAGAAGGAGGACTCCTGGATTCCTTATCTTGCATCAGGAAATGCATGTGCATTTTGGGCAAAATGTAGCATATGTAGTTTCACTGTGCTACATGCTTCTTTTTGCATTCATACTTTAGCTCTGTGAATTCTGAGTATCCTTGAACTTAGTGGCACAACTTCCAAAGAGGGAGTGGAAAATGACTCCACCCAAAATAATTTATAGCTGTAATTTTGGATGAACACAATTTTGAATAAAGTGCTTTATACTAAACTTGGTGCTGTCAGGATTTGTTATGCATGCGTTCAACCTACTAGATTAAGTTCCTTGGAAGATTTAGGAGTGGGGATTTCTAGACTGTAAAATGTAAATGTGTTTAGGTGGGTGATAGGGGCTAAGACACTCAACCCAGCCAAGATGGTAGCATGTTTGGGTATGTGCGGTAGCAGAACTTTAGGCACCTAAATAACTTGAGCGATGACCTTAGATGCATATGACCTATCAGGAGACTGTGTGTTTATATAGCAGTTTTATGGATTGTACTCTTGGATGTCAAAGCTCAAATTCTACCTAAGATGCACGCTAGGCACATAAATGCCTGCTTCTGGTCCCATGTTACCCGTGGTTGCAATATAAGGTGGTGGCTAAATGTTAACGTCTATAAAACCCAGTAGCCTAGAGATAGGGCACTCTGTACTCCATTGGAAGAGTTATGATAGACTAGAATGCTTGCTCTCTTTCTGTCTTTAGGGTGATTTCCCGAGGGCATTCTTCATTAGGGGCATTCTTCTGAACTCTGAAACTTACTTCCTTTGATAGTCTAGTCTTTCTAATGTCTCCCCACTTTTAGTACATTTTTTTATATAGCTTTTTCTTAATTTAAGACCTTGCAGTGAGGTGGAAAGGCACAGTTTTCTACTTCAGTTTACTATTGGCTTTAGGGTAGTGGGAAAACTTTCAGGAGGAAGTTCTAGAGAAAGAAAATCTCTGAGACTTTTCCTGCACAACACACTCCCTTGCATAGAGATCAACAGTAGATAGTTCTACATGCCAAACTCTGCATATGTTAAGGCTTACTAGAAGCACAGAAAACCTACATGTAAGTTACCCTTCGGGCTGCCCTTCCTTGATACACCCAATGAAGTCATGCAATTAGAGCTTCTGCTCCTTGCCTTGTTTTTGTAATCTCCCTTCCCCAGTCTTCAGCCTCCCCTTTCCTCCCTCCCCTGGCCACTCTCTACTACTTTTAAAAGAGTGAGTTCTCAGCCTAAAATGTCCCTCCAAGCAGTAATGTATCCTTACTTTGCATTACCACAGATAACCAAATACGCACCACTCTACCTTGCTCTGCTTTTCCTATCTTCTCCCCAAGGTTTTGGGATGTTACATAGAATGTAATTTGTAGGCTGCCAGTTAGGGAGAAATGGTGCCACAGATGCATCTCGGACATTCTTTTGGAGTTGTAGGGAAAATCCACGCAACTGAGCACAGCATTAGTATAGGTTATAGTCACCAATCTCTGTAATTTTAGCCAGATATAATTGTCAGAGGTGCCTATACAATAGTTGTAGTAAATAAATAAATAAATAAAGAGATAATTCATAGAAGAAAAGAGAAGGGGGAGTCTGTTTGCCCAAGAAGACATTTCATATCTCTGCTGATCTCAGTGCTGAATATTTTCCCTAATATGGTAAATCCAGAGGCACACTAAATGCGCAGACAGAAGTGCAGCTCCCTGCTGTAACCCCTAGTGCTTTGCAGGAAGTGCTATGAGTTACAGCAATCCCCTGGACCCAACAGACGTTTGCTATTGGGTCCTGGGAGTTGGGGGATTCAGCTGCAACTTGGAACAGCTGTGAGTCTGCAGCCACTTTCTCCTAGACTCGTTTCTTCCCCCTCCCAGCCTCAGCTCTGTCTTCAGAATGGGAGGGTGGGAATGAGGTTGCTCTGGGGATTTTTCAGTTGGCACTGAAAGGTGGGACAGGTGGACTGGAGTCTGAGGTGGGAGACTGTCACAAATTCAGACCCTTTTAAAATGGTCTGCAGCTGTGCTTGGTCATGGGCCAGATTGGGTGAAAATTGTCACTTCTATCTGTTCTCTAAATTAGTCTGACATCAGGAATTATCTACATTAGCTCAAGTCTGTCTACAACATTTGAAATTTATGCAAGTCTGAGCCCAAGATGTGAACTCTGATCCCTTGCAATGCAGAGAACTGTAACTGTAACTGAGCCACTGTGCTCAGCCCAAACAATACCTTTGATGTATCTTACTCAAATTACTTCTTTTTTTGGAACTTTGCTTTTCATTACTGCACTCTGTACTCTTTCATTATACATATGAATGAGTGGTAGGGGTACAAGAGAAAGGAAATGAGTGACTTTTTTGTTTAGGTCCTCTTCCTCTGGTTAGCATTGATACGCAAATAGATTCTATTTTTGAATCTCTTCATCTTCCCCACAAAAGAGGTAAACACTTTAAAGTCCTTTAAAAATATTTTTGTTATTTAACCTAGGATTTAATTTAATATTTTTAAAGGTATTTAGACATCTAAAGACACCTAGTGAGATTTTCAGAAATAACTTTCTGTCTAAATCTTACAGGACAAGGGTTCCAGCCCACAATATCATATCATCTGATCCATGGGGCTCTGTACAGATCAGTAGGGAGGCCCACAGCCCATGGCCTTGCATTCTAGTTTGGACATACAGGGCAGAGTGGGGCCTGTTCCCACTGCACTAGGCCTGATCCCACCCATAGACTGGCCTTGTGCTGTTTATCTTGCCCATGGGGCCAAAACCATAAGCACCGCTATTACAGGAAGATCTAACTTAGTAGGAGCAATTTGAGAAGACATGAGATTTCTGTGGGTGGTATCTAGCATTCCTTGTCTACCAGTCCCACCTCTTTATCTATGTGTATTAGAGTCCTGGCCATATTTGTTTGAAGTAGCTTAAATTTGGAGAACCTCAGGAGCACTCAACCTTGTTAGTTCTTCCCCAAAGGATACCCAGACCTCCTGGACACATGAGCAGAGGCAGCAGCCCCACTGCTAAAAACTCTACACATTCTCTTGTGGTCAGTTTGGCTTGTATGCTTAGCTCAGGGGTGGGCAATTATTTCGGGTGGAGAAGAGGGCCACTTACTGAATTTTGGAAAGCTGTCAAGGGCTGCATCAGTAGCCCCACCCCTTGACAGGTGTCCCGCCCCCTGGTCGACATCTTGGGACTGGACATTCTGCCCCTAACCTCTGACCTTTGCCACTGGTAAGTCCTTTCCCTTGCCCCTAGCAGTACTCCTTTGGAGAAGAGAGTTCGCCATCTTAGGGGGAAAAAACAAATTATATACTAAAAATCAAACACCCATAATAATATATTTTAATTTAATTTAAAAAATATATTTGTGTCCTGATTTGTGTGTGTTTGTGCTGTATATGTAGAAGTGATTACATTATAGCTCAAAATGCAGTCTGACTTGTATATTATGTGGGGTGTGCAGAGGTGTTGGGGGTATGGGTGGAGTGGTGTAGGGTTTGTGGGAAGTTGTGGGAGGGTGGGTATGAGGGTTTGTGTGGATGTGTGTGTATGGGTATGGTATTGTGGGTATGGTTGTAGGTATGGGAACCATGTGGTGTAGAGTGGCTGGCAGGCAGGCAAGAAAGTGGGGAAAGCAGCAGTAGGGGTGGGGGGGGAGTGGAAGTGAGCGGGTGTGTGGGAGCGTGGGGCCTGCACTGATGTCCTGGGGTTAGCACCAGCAGGGTCTATGGCAGGGGTTCCCAACCTTTTTATACTGTGGATGTGCAAACTATCTAATTTACATGTAATTTAGATGTTTAAATTTAATTTTTACAGTGGGGTTGGGGTTGTGAGGATTGGACCAGGTTGGGGCACTGGGGGACCCTGCAGGGGAGGGGACTGGGAAGGCAGTGGCCCAGGGGCACCCAGCTGGGACTGCCTGGGAAGAAGGGGCTCTGCTGCCTGCTACTCAGCTTGGGCCCCATGTCAGCTCTGGGCTTGCTCATCGGAGCTGAGTGGTAGCAGCTGGGCACAAACTGCTGCTTCAGGTGGAGGAAAGTGTCCTCCCCCTTTGGTGCCATCAGGCAGTGTTTGCTGCGGCCGCCCAGAGCCTGCAATGCTGTAGGCTGTGGTGTGGCTCCCTCACCACCAGTTCTGTGCTGTCCAGTACAGCAGTGGCTGTGTGGAGCAGCCACAGGGGCAGCTCACAAGTGGTAGTGAAGGAGCTACACCACAGCCTAGCATGGCGCAGGCTCTGTGTGGCCACAGTAAACACTGCCCAGCAGCGAGGGGGAAAAAGAAAAGCGGCCCCTCCCACTACTACTACCAGCGCTCCCTGTTGTAGCCATTCAGAGCCCACTAAGGGCTGCCTGTGTCTACTCTCCATTGCCACCACTGGCCCATGGGATGGCACTGATGTGGCGGAAAGGCAGAACAGCCCTGCATGGGATCTGGGTGGCTGCAGCAGGAAGTAACAGCCATGGGGAGAGGAAGGGGCTGCCTTTGACCTGCACTGAGCAGCAGTTTGTTGGGCGCCACCACTGCTCAGCAGTGCATGTGGTTGGAGCTCCTTGTGATCATTCCTGCCTGTACTGTGGTGCTGGCATAGGGGGTGTGTGGGAGTGAGTGGGTGCATGGGAGCCAGTGGCAGCTGGATGGGAGCATGGGGCCCATGCCAGTGTCCCGGGGTCAGAGCCAGAGTCCTGGGGCCAGTGCCGGCAGAGCCCAGAGTGGGGCAGCTGGAGCATGGGGTCCCGGCCAGTAGGGGCTCAATGAAGCTGGATCAGCTCTCTACTCTCCTTGCTGTTGCAGCCCAGCCCAACTCCATAGACCCTTGTCAGCTGGCACCCGGCACTCCTGCTGCCCCACTGGCACTGGAACATCGGCACAGGCCCCACACTTCTGCATGCAGTTCACTTCCAGTCTCTCCCACCACCACTTTCCCTACTTTCCTCCCGACTTCCGGCTGCTCCGCACCTTGTGGCTCCCAGCTGCGTGGCTGGACCACGGGACTCAGCACGGGCCCCGAGGATTGGGACGATCCCTGCAGTCCTACCCTGCCTCCCCCCTCCTCCCCTGACTTCTTACTTGAATTTCCCACTCCAGTACAGGGAGGCACAAACAGCCCTACAGTCCCAGGTCAGAAGTCCCTACTATGCAGGGTGCGCCCTGTTGTTTCAGGAGGCTGTCATGGCTTCCCCTGAATCCTACTGCCCCTGGCTCCTGTTCTCTTTGACAGGCAGCCAGGGGCAGATAAATATTAATTTTCTACATTTTTTAGGGGCCCTGTGGGCTGGATAGAATGGCCCGGAGGGCTGTATTTTGCTCACCCCTGGCTTAGCTGGAGCTTCAAGTTGCAATAGATACAATGTAAATAGTTATCTCCCTAGGGTACTCTTTAGCCTTTATTCAAACTCTGACTCTACCAATCCCTTCCACTTCCTCAGCAACAGCATAAAAACCTCTGGTAACTAATTAACCAGACATCCTACACCTTCTTTCTCTGAAGGAGGCTTTGACATGTTGCAGTTCTTTAAGCCAGTGTTTCCCAAAGTTTTGATACCCAGGGCACACCTTTTTCTGGATTATAATTGGTGGCACATTTTGCTCACTAGGCCACATGGCTGGAGCCTGATCCCAGCACACAGTGCTGGCCCAGCTGGGGCCCAATCCTGTATGTAGTGCAGGCCTGCCAATATCCACTCCAGCTGCATGGGGGCTGGTTCAGCCAGAGCCCCATCCACCCTGGTGGGGGCTCAATCTAGCTGCACAGAGCTGGCATGGCCAGGGCTCCATCCAGCCCAGTTTTTGCAGTACATTAATCTACTGCCACAGCATACCCTTTGCAAATCACTGCTTTAAATCAGTTCCTAACTTTACCTAGGCCTCTTCTACAAACCATGCTGAAAATCTCCGTACCTTCCCAAACAACTGCTAAGTGAGCTGGACTCTCAACCCCTCCCCTTGCCACCAAATACCCAGTGCAAAAATTTGTGACACACTTTGCTCACTGGGCTACATGGCCGGCATGGCTGGTACCTGATCCCAGTGTACAATACTGACAGGTACAGCCAGATGGTGCTGATTGACCCAAACCAGATCATGAATCCTTTCCTGGCTACTGAAGGGTTTGTATATCCTAAAGCAGAGCAGGGGTATCAAACTCCCTTGGGTCCCTGGGCTGGATCCGGACTGTAGGAAACCTCATGGATCAGATCTGGACCTAACTCTGGCAGTTGGGAGAGCAGAGTAAGGAAGCTGTGGAGGTGAACACACCTCTCTGTCTCACTGCTTTGCCACTGACATGCATCTCCAGTCAGACTCCATATGCCAGAATTCAGTGTTGCGTCCTGCCCCTGCTCACCCTGCACCTGAATTCCTAGACCCCTGCAGGCCAGATGATACAGTTCTGCAGGCAAGATCCAGCCCACAAGCCATGTCACCACTCCTATAGAGGAATGAAAGGTTGGATTTATACCAGTTTCTACTCCAAACAAGATGTGAGGTGGATTGGAAAATGGCTGTCATTTCTTCTCCAAAATGGCTGCATTATACCACGCCATTGCAACTTAGGACCTGAGAAAAATGGGTTGGGATGGGGTCATAGACAGGGGATGTGGGTTGCATTCAATAACCTTTGCTAGTGGGCTGCCTGGGGATTATTACGTGTAAACTGAACTGGGCCATCCCCAGCAAATAGTACTAAGGTAAGGTTGTCCTTCCTTTACGGTGAATGCCTCTTGAGATGGATAGTGTTAGTTTGAGGAAGGGAAGTGTAAATTACACCTGGGTCAGCTTGGCTGATTCTGGCCAAGTCTAAAGGGAGGATAGGACACTGCTAAGGAAAGGTGAAAAGCAACAGCAAGTTATGTTAAAAATAATTTTTTAAAAGAAGTTGAAAGTAGGTTAACAATACAGAAATGACAATGCATTAGTTATTTAGTTTTTTATATTAACAATATTTAGTTTGTACAAGACTTTAATTCTGTGGTTTAATAGTTGCTTGCTTCTTTCATACAAAGCCAATTTGTAAATGTTCCTTCCTTGACTTTGAACACCCTGATCATCCATGATGCCAGGTGGGTAATGGAAAATGCCCTCAATTTTTTTTTTAAATGGCATCCTCGTGTTTTTTTTCCATCTAATGGCTGTTCCCCCAGCTCTCTGAGTTTATTTTGCTCCACAACATTTTTTGAAAAGGACAGAGATTGACAAGGTATACTTACCATACTGTGACTGGGTGGACATTACACCCACTTTACTATTTTAATTTGGTACCCTTTTAAAAGTTCCTATTCTCACTGTGAGCTTTCAAAAGCATTGGCGTTAGCAGCTGGGGGATGTTTTTCTTCTTTTGTCTTATCTGTTAAAAATATTCCACTGCCATCTGACTTTCCTTGCTTCTTGTTCCAGTGTTCCTAATAAAGGTCACTGAATACTTTTTTCCTGTGTAGTACTTTTCTAGGATTGCTGCTCCCTGTTCTGTCAACCCCTAAGAACTTCTCCTAATCCAGGTCCTAAAAGTCTTTTGATTCACTGAAAGTTGTTTAATTTTTTTAAGTATTCATATCTGAGCCCTCTGAGACCTGACTCACTTTGATACTTAGTGATAATGGGTCATCTGTTACCTTCTACTATTATGAATTTCCATGGGTTACAATCACTTACATGGTGGCAGTTCTCAGAGGTTAGCTTGCCAGCAGTCATTTAATGCCAGCTGGGTGCCTGTATTCAGACCACAGAGTTGTGAATATTTGTAATTTTTAAATGAAATTGAGGACTTTTACTCTGTGTTCCAGTTCTGAGTTTTTTATCTTAAGGGCACTCCCTTGTCATTTACTATACTAGTTCTACTTTTAGTGGACCAAAAGTTGCAGAAAAAATTCCCGGCTAATCTGATCCTAAATCTTCCAGTTTAGGTAAACACAAATCACATGAACAGTTTGGGGGAAAAAATGTGAAAGGCTTTTCAATTGCTTGTGTGTAGAACATTGGACCCCACGTTCCCTAACGTGGGGACTCATCTACTCCACAGAAGTGTCATGACATAATGTGTGTAACTTGTTTTGATATCCTCAGCAGAAAGGCTGTATAGAGGTGCAAAGTCTGGCTTTGCTTTGTTAATACATTAAACTCTGCTTCCAGCCTTTCAGCCTACCCTGTCTAGCTGCATACCTAAGGTTTCTCTGCCTCCCACCAGTAAATCTCTCTCGGCCAGTTCCTGTCCATTTACTGTTCCAGCTGTCTTTCCCTTTCCTAAAACACATTTATTCTTCTCTCCTCCATATACAGGTGGTTGTAATTCCATTCTTAGTAATAATTGTATCTGATGTACTGGTCTACTGCCACAGTCTTGAATTTGCAGTATGTAATGTTTCCCTGACCTCAAGGCATCGTAAAAGACTTTATATCCATTTGAAAGCACTGTGCAGTGGAATCACAGTGCAGAATCAAAGAAATGACAGCACTGAACTCTGGCAACAGGTGGCACCAAGATAGGCAAATTTTATTAATGAGCAGACAAAAGGTGACCAGATCTGAGGTAGTATCAAGGGACAAGAAAGGAAAACAGCTGTTTCAGGAATTATAGTTTCCTGGGGAAAAGCCCTGTGGCCCAGAGAAGTTGATCGAGGAGCAGAGATGAGTTTATTCAGTTCTGAACTAGCTGTTGTAGGAAAAAGATCTTCATGTATGCAGCTAATGGTGATGAGAGCAGGCTCTGAAATACTTCTTTTACAGTACCTTCTCCCATACTGTACCCTCAAATAAGACATGGAAGGCAAAAGGAAGGGAAAAAAATTCTTTCCTTAAATATACCAGTAAGTATTTTTGCAGGGAAAACAGCCAGCTGCAGTAGAGCAGGGGAGCAAGTAAAAACCCTTCAGCTTCTAGCTGCAGGACATGGGAGGCACTTCTGGTAGCCTACCTAGCTTGAGGAGCAGAGCTGAGTAGCTCAGCCCCAGCAGGACTGGATCTTCAGCTGACTTAGCGGGTGCTGATGGCTGAACTGAACTTCCCAGCCCAGTTTCTCATGTTGAATAGGCAGCCAGCAATGCCTGCTATATCCTGTAGCTAGGAGGTTAAGTAGACTAGTCACTGTGTTTTTTGCTCTCCCACTCTACTGCAGCTGTTTGTGTTTTCCCTGCTTGAGAAACTGGGCTGGACAGTTTGGCTCAGACAGTCACACCTACCTAGTAAGCTGAGCACCCAATCCTTCTGGAACCAAGCTGCCTAGCCTCTCTTCCTAAACTGGGCAGGGAGAGGGGAGATCTTAGCTGATTCAGCAGGAGCCACTGCCTATCTACGCTGCTTGAGAAAAGGGGCTAGGCAGCTCATCTCTCACTTGATCAGACCCTCTGCTCCTTACATGACCTAGTTTAAGGCAAGCACCCCAATTTCCAGTAGCTAATTTTTGGGAGAGTGGCTGTATGCTGTATGTGAATAAATATGGTACTCTGGACATGCAAGTTAAAAAGAATATATACAAACATGACCTTGACAGTAGTTCAACTAATGAGCCAAACTTGGGAAGTGAATAGGGTTGTGGGGAGGGTTACTGCATTTCCATAATTTCATAACATGTTGAGATTATCATGTGTGTGTTTAGACAGTGTGTTAGTGACTTCTGGAGGTTAAATATTCATTTACCTAAATGTTGCAATATATAGCTAAACATGCAGAGTCTAGTATTTAAAAATTAAACAGCCTCTAGCTAAACCATCAAAAATAAATGCTACCAGAAATCCTTTTCCAGAGTAGCAAGATTGTTTTTTGGTTCATCATTGCCTTGAACTATTTTTCTCTAGTGAATAAAAGGTAGAGTGCTTTTCTCCCAACATACCTGAATCAACACAGCTGAGACACTGCAGTAGAAGTTAATCATTAATAGGCTATGGATAGCGAAGGACAAATTTCAGCTGAAGCAAACCAGGCAATTGATTAAGGTCATCTTGCTCCTAAAATAATCCAGTATCCTGGATTCAATGTGTTCCAGCTTTTTTCCTTCCAAAGCCAGTTCCTTTCTACAGGCAACCTGCTAAATGTTGGGAGTGCCCTGGTGAATTTCTTTAAAACCAAATTTTCTTTCCAGAGCAGGTGTTTCCAGATTTATCAAAGTAACCACATTATATTCAAATAGCTATTAGTGATCTATTTTGCCTTCTAGTCGGAATGAAATGACAAATAAATAAGCCTATTTGGTGTGCAGGAAAAAAGCATTTTTTTCTCTGCATTCTTGTTACAGTCACATGTCTTGTAGCTGAGATGAAAGCTGGAAGCCACTGGTTTTGAAACAATGAAATGAAGTTGCCTTTAAAGATCTTTATCAGGGGGCGTTATAATATAATGCAATCTTTCCTGCAACCTTTCTATTGCTTCCTCAAAAGCCTTTCTGTTTTTTCATTCTTCTGTTTTCAACTCTCATCTGCTGATTTGCTAATGTGGAACTCGGGTGTCAGGAGCTGTAACAGGCAGCCCTGGCTGAGCTGATTAGCTTGAGTGCATCAGGCTGACCATGTTTAAAAGACTACTGATTGGCTGCATGGGGCAATAGGACCTTGATATAACAAGTCCTGCTCTTGGCACTTCTATGTCAGGCCAGGCCTCTCTTGGTCTGCTATCTGGTACCATGTAAACCAGTATAGTTTGTTCCAGGGTCAGGTTGTCAGCAACTAAGCTGGTGCCCCCACCAGGGCTAGTCTGGGTGAGGAGGGTGTGTGGACAGCCAGAAGGACTAAAAACAAGACCTGTCAAAGGGCGGATGAGCTCCTTGCAAACCAATGGCCATCTGTACCTGGAGAGGAGATGGGCACCACCAGGTCACTCTGACTGAAGAATCAGACTTGACTTGATCTTGACACCCAGGGGCTAACTACAGGCCCATTAGCCTGACTTCTATCCTGGGGAAGATCTTACATTCTTGGCCTGGGAGCACATAGTGCAAGAATTCTTAAGCCAAACATCTTGCCCTCCAATTTGTACCCAGTCTCCCTCCTCCAAATCCCTAACCAAATCCTTGAACTTTAATTGGATGTCTCGCATCCAAATGATTGTACAGGTGGTAGTTGAGCAGTTGACCAAAATGCCCCACCTTATCTCATCCTAAACAACCCCTTTACTCATAGATTGTATTTTCTGATTCCATGGCTTCTTGTTTGTTAAATTGGAAACCCTGCTACAAAACTAATCTCCCATTTGTGGTATAAATCTGAGCTCTTAACAAACCCCAGACAAATGGGCAAACCAAGTGTGTGAACAAGACTGTCAAACAATATCCCCAGTATCTCTTGAACTACCACTATGGAACTGAGTCAGCTTGTTACCCCTTGTGGAATTTACCTACAAAATGCTGCCTATACTTTAATCAGCCAGGCCCTGTTTATTTTGCTATCTATGGATTCCATCTCATTTTCATTCTGCTATGGCTGTGTTCCCTGGGTACAGGGAACAGTAGTAGAGCTCATTATATTATTCCAACAAATTTACCAGAAACTGCAGAAGCATGTTGATGCTGTTAAGTCAATTATAAGCATCATGCCATCTGCAACTGTCAGTTCATGCCACCTTTCTCTACTGAGAACAAAGTTGGGACCTTTTCTAAGAACATTGGACTAACAAGGCCATCCACCAAATTAGATTACCAGTACCTTAGCTCTGCTGAGACCACCAAATACATAAAATCAGTGAAATTTAACCTGCATCTTGTGTTCCATGTGTCCTTCCTTGAGGCCCATGCTGAAACCCTTTTTACAAACCACCCTTTTCTGCCAACCTGGCCTGCCTTCAGAGTTATGAAGAACACAAAGCACTGGATTCAAAGTAGGTTTGGAAGCAGACTCTATTATCAGGTTGACTGAGAAGGATATGGTCTAGAGCAGTATGGATGGATTGGGCCCTGTGCTGCCTCCCCTGTCCCTATATACCTGGCCTGGGCCCGATGCTGCTTCTGCAGACCCTGCCACACTCCAACTGGCCCCACACCACCTCTGTCTGGTGCAGAGCACTGGGATTGGGCCTCATGCCTCTTCTACCTGGACCAGTGTGCTTGATATAGTGTGCAGAGACACACTATTTAGTCAGTGGGGTCTGGAAATTTGGGAACAGGGGAGAAGCTGCCACTAATTCCTCACCACCCAATTTTCTGGACTTGTGGGAAGCCTCATGGGCTGGATAACATGGCTTCACAGGATGGACCTGGTCTGTGGGCTGGGGGTTGAGCACTGCTGGTCCAGAGGATCAATCACAGGAATTCATAAATTATGTTAATGACCCTGACCTGATATAGCCATTCCACTTAGTCCACCCAAAAAATGATGTGGCTTGCCTAAGAGATGATCCCATAGAAATGAGAGCTCTGGCAAGAGTCATAACAAACAACTCCACCTGGGTTGATTGCCAGCTAAAGTGCACCAGGTTAACCATGCCCACATACCTCCTGTTTGGTTGAGAAGGGCAGCAGGAACCTTCTTAATCCTACCCGGCGGAAGAGTTGGTGGGCTGTTGAACATGCTCACTTGAGTGTGCTAGCTGCTTTTCCATGATATATTCTGTTCCTGGCTTCTGCTATCTTGACCCTGGCTTCTCTTTCACCCGTGTGACTCTAGTTCCAAACTTCAGCTCTTACCATTAGGTATGCTTGCCCTCATCTTGGTAACATAACATTGGGTCACAAAACGAATGAAATATTCAAATACAAGACTGAAAATTTCAGTGGAAAATATGCATAAATTACTACCAAAAAGTAATACATTATTACACAGTGGTTGCAAAATCTCAAAGAAATTTGAATTTAGTGGAAAGAAAATTAAACAATTGGACACTAAGTTCTTGAAACAAACAGGAAAAAAAACATTACAAGATAAACTGTGCTTTCAGATTACTTTCTTCCTCCCCTGAAATGGTGGTGCTTTCCACCATCTGGGATGAGCCTTACTCTTTAGGGTTGGTCTATATCAACGCCCAGAAATATGCACCAATCCAACCATTTTACATGTAATTATTTCCCACAGAAGTCAACAGCATTACTTGTGTCTGTGAACTTACCCATTTCTGAGGCCCAATTCCTGCAGCTGGATTTGATTATAAATTCTGTTTTGAAAGTAAACTCTCCAGGGCTGTGCCTTTGTCCTCAGCTTTGTCTGTAAAGTGATGAGCAAATGGTTGATGGAATGCAAATAAATAATAATGGTGGTAATAAAAAGGAAAAAGACAGGGAAAAACAGGGTACAATTAAAAACTGGGAAGGGAAACATATCTGTCTAGAGGGGTTGTTCCAGCATTCTGTCCAAAACAGGATAGTGTCCAGAACTATATATGAATGGAAATCATTGAGTTACATTCCGTGGAAGGTCACTTTACTGCTTCTCATCCCTAGCTGGAAAGATGTTCTTTTATTTTTAAATGAGGATATCTAATTTGTGTTACATAGCAGCAAAGGATAGAGAACTGGACTTGGTTCCTGAGAGGAACTAAGTATTTGGGAATCTGGGACATTATCAGTTGTCTTTTTTTTTAAAGACCAGCTACTTATAATATATATAATAGCAATAAAACTTACATAATGAATAGCTTTGCATAATTAAAAAGATAAAAATAACACGAAGGCCTTTTACTATCCTAGTTATGCAGTCAGTTTGATACTTCTGAATAAGGTTTACCATTTCATTTCCAGTAAATTATCTTTACTGGAGGCTGGAGCTATCTTAGTGAAAGACTCATGCAGTGGCAAGTGGCCAGTAGCTAAAATTTCTCTCATAATATCTGTACGAGCTGGCAGAGACAATGAGTCCTACTAAATGTTTCCCACAGGAGCAAAAAAAAGTAGTAGAAGAGAACAGAGCTCCTCAAATAAGCTATTTGCTCAGCATGAACTCTCTGAGGAGACTTGAATGGGTTTTTGTCAAGTTTAGACCTTTTGTTGAAAAAGGTTTATAGGATAAAAAGAAGCCTTGCTTGACCTTAAGTAAACTACATTAGATATCCTTGAATCCTGTGGGGGTATTAGCCTGTCTCAAAATATCTTTTTATTGACTCTTCCCCCCCCCCTTTTTTTTTTCCTTGCAGCACTTCACTTCACATTAATCCAAAACACTCCAAGAATTGATTTTTGTTTGGTTTTATATTCATCATGGAATGAATAAAGAATGTTTAAAAGGTTATCCCACATCATACATGAGTCTGAAAATAATTCTTTTATGGCTTGTTATTAAAAACTCCAAACTAGACATTTTTCAAGGTATAAAGTTATGATTACTAGACAAGTAGGAACAGAGATTATAGGATTATAGGAAAGTAAGGCTGAAAGGGACCTCACAAGGTCCCCTGCTCAAGAAAGGATCAGCCCCAACTAAACCATCTCTGCCAGCTGTGTGTCTAACCTGTTCTTGAAAATTTCCAAGGATGGAGATGCCACAGTTTCTCTAGGTAGCCTATTCCAGTGCTTGACTGCCCTCATAGTAAGAAAGTTCCTCCTAACCTCCAACCTAAATTTCCCCTGCTGAAGCTTGGGACCATTGTTCCTAGTCATGTCCCCTATGGTCATGAAGAAAACCCATCTCTACCCTCTATGTAACTGCTCTTCCAGTATTTGAAGACAATCCCTCCTTAGTCTTCTCTTTTACAGATCAGTACCCCTAGTTCTTTCACCTTTCTTTGTAAGTTTTACCTCCCAGGGTCCTGATCATTTTTGTTGCCCTGTGCTGGACTCTTTCCAAACTGTCCACATCCTTCTTGAAGCATGGTGTCCAAAACTGGGCAAATTACTCCAGGTGAGGTCCCCACCAGTGCTTGAACAGAGCTAAAGAATCACTTTCCTGAATTGCAAGTAACACCCCTGCTAATACAAACCCAGGATACTGTTGCCCTTTATTTATTTTTGTGCCAGCTGCATCTCAAATTATGCCTTAGCCTTCTTAATTTTCTTTCTGCATGCCCATAAGATACTGTCATATTCACTCTTAGTACTAAGACCAAGTCACCACTTTTCATAGGATTCACTTTTTGAGTTTCAACTCATTGAAGAAATTGCTGTCTAGCCAGGCTGGTCTCCTGTTGTACTTCCCATTCCTCCATTGCATCTGGATTGGTTGCTCCTGTGCTCTTAAAACAGCCTCATTAAAGCAAAGCCAGTTCCTTTTCCCCATCGAACTTGCCTCCCAGGGAATCCTACCCACCAGATCCATTGGTTTGTTAAAGTCTGCTTTTCTGAAGCTCAGTGTCCTTATTCCACTGCTCTCCTTCCTTCCTCCCCTTAGGATCTTCAGCTCTTATCATTTCATGATCGCTGTCACCCAAGTTGCCTTTTACCTTCACATTCTCAACCAGTTTCTCCCTGTTTGTGAACAGTAAGTTAAGAAGAGCTTTCCCTTTAGGTGGCTTCTCTACCATCTGTATCAAAAAGTTATCCCCACCACACACCAGGAATTTGCTGGACTGCTTGCACACTGCTGTATTTCCCTCCCATCAGATTTCCTGACAACTGAAGTTCTCCATGAGAACTAGGTCCTGCAATTTGGAAGTTTCTGTCAGTTGTTTAAAAATGGCCTCATCTACCTCTTTCTCTTGGCTTGGAGGCTTGTAGCAGATGCCTACCATGATATCCCCCCTGCTGCTCTCCCCTCTGATCTTTACCCAGAGGCTTTCAGTAGGCCTACATTTCATTTTGTAGTGCATCTCCAAACACCTGTACATTTCATTCATGTATAGGGCAATACCTTTTTTTCTCTGCCTATCCATGACCAGTCATGTGAACTACCCCACCATGTCTCTGTAATCTTAGTCATATCATACTAGGACCTCCAGTTCTTCCTGTTTGTTCCCTTTACTTCTTGCATTAGTGTATGTGACAGGGCAGCAAGCTTGCCCTGTCATGGAGCTCCGGGGAAGTGAAGGGAAAAAAGGAACTTACCTCGGCAATGAGCCTGGGAGAAGAAGATTGGTGTGGTGAACCTAGAGATGGGCAGAGAGGAGGGAGACACTCAGATGGCAGAGAGAGAGGCCCAAATGAAAACAAAAACAAAGAGCTGCAGGTGTGGAGAAAGCAGTGAGAAAGTGGCTGATGTGGGAGGATGCAGTAGACACCTGGGGAGAATTAAAGGGGAACCGGATACGTAGTTGGTTCCCCAAGAAAAGAAAAAACGCCTAGAAGAAGAACCGTGGGAACATAGGAAGGTGACAGCATACGGCCAAGAGAGGCGACTGGAATAAGAGTTCCAAAGACAGACTTATCTGAGAAGCCAGAGAGAGGAGACAGCTGGGTCAGTGAGTCGGACTCCAGTGGACATTGGGTACATTCTGTAGCAAAACCCTCAGGCTTTTCTTTTTTTTTTTAAACTTAAAAATACATTCCCTCCCCTTCTCCAAACCACTTCTGACTTTCTCTCTGCCCTCTCTATCCCTTATAAGTAATTATAAGTAGTCATAGGTAAGCTAAGGTCTTGTATGCTATCATTGTAATAAGCCCATTTTTATATTGTAAATGGTGTTCTGTTATGTTTTTATTGATTTATACTATTTTATATTGTATCAAATTGTATACCTATAATTTTTGCATTGATTTTTATTGTTTCATATTAATATTGTATGGTTTAGGCCTGTGCCTATAAAGTTAACCAAAATAATGTCAGGTCTCTATTTTGTGTCCCCTGCCCAGGCATGCCCTACTGTATAGTGTGTTGCAACTGTGACTCATGTCTAACCAATCTCCTGTAAATTGGTTCCTGGATGAATGGTGAATGCAAGTGAATGAAGGGTGCTTGTGGCATAATGGTAGCAGGCCTATACGGAATGACCAGTAACAACTGGACTATCAATTCAATGACCCGACCATTGACTTGCATTGACTCACCCAGGAACCATAGACCTCACCCAGGAACAGAGATGAAAATCAACACTTGAAAGATAAAGAACCTACAGGAACCCAACATTTGGAAGACAAAGACCCTACAGAAACCAGCAACCCCACCATTGTATCCCACCAGACAATGAGAATACCTGGATCTGCACATATGCATCTGAGTAGGATTGACCCTTGCCTGGGCATGTCTTTCCCATAGGAGACATAGGTAGCCCATCCCTATAAAAGGCGTGGTAGAGTGTGACCTCCTTGGGATGTCCTCTCCATCTGGACCAGCACTATGCCACACCACCTATCCAACCTAGTGACCCCCTCTGAGCAACACCTTGCTGGAGAAGACTCCAACTGGCCATCGAGGATCAACTCACAGCCTGGATAGATAGCTATCACCCACCTTCTTCCCCCAGGCAAGGGACCTGAACTCTGTTTTTGCACAGCTGGACCTCTAATCCCTCCATTAAGCCTTTCCTTTCCTGCTACCATTGTGTGGGGGTGTGAGAGAATGTCTGTGTGTGTGTGTATGTGAACCAATAACTTTGTGGGGCTGTATAGTGTGTTGCCTGTTTAATAAAACTGTTATTTAGGAACCCCAAGTTGGGTTTTTGGTCTTACTGATCTCCTGGCCCTGCTTTCCATCTGATCTGACCCTCTGATCTGTGCTTTCCATCCCTCTGACTTTCAACTCTCTCTCTCTCTTCCTGTCATCTCAGCTCCCTCGATCTTCTGGCCTTCTCTCTCAGCTCCACACCTCTGTTTCTCCGACTTCCTGATCTCCCAACTGGCTCTCCCTGGCTTTTGCCACTGCTCCCCCTGATCTTTCTCTTGAACTCCCGGTTCCCTCCACTTGGAGCCCCAGTGACCCTGAGTAACCCTGGGGCACCATGACCTTGAGTAACCCTGGGGCACCATGACCCTCAGTAACCCTGGTACCATGACCTTGAGTAACCCTGGGGCACCAAGTTACCCCGAGCACCCCCTAGTGTCAACACATGGCCACAGAAGTGCATGTTTGTGTATGTATATGTGTGTGAGCCTATAGTATCGTATGTGTAGTTTATGTATGTATATAATTTTGTGTCATGCCCTTCTGTCTAACAGTGCGATATTGAGATCCTGAGCATTGATCTGGTGCATGTCAAGTCAACAATTTCAGGGGACCTAAGAAAAGAAAGAGACAAAAACGAGTGGGGAGGTGAGTCAGGAGAGGTGACCCCTCATATTCAGATATTGCTAGATAAGGACAGGTTGAATGGAGCGACGGTCTGCTTGGGACCTATGCGGGGAAGAACAGGGACTGAGAGTGTTCTAAGTGAGAGATGGAGCAAAGCACTTCAAGAGAGTTAACTCTCTACGAGAAGCATAATAAATATGAAGCTGCAACGTCAGGTACAGTAAGGGCAGGGGATGGGGATGGTGGAGCCCTGTGAAGAGGAGTCAGTCTTCTGAACTGCAGACATGATACCAACCTCATCGCTTAGGACTGTGTTTATCTTCGTACATTTTTTTCCCCATCAAAGTCATGACAGGTGAGAAGTAAAGGATATTACTTAGTCCATAAAAACAAGAGATTGTGATTTTATTTTGTGGGTGTGGCTAATCTCTCACAGTATATAAACAGTTCAGGTATCTGACTGACTCTCCTATTCTGAGAACACTGGTAAGGCTTCCATTATTGTTTCCCCTTACTAAGTTTTTATCCAGGTCCCCAGGCTCTTTAGTTACCTCTGGACTTTTGTCCTCATCCCCAATGAACCTAGTTTAAAGCCTTCCTCAGCGGAACTGTACATGAAGACACCCTTCCCTCTCTTCACCGGGGGGTCCCATCTCTTCCCAAGAGTCCATCTTTTCGGAACACTACCCCATGTTCAAAGAAGCCAAAGCTCTGCTAGTGACACCACCTATATTGCCACTAGGGCTGTGTGAAGCTTCAGTAGCCAATTCAATTAAGAGGAGATTCAGCTCAATTTGGTAGCTGAATGTCTGAATCCAAATTGAATCAGGGGACCCATTAAATGGTCCAAATTGAATTGGAAGCCTCCTGTGGCAGTGAAGATTGCGCTGCCCACTTGGAGGATATTAAAGAAACCTGGGAGAAGAACAAGGAGTGCCGGAGTGGGTGCTCTGAGTACAAACACTTACTGCATGACAAACCAGTAAACAGAAATCAGGATGTGTGAAGATTAAAAATGCCCACATTCCTGTCAGTTCCAGTTGGCTGGGCATGGGACAGAGAACAGTCAAAACTGCACTCAGCAACATCCAGAAGGAGAAAGGAGGAGGAGAGCGAGTGAGATATGGAGGGAACTCTGAAGGAAGTCTTTTGAAGAAAGAAAACCAGAGACAATACCCCAAGAGGGGTAAAGGGATGAGGGTAGGAAGCTCTCTCCTTTTGAGGCTTGGAGGAGTCTCCATACTTACCAAGACTGGGAAACAAGGAGAAAGGATCTGCGGGATCCAGTAGAATGCCAGTTGCTTCAGCGTGTGAAGCTTCAGTGCGTGAAACAAGACAACTAATCATGAGTGGCTGTGGTGCAGGACAGGGGTACCTGAAAGAAACTACAAACACATGGTCTAGCAGCCAGCCAAAATTAATTATAAGAATAACATAATAAGCCAGAAAAACAAAGAAACCCAGAGATAGACAGCCAGTAGCCTCGGGTCAGAGCCAAGCAAGAAACCAAAGCTGAGCATGTTAAAAAAATCCAAAATGGCCAAAGGTCAACAGCCATTAAGAACAGCAAGCCTCCCTCTTATTTTCTTTCTTTTTACACCAAGTCATGGCAGGTGAGATTGGGCGGACATGCTGAGTAAGAAAATTGATTATAAGACCGGCTGTGACCTAGGAGCTAGCACGCTCCAGAATCCGATTGTTATGCAAGTGTAGGATCAAAATTTGAGTAACAACCCTGCTTATACCTCCAAATCAATTCAGAGAGATTCAGCACCGATTCGGAGATTTCACCATAGACTATACAGGCAGTCTTCAGTGATGCTGGGCTGCCTCCAGTTGGTAAGTCTGTTGTCATGGGCAGAGGGGGGAGGGAAGGGGTGTGTGTGTGGGCAGATCAATGCCCCCACAGCAAAGCAGGGATTGGGGCTGGGACAAGTTTCCCAGCTGGAGTGGTGGGGGGGGGCAGGACTCAGGGTTGGGGGCTCTCAACACTGCACTGCCATGTACTGCTGGTGTGGGAGCTGCTCTTCTGGTGGCTCCTCCAGTGGCTCTTGCCACGGGTCCAGAAGGGCATGGGAGTGGGTGTGTGCCTCTGGATCTCCGTGGGGTCGGCTGGGCTGGGCTGGGCTGCACTCCAGGAGGCTAGTCGCAGCCACTTGCCACCAGGCTGCGCTCCGTGGTGTGGGTGGAGCCAGGGCTGTGCTCCAGGCTGCAGCTAGGGCTAGCCACCTGGAACACAGCCCTGGCTCCACCCTGCTACAGAGTGCAGCCCAGTAGCGGGCAGCTGGGGCTAGCTTTCAGGAGTGCAGCTCAGCTCAATCCAGTCCAGCCCAGCCCACCCCATGCAGATCCAGGTGCACATGTTTGCTCCCATGCCCTCCCAGACCAGTGGTGAGAGCTGCCAGAGAAGCCACCAGAAAAGCAGCTCCCAGACTGGCAGCATGCAGTGGTGGGAGCCCCCCTTCCCGAATCCTGTGCCCCCCTGCCCTGGCTGGATAGCTTGTTCTAGCTCCAACCCCAGCCCCAGCCCCAGCCCCAATCCCTCCCTTGCTGTGGGGGTGTTGATATGCCCTCTCCACCATGCCCCTTCCCTAGCCCTTTGCCTACCACAACAGACTTAACAGCTGGAGGCGGCTGTGTCCAGCATCATCAAGGACTGCCTGTATAGTCTATGGCTGAATCTCCGAATTGGTGCCAAATCTCAGAATCCAAATTGGCTGAATCATATTGGGACAGTGATTTGAATGACTGAATTGAATCACTGTCCTTCCGAATAGGCCAAATCCAAATCCAAAGCAGATACCTTTTGCTTTGCACAGGCCTAACAGCCACCTGTTGATATTTAGGATGTGTCTTTTCCTTGCCAGGCCTTTACCCTTGACTGGATGGATCGAGAACACCACCTGGGCTCCTGTTTCCCACACCTTTCACCCAAAGCCATGTCTTAGCAACCATCAATCTCCTGGATCATGGTGTACATGCAAGAGGTCTATGTGGCCACCACACTAAGATAGTCAGTGCATATGCCTACACAAGAGTATGGAGGAATGGAGGCTGCTCTAGACCTACCATTCCCCCTTTAGGCTATTGAGACAGAGTTCAAGGGCCAAGATGAGTCCAGACGTTTAGTGCCTCAATGGTTGTAGCTTCTACCACAGAGCAAAAGATTAGAGCTGCTGCTGACTGCCTAACATCAGTGAGTGCATTTCTGTTAGGGTGATGTCCCTTAGCCTTTTTCCAACCGAGGAGTGCCCACAAGGCAGAGTCATGTGGTCACTTTTAATTTGCTCAAGATTGCCCCCAGCAGTATCATTAGTGTTTACATGGATGAGCAGTATGGGATAGTAGTCAGAGGGCTAGATGGATTTGGGCAACCTTTCTATGATGCCTGGATCTGGTTAACTTAGAAACTACTTGCTTCTTAGTATGATCCCACAGAAACTGAAACCTATCAGGGTGTTTAAGTTCATTGTGCCATCTTATTTAAACCAGGAGATGATTGGAAAATAGGGAATTTATGTTCCAAGGAAATAAGTAAATATAAAATGGAAATGTTAATAAAGATAGGAAATACTAAAAAATAAGAGATCACCATTGTACATAGTCAAGCATTTGCTTGATCTTGTTAGCTGTTATTGCATTAAAACACTTAAAACAACTCAAGAAGACAGGCATGAGGAAGACATTTCATCTTCCATCATCATCCCTGAAATGATCACAAAGGAGCAGAAGACATTTACCATCTCACTAATGGTTTGTACTTACAAACATAAAACCCAGGAGCTTCTATTTTTATCTCCAGAGTCTGGCACCTTGTGCTCTCAAGCTGGCAGTTGTTCCTCTCTGTCTCTAGATGTTACATGTCTGAAAGCAGAGTTTTACTAGGTCTTTTCTCTTTGTTGCTCCCCATGGATTAGACATTACAATATTTCCCATGCTTTCCTATAAATTTTGAGAGGAAATGTATGTTGAGAAGAAGCATGGGAGATTTTGTAATACTGTTTGAACCATTTTGTGAGCCACATAGTGAAAAGAGCTGGTACAACTCTTTATGCAGAGATACATCCAGAATGGGATGAAAGAGACAACAGCCAGCCTGGCAGATGCCAGACAGCAGAGGGAACAGCAGGCATTTCCAGATCTTGCATTTGCCAAGTCTGAACTGTTAGGGAATACAGACTTTTCTCTCACAACAGTATACGTCAGAAGCAGCTCAACTGAAGTTTATGCGCCAGATTCTCCACTGGCTTGCACCTGTGGTACCCAATTTTAACCATGCAAAGTGGTTGTAAAATACAATCACTGATCTGATCTGATGGCATGTTACAAACCATTTTCCACAGTAATTAGAAAAGGCAATGTAGGTCTAGCAGAATTACCCTTGATTAAAACTGATCTAAGAGACTGAAAATTCAGGCCTTAGATTCCTATGAGGTTTTCCCTTCATCTTTAAAGGCAACTGGCTATATTACTCCTACAAAACAATTTCCTTCTCTCATAAAAGCCATCTGTAAACTGTAAAGTGACTCAGGAGAGCAGAGGCAGACAAGGTTCTTTGGGTAGATGCGATCTGTTTTATTAGACCAACTGTACAAGTGGAAAAAATGTTCTTTGCAAGCTTTCAGTCACAACTGCCTTTCTTCAGGCATAGAGACGCATAGAGACTCTCTATAGAGGCATAGAGAGTCTCTATGCCTGAAGAAGGCTGTTTGTGCCGAAAAGCTTACAAAAAACAATTTTTCCAACTATTTAGTTGGTCTAATAAAAGAGATCACATCTACCCAAAGAACCTTGTTGCCCAAGTCCTTAGACCAACATGGTGACAAGCACTAGAACCCCGCTCAGGAGAGCAGAAGCATTGTAGGCAGTAAGGAGGGTCCTTCCTCAGGGTGCAGCATTCATAATAAAGTAGTAAGAAAAATAAATACAATCGGAAAAATTCCCTGGCTTTTTTAGAGTTTAATTTAGCTCTTTCACCCACCCCCGCCTTAAAATTTGACCTCTGGGATACATTGGTAGGCTGTGAGCCTGGTGGCAGTCCTGGTTCCTTCTACATTCCTCTTTGTATCAGAACCTCCCAAACCATTATGTAGGAACTATCTGTCCTTGCTCTCTCTGGTGTATCAATAAAGGTGCTCTTTTTGCTAGGTAACATACAGAAGTTAAATATTATTTAAGCATTTATTACTGAATTTAGTTGGTTTTGAATGGGACCTAGGAGTTAAGGCTGTAAAGTACATAGGTAACCAATTCACTGAGTATGCCAATCAACTTACTGTTTGATACCTGGACTGAAACATTCTGTTCTTGGATTGTTAAAGCAACTTTGATTTGTTTTATTTATAGATGAAAGGATTTTCAGGTACTTTCTGTATTTTGACCACTAATATTTATTTAATGATAAGACTTTGAGAATGGGAGACACACAAAGGGGTGAGGTAATTTATTCACAGTCTCACAATGATGAGGATTAGTTACTTTGATGTAATGAGTCAGGCACTTAAGCAGGTGCCTAATTTTAAACACGCTTAATTGCTTTGCTGAAGAGGAATGGACTGGATCATATGCTGAAAATTAAACCTGTAGTTTAGAGCTGTATTGAATTAGAGATTGTATTAAATTGAGTTTTTCCGCCAGTTATTGTTTTTTGGCAGGAGCAGGAGGATGAGGAAGTGCTACATGTGTACTGAGTTTCAAGAACTACTATAAAGTCTAGGATCTACGATAGCAAATCATCTTTTTGAACATTTGTAATGATGACACTTTTTAAAGATTTTTTTCTCTATAAGAGATACTTAGACACGCTATAATGCTAGGCCAATTGCAAACACAACTTGAGTCTGTTTTTACCTGAATCAATGGGAAATGGGAGTGGAATTGGGTCCCAAATGGAAACTAGACATTAATAGACTCCTATGTGACATACACCTGAAGAAGCCTATGTTAGTAACTTAATTAATTAGACAGGATTATTTGGAAGGGAAAAAAACCACAATTTTTTAACATATGCAACTCTTGTGTTTCTATAATTATAACATGAAGAGAGCTGTGGGAGCTTTGAAAGAGCAAAACAGCTCATTCCTCATTTTATACTCAATTCTTTATAGATCTTAAAGGCCAGACTCCAGTTCATCTAATAGGCATGTAAGTAGTGTTACGCACCTAAGTATAGTCCTATTCCATGCTGCTCAAGTCCCTGAAAAACTGTTAAGGCAACAGGGAAGTGGCTCATCCTCTTCCTTCTCAATACTTTTTTGTGACTCAGTCTTTAGAGGCCAATGAAGGTGCATCACAAAAGGAGATGCATTAATGCAATTTCAGGCCTTGATCAGGGTGGAATAGAATTGCCCTTAAGTCCATTGCCATACCCAATAGATGGAATAGGTATGGCCCTTAGTTCAGCAACAAATGTATCATTTTAGGAAATCTTCATACCATAATATTTTAGGTATCGCTAAGCTTTAATTTAGAGTGTACCTATGGGCTAAAGCATTTACAAAGTCTACCACACTATTCTTAAATCTCAAGAACAATTACTGGGTCAAACAGAGGAATTTTACTTTTATGTGGTATGTAGTGATTGAATTAGTAAGAATACCTGTTTTTCTGCCTAATAGATTTCAGTTGTGAGGGGACTGTGAAGAGTAGGTTCAAAGTCTGAGTTACTGTACTAAGAACTGAAGCCAACTGTGGGGTTGATATTAGAGCTTTGGTCAATCTTTTTCATTCAGAATATTCATTTATCCCTTGATGGGAGAGCACAGATTTTTAAAAAAAGCTTTGAATGAATTAACTACTTAAAGAACCTGAATGTTCAGACTGTTTTAATTCACAGTTCATTGCATTACCCTTCTGACTGAATTATAAGAACACTTACTGATATCAAAGTAAGTTACTAAGACTTAGGTCACTGCTTTTGGCTCAGGAAAATGATTAAAGTAAAATCTTTGAAATGTAATATATCTGCAACTACACAGGAAATGTAGAACATGAAGTGCATCACTGAGGCCTATACATGAACCTATCTAAATAAACATCTGATGGAAAATAAATTGGTTCAATTTTATTTTTTGCTTTTATTTATGAGTTTGTTTATTTTAGAGAGTTTTAGGGACTGATCCAAAGGATAAACTCTCATTGATTTCAGTGGACTTTGGATTAATCGTATTGTGCAGGACAGCCTTTTCACATGCTTTCAGGGAACTAAATCTGGAGTGAAAGGGTTTGAACCCTTTATACAACTTTGGGGCTCCCTGTGTCCAAGTGTGCAGCACTATTGGATGGGGGAAAGGAAGTTCATCATGTTCATCAATGATTTGGATTTGGGTATTAAAAGCGAATTGGCAAAGTTTGTGGATGACATCAAACTATGGGGGAGCATGGTCATGCTTGAGGACAGGCTGGCAATATAGGCTGACCTGGGCAGGCTTGTGAGGTGGGAGGATCTCAGCCTGACAACGTTTAATACGGAGAAATATAAAGTGCTCCATCTGGGGAGAAATAATGTGCAACACACTTACAGGCTTGGCAGTGTTACAATTGCCAGCACCACAACTGAAAGAGACCTGGGTGTCGTGACAGACCACAAAATAAACATGAGCCACCAATGTGATGCTGTAGCTGGCAGAGCAAATCAAACACTGGTATGGATCTACCAAGGCATCTCCAGCAAGGGTAAGGATGTCATCCTCCTGCTCTGCTTAGCCTTGGTGAGACCACAGCCAAAGTACTACATCCAGTTCTGGGCCCTGCACTTCAGGCAGGATGTGGAGAAGCTTGAGAGAGTCCAAAGGAGGACCACGCACATGATTAGAGGCCTAGAGAGCAGGTCATATGAGGAGAGGCTGAAAGACTTGGGACTGTTCGGTTTGGAGGGGAAACGACTCAGAGGGGACTTGGTGGTAGCCTATATGTATATCGAGGGTATACATCAGGGCCTGAGGGAGCATCTGTTCACCAAGGCCCTCCAGGGGAGGACAAGAAACAATGGGCACAAACTGGTTGAAGATTGTTTCAGATTGGATATAAGGAAAAACTTCCTTACAAGTCGAGCGCTGAGGGTTTGGAACAGGCTCCCCCCCAGAGGTGGTACAGTCATCCACTCTGGTGATCTTCAAAAAGCATCTTGACACCCAGCTTGCTGGGGTCATCTGACCCCGCAGTCTTTCCTGCCCATGTGCAGGGGGGCTGGACCTGACCCAGTGATCTGTAAGATCCCTTCCAGTCCCCAACATCTAGGAAACTATGAGACTATAAGAAGCAAGAACGAAATCTGTGAACTGTTAATTGTGTAGACCCACCAGCCTCTCTGCCTTTGAGGAAGAAGAACCCAGGCAGCTGCAGCTCTGAGGCAGCCTCAACAGTCCTAGAGCAGCATCACTGCCAGAGCTGTTGTTAAACACAGCATTGCAAAAAACAAAGCTCCTGTCTGCGACTAATCATTTTTTTAGCATTCCAGAGTGGACTCCTGAGAATTGTTCAGCTGTTCTATGACAATCTAATTAAAAGCATAGCACTATTTAGGGCAAACGAGACAGTCTTCATTAATAACTTATACTCTACATAAGGCTGACTTTGTGAGTATATATAAAGTCACCAAAAAAAGCAATGCATGTGCCTCTTTTGTAGAGTCTGATATTTGTTCTTTATTAACCAGGGAAAAAGGCAGCAAATAAGTTTAGAAGGGGTATACCTGGCAAAACCCAAAAGAAGCTCCAAGAATGAGAACAGTGAAATAGGACCAGCAGAAGCATGATGAGAAAAGCCTTTAATATGTAACCAAAAATTGTAGAATGGGGTTTATTTGTGATCATCACACAAGTGAGAAATTGATCACTAATGAATTATTCCCAGGGAATAAATACAAGTAAAGAGGGTCTTCTGGGTGTCTGGTGCTAATGCAGTTTTCACTTGTGACAGGCAAAGGTCTATTTCCCACACTGGTAGCACTTGTCCTTGGATAAGGAATTGGAGTTGTTACTGTTTTGGCACTGACTATGGTCCATAAAAAAACAACACTGGTATATAAAATAAAAATATATTTATCCTTTTTTCCCCCTTTAATTTACCTTAAATAATTTTGCTATTCTATTAAAGTAAAATTTGTTGTTATATTACATTTTCAACGTTTCCGCTTCTGGCTTCAGTCACAGTTCAAAAAAATGAATAGAAAGTGGCAAAATGATTTTATAGCCATTAAAAAAGATAAATTAAAATACATACATTACTGAAACTGTATATATGTTATCCAAAATTGGCCATGATAATATATCATAATTTGAACTTCTTGTCCAGATTCCTAACCAAACCTTTGGAAGAATTTAACCTGAAATTTTCCTTCTGAGAAACCTTCTCACGTTTTAAGCCACTCTCTTAATGATTAAAAGCATGGAACTCAGCTTTTTTTTTATAAGGGTGCAGGGATAACACACACTTTTGAACAGCAGCAGCACAACCCCCCACTTGTTTTTAGCAACACAGTATAACTCATCTTTCAAACACGTATAATTTCTAGTACTAACAGCATGGTGCATTTTCCTAACCTTGTTTTTCTTTAGAGTCCTGCTTAAAGTAGAAAATAAGACTAAGCAACTCTCTTCACTACAATTTAACCAGAGATTAAACAATTGCAGGTTAGTCAATGTGAATTAGCCTGACCCGTTACAGCATGACTACATTTTTAATATCAGTGCAGTGATGTTGTATCATTCATTCTCAGTAGTACTGTATCTTGCTGTGGAACACAGTGTACCTCATGATTCATAGTGCCACGACTCACTGCATCATTTTGATTTTCATCACTGGAGAATAGTGCCACTCCAAAACAATGAAAGGACATTGGCTGTGGACTGCTGCTCACAGAACATAGCAGTGAAAGCTGGTGAGCAACTTACTGTGGCAATCTGTGGTTTTGTGTTACAGGAGGGAGAGTGAACAGAAGGGAGGAGGACTGCTGAAAATGGCAGCAGAGGGTTGGTGCTGGGTGCAGTTGGACTTAGTGTGGAAGACTGCCTCCCTAGACAGCCAGAACCAGAGCTCAGTGATCTGAACTTGTACTACATTCTAACATTAGTGACCTTTGTGTCTGCAAAGATATTCTTAAAGTCTTATCTATGCAGGGCAGCTAGTGCAGAATAATGTAGGGCAGTTATTTTGCATTGAAGTCCTGAGTGGATGTTATTCTACACTAAGATTCCCTCGGATTAATTGACAGCACACAAAGGCATGGTGAGTATGGAGTAACACCCTTGCAGCCACAAAGTTAGTGTGGAACATGTATCGTGTTTAATTTCACATCCTATCTTATTCTGCTCTAACTTTCCTTTGCAGAGAAGCCATAATATAAACCTGGTTTTATCAATTTGGTTTGATACAATTTAATTTAAAACCAAATCAAACTGAGAAGCCCTTTCCAATCTGAAACAGAATTTTGTACAAGTTTTAACTAGAGTAATATTACAGTATTTTGAATCTGTACCAGGCAGGGGGGGAAACATCTTAGGGTTGCCATGCTCTCCCCTAGCACTCCCTACCGTGCCAAGTTTGCGTTAACGTACCCTCATTCTCACCTGCCATGTCTTGATCTTATGAAAGTTAAAGGGAAGTTGCCTCTCGTCCTCCTGGTCACGGTTCCTGCTACCCCGATCCTTGTTTATACAACGGGGTTCTGGGCACCCCAGCCTTATAGGCTATGAGTGGCTCCAACCACCCCTGTACCACACCCCAACCCTCGCAGATGTACCAGACATTGTTTGGTCTATCTCACTGTCTGCACCCTCTCTGGCGCTCAGGCTCTCCGCAGCCCTTGTCTCTCAGCCGTGCCCCACAGGCGCTATGGCTTTCCATATCCTTGTCTCACAACTGCACCCCACAGGTGCTCTGGCTTTCTGCAGCCCCCTTTCTGGGGCTTCTCACTGCCCCCTCTCTGGGGCTTCTCGCTGCCTCCTTTCTGGGGCTTCTCTGGGGTATCCGCACAGCCGTGGCTCCCCTATGAGGCCTCCTCCATCCCCTTATAGCCTCACCCGGTCCTCTGGTCCTCCATCTCTCACCCAAACAACTGCCTGTACATCCTATCCTCTTCCTTTTTCTCACTCTGGAACAGCTCCTACCCCTTTGGCTGCTGGCAGGCAACTGCCTACCTGGCTTCAGCCTGGGAGTTATATGGGAGCCAGGCCCTGCTTCTTCCAGTCAGCTGACTCCCAGTGTTTACCCTGGCAACCCACAGCCGGGCTCCTCACTTACTGCTCCACAAGCAGCAGGCACCTCAGTGCCCTGCTACAGAATCAAAGCAGGGCAACTCCTGAATGCAGATAATGCCTAAACTAGGGCATATTTATAAAAGACAACCCCTTTAGCTAATCATATAGGACACTAGAAAATGGAAGTGAGTTTTAGGACTTTGGTTGTGCTGTCTCCTAGTTCCTAAATCCCTAGAAGGATCTCTGGAACATATCCAGGTTCAGTGAAAGCATGTTGAGGTGGCTGTGAAGATGGGGCACTATAGCAGGAGGCTTGGTGCTTCTGCTACTTTAAAGAGAAGACAGGCTGCCTGAGAAGCAGCTTGAAGGTATGGCAGAGACCAATTAGAAAGTCACTTGACCAGAGGGGGCTGGGCTTCAAGTATATAAGCCCAGGGCCTGAGCTGGTCAGGCAGTCTAGCCTTGAGAGCCAAGAGAGAGCTGGCATAAGCACCTCTGGATGTCTGAGGAAGGGACTAAAGGGGAGAAGGAGCTCCTCACAGGCCTGGGAACATAGAATTGGGGGCCTGGGGCCCAGAGGGAGAGAGCTTGAGCCCAGGAGGGGCTGAGTAGGTAGGTCTGGGGCTCATAGCCTAGCATGGCACAGTTGACCCATTCTGAGCCCCAGGTAGAGCTGAAAATGCAGGTCTCAGATGGGGGACCCAGTTGCTGGGACTGAGACCAGAGCTCAGAGAAGTATAAGCAGGGCCTGAGAGCCTGGAGGTTTATAGCTTTTGCAGGGCTGGGTGGGGCTGGGCTAGGCTGGTGCTCGTGGGCAAGCACTGACCCAGGCCTGCTCCTGGGCTGTCATAGAGAAGAGACAGGAAAAAACTCTGTTTCCTCCCTGTGCAGCTGTGTGGGGGAGAAAGCCCCCCACCTAGGGGTATTAGGGGGGACCTGGGCTGGGCCCATGTAGCAAGGGAGACTCTTGACACTGGCAACATGCAGCTGCTGACTTGACTTTGCTGCTGCCAGAGCTGGGAATCTAGGGGAACAGAGCCTTCTTCACTTTGTGGACCTGGCCTGGCTCCCTGCAAGACTCCAGAAGGGGTAGCTGGGGAAAGGGGGTCTGCAAGGCAGAGGGTCTTTTTTCTCCCCCACCCTGCCAGCTCAGGATATGGTAAAGCTGAGCTAGCAGCTGGATGCTGCTGTCAAGAGGCTGGGCTGGAGCCTGGGGGAACAGAACCCCCTGCCACATGACTGGCCCAGCTACCCCTGCTAGGGTCTTGGGGGAGATGGGACTGGGACAGGCCCATGAGATGAGGGGGCTCCATTTCACCCCCTGGCTCCAGCTTCAGCAGCTTGGAAAGGGAGACCCTCCTGCTGCATAGACCTGGCCTGGCTCCTCCTGAGACCCCAGCAGGAGTAGTTGGGAAGGGCTGTGCAGCAAGCGGGGGCTCCATAATCTCCTTCTCTTCCCCCAGCCACTGAGGGTTAGTCTGGCAGCCTCCTGGGAGGCTGTTGGAGTGCACCCTGCCTGCTGGCCAGGGTTGGTGCAGACAGGCTCTGAGCTGTTCCACCTGGCACTCTATGGTGCTTTTGTGTAAAGAAACATACTTGTCAACAGGCTACTTGAACATCTGTATGCACCTATAGTTTGTGTGCTGAGGGAGGGAATCTGGCATGACTGCCTTTGTAGGTACTAGGTGTTCAGTTTCCATCCCTTATGCCAGCAGGTGTGGATTACATCTATCGTGATTCAACAAACACAGATCATGCTGTTTGAATCATGAAAAAAATAAACAATGCAGAAGGATGATTGTATACCTCAATGTTCAAAAGAAACTGTGATGCTGTTGAATTGTGAATTGAAAAAGGCAAGACTCCTTTGAATTTTACCAGCTCTTGGGCAGTCCTTGTTACAAGTAATGATTATGGGACCCTTGCCAAAATATTAGCATCCTTCTTAGAACTGGATACGATTAAATTATCAAAATTATCAGAGATCTTATGGGCTTTGAAGAAAATTATTTCTCTAAGACTGTATGACAAAAATTAATACTAAGATACTAGATCTCTTAGTTGTGGTAACTTCAATCAATGCTGAAAATACAGTTGATAATATCAGTTTGAGGTGTTAGACTGATTTTGTTTAATAGACACCTTTGTTCAATAGAATAATAGTAGAATGTTATGTAGCATCTAATTAGTTCCAAAAGAATAAACTTTTTCATTATAATTTCAAAAGTATTAGCAGTCAGCATTGTCTTTCTATCTTTCATGAGATCTTTGGGATGGTGGAAAAAAGTCAATGAGAAATCATCATTGGAACTGCACAGGTGTCCTACCAATGCGGGATATACTGTAATGAGAAATTAGTTATGCAATATTTTCAGCCTGGATGAAACCCACTAAGTCATAGATCTAAATAATTCCTTATTTTTCTCAACTTTTAATCTCCAGACATAGCCTCTCTTGATTCCCAGCATCTTGGCTGCCATCCTTGGATGTCTTTGAGGCTTGGCTTGACAAAGCCCTGGCTGGAATGATCCAGTTATGGATGGTCCTGCTCTGAGCAGGGGGTTGGATTAGATGACTTCCTGAGGTCCCTTTCAACCTTAACTTTCTATGATATTTTTGGTTGAGGGCTAGACTATATTCAGTTGAGAAAGAAGTAATAGACTACCTAAAAACAGTCTAGGAGAGAGATTCTATTCTGCCTGTTAGGTACAAAAATGGACTTGGGTACCTTAATGTGGTAGTAATCCACCTGTCCCCAAAAATCCTTATGGCATCTACTTGTGTAGCAAATGCTATCCTATCTTTTAGAGATTGAACCACAAAAAAGTAACACTAAGGAGAAGGATCCCACCTCTTGCATATACAGTGTTTTGGGAACTTGATCAGGGTAGAACTGAATTGCACTTAGGTACCTAGTAGGTGGAATAGGATCTGGCTCCAGGCTTCTTCACTGGTTCATAGTTGGCTGAAGGAAGCCTTGTTTCCCTGAAACTCAATAAAAGGTTTGAGTCCCTTTTACCCATCCACAGTTGTTTTCTTAAATTCACTCTGCTCACATCCTTGCTAAACCAAATAGCAAGCACAAAGTGAAGGCTTCACTTATGATTGAAGGCAGCAGATAAGGAATAGTAAACATTTTCATGGGTTTTGTGAGTTTTGCAACAAGCACTTTCTCCAGGCAGAGTGCACTGGCATGCAATGATTGATGTTATCAAGTTTTGCTTCTTGTTACAAGTTGGTGACAATAATGCGCTAGTGAAGGCTTTGGTAGTTAAGGCACAAGACGGGGACTTGAGTTTCTAGTTTTGACACTGATTTTCTACATGATCTTGTGCAAGTCACTTATTGTTCTTTATCTACATTTGCCGTCTATGGGCATTTGCACACACCATGTTTTTTGACATTTCTTTGTTTTCGCCTTTTGCGCTGCAAGACTGTTTGCATAAGCAGGTTTTCCAGATGTGTTAAAAGTTTTTCTGTTGCATTAAACTAAAACTCCTCAGATGTAGTTTAGTTTGGCTCACCACAAATTAAAGCATTGTGTCCATGGATTCGTTGTGTGCAAACACAGAGGCACTTAAAGATGTGTAATGATCCTCTTTGTCCACCAGGTGGCATTGAAACTTTTTTTGTCGTTCACCCCTTGGAATTACTGCTGCTTTTGAATTGCTTCTGCTTTCCTCCTGCCGTCTCCCCCTTGTGCCATGTGCTGGGTCCCTGCTCCTACAGCTGTGTGGCAGGGCATGGGGTGGGGGACCCAGCCAGGGGGAGCGAGTGGCGGGCAGCATGAGACTGTCCCACTCTCCTGTGGTGCCGGCTGGGATCAGGGCTTAATTCATTTGAAAACATAGTGTGTGCAAACACTGATGCAGTGCTCCAAAGTAAACATCTTTTAAATTTTATAAACCCATTTAATTTAATGAGAATTAAACCCTGTGACGTATACAGGTGCTCTATGAAATGGAGATACAGTTTCTCTACTTCAGATGACCATCACACTTCCTCAGGCATAGGAGAATGCAGAGATGGTAAAATTTATTCTAGGTAGAAATGAGAATTTGTATTTCACAGGAGAGCTGAAGGTGTTGTAAGATCTGGTTGGAATAGTTAATTTTGTGCAAATTAGGCTCAGATAAAAGTTAGAACAGCCTATTTACCTCAAAGTTGTTTGGTGTCAGGCAGGATGTTGAATTATGTTTCCTTCTGGTTAAGAGCATTCAATCATGCCACTCTCCTGTGAAGTATGAAACATCATAACCAGAAGGAAACATAATTATCATTTTTTTGATAAGAACAGTTTTATCTTGAGGCAGATGTAAGTGTCCTCAGCCCAAGTCCCTATGTTATTAGGCAGCCCCTACTCCTTCTATCTTCAGAACTCTATGAATATTGCAATGCTCATATGCCTCCTGCAATGCAGAGAACTGGAAAGAGCCTCCTAGTTGCTTATTATTAACATCATTGTCTAATTAACAGTGTTATGGTAGAAAGCTGGATTAGGGTGCTGTTGTATTAAATATTGCAGAAACAGAGGTAGATATGGTCACCACCTTAAAGACCTCACAGTCCAATAGTATCAGCAATTAATGAAGTATAAGGAAATAATTATAGTTGGTAGTTGGTTGGTGGGTAGGGTTGGAAGGGACCTAAGCAGGTCATCAAGTCTGACCTCCTGCCATGGCTGGAAAGAATTCTGGGGTCAAACGACCCCGGCTAGGTGATTATCTAGCTTCCTTTTGAAGATCCCCAGGGTAGGGGCAAGCGCCACTTCCCTAGGAAGTTGGTTCCAGCTCCTAGCCACCCTGACTGTGAAGCAGTGCCTCCTGATGTGTAGCCTGAACCTACTGTCAGTCAGCTGATGGCCGTTATTCCTTGTAACTCCTGGGAACAAGGGGAACAGGGACTGTCCCACTGCCTGCTGGTCCCCCTTGGTAAATTTGTCAGTGGCCATCAGATCCTCTCTCAGCCTTCTTTTGTGTAGGCTCAACAGGTTCAGGTCCCATAGTCTCTCCTCACAGGGCCTACCCTGCTGCCCCCTGATCATGCTGGTGGCCCTCCTCTGTACCCTCTCTATGCTATCCACATCCCTCCTGAAGTGCGGCGCCCTGAACTGGATGCAGTACTCCAACTGTGGCCTGACCAATGTCGCATAGAGGTGGAGGATCACCTCCTTGGACCTGCTCATGACACACCTATGGATGCATGACAAGGTGCGGTTAGCTTTCCTGACTGCATCCCCACATTGGTGGCCCATGTTCATCTTGGAATCACTAATGACTCCAAGATCCTTTTCTGCCTCTGCACTTATGAAAAGGGAGTTCCCCAGCCTGTAGGTATGTTGCTGGTTCTTCCTCCCCAGGTGCATCACCTTGCACTTGTTCGTATTGAAACCCATCCTATTCTCATCTGCCCATCTCTGCAACCTGTCCAGATCTAGTTGTAGCCTGTCCCTCTCTTCTAGCATACCCACTTCTCCCCACACCTTAGTGTCATCTGCGAACTTGAACAAGGTGCTTTTTTCCCCCTTGTCCAAGTCGCTGATGAAGATATTAAACAGTGGGGGATCTTGCCAATTAGATCTAGTACTTCTTATAGCTTCATATACTGCTGCCAACATACATGGGTTTTTTGGTTTGCAATCATGTGAGTATCAACAGTTACTTCTTGCTGCACCTCAGCCAGCTGTTATGAATTGTTTGGACTTCCATAGGCATCCAGTTGCTGGTTTTAGAAAGAGATGAGAAGGTAGAAGAAAAGTCATGAACACCTCTTAATTAGTACTTTTTTATTCCTGGTAATAAGCTTTCCAGTTTGAAATATTTATTTTTTTTAAATAAGGAGATAAAATCCTAGTTTTGTCATTAACACTAAATACTTGATATTTGTCATTTGCAAAAAGGCAAGAAAGTCAAAGAATAATATTTCTTTCCTGATAACATTTTTGCCTCTTGAACACATGTAGTCTTTTGCTAGAGAATTCTATGCCTGAGGCAGCCATAAGATACCCATGACAGTACCAGCTGCCACAGTGCCCAGGACAGTACCACACTGCAATCACAGTGATGGACTAAGCTGCTGCTCCTCTGGTCCTGACTATTTTTGCACCCCTTCACAAAGGCAAAGCTCAGGGTAGCTGCCGCATTTACTCCCCCTCAGTTACCCTGTTGGTATTTTGCCTTGCTGTCAGTCCTGGCACCTGCTGCATCCTGTTGGAGAGGAAGCTTATCCTATTACCAGGGGTGATGCGTAGGGGGTGCACGTGGGTGCATGCGCACCCCCTATGCGTGGCGGTGCACCCCCTGCAAAAAGGTGCTGCCAACAGTGTTGCCACTCGCCACCCTGATCTTGCGGGCAGGCCCTGATCGCCCCTGTCTGCTGCTGGTGGTCATGACCCCCTTGCTGCCACCCCCTGCCCCCTTCCCCTCTCCCTGCTGCCACACTCCTGCTGCTGCTGTTGCAGCTGTGCCCCCCAGCTACCGGGGGCATGCACCATTCATGCATATCACACATCAGCCTTGTAGAGCAGAAGAGTAATGGATACAGTGAAACCAACTTCACCCTTACCCTATCCCAGGAGTTAGAGTTGAGCACACTATATTCAGTTCAATCTTTGGGTGAGAAGTCTGAAGCTGAGTGACAAACAACTTGGGAACAAACTGTTAATGCCATCTAAACCTTCACTCTCAGGTAGAGAAGAAACAATGCCCTCTTCTCCACAGGCTCTTGCCTTCATTTGAAGAGTTAATAAATTCATTTAAGATCCTTTAACTGTATTAAGAAATAGAGAGGAAACTATCTAACTCTTCCTACACCAGATCTACACCACTGAGGAGCCTCTCACCCAACATAGGCTAAGTACAAGAGTTCAAGAAGCCTGAGGCAGAAGTGCTCTGACTTTTTTGAGCTTTACTTCAAGTGCCCAAGGTTAGGTCAGAAGCAAACAGAACAGACAGATGTTTGCCCTTTGGTGGGGTGAGGCTTGGAGTCTGCTTGCATGGGCTGAGCTCATCAGATATAAAGGCTCTTGCAGACCTCCCAGTGTGCCCTGCAGGCTCCCTGGGCTGCTGAAAACTGCTGAATGGCTGAACAGCCTCTGATTGGCTGCTGGGCATGGGTCACTATGCCCCCAACTCCTGCCATTGTTACTTGTATGTGCCTTTGTTTCCTGGCCTGCATGCCCAAACAAGCAGGAAGACTCAGGAGCAGTGCCCAGGCCTGGTTTTCTGGTACCTGCTGCTCTTGAGCTAGCAGAGGTGAGTCAGCTGCACCAGGTCCTGCTGGGTGCAGGGGCTGGGGGGCATGGTGGAGTTTGGTGGCAGGTTGCCTGGCCCTGTAGGTTGCCTGGGATGGTGTGCCAGTGCCAGGCCCTGGCTCCTGCAGGGCTGTGCCCACATGCAGTGGGTTCTCCCAGCCTTGGTATAAGGTTTATGGGGTGCTTAGTGATGGAGCAGGGTGGTAGGGGGCAGCCCAGGGACATGGGTGCCCTGGTGCCAGGGTTGGTGCTGGGACACAAACTTCTTCCCCACAAGCTAGAATATGGCTTATAGCTGGCTGGAGGGAACAAAGTGGGGGTGGGGGAGGCAGGGGGCAGTCAGAAACAGGCTTTGCTGCCTTGGGTCACCAAAGGATGTGGGGTGGGGCTGGCTTCATGCTCAGGCAGAGGAGACAAGCTCTGGCTAAGGTTAGACTGCCACCGTATGAGGGTGGGGTGCAGGGTGGATGAGTGGGGTGCTGCAATGAGCCATGGGATGTTAGTGGAATGTAACCTAATGTGAGTTGCAATGGGATTTGGTCAAGATGTCTGTTATAGCTCTAACCTGCAGCACTGAAGTCTGATACCACATCCACCCAGGGTTATCTTACAGTGAGATCCACCATTTTTCCACCGCTCTGTGTGCCATGATCATCTATTCGGTTGCAGCTATAGAGTGCTTTCTGTGCACTTGCCATGCAGTAAATATAACATCTGTACCTGGCCATAATCAACCTGTTTGGCCTAAAGTAAAAGGAAGACTGTCCATTGATTTAATTGACTTATATGGGTTCTAGATGAAGTATTTAGGCTAAGCTTCCTGTGCCATATCTCACTCTCATTAAGGCACAGGGATTCCACAACATTAGAAATGTGTGTGTAGGTCTGAATAATAATATAAAAAAAACCTCACCCAAAATAAAACAATTCACAAATCCTTGCTTACTCTGCAAAGTTATCAGCACCACCCCAGGAAAAATAGAGTAATTCAAACTTACACTCTTCTTAAAACATCCTTTCATCCCCACCTCCCTCCACAAAAGGAAGGCAGAACTTTCCCTCCTTACCTTTTTCCATGCTACACTTGCTGAAACACAGCACCCATTCATCCTTAAACCTGGCAATGGCCTAGACACACCAACCTGTGCCACCAAAGAACATTTTGTATGTTCTTTAGAGAAACTTATATCCTTAGCTGGAACTTGGCCATATGAAGATTGGGAGCTGCATCTCTGAGGCTCATTACTTCTGCTAAAAAAAAAGGCTGTCCAAGAGGCTGAGGGCCTGCTGTATGGACTTGTTTCCCTACCACTGCACTGAACCACTGCCCCCTGCCCCAGGGTCACTTCTGCTGTGCTGCGCGGCTTCTCTGCTCCATTGTGCTGATGTTCTTGTACTGTGCTGCATGGGACCCCACTCTACCACACCACACAGTGGGTGCCCCTAGGTATATTGAGCCCACTAGCTTCAGGCTTCCTTGATCCCAGGGGCAGGGACAGGCAGCAGAAGCTGGAGTATAAAGAGGAACCTAGAGATTTGGTAGCAACAGCAGGGAAACAATGGTGGGGAGCAACACCTAGACCAGAAGCCTGAGGTCTGCAATTTAGCTCTTCAGGGGCCACTTGCAGCCTGAAGGTTGCAAGTTTGATAGTTCTGTGATAAAACATAGTTTTGTCTGATATGAGAGTGTCCCTCCAGAGAGTCACAATCCATAAAGGCAGTCTGGTTTGGAGCAAAGAACAGGGGCTTGAGATTCAGATGCTGCTGAGGGTGCCTCTCCCAGGGAATGTTTGAAATTTCAGAGTTTTCACTATTCCTCATTGAGTGAAACCAGAAAGATTTCAGAAGACTTCTATGCAAAGAGAAAAACAAAAAAGAGAGAGAAAGCACACTGCCCTCTTATGCACTGCCTTGCTTTTTTTTTTGCAGGGTTTTTTTTTTGACCCCAAGATCTTAACCCCCTTTCCCCCTGTTTCTGATACCTGAATGTGCAGTGTGTGGTGCTGTAGATGAGTCTGCAGCACCACATACTGCACAGCCGTGCTTCTCTGGCATATCTCACAGCCTGTGTGTCCTACCACTTCCAGAGGTCAAGACCACTGTGCTACCTGCTTCCATAGGCATTAGACATTTGCAGCTGTAAGGGATTTTGTGAGATCACTGAATCCAGCCCCCAATGATTTCATAGACATTAGGGGCTAATGATCCCTTGCCAATCCCCAAGAGGTCCTATGCATGGTTAGTCCCTGCTCACCCATATTCACCAGGCCTCCAGAGCTTGTTATGGGGCCCCTACTTGACAGACCCCATGGCACTTCCCACCACACCATGTCAGCAGACTGAGAGGTATAAAACAGGTCCCCTTCTGACCAGCCCATCACTCACCATCTCTCCATGCTTGTTCTCCTTACCAGCCACCTCCCTGCCCTCGCATCCAACCCAGACACCAAGTGGTGGGATGTCTTTGGAGAGGGTGATGGTCCTCTGTGGACCAGCATGTATTCCACCCTAATCCTAGCAGCCATTGGTGACCCAGGTTGGATGCTTCTGCACAGAACCACCCATACAATCATGTCTTTGGACATTTCACTGACTCCCCTGGTACCTGGCCTTTTTGTGAGCAGAGGGAGACCCTTGACTGAAATTGCCTCCTCTGGAACCTCCTGAGGTTCTGACTGCAGTTCTCTCTGTAGTAAATAGGCCTGTTTCAGACCAGAGATGTGAACTTTACTTTCTCACATCCTGGGTGAGTATACCAATCACTGGACTATTGGCTATTTTGGTAAGAGGGAGATGTGATAATCTGTACTTCTTTCTTGTTGGCTGTCATTCTGATTAGAAATTCCAACTTGCTCCTCAGAGACCTTTCCCAATTATAATGATATCCAAACTGATGCTTTGATGTGTTGCCTTGAAAAGGCTCTGTTTAACAAATCAGTATTTTATGATGAAAAAGCCTTTATCAGAAATTTTCTAAATTCTGTTTCTTTTTCTACCACTGACTCATTCTGTGGCCTTTGGCAAGTAACTTGACCTTTCTGTCTTAACTACTTCACTTCTATAAAATGGGGATGATAATACTTCCTAAAGTTGTTCTGTGGATTAATTTGTGTGTGCCTGCCTAGTGATTTGAACTTATAAATGAATATAAAATTGGTAAGTATTGTTCAAGTAAAGGAAAAAAACCTATAGTTAGGATCAGTGTGGGGGAGCTCATTTTATAATTAAGTTTATACTTATTACTTTTAGTTACTTTGCTGTCCACAGATTAAAGGGGTTGATGCAACTCTGTTACTATGGGAAATGAAAACTGGGAAATATACTGTATACGCATTTGAGATGATCCATATGTAATATGTGTTTTGACTTTCATTTTGTGTATTTTTTTGGTGGGTTGCTTTGTTAATTTGTTTTATCCCCCCCAAGGGAAAAAAAACAACACTTAGTTATTTCAGACTGGGGAACTGAGAAGAACCATGCTATCATTTGTGTTTATTTTGCAGACAGCATACAGTGGAGCTGTTACCAGATGATGTCTTAATACTCTTGCAGTTTATGACTCCTACTATTAAGGTTTTGATAGTTTTTCATATTCTCTTTGTGATGCAGCTTACTGATTCACAAGATTTACTAAAGGTTATGAATCTGCATGTGACTGCAGGGTTTTGACTATATGATTGAGCCATAAAAATAAAATAAAGTCTGTGTAAATTGCAATATAGCTGTGTTAAAGTATATGAACCCGAAGTATTTCATTGTACATGATGTTTTGTTGCAATTGGAGGCTTTATGTTGTACTTTGCACCAAGACTGAACAGGTAGTTAAGGAAATCCTTACTTCCCATGTGACAGAGCAGATTATAAAGCAATTACCAATGAGCCATTAACACACTTGTGTTTACAATTCCATTTCCAGAAAAATAAAATACTCCAATTTCAGGAACCTGTATTACAGTTAAATACATGATATCTGATCCTTAGCTGTGGTTCAGTAGTGCTTAGGCCAACTGCTGCATTGTGGGAGTCTATGCCAGTTTTGCGACTGATTTTAATGAACTTGGGCTCACACCTCTGGTGCAGATGTCACACGGGAGCAAAAATGGTTGTAAACCAGTTCTTTCTCCTGATTCTGGTACTGCTGTTTCTGAGTAAAAGAGCAACCTGAAAGCAACTTTAACTCATGCTGCCTAGCTGTGTATCAAGGATTATTGCCACCTATTAGAGAACTGAGGCAACATAATTACTCTCCCTTTTCTCTGGTGTTGTCCTCTACATCAGGTGTATGGGCTGGGATGGTATTCTTATACCATCTGTAATGGTTCTCTGCCACCTGAAAATGTTCCTCTGCGGGTGGGATGGGGCAGTGAGGGGGCAGTTCTGCTGTTTCTTATAAAAGCCAGTGTGACAGCGCAAAGCTACCAAGTACTATAATTCAACCTAAGAATTGGCAAAGCAGTACAAGACCCTGAAGAATACTGTATCCTGTGTATTTACAGACGAATGAGAAGATAACTTTCCCATACTAGATACTGAGCAGAAAACTGATTGGATAGATACAACAGCTGCAGCTGCATGACCTTAACCCTTCCTAACAACTCCTAAGATGAGCATGAGCTGACAACAGATTAGGTTATAAATTCTGTTTATTTATATTCCTATGAAAACAAATAGGTAAAAATAATTCCATTGGGTATAATATATTCTCTAGAAGATGGAAGGCAGGGCTTAACAGACAGGTCTGAGAGTACAATTAATTAAGCTGGGCCGTCATGAGCTGCTCGCTCTTATTAATTATTGTTTCCAGTAGTGTCCACAGTGTGCTAGGCACTTTACAAGCACAACAGATGACACATTTGTCCCAAAGACCTTATAAATGATATTGCCTGCTTCCACTTGACTTTATGTTAACAACCTAAAGATGGCTGAGGGCCTGTTATAGACCTGGAAAAAAATCCACACCAAACGTTGTAATAATTTATTTCTTAGTTATCATATGTTTCTTACTATTACACATGCCCTAAAATCCTTTCCTTGTCAAATCTTATTCCTGACCCCTGTTTTACCATTTTTTCCCCACCCAGAAAATAGCCTTTTGGCCTTTCTTGCAAAGGCTCATGTCAGAAAAAGGTGTGAAGTAAACTGGGCAAAACTAGCTGGAATTATAAAGCTACAAAACTTTTCCATGCTCTCTTGGGACTTCATAGGCCATATTTTTTTTTAAATGGCTTATAATTAGTTTAGATGCTTGGGATTTTACCCCACTAAAGTCAAAGGCAACGTTTCTTCAGGACTTCATCAGAGGCAGTCTCAGCATCTTTCAATAGAGAGAGAATGTTTTCAAAATTTTAAAACACTGACTATAGTTATTAAGTTGTTAAGAATTTAAATGGGAACTGCCAGTTAACATAGTTCCTTTTAAAGCCAAACATGCCTGTTTGTGTATATCCATTACCATGGTGATGACCATTAATACACAGCGAGTAGTGACAGGCTGGAAAATTGTTCTCTGGGCCTGACTCTTGCAGGTGGTGAGTCTCTCCTGAAGGAGCTGAGTGCCCTCAGTTCCTATTAAATTCAACAGCAACCAGAATGCTCAGCATCTTCTAGGAGGCCCACTGCACACTCATAGATTCATAGATTGTAAGGCCAGAGGAACCTCAGAAGATCATCGGGTCCAGCCTCTGCACCAAGCAGGAAAGTTAACTGGAGTCAGGTGACCCCAGCGAGGTGACTACCCAGTCTCCTCTTGAAGATTTCCAGGGTAGGTGATTGTACCGTCTCTCGAGGGAGCATATTCCACATCTGGACACCCTAGTTGTGAAGTAGTTTTTCCTAAATGTTTTTATACATTGCAGGGGCAGGCCATTGAATTTCTTACAGTTAGGAACAGGACCTGTGAGGAACTGAATAATTGTAATTCCTAATAAAAGCAGCCCCATTTGCCCATATGTCTTTACAGCAGTGAGAAATATTGTATTCAAGGGTCCAGTCCTGTGAGGTGGAGTATCTTCTTGATTTCCACATAAGCTGTTGTGCTAGAACTATATGGGATTTTTTGAGTTGAGATAACAACTTCTGTGACACCAGAGAACCTCCTGGAATCAATGCTGAGCAATTCCTGCAGAAGAATGTCAAAGTCTGTGATGGAGAAGTAAAAAACAGGAAGTGCAGGAAATGTTATTGAACTGCCCTTCAAGAAATGTATTACAATTCTTTTTGAAATGGATGCTAAGTAAATGAAGAGTCCTCTTTCACCAACCTATTAGTTGACTTTGTTATTCATCAAATACTGAGACACATACTGGTATTTGGTGTTCAATCAAGTAAATATGAATGACATTTCTTATTTAGGGGTATATAGTATATTTGTATGAATGCATGCATGCGCACACACTTGCACACATCCATGCAGGGTAAATGGTTGTATATGTGCCATGGAAGGACCTCTTTCATTCTACACATTATGGATAGGGGAGGCTGGATAGCAATTTATCTAAGGGACTACTGCTCATCCAATTAGTTGCAGTGTTATTTAATTCTCCACTTATAGAAACAGTATGAGTTCTTACAGGATATCAATTGTATTTCTTTATATGCTATATCCTGGCAGTATCAGGACATTGGCAGTGTCCTTGTTCTCCTGCTTTACCTGTGGCTGTTTTGGATGTTCTTATTGGTTTTGGGAATAGGGCCTTGTAGTTATATGACAAGGATTGTTTGCATAGGTTTAAGAGTAAGTTGAACAAACACTTGTGTAAGATAGTTTAGATAGGGATGATCCTCTCTTGAGCAGCAGTTAGACTATATGACCTCCTGAGGTCTCTCCCATTCCTACTTTTTATGATTCCATGCTTCTATGAAAATTGAAGCTGTGCAACATTTCTAGGTATGCACTGGCCCTTCTGAGTTTTTGGATGTAAATAACAGAGAGAAATTTCTCCCATTAAATCAGAAGGAATTTGATTTCTTTATATTAGAAATTTGACTTATTGAAGGTAACATTGTACAGAAATTAGGTTACCCTGGAGTTTAACTCTTCTTTTTTTATTGGAGGAAATCACCTCTGCTTTCTTTTCAGCTAAGAACTCTACTTCTGTCTTTCCCTTCCAACAAATTCCTGAAGCATCATTATTAGGTTTTTAATACTTTTTCCAGGTCAGAACATGGTTCACTGAGGGTGGAGGGTAGTAGAACATGAGCTGTCATTACAGAGCATCCCATTTCTCTCCTATGTCTTCACTTCAGGATAAATATAATAGAACATAGATCTATTATGTACAGCAGCTAAATGAAACTCCATTCTCATAGGTATCAAACAGAGTTCTTTTATGTATCTAATATCATGCTCCCTCTTTAAGAAAAAAAAATCTTATCTATTATTTTCTAATTTCAAAGTTAGTATAGAAATGCAGCAGGAACTAAAAGGAAATGTAAAGACCTGAAAGGGAGAGAACATTGTACAGACTTATATCTCATCTGTAGTAAAGAATGAGAATGGAATTTAGAAATACACGAGGAAGTGTAGGCTTATGGTTGCCCAGGGAACTAAGACAGGACTTTAGTTTTCTGTATACTAGACTGCAGCATGAACTCAGTGAAGTCTTTGGCAACTTTAAATTGTTTAACTATTCCTATCTGGGGGTGAGAGGTGTAGTGAGACAAGTTATAATTTAAAGTCACTCCTTAATTTAGAAGGAGTTGGCAATTGGGACATTGTCCCCCAATTCTGTAGTTGCTAGTCAGTGGGCACATCTACATGTGATTAATTTGAAGCAATAAACTTCAGTGCTTATTGTTCCAGAGTTTATTGCTCCTGGGCATTCTGTTTGAACTAATGCCCAGGACTGCAGTACAATGAACTGGATTGGAGCAGTCCTGGCTGGTAGTGGGCCCAAGGGTCAGCCTGCCAGCCTGGGAGTGCTTCATCCCAGATCAATGTGGGAGTAAAAAACTCATGGTAGGATACTACTTGTACTTGTAGAACTTATAAGTACTACTTTGCTAGGGAGTTTATTAATATGCTCCAGCCTAATGGCCCTTTACATGTAGATGTGTATTGTTTAGTCAGAAGCTAATTAGCCAACTCCGCCGTAAATGTCTCATGTAGATGTGTCCAGTCAGAGCCAGACAGGGTTTATAGAAGTTGCATATTAATCCACAATTAAATTGTGTTGTTCTCCTCATTCTTACATGCCTGTATTTATTGAATCCAGTGATTACTACAAGGTGTCAGAAGTGGCAAATTATAAAGAAATTGAAAGAATTTGAGTTACAGATTGAAGAAGTTAGAACCTGAGAGCAAGTACAGCAATGCAGCTATGTGGAAAGACAGCAGCTCTCTAAGTTGTCTTTCTGCACAATTATAGTCTCAGGACAATTAGTCATGGACATTTTGCAACCTCTGCCTGCCCTTCAGATGTCAGGTTCCATATCAGAACTGGAGGGCATTCAAAGGTTTGAGTGGTACCTAACAGCCACAGGGGCAGAAGAGAAAAATTACAAAGTCAAATCCTCCATCTTTTTGGGGGGGGACGGGGGAGGGGGAGGCAGGGGGAAGGCAAGGAGGAGGAGTCCTTGCTGTTTATAATACCTTTATCTTTGAAGAAAGCCAAAATATCCAGTTAAGTGTAATACTGTCTAAATTTGAGGGTTACTGAATATCAAAAAAGAATGAGACTCTTTAAAAACCCAGATTTTTTATATGCAGACAAATAACAGAAAAATATAGATTAGTATGTTACTGAACTACAGAGACCAAGTAAGAACTGTGCTTTTGAAAATGTAATAGAATCTCTGTTTAGAGACAGGAACATCTCTGCTTTACAAAAAGGTATGAGAGAGAGTTGTCCCTAGTGTGACTGCCGGACTGGGGGGGGGTCCTCCCCGTGGGTAGCTGCCTGAGGATGAAGGACCGTCGCTGCTCACCCTGGGATACCGCTGACCCAGAGTAGGTGTTAGGTCATCCAGTCCCTGCCCTGGTTCTCGCCCGCCACGACTTGTTGTTAGGTTCAGTAGGGCGGTTCCTGGTCACTCCACAGCCTGGGATCCCTGGTGGTCACATTGCAGGGCTCCGCCACCCCTGCACCCCGGCCTCACGCCTCCTCAGGTGTCTCCTTCTAACACATATCCCGGCTCCCCGTCCCGAGGCTGGTTGCCTTGGCAGCCCGGCCGACCCTTATGCCCTGGGTGTCCTGGGACTGGGTCCTGGCCAAGACGGCGTTTCCACTACGGGCCCCTGGCCAGAACTCCCCAGCTATACTCCTTGACTGGGGTTCCTCCTTTAATGGAAAAGAACCTGGAAAACTAAAGCTAGGTCTCCACAACCCTACTAGCTAGGTCTTTAGTCTGGACCTTCCTAGGTGCACTACGGGCAACCCTTATCTTAGTCTTTGGCCATAGGTGGCCGACAACAGCCTCCGCCCGACTGTGCCGCCTTGGCACCCTCCTGGGCCCGACTCTCCCTGGAGGTATCACCTTCCAGTGTCAGTGCCCCAACTCCGGACCTGTAAGTCCAACGCGCCTTGGGTTCGCAGTCCCAGAACTCTTTGCCGCTGGATCCCTCGTCCTCAGAGTCCATCTGCCGCTCTTCGCTTGTCATGCTGGGGCTGGCCGCCACCGATGTCCTCCCTTCTGCTTGGGTAGGCTGCAGCTCCCCGCAGGGGTCCCCTGTCTCACCTTCAGGGAGGTCAGCTGCTCGGCTACGGCTGCTGTTCTTTATCCCTCGGGCCAGGCAGGTGGCAGCTCGTCCATTCCAGGCCGTCCTTGACCCTCCTCTTGAGGAGTTCGGGGCCCGTCCCCCTCTGGGGGCTTCGCTGTCAGTGGCGGCGAGGTTGCCAGCCCGCTCCACCCTGGGATCCTCCGCCTCAACGGGTGTGAGGGTCCTCCCTGGATCCCGCGGCTGTCCTTCCTCGGCATCTGCTTTTATCGCCAGCATCCGACTGCTGGCACCGGCGCCGACTTCCGGCCGTGCCAGCGTAAAGAAGCGGCGGATGTCCTGCTCGGGCTCCGCCACTGCCGTGGGTGGATCCCGTTCCGGCTCCCCAGGACACCTAGAAAACACTGCTCAAATGTGTAGGGCAGAAAAAAACTGGGAAGGCCCAGACTGCAGAGTTTAATGAACCAAAAGGGGTTGCTCATGTATTAGGTTAGAAAGTATGAGGCCAGAAGACACTACATCACAGACTGGAATTTTCCATCAGTAAGGGCCATAATAACAAAGAGAGAGCAAAACTGTCCATGTGCGCCAAAGGTACATGCAGATGTTACTTTTAGACTGACTTAACTAAGTTTAAGTTGATTTAAGTGCTGAATTGTACATTTGTTTGGGGAGTTTAGAACAGGCAAAAATGGCTGGCTTGATCTAACTTAGTTTACCTACAGAGGCCCAATAGATAGATGAGGCTAACCATGCCCAATTTAACTGAATGTGTGTACATATTCAGCATGCAGCCCTGGCCTGGGAAAGCCCAACTGCTTGCCCTAGCCCCAGGGCTGTGTTTTTCTAACTTCCCCTGCCCCACCTGATTGAACCATTTTTGGCCCTCTGATCTCCTCTACTCCATAGGGGTATAGATTGTAGTCGTGTTGATCTAAGGAGATAGGCAGACAAGGTTCTTTGGGTATATCTGATATCTTTTATTAGGCCAACTAAATAGTTGGACTTTTTTTTCTTAGCAAGCTTTTGGGTTTAAAAAACAATTGTCAGGCTGAGGAAGCACTGGCAGTTGGTGTGTGCTCTTTATGGATGGAATGAATAGTAAAGAAACCAGAGGCTAGTATACATGCAAGAAAGCCAGTCAGTGAAGATGTAAATTGAGGAGTCAGTGAGTGAGAGACAGGCTGGAAGGGGAGTGGGGAGGATGAATGTAGCAAGTAAATAGTGAAGGTACCTGGGGAGTCAGATGTCAGGTAGATTTTAGTGTGTCATAAATTCAATGTCTATATTTAGTCTGTGATTTTCTCTATCCAGGAGGCTGATGAAGTGAAGTTCATAGGCTCATCTGTGAAAAATATTTTGTAAATTCCCTTTGAGGATTAAAAATGAAAGATCTTAGAGTTGCACCTCCAGAAATGTAATATATCTCATCCAATGGACCAAATGCCCTGATGGAAAATACGTAGGAGAGACCAAACAACTGTGCACCAGAATGAATGCTCACTGGAAATCGATTAAAGACAAGAATATCCAATTACCAATGGGGGCACATATCTCACAAGAAAACTACTCTCTCTCCAGTCTCCCAGTTCTAATCCTCAAAGGGAATTTACAAAACACTCTTCACAGATAAGCCTATGAACTTCCCTTCATCAGCCTCCTGGATACAAAAAATCATGGACTAAATACAGACATTGGATTTATGACGCATTACAACCTGTCTGACATCTGACTCCCCAGGTACCTCTCCATTATTTGCCTGCTACATTAATTTCTCCTTCCCCCCACCAAATGACTCCTCAATTTACATCTTCACTGGCTGGCTTTCTTGCATGCATACCAGCCTCTGGGTCCTTTACTATTCATTCCATCCAGGAACAGCACACACCAACTGCAGATGCTTCCTCGACCTGAAGCAGAGTGTTTAAACCTGAAAGCTTGCTAAGAAAATGCTTTTCCAACGATTTAGTTGGTCTAATAAAAGATATCAGATTTACCCAAAGAACCTTGCCTATTTTTTGTTATATTTTTCAGTGTATAGAATCTATTTATTGAAGGGTCATCTTAAATTTCTCCCTCCCCCACCACCACTGCAGCAGGAAAAGCAGTGGCAGGAAGACAGTTGGTGGGAGGGCAGGCACCTGGGGGGCAGGCAAGGGCCAGGGGGTGCAGGTAGCAGAGGAAGCAAGTGGTTGGGGTGGGTGGTGAGGAAGCATCAAGTAGCCTAATCCTGGCCCCTTGCCTCCCCATACCTTGTCCTTGACACCTGTCCCCTAACTACTTGCTCCCTCTGCTGCCTGCATCCCTAGCCCATGCTCTCACTCAGTGCCTGTCCTCTGCTTTCCCCCCTGCTGCCTGAGCCCCCTCTGCCACCTCTGCCTTCACAGCTTCCTTCCCCACCCCTTGCTATCCCCCTACCACAGCCTCCCCAGAGCAGTGTAGCATGTGTGCTGTCTCTTGCTGCAATAAGTTTATCTTGCAGACATGCCCAAAAAAGCACAGTGTGTTGAGGATACCCAAGCTATTGGCATAAGCACATAAAACAGAGTTTGCTTTGTTAAGACCAGGCCAGACCACAAGCTTAGACAGGCAAGATTTATTGGAGTGTGATAATACACATGTACAATAAGAATGATCAACATTAAAAGATGAGATAGGAAGGTCACAGATCTAACCCTCCTTCTAGCACTTAGAAAATGTATATGCCAATATTTAGTCATTATTTTTAAGGGTTATGGAACACATAAAATGAAAGTTAAAAATCTTTTCCTGGCAATACTTCACCGTCTTTATTAATTAACATTGTAACATAGTATCAATTCCTCCCAGCCTTGAGATAACAAAAAATAGCTATTTTACTCAATAAAATAGCAGGAAGCAAGACGAAATAAGTTTAGTTCATATTGATCAGTCACCCATATATACTCCACTTTCCTGAGCAGGGACCAGAACAGCCACCCACCTCTGGGCCCCCCTCAGACTGCAGGGGAGGTGCACCTAGGCCAAGGGTTAGTGAGGAAATAGTTAGGGAACTTCTGGAGGGACTGGATGTATTCAAATCAGCTGGTCTGGACCATCTCCACCCTAGAGTGTGGAGGGAATTAGCTGTGGTCATTGCAGGACCCCTGGCACGGCTGTATGAGCACTTGTGGTGCTCTGGTGTGGTGTCAGAAGACTGGAAAAGGGCCAATGTGGTTCCCATATTCAAAAAGGGGAGGAAGGAGGACCCAGGAAACAATAGGCCAGTTAGTCTTACCTCAATCCTGGGCAAGGTTTTTGATAGAATTATTCTGGCACATGTCCACGAGGGGCCAGCAGGGGAGATTATGCTTAGGGGCAACCAACATGGGTTCCTTAGAGGCAGGTCCTGTCAAACCAACCTGGTGGCCTTCTATGACCAGGTCACCAAATCTTTAGATGCAGGGGTAGCAGTGGACATAGTCTTCCTGGACTTTCGGAAGGCCTTCAACACTGTCTCTCACCCCATTCTCATTAAGAAACTGGGGGACTGTGATGTCGACATCTGCACAGTCAATTGGGTTGCCAGCTGGCTGGAGGGCCACACCCAGAGAGTGGTAGTGGATGGGTCATTTTTGGTCTGGAGGGATGTGGGCAGTAGGGTTCTGCAGGGCTCGGTCCTCGGGCCCGCGCTGTTCAACATCTTCATCAGTGACTTGGACGAGGGGGTAAAAAGCACCCTGTTCAAATTTGCTGATGACACTAAGATGTGGGGGGATATGGGTATACTAGAAGGGAGGAATAGGCTGCAAGTGGACCTAGACAGGTTACAGGGGTGGGTGGATGAGAATAGAATGGGATTCAACACTGACAAGTGCAAGGTGATGCACCGGGAGAGGAAGAACCAGCACCATACATCCAGAACTCCCTTGTCATCAGTGCAGAGGCAGAAAAGGATCTTGGATTCATTGATGCCAAGATGAATATGGGCCCACAGTGTGGGGACGCAGTCAGGAAGGCCAACCACACCTTGTCATGCATCCACCGATGCATCTCAAGCAGATCCAAGGAGATGATCCTCCCCTTCTATGCGGCACTGGTCAGGCCGCAGCTGGAGTACTGCATCCAGTTCTGGGTGCTGCACTTCAAGAGGGATGTGCACAACATGGAAAGGGTCCAGAGGAGGCCCACTCACATGATCAGGGGGCAGCAGGGCAGGCCCTACGAGGAGAGGCTACGGGACCTGAACCTGTTCAGTCTCCACAAGAGAAGGCTCCACAAGAGAAGAGGGGGGATGTAGTGCCCTGTTACAAACTAGTCAGAGGGGACCAGCAGGCTTTGGGCGAGTCCCTGTTCCCCCGAGCACTACCAGGAGTGACTAGGAATAATGGTCATGAGCAGGCAGAGGGTAGATTTAGGCTAGATATCAGGAGGTGCTTCTTCACGGTTAGGATGGCTACGATCTGGAACCAACTTCCAGGAGAAGTGGTGCTGGCTCCTACCCTGGGGGTCTTTAAGAGGAGGCTAGATGAACACATTGCTGGGGTCGTTTGACCCCAGTACTCTTTCCTGCCATGGCAGGGGGTTGGACTCGATGAGCTGCTCAGGTCCCTTCCAACCCTAGAAACTATGAAACTATGAAACGAGCCATTATGCTCAACTGATCCTTCCTAGCACATATTCGGGTAGGTCTCATTTCGACCAATTGAAGAGGAGTGACTGAAAGCTTGTCTAACACCTCATCCAACTGTACAGTTGGTCCAATAAAAAAATCACCCCCCCCACTTCTCCCAGTAAAGGGTAATCATATTATCGCTCTGCATATCCATGTGGGCACCAATGATACTGCCAAGGAAAACCCTGAGCATATCAAAAGTGACTACAGGACTCTGGGTGCAGGGGTGAGGGTGTCTAGGGCTCAGGTTGTGTTCTCATTGATCCATCCAGTCAAGGGAAAGGGCCTGGGCAGGAACTGGTGCATCCTGCAGATCAATACTTGGCTGTGCAGGTGGTGTCACCAGTAGGGCTTTGGCTTCTTCAACCATGGGATGTTCTTCCAAGAAGAAGGATTACTGGAAAGAGATGGGACCCAACTGATGCAGAGAGGGAAAAGTGTCTTCACAGACAGGCTTGCTAACCTAGTGAGAAGGGCTTTAAATTAGATTTGCTAGGGGATGGAGACCAAACCCCTGAGGTAAATCGGGAAGTGGGAGATCTGGAGGAACAGCAAGCAGGAAGGGGCAACAGGGGAACCGTTCTCATACCTCCTGAGAAATCAGGGGAATCAACTAGTTACTTCAGGTGCCTGTACACAAATGCACAAAGCCTGGAAAACAAGCAGGAAGAATTGGAAGTCCTTGCACAGTTGCAGAACTATGATGTGATTGAAATAACAGAGAGTTGGTGGGATAGCTCACATGACTGAAGCACTGTCATGGATGGGTACAAACTGTTCAGGAAGGACAGGCAGGGAAGAAGAGGAGGAGTAGTTGTGTTTTATGTAAAAGAGCCATGTGATTGCTCAGAGCTCCAGTATGAAACTAGAGATAGGCCTGTTGAGGGTCTCTGGGTTAGGGTTAGTGGGCAACAATGGTGATGTCATGGCAGGGGTCTGCTACAGACCACCAGACCAGGAGGAAGTGGTGGATGACACTTTCTTCAAACAGCTAGCAGAAATTTCCTGATTACAGGCCCTGGTTCTCATGGGGGACTTCAATTACCCTGACACCATCTGGGAGGGCAATCCAGCAGTGCACAGGCAATCCAGGAAGATTTTGGAGAGTCTTTTTAGGGAAATCTTCCTGGTACAAGTGCTGGAGTGGCCAGCTAGGGGCCATGCTCTTCTTGATCTGCTGCTCATACACAGGGAAGAATTGGTGGAGAATGTAGTAGTGAATAGCAACTTTGGCAGCAGCAGCTACAAGATGATTGAGTTCAGGATCCTAAGAAAAGGCAGTATGGAGAGCAGCAGAGTAAGGACCCTGGACTTCAGAAAAGCAGACTTTGACTCACTCAGGGAACTCATGGGCAGGATCCCCTGGGAAGCCAGACTGCAGGGGAAAGGAGTCCAGGAGAGCTGGCTGTACTTTAAAAAAAATCTTACTGACAGTGCAGGAACAAACTAAATCAAAAAAAGGAAGCTTATAAGAAGTGGAAACTTGGACAATAACTATGGAAGGATATCAGAGCATTGCTCAGTCATGCAGGGATGAATTCAGGAAGGCCAAAGCCCAATTCGAGTTGCAGCTAGAAAGGGACATAAAAGGTAACAAGAAGGGTTTCTACATGTATGTCGGTAGCAAGAGGAGGATCAGGGAAAGTGTGGGTCTCTTACTGAATGGGGGAGGCAACCTTGTGACAGAGGATGCAGAAAAAGCTGAAGTGCTCAGTGCCTTTTTTGACGCAGTCTTCACAGGCAAGGTAAGCTGCCAGGCTACTGCACTGGGCAGCATAGTTTGGGGAGAAGGTGAGCAGCCCTCAGTGATGAAAGAACAGGTTAGGAGCTGTTTAGAAAAGCTGGACATATACAAGTCTGTGGGATGGGATGCACTCGAGGGTGCTAAGGGAGTTGGCTGATGTGATTGCAGAGCCATTAGCCATCATCTTTGAAAACTCATGGCAATCTGGAGAGGTCCTAGATGATTGGATAGTGCCCATATTTAAGAAAGGGAAAAAGGAGGATTCAGGGAACTACAGACCAGTCAGCCACACCTCAGTCCCTGGAAAAATCATGGAGCAGTTCCTCAAGGAACCCATTTCTAAGCACTTGGAGAAGGTGATTAGGAACAGCCAGCATGGATTCACCAAGGGCAAGTCATGCCTGACCAACCTGATTACGTTCTGTGCAGAGATGACTGGCTCTGTAAATGCGGGGAGACCGGTGGATATGGTGTACCTTGATTTTAGCATGGCTTTTGATATGGTCTCCCACAAAATTGTCTCAGGCAAGCTAAGGACATTTTGGCTGGAAGAATGGACTGTAAGGTGGACAGAAAACTAGCTGGAGCATTGGGCTCAGAGGGTAGCAATGAATGGCTTGATATCTAGCTGGCAACTGCTATCAGGTGGAGTGCCCCAGGGGTCAGTCCTGGGGACAGTTTTGTTCAATGTCTTCATCAACAACCTGGAAGATGGCATACAGTGCACCCTCAGCAAGTTTCTAGATGACACCAAGCTGTGGGGAGTAGTAGATACACTGGAGGGTAGGACTAGGATTCAGAGTGACCTAGACACATTGGATGATTGGGCCAAGAGGAATTTCATGAGGTTCGACAAGTCCTGCACTTCGGACCAAACAATCCCATGCACCAGTACAGGCTGGAGGCTGACTGGTTGGGCAGCAGCTTTAAAGAAAAGGACCTGAGGGGTACAGTGGACAATAAGCTGAATATGAGCTAGCAATGTATCCTTGTTGCCATGGCTAAAGGCATACTGGGCTGCATTGATAGGTGTGTTGCCAGTAAGTCAATGGAAGTGATTATTCCCCTCTATTCAGCACTGGTTAGGCCAAATCTGGAGTACTGTGTTCAGATTTGGGCCCCCCCACAAAGAGAAAGGATGTGGACAAATTGGAGAGAGTCCAGCAGAGGAGAAAAATGATAAGGGGATGGAGGTCATGACTTATTAGGAAAGACTGAGAGAACTGGGCTGATTTAGTCAAGGAAGAGGAAACTGAGGGGACTTAATATCAGCCTTCAACTACCTGAAGTGGGGTTGGAAAGAGGATGGAGCTATACTGTTCTCAATGGTGCCAGATGACAGAACAAGAAGAAATGGTCTCAAGTTGCAGCAAGGGAAATTTAGGTTAGATATTAGGAAGAATTGTCTCACTAGGAGGGTAGTAAAACACTGGAATAGGTTACCCAGAGAGGTAGTGGAAGCTCCATCCTTGGATGTTTTCAAGACCCAGCTAGACAAAGCCTTAGATGGGATGATCTAGCTGGGGATCGTCCTGCTTTGAGCAGGGTGTTGGACTAGATGACCTCCTGAGGTCTCGTCCCTAACTTTCTATGAGTCTATGATTCTAGGTGTGTAGCCACACATGGGTGTACATGTACATACACAAGCACTCACATCATTTCATGACACTGTCAATACAGTTCCCATTGACCCACTGAGTTTACAGTTGTGTGTTTATCTTTATTGCAAGACCCAGGGGCAGAAGAGAGTAAGGAACTCCTCTGGTGACACTGAATTTTTTCCTTATAGGTACTGCTTTATTTCTTTGCTCTTTGAACCCTTGTCAATGAAGCCGACTGCTGTCTCCCTTGTATAAAGCCACTGCTTCCACAACAGACAAGGTTGGAATAGGTTGATTTATCACTGTCAGAAGTATTTTATTTCATTCTACCTAAAATGACTGTTATTAGTAGGGCACTTTGGAGATTACATACATATTTACATGTTCAATATTTGATATTAAGGAAATCATTTGTGGTTTTGCAAGGGAAAATTATTGGGGTTGTGGGGCTTTTTTACATCTTATTTTGAATTGTTAAGTGGTAGTGAAGCACTCTGTCTTCCCATGTACAGTTATTGCTGCCTGAAAAAGAGAACATTTGCTGCCTCCACTGTAAAGGACCTGTTTTTCATATTGATTCATCATGTTTAGTGGGCCAAATGGAAGATATTATCTTCATGACTAGTAACTCCTATGATTATTTTAAAGTAACACAGTGAAGGGGATGTCAAGGTGCCTTAGGAAGGAGTCTTACAATGTACTTCCATTTCTGCACACTGAACACCTAGTGCTGTCCCTGCCTGTGGTCTGTCCAAGTTACTCAGACCTGCACTGTTCTCTTTAGTATTCAGTGCTCACTTTCCAGTTTTGTATCCCCAAAAGACATTATTCTGATACTGTAGCTCCTTCTCCTATATACAATAAAGCCGTATCTTAATACAGATCTTGATGGAACTCCCTTAATACTTCCCTTTATCTTCAAGTACTGTATATAGAAATATGAATCATACACAAGCCTTTCAACAATAATCCACTGAAGAGTTCAGTTACAAAAAATTCAGCACTACTGTGAGATTGCATCTTATCTGGTCTTCCAATGTAATTTGTGCCCAAACTACACTGTCTGTCTAATTTAGAAGGCAAGTTCTTTGGACAGGGATCAGATGTTCCTATATGAGTTAGATCACACTTTGAAACCAGAGGAAGAAGGAAATCCCTTGTGTGCCCCTTTAGTAATGTAGGCATTGTGACTGTATAAATCCTTACAATTCCAGGCAACCCAGTGATCAGCAGGTCTTCTCAAGAACTTGCAGTCAAATTATGGCTGTCACCTTTGCTAGCATGCTAGGTGATGAAAGTGTTCACCCAGCTTTCTAGTGCCCTAATGCATGTGTGGCAGGGCACTGTTGGTGCCTGCCACTTTAAGGGCTAGGCCAAGGAGAGGGCAGGTGCCTGATGAGGGTGGCCATTTAATGCCCAGCTATCTGTGCTGAAGGGGGGCAGTTTGTGACCAGCTACCAGGGAAGAAACATCTTCCTGCTGAGCTCTGCTGCTCCAGGAAGACCTAGCAGGTAAGGGCAAGAGCTTATAGGGATGGCTAGGAGGCTCTTGGTCCTGGGCATGAACTAAAACTGCACCCTGCCCAGGATGGGTGGCTGGTGGGGCTCCTGGTGGTATGGAAGCCCTCAGGAGATGCCAAGCAAGTTACCACCCTGGTGAAAGGTGGGTTGGGGTGCCTTAATAACCCTATTTTCCACAACTTGGTGGATAACCCTATAGTAGGTGGATCCATGTTAGAGAGTGTGGGCTAGATGTTCAGAAGCCTGACTCGAGGCACCCTTGACTGGTCAATGCTGGGGCCAGGACCAGAAGGGTCAAAAGGGCCAGAGGCCCACCATGAGGGATGCCTAGTTCCGAGAGCCTGGGGTTCCAACTGGCCTTGGAGGTGAGGCCAGGGCCTGTGTGGCCAAGGGTCCTGGGGGGAGGGCAACACCCAAGAGGGGGAAGAGTGCAGAGAGTTAGGCAGTCCAGAATGAGGGTGGAGTAGGCTGCCTGATGAGAAGGAGTCTAGTTGGGGTCCAGACCAGAGTATTATGGAGCCCAGTGTGGGGCCAGAGATGTAAAGAACATAGAGGCCATCTGCGAGGCATGGGCTGCAGTGTAGGAAAGGTTCAGAGCCATAGATAGTATCCCCTGGCATCAGGGTGCAAAAAATGGGCAGACTTCCGCCTAATTAACACCATTATTATGTAGCATCAAGGCATGGCAGGAGAGAGGTGGGTGTTTAGCCCAGAAACAGGTGGGTGGGCCAACTTCTAACTGGCCCTGGGAAGCCCCACTGTTACAGTATGCAAGAGGGGTATGTGCACTCATTGCTGCACAACAAATAGTTAGCTAACCTTAGCAGATCTTCCCCTCTCCTTGTCCAGATGCAAGTCAGGAGAGCTGCATAAATGCTTAGAGCTAAGCATATGCTTAAGAATATTGCTCAATCAGCACCTTTCAAGACTCAGCTGTGAAGTAGCTGATTGGTGGTCACCCAAAAGACAGAATGTTATTTCAGTTAACTGGCATATCCTGGACATGGGCTTAACCTCCCACTGGGGAGCTTTCTTGTCTCTATTTTATTTTACTTGCTTGTTATAAAGGTTTGTACTGAATGAAAAAAAATACTTTCTTCTTGTCTTTAATTTTTTTTTTAACCTTTCCCTCCATCCTATGTCATTGGACCCCCGCTCACCCAGAACTGAATATATTAGCAGCACTCAAAAGATAATTAAAGTTTAGTGAATATTTTCATTGCAGTTTTTCTGTAAGAGAGACAGAAACTAGTGCATTATTTGTCATTTAAAGCTGAGGGTTCTATACACTTTGTGGCTTCTATCATCTGACTACAGTGCACATGCTAGAGACTTATATTCCTCTGTTTCCTTCTACAACATCCTCACCATTCACTCTATCTCCAGGACATTCTGCAAACTCACCCTCCATCCACAGAAGTTTAGGACTGGAAGGGACCTTGTGAGATCATCAGGTCCAGCCCCCCTGTTCTGGGCAGGAAAGACTGCTGGGGTCCAGTCTCCTTTTGAAGATCTCCAGGGTAGATATCTGCACCACCCCCACAGGGAGTCTATTCCAGTCTGGTCTCACAAACTGTGAAGAAATTTTTCCTTTTATCCAGTGTGAAACCTTCTAGGTATTTATGACCATTGCTCCTGGTTTTCCCCTGGGGCGCTTTGGTGAATACTTGTTTGCCTAGCTCCTGATGCTCACCCCTGATATATTAGACCCAAGAAGTCATCCTCCCACTTTACTTGGCTTTGGTGAGGCTGCAGCTGGAGTACTGCATCCAATTCTGGGCTCCACACTTTACAAAGGATGTGGAAAATCTTGAAAGAGTCCAGAGGAGAGCCACGCACATGATTAGAGGTCAGGAGAACAGGTCTTATGAGGAGAGGCTGAGAGGCATGGAACTCTTTAGCCTAGAGAAGTGAAGGCTCAGGAACTGGGAGAATGTCTGTTCACCAGGGCACCCCAAGGGAAGACAAGGTCTAACAGTCACAAACTCCTGGAAGATCATTTTAGACTGGACACAAGGAAAAACTTCTTTACTATTTGAGTCTCCATAGTCTGAAATAGACTCTCTCCAGAAGTGATGCAAGCATCTACTCTGGGTACTTTTAAAAAACGCTTGGATGTTTATCTTGCTGGAGTGATCAGACCCCGGCTGACCTCCTATCTCTTTGGTAGGGGGCTGGACCCAATGATCTTGCAAAGTCCCTTCCAGCCGTATTGTGTATGAAATCTATTAAATCTATTTGTAAGATGCTACCAAATTCCCCCAAAGTCATCTCTTTTCTAGGCTGAATAGTCCCATATCTGTCAGACTTTCCTTGTATGGCTTGCTCTTTAGGCCTCTAATCATATGTGAAGCTCTTCTCTAGATAGGGGCTCTCTGGCCACATCCCCATAAGCAGGTGTGTGTGGTTACAGAGGGGAAAAAAGCAGAGGAATACATTTGTGCCACTGCTTTTTCCCCTGCATGTGGGTTTAGTATGAGGAAAAATGCTCTGGGTAGAGTAGGAAAGGATGGGGCCAGCACAGGTGCTGATCCTAAAAGCCTTATCTGAGGTCCTTGGAGTCTCTCAAGGCTCAGCAGTGGCAATCTGGGTGCCTGGCTGGCAGGCTGACTGGCAGCTAGAGTGTGGCTCTGGCTGGTTAGGCTCCAGTTTCAGGTGGTACTTGCTGCCACCACGTGCACACCCCACTATTTGATGCTAGAATTTCCCGCTGTCAAAAAACCCTCCATGCTGCAAATTTAGCAGCACAGCAAATGCTTATATATGTGACACATGTGGTTTGTGGTGCCTCAGATGTCTCTGCAGTGTCACAAACCATGCATGCGTGCTCCTCCGGATGTGCCCTATGTGTTATCTCTTGTCCCTATTCCCGCCTCCCCTCAATGGCAGGATCTTTGCAAGTCTCTCCTGTTCCTTCCACAAAGTTTTTCTCATTACTTCAAGAATGTAAGGAATAGGTAGATGGCTTGAGTCCTCTGCCTGTCTAGATCTCTACTGCCCATCATGGCTCAGGATTTAGAAGAGGTAGTATATATGAAGGGAAGAAGATATGAAGCATCTGTACATTTTCCCCTCTCTTCAGGTTCCCCTGCTGATTAATAACCCACTGCTCTAAGTATAAGGTAGCTTTTAACATGGGGAATCGGGGAGAGCAGATTATTATTTACAAATAACTCTTCCAATTTTTACCAAAATCACTATGGCTCTGCCCTGTGATGCCTAGAACATACCATCAAGCTGAGTGAACATACCAATAAGCTCACTTTGCTTTCGCAATTATTATCTAGTAGCAGGCAAATTCCTTAACTGGACAAAAAAAATTCTCATTGACTACTTTAATATATTTCACAAAATATTGTGAAATTTGCCCCCTAAGCTAGTTGACATGTTTTTTAAGGAGCTATGATCATAACAGAAGGAACACTGCAGTAAGTAGAACTGGATCCCATATATGCAGGATTGGTTGTTTTGGTCATGCCCTACTATCCATTCCTTCTGGAAAGATCTTATCACTTGAATTAGCATGGCTTTGAACACAGCACCTTTGGCAATTTATGTGTGGTCTTGGGTGCATCCCCAAGAAATTCAGACTAAGTCCTTCCCCAAATTGTACTCACATAGCAGGCCTTATTGCAGTAGTAGTATGCAGGACAATATTGCTGCAGTAGAAAAACAGGACATCTCCAAATGGCAAAATCTGGTACAATGAGATGGTGCAATGGGCATCTCTGTTGAGAGTCATGTTTAATGAGCTTAATGATTTCAATAGTTTGGTGCAATTTGGAAGGATTTTTTTGAAGTATTTTGGTATTTAGATTGCTGCTCGTTGCATACCTCCCTTTTTCTTCTATCCCTCCCTGTTGCCACCTTCTCCTGTTTTTCTGTTTCCTTGTATTTTGTATTGTTTGTGACAACGGTGTACGTGCAGTTGATATATATGTTTTTCTGATTTTTTGCATTGTATTTTAAAAAATCAATAGGAAAAAATATTGAATCCCAAATCATATTGCCTAAAGCTGAGTCAAGATTTCATACAATCCCATGTCAACTCTAGGGTAGGTCTGACTAACTATAAAGATGAGGACCCATTTGTAGATGTCAAATCCTGGCTTGTTTATTACTATTATGCACCCCAAAAGCAAGAGTAAGGCAGTATTGTGCAAGGTTGGCCCCAAGTAGCTTACAAGCCAAAAAATGAAAATAGAAAGAGGCTAGTGCAATCTCAATAAGGTTAGTCTGAGCCTATTTTGAGAATGACGTTAGGCATGGAAGTGTTTTATGTTGTTGGTTCAGTTCCCAGTCATCAGATCTTAAAAAGAAATTAAGCTGAGATTCTCACATATTTCAAAAGACACCAGGAACTGGGACTTTAGAACAATACCAGTTATCACAAGACCTATACAAACCCATGAAAGTTGTTAATGCAGGGAAAGAATTAGTAAAGAAAACCTGCACCAGCCAGATCTCAATTGTCATTCTTGTTTGCTATCTAAGCAGAGACCATTGATTTATTAGGTCTAGAGACTGAACTCATTTTCCATCATAGAACTAGTCCCTCCAAGATGGGAATGGTGTGGGGAAGTTTACACTGGCAGTGCTCTAGCCACTCTGTTCCCTGGGTAGATGATATATATCAGTTTAAGACACTGATTTTCCATAACGTGGATAATTATCCACTTCAAGGAAGATGTTGGATACTCCATTTCTTGATGTCTTCAAATTAAGACTAGAATCTTTCCTGGAAGATGTGTGGATATCTTTAAGAGTGTTATATATACGTTGTTATGTTTGCTGGGGGATTATAGGAGGGAACAGCAGAACTGAGGCAAGGTACTATTCTCTGAATAAACAAACTTTATCGTTCTATAAGCTTAACTCCTTGGTCTTTTGAGAACAACACGTGATTCCAAGAGTAGGGTGCAAAGCAGCACACACACAAAAATAGAGCATCTCAGAATTCCAGAGAAGTTAAAGCTGTCCAGCAATGCATCAGAAAACTGGAAGAAATTTAAGCAGACCTTCACTGTATATATGACGGCTAGTGTAGCTACAGAGAAGGAGGATTCATTCAAGGTCGCTAGTTTCCCATCAAGTAGGTCCTAGATCCTATCAAGTAGTGATGCTGGAAGGACAGGTGTTAAGAAGGAACAGACGATACATGCAGCTTGTGTAGGGGAGAAAAGAAGCAGCATCACAACATTTACCAAAGGAAACAGAGCTAACATCTAAGCAACAAGAAACAACAGAGGAGTTTGAAAACAACAGAGAAAGTAGAGACATCTGAACAAGGAAACCAAACAAGAACTGAACCAATGAGGATTGAGAATGCAGAGAAACTGAGACGATCACTTAGAGCTAAAAAGCCAACACAAAGACCTGTTAAAATGTGATTTAACTATGGGTTGAACTAAATTGCCAATGTTAGTATTATATGGCATATGTTACGTGTAAAGGGGGGGAGATGTGTGGATACCTTTAAGTGTTATGTACAAGTTGTTACATTTTGCTGGGGGATTGCAGAAGGGAACAGCAGAACTGCAAGCAAGGTACTGCTCTGAATAAACAAGCTTTATCATTCTATAAGCTTAGCTCCTTGATCTTTGGAGAACAACACAGAATATTCTCTTTAGTAGGACACAAATTATTAGGCTCAGTACAGGAGTAACTGCATGAAAAGTGATGGTTTGTTTTATACCGGAGGTCAGGCTAATTTAATTGTCCCTAAATAAATATCTGTATGCCTCATTGTCAGTCTGGAGTCTGGCAGAAGGGCAACATTTTTTTTAAGAAATTATTTTTTGTTCTGAAAATGCATGAAGTAATATAGTAAGAAAAGTAATACATTTGGGGGGCTCTTAAATTAAGGAGTATGACTCTGAATGCATATACAGAGCAGCTCTCCCAGACGAAACACTATCAGTTCAGTTACTTTTCAGAATTGAACTGCCCTTTCAAATCATTAGTTTAATCTTGGATGGCATTAAAGGGTATTGTATATAAAAGAAAGTAATATGTCTGGCACTTTCTGCTACATTCTTGAAAAGACAAGTTTACAATTAAACCAGTCAGTTGAACGCCAAGTCTTGGAGCAGATATATGTAAGTGTACAAACTATTCAAGTCACAGTTCTACCACAGTATTAATGAACTTGGTCATGAAAAGTTGATAACTTTTAACTACTCTTATTTGACCTGAAAATTGAACAATATTAAATAGGAAAGAATAAATGAGAAATCTCTTTAATTATAATTGAGATTGAAAAGGCTTCATAATTCAGACTAAAAAATCAGGCAGATTGGGATGTTGTTGTCTCCCTTATATATCAGTAGTTGGAATGATGCCATGGGTCAATTACCATATTTTATGGTGTATAAAATGAGTTATTTCCTTCTCTATGGAACATCTTATTCATCCAAATTATGGAAGGAAAAATGCGGTGTCACTGAACTGAGATACGGACACCTAGAAGATTACCTCAGGGAACCAATGAGATCTGTGGATCCGGAGAAGGAAAAATAAGGAGATGGGGCATACTTAGCAGCACCTGTCTCCACATGTTGGGTGGCCACAGCCTAGAGTCCATCATATCACTATGGAGCTACCAGAGAATGTGTAATGGGGCTGTAGTGGCCTGCCAGGTGGGGCTGTCATGGCCTGCCCCTCCGTACTCTCTCAACTGGTGCTAAAGCATTCACCCATCTCTATTGATCTGCCCCTTGCTGTGCTGAGGTCCTTGCTGATGCCCCTGCTTCCTTCCCCCTGTGTGGCTCAAGAAAAGTCACTTCTTGGGAGCAGAACCCTCACACCAACGTCTTCATCCCCTCTGCATAATTTATATCCGTTGCCCTGATTTTATCCTTTTATTTTATTTTTTGACAAGGCAAATGTGTTCCCTGTAAACTGGGTCTTATTTGCTAAGAAATATGGTATTGTAGCAGTGCAGGGGCAGGAGCAGAATTCTGAATTCTAATCAGATATGGATGAAAAGATTTGTTTTTACTGAATTTTGTCCCATCAGAAAAAAGCAACAGTAGAAAAGTGAGAAAACAATGCTTGGTAGCTTGGTATGGTATACTATACTGTAAATAATATTGCTAACAAGGTAAGTTTTTCATTGTAAATTAGCTTTTCCTATTTATTAACATCACGTGGTGCTTTCAGAGTATCTTTCATCCAATAATTTCAACGTGCTTTATAATAATAAAGCCACACACACTTTCTCCATGCCTAGGCATACAAGAAGACAAATAACTGTCATCATACAGAAGTATGCAACCTCTGCAGACCTACTGTAATAGGTACTTAATGGAAGAACCATCTCCCAATTACCAACCTCCTTTTAAATTAGGGAGGGTCTTTAAACTATAATTTTTATTATTACATCTTCCCTCTTAACAATAAATACAAAAATCAATTAATACCAACATAAACACCCATCTACAGTGGAGAAATTACTAGCACATCACTCTAGACTGAATCTTTACTACTCACTTAACTATTCCCCCTTTTCGGCGGTTATTTTAATAAGTCTCTATGGTTAGAAACAGATGATGCCTTTCATTTCCTTTGTGGCACCATAAACATTTTTATGGTCGCACAAAGCAAAAACAAATAGATGTCCATACTCTTTGTCATGCCATAAATGCCCAAATTTGTGGCGGTGACAATAATAAATTATGCTGGTTTATTGAAGCGGATGTCTAATTGTTTATGGTGGGAGAACATGGGCAGCCCTGGAGTCCTTGGGTACATCTTGGTAAGCAGGGCAGCTGACTTTCCCTGCTTACCCAGGTGTGACCCAGAGACCAGGGACATGTCCCAATTTCTCCTGCTTACTGAAATGTTGTCTCATAGAGTCCCAGGACATGAATCTGTAAGCAGGGAAAGCCAGGCATGCACTTCCAAGGTTTGAGGGGCCTTGATTTCCCAGGGTGCACAGAACTAGACCCCTCTATCTCTGGGACTAGGGACAGACATTCAAAAAGCCTAAGCCTGAATTGATTCAATCTTTGTAGGTTAGTTTAACCTGGCTAAGCTAAATCACTTTGTAACTGCACAGACATCACAGAAATGCAGGCACATGCCTACAGTGGTTCAGGCTAGAAGCTGGGGGGCGCTAGAGCAGACCACCCTTCCTTTACAGCATTGAACTGAGAGGGGGCATGGCCAGGCTCAGGCAGGACCTCTGATTAGCCCAGTAGGGAACTGATAACAGTGTTTATCACCCCTAACTCAAGAGTTTATCACCCCAATAAGAAAATAACAGAGGGACATTACCAGCTACCTGTTGAGTCTACCTGCTGATTTAACATGTGATCTGCTAGCTAATACACAGATACCTCTCTGCAAGGCACAGGGGAGGGGGGAATTCCTGTTTAGCATGAAGTGGGGGAGAGCAGCCTGCAATCCCTGACAGAGCTGCAGCCAGGGAGCAGAGGGGAGGGGCCATCCCTGCTGTGGAGCAGAGAGCCCTGCCCAGTCCAGAGAGCATGCTGACATGCTGGGAGAGTCTGATTTATCCTAAACCAGCAAGGGGTCTGGAACAGACATTGCATAAACTGGTTTGACCCAAATCAGTTAAGTCTTATAGTACATTCAACCAGGTTTATCTCAAACCAGTTTTAGCCATTTTCAAACTGGTTTATATGCCCTGAACATCTGTTCTGTTACAAGTTTAAACCAGTTTCTGATCACTTAAACTGGTTTTGTGTAATGTCTGTCCGTAGCCTGGGAGAACATCTTGCCTGTTGTCCTATATCAAGAGATGGGACAACAGTCAACATGTGTCCCAGAAGAGTTGACCTGCTTCACTGAATGAAACACATCATGGCACTGCTGATTCACTTAATTTGGCAATGTCTATTTTTAGCCTATGAATCTTTCAAGAGGTTTCACTGTCTTCTCAGACCAAGGAAGTATCAGATCTGGTTTCTGATTTGTTGCTATTTGGAAGCTTTTCCTCCACTTCTTAATAGACTTGAGTCTTTGTACTAGGATCCGATTGACTTGCACCTTTGACAGCTGTGATTCTGCACAAAGTTCATTAACTACACATCACTGAGGGTGATACTCCCCCTCTATGCAACTTTGGTTAGGCCGTAGTTGGAGTACTGCGTCTAGTACTGGGAGCCGCACTTCAGAAGGGATGTGGCCATCCTGGAGACAGTTCAGAGGAGGGCCACCCACTTGGTGAGAGGGAAGCAGGACAGGCCCTACAAGGAGAGACTGAGGGACCTGAACCTGTTCAGCCTCAGCAAGAGGAGGCTGAGGGGGGACCTGGTGGCTGCCTACAAACCCATCAGGGGAGATCAACAACAAATAGGTAGAACCCTTTTCTCCCCAGCACCACCTGGGGTGATGAGGAACAATGGTAATAAGCTGATAGAGAATAGGTTTAGGTTAGAGATCAGAAGGCAATTTTTTACAGTTAGGGTGGCCAAAGTCTAGAACCAACTTCCCAGGGAAGTGGTCCTCGCCCCTACCTTGGGCAAATTCAAGAGGAGGTTGGATGCTCACCTGTCTGGGGTCTTGTGAACCCACCATTCATTCCTGCCTGTGGCAGGGGGTCAGGCTAGATGATCTGTTCAGGTCCCTCCTGACCCTAGCTACTATGAAACTATGAGGCCAATTTCCTCTTTCTACATGCCGATATTTGCATTTGTGTTCATAGGCACATTTCTTCCCATAAGGATGTGGTTGCTTCTTGTATTCTGGCACACTTGGCTTCTTCCTAAGAAAATGGTCAAGATTTGGGCCACAATGGTCAAGAGGATCATTAGGACACATGAATGTTGTGTCTTCTTGTATTGCAGGCACACCCTTAACTAGATTTAGTTTCTCACAAGCTGCCAGACATAAAATTAGTGTCACCTCTCTCTTGGAATGAGAGTTTGTGTACTTTTTTTTATATTGAATACTAACAGTGCATCTCCCTTCCACTGGTATTCCTGCATAGCCAGTTATTTTGATGTTTGTTGGACTCACTTTTGGTTTAAATTTTAATTTTCTGTATTCATGCTCTGGTAATTTGAGCTCCAGTGTCCAATTTAAATGAAATCATTGTTTTTTCCAGTTCCACTGGCAAATACAATCCATCTTATTGATTTTGCTTGATTCTACCATATATATATGATAGACGTAGGATCTGTAGCACCTACCTAAATGGTACCTCTTGTTACACATAAAACAATTTTCCAAAAGCAGAACAATGCCTGGAAATATGCTGCCTTCCACACTCAGGGCATGTACAGATATTCCTGGGGCACAATATATCATTGCACAGCTTTAAGCCATGTCATCATAGATCAGGTCCTGCTTGTGCTGGAAGCCACACTGGAAATGCAATCTAGGTTGGGATCAGGCAAAAGGTGAATGGGATCAGATTGGGGGCTTGCAGGTCCATGGGAGAGGAAGGTTGTTTGTCTGGGAGTAGAAATGTATGCATTTTACATGTATAGCATCTAATTATTGGGCAGGGGGTTGTCTTAAATTCAGAGTTGTCTTTGATTTGAGTAAATTAATGGATTGTAAGGGTCTGGAAGGAACCTTGGAAGTTCATCGGGTCTAGGCTCCTGTACCAAGCAGGAAAGATAACTGGGGGTCAAGTGACCCCAGCAAGGTGACTGTCTAGTCTCCTCTCAAAGATTTCCATGGTAGATGATTGCACCACCTCTGGAGGGAGCTTATTCCACAGTCTGGACACCCTGACTGTGAAGAAGTGTTTCCTATGTTGATCCTGAATCGATCTTCCAGGAGTTTGTGGCCCTTACTACTAGTTTTCCCCTTGGGTACCCTGATGATAAGATGCTCACTGAGCCCTTGATGTACTCTCCTAGTGTAGTGGTAAACTGCTACCAGGTCCCCTCTCATCCTTCTTTTCTTCAGGCTGAAGAGTCCCAGATCCCTCAGCCTTTCCTCGTATGGTTTGCTGTGTAAAACTCTGATCATACAGATGGCTCTTCTTTGGACTCTCTCAAGCTTGTCCATATCATTGTTAAACTGTAGTACCCAGAACTGGAAGTAGTACTCCAGCTGTGGTCTCACAGGTGCTAAGGAGAGTGGAAGAATCACCTCCTTGGTTTTGCTGGAGATGCATTGATTGATGCATGCCAGAGTATTATTTGCCCTCCTGGCTACAGCATTGCATTACTGGCTCATATGTATACTGTGGTCTATTATTACCTCCAGGTCCCTTTCATTTGTGGTGCTAGTAAGTTTGGTGCCACCAAGCCTGTAGGTGTGTTGGGGTTGCTTGTTTTGAGGTGGAGCACTTTACATTTCTCAGTGTTGAATGTCATCAGATTCCAAGCTGCCCAACTTGCTAGCCTGTCTAGGTCCACTTGTATCTGTAGTCTATCTTCAAGTGTGACCATGCTTCCCTATAACTTGGCCAGTGAGCCCTTCACCCTCACATCCACAAACTTGGCCAGTGAGCCCTTCACCCTCACATCCAAATCATTAAGAAAGGTGTTGAAAATTACTGGACCGAGCACTGATCCCTGCAGGACACTGCTACCAGCTTCTCACCAGGATGACATAGATCTATTGACTATGACTGTCTGGGTCCTATCCTGCAGCCAGTTTCTCACCCACCTGCTTGTATTAGAGTTAAGCCCATAATCCTCCAATTTTCTCACAAGGACATCGTGGGTTACTAGATCAAAGGCCTTTTGGAAGCCTAGGTATACAATGTCAACCTGCTCTCTAATGTCTAGGTGGATAGTCACCTGGTCATAGAAGGAGATGAGGTTGGTAAGGCAAGACCTGCCATGCTGGCTGTCATTCAGAATCTTACCTTCTCCTATCAGATTTTCCTGCCTTATGTTGGACAGTGAACATGATGGTTTCATGGTTGCTGTCGCCCAGACTTCCCTCTATATTTAAGTCAGTCACCAGGTCATCTTCTTTGGCCAGGACCAAGTCTAGCAGAACATCACCTGTAGTTGGCCCAAGAATTTCCTGAGTCAGAAAGAGATCCTTGACTCAGGTCAGGAAGGATCATGACTGATCCAGCTTGGCCTAGTGTTACTCCCAGGAGATGTCTGGATAATTAAAATCACCCATGACAACCATGTCACATACATGTGCAGCCTCAGTCAATTCTTGGGTGAACTCCATATCAAGTTCCTCCCTCTGGTCTGGTGGTCTATAGTTGTAGCAGGACACCAGGGTGCCTGCTACTAGATAATGGTGTGTAGCAGGGCACTAGGTTGCCTACTACTGAATAGTAGTAAATGGGTTTAGCTGCCATTCATTGTGGCAGCAGGTGCCAGTTGCTATGGCTACTAATTGGGTCAGCTGACTGCCAGCGGGCAGGGCCTGGCCTTTATAAATAGAGAAGGCTAAGGCCAGAGCCAGTTCCCCTCTGGCAGCTGGAGGAGCAGCAACTCTGCTGTGGAGCAGAGCACGGCACAGCCGTCTGACTGACTGAGAGTCTACATGATGAGATGGGGGGAGAGAACCCTGACAGGAGTGTATGTTCTAGCTGGTAGGGTTATTGTTGTGTTACAGCTGTGTGGCTTGTGGTTCTGTTTAGTTATCGTTACACCGGAGGACCGGGCGAGGCTGTAGGGGTGGAGGAGGCCTCATCAGGAGCTCCCCAGTAAAGTGGGGGTGTTCCTGGCACCACTGAGGGTGCCGTGTTGTGGGGGTGTCCCGACCCCGGCCCAGAGTGGGCAGCTTCGGGAAGAGTTCAGTAGAAGCAGAAGCCCAGTGGGGCGCAGGCCCAGGAAGGCGGGTCTGAGAGTGAGGGGGGTTCCGACCCCAGCCCAGCGGGCAATATTGGGATGAGCCTCAATTGGGAACCCCAACTGGGAAGAGCCCCAGTGAGGCATAGACCTGAGAAGGCGGGTCTGGGGGCCAGGCAAGGCTGAGGCCGCCTGAGCCCCAATCCTGAGAAGCCTGAGTCAGGCGCAGGATCCGAAGAGGGATCCGGGGGCCAGGTAAGGCTAAGGCTGCCTGAGCCCCAACCTTGGGAAGCCCAAGTCAGGCATAGGAGGCCCCAGAGTGGGCAGAGGTGTGGGAGGCGCGAACAAGGCCCCAGTGTGGGCGGAGAGTGTGAGGAGCGCATGCACAGGCCCGAGTGCAGGCGAGAAGCATGAGGAGTGCGAGCAGCATTAACAAGGGGCCCTGGTGGGGGCAGAGAGCATGAGAAGCACGAGCAAGGGCCCAGTGTGGGCAGGGGAGCGCGTGAGGCGTGAGTATCTTGGAGCAGGCCCTGGGAGAGGGCGTGTATATTGGACATTGGGCAGGCCCAGTGGGGCACTGCCTGTGAAGGGGAAGCCCCGGAAGGGGGCAAGCCCAGGGCTAGGCCCCAGAGAGAAGGGCAAGTCTACTAGGAAGCCTGAAGAGAGAGCGGGCCACTTAGAACAGTCACAGAGACAGGCCGGCGAGGGCTGGCACAGGGAGTAGCCCCGGAATCGTGGCATAGCAAGACCGGCCCCATGCCAAGGGGGCAAGAAGGCAGCCTCCCATTGATAATAATAAGATCAAAGATGTGGTGGGCGAGATAGAGGGTGCATTCAGGACCCAGACTTGGCACGGTGGGCAAAGGCGCTAGGGGAGGTCACAGCACCCCTAGGGACAGTCCTGCCACAATAGTATACACCTACAGTTAGGTCTCTCTCACTATGGTCCCCCCCCCCCCCCGCAACTTAACCCAGAGGGTTTCAAGCTGTTCATTTTTGAGAGCTGATGTCGGTCTCTAAGGAGGTGTACTGCTCTTTCATATAGAGAGCAATATCACCACCTTTCTTTCCCACCTGGTCCCTGCTATGTAGGGTGTAGTTCTCTACAGCTATGCTCCAGTCATCTGAGGAGTCCCACTATGTCTCCTTTGCTGAATGACTTCACTGACATGTCAACAAAGGTGAGATGCCCAATACCCAGGAGACTTGGAGAGGAGATAAATATGACAGTGTGGGAGAGCAGGCTGGTGGAAGCATCCTGGCAGTTCCTGGCCAGAGAAGGATCTGGGGACTGAGACAAGTGGAGAAGCTTTTGGGATCTGGAAAGATGAGGGAGAAAATGGTTGAGTATCTTTAGGGGTGCTTAAGGCTATGTTTCATAGTTACATAGTTTCATAGTAGCTAGGGTCAGGAGGGACCTGAACAGATCATCTAGCCTGACCCCCTGCCACAGGCAGGAATGAATGGTGGGTTCACAAGACCCCAGACAGGTGAGCATCCAACCTCCTCTTGAATTTGCCCAAGGTAGGGGCGAGGACCACTTCCCTGGGAAGTTGGTTCCAGACTTTGGCCATCCTAACTGTAAAATTTGCCTTCTGATCTCTAACCTAAACCTATTCTCTATCAGCTTATTACCATTGTTCCTCATCACCCCAGGTGGTGCTGGGGAGAAAAGGGTTCTACGTATTTGTTGTTGATCTCCCCTGATGAGTTGGGTCATCAGGGAAGACGACCTGAAGGAATGAAAGATAATGAGTAAATATATTAAACATAATGAATAAACAAGGGAGAGAATGAAGGGGATTTCAGAAGGGAAGATGTAAAGTGGAAAGAGAGGATAAAGAGAGCGATATAAGGAAAGGGAGAGAAAAGGAAAACATGAGAAGACAAAAGTACACACACAAATGCAGAAGTGTAAGTGATTTTCTTTTCCTTTGTAGAGCTGTCTAAATCCTCCCATGCAAGAGCTCCTAACCCCACCAAACCTATTTATTGTGACTGTGACACTATGAGCATCCTCATTTTTTATTTGAAGATCTGGCTACACTGAGGTATGATAGTTGTTGAGTATCTATACTCAGGATCAAGGGCCCCAAGATAAAAGCTGGCTGTGAGTCTAAGTTGTTGCAATTTGTTTTAGATAAAAGCTCAGGAAGAGAGAGTTAAAAAAAGAGGGTATAGGAGAGGAAGGACAGGGGCTACTGCATTAAGCTACGAGTAAGCTGACCATTTGAATTTAATGCCAAACTGTCTAAGTTTGTGATTTCTTTAGGCATTTTGAAACCAGCTTTGTGTTTTATGAAAGCTGTCGGACTGACAACCACAAAAACTAGCACCCTCGATCCATCTGGAGAATGAATACAAGAGAAGCAGCAGCAAGGCAGGTTGCCTTTTCCTGCCTTAGCCACATCAGATCTTACTGGAGGAATGAGAGGGTTAGTTCACATTCCAGGCCACTGACTTGCCTGCTGAGGCTGCCAGCAAAAATGCCAATTGTAAAAGAGGCACGTTCCTTTATCTTTCATGAAAAATAATCAGACCCCATATATTTCCAGAATAGCTGCTGCTTCTCATCTGTTTCATGCTGCCCTGCAACAGTAGGTGTATTGCTCACTATGTTTCTGAAAACAATGGGATATGTATTTTACTTAGCCAGTCCCCTAAAGAAATAGAAAGATTAAAGGATGTTTTCTTCTAGTGTTATGCAACTCGTTTTTAAGTCTAAATGTCTTTGTAGTTTGGATTTGAGTGCAATTTACAGTAAAGTTTGTTACTGTGGATGTTGGATGTAAACTAAATAGCAATTTGAGTTTGCTAAAACTGCTAACTTCATGAGATAATTAAATGGCCTTCTCTTTTTATAGTTGTAAGTGTTGTCAAATAAGGGAATATTTTGCGAATAAGTTTCTGCAGAGTGGGAGAGAATTTCCCTACTGCTTTCCTTGTAATTAAAATTTAAAATAAACTATGGACCTGGTGCTCTTGAAAAGATTTTAGGGCTTTATATTTATCTTGACAGGCAGGCATTTGGGTATATCTCTCTAGTTAATGTTAAGAGGAGTTACATACATCAGTCATGGCTTACTGAAGGGAGGATATATCTTTAATTTGGTGTAGGAATTTAAATGTGTTAGTTGAAAGTGCTGCATAAAATGTGCAATTTGCTACATACTATTTGAAAAAGAAAATAAAATCTGTTTTCCAAGTCATGCATGTGGGTTTTAGCAGCCTCCTGTCACATTTTAATATGTTTTGTGGCAAAAAACAATAGACTCAGCAGTGGTGACTTTACTAATCCCATTGTTTATTACTCTCTTGTTTGATTTGCCATTCTCAATAAGTGTCCCAACCATGGATCTGCCTCAGAGTGCACAACAACATTATCCTGATAAAGGTGTATTTGGAAGTTTTAGCTTTGGCAATATTTGTCCCTGCTAGACTGGAGAGAGAAGCTTCTTTAGGGGAAAACTTCCAATACCACAGAAAGGGAAGATAAGAAACACCCTCTTTTTTCATGACTAGTGATCAGCACTGTGTGAAACATGTGAAATGAAACCCCAAATGAGACTGGTTGGCTGTTCTGTTGCTGTTGGATCATGGAGGAGTCACAGTTGCAGAGCGTACAGTACTCTACACAGTGATTATTCCTAAGCGATGTCCCCAGGCTGTTCCAACCACCCCATTAAAATTAGGTTGGAGAGGGTGACACACTACATTATCCTAGAAATGGCCTGTTCCTCACATTTAGCCTAAGGTGATCCATTCTGGAGCTTCCTCACATGAATGGGGTTTTGCTCTACTCCAAGGTAGGTTTGTATATGCTAAGCATGACCTGCTTTGGTTCGGAATTGACTTAGATTTTATTTGTGAGCTTCTGAAAAACTTGAACTGACTTTTAGGTAAGCACGGATTGAGTTTTGGTTGAAAAAGGAGTGAAACCCTTTTGAGCTTTGTGGATTTGGCAGAAATTGGCAATTCTGGCTGAGTTTTACTCTGTAGGTTGGCCTAATTCAAACCTAAATCTCAGACTGAAATGCTGACAGCTTGAATCCAGGCCAGAAGAAAGGTTTGCATAATTTTCTGCAAACCTAAAGTGCTGAGTTTTCAGCAGCTCTTCTGATAAGCAAATAAGACAGAGAGATTCCCCTGTGAAGTCTATATGTGTGGCTTGGAATTCAAAATGAACTTTTAATGGCAACATACCACAGCTTCTCAGTTTGCATGCGGTAAGGACACTTATTAACATATTTTCTATCAGAAATCTTACCTGAGTGGTTGTTAATGTTTATAATAATAAAAACAACAATGTCTATTAACAACATGATATATGCATCAATACTATATTGGCAAGCTGTGTAAGGGTTCAGTGCTTCATTTGTCTGATTGACTCTTTCCTAAGTGGGGTAGATGATACTGCTGATGTTCTGGAAACAAAAATGATTTACTGAATTTACCCAAATCCAAGATGAATTTGAATTTAAGATGATCCGCCCCTCCAATCATTAGATTCTATATATGGAAAATGTGTAAGTTTGTTCTACTTATCCATGTATAGAATCTAATAATTGGAGGGTTGTTTTAAATTCATCCCCACCACTTGTGCAGCAGGGAAAGCAGCAGAAGAGGAGCTGGCAGCTGGGGAGGCAGGCAGCTCCCACTACTTAACCCTGCTACCACTTGTTCCCCCTGCAGCCTGCCCTTCCCTGGTAGTGCCTGCACCTCTGCTTCCTGTCCCCTGCTGCCTCTGCCTTTTTTTGCAGCCTTTTTCCCCTGGTTGCTCCCTGCAGCTCTTTCCTCCCTTTGTTACTGTCATGTACAGCTGTAGTTCCATTCCCTGCAACCTCGGACCCTTGCTTGGCCATGCAGCAGCATCCCAGGGCTAGAGCTGCACTGTTGGTCTGGTTGGCTGGGCAGGGGATGGAGTTTGCATGTGTTCCCTGCCTGGAAGGGAAGGATCCTGAGCTGGGCCTGACAGTAAAGGGGGAAGGGTGGAAGGGTGAGGAGGTAGAGGCTGCAGGGGGAAGGTAGGCAGCTGATTGTGGCCCAGACCCAGCCTCAAGGCTTAAGTCGGAGCCAAAGCTGCCACCTGCCCCACCCCCTCTGCTTTGTACTTGAATCCAAGAGGAGCATGTTGAGTAGCCTGTTTACTCATCTTGGATTTGAGTAAATATGTAAGTTCTAACAAGGAACTATCTGAGGACATTTGGGGAAAATATTGAACATTGAATGAAGCTGAACATGTTATTCCATGAAAATAAATGATCTGGCAAATATATGACTTTTTCAGCTTAAGCATCATTTGGCCATTCATTTCTGTGAAGGTATTTAGTACTGTCAAGTGATCATTGAATAGTTTAGAGGAAAAATAGTCAATCTGTGAGTTATTTGCAAATGATTCACTACGAATAGTCATGTTGTATAACAGATCACTGCAGCCCTCTAATTTTGTCTCTGGCCTCCAATTAGTTGACTGAAGCTTCTTAAATAAAAGAAAAATTACATTGAAGAAAAATAAAAATGATGAGTAGTGAATAATAAATGTCATTCACATGCCACTATCCTGGTGTTTAGGTGTTTGTCTGTTAAAAAAATAATTTCTTAAACATTCATGCTAATGGAAACCTGTTTGAAGAATTTTTTGAGAAAAAGAGTACAAACCCAGGTCAGCTAGCAGAGCAAGCTATATTTTAGGCTTGGGGTACTTATATGAAAACTAAAAAAGGATAAGATTTATGAAAAAGAAGTTAAGAACCCTACTTTAAGCTCTTATTTTTAAAATTTACATTTCTTAGTATCTCCAAAGAGCCTCATTCTATGAATTACTAATATATTATCCTGGAAAGATAACTGGAGGGGGGGAAAAGAGTACATCAGCAGAAACATCAAGGGAGTGCAAATTAGATTTAGTATTTTATCTTTCTATACCCCCTTGTTTTTATTATTTGACATTACCCAACTGTGTAACAGTTATGGATAGCTGGCTTTATTTGATGGCAATAAAGAAATATTTCAGATAAATTGGAGCCTGCAAATTATCTATTGTTTTACCTATTTAACTTTATGCATTTTCATGATAGTTAATCTTGTTCCTTTCTAATATTTATCTTGTGCACTTATATTTTGTTTAAAATTATTTGGGGGAGAAAGCATGGAGGTATTAGCTATTTTCATAGTGTCTGACTGGGACCTGTAGGTGCTTACAGATCTACATTTGATTGTATTTGGTTACTTTTCACAAAGGTTAATATTTACAGTTATATATACTGAAATGCATTAAGATACACCCAATCACCTATGTTGGAGCCCCTAGCAACTGTTAGGAAAATAGCCAACAAGTGAAAAATTAACATTCCAGAAGGTGGGTAATGAACTCTGTGTTGCGCTAGATATTAGAAAGATTAATCTGCTGTTCCATTAAAGTAATATATTCTACAATGAATTTCAGTTGCTTCACAGATTAATTAGTTTCAGAACAGTATATAGCTTGGTCATAGTACCTTAAAGGGTCTTGAAAAAATGGGCATATTACAGTAACAGGAGGCACACATTGAGAATGCTTTGAGCATAAGGAGAATCAAGTAACCTTGGCTTTTGGCACTGTCATATGCAGGGCAGACATTGCCTCTTTAATCTATACAAGTGAAATAGGTCAAAGTGTTTTAAAGATTGGAAATTGACTTTCTGCAAGTTCTGAGTATAGAAATGCCAGTACTGAAGACCGTGTGTGTAAAAAAAAAAAAAAAAAAAAAAGAAAAAAAAAAAGTATATTTCACATTTAGTAAAATAGGTGTGTAATTGTTGCTGATCTAAAGTAAATCCCAATTCCATTAATTATGAGCCTTTTTCATGTAAATATTTTCTAACAGCTTAAAACCAATGTTTGGGTTCAGAATAAGTTGACTGTTCTTTACCTTGTGTCCAAAGAACAATACTGTGGGTGCCTGCATGGTGGGTGCCTGCTGTTGCTCTGATACCTTCTTCCTTCTGTTCTCATGTCACTTCTTTTCCAATCCCCCAAGAAAACATAAATACACTGGATTGTATATAAGATCATAATGGATTGCACTTTTTTTTTTTAATCTGTAAAGGGAATATATGATGGTGAAATATGAAGAATTTCTCAACATGTGTGAGGTAGTTGCATTACTAAGAGAGGCAAAGGCAAAACTGAATTTTGTAGCTCAACCCAACAAATATAAAAAAACCTTTGTGCTGTCATGCCTTTTATCACATGCCATTTTTGATACAAAAAGGGTGCATATGCATGTGCTAATAATGTGCTATGGGCTTCTTGCATAGTAAGCCTTCCTGGGAGCACAACTACTCGTGCACCCTGCTGGGAGCAAATCTGCTCCCAACAGAAGCAGCCCAGTATGAGGCTTCAGGTTCCTTTGGGGTGCTAGCCTGGAGGCTGGCAGGGGGCACAGAGCTAGAGCTGTCCCTCTGGTGGGGAAGTTGCCAGTGAGCCCCCAGCTGGGTGGGGGATCCCCACCAGTGGGACAGCTCCCAGACTGGCCCCTGCTGGGCGGGGATTCCCCACTTAGCTGGGGGGCTCATTGGCAGCTGCCCCATCAGCTGCTGGAAAGCCCCCAGCTGAGCAGAGAAGCTCACAGCTGAGCAGGGAAGCAGAAAGCTCCCCAGTCCTGGTAGTGTGTGGCTCCTGGCTCCTGTGGGGAGCCAGGAGTTGTGTAGCATTGGGATGGGGGTGGGGGCAGAGAGTGACACCATACCAGTGATGATTGGATTCTGGGGTAGCCAGGAGTTGAGCAGTGCCAGGACCATGCCCCCTGCTGGTGTGGCTGACTGGGAGCAGATTCGCTCCCTGTCGGCATCCTTATGGGTAACTACCACACACTTAATCTAGTACCTGTATTTACAAGTACTAGCTAACTGCACAGTAGGCTAGTTTATTGCACAGTAGCTGCTGCACATGGTGATGCTTTACTATGCAGTAGATTAGTCTACTGAACAGTAAAGTTTCTCATGTAGATGCACCCAGTGGGCATGTCTATGCATGCATTTGATCTAGCCTAAGTTTACTTTAGTTTAACCTACTCTGGTGTAAGCACTTTTGGGCAGGTGTCTGCACATTCGGAGATAAGGGAGCAGATTTGCTGCTGTTTGCACCAAGTTTCCTGCAGCCCTGCAATAGGCCCCTGCCATCAACAGGGCAGCTCTTGGCTTTGGCCACAGCTGCCAGCACCCTGCCTTGTGGCTGGCCCTGGGGCTGCAGAGCTGGTGAGGCAGGCACTGTCCAGAGATTTCTAAGCTGCTGGTAGAAATTGCAGCTGGGGAGCTGGGCAAGACAGGCCATTGGGTGCCCAAGGGGCCCTCCCCCAATGACATGTCACCAAGAATACCAAGCTGAGGCAGGGGCTCAAGCAGGCCACCTGTGGTGGTGTCTACTGCATGGCTGTGGCCTGGGACTTGGGGTGCAAGAATGGCATCAAGTTGCCACATAAAGGTTAAGGACTGGTGGGAATGGCTGGACTGATGATTGTGGTCGGTCATGGTGACCCACTGTGCCTTCAAGGCCTTGGCCTTTATGTGGCACTGCTGTGCCAATTGGTTGTACCCTTGCTCCTGCATCTGGCCTGACATAAATATGCATGCTGGAGCGATCACCCCACTCAATCTGGCACCGCACCTCTGCTTCAGTCTACAATGCCATGATGTCGCCAATCTCCTCTTTGGTCCAGTTGGGGCCCCGGGTGGAGGACATAGGTGTATGAAAGTCCATGGATGGGGAGAAGGCCATGGTGTGGTCCCATGCCGGCTCTCTGGGCCCCTGTGCAACTGTCCCTGAGATGTCTGCAGCTTGACTGATCTCAATAGTCCATAGTCTATGCCATATAGGAAACTACTCCTTAACTTGAGGGGCTCACAGGGAAGCAGCACCAGTCTACTCAGTGGCCACGTCTACACTAGATGCTACTGCACAGTAGGCCTGTGTGAAGCAGCAAGTATTCACTTCAGATTCAGCCAATTTAGAGGGACAGTGATTTGATTTGGTGATTTGAATCACTGCTCCAATTTGATTCAGCTGATTCAGTTTTGGAGATTTGGCACCAATTCAGAGATTTGGCCATAGACTATAATGGGGAATCACTAAAATACCTATAACTTTGTCCTTTTTTTTGCAGATTCACTCCACATTGGGAGTACCTGTGGTGGAGGAGATTGGCTTGTGATTGGAGTGCAGGCACAGGAAAGTGGACCCCCCTATTCTACATCCCCCCCACATATGCCCTTCTGCCTCTCTGGCTCTGTTCACCAGCACCTCTGTCCAGTGATTGAAGGTTTTCCTGCTGCAGAGGCTCCCCTTCACCCTCGGGTCACACATGCCTACCAGCACATGGACCATACTGGACCACAATAGATCCAGCTGTTTTTTGATAACCCTCCTTCAGCTGCTTTACCAGTGCCTGCACCTCTGGTGAAAGTGGCCTGCCCCAGCCAGGAACATCAATCCCCTGGAACTTCTCCATTTCATTCTCAAGCTCTTTCACTATGGGGATCATTTGGCTAAGGAGGATATTGCCAGTGCTAAGGCTCTCGGTGGCCTCGAGAAATGGCTTGAGGACCACCAAGATTTGGAAGATGTTATCCCACTCAGCTCTGTTAAGGGGGCCACTGATCCCAAGCTCCCCAAGTAAGGCCATCTCATGCATGGCCTTCTGTTGTTCAACCAGTCTTTCCAGTGTCATGTATGTGGAGTCCCACTGAGTCTCCACATCCTGCATGATTTTGTGCTGTGGGATTCTCAGCTCTGCCTGTTCGTCCCACAGCATCTTGTCCCCCTTGATGCTCTCGTGGAAGTAGCCTGCCACTTTCCTGCATTTCAAAATGAGCTGACTGGTTGTAATGGCACCATCACCAGGAGCCCCATCCCCCTCCAAGGTGTTCCTGACTATGAGGTGGAACTTGTTTGCCATGAAGTTGGCATCATGCACTGCCATGACCATGTTGGCTCTGTTCAGTGACCATGTACCCATGGGTGAGCTTGCCCTGCCCAATGATCCACTCCTGCACCAAGTGGTTCATGGCTACCATGATCTCCCTTGCTGTGTGGGACTCATCCATCACCTCCGCTTGAATGAGAGCCCACTGACAGCCTGACTGATGGCACCAGTGCCCTGTGAGGGAGAAGTAGGCATGATGTCCACCCCGGCTGCTCCAGATGTCTGAGGTGAAGTGCAAGGCTACCTGCAGCCCTGCCTTGCGCAGTTCCATCCTCAAGTACTCCCTGCATGCCTCAAATAGGGAGGGCACCACTGTCCCACTAAAGGTTGTGTGTGCAAGCACTTAGTAGGATGGGGCCACGAGCACCATGAGCTACCTGAACCCCGACCACTCACTAAGGAGAAGGGTTGGCCATCCAGAATAAGCATCTCCCCAAAGCTCTGGGTGACCTCATTCATCCTTGCAACGCGCCCCCTTTGTTTGCAGATTTCTCCCACCACTCCAGGGTGGCCTGCCTTTGCTTCATGGGGACACAGGCTTTGGATTGCAAGAGGGGAACTTCATCTTAGGCATGCTACCACTGGTGCCAGGCTGAGGAGGAACAAAGACAAGGGGGTGCTGCCTCCTGAGATGCAGCATGGCATCTCCGTGGTGGCGAAGTGTTTCACCTCCTTGCCCTGGCTGATCTGCCTTCGGCAGTGCTGACAGGTAGCGTACCTGGAATTGTCTGCCACCTCAAAATGATCCCACACTACACTACCCACCTGCTTCTGCTCCTCCTCACCAGGCAGAGGCAAAACAACAGAAGGAGCTGAGCCACCTGCCCCCACAACATCCTCTGAAGTGTCTTCCAGAGAAGGAGGCCTGCCTCTAGCGGGAACTTTGAGGGGCGTGGAGCACAAAATCAGATTCCCCTTCCTTCCCCAAAATTTCCTTCACTATGGTCCTCAGCTCCTCTGCTTCCAGATCCAGCTTCTCCTCTGGCTCTGGAAGGCACACACTGGGAACTGAAATTGGAGTGGAGAGTGTCACATTGCTGCTGGTTAGTGGTGTTAGTGGTGGTGGTGCAGGTGCAGCTACTGCTGCCACCTCCTTTCTCCCACTAGCAGCAGAAGAGTCATGGCTGCCAGGAAAGAGGGTGCATCTATGTTTGGGGTGGAGGGAACTTGCAGCTCTCCCTCTGCCCCCTCTTCCTCCCCTGCCAGAAGACCTGGCACCTGCCTTTCCAACATGATTCTTCATATTGTTTGGTGTGCTGCAAAATGTGTGTGTGTGTGGGTGGGTTTGTGTGTAATACATGTTATGCTTTCCTGCACCAGTGATGACACACTGTCAGGGAAAAAAAAGATTTCTTTTTTTTTGTGGGGGGAAAGAATCAAGACAGACTAACAAGACCAAATAAGAGGATGTTCAGGGGAAGAATCAGGTTGAAAGGAATGGATAGGGATAACAATAGGGATTGTAGGCAAGGGTAAGTAGGAAAGGATTGGATGCAACTTACAAGAAGAGAAAATAGCTAGCAAGAGACTAGCTAGCAAGCCAGAGCCTTTCAGGTACTGCTGCTCCAAGACAGAGACAGCTCACAAAAGGCACAGATCACTTCAGATACAGCTTGATATGTACAGTTATGTACAGCTATGATACGTCCCTCCCCCAGAGCACTGTGATTGGAAGGGAACTCAGAGAAAGATCACAGTCACTGGCCAGCTACAGATGTCAATATCAGAGTAGTCTTTCGCCCCCCATCTCAGCCTTTTCCATACATGACAGATCACCCCAGCCCCCTCCCTCTTCTCAGTTTCTGTTTGCTACAAGTCTTCCAAATCTCCAAATCTCTCCAAATCTCTCTGAATCAATTTGGAGGCTTCCGATTCAATTCGGGCCTTTTACTGGGTTTCCAATTTGATTTGGATTTGGAGATTAGGCCTCCGAATTGGGCCAAATCTCCTCTGAATTAAATCAGCCACTGAAGCTTCACATAGCCCTACTGCAGACATTACTACATATTTATTTAGTACTTCTATAAACAAATACTAAATAAATGTGCAGTAACCTGAGTGACTGTGCTGCAGTGCTGGGGAACATCTTTTTTTGTGACACCACTGTGCAGTAGCCTAATACTGTTTCTGCCATGCAACGCTACTGTGCAGTAGTAACGGGCTACTGTGCAGTCAGTGTCCTCTGTAGATATACCCAACATTGCTTATCTCTAAGCTAAACTAAGCCTTCTGCTCTTGTTTCTCATCTGATACTCAGCCTAGCCACCTTAAGCCTGTTACTATAACTCTGTAGTTATAGGCAAGCAATACATTTATTACATGGCTATCACAAGGGCACATGTTTACTTGACCACTCATGGCTTGTACAGAATCACGAATACTCTGAATCTTTCAACCTTTTTTACCTTTCCTCCCATCTTATTATTTATTGATCCTAAAGTTGCAGAAGGATGGCAACTTATTTTGCTTTCATAACAGTTCCTGCAGTGGTTTGCTACATGCAACTTCCTAACTCCATAAGGGAGGTGCACCAAGTGTACTGTGCTTTGGTGGCAAATACCTGTGGTTCTTCCCTGACAGACACTAGTGTTGGTGGTCCCAATGGCCACTCAGACATATGGGTAAATGAAGGGGTATTTGATTACCTCTGACAAAGATGGTAATGTTGCAAATAACTTTCAGATCTAGGGCTTAAATAGATGCAAAACAAGGCAAACCTGAGTCCCCAAGGGAGAATGTCTAGTAGAAGGTTAGGGATGCCCTGTCCAGTCTGTGCCAGAGAGAAATAAGTTCTTGCAAAATTTTAGTTTGGGTCAGTTAAAGGCATGCCTCACTGAGGTCCCTCTGCATTGCTTTCCTCACTTGTCTCTCCTGCTGTCACAGCTTCCTTAAATATGATTTCTACCCTTTTGCTGTGACCAACTCTGCACATAGCTTCTCAGCCCTTTATGGTACATTCAGCTTTCCTGAACTGCAGCCTCCAGTCTCCATGAAGCAACAGTTTTTGCCTGAGACAGGGGCTTTCCTAAAATATCTGCCTTGACCCTTACTGGCTAGCTGAAAGGGCTTTGCCACCATGTCCATCCCGGAGGCCACGGTGGAAAAGGTTAATGGGGATAGTACTTAATGGGGATAGTACTTCCTGCCTAACAAATGAATCACCATTGGCAGCAGTGCTCCTCTCACCACAAGAATCATGTGGTGACTCTGTTTGGAGCCCTAGAGATGGGACATCTACAGGAGGCTAGAGAAATGCACTGATATCATGGGAGGTTCTTTCTCCTGCGAAACACCCACCTACCCCCTTTATTACACCCTTATGCTTTTGCCCAATCACACTTTTCAAATCTGAGTCGAGGTTAACACTACTTTGATTGAATGACACTCTAGCTAGCTCCAACTTTATCTGGAGTAATGTGTTCAGTTTTGGGCCCCCCACTAAAGAAAGCATATGGACAAATTGGAGAGAGTCCGGTGGAGGGCAATGAAAATGGTGATGGGGCTGGGGCACATGACTTCAGAGGAGAGGCTGAGGGAACTGGGCTTATTTAGTCTGCAGAAGAGAAGACTGACAAGGGATTTAATAGCAGCCTTCAATTACCTGAAGGGTAGTTACATAGAGGATGGAGCTGGACTGTTTTTAGTGGTGGCAGATGACAGAACAAGAAGCAATGGTCTCAAGTTGCAGAAGGGAAGTTTAGGTTAGATATTAGGAAGAATTGTCTCACTAGGAGGGTAGTAAAACACTGGAACAGGTTAGCTAGAGAGGCTGTGGACTCTATCTTTGTAGGTTTTTAAGACCTTGCTAGACAAAGCCTTGGCTGGGATGATCTAATTGGGGATGGTCTGTTTTGGGCAGGGGTTTGGACTAGATGACCTCCTGAGGTTCCTCCCAGCCCTAATTTTTTATGGTTCTATGAATATTTATGAGATTAGCAATAAAACAGAGTTAACACCCCACTACTTATAATTAAACAATGGCAATGTTCCTTTAAATTTTTATAGACACTTTACCAATCCACTTATGTCTAATGTTATAATGTATTAGATCTTGATAGTAATTCGCCCAGTAGCTATTGATTCAATTAAGCTATCAAATGTGAAACCATGGCTAAACCAGTGCTAGGGTTGGACTCTTCTCTATTGTTTTCTCTTTGGTGTGCCTCCCCAACGAGATTTTTTTGTTTGAATGCATACTCTTGTCACAAATTGAGGGCTCAATAAAATATAAAGACTAAGAATACAAATTATATAAAGGGCACCTTTATTCCAGAGGCCCAAGGGGATAATTTGCTTTTCATCTCCTCCTCCTCTTTCAAAATATACAACTGCCAACAAATGGTATGTAAAGGAAACCAGAGCAAACAAACGAGTAAAACTTTGCAATTTATTAACTCAAGCATGAAAATACAGAAAATAAGTAGGGCTCAACTTAGTTGGAAAAGAAGCCTGAACCTATTGCATTAAAACATGGTGTTGCACTAATCTAATGAGTTTTCTAGCAAATGAGGCATGAAACATATTGCCAGAATATCAAGTCACTAAAATATCCAAATTACTGTATAATGTCATTATATGTTTTATCTTATTGGGGAGCTGGTACAGAATACATTATCTTTACATTTGCACTACCAGCAAAAAGAGAAAAAATGTTATTTTATGAAGTAACTGCCATTCAGATAAGTTGTTAATAACAGCAGATCAAAAGCTGCTGAAATCCCCAAGAAAAATACACATTTACCTTATTTTGAAGATTGCATTAAAAATAATGGTTTGACAAAGGTTTCAGTTCAATGTTATGTTTTCAGACCTTATTTACTCAGTGCTATACCAAAAGTGATCTATAGTATTGCATAGAAAGCACTTGTTTCCAGTACAGATCCAAATAACTGAGGACAGCAATTGCTGGTACTTATCTAATAATAATAGACTATAATTTTCTTCAAGAACAGGCCAGGAATGAATCTCAATTATTTTGGTATAACTTTTATTTTTTCTAAAGTTTTATTCAGGCAGGTCAAAACTCTGAGTAAGTAGTGTTTTTGGCCAGAGTAAGTGCCTCAGTAATTTTTTTAAAAAGGAGGCAGGGGGCAAAGTAGGAGGGGGACAGATTAATAGATATGTTTGTTCCTAGTAGGTCTTGTGGGGCAGGAGTTTGTCATAAACAGGTTGTCTGTCTAACTCCTCGCCCTTTTTATTACTTCTATATATTGTTTTTCAGCACAAAAATGCACATCAGAAGCTTAATGGAGTTGAAGACAAAACAAAATATCTATTATCAGTTACAGTAGTATAATTAATTAAAGCATTCATCCTTGAAGCTAACAGGACAATATGAAACTTTTCCACACTGTCAAATGTCACTTAGGGCATAGACAAAGCTCTGGCATCACTGGCTATTCTGGGCTGGTCTTCACATATTCTTTGTGTTGCTAAGTCCCATAAGCTTTCACTCTCTAAATACAGTTTGACAGAGGAATTCTCTCGGTCAGCCTCTTTATATCTTCCCATATCTGCCCAGTGGCAGATCTGCTATAACAGATGGACCTGACTGAAAACTGCAACACTCAGATCTGGAAGACTTCAGGGGTGGAGCCCTAGAGCTTATAAAAGGAGCTGTGTGCCCAGCATGAGGGGAACACATCCAGGAGAGAGAAGAGCAGGGCTTAGAAGAGCTGAAGAGAGCTGCTCAGCAAGGCGAAGCAGTAGCCCAGAGGTGCCTCTGAAGACTTCCATCAGTGGGGGAACGGCAGATGGCTCCAGCAGCTGGGCTCTTGGTATGCAGCATGGCATACGGCATCCAGACCTTGGGAGCTGCGTGAGACTGCTCACTTCTGGTGTGTGGCCAGAGACACAGTGCACAGGAAGGTGCATGGAGTAGGACCTCTGGAGCACTTGGGTGGCTTAGATCCTCAAACTCCGGAACGAGGCTGGGAGCTCGATGCAGGAGGCGCTGCATGGAGCGTCCGGGTGTGGACCGAGTCTGGTGCTACATGAGGCAGCCTAGGCCTCTGATCCATAGCAAAAGGTTGAGTCCAGAGAGCCAGATGGTGATTGGGCTACTGAGTCAGCACACAGGGCCGAGCCAGAGGCCCCAGAAGCACTGCATAGCAGAGCCCTGTTCCAGGGGATAGCAACCCACCACCCCTAAACCCACTGCAGGTCGGTGAGAGAGCAGCCTGGCGAAGAGGACGAGGACCACCCTCCCGGCCTGGGAGCTGTGAGTTGCAGGGAAAAGAGGATTCCCACAGGGGAGGGCAGTCCCCCTGGTTAGTCAAGGGCTCCTGAAAGGGGAGTTCCCATTGAGAAGGCCCCCCTAAAGTTACCAGCTTCTTTATAGGGCTTGGGAAAATACCAAGTGCATTGGGGTTTCCCCTCAGGATTGAGTTTATCTTTAGGGTTTATCTGTTTCAGATCAGATATTTACCTGTGACTTACTTGTATCTGGAGCACTGGTATACGGTTTTATGTCACTTATCCAGAGGGTATTGTTTATGTTACTGGTTTAGATATCTTATAAATATATATTTACATTGTACATATGTTTATATCCACGTTTCTTTCTCTTGTGATAAGTTAAAGGAAATAAATGTGTATATAGTTAAGTCCCCTGACTGTCCTGGCCTGGTTCTATAGGGATGGAGGGAAACTGAGTGGTCTGTAGTGCCCACCCTACAGCACACTTGCCAGCTAACAATTCCCTTCAACTGGAGAAGGGGAGTATATACCCAAGATACTTGAACTATACAACATTTGAGTAGAAGAGTTCTGATTTGGTCTTTATGTAGAAGCTTTTGCTGAGCTGACCAAATTTCATTAAATTGGAAGGCAGCTGCCTTCCAATTCATGGCATTATATTACATCCTGACTTTTCTCATTGATTTGCATATTTCTGTCAGGGTACATGAATTCATTTACCTTTTGTGCTTCTTTATCTTCTAAAGGACTGCCTGAGCTGGGAGTTGTAGGGTGTGACAAGATAGACTGATCAGGAAAGCAGTAGGGCCTGTTGCTTACAGAATTTAACTGGACTTTAAAAGGAAAGGGTGAGATGGACTGAAGCAGAAGGTAGGTCCTCTACTCTCTGGCTGTATGTTCTGGGGAAGTAACTTTAGTTTTGTGCCATTTTGTGAATTTTGAGTATGTCAGTAAAGCACCCCCTGAGGAAAAGACTTGCAAGGCGACTTAGTTGTGATCCTGAAATCTTCCTGGGCTGCTCAGGAAGCCCATTGCCTTACGTTGGGTATCTCATTAGATTTTTTTATGACTAGTCATTTGCTTCATTTTTGTGAGATTGAATAGACTTTCAGTCATTGCTTCAGTGTTGGCAGAGCTGTTAAGCATGCAATGCCTACATTATATCCATCTCAATTCTTCCTTATGAAATCAATACCAACGATAAACAAGAGAGGTGAGACAATGGATCCTTGTTTGATAAATGTCTACATTAAAACGTTTGATCAAGTTTGCATTTACTTTACCTGTGCAAAATACATATTGATATAGACCCTTGATGATGTTAATTATTTTTATTAGCATACTATTGCACTACAAGATATTCCTAAGTGAATCATGATGGAGGCTGTCAAGTGTTTTCTTAAAAACTATGAAATTTACAATGCATGGTTTTTGCCATTCAGTACTCTTCAAAGTTTATTTTGGGGGTGAAAATCTTGAGGATACATGATCTCCTAGGTCAAAATCTAGCCTGTTTTTCCACTAGCTTTGCTTTACCTTCTCTTATTTTACTTCAAATGATACTGTAGAAGATTTTGCCTATAACTGATTGGAGTGTGATTCCTCACTGGCTACAGTGGACACTTGGGTGACTTTCCTTTTTTTCCTCAAGTTTGATTTTCAGTTGTGCAACACAAAATATATGGTCATCTCATGTGTATTGTCTGACTTAGGGAGCTGATATAAATCCATTTCCAGAACCTGAATTTTCAGTCCAGTTCATCACTCAGTCCAGCAGTGATGGACAAACTTTTAGGTAAGCACACCACAGAATAAGTCCAAATTATATGACAGTGCCACTTCAGTAATCACCAGCTGCTGTCATCCTGTGGTGCTGAATCCTACTGCCACTGGGGCATGGCAAAACTGAATAGGCACCTATCCTTATAGCTTCTGTGTGACTCAGCCCTCAAGCCAGCCATGACCTCTGCTTCCTGTCCCCACCTCATGACTGTCACTCCGATCCCCCTCACTCCACTGCTTTTCCTATCCCCACCTCCTTCCTGACTGCCACTGACCTACACCCCATCCCTGAGGGTGACCCAACTCCCGTTGCCAGAACCCGGGGCTTGTGGGCCAAACACATCAGCTGCTCTTGTCACTTGTTGCATGTGTGTCATGAGTTGTCCATTACTGGTTTAGAGAATTCCAAGTTATTCTGTGACTCATGTTCCACTAATTATGTATGCTGATACCAGACACCATTCTTCCCAGCCTACAATATTCTAATTTTGAATTAGAACAAAAGGTGTTCACACATTGCTTGCTCCAGGGTTGTTAGCCACAAATTCCCCCATTACTAAGCAAAAGTAACGCTTGGGACTATTGTCAGCCAAAGTCTGTAAGTAACTGTAGGACTGATCTTTGATCTCATCCGTATAGCTGACGGTTGATGCATAATACCGTGTAGCTGTCATTTTCATGTACCATGTTAAAAAGGAACTCTGAGCAGTTGACTGTTAATTAGCTTCTACTGTAAGTGGTTTTTTTCCTGCACTGGAAGTCACGAAATGCTACCCCCTCAGTTATTTTTGCCCCCCAAATATTTTATTTTTATTTGTGAATTGCTTCTTGTCAGATTCTGGCCATTGATATTTATTTATTCCAAAGATTTTTGAGGCTGTATTTGCCCATTTCTTTTATCACCTCTGCTGGGTTTGTTGTTGCAGCCATTGTTTTGGCGTTCCAGAAAACTACTTCCCAAATTTGTTTACTCTTACTTTTAGTAAAGAACTTGTGAGAACCTGGGCTTCATGAAGGCTTTCAGATTTGTCCTTCTTGTTGAGACAAAGTCCATCACTTTGACATGCATTTGCTGAAATGTCTAACTTGTATTTCAGTAACCTTACTGTTTTTCTGAGGATAGGCTGTTGGCCTACTGCTCAGCTTCCATTCTGGAAGGTGAAGAGATTGCTTTTTTGCCTGGCATCACAGATCAAGCACTGTTTAGGGGAAGCTGCACCTTGGGACTCCCAAAAGCAAGCCTTATTCAATTTTTCTCTCCTATAGGATCTCCTGAAGTCAGCTCTGGTGCCCCCCTCTCGTCCCCCGCTGCCCCCCCCCGCCCTTTGCCCCAGAAAGCTCCTTAGTTTTGGTCAGCTTTTGGGAAAGGGAGGGGTGTTACTTTCTTCAAAGGTGGCAATATCAAAGCGATGGCATCCCAAACAGCATAGCAGATTGCTCATCTCCAAACAAACAGGCTTTATTGTGTATCACAGTTTTCATGGTCCTCACTTGGACCCCTGTTTATTCTTAATTGTTCCTTGGTTTTCAGCTCCCTGTCCTCTCTGGGATTACCCTTTCTCTCTCCAGCTCTCTCAGAATCTCACCATCCTTCTGCCCCATCAGGTTAACAAAAGTCACAAAATTATAGTATGGACTCAGGCACTAAAACTCACCCAGTCAAAGGAAACATAAAGATATGTTGAACAAATCAGGGAGTAGTCTCTGCAGACTGCCATGTCCCATGGGGTCAAGAGGGAACCTAGATGTCCTACTTGTGAAACTATTTACAGGAACTATTTATATAAACATATACACACAATGTGCCCCCGAAGGGGTTCCCTACCAAAGTTCAGGCAGGGGCTGGGGTGGTGCTGACACTCAGGCTGACAGCCTAGAGATCACAAGTTTGAGGCCACAGCAGAAGCACTCATAGCACAGCCCTGACAGATTCCAATGAAACTGTGAACTCTGCTGAATATCTTGTCACACAAGGACACCAGAAAAGAAAGCATCAGCACTCAGGCTATAAATCAGCCCACTTAGCTTCTTTCATTACACTTGGTCCCTGCTCTGTGATCTGTCTAGCTTGGGTGACCCTAACTGAGGCATAGCTCTCAGTGTCATAGAGCACAGAAGCCTTCTCATTGTGTCAAACACCTGATGGTTTAAGAATTTGATGTGCTAGCATGAAGAATATATGCAGGGTTAATATTGAGAAAAAGAAATGCTTTTTATCAGTTTAACAGCTGAGTTGTCCTATTTGTGGTGCTAACCCATGTTGCTGAGGGATTAAAAAACTGAAGGTTGTAAGCCAGTTAGTAAACAAGCAAATTATAGGGAAACAGGGGGCATACATAGAATCACAGAATCATAAAAAATTAGGGTTGGAAGGGACCTCAGAGGGTCATCACGTCCAACCCCCTGCTCAAAGCAGGGCTATCCCCAACTAGTTCATCCCAATCAAGGCTTTGTCTAGCCAGGTCTTAAAAACCTCCAAGGATGGAGAGTACACAACCTCTCAGGGTAACCAGTTCCAGTGTTTTACTACCCTCCTTGTGAGAGAGGTTTTCCTAATACCTAACTTAAATTTCCCCTGCTGCAACTTGAGGCCATTACTTCTTGTTTGGTCATGTGCCACCACTGAAAAGTCTAGCTCCATCTTCTTTCAAACCAGCCTTCTAGTAGTTGAAGATTGCTATTAAATCCCCCCTCGGTCTTCTCTTCTCTAAAAAAGCCCTGTTCCCTCAGCCTTTCCCCAGAAATCATGTGCTCCAACCCCCTAACCATTTTCATTGCCTTCCGCTGGACTGTCTCCAATTTGTCTATATCCTTTCTGTAGTGGGGGGCCCAAAACTGGACACAGTACTCCAGATGTGGTCTCACTAGTGCTGAATAGAGAGGAATAATCACTTCCCTCAATCTGCTTGCGACTCCTACCACTGTAGCCCAGTATGCCATTAGCCTTCTTGTCAACAAGGGCACACGGCTGGCTCATATTCAGTTCACTGTCCACTGTAAACTTCAGGTACTTTTCTGCAAAGCTGCTGCCCAGCTAGTCAGCCCCCAGCCTGTACTGGTGCATGGGATTGTTCTGTCCTAAGTGCAGGACTTTACATTTTTTCTTACTAAACCTCATGAGATTTCTTTTGGTCCAGTCCTTCAATTTGTCTGTGTCCCTCTGAATCCTATCCCTACCCTCCATTCATACAAATAAATGAATTAATAATATTATCTACCTATACATTATAGGTGGGGTAAATCAGCTAAACTCATTTCTTCAGTGGGGAGGGGATTAAATAATCAGGTGCACAAAATTGTGAAGGTAGTTTGAAGAAAATCCCAGTATTGCTGTACTAATATACTACTAGCACATTAGCAATAGACAGCATTTCATGTGCTGCTGAAACACATTTTGTTCCAAAATTGTTGAAGTATTTTAGTTGGTGTATTTTAAACTTCTATGAATTATGCACTTGAAAAGCTGCAGGAAGTGTTCTGAATATCGTGCAAGTTTTCTACAGTGACCTCGTTTTCACATAGGTTTCTTTTCCATTGTCTTGCACAGTATTCTACTCTATAAGCTTACATGCTCATTATTTATCACTGTGGGAATGTAGTTTAATGGATAAAGCAGGGCCCTGGGATTCACAACTTCTTATAAAACAGGATAACAGAAATATTGGAATTGCAGGAATGGATCAAACTGGTGGTCCTTTTAGTCTAATATATTGTCTGAAAGTGGTTGAAATGATCTGCTTTCAGGATAAGATCTCCACCCCCCTGCATTAGATGGTTATAGAATAACTTTCCCACCCAGTTAATTTCTTTATAACTTCCATTAGAGATTGGCTCAAAGTACTTGTAATACAGGCAATAATATTCACAAGGATGTCCTGTAATACCTGAATGTGTAAAGAGGGGATCTTCAAGAAGCAGTCTGGACTGAGCAATGAGACAGAAGCATGAAGCTAAACAGCAGGTGGTAATTCAGTGCACAGTTGATTGCTGCTGGCTAGTCACCTGCTGGGGTAGATAGGACTGCTTAACTTTATATGAAGAAAGATGGGAAAGAGTTCAGAGTGAAAGAAAATAGTCTGCTTTGCCCTAGGCTACTTCTCTCTAAAGCTTGATTAGTTTTTATAAAGTACTTTGAATAGCACTGTATTAGTGCATAGGATTATTTGTTTCTATTTTCAATGGGATATTAAAAAAAGGTCACTGTCCCTTTATTTTACCAGTGGGTCTCAAACCAAAGCTATTGTTTCAAACACATTCAAAAACTGTGGGCTAGTTTGGCTTAGCAGTCCAGCCTGATTATGCACCTTTCTCATAGCTTCCCGAAACTCCACGAAGTCCTTTTTTTTTAACATCAAGAACTAGCAGAGACATACACTTAAATGAAGTCCAGAAAACCAGTTTCACTTGGTGTTTTTTCAAGGTCAGTTCCATTACCGACATTTTAGTTTAATTCAGGATAGACTGCATCCCACCAAAAATGCTATATTTCATAATTAAATCACCAGCAGAAACAGCAGTGGTCTGGGTATATTTGGCAAAGAGTATTGACCTGGATCTCTTGCTGCAACATCATGCATGTATATGAAGTACAGCAACATGAGTTCTTTGTTTCTGAACACTGTACAATCAATATTCTATTACTGTGGGGCTGGTCCTGCTGCATTGTAGCTCAATTAGTATGTAAGAGTCAGGAATGCAAGGATGGTAAGCATTCTAATTTTTTTTATATAAAACATAAATGCAAGTTTTTTCTTTTATCTTTAACAGCCCAGTATTTCAACCCCCTTTTCCATTATAACATTTCTTACTTACATTTCAGTAACTAGGATATCGAGAAAACAATTTGTTTTTTGTAGGTTTGTCTTTAATGAATAGTAATTTTATTTAAGCATAATCTTCTTTTTAACTGTGCTTTTCTGGTTGCAAAGTAAGCAAACTATATCTTTGCAACATATAAATAGATACAGTATTTTCCCCTTTTTTTCTGGTAACTATAATATAGCCCAGTCTTCTGTCTTGCATAGAAGATCCTTTTAGGTAAAGAAAAATCAACAATCACAGAGGTGTTTTTTCTTTTGTTTCCCTAAGGAAACAGACCTTCCTATTTTAGGCAAAATAAAGATCTTGCTGGCAAAAGGCAAGATCACTTCATTAAAACACATCAAGTTCTTGGGCTGCTTATTCAAAACAAGGCTTTCACCACAAAATTGTTAACCAAAAGCATATGTTATTGGAATAATTCCTTAAGGCTAGGGACAGAAGTTACACATAAACTGGTATAAGTGATTGGAAACTGGTTTGAACCCATAACAGAATTCTGTTCTGTTCTGTTCAGTGCACATAAACCAGCTTCCGAATGGCTGAACCTGATTGAAGATAAACCAGGATGGATGTAGTATCAGACTGAACTGATTTAAATTAGACCAGTCTATGGAATTTCTGTCCCAGATCCCCTCCAGATCTCCTCAGGTTGTTCCAGTTCCCCACCATCCCAGGATGCACTGGGGACCTCTGCTAACCCACCTTGCAGAGCAGGCGGGCTAGGCTTGGCTGTGCTACCAGCTTTGGTTGAGCCAGGGCTGGCTCTGCCCCATGGCTGTCACAGAGCTGAGGCAGCAAAGCCTCTGCTTCCCAGCTTGGTCCTGCCTGTGCCTGTTAGACCTGTGTGGCAGCTAGGGCTAGGGAGGCAGTGGAAGAGATCCCCTGAGCCCTGATCCCCAAATCCTTGTCTGTGACCTGCTGTGGGGAGGGTGGCTGGGCTGTGTGAGAGGGTGTGGATGTGGGGGTCTGGGTACATGTGAGGGGGGTGTGGGTACATGTGTATGGTTGGATGTGCATGTGGGACTCACCCTACGAGAACACACACACACACACACACACACACACACACACACACACTGTGTGCCTGCCTCATTGCTCTCTCTCTCTCTCTTTCCCTCCCTCATTGCATGTGCACACACATGCATGCATGCACATATGCACCCCCTCCCCAGCCCTGGGGTACTTGTTTCTGTGGTCCAGCAATGCAGCTGGGGGCCATGTGGTGCTGGAGCAGCTGTGTGCTGGGGAAGCTGCCACAGGCAGACACTTCTGGGTGGGGATGGGAGGGGGTTATGGGTGGGGCTGGGCTGGCCTTTCTCCCCTTGGGCTCATCTGCCATGCCTTGATGTGATTATGTCTTTTTAAAAAGGGAGGCTGCCCCAGGGCTTCCCAACTGAGATCTCATACTCAGCACAGGTGTCATTCCTTATTGCCTTGAGGGCTAATTATCTGGCCTCTTCATCTCCTCTTTTAGCCATGCCCAAGCCTTGCAGATGTTACGAATCACTCCCTAGCTCAGGCCTGCATTCTCTGCTCCTCCTGGGGTTAGGTCTCCATCTCTCCTTGCCCATACTCAGGCAAGTTCACCTATCTTGGCCACTCCTGGGTGTGGCCCTGGGTCCCTGACCCTGTTTCCACATCTCAGAGGCACTGGGCCTCTGGTCCTGTATCCACCTTTCTCTGGGATGCAGATCCCTGCCCCTATCAGTCTCTGGCTTTGGCCCTCCTCAGCCTTTGACACCTATCCCTGGGCCCTCACCCTGCTCCTAGGCCAGTTGATATCTCTGGGATCCTTGGCCCTGGCATTCTCCAGCTGTGGCCCCTCCTCAATGTTTGGCCCCCATTCCTGAGCCCTGGCCCTGCTCCTAGGGCAGTTGAGACCTCCCAGGATATAGGCTCCCTGGCCCTGCTTATCCTCACCCCTCCTGGGCTATGGGTCCCTGACCCTGGTTCTCACCTCTCCTGTGGTCTGGGTCCTTGACCCGGCTTGCTCTTATCATTCTGCAGCTGTGGCTCTGCTCCTCAGTCTTGGCCCCTATCCTGCAGGCCCTGGCCCTATTCCTGGGCCAGTTGAGACCTCTACTGCCCCTACAGTCTCAATCCCTAAAGCACTGTATGAGGACGAGTCCAAGAGAGATGAGCAGAACATGCCAGGAGACCTTGCTGAAACCATGTCTGACAGCTGTAGATGGGTCAGTTAGAGACTGCCAAAGGACAGTCTCATAATAGACTTGCCTGCAGAAACACCATGACAGACATGGGAGTGGTGCATGATGCTGCTACACTGATTTATAAGGTCCTGCTCCTTCCAGCTCCCGGGACACACAGTAGATGATGACAGAGAGCTGCAACACACCAGCAGTATAAAAGAAGATGCAGCCATGAGCAGAGGAGAGGAGAAATTCAGAAAGCAGAGCCCGGCACTGGGAAGGTTTGTTAGCCTCTGAAGGATTCCTAAGGAGGGGAGACAAAAGGATTAAAGGTGTTAGCCCCACCAGACCTGGGGAGCCAGCAGACCTGGGTAGGGATATTCAGGACTGTCCTCATCTATAAGAGGGGAAGCCCTGGGCAAACTGAGTACCAGAGTTTGAGGGATTCAGTCTGTTTGACAGGACTGCACGTGCAGGTTCACCTTCAGTTTCACTTCATTAGTGAGCACCCCAAGGGGGGCAGGTTTCTTTTGTTTCCTTGTTTGCAAGGATGGTGTAGAGTGTGAAGGTTCCATATTGGTTTACATTTATTTTCTGGATGTTGACTGGGGGCCTTCTGGAGGGCCAGGAGAATTGGAGCAACCCAGACCCTGAGAAGAATTTTGGCTAGGGGTATTGGGGACCCCTTTAGAGACTTAGCTGGTGGGGATTCAGGAAATGAGGGATCCCACACTTCTACCTTTAAAGTACATTTTTGTTTACATTGTTTCTTTTGCTTCAACAATATTGCCTTTCATAGATTTCACAGATTTCACAGACATTAGAGCTGGAGGGACCTCACAAGGGCAGGCAATCAGCAGGGTTAAATGATCCCAGCAAGATAGGCATCCAACTGTTTCTTAAAGGAATCCAGAGTAGGTGCCTGCACCACCTCTGCGGGGAGTCTTTTCCAGGCCCTGGGGACTTGGACAGTAAAAAAAGTTTTTCCTTATGTCCAGCAAAAATGGTCTTTCAAGAGTTTGTGACCATTGGAACTTGTCTTCCCATGGAGTACCCTGGTGAACAGACATTCTCCCAGTTCCTGGTGTATACCCCTTATATACTTCTAGGCTGTCACCAAGTCACTCCTGAGCCTACGCTTTTGAGCCCATGTCGCTCAGCCTTTCCTCATAAGGCCTGCTCTCTTGTCCTCTAATCATTCATGTGGATCTCCTCTGGACTCTCTCAAGCTTCTCCAAATCCTTTCTGACACAGAACTGGACACAGTATGCTAGCTGTGGTCTCACCAAGGCGAGTAAAGTGGGAGGATGACTTCCCAGGTCTTGTTTGAGATGCACTGGAAGATGCAGGCCAGAGTTTTGTTTGCTTTGCCAGCTGTGGCATTGCATTGGTGGCTCATATCATCTTGTGATCAGTCATGAGTCATGATCCCCAAGTCTCTTTCTGATGTGCTAGGTAGCATAGCATTGCCAAGCCTTTAAGTGTGTGTGGTTTCTTTCTCCCAAGGTGGAGCACCTTGCATTTCTTGTCATTGAATGCCATCAGGTTTTGATCTGTCCACCTTGTAAGCCTGGATTGCCAGCCTATCCTCTAGGGTGGCTGCACTTCCCCATACTTTGCTGTTGTCAGCAAATTTAGCCAATCTGCTTATAACACCCCAGTCCAGATTATTTATAAACACATGGAAGAGTACAGGTCTGAGAACGGAGCCCTGGGGGATGCAACTGGTTACAATGCACTACACTGATTTGGTTCCATCAACTGTCACTCTCTGGGTCCATCCACAGAGCCAGTTCCCCAGCCATCAGGCTGTGAAATTGTCTAGGCCGTAATCCTCCCATTTTTCCATTAGGACATCATGGAACATCAGGTTTTGTTGAAGTCCAAGAATATAATATCCTCCTCTTCTCCTTTGTCTAGGTGATGTGTCACCTGGTCATAGAAGGAAATCAGGTTGGTCAGACAAGATCTACTCGCCATGACGCCGTGTTGACTGTTTTTCAGAATATTACCATTTGCTAGGATGTTGGTAATGGTTCCCTTGATGATTTTTTCCAGGATTTTTTTCAGGGATTGAGTTCAGGCTAATTGGCCTGTAGTTCCCTGGATCTTCCCTTCTGTCAGTCTTGAAGATAGGCACCACACTGGCCCTCTTCCAATTGTCAGGCACCTCACCTGAGCTCCATGAGCTCTTGAATATCCTTGATATAGGCTGTGCAATACTGTCAGCTAGTTCCTTTAGCACATGTGGCTGCATTTCATCTGGGCCAGCTGGGGAAGCTCCCCAGATCCATCTTAGCTGAGCCAGAAGGGTGCTGCACTCCTGAGCTGTGCCACGCGAACAGAGCATGCAAAAGGGGGGAGGGCTAGGGGGGACTGTCCCCCCAAGCTAGGGAGCACCCCCAGGTTAACCCTTGGGGAGCAGGCTCCAGAGGCACGGGATCCCCCCAGCGGGGGAGCGTAGGGGGCGGGACTGCTGGCAGTGCCTGATTGGCTGTTGGGGCAGCGGCAGGAAATTCAAACCGCGGCCTTTAAAAGCCACGGTTTGACATAGCCTCCGGCACTTGGAAGCCAGAAGCAGCGGGGAGAGGAGGGATCCAGGCTTACGTGTGTCCCACACACACGTGTGCCACCTTACCTTAGGGGGAATCAGCTGATGGTCTGGTAAGTGGGCAGAGGGACCAGACGCAGCTGAGCCAGATCCGGAGGGGAAGCCCCCCGGATCCCTGTTAGCTGAGCCGGTGGGGAGCCGTGCTCCCAAGGCGCGCCGCGTGAACAGAGTGCGCTGGCATTTGCATTGGCGTTTGTGCTGGTGGGCGAGCAGGAAGGGCCAGGAGGGAGACTCCTACTAGGGCAGGGCGAAGGCACTGCTCTAAGCTAAATAAAAGCAGCAACTTTTATGATGGTGTTGACGCGGAGTGCTGCCAGGGCCCCTGCCTGGGGGGAGCAGCCTACCTGGGGCTTGTCTGAGGCCTCCACCCAGACAGAGCCAATGGGGGAGCTGGCATTCCCCCACCCCCTGGCCTGTGGGGGTTGCCCAGCAAGGCCTGGGGGGGCAGGGATTGGGTACTCCCACACCTGTCCCACAGGTGCCCGCCTTAGGGCCCTAGAGGTGCAGGTGAGGGAGCTCCAGGAGGAGGTTAGCAGGCTGAGGTGAATCAGGGATGTGGAGGGAGAAATTGACAGCTATTTCCTTTCCCTGCAGGGCCACACACCCAAGGAAGTAGCACCTTGGGAAGTGCCCTCCACTGCAGAGTGGCAGATGGTCACCTCCAGAACTAGAGCTGCTCACAACACAGCAGTACCACTTCCTCTAGTCCGGCTGGAGAACAGGTATGAGGCCCTGGCAACACTGGAGGAGAAGGAGGGAGAAGAGGCAACCGGAGAGGAGGCAACTCCACATTCTCCATGCTCTGAACAGGCTGAAGGAGCTAAGCAGTCCTGGAGGAGAAAGTGTTGTGTGATCATCATAGGTGACTCCATCCTGAGAGGTACAGAGGGCCCCATCTGTTGCCAGGACCCCTCAACACGTGAGGTCTACTGCCTACCCAGAACAAAGATTCAGGACGTGACAGGGAGTATCCAGGCTGTGATCCAGCCCACTGATTACTACCCCATGGTCCTAAACTATGTGGGTTCTAATGATGCAGCCAGGAGAAGCCCTGATCACCTGATGGCAGACTACCACACTCTGGGGGGTGTGCTGGAGGAGATATGCGCACAGGTGGCATTCGCATCTGTCCTACCAGTGAGTGGACATGGAAGATAGCATGAGATGTGCATCACAGAGACCAACTGGTGGCTTCGGGAATGGTGTCTTGGGGTGGACTTTGGCTTCCTTGACAATGACCCACACATCACGACGAGAGACATGCTCAGATGGGATGGGCTCCACCTTTCCCCTAAAGGTAAGCTTGTATTCTCTTCTAGGTTGGTGGATCTTCTCCAGTGGGTTTTAAACTAGGCTCAGGGGAACGGGAAGATGAGGGAGGAGGAAGCCTTGGCCCGCTAAACCAAGCAACACTCACAAGTACAGCCCAGCCTAGACCGACGAGCAGAACAAATATACAGGTAAGCAATAGGGGCCAGGGCAATGCTGTGATTAGGGGGCCAGTGTACACATCCACAGGAGGCCTTAAATGCCTCTAGACAAACACTTGTAGTATGGGAAACAAGCAGGAGGAACTTACTGTCCTGCTAGCTGACACCAACCCAGACATAGTGGGGCTCACTGAAACGTGGTGGGACCCAACGTACGACTGGGTGGTGAATTTCAAGGGCTATAGGCTGTACAGGAGGGACAGGACAGGGACGAAAGGCGGGAGTGTGGCACTCTACATTAAGGAGGAATACACATACACATCAGGTAGCACAGAGTCAGAGGAGGGGCACACTGAAGTGCTCTGGGTTAGAATACAAGGCAGTTGAGGGGAAAGAGACTTAATGGTGGGGGTCTACTACAGACCACCCAACCAAGGGGAAGAGCTAGACCAGGAATTCTTAAGTCAGCTCACAGAGGTAGTTAGGTCAAAGGACATGGTCATCATGGGTGACCTGAACTTTTCAGACATCTGCTGGGAAGAGCAGTCAGTCAGGTCTGACCAGTCACGTGGGTTCCAAATGCAGGACCTCCATCTAACCCAGGAAGTGCACAGCCTCACCAGGGGAGACACCTTGTTGGACCTGGTGCTGGCCAGGGGTGATGACCTGGTGAGGGGGCTGCGGGTGCTCGACCACCTGGGCGACAGTGATCATAGCCTGCTGGAATTCACTATCCAGCGCCAGGTGGCAAAGGCCTGCAGCAAGGCAGCAGCCCTAGATTTCAGGAGGGCAGACTTCAATGAGCTAAGGAGATTAGTCGGGGAAGCACTGAGGCCCTGGAGGGGGGGGGAGCCAGGTGTCCAAGAAGAGTGGTTGCTCCTTAAGGAGAAGATCCTCCAAGCCCAAAGGGAGGTAATTCCAACAAGGATCAAAGGGGTCAGGAGGGCACAAAAGCCCCCGTGGCTCACCAAAAGCATCCAGGAGTGTCTCCTAGCTGAAAGGGAGGTGTACACCCAATGGAAGGTAGGAGCCATCACCAGGGAGGACTATACTGTGGTTGCTCAGGGATGCAGGGGGGCAGTCAGGAAGGCCAAGGCGAAGCTGGAACTGGGACTAGCTTCCCAGATCAAGGACAACAAGAAGTCCTTTTTTAAATACATAGGGGGTAAAAAGAAGGTACTGGGTAATGTGGGGCCCCTGCAAGACATGCTAGGAAATGTGCTTGTCACACCAGACAACAAAGCTAACCTATTTAACGACTTCTTTGCCTCCAGTTTCCTGAGCAGGGACCAGTTCAGACCCCCACTGGGCCCCCCTCAGGCCTCAGGGGAGGCGCACCTAGGCCAAGGGTCAGGGAGGATCTAGTCAGGGAACTTCTGGAAGGACTGGATGTATTTAAATCAGCTGGTCCAAATGATCTCCACCCCAGAGTGCTGAGGGAATTAGCTGAGGTAATTGCGGGACACCTGGCATGGCTTTATGAGCACTTGTGGTGGTCTGGTGTGGTGCCAGAGGACTGGAAGAGGGCCAATGTGGTTCCCATCTTCAAAAAGAGGAGGAAGAAGGACCCGGGAACTATAGGCCAGTTAGTTTTACCTCAATCCTGGGTAAGCTTTTTGAGAGAATTATTTTGGTACATGTCCACGAGGGGCCAGCAGGGGAGATAATGCTTAGGGGCAACCAACATGGGTTCATTAGAGGCAGGTCCTGCCAGACCAACCTGGTGGCCTTCTATGAACAGGTCACCAAATCCTTAAATGCAGGGGTAGCAGTGGACATAGTCTTTCTGCACTTTCAGAAGGCCTTCGACACTGTCTCTCACCCTGTTCTCATTAAAAAACTGGGGGACTGTGGTGTCAACACCGACACAGTCAAATGGGTCACCAGCTGGCTGGAGGGCCATAACCGGAGAGTGGTAGTGGATGGGTCATTTTCGACCTGGAGGGATGAGGCCATGGGATTCTGCAGAGTTCAGTCCTCAGGCTTGCACTGTTCAGCATCTTCATCAGTGAGTTGGACGAGGGGGTAAAAAGCACCCTGTTCAAATTTGCTGATGACACTAAGATGTGGGGGGATGTGGGTAGGCTAGAAGGGAGGAATGGGCTGCAATCAGACCTACACAGGTTACTGGGGTGGGCAGACAAGAATAGGATGGGATTCAACACTGACAAGGAGTTGGGAGCGGGGCTTAGGGGTCTGGGAGCTCAGGTGGTGTTTTCATCGATCCTCCCAGTCTCGGGCTATGGGCTGAGGAGGGAGAGGAGGATCCATGCCGTGAACCAAAGACTGCGGCGCTGGTGTTATCGGGAAGGCTTTGGCTTCCATGACCACAGCCCGCTCTTTGGAGAGAGAGGCAGCAAGCTGCTGGGAAGAGATGGCCTCCACCTCTCTCCCCTGGGGAGGAGGCTCTTCTCAGCCAGGCTGGCTGACCTGCTCCACCGGGCTTTAAACTAAGCCCGCTGGGGGATAGGGGGACTACTGCCCCTGCTGGCCCGCTGAACGGCCCTTGCAAAGCCAGCGGACCAAGGCACTTAAAGGGGCACTTAAGGGAGCCCACCCCTGCCCCAGCCCTGGCACAATCTGTGGGCGAGGCAAGAGCCTCCAAGGGCACACTTGCCTGCCTGTACACTAATGCCAGGAGCCTGGGCAACAAGCAGGATGAGCTCGTCCTCCTGCTCAGTGCAAAGAAATACGATGTCATTGGGGTAACGGAGACCTGGTGGGACTCCACCCATGACTGGACCATGGGTATAGAGGGCTATACCCTGTACAGGAGGGATCGTGTTGACAAAAGGGGTGGGGGTGTAGCTCTCTATGTGAAGGAAAGCTACATGTCCCTGCAAGCTGATGTTGGCGACTGGCATGGACAGCTAGAGACCCTCTGGGTAAAAATTCGTGGGGAATTCGGCACAGGGGACACAACGGTGGGAGTCTACTACAGACCTCCCACTCAAAGTCCCGAGCTTGACCAGGAGTTCGCCTGGGAACTGACTGAGGCCGCTTGCTCCAGGACCTTGGTTGTCATGGGTGACTTCAATTACCTGGACATCTCGTGAGAAGATCACTCAGCTAAATCTGAGCGGGCGCAAAGCTTTCTCTCGTGCGTGGATGACCTCTACCTGACTCAAGAAGTCTATGGGCCAACGAGAGGCAAAGTGCTGCTTGACCTGGTACTGGCTATGGGGGACGACCTAATCGGCGACCTAGTGATAGATGGGAAGTTGGGTGACAGCGACCACGAGCTGATCACCTTCACCATCCGCCGTAAAGCTGGCAAGTCAGTCAGCAACACAGAAGTCCTTGACTTCAGAAAAGCCGACTTTGACAAGCTCAAGAGGCTAGTCAGTCAGGCCCTCAGGGACCATGACCACAGGGAGTTGGGAGTTCAAGAAGAGTGGTTGCTTCTCAAGGAAGCGATCCTCAGTGCACAAGCTAAATCTATTGCAACACGGAGGAAAGGCAGCAAGAAGGCACAGCAGCCCCCCTGGCTCTCCAGGGACATAGCAGACCTACTGTGGCTAAAAAGGAAAGCCTACAAAGGATGGAGGACGGGATTCACCTCCAAGGAGGATTACTCCGTGCTGGTCCGGTCCTGCAGGGAGCAAACCAGGAAAGTCAAGGCTGCAACTGAACTCCAACTAGCTTCAGGCATCAAGGACAACAAAAAGTCCTTTTTCAGATATGTGGGGAGCTGGAGGAAAAGCAAGGGCAATGTTGGACCCCTGCTAAACCAGATGGGGCAACTGACAACTGACGCCCAGGAAAAAGCCAACCTATTAAATAGGTACTTTGCGTCAGTCTTTCATCAGTCACACGGGATGCCCATGCCTGCTATGGGACAGGGAAATCTGGGTGATGGGGATCCCCTACCCTCCATCAATGCTGATTTCGTGAAGGAACACCTTGAGAAGCTGGATACCTTCAAGTCAGCTGGCCCTGACAACCTGCACCCCAGGGTACTCAAGGAGCTGGCGAGCGTCATAGCCCAGTCCCTGGCACGGATCTTTGAAAACTCCTGGCGCTCTGGTGTAGTGCCCGAAGACTGGAAGAAGGCCAATGTGGTGCCGATCTTCAAGAAAGGGAGGAGAGTGGATCCGGCTAACTACAGGCCCATTAGCCTGACTTCTATCCTGGGGAAGATCTTGGAAAAGTTTATTAAGGAGGCCATCCTTGAGGGACTGGCCCAGGCTAACATTCTAAGGGACAGCCAGCATGGGTTTGTTGTGGGTAGGTCTTGTTTGACCAATCTCATTTCCTTCTATGACCAGGTGACCTATCACCTGGACAAGGGAGAAGAGATTGATGTCATATATATATTGACTTCAGAAAAGCTTTTTATCTGGTATCCCATGATCACCTCTTGGCCAAACTGCCCAGTTGTGGCTTTGGCTCCACCACGATCCGCTGGCTGGGAAATTGGCTTCGTGGTTGGACCCAGAGGGTTGTGATTGATGGCAGTCACTCGTCGTGGTGCCCTGTGACCAGTGGGGTCCCTCAAGACTCTGTCCTGGGACCCATCCTGTTCAACATCTTCATTAACGATGTGGACATTGGAGTCAGGAGTGGACTGGCCAAGTTCGCCGATGACACCAAACTTTGGGGCAAAGCATCCACGCCAGAAGATAGGCGGGTGATCCAGGCTGACCTGGACAAGCTCAGCAAATGGGCAGACGAGAACCTCATGGTGTTTAACACCGAAAAATGCAAGGTTCCCCACCTTGGGAGGAAAAACCTGCAGCACCCTTATAGGCTCGGCAGTGCTACGTTGGTTAGCACTACAGAAGAAAAAGACTTGGGGGTCATCATTTACCACAAGATGAACATGAGCCTCCAATGCGATGCTGTGGCTAGTAAAGCGACCAAAATGCTGGTGTGCATCCACAGATGCTTCTCGAGCAAATCCCGGGACGTCATTCTCCCCTTGTACTCGGCCTTGGTGAGGCCGCAGCTGGAGTACTGCGTCCAGTTTTGGGCTTCACAATTCAAAAAGGATGTGGAGAAGCTTGAGAGAGTCCAGAGGAGAGCCACGCGCATGATCAGAGGTCAGGAAAACAGATCTTACGATGACAGGCTGAGAGCCATGGGACTCTTTAGCCTGGAAAAGCGTAGGCTCAGGGGTGATCTGATGGCCACCTACAAGTTTATCAGGGGTGACCACCAGGATCTGGGGGAACATCTGTTCACCAGAGCGCCCCATGGGATGACGAGGTCGAACGGTCACAAACTCCTGCAAGACCGTTTCAGGCTGGACATAAGGAAGAATTTCTTTACTGTCCGAGCCCCCAAGGTCTGGAACAGTCTGCCAGCGGAGGTGGTTCAAGCGCCTACATTGAACACCTTCAAGAGTAAATTGGATGCTTATCTTGCTGGGATCCTATGACCCCAGCTGACTTCCTGCCCTTTGGGCAGGGGGCTGGACTCGATGATCTCCCGAGGTCCCTTCCAGCCCTAATGTCTATGAAATCTATGAAAGTGCAAGGTGATGCACCTGGGGAGGAAGAATCAGCACCATACCTACAGGCTGGGGAACTCCCTTCTCGTCAGTGCAGAGGCAGGAACGGATCTTGGAGTCATCATTGATGCCAAGATGAACACGGGCTGGCAGTGGGGGGATGCAGTGAGGAAGGCCAACCATACCTTGTCCTGCATCCACAGATGCATCTCAAGCACATCCAAGGAGGTGATCCTCCCCCTCTATACGGCACTGGTCAGGCTGCTGCTGGAGTACTGCGTCCAGTTCTGGGTGCTGCACTTCAAGAGGGATGTGCACAACATGGAGAGAGTTCAGAAGACAGCCACTTGCATGATGAGGGGGCAGCAGGGCAGGCCCTATGAGGACAGGCTACGGGACTTGAACCTATTCAGCCTCCATAAGAGAAGGCTGAAGGGGGATGTAACGGCCTGTTACTAGTCAGAGGGAACCAGCAGGCATTGGGGGAGTCCCTGTTCCCCTGAGCACTACCAGGAGTGACTAGGAATAATGGTCACAAGCTGGCAGAGGGTAAATTCAGATTAGACATCAGGAGGTGCTACTTCACTGTCAGGGCAGCTAGGATCTGGAACCAACTTCTAAGCGAAGTGGTGCTGGCTCCTACCCTGGGGATCTTTAAGAGAAGGCTAGACAATCACTTTGCTGTGGTGCTTGGCCCCAGTACTCTTTCCTGCCATGGCAGGGGTCGGACTTGATGTCTGCTCAGGTCCCTTCCGACCCTACATACTATGAAACTATTATTTGTGGTTGTCCAGCCTCTTAAGTTCCCTCACAAGATGAGTGGTAATGATGGACATAGGTTTACCCTTCCCCTGGTAATCCTGCCTCTTTTCAGGCAGGGTGATCCCACTGGGCTGATAGAAGGTCAACACAAAGTAGTCATTACGAAAATTGGCTTTTTCCTGGATGTCAGTTATCAGCTGCCTCACTTGGTTTAGTAAGTGTCAATGTTATCCTTGTTCTTTTTCTGACTTCCCACATATTTGAAGAAGGACTTTTTATTGTCCTTAACTTGAGTGGCCAGTTTGAGCTCAATTTCAGCCTTGGATTTCCTAGTTTGTTCCCTATAGGTGTGGGTTAGTGCTGAGTACACCTCCTTAGTTGTGTTTTCCATCTTCCATCCTTTATAAGCTTATTTTTAAGGTGTAGGAGGTCCTTGAGTTCCCTATTGAGCCAAGGAGGTCATCCAGACCTTTTGTACTTTTTCTGCGGGTTGGAATTGACTTCTCTTGTGCTTCAAGGATTGCATCCTTGAGGAATTACCATTCAGCATGGACATTCCTCCCTGCCAGATTGTGGTTTCTCAGAGCCTGAATAGCTAGTTTCCTAAGCTTGTGTGTGATGGGCTGGCTGGCAGTGACCTGGCCTGGCCTGGGTTTTGAAACGGCAAAAGATGATTGGAGGACTTGGGATTCCCTTTCCTCACCAATCTGGTAATGATTTGGCCCAGGGGTTTTGAAGGGGTAAAAGATGATTGGAGGACTTGGGATTGCCTTTCCGCATCAATCAGGCCCCAGAGACTCACCCCGCCGTGTCCCGATTGGCCCCTTGGGTCACCTGGAGGGGGATAAAAGGGGCAGTGTGTGCTGACTCAGGAGAGAGACCAGCGAGGGATAACAAGGAAGGAGCTTCACAGAGCTGGCAAGAGCTGAGCCAGTGGGGCAGGAGCAGTGCCCTGGAAGAGCCTGAAAGAGCAGGACCTGCAGGCAGCAGTCGGACCCTCAGCAGCGTGGCGTGCAGCCAGCAGGAGAGGCTCCCCACTGGGCTCCAGGATCCCCTATGAGAGGCTGCAGCCAGCAGTAGAGGCTCCCCCCGCTTCAGGAAGGATCTGAGCAGTGACCTGAGAGGTTCCCAGCTCTGCTTCCAGCTCCTCCAATCAGAGGCCAGGCAGCTGGACATGAGACTGGGGCTCTGGGAAGGTCAAGTCCCCTAGCAGGTTAGGGCAGTACCACTAGTGGTGGGTGTGTGGCAGTGTTCCTGCTTTGTACATGGGAGATCTGGGTTCAAGTCCCAGCTGAGGTGATTTGGGGTGAGTGAGGTAGCAAGAAGTAAATCTTGCAGTGGGAAGGGGCCACTGTGTTTTTCCCCCTCCAGGTACCAAGGCCCTATATTTCATTGTCATCTGACATTTTGCATTTTGTGCCTTTTTATATTTCACCAACCCGTATTGTTTGTTCTGCTGTTTGTATTTTATATTTTGTTAACCCTGTTTTTTGTCAGTGATTGTAAGTGTCTAACTGTTGTTGAATCCTGCCCCCTTGGGGCATTGTAGTGTCTACTATACCCTCTGATTTATGCCTGTTATGTTCCCAGTATTAAAAGGTATATGGTTAAGTCCCCATTGGTGGTCTGGCTCTGCTCTATAGGGGGAAGGGAGTCCCTACACCTCCCACAGCATTTGTGCACCTGCTTTGATCCCTTCAGTTGGAGAGGGGGTACCTTTTGGAGTACCACCCAGATTACATGTGGAAGTCATCCTTCCTAAAGTTGAGAACTTCCATATTGCTGACTGACATGCCAGCTTTGCGGTGAATAGAAAACGTGATCAACTTATGGCCACTGACTCCCAGATTCACTTTGATTCTCAGGTCAATGACTAGATCATCCCCTTTGGCCAGTACCAGGTCCAGCCGCACCTTGCCCCTTGTCAGTCTGTAGACTTCTTGAGACAAATAAAGCTCATCAGTGCTGGTGAGGAAGCATTGCGACCAATTGGATGCTCTTCTCATGAGATGTCTGGGTAGTTAAAGGCACCCATGAAAACCATGCATGAAGAGCGTGCAGCCTCAGCCAGTTCCTTGGCAAACTCATAATCAAGTTCTTGATCTTGATTAGGAGGTCTGTAGTAGACTCCTAACGTTATACCCCCTTCACCATGTTCCTCTCTTATTCTTACCCAGAGGGTCTCAAGTTGCCCTCCCTGGTTGCCAATCTCTACCTATAATGAAGTGTATTGCTCTTTCACATAGAAAGCTATACTCCCACCCTTTCTTGCAACACAATCTCTCCTGTACAAAGTATAGCCATCTATAGCTGTGGTCCAGTCATAGGTGAAGTCCCACCAGGTCTCCATTATCCTTAGGAGATCATAATCATTACCGTTTAGGAATAGGACCAGGTCCTCCTGTTTGTTGCCCAGGATCCTGGCATTTGTGTAAAGGCAAGTGAGCATGCCATTGGCAGCCTTAGGTTTCCCTGAACTCCTGGAAGAGCCCTGTCCCTGGGGTGGGGTTTCCTTGCACAGCCTGACCTAATTGTTTGGTGGCTGATGCTTGGTGGGCTTGCACCAGTGATTACCTTCCCATCCCCTGGCAAACCTAATTTAAAGCACGGTCAAGCCATTGATACTTCAGAAATGGGTGTCTGGACAGCAGCCATAGAATCTACCACCGCCTCATGGGACATGGGGAGCAAGACCTCATTGGCGCAGTTCTGGCACTGCTACCTTTGAAGGAGCCCAGTGGCTCTGACCAGGTGATGAGTGCATCCTTGGTGACACCATGGCTGGTATGTGGATGGGCTGTAGGGGAGGTGGAGACCCAAGTCATCAATCTGCCACTCCATGAGTAACTCTGAAGGGGGGAACCCATGATAACATCACTGATCCCTCCTCTTTCTTCTTAACACCAAAGATGTAGCAGGAGAGTGGGAGGTGGTTCTCTCCCAGGGTGCTCACAAATAGCCCCTTCTGAAGCACAGTCTCACCTACCCAGCTCAAGTGTTAGTTAGGAGCCTTGCTGCAGCCCTTCTGCTCAGGAGCTCCTCTCTCTGTGGCTTCCAGGTCATATTGCCTGCTGAGCTCGGGCCCTGGATTTATATACTGCAAACTCAGCCACTTTTGGATCATGTGGCTCCCTTGATTGGCCTCTGCCTCAACTGCTACCTGCTTCTCCTGCAACCTCCCTTTCCTTAAAGTAGCAGGAGCACAAAGCTCCCTGCTATACCTATATATTTAATAAACTGATAGCATTATTGCAAGCTGAAAATGTTAAAGTGTCATGAAACAATGCCTAAAAATCATGAGAATGATTTAGAAATCTTGAGATTTTAAAAAGTATATAGACATATTGAGCTCTTTCTGCTTGCTTTCTTATTTTTGGCCCTTTAGGATGTACTGGCATTTCATTCTATTTTCCAACCATGAAAATTAGATAAGTCCTAATTCATTTTTTTAAATGAATGCTGAGTGTAGCAGGGCATTAGGGTGCCTGCTACTGAATAGTAGTAAATGGGCTCAGCTGCCACTCACCAGGGCAGCAGGTGGGAGTTGCTATGGCAAGAGAGTGGGTCAGCTGACCACCGGGGGCAGGGCCTGGCCTTTATAAACAGAGAAGGCTGAGGCCAGAGCCAGTTCCCCTCTGGCAGCCTAAGGAGCAAGAGCGAGCAGGGCAGTGTTGTGTGTCAGCATGCAGGTACAGGGTGGAGAGGACCCTGACAGGGATGAGAGAAGGTTAGCCAGGTTGGCTTAAGATTTATGTTGTAGCCGAGGGGCTTTGAGTTTCTGTTTTTGGGTTGATAGTTGTAATTACAAACTGGAGGACTGGGCGAGGCTGTAGGGTGGAGGAGGCCTCATTAGGAGCTCCCCAGTAAGGTGGGGGTTTTCCTAGTGCTGTAGGAGGTGCTGCGTTTCGGGGTGTCCCAGCCCAGTGCGGGCAGCTTTGGGAAAAGCTCAGTGTTGTGTGTAGGCAGAAGCCCCAGTGGGGCATAGGCCCGAAGAGGCGGGTCCAGGGGCCAGGTAAGGCTAAGGCTGCCTAAGCCCCAATTGTGAGAAGCCCAGAGGGCATAGGACCCTAGAAGGGGTCTGGGGCCAGGTAAGGCCGAGGCCGCCTGAGCCCCGAGCGCGAGGAGCACAAGCACAGGCCCGAGTGCGGGCGAGGAGTGCAAGCACAGGCCCCAGCATGGGCGGGCAAAAGCGCGGTGAGCGCGAAGAGACAGGCCCCGGTGGGGCACTGTCGGAGAGGGGAAAAAGCCCCGGAAGCAGGTGAGCTGTTTGAGAAGCCCCAGTGAGGGTGAGTGCGCAGTGACCCCCGGGGGAGGGCATGTACGCAGTAAGCTTCAGGGCGGGCAAACAGATTGAGCAGACCTGAGTGGGGAGTGAGCACATCAGATAAAGACCTGGTATAGCAAGGCAGGCCCTGTGCCAAGGAGGGCAGGAAGGCAGCCTCCCATTAAATATTTACCAACAAGACGTGGCGGGCGAGATAGAGGGTGCATTCAAGACCCAATTTGGCACAGTAGCCAGGGGGTGCTAGGGGAGGTCACGGTGCCCCTAGAGAGCATCCTGTCACACTGAGATTTTCATGAAATGACATGACTCCAGCTCTAAGGAAAGCAACGATTATCCTGAGAACTGTAGAAAAATCATGAGGGTTGACAACACTGTGAGGTTATAATTAGGGCGGCTGACTTTACAGGTGCAGGGAAGCAAAAAATAGTCCTCAAAGGTTTTAAAAGTCTCTAATTCATCTGTTAAGCAGTGTATTTTTGTACAGCAGACAGATATACACTAATACCTGTGTGTATAAGTGAGAAGTAGCATAAAGGTTTTGTTGGCACTCACAAAGAATGACCTGCTTAAATTACTCTTTGCTCTACTACTCCTACAGTCATTCTGTGGATAAAACTTTTATAACACAAGATATTTTATTTCTTCTTATTGATACAGTTATGCAGAACAGAACTGCATATTTACTGGACTGAGGAAAAAAATTACCCACTTGCAATCTAATCAAGCAAAGAAATGTAATTATAGAGAGTTTGGATTGTCTTTCTTGTATTTGTCCTTTACCAAGCTTTCCTTAATTATTTCTAGTTTATTAAGCAGGTACTCATGAAAGTGATTTTTATTTAAAATCAGAACAGACACTCTCTTTTGGACAAAGATGGTCTTTTCATTATACAAGGCCTAAAACTATGCAACACAACTCTTGATTGTTCCGAAGGTGACACAGCAGTAAAGACATACCTTTATTTTACATGGATATCTCCTTAACATTCACTTAGCAGAATACATTTTAAAATGACTGTCTGTGGACACTATGCAAACTGCCTAGTTCCTCAGTGGGATTTTTCATGTACAAAACCAAGAAAATGTATTCCATCAGGATGCCACATTAATTATACAGTGGCCTACTAGCTGTGCAGGAAATGGTGTCTATCTTTACATATCATATCTTAAAACTTTCAGTATTTGGCCTTCTAGTTTTCCAGTGGCTCGTTCTATCAGAAAACCAGAAATGTTTCTTAGACAATAATATCCCACAGTAATGAATAATTTCATGACAAACTGTTATTGGCTTTTTTTTAAGAAGCAAAAGGAAAACAGTATCTATAGACCCAAAGCAGCAATAATAAACACACAATGAAAGAATAGATTCTGTCTGCAATACTTCTTGAATATCAGGAGAAAAATTAAAATGGAGAGGTTGATTAACTCTTTCACTAGTGGTATTTTAAGCAAGAGTGGGAAAAATGCTAAATACCAGGCTTTATCTCGTCTCTGCAGGGCAATGAATTAGATGACCTATTAGAGTTTTGATTCCCCCCTCCTTCCTTATGATTCAATACTGAGATTTGGGGGAGAAAATAAGTGTATTCAGACAGTGAAATGAATTGATTATTCACTTTCATGGGTCCAAAAATTATATGCTAACATTTATCTTTTTAAGTTTCCACCTTAAGTAAAATCTGGTTGCACCACACAGGTTTATGTTGGGGAAACGTAGTGGAAATTGGGAAATGTAAGCCAGAGTTTACATATGATCTTTTGCAACATACAGTTTGAAAGGAACAAGGTTTTTTTCACATGGGATCTGGCCCAAAAACCTAGTGATGGCAGTGGAAGTCAGTACATATTCAAGCTGCTATGTCACCTTTCCCCACTGGCTGGTTCTCTTCTACTATCTCAACCATGGAAGGAGGTTACTATCTTGACCATGAAAGCATTCCACAATTTGATGCCATTCTACCTATCTGATTGGTTACCATGAAGTTAACCTGCTTTTGCTCTGCTAGTGATGTCAGCCTTGACCACCAACTTGTCTACTTCTGTCTTTAGCATCTTTGCCTTTTGTTCCATGATGCCCAATGAAACTTGGCAAAAGTTCCTATTTGGTAGACACTATTCTGTCTTATCCTCTATCTCTCTCCAAAAAATCTCAGTTTTGCTTTAATACAAATTTGTAAATAAAAATGCAGCCCTAATAAGACCAGGCAGAGTATTGCGCTAATGGATCCCTACTGGTTCTGGCACCACTGCACACTCATTCTGAGCTAGCTGTATTGTGGCATGTAGACATAGCCTTCAAGATACATCAGAAATGTTGAGGAGGAAGGATTGTGTTTTGTACTTGCATATGCCTTTCCATGTGCATGCAACTTTCTATAATGATCTTTGTTTGCTTGATTAGATTGCAAGTGGGTGGATTTTTCTCAGCCCAGTAAGTATGCGGTTTCAAAGATTTAAATGAACAGTCTATCATTAATTAACTAAGGGCAATGACACTTGTGTAACAAATAAGTGATCATTTTTATGTCATAGATAAGCAATGATGCAGGGGTTGCACACATGGGTAAATAAAGACACAAAGACTTCTAGGCTCTGTACATTTTATGCCATTGTGCTGTTAAAACCTAGACACATACCTAGCCAAAAACACACTTTTTGGGTACATCTACTATACTAGGAATGTCAAAGATATGACCTGAAGGCCATAGAATTTGATATAGTCCATGGAGCTGTTTCATCTGATCCACCGGGCTCCTGGAGAGGCAGGAATTTGAGAGCAAGGTGAGTGGTGGTGTGGCCTGCCACTGAATTTCTGGGTGTGGAGCCCCATTTAGGCTCTGTGTTGATGAAGTGAATGGGCAGATCCTGGATAGAGGTGATGGGGTGCAGCCACATTCCCTTTGGCAGTATGGCTCGTACAAAGTGAAGAGAGCTCACTGTGCATGTACCACACCATTGCTGGGGGTGTCATTGAAACCCCTTGCTGTGGTCTTGGATGCCAGTGGGGCAGGGAGGGAGAGGGAAAGGAAGAGCAAACAACAGCAGACTATGGAGATGTTTGAAAGCAGGGACTTTGGGCCAGTGAGTTCATAGAGCTCACAGCACAAAAGGAGCTCCCAGAAGATGCTCCATGGACTTGCCTAATTTTCAGGGTTTTGAAGAAAAGAAGGAAATGCCAGTACATCCTAAAACTTCAAAGACAAGAAAGCAAGCAGAAAGAACTCAACATTTATATATATATTTTAAATCTCGCTCACAAATACTTTGTTTTTTTCCAAGCTCAAAGCCTTTGTTTCTGCTCACTCAGCTCCACTGAGTAGCTTTCCCCTTTTCCCCAAGAAATTGATTATCCTGGTTATTGTAGTCTTGAAGAAAGTGTCATTGTTCACTTCCTTTCAGGGGCCAGTATCATTTCCTTTGATTGAATCAAGCAGAACATACCATATCTTTTGCATGAGTCTCAGGCACTGACAAGCAGAGCAGTTTCAGTTGCTTTTAGGTTTTCAAGGAGCTTAGCAGTTAACCCTTTTCAGTCATTTGAACAAGGCCTAAGCCTCTGCTTCAGCCAACACAAAGAACTTGTCTATGCTCCTAAGTGTTTATGTAAAAATGTTTTTAGAAGGAATCAAGGGTGAAAGTCTCTGCAGATAAAGGCTCTGAATATGAAACTGATGGATTCATTTGTGACTTATAAACCCAAACAGAATACACCTTTATGCCAATGGAAGGACTTTTCTTATGTATCAAATGTTCTGTTAGTAGTAAGATCCTTGGAAGAGGATGCTCTTTGATATATTAAAAATCTGACTGTATGTTGTTTGACACATGAAACCTGACTGGGCTGCTTAGCTGGCCTGTGTGAATAGGCAGCTATTCGATCTGGCTTCAGATCCAGCTGCTTCAGATGCCAGCGATCTGATCCAGAGCTCCGGACTGGGTTTTTGCTTCGATCTGGCTGAAGTGGCTCTGAAGCTTTGGAGCCGCCTCGGAGATCCAGCCATAGGATACAATGGAGAATCATAGAAATATCTATAACTTTGTTTTTTTTCTGATTTAGATGAAACTTGCAGAGGTGGTAGCTTCTGCTGAGAGTATGAAGCCAAGTTTCAAGAAGATCAGTGTAAGGGTTTGGCAGAAACTGCACCCCAAATTTTTTAAAGCAAAACTGAAGTCACATATATGTGTTACACCACAGGGGGGTGAAAACTGCAGGTGAGGCCACAAAGCCTGCCAAGTTTCAAGAAGAGAGGTGCAGGGGTTTGGGGGAAACTGTACCTCAAGCTGCTGACAGGCAAAACTCGTGACATAGATGACCCTGTGTGTGTTAAGGTGCAGCAGGATGAAAACTGCAGGGATGGTAGCCCCTGCTGTAGCCACAAGCCTGTCAGCTGTCGAGGAGATAGGTGCAGGGGGTTCTGGGGCCCTGCACCTCTAGCTGCTGACAGGCAAAACTTGTGACATGGGTGCTTGTGCAACTGACTGTCTTTGTCTTGGGGCGGGGGTGGGTGGGGTGTGTGTGGAGACAGTACTGCAGGCCTGGCTGCTGAGCTACTGTGTTACCAGTTACCAATCAATCATGATTCACTCAGGGACCAGCTCAATACACAGTAGCTAGTTAATGTAGCCAGTTAATTAGCAACGATTAACACCTACAAAACCAGAGACTAAGGAGAGGAAATAATCAATACAGACAATCAACTGCCCCAAGACAGAGACAGTCAGTTGCACAAGCACGCATGTCACGAGTTTTGCCTATCATCAGCTAGAGGTACAGGGCCCCAGAACCCAGAAGCCCTGCACTGATCTCCTTCACAGCTGGCAGGTGTCATGGCCACAGCAGGAGCTACCATTCCTGCAGCTTTCACCCTGCTGAGCCTTAATACACACAGTGTCACCCATGTCACGAGTTTTGCTTGTCTGCAGCTTGAGGTTGAGTTCCCCCAAACTCCTTCACTGATCTTCTTGAAACCTGGCAGGCTTCATGGCCTCACCAGGGGCTACCATCCCTGCAAATTTCGCCCCCCTGTGGTGTAACACATACACATGACGTGAGTTTTGCTTTCAGGAATTTGGGGTGCAGTTCCCCCGAAACCCCTGCACCAATCTTCTTGACTCTTGGTAGACTTCATGCTATCAGCATAGGCTACAAGCTCTGCAAGGTCCATCCAAATCAGACAAAAAACAAAAAAAGGTATAGATATTTCATTGATTTCCCATTATACTCTATGGCTGAATCGCCGAATCGGCTCCGAATCTTTTCCAAAGCGATTCAGAAGCTCTGAATTGATTCAGAAAGCCTAGAGCTACCAGTGATTCAATTCAGATTCATAGATTTGGCCTCTGAATCATCTGAGTAATCTCTGAATCTGAATCATGATCCGAAGCTTTGCACAGCCCTACTGCTTAGCTCTGTATATCAAGGCAGAATGCATGTGCAGGACCTGCTTGACCAAGCACACACACAAGAATGGAAAGTGCCCTGATACTTAGAGGAAAGCTTAGAGTAAGCCTAAGAAAAAAAATTTCTGCTACACTAAGCTCTGTTTGTGTTCAGATAAATCTGTTATGCCTCCTCCTTTTCCCCCTGAAGGTCAGGAAGCAGAAGAGAGAGAGGGTTCAAAAGATCAGGTGAATGTAACCATTTATTAGAAAACAGAATTATAGATTTAAGCAGGTAGGCAGTAATTTATCAGGCTATGGAATACAATAAGTGAACTACCACCTACTGAGAGGCCTAGAGAGGATACTCAGCAGTTTTCCCTCTGCTGGTTCCAGAGCTTTAAGAACCACTCTAAACTTATCTTTTTATCTCATATTAAACATATTTTACTGAACTAAACATGACATCCATTTTGCCTTACCCTCTTTAGTTAACAAAGACATACTCTTATTTCAACAGGATTCTATCAGACTGCATGCAATTCAACTTTTCTTATCAAAAGGCAAACATTGGGTAACTACAACTGTTATTTTTAACTGCTACTAGCAGTTTCTAAAAATCAGTGATTGGCATTTGGCCTTGCTGCACCTGATGGCCTTGACTAACAATGTTTGTTTTAATTCTGAAGTTACAGAAAGTTTTGCTTTTATCGGAATAGGTCCAGGCTGAAAGAGGCCTTCAGACTCCTAACACTTGTTTGTTTCATTTTCACTGTCTGCATAGACACATATGCAAACTCATCCCATGCCTCTTAAAGCACAGAAAAGTTCTAAAGCTTTTTAAAATAGGTTAAATAACCAAAATTAAGGGGTTGGGGAAAGCACTTCTTGGCTCAGTACAGGCAGTCAAAAAGCCTGAGGCTGAACCAATTCAGTCTTCACAGGTTAATCTAAGATGTGTAGATTGAACCAATAAGCAAATGAACAGACATTCACTTTTGATTCTGGAAATGTAGCCACAGGCCTTCTGTTGCCCAGGCCAGCAGCTGGGGAGCACCTGAGCATACCTCTCTGCTCAGCTGGAGCAGACAGCTTGGGCCAAGGCTAACCTGCCCATCCTGTGTTGGGGGAGGGTGGTGTTTGCAGGGAAGGCGCAAAACATCCTGGGATGTTGGGGGACTGTGAATTAACTTCAGTCAGGGGATCTTCAGGAGGGGATCTGGGACAGAAGTTCCATGGACCAGTTTAACCTAAATCAGTTAAGCCTGATACTACATCAATTCAAGTTTTTCTTAAAATGCTTTCAGCCGTTTTGAAAGTGGTTCATGTGCACTAAACTTCTGTTGTGTTACAGATCTGAACTGGTTTCCAATCACTATACCAGCTTATGTGTAATTTCTGTCCCTAGCCCTTAAAATATATCAGTCTTAAGGATCTGAATGCCAATTTTTCAAGAATTTTAATGTATGAAACAATAACCAACCAATCTAAACTGCTTTGTTAAGATGTACACTTAAAGCAATCAGATGCAGGAGCTACTTGACAAGATGCTGCCTCACTCTTTCAATTACTGTTGGCAGAAGCCAAGGTAGAGAGGAAAGAAAAGTTATGCAAGAGTGAGAAACAGTAACATCTTCAGATAGGCAGCTGGAGCCTGGATTCTCTTTTTTCATGAGGCTTCATGTCAATGGGGTGACAGATGTCTGAATATCTCAAAAAGCTTCTGGAATTCAGTGCAAATCAAATACACTTACGGTAAGTCTATCAATGATAAAAATAGTTTTCACTCAAGCAAATAAAAACACACAGTTCAGAATCCAGGGTGACATAATACACCCTGACCTTTTAGGTGTTCTGCACACCAACTACAAGATCTGATTTGACTTGCATCACTGAACTTGGTTTGGTTACTTGCCTGGTCTTGTTTATATAATGTTCATTTCAACGTGCTATACTCACAGGAGATAGGAATAGAGGTGGAGTAAATTCTGGATCTTTCCATGGTAGAGCCAGATGGTCAAGTATACCCATCTTATGGGCACATCAGAACATTTGTATTTTCGGGCTGGATTCTTTGGTCCAACAAGACTAACTTAAGCAGTAGCCATACATCAACAAAATAATTAAATATGGGTGAAAAAGATAATTATTATAAGGAAAAACTATTATATGGAAATTCTCATTATGAAAAAACTGAGAATGAGGAGAATTTACCTTCCATCTGATGAAGTGGATGGCAGATGATGAACAAAGAATTTTGACTGCAAATCTTTGCAGGAAAAAGGAGGAGCATATACATTTAAAAGACATTTTATTTTTTTTTCACATTTTTCCATCTGAAGAAATTAAGCACCAATTTAGGTGATTTGTAATCAACAGATTTGTATAAGGGTTTCTTTAATATATGCGCATTGTATTTGGAGTGACTTGTCTAATTTACATTGTAAACTCTACCAGATAAGAAACAAATTTTCTTTTCTGTTTTGTGTGGCCCAACATATTGTTAGAGCTGAAGAAGTGTTAATAGCTATTATGTTGCCACAGCAGAAACAACTACACTTGCTGAATAACTTTGTGTAAGAAGTATGTGTCTTTAATTTATTTTTCATTTTAATACTCTGTGCAAAAGAGAGAACAATGAGACAACAAAAGATAAGAGAACAACAAAATAAACAGGGTGTATAAACAGTGGGGCATGATAGAAGCCTGAGATAGGGCACTATGATAAAAAGCAAAAATCTGACAGATAGGAGAAGGTAGGTAACATAATTCAGAATGACAGAATAAGAACAATGGCATTCTGTACTAAGAGAAAAGCGCTGGATAGGTGAGATATGGGTAATGAGACAGGGCTTTATAACTGCAAAGTTAACAGGTCAGGGCAATGGGTAGGAAGGAAGTTGGAGAGCAGGGAATGACAAGTCAAAGTAAATAGGATGATTGGGTGTCATCTTCAATTAATGCACATGAATAAATTCCAGGGCTTATTGGCTGGAGTTTATGGCTCCCAAGCATGCCTTTTGAATGTGTGGCCAGGAGTAATAAACTCTGGAGCAATAACTTCTGGAGTTTATTCATAAGCTGCACATTGAGCCAGGTTGCTGCTGCGCCCCCTGGATCAATGTGCTGCAGAGGGGCTGGCTGGGGCATGAGGGTGCTTCAATGTGGGCCTACCCAGCAGGAAGCCCCGTGACTGAAGCACCCTTGTGCTGCAGCCAGCCAGGGCAGCATCTGCACCTTTGCTGCTCTAGAGATTTTTACTCCGCAGCAGAATAGTACTTGTACTTACTATCCTGCTGTGGAGTATATTAGTTTACTCTGGCCTAATAGGAGCGCATATATAGATGTGCAATGTTTTCTGCATGGCTTATTAGTCAACTGTGCACTAAACATCTTGTGTAGATGCACCCTGCATTGTCATATCTTTGACAGAAGCAGCTCTGAGGTGCATGCAGTTTTAAAACTTTAGTACCAATTGCCTGTGATCAGGGTACCTACCTTTTTCATTTCCAGACTAGAGCTATTTTGTTCAGCTGGGAGCCAAACGTGCAGATGTAAATGATTTGGACTGTAATAACAATAGAGGATGCTGATTAATATTGTCTTTACTATCAGCAAAGGATTTTTTTCTGGTTTGGAGGAGGATATATCATTATCATAACCCATGCAAAGTAAATGGTACAGGTGAAATCTTGGTTCCACAGAAGTGGATATCAAAAGTCCCATTGACCTCCACTGAATTTCTATTTGCAAAATTGTTTGAGAGCTAATGTCCTACTCATGAACACATGCAGATGAGTAATTTCAATCAAGCAAGCTCAAGTGAGCCCACTGAGTTTAATTTTGTGAGTAGTTTCATTAAAGTTTCTCATATGTGTCAGAGTTTGCAGAATTGGAGTCTAAATGTCTATTCATGGGATTGTTTGTTTGAATTGGCAGACTCAAGGTTTAATTTTATTAATGTTCTACAGTATATTAATCTTCTATAATGAACTGTAACTTCACAGAAAAGATCAGGCAGGACTGCGCTTTAAAGCTGAACTCTGATGCAAATAGCATATTACGCTAAAATACATGAAGGAAAAACCAGATGACAGTTGATTGGGAAGTCAGTAAAATACTGACTTGCAAGGTATTTATTTTGGTAAGATGTAAATCTCAAAATCTTTATAGTTCCAATTTGGAAAAGCACTTACGAGTGTGAGTGCACATTCAACATAGCCAAACTTACTAAGTTCTCATATTTTGGGGAATTTCTGTTTCCAGACGTGCTACACACGCTGTTAGAACAACGTCTCAGTTTATTTTGGCTTCATACTTGTGGTTTTCTCCAGCACTAAAAAATATGGAGGAAATTAAAAGTTTTAAAGAGTTTCTTTATTATTTCAAAAATAGCTTCACATTTGTGTTTTGGGGAAAGGACTTAAATTGGTTCTTATTTTACATGCATTTAGCTTCCAGCCCCTTTCCAATGTAGTAAAAAATGTATTGCCCTATCTGTTAATTACAGCTGAATTCTAAAGGCGGTCTTTAGTGGTTTTATAGTTAAAGGAGGGGAAATAGGCTTTCCTTAAAAAGGAAAAACAAGCAGAAGGGAGAGAGATATATAGGGGAGCTGGGTCAAAAGCCAAGGCACTTATGTTTGTTGTGGCAAGTTGAGAAGACTTCTGAGGGCAATAGTGGACTTGGGGAAAGGTTTGATAGGACTCAATTAATGAGAAGGATTTGCATAATTACTGTATGGTTATTTGGAAGTAACCAGACAGTGATTATGCAAATCCTTGTCCTCTAGATGGATAACACTTCTCAGAGTACACGTAATTGCATAATTCAGAAATAAGTGCAAAGTTATGAGTCAGTAGTGGTTTCAATTCTCTCCGTGCTGTCTAGTTCAGGAAATCCCATTTCAGTAGAAGACTATACAAAGAGGAAACACTGGCAAATTCCTTTAAATAATCATGTTTTATGCAAATCCCTGCAAAATGATTCAGAACTGTTCGCAGAAATTGTAGACTTATGTCCTCAACAAACATGGCCCACATTATTCTCCCTTTGCTCTTTAGCAACTTTTAGCCCTCCTTACTTCCATTATTAATGCATTATATCTATAAACCATCATTTTCTTTCCCAATGTGAGATATGAAAGAGAAGCAGATTGTTATAGCCGGACTGTAGGCATCTGACCTGTCACAGAGTTACAAAAATGAGTGTCTCTGAAAATACTGAAATGACACTAGGAAAGATTGACTGGTAACAAGGGCTATGCGAAGCTTCACTGGTTGTTTTGTTTTGATGCTCTTTTGACTCATTTCAAGCTTGAAACAGCAAAATTGAAACAAAACAGAGGGCTTTAAAACAGCCTCAAAATGAAATGAAGGCAGTCGAAACGTTTTGAGTTTTGAAGCTCAAGCTGGGCTTGCCTGCAGGGAAACAGAAAGTAAGGAGCGGGAGGGGGGGAAGAGGGAGGAAGTGGGTGGAAAGGACTGCTTTCGTTATTGACAGTGTAGCTGGCCAGTGACTGTCATTCTTCCCTGAGGTCCCTTCCAATCCCAGTGCTCTGGGGGAGGGATGGAAAAACAACATAAAATGCAACATTGTTTGAACTGCCCTGCTTTTTGCCTTGGCGTCAGTTTTACTGAGCTGTGAGCTCAGTGTCAGACAATGAAGGCTATAGTAGTGATCTTCTGAAGGAGTCAGGTGTCCGGCAGGTTGCAATGTGTCAGAATTCCACTGTCTAACCTATATTGAGTCCCTGAGTTTCTGTACCTAGGAGGCAGATGCAGTGAAGTTCATAGGCCTAGCTGTGCAAAGTGGTTTGTAAATTGTTCCCTCTCAGGAACAGGCCTGAGAGACTGGAGACAGAGTGGGGTCTTTTTGTGAGGAATGTGCCCCCACAGGTAGTTGGGTATTGTTGTCTTTGATAGATTCTGGTGTGCAGTTTGTGGGGGTAATGGAGATTGTTGGCAGGTTTTGTGTTTTGAGCTGTAGGAAGTTGGCTTCAGTTCTGGTGATGAGGCTAGGTTAGCAAAGGTTTGGTGCTTGTTTGAATTTACACATCACTTTTCAGAGCCAGGCCTATGAACTTCACTCCATCCTAGGAGTTTCTGTACCTAGGTAGTAGGTACAGAAACTCATAGACTCAGTATAAACAGTGGAATTCTGACACACTACAACCTGCTGGACATCTGACTCCCCAGGTACCTCTGCACGTTTACCTGCACTGCTACATCCCACTTCCCCCCCGACCTTAGCCTGCCCCTCACCCCTTGACACCTCCATTTTCATTTTTACTGCCTGGCTTTCTTGCCTGCATTACATGCCAGCTTCTGGCTTCTTTACTATTCCTTCCATCCAGGAATAGCACACACACACACACCAACTGCAGGTGCTTCCTCAGCCTGACAAAGGGATTTTCAACTTGAAAGCTTGCTAAGATCTATTTCTCTAACTATTCTTTTTTTAATAATAAATATATAAACATGAAAACACAACATAACCCATCACACGCCACAAGTAACACATCATTTATATATATCCAACACAACATCTGTACTTCCATTCAATTCTTTTATAAAAAGAAAGGCTCTGTGACAGTTTGGCTGTCTGGGATGCTGCTGGTGCTACTGTGCTGCTGCTCACTAAGTTATTATTTTACCTATTGTCATTTAAAGTGGTGGACTGAGGCTGTAGGGGAGGAGGAGAACTCATTGGGGCACACTACTGTGTCATGTAGTCTCCAGTGCCAGTGAGGGTGCACCTTAACACATACACAGTGTCACCCATGTCACGAGTTTTGCCTGTCAGCAGCCTGAGGTGCAGAGTCCCAGAAGCCAGGACTCCCTGCACCTATCTCCTTGACAGCTGGCAGGCTTTGTGGCTGCAGCAGGGCCTAGGAGGACTGCAGTTTTCACCCCCCTGTGCCCTAACACAGACACAGTTACAATCACCAGTGTTACAAATTTTGTCTGTCAGCACCCTGAGGTGCAATTTCTCAGAACCCCCTACACCTATCTCTTTGAAACTTGGCAGGCTTTGTGGCTTAAGCAGGGGCTAGCATGCCTGCAGTTTTTACCATGCTGTGGCTTAAAAAAACACACGTGACATGAGTTTTGCTTGTCAGCAGCCTGAGGTGCAGTTTCCCAGAAACTCCTGTGCCTATCTCTTTGGAGCTTGGCAGGTCTCATGGCCTGAGCAGGGGCTATCATCCCTGCAGTTTTTACCCCTCTGTGCCTTCACATGTACAAGTTGACATGAGTTTTGCTTTTAAGATTTTAAGGTGCAGTTTTCCAGAACCCCGGGACCTATCTTCTTGAATATTGGCAGACTTCATGGCCTTAGAAGTAGCTACCATCCCTGCAAGTTTCATCTGAATCAGGAAAGAAATGACAAAGTTATAGGCAGTTTCATTCTTCAGCATTATAGCTTATGGATGAAACGTTGAAACAGCATTGAAACAGCAAAACTGAACAGCGGTTTTGAAACAAAATGAAATTCAGAACAAAACACTGTTCCACTGAAATGTCGAAATGGAATGGTGCTGTTTTGCACAGCCCTACTGGTAACCTCTCCTAATAGAGAAGCAGATTTTACCAGGGAGAAAAATTGTCTATGTATGTTATATCAGTTCCCTGAACTAAATTTTTACGCTGGCATAAAAGCACGCTTTTCTGAGTATAACTGTGTATTGTAGGGGTTTTGCTAGTATAAAAATGGCATTCATTAATTGCATCTCTTAGTGAATGCTGTTATGCTGTTACGGCAAAGGTTTTTCAGTGTACAGATAGCCCTATAGAAAGTGGTTGTTTTGTCCTGATCTATGCACATGAATTACACCTAAGGTATATCAGGTGTAGCCTCCATCTTCTTAACTACTCATTTTTGGTTTGCATTTTCTTTATTTTAACTGTGACAGTGGGGCATGATAAGTAGGACTAAAGATGCATCTATAAGATCAAGAAAACCAAGTGGCGGCCATGTTGTTGTTCAACACATTCCTTCTAAAACTTCTATTTTTTCTACTGTGTGCATAAATGGTAAGCAGGGCAGGGAAATGCTGCAATATTTTAAGTGTTGAGAAAACAGGTATTTAGGCATATTTTAGTAAAAATCACACCAGGCATATTCTTCTTATTAATCTGATGACAATTTTATTTGTATCAATACATTTATTATGCTCTGGTTACAAAATGTATGTAATTCATCATTTGGCAATTTACTGCACGAACTCCTCTTACCTTATTGTTGTCCTAATTTTTATATTATCACTTGTAAGACTTTCTGAATATTGTAGAATCTGGGATTTTGACAAGAACAGAGCTTTTCTTTGTTACAAGAGCAAACAATGTATTTGCTTGTCCTTGAAGATCAAATATACGTTAAGTTGCTCTAAGTGACATGACCTATTTTGCACTCTTCTCCCAGGTATGTAAATGTGAAAAAGCACAGATCAGATTATTACATCTATCTTCTTCAGTCACTGCAGTGACACTGATCCATACAGCCAGCTGCTGGAGTTTTGTGAAGATGAGATTAGTAAAGAAATAATGTTCAAAGGCCAGGAGTTTACTGAACAACCGAAACAGAAAGCACAGTTACTGCAGTTATTTAATTTAGAGATGCTACATAGCAAATCCACAGGGTTTCATGTACCTTCTGCAGGTGAACTTTAGGACTGGATTGTTAAATGACTACAATTTTAGACTGTGGCCTCACAATGTAAATATTTTAGCAAACAGGGTATATAATAAAAATAGTCCAGGAGACATGCACTGGCTCAGATATACTAGAGGTGGAAACTGGGGGTCTTTACAGGAATCTCAGTTCCTGTAATCTCTCCAACCTGGTCAGTCCTTTAGCCACTGTTCCATCTTAACTCTACTACCATAACTTTTACAACAGAGGGGTTACATTCACCCATAATGAAAACAACTGCAACAGGGTGCCTGCCCTTAGCTCTGTCCTCCCTCTCCTCTGTTTCTTAATGCCTATGGTATGTTTCTTCATCAGGGCTAGAGATGGAAGGCCTGCAGTCCTTTTGTAGAAATAAGAGGATTATTTGGGGGACCTGGTCGTGTCCCTTCTGGCTATGACCACTGGGTTGGCTGTAGGATCTAGCTGCATCTATAGAAGTGCAAGGTGTTGCCAGGCTTTAGTTAAAAAAGAACCACAGAGCAATTTCTCATGAGAATCGGAATCTAATTTGGTTTAGTAAATGATTTGGTCTGTTTGTCACTTTGCTCATGGTTATACCTTTTTCCTTTATTTTTGACGTGTATATAATGTTAAAGTTTCTTGCCCTTTTTATGGACCTAATTTTCTGAGCAGTGACAAGTATACAAATTCCCGAGGGCTTTTTCACTGAACGTTCAAAGAAGCTTCTCTTTGAGGCTCAGGAGCACAGACAAAGCTATCGCCTTGTTGCTGTTCTTTTTGCATTGGCAAGGATGCACTGGAATTCCTAGTTAGTGATATAAAAGTAATTGGGGATCACAGGGGGCAGACAGAGGAAAAAACCCAAGTGTGGCTACTGCATTGGCTTCTCTTCAGGGATATTCATCTCTAATTCTATTTGATCTTTTACAATTGCATTTGATTAAATGTTTGGGCGTTGAATGGACTATCTAATCAGCAGAGTTCCTAATAATTCTGTGTTGGTGCTATGGATTTGAGTCTACCTCTGTAATCTTGTAAAGAGAATTTTAAGAAATTAAAGTGGTTGGGAGTGTTATCAATCATAAGAAGGAAGACCTTTAACTCAGTTTTGCTCTTCTATTAAGATTGTAAGAGATCTCCAAGTATAGTGTGTGCTCTATCAGCTTGCTCAGCTGAAGTAACGTTGTAAAAATAGTCTGATAGTTCCCCTCTTCTAACTACAAGTGGAAATATTATTACAGCTATCTCAGACCTGTTAGCCAATGCTGGCATCACTGGAGTGTGGTGCTAGTTTTAATTAGAGATGGGATTAAACCATAACCCCAGATCCAGGTAAACTGGATATGAACAGCTCTGAACTTTGAGGACTTGGAATCCAGGTGCAACTTTTGCTGTTGCTTTTCTATTGGTACCTTTTATGAGCTACATACACATTTTGTAATAGCTTCTATCTGTATTAAGAGACTACATCTCCAGATTGAAAGCTGCATTTCTTTTAGGGATTTGAAATCTGGATCTGATTTGTGAGACACAGGATTATCTCTGGTACTGTAGGAAAAGCTTGTTACAGGTATTTTTGTTTAGTTGAGATTAGGCCCTGTCTTCTCATTTGTGACTGAAAACTTGGTAGCAGTTGAGGATCTCATGGCTTATTTCCATAGGAAGTGGGGGCATCCTAGGCATCCAGCCTGTATTTTCTGTCATGATAATAAATATATTAGTTCTGTAGTGGATGTGCTGCTCCTCAGTTTTGTAAGGTGCTTTGATAGGCCATGTGTAAGACAGGCCACATAAAATTCTGTTCAATTCTTTATTATTCTGTGTCTAACACAGGGTGACATAATTTTATAAGGTGCTTAGTATGAGGATACTTTCATAAAATATCTGCCATTAGGCTACTTTTCTAAGAAGTTTCATTCTACTAATGCATCAATTTTCCTGACCACTTTAATGGGAAACTGGTTAATATATAGGTGTCCAATGGGCTTTTAATAAAGAAGTTGATAATTTCTTCTCTTTTTTCATGAGTTAACCTGAAATATTGGTGTCAGGGAGATAGATAATGTAGTTTAATGCATTTAGATATAAAAAAGTGCAGAAAACACTGAATTTCCTCTGTATTGTTCCATTGGGGGATGTTGTTCTTTTGTGGAAAAAAAAGAACAAGTCTTCAGATATCATGACATTTGTGCTGGTCTCAGCAATACTATGAAGTGCAGGATCATCTGCCTAGAGGTTGTTTGCCTCTAAAATAACTCTGTCCCTGCTGCTTTCAAGCCATACTGCCAACGCTTTTCAAGCTGTGAACATCCTTAGCTTACCACTATGAAGGGAGAGATGAGGCAATCTAATGCACCCACTGTAGTATCTTGATGAAACCTGTGGTATGCAAACAGTTCTCTTTATTGTGTACAAGAACTTCTATAAAGAGGTAAGAGTTTTAATGTTTCCCATGCAAGGATCTGGTTGTCTAGTTTTGTTAGTTCTGTTACACCAGAAAGTTCCTACTGGGCCCACCCAGGCTGTCTTTTGTGATGCCATGCTTCCTAGACACACTGCATTTTCAGGATTCTTACTCTGTGTCACAATTACACCTTTAGCAGGCACAATTCAAGTGCCTTGCATATTAAAGTAGTTTAACAGGAAGGCAGCGGTCTTCTTCAGAAATGCGGTATCAGCCTTGAACTTGAACCAAGTTCCCATTTCAGCATTGAAAGCCTCAGTTTTCATCAGCACTCTGGTGACAGAGCACAGTGTTTGAATAATTGAAGCACTTAACACTTTTTTATGACAAACATTGAGTCTTTAATGTTATGCTTAATCTGTCTGCACTATTTTACAGTATTTACATTCTCCAAGTACATGCTTTTAACTGGTAATTACACAGTTTTTGCCTTCCTCTGTAGCAAGGGGCATGGCTCTCTATTTGGGATCTCTTGAGCATATATAAACCACATTTCACAGAAGGGCATTGGCTGCTGTGGTTCCCCTGCTTTACCTATGGCAGGTTAGGGTGTTAGGTCTGTGTTGTATTAGAGTTGATGGCAGTCTTATGTACAGTTTAGATTGTGGACTCTATAGCAGAGTTTGGATAGGGCTGATTCTGCCTCAGGCAGGGGGTTGGACTAGATGACTTCTGGAGGTCCCTTGCAGACATGCTTCTATATGATTCTAAGATTCTGTAGCAAGTCAGCGATGCTTCATGTCGAGCTACTCTAGTGATAGTTTCATAGTTTCATAGTTTGTAGGGTCGGAAGGGACCTGAGCAGATCATCTAGTCTGACCCCCTGCCATGGCAGGAAAGAGTACTGGGGTCAAATGACCCCAGCAAGATGTTCATCTAACCTCCTCTTAAACACCCCCAAGGTAGGAGCCTGCACCACTTCTCTTGGAAGCTGGTTCCAGACCCTAGCCGCCCTGACTGTGAAGTAGCACCTCCTGATACCTAACCTAAATCTACCCTCTACCAGCTTGTGACCGTTATTCCTGGTCACTCCTGGCGGTGCTCGGGGGAACAGGGACTTCCCCAATGCCTGCTGGTCCCCTCTGACTAGTTTATAACAGGCCACAAGATCCCCCCTCAGCCTTCTCTTTTGGAGGCTGAACAGGTTCAGGTCCCGCAGCCTGTCCTCATAGGGCCTGCCCTGCTGTCCCCTGATCATACGAGTGGCCCTCCTCTTGACCATCTCCATGCTGTCGACATCCCTCTTGAAGTGCGGTGCCCAGAATTGGACGCAGTACTCCAGCTGCGGCCTGACCAGTGCCGCATAGAGGGGGAGGATCACCTTCTTGGACCTGCTCGAGCTGCATCTGTGGATGCATGCCAAGGTGCGGTTGGCCTTCTTGACTGCCTCTCCACACTGCCGGCCCATGTTCATCTTGGAGTCAATGATGACCCCCAGATCCCTTTCTGCCTCCGTGCTGATAAGAGGGGAGTTCCTCAGCCTGTAGGTATGGTGCCGGTTGTTCCTCCCCAGGTGCATCACCTTGCACTTGTCTGTGTTGAAACCCATCCTATTCTCGTCCGCCCACCCTTGTAACCTGTCGAGGTCTGATTGTAGCCTGTTGCATCCTTCCAATGTGCGCACATCCCCCCACATCTTAGTGTCATCAGCAAATTTGAACAGGGTGCTTTTTACCCCCTCATCCAAATAGCTGATGAAGATGTTGAACAGTGCAGGCCCGAGGACCGAGCCCTGCGGAAACCCACTGCCCACGTCCTTCCAGGTTGAGAAGGACTCATCTACTACCACCCTCTGGGTGCGGCCCTCCAGCCAGTTGGCGACCCATTTGACTGTGTGGGTGTCTACACCACAGCCCCCCAGTTTCTTAATGAGAACGGGGTGAGAGACAGTGTCAAAAGCCTTCCAGAAGTCCAGGAAGACTATATCCACTGCTACCCCTGCATCTAACAATCTGGTAATCTGATCGTAAAAGGCCACCAGGTTGGTCTGACAGGACCTTCCACTGATGAACCCGTGTTGGTTGCCCCTAAGCATGCAGTCCCCTGCTGGCCCCTCCTGGATGTGTGCCAGCATAATTTTCTCGAACAGCTTGCCTAGGATCGAGGTAAGACTAACCGGCCTATAGTTTCCCGGGTCCTCCTTCCTGCCTTTTTTCAAGATGGGGACCACGTTGGTCCTCTTCCAGGCCTCCGGTACCTCACCAGAGCACCACGAGTGCTCATAAAGTTGTGCCAGGGGACTTGCAATGACCCCGGCCAGTTCCTTTAGAACTCTAGAGTGGTGATCATCTGGGCCAGCTGACTTGAATACGTCCAACCCCTCCAGAAGCTCCCTAACTAAATCCTTGCTAACCCGTGGTCCAGGTGTGCCTCCCCCGGGGCCCAAGGGGGGCCCAGCAGGAAGGTGGCTGTTCTGGTCCCTACTTAGGAAGACGGAGGCAAAGACATCGTTAAACATGTTAGCTTTGCCGTCTGGTGTGACGACCAAGTTACCCATGTCATCTTGCAAGGCCCCCACATTACCCGGGACCTTCTTTTTACCCACTACATATTTAAAAAAAGACTTCTTATTGTCCTTAATCTGGGAAGCTAGTCCCAGTTCCATCTCTGCCTTGGCCTTCCTAACTGCTCCCCTACATCCCCAAGCAACTACAGAATAGTCCTCCCTGGTGATGACCCCTTCTTTCCACTGGGTATAAGCCTCCTTTTTAGCAAGGAGAAATATTGCAATGAGTCTAGCATACTGGAAGCTTTCTTATGCCTGTCCTACTGTTTTCTTCATCCTATTTGTATAAATGGATGCTACTTTACAGGCACTTTGATTTAAAAAAATATAGATGGGAATGACCCAGCTGGAGGCTAAAAGCACCTGCTGCGGTTGCTTCCAAGTCTATGGTGCCTAGTGTGTGCTGACAGGTATCTAGAGGGAATTGATTCACCAGATTCACAACACCCCAGGAACTCTGCTGGTTTACTACTTTTATTTTTTTAATCACACTTTTAGAGCTAGCTATGCTTCCATTCCCTTCTTGCTTCCTATTAGGCCTGTGCGAGTAGGCAGGTATTCAATCTGGCTTTGGATCCGGCTGCTTTGGATGTCAGTGATCTGATCTGGAGCTCTGGATTGGTTTGCTGCTTCAATCCAGCCGGAGTGGCTTTGAAGCTTTGGAGTCGCCTTGCAGATCTGGCTGTAGGGTATAATGGGGGATCAATGAAATATTTGTAACTTTGTTGGTTTTTCTCTGATTTGGGTGAAACTTGCAGGGATGGTAGCCTCTGCTGAGAGCAAGTTTCAAGAAGATCAGTGCAGGGGTTCGGTACGTACAGAAACTCATGGGCTCAATATACACAGTGGAATTCTGGCCCACTGAGACCTGCTGGACATCTGACACCCCAGGCACCTTTGGACTTTTACCTTTGCTGCTGCATCCCCCTTTCCCCCCTACCTCCCACCCCAGCCTGTCCCTCACCCCCTGACACCTCCATTTCCATTTTCACTGACTGGCTTTCTCTTCTGCATTGTGGGCCAGGCCAGCCTCTGGCTTCTTTACTATTCCTTCCATCCAGGACCAACTGCAGGTACTTCCTCATCCTGACAAAGGGCTTTTCAACCCTAAAGCTGGCATCCTAGGCAGCTAAGCTGAGCTCATGAGGAGCCTCACAACTGTACTGCAACCAGCAAGTGTCAGGTCTGTCAAAGATGTGACAGGTCTGGGTGTTCCCCAGCCAGGACTTTGTGCGTGCTGGACGTTATAGTGCCTCCTACCCACCTTTCACCAGGGGATCATTGGTCCTGGCATTTACAGGGCTGCTGTACTTCCAGCAGTCCCACCAGGCCTCCCTACCCTGGCAGGGTTCAGTTTTTGTGGTCATGCCAAGGACCTGGGGCCTCCTCCTTCCCCATATCCTCACTCCCATACCTCCAAGTTTGTCCTGGCAGGAAAATGAGCTCAGCAGGAACATGTTCTTCCCCTGCTGGTTGGTGATGCAATTAGTGCCCCTTCCAGCTGAGAGTGGGGCATTTCTCGGCTTTTAAAAAACTCAAAAAAGGAAATTGGTGAAGACAGAATGAGGAGGGTGGCACTCAGTCCATCTGCAGGTGGAGCTTGGGGAACCCCAGCAGCTGGAAGTTCACCTTTAGTAACACCAGCTGCTCCACCAAAGCAGGTTCCAAGCAGGTGTGGTGGGGTGTCACAACATCCCCAGCAATGCTGAACACCCTCTCGCTTGGAACACTAGTCAGTGAACAGGACAGGTGTTGCCAGGCAACTGTGGCCAGATCCTGCCACATCTGGCTGTAGCTTGCCCAGTAGGCCAAGGGGTTACACTCCAGTGGCTTCACATCCTCAGCGAGATAGGTAGCCACTGAAGCCTCAGCGCTACCTGCCCGCGGCTGGGGTCTGGTGCATTTGGATCCCAGCATGGAAGCTATGCCCATTGCCCACATTGGCAGTGGCTGGCGTGGAGGAGACTGGCTGGTGCTGGTGCTGGGAGTGCTGGTATGGGAAAGTGGATCCCCCTCACCTCTGCACTTCGGCCTCCCTGATTTTGTTGACCAGCGCCTGCATCCAGTGATCAAGGGTTTTGGTGCTGCCCAATGCACATGGTCCCCTTCACCCTCAGGTTGTACATGCCCACCATCATGTGGACCGTACTGGACCACAAAGGATCCAGCTATCTCCTGATGCCCTTTTTCAGCTGCCTCACCAGTGCCTGCACATCTGGTGACAGCAGCCTGCCCCAGCCAGGGACATTGATGCCCTGGAACTTCTCCATTTGGTTCTCCAGTTCCCTCACTAGGGGAATCACCTGGCTGAGGAAGGCATCACCAGTGCTAAGGGTCTCGGTGGCCTTGAGGGAGGGCTTGAGGACCACCAAGATCTGGGAGATGGTACCCCACTCAACTCTGTTCAGGGGGCCACTGATCCCAATCTCCCCAAGCAAGGCCATCTCATGGATGGCATTCTGTTGCTCCACCAGCCTTTCAAGCATCAGGTATGTGGAGTTTCACTGAGTCTCCGCATCCTGCATGATTCTGTGCTGCAGGTTGCTTAGCTCTTCCTTTTTCTTCTACAGCATCTTGCCCCCCTTGATGCTGTGGTGGAAGTAGCCCACCACCTTCCTGCATTTCAAAATCAGCTGGCTTGTAGCAGTAGTGGTAGTGGTGCCATCACTTGTAGCCCTGTCCCTCTCCAAGGCATCCCTCACTATGAGGTGCAGCCTGTGTGCCACACAGTGGATGCTGACAAAGTTAGCATCATGGACAGCCTTCACCATATTGGCCTGATTGTCAGTGCCCATGAACCTGTGGATGAGCTCGGCCTGCCCAGTGAGCCACCCCTGCACCACGTGGTTCATGGCCCCCATGATCTCCTTTGCCATGTGGGACTCATCCAGTACCTCAGCTTGCAGTAGAGCCTACCAATGGCATGACTGATTGCACCAGTGCTCTGTGAGGGAGAGGTAGGCATGATCGTCACCTTGGCTGCTCCAGATGTTGGAGGTGAAGTGCAAGGCTACCTGTGGTCCTGCCTTGTGCAGCTCGTCCCTCAAGTACTCCCTGCATGCCTCATATAGGGAGGGCACCACCACTTTGCTAAAGGTGGTGCATGTGAGCACTTTGTAAGATGGGGCCAGAAATGCTATGAACCGCCTGAATCCCGCTTTCTGTCCACCTTCCCCCACTGGTCCAGGGTGGCCTGCCTCTGCTCTGGAGGGGAGGGAGCTTTGGAGCAAGCAGGGGACCTCCCTTTCGGCACACTCATACTGGTGCCAGGCTGAGCAGGAAGAAGGGCAAGGTGGTACTGCCTCCTCAGATGCAGCAGCATCGCCATGGTGGAAAAGTGTCTCACATCCATGCCACGGCTCATGTGCCTTCAGCAGTGCTGGCAGATGGCAAACCTGGGATCATCTGCCAGCTCAAAATGCTCCCACACTACACTACTACCCTGCTTCTGGGTTGAGAGTGAGGATCCTGCCTTATCCCCCTCCTCAGCAGGCTGAAGCTCAACAGCTGCCTCAGCTGAGCCACTTGCCTCTACAACCTCAGCCTCCTCCGAGGTGCTGCTTTCCAGAGGAGACCTGGGTCTAGGGGAAATTTGAGGGGTATGGAGCACAAACTCTGATTCCTCCTCAGTCCCCACAATTGCTTGAGCCAGTACGCTCAGCATCCCTAGCTGTAGCTCCAGCTCCTCCTCTGGCAGTGGGAGGCTCACACTGAGAGATGACATTGGGGTGGAGGAGACAGTGATTCCACTGCTGGTGCCTACTTCTGGACTAAGCGGAAGTGGTGCAGGTGCAGGGATGTCAGGTGCAGACACTGCTCCCACCTCCTTGCTTCCACTGGCAGCACTGATGTCATGGCTGCTTGGGAAGAGAATGTGTCTGTGTCTGGGAGGGGGAGGCTTGCAGCTCTAGCTCTCCCCCTACCTTCTCTCCCTCCCCTGCCAGAAGACCTGGCACCTGCTTTTCCAGCACACTTCATATTAATCTTTCCTGTCCTGCAAAAGGTCTCTGTGTGCATGTCACTCCTTTTGTGTTGTGTGTTTTAGTCCCTCTGTTGCATGCATGCACTGGACCCTTCTTTGATTCAGTGTTAAGAGCTATGTAAAAATTGTGTGCTGTCTGTCTGTCTTCTTCTCCTATGAATATCTGATTTTTCTTCTTTATACTGTGTGTGTGTTTGTGTGTGTGCATGCAATCTGTGTGCCTCCCTGCACAGTGATGGATCACACTGGCAGGGAAAACACAGCTTTCTTTTTTCAAAGTTTGCCCAAAAAAAAGAGCAAATATAAATTGAAAGAAATGAATTGAGTAGTACTAAGAGATGCTAAGCTAAGCTAAGTTAAATCCTACCCAATCCTTTCTAACAACAAAAAGGAGCAGGCAAGTTCAACTACTGAGTAAAGCAAGCAAGCTGAGATGGCTGTATCTGCTAGGGTACCTTTCTCATGCAGCTCCTGAGAGGGAACAAACTTGCAAAGGGCACAGCATGCCTCCAAACAGAGGCTTTTATGGTGTTTCTAGGTCCCTCCCCCCAGATGCTGTCATTGGAAAGTTAGCCAGAGAGAAATCCTTCTCACTGGTCACCTACACGTCAGTCTTTTCCCCTGCTCACCCTCCCCTCACCTGCTCTCCCTCCCTCCCCTGTTCCCCCTCCCCCTTCTAACTTTTACTTTCAGCAGCCGATGCGTTTGAAGCATCCAAAGCTTTTCTGAAGAATTTCAGAAGCTCTGAACCACTTCAGACAGCCTGAATGAGCCAGCGCTTCACTCTGGGCATGCTGCTTCAGACACCGAAGTGTCTGAAGCAGTCCCGGATCTGAAGCGCGATCCAAAGCCTCGCACAGCCCTACTTCCTACGTCCTTGTCTGCACTGCCTATGTAACAAATATACTTAAGATATCCCAGAATAAAAACACTGTGGATAAGTCTATATGTGCAATTAATGTGACTGAATAAACGCAGGTGCAATTTGAGTCAGAGTAAATTAATCCTGATGTCACCATCTACACATACATTTAAGTGCAGTAATCTACTCTGCTGTTGGACAGTACCTGTGTCTGATAGGACTATCTGATGGCACTAAATTTGTCTACACCAGCCCAATTGCTGCACACATGTAGATGGTGGTGCTTTACTGTGCAGTAAATCAATCTATTGCAAAGTAAAGTACACATGTAGACATACACAGCAAAAACCAGGTACTTCTAGGGTTGTCTACTTCCTGAAAATGGCATATCCCAGCTAAGATAGGCCCAAGCATACCCCTCCTGGAAAATACATTGATTAGACTTCTCTCATGCTCTAGATTTCCAGCATGTTTGAGAGCAGATGGTAGGGACAAATCCAATGCAACCTTACCAGGGACATTTCAGGTTTGGAGTATGCTTGCACGCGCAGGTCAATGGGGCCTGCTCAGATGCATCCTGTGTTGGACACTCTGCAGCTGCAGTTTAGATAAATCCTTCATTTTATCATCCAGTAAATTAGGTGAGGGCAGTACTCTAACCTTGACAGTGCTTAGCATCCTGAAGACATGGCTGAGTTGAAGGTACCTGCATTTCTTCTCTTTGAAAACCTGTGACCAGTGATAATGACCAAGAGTTTTTAATGTATCAGGTTTTTTATTCAGAAGTTGGAACAAAGAGGAATTAAAAAATGGCTTGTGTGCATATTTTGTCAAATCTAATATTATGCTCCACTGCAAGCCAAGTTAGATACATTTTCCTCTTAAATTATAGCAACCAAACAGAATCAACACACAATTCCTTAGAGTGCAAAGATTCTCTAGTATATCTGTGGGTTCTTCAGTCTACTTCTCTTTACCTCATTGTGATAAACTGTGACCTTAAATTAATTACCCTCTATTATCTACCTGAAGCTTTTTCTTTAGCTAGTGTACCTAAGTTCTTACCCACCTTGTGCCAAGAGGATTGGGTGCTGTATGGATAACAACAGGCTACTTGGTCCAGCATTGTGTATTAACAACCTTTCAGTGGAAGTTTTTAATGATAGTAGGAATGGGCCTCATCCTTCCTGCCCAAAGCACTGCTCTCCAGACAGACCTGAATATTCTTATATAAGGTTTAGAAACACCAGGTTAGAGACAGATTCAACTATGGCACTCATGATTATTAAAGGGCTCCTCAATATTTGTCACAAGTATTATTGTTTTTCTCTGATTTACTTTTCTGATATAGACTGTAGTTTGCCAGCTGTTACTATAGGTTTGCATTGCCTGGGTAGGGGTAAAATGCAGGTTTCAGACACAAGTATGTTTTTAATAATGGCTACCATTACATCCACTGAACTGACCGCTATTATGCTGGCTCTGAACTTAGTACTGGCTTTTCTTTGCAAAATAAGATTCTGAGAATCTCTCCTGGATCATGTTACTGGGTCAGAGGACAGTGCAATTTCTCCAGCCTTTATTCTTTGTTTCTTTGCTTTTTTTCCCTTGTGTTCATTGACAGAACTGGACTATCTCCAGCAGCAAGGCAATAATATCAGGCAGCAGCAGCATTTGATGCTCCAAAACCTTTGATTATCTGGCACCTGTTTAAAGTGCAAGACTGCACTGAAAAGTGATTCTAAAAACGGTATCATGGGGTTCCATGCTTATAATCTTTCAATGATTTCCATATCAACTGTGTTCAGTTTGCAGTGAAAAGGTGGTATTTTTTTTCTGAGTGCTAGCTCTAATTCTTTCCTTTCTACACATCATCACCACAACAAAGTTTCTGCTAGACAAACTGAGCCTTCAGTTGCATCTAGGCAACCCAAATGTCTTTAGTTCAGACCTTTAGTGACACCTGCACAGTTCTAGTGTTTTTAGTAGTTTTGCATAGGCGACTGGGACTTATTTTAAGTACATCTGTTGATGCATGACAGCAAGAAATAGAAATCAGCGCCCTCCATTTTAGCTGGTTTTGCACTACTAAAAGGGGGGAAAAACAGATAATTTTTTTTTGTCACTAGTAAAGAAATGCAAACAGGGAGGATCACTAGGCAATATAGAGTCCCTATCTCTACAAAGTCATTTTTCAGAGCAAATCTCTCTTTCAGAAAAGGATAAACTTGCTTCTTATACTACATATGCTTAACACAGTTCCTTTATCTCTGTTATATTTGCACAGGCAGCTCTTGCTCAGTACTAGATATGTATTCTTGTTCTATTTTCACTAAGCATTTTCTCTTTTGCAGTTGCCTATGACCTTGTAACTGAATGAAATCCCTAATATTTGATATATTCCATTCTCCCCTCTCACTCCTTTAGGTTTAATAGCCACTTTGTTGTTTGAGCTTTTCTGAAGTTTAGGTGGTATTCTATTTCACTTTTATGCGCTGAAGTGGCACTTATATAGCTGCCTTAAGTACAGTTTTTTGGCACCCAAGTGTCTTTTAGATTCTATTTTTACCTATGGCAGAATAAGATAAGGTTTTTCACAGTTACCAGAGGTGGAATCAAGACAGAAAAGATAGCCCAATAGCTTACTGCTTAGGGCACTTGCCCATGAATTGGAGATGCAGGTTGTAGAAACCCTGATACAGAGGGTATTTATACCTATAGCTCCTATTTTTTTATAAAATACCCTGCCCACCATGCCATAGTTTAGGCCAGGGGTGCTTCAAATATGGCCTGTGGATTGGAGTCATCTGGTCCTTGGAACTCACCATAGGTCCAGACATTTGGTGCCAGAGCAGTGGTGGCAGCATTAATTGCTGCAGCTCTGGAAGCCCTGCAGCAATTAATGGTGCTTCCACTCCGTCTCTGCTCAATTTTTGGACCTGTGAAAAGTCCTTTGGTCTGATAGCATGGCCTTGTGCTCTGGATTAGGCCAGCATGTGGAGCTGTTCCATGGCTGGACTCAGTATGAAGTCTCAGACCTAGTGCATGGCTCCATATCCAGTACACAGGGTGTACAACCTGGCATGTGAGGTTGGTCTGTAGGTCAGATCCTGTGTGTGGAGTTGGCTCATGGGCACCATCTGGTGCATACGGCTGGCCCTGCTTACTGGGTCTGGTCTTCAGGCTGACTATGCTCCACACATTCAGCCTCCCTCCTCCCCTCGAGATGGTTGAGTACCCTTGGTCTAGGCATCTACTATAGCAATTTTCATACTTTTTCTCGAAGCTGAAAAACTGGACAGCCAGAAGGGGAAAATACATCAGGGCAGGAAGAGAGGAAAGTAGAAGGAGGGTGTATCAGGGAGATGTCTGTTGCCCTTGCATACTTGGTGGTTAGAGCATTTTGCTGAGAAGTAGGAACTATAAGTACAGACCTCTCTGTCTGAGTGGGACATAGAATCTGGGTCTCACATTCCCTGGGAAAGTTCGTTAGTTACTAGATTATTTGCCTAAAAGTATGTCCTTCTCCTTCCTCACTTTCCAGTTGTGTTTTTTCTTCAACTAAAGTTTCAGGAGTTACCAGAGTTAACTTGCACTACCTGACTAGTCTATTTGCCTTGGAGTCTGTGTGGCCATATTATACACTTCTAAGCATAGCTATCTATGCACATGCAGATAGAATCCAAACTCTGCATATGTGTCAAACATTGCAATTGTATGGCTCAGTAACTGCTGCTTTGGCATATAAAAGTGAAATAGAATTTGGGCCTTTTTTGTTTTGTTGCAGTACCAAAATGCACAACTAAACAAGTAGTATCCAAAAACTATGAGTCACACTTGGACAAGAGCATGGCATGTCCAGCATCCTGAGGATGACATTAATTATCATTTACAAAACAATATAGCTCAAGATTCATCAATAATAATGACATTGAAATTCCATCTAGGTGATTATCATTTTGGGGAGAAGTTGAGGACACTTATTTTTAATAATAACCAAAATAATGAAATGACAAAGAATTGTATGTAATTCTAAATATACTCCACATGTATGCCTGTGGTCTGAGCCCAGATACTCTCAAAAAGATATTATAATTTCCTGAAAACTCAAAATAATCTTATTTGAGAATAAAGACTTCAGAAAACATTGTCTGGCTTCCTACTTTCCACATTCAGGATAGGCAGATGGGCTAGTATGTTCTAACTGGCCCTCTGGCAAATTGCCTAAACCTTAGGCCAGGTACAGCAGCCAATTCTGACTTCAGTTCTGGCCTCCAGAGGAACTAGACAATTTCATTATATACAGAAAGGACAAACATAATATATTATGGAAGAGATGAGATCAAGTCACCCTAACAGATCATGCCTGCTTTGAATTTTTGAGTTTTAATTTTGTTTGATTCAAATGACCTACAGTGATTTCGAAATTGGCTCTCTTCCCACCTAGGTCTTTGAAAGTGAGTCCAAAATGCTCAAAAATTCTCTTTCAATAAGTGAGATAAATTCTGGAGTGTACTTTAGGCAGAAAACAGGGCATTTAGCAACACATAAGTCTCTAATGGCATTTGTACACATACTCTGGGAGTGGAGGTGGGGCGCTTTAATTACAGTGGCTTTGAGAGATGCTTTAATTAAAGTGCCCAGATCATCATATGTATCAGCATCCCCATGCTAAAAAAAAGGTGGTGGGGGTACTTGTTGAACAAGTTTTTAGTTAAAGCACCCCTGCCACCATTTTTTAGCACTGGGATGCTGATACACATGATGCTGGAGTCTGCTGGAGTGTGATAATTACCATGCTCCAGCAGACTCAATTAACTGAGACTGCTCCAATGTGCTGCAATTACAATGCATCAGAGCAGCCTTGCTGCAACTGTATACGTGGCCTAAGGTGCCAGTCTGCCCTGCCTTCTGTCTGACTTCAGACTAACATGGCTAACTACCTCTGTCTACTTACAAGAATGATTTAATAATGCTTTCTTTAAAATAGCATGTCCTGAAACTGCTGAGGGCTAGTGAGGTAGAAAGTTAGCTGGTGGGACAGAGTTTCTACGAGAAGTGATTTGAAACCAGAAAGCTAGTTATTATTTTTTATTTTTAAAACAAAGCACTCAGAGTACTTGAAGAAATATACAGAAAATGATTTGGGCTACAATTTTGTTTAGTTCATGAGGGGCAAGGGTCAGTCTTCAGAGAGCTCATTACAAGCCTCTGGTTTCCCTCATATGTCACACATGCATTCATGATAATCAGATTCCTGTGTGTCACAAACATTTGCATTCAGATGGTACAGACTCAGAGCTCTTTAATTTCAAGCCATTATAAAAACTGATTCTGTGTTGCACATATACAAGTAAATATGCTCTACTCTCACTAATGCAGTATGGCTTCTTTACTAATTGCTATACTAATTCTATACTAATTGCTTCTGTGCAACGGAAACTGAAAAAGGGAGCTGAAAAGAGCTGCCCTTGTGCCCCAAATAAATTATACATGAGATGCTGTGGAATGCTATAAAATGTTTATGGGCAATGCCACTTGTCTGGAAAAGACTTGCATAAGTCACTTGTGGCTTTACCGCTCCTGAGTAAAGCAGTCATCCTAAATACATGAGAATAAAAACTTTATAGTGCCTCACAAAGTATGGTGTGCTATAAAGCTTTTATTGCCACACATTTGGGATGTTCACATGACATGAGTACATATTCTCTCAATAGATACTGTGTTACTAGTGCTTTCAACCAACTAAGCCTCTCCTCTACACATGGTTCCTGAAGTAGTCATCATGCTCAAGATGTCCCTGCTTGTTATTTGTTTTCAGTGCATATTTTGCATATCCTTTTTGCTTCCCTAGGCTGTGTGAGAAGCAGTCTAGTACCCTAGATGCAGTCCTAGATTTGCCTTTGGTTTTCCAGCTCTGCTATTGTTGCACTTTAGTATTTGTTATTATTACACTGTATTGTTATTGTTACAGTGCTAGTGCTGACATTAGAGACCACTTGTGCTAGGCACTGTACAAAGACACAGAGAAAGACAAGTCCTGCCTCAAAGTACTTGTGCCCTAAATATAGTGTGTCTGACTCAGTTCTTTTGTGTGTTGTATGTTGATTACAATACTTACCCACCTACTAAAAATATGAAGGAAAGACTTGTGCTTTGGAAGTGCTAAATATTACTATTAATGCATGACTAGATGTGTATAGTTAAGTAGAAGCATGACATTCAGACATCAGTCTAAAGATCATTTTAATTTTTGTTCATAAGCAGTTAAAGAAGTAAGGAACACAAAGAAATATGTACAATTTGGGATAGGCACAAGACTTTTGAAACCTTGCCCAAGGAACATCAGAAGTATTTAATTATACAAACTGTGAATTATCTTGAATATAACAGGTTTAAATGAAAAGACTGCCAAATAGAAAGCCTTGACATTTAACCACTTGTAATATTATTTTTGTGTTGTTAAAATCTATTTTTATTTTTTTAAAGAAAAGAAAAGCTACAGTATATTTTAAAATGAATAACCCAATTCAGAAGTCTCAAATTACACAGAATAAGAACCATAGCAAATAAATGCATGTATTTTAGGTGAAAGATCCACCTAGTGTGGTTAAGCACTGTCAGTTTCTGTATCCAATGGCACATGAGGGAGCGATGTGCAGGATTCTAGTTTTTTCAGTTTAATATTAATGAATTCTCTGATAATACCCTTGCACATTCTCTAACTAAAAAAAACCCCAATCCATGTTTTACTATTATTAAAATGAAATGCCACTATATATATAGGTATCAATTAAACACAATGTTTTATTGACATATTTATAATTTTAAGGCAGTTTGAAAGCCTACCTGTGCCTCAATCACTACAATAAAATACATTATAAATTTGTATAAATTTTTGTGTTTGATTTTGTATTTTTTATCATGGACAATCAGAGCTCCCCCTGCCCCCTTTGCTCACAGAACACAGGCCCAGCTGTGGCTGTTCCCCTCAGTGCTTTGTTGTGCGGAGCAGCTTGGATATGCCAGTGCCCTGCCCATGCCATTGACCCTCACTCCACAGCTACAACTCCCCACGTCCTGCTGGTACTCCTCACTCCCCAACCACAGCTTCCCAGCCTTGCTGGTGCCCCTCACTCCCCACCCCAAGCCCCCCAGCCCTGCCAGTGCCCCTCACTTCCGACCTAACGGCCCCCTCCAGCCCTGCTGAAGGGGGCCCCCAGCTCCCAGGGGTATAGGGGTTGGGACCCAGGCTCACAGCTCCCTGTCCCCCTGCAGCAGTGCCCAAGCCCTGGCTGTCACCCATGGGAAGTAGCAGCTGTTACGGTGGAGTGGAGTGGAGTGCAGCACAGAGCCCTGCTCCCCTCCCCTATTGGCAACACTGCCACAGCAGAGCCCATTGGGGACTGGTGGATACAGGCTGCCTGATGTGGGCTTGGGCTCCCTGCCCTACTGCCCTCCCCCCATGGCCTCTGCAGCCCAGTGGGTGGGACCCAGAATGGCAGGGCAGAGTGGGAGTGGTCAGGAAAGCTCAATGCTGCTGCCATGAGCCCAGTGCCACCATGGCGTGGTGCCTTCTACCTGCCCAGAAGCAAAAAAGGACACAACCCCACACTGCCACCCCTGCTGCTGCTGGGCTGGCAGGGAATGCCTTGCCATAGTGGCATGGAGCTCTGAGCAGCAGCACCATGCTTCCCCACCCCTCTCTGCCCTGCCATTGGGCCATGGAGGCCACAGGAGAGGGCAGTAGGGCAGAGAACCTGAGCCTGCAGTGAGCAGCCCATCCCTGCCCCCGCCCCATGCATCTGGGGGGCACGTGCCCCCTTTACCCCCACTGGAGTGTGCACAGCAGCAGTGAGCTATCCCCCAAAGCCTCCTGGACCCATGGCCCAATTGCACTCCCTACCTGGGCCCTGTGGCCACATGTGGTCCCAGGCCCCACGCCTCATGCACCAACCTTACCTGCCCAACTCCCTTCCTTCCTCTCTCCCTCACTATGGGGGCCTCAATTCCCTCCTCCCACCAGACTTACCTGCGGGGAGCTGCTCTTCAGGTTGCCTGGAAGCCATATTGCCTGCCTCCTGCTCCCTCCAGCCCCTTGCAAGCAGGAACTCTGCCAACCTGCAAGGGAAAATCCACCATTTCCTGCACTGTTCTCCTTTAAAGGAAAAAAAAAAAAGGTTTTCTCCTTTAAATGAGAAAATGTGGGCTTTACTGAGTTTTTCTGTAGCAAATGGAAAACCCAGATCCCTGGTGATGTGGATAGCATCTTTTAAGCACCAGTGTGGCAGCTGAAAAGTATGCCTGTGTGATAAAGGTGCTTGCTGAAGGCTCTATGAAGATTAAACCAAGTGTTATTCTGTATTTGTTTAGATATTAAGCTATGTGTTGTTGCTAAAAGCCTAATTAAAGTTTAAGATGTAGTAAGGCCTTGTATAAAGCAAAGCCTCGTGAATTTAGCAAAGCCTAGAAGTAGTAAAGCCCTGTAGCACAGTTAAAATTACCTTATCAAAGGAATGCAAAGCTTGTACTGCTATTGGTCAGTCTAAAGACAGTTGAAGTAAAAAGAATTTGAGTAGTTATATGTTATCAGTGTCCTTCAGAAGCTATAAATTAGCTGGAATATATGGAAACCATTCAGAAGGAAGATGCAGCTCTCTGAAAAAGATTAGTTAGCTATTGCCTGGATCAGTGGACCTTGAGGAGCCCAAGAACTGCATTCCAGGGTCCTTCCTGGTACCCCTCGGACAGCACTGATCGGGGATGGTTGACTTTGCTGAACTTTGTGGAAAGAGGAACTTGCTGTGTGTCAGGCATCAGAGGAGACTGCTGATAAGTTGCCAACATGAATTGCTTTTGTCTGTCATTGTTTGTCTTGTTACTACGTGTAGTTGTGTTTTTGTTAAGTCAATAAACCTTTCTTACCTTTCTACCCCTGACCACATTCTCAATCCCGAACCCTCTGCAGGCGGCTGGGACATAAATTGGCATCACAGACAGGATTGAGAGGCTCTGGTCCAGAGAGAAAGGTCAGAATGAAGGGAGTTGCATAGGCCCCGTTGGTGGCTTTGCTTAAGGAAGTGACAGGGATGGAGAATCCTGGGTGGGATAAGGATAGGTTGAAACCTGCCTGGAGTGACCTGGGAACTGTACCCAATCATTGGGCTAGGTTTGCTACTGCTGCCTGGGGTAAGCCCAAGAAGGAGTGCCTGTTGTGGCTGCTGGCCACATGCCTGCAGTTAGGGGCTGAAGAGAATGCCCAGCTCTGGGAAAAGCTCACCTGGCTCAGTGAGGAGTTAGAAGACATGAGAGATTCCAATAGCAAGGCATGCAAGGCAGCGTGAGCTGTGCAAAGCTGCTTGGAAACACTAGAAGGGACGGAAAAATTATGCTCATATGCATGGCCGCTTCCCCCCAGAAGAGAGTGCAGTTAATACAGGCTGTAGAGCCATCCTTCCACAAGTGTCTGTATAGAGATAAACCAGAAGTTGAGCTCTGGGAAGATCAAAGGGATAAGATTGATGGAGAGGAGGAGATTGATAATGAGCCTGGTGCTGAAACACCCCCATATGTTCCTGTCCAGAGGGAGGACCCTAGCCAGGCCCTCCCTGCCCTGAGGGAGAAACTCAGCCAAGTTTTTCCCATTGTGATAACTTGTTCAAGGCCGTAAGGAGAGAATCCTGGAACACAGTTGCATTCCTTTACCCATGCAGAGATTAAAAATATTCAAAAGCAGCAGAAGTCCAAGCCAGAAGAGCCAGTAATAGACTGGCTAGTTTAAATGCAGAAGCCAAGGCTTACCAAGCCATTGAAAACTGCCAAGGCCATGGCAGTGGCCCCAGTAAAAGATAAACCCCCTGACCCCCCCAAATTGTTGAGAAAAGCTGGGAAAGGCTGGCCCAACACTCTGCAAGCAAAAATGAGGAAAGACTTGTTAGCTGCCTGTTTCAATAAAGTGCAAATCAATAGACTGGCCTCCAATGTCTTGAGAGGTCTGGGGGTTAAACACTGTACCAAAAGGGCAAAACCAAAAGCAGAGCCTTCTGCACCACTAACTGTGTCACCGGAGAGATTCTCTGCCCTGAGGGCAGAACTGTCGACATCTTCCCAGGCACATGTGGAGCTGCCAGCCTTTACCCTGCCTGATCACATGGCCTAGGAAGTCAAATTGGCCCAACCCCCAAAGAAAGGGGCCACAATGGGGGAAGTAGCAAGCCGGGGACCGGTATTTGCAGTTAATATTAGCCCCTTAATTCAGATACCTGTACAGATTCAATTAGGTAAAAGTAAAAAGTCAATTAATATGCTAGTAGACACGGGTGCCCAGATTTGCATTCTAGATTCCACAGACTGGAAGGGGGAGAAAGGAACCCCTTATCAAATAATTGAAGTCGGAGGCACCAGATGACCAGGACACCTGGTCTGAGCAACCTTTGCATTACCTAAGAGCTCGAAGGTAACAGTGACCGTGGTAATACTCAAAGGGGAACCAAGCTTACTGGGACTTAATGTACCAAGAAAACAACAGTTTGCCCTTGAACAAGAGAATTGGCAGTTTGAGTGCATAGTGCCTCACTGAGAAACAGAAAAAACAGCTATAACTCGATGTAGCATGATCCCACTAACCCTGCCTCCCATGAGAGGAGTACACAGACCCCAGTATTGAACTCCCTCCTGAGGTCACCCAACCTATCCAGTGTATCATAAGTCAGGAGTTAGAAGATGGGACTATTATCCGAACCCACTCTCCATATAACAATCCAGTGTGGCCAGTGCACAAGCCAAATGGAGAGTGGCAACTGACTATTGACTTTAAATGCTAATACTAACCCCTTAGTAGCTGCTGTGCCATCACTACCAGCCTTGACAGAAAGCATCAAGTGTTATAAGCCTGCATGGATAAGATCCATTAATATTAAAGACATGTTGTGACAGTACGTGTTTGTAGCCGTAGAAGTTATCACAAGAATAACGTTTGCCCACACCTCAGTGAGAGCTACAGCCCAAAACACTTGTGCAGCACTGGAAACTTTGCTAGCTGTGTATCCACCACCTATAGAACTACAGAGTGATAATAGCCTTCACTTCCGCAATCATCTCCTGTATAACTAGACTGTGAAACATAGCATGCTATGGACATATCACATCTGGGGGGTGACAAAGGCACCAGTAAGAGGGCTCAAGTGCCTATACACTAATGCTAAGAGCATGGGGAGCAAGCAGGATGAACTAGCACTCCTGTTTGCAGAGAACACTTACGACTTAGTGGGGTTAACAGAAACCTGGTGGGACTCTACCCATGACTGGGAGGTACACATTGAGGTCTATAAGCTATACAAAAAAGATAGAGTGGGAAAGAGAGGGGGAGGGGTTGCGCTCTATGTCAAGGAGTGTTATACATCGACCCTTATCAAAATGGAATCAGAGGAGGAGAAAGTAGAGGGATTTTGGGTTAGGATGCACGGAGGTCAAGGAGAAAGGGATTTAGTGGTAGGGGTCTACTACAGACCCCCACACCAAGGGGAAGAACTAGATCTGGAACTCCTGAGGCAGCTCTTGGAAACCATAAAGACTAGGGAGCCGGTAGTCATGGGGCACCTAAACTACCCTGACATCTGCTGGGAGATGCAGACAGCAAATTCCCACCGTTCATGCAGGTTCCTATCCTGTGTACAGGACCTCCACTTGACGCAGGAGGTACATAGTCCCACTAGGGGGAATGCCTTACTGGACCTGGGATTGGCAACAGGGGATGACATGATAGGGGACCTACAGATCAGTGGTCACCTGGGGGGACAGTGACCATCAAATAATAGAATTCATCATAAAGTGAAGAGTGGGTAAGGTAACTAGTAGGGTGGAAGTGCTAGACTTCAGGAAGGCCGACTTCAGGGAACTCAGGCGTTTAGTCAATGACGCACTGCAGAGTAGGAGATTGCGAGATGGGAACCCAGGAAGGATGGCTGTGCGGAAAGGAAACGATCTTTTGGGCACAGAGAGAGATGATTCTGATAAGGGAGAAAAGGGGGAAAGGGGCCAAGAGGCTTCCTTTGCTGACCAGAGAAATCCAGAGCAGCCTAAGGGCAAAAAGGGGGATATATAAGCAGTGGAAACAGGGAGAGATTACTAAAGAGGAGTATGCCTCCTCAGCTTGCAGTTGTAGGGAGGCAGTTAGAAAGGCCAAAGCTACCATGGAGCTGAGGATGGCATCTCAAGTTAAGGATAACAAAAAAATGTTTTTCAGATATATAGGGAGTAAAAGGAAGGCCCAGGTTGGAATAGGACCACTACTGAATGGGCAAAAGCAATTGGTGACAGACAAGGAGGACAAGTGAACTTCTCAATGAGTTCTTTGCCTCAGTCTTCCTAAATGAGGGGCAAGACAAGACTTACATGGTAGAGAGGCAACAGCTGTGCACCAGACTACCAAGCGTTGACCCTTAGATGTTGCAGAGTCACTTGGAAGGACTGGATGTGTTTAAGTCAGCAGGCCCGGATGAGCTCCATCAGAGGGTACTGAAGGCACTGGCCGATATCATTGCACAGCTACTGGCAAGACTATTTGAGCACTCGTGGTGCACGGGACAGGTCCCAGAGGACTGGAAAAGGGCCAATGTGATCCCTATTTTCAAAAAGGGGAGGAAGGAGGATCCAGGCAACTATAGGCCAGTCAGTCTCACCTCCAGCCTTGGCAAAGTCTTTGAAAAGATTATTATGGCTCATATATGTGAAAGCCCAGCAGGAAAAATTATGCTGAGGAGAAACCAACATGGGTTCATAGCGGGTAGATCATGCCTGACTAATCTAGTCTCTTTTTATGACCAGGTTACAAAACACCTTGACACAGGATAGGGGTTGATATTGTTTACTTAGACTTCAGGAAGGCCTTCGATACGGTATCCCACCCCATACTGGTGAACAAATTAAGAGGCTATGACTTGGATGATTACACAGTCCAGTGGGTGGCAAATTGGCTAGAGGGTCATACCCAGAGAGTGGGAGTGGATGGGTCAGTATCAACCTGGAAGGGAGTGGGTAGTGGGGTCGCTCAGGGCTCGGTCCTTAGACTGATACTCTTCAATGTCTTCATCTGTGACTTGGACGAGGGAGTGAAGTGTACTCTATCCAAGTTCATAGATTTCATAGACATTAGGGCTGGAAGGGACCTCGGTAGATCATTGAGTCCAGCCCCCTGCCCAAAGGGCAGGAAGTCAGCTGGGGTCATAGGATCTCAGCAAGATAAGCATCCAATTTACTCTTGAAGGTGTTCAGTGTAGGTGCTTGAACCACCTCCACTGGCAGACTGTTCCAGACCTTGGGGGCTTGGACAGTAAAGAAATTCTTCCTTATGTCCAGCCTGAAACGGTCTTGCAGGAGTTTGTGACCATTCGACCTCGTCATCCCTGGATGCTCTGGTGAACAAACGTTCCCCCAGATCCTGGTAGTCACCCCTGATAAACTTATAGGTGGCCATCAGATCACCCCTGAGCCTGCGCTTTTCCAGGCTAAAGAGTCCCATGGCTCTCAGCCTATCATTGTAAGATCTGTTTTCCTGACCTCTGATCATGCGCGTGGCTCTCCTCTGGACTCTCTCAAGCTTCTCCACATCCTTTTTGAATTGTGGAGCCCAAAACTGGACGCAGTACTCCAGCTGCGGCCTCACCAAGGCCAAGTACAAGGGGAGAATGACGTCCCAGGATTTGCTCGAGAAGCATCTGTGGATGCAAGCCAGCGTTTTGGTCGCTTTACTAGCTGCAGCATCGCATTGGAGGCTCATGTTCATCTTGTGGTCAATGATGACCCCCAAGTCTCTTTCTTCTGTAGTGCTATCCAACGTAGCACTGCCGAGCCTATAAGGATGCTGCAGGTTTTTCCTCCCAAGGTGGAGAACCTTGCATTTTTTGGTGTTAAACACCATCAGGTTCTCGTCTGCCCATTTGCTGAGCTTGTCCAGGTCAGCCTGGATCACCCGCCTATCTTCTGGCGTGGATGCTTTGCCCCAAAGTTTGGTGTCATCGGCAAACTTGGCCAGTCTACTCCTGACTCCAATGTCCACACCATTAATGAAGATGTTGAACAGTATGGGTCCAAGGACAGAGCCTTGAGGGACCCCACTGGTCACAGGGCACCACGATGAGTGAGTGCCATCAATTACAACCCTCTGGGTCCGACCACAGAGCCAATTTCCCAGCCAGCAGATCGTGGTGGAGCCAAGACCACAACTGGCCAGTTTGGCCAAGAGGTGATCATGGGATACCAGATCAAAAGCTTTTTTGAAGTCAAGATATATGACATCAATCTCTTCTCCCTTGTCCAGGTGATAGGTCACCTGGTCATAGAACGAAATGAGATTGGTCAAACAAGACCTACCCGCAACAAACCCTCCTGGCTATCCCTTAGAATGTTAGCCTGGGCCAGTCAATCAAGGATGGCCTCCTTAGTAAAGTTTGTGGATGATACAAAAATGTGGGGAGAATTAGACACACCGGAGGGCAGGGAACAACTGCAGGCAGACCTGGACAGGTTGGATAAATGGGCAGAAAACAATAGAATGCAATTTAACAAGGAGAAATGCAAAGTGCTGCACCTAGGGAGGAAAAATGTCCAGCACACCTACTGCCTAGGGAATGTCCTGCTTGGTAGCATGGAAGCAGAAAGGGATCTTGTCGTCCTAGTGGACTCCAAGATGAATATGAGTCATCAGCGTGATGAAGTCATCAGCAAAGCTAACTGCACTTTATCGTGCATCAGCCGATGCATGACAAACAGAACCAAGGAGGTGATATTTCCCCTCTATCGGGCACTGGTCAGACTGCAGTTGGAATACTGTGTGCAGTTTTGGGCACCACACTTCAAGAGGGATGTGAATAACCTGGAAAGGGTCCAGAAAAGGGTCACGCATATGGTTAAGGGCTTGCAGGCCAAGCCCTACAAGGAGAGACTAAGGCATCTGGACCTCTTCAGCCTCCACAAGAGAAGGTTGAGAGGCGACCTTGTGGCTGCCTATAAATTCATCATGGGGGCACAGAAGGGAATTGGTGAGGCTCTACTTGCCAAGGTGCCCCTGGGGGTCACAAGAAATAATGGCCATAAGCTAGCAGACAGCAGATTTAGACTGGACATTAGGAGGAACTTCTTCATAGTTAGAGTGGCCAAGGTCTGGAATGGGCTCTCAAGGGAGGTGGTGCTCTCTCCTACCCTAGGGGTCTTCAAGAGGAGGTTGGATAGGCATCTGATGGGGGTCATCTGAACCCATCACTTTCCTGTCTATGCAGGGGGTCAGACTTGATGATCTATTCCAACCCTAACATCTATGAATCTATACCATCCGCAGTCTAACAGATTAGTAGAGCGAGCTAATGGCATCCTGAAATATAATTTGTGGTTGGCCGCTGGCCTGGTTCTTAAAGCTAGCTATCAGTTGGGCCAATAATCGACCCCGTCTGGGAGGTAGCCCCATACAACAGGGCTTTGGATGGAGTGGTCCCCGCAAGCTGGCAGTAGAGTGACCTAGGGGTGGTGACCTGGGAAAGCTCCAGACAGGAGATCAGGTAGTAGTGAAGCATCCTCAGGGAGAAAAATGGGAGGGGACACTATTAGCCAAAGGTATGCATAATTCATGGTGGGTATTTAAGTCAGATTCACTTAACGGGAGCCAAGCCCCTTGTTGTCTTGTTCCTATGGATTAGATATGTCCACAAGTGCAGCCATAACCATTCCTAATTAAGCCTTCCACTGAAGATGAGTCCTGCTCTGTCACCATTCTGAATCAACTGGCAGCATGAAGTAGTGGACTGTTTTGAATGTACTCTTTTTATTAATGCCTTATTGTGTTTCCTGGGTAGGGCATGTCTACTATCCTGCTTATTACCCAGATATTAATGAACTTGCTCCTGAAGACCTCAAGGAGTGGCCTGACCCTGAAAAGCATCCCCCAGAAACACATTCAGATGACCTTCACGTGGTCCAGCTGCAGTATCCATACTGGAAGAAACCCGCCACCCCAAAGCAAGTAAAGTCCTGGTCTCTGAGTAGAAGAAACAAGATAGTTGACTGGCAAGGTGGTAGCTGTCAGTGCACCTGTGGCACCAGTTATTATCTTAAGTTCATTCCCTACCTGAAGGCTGGAATACCTGTGGGAGGGGAGGTGATTGTTGTAGCTCTGCTTGTTTAGGGATTTGTTGTTACACACTTCCTGAGGGAAACCCTGCTGAGCTCAATGCTCCTGAGTTTGTGTCCCCAGTAATGCATTCTGCATCTGTTCAGCCTCTCGAGCCATTGCAGTTATAAGAGAATCTGCCCCCTCCCATTCCTATGGCTGATCACACTCTCCAGCGATGGTGTGAAGCCTACCAGGTGGGAAAGTGCATTATAGGCTGAAACAAAGTTATTACACAGTTTGTGAATCATATCTATACAGAGGTGTGGTGAAATGGTATCCACTTTAATACAACCAGAAGGAGGCTGTATCCGCAAGTCTCCACCACTTATCCTCATCCTTTTATATCAGTGGGGTTCCTAAAGTAAATCAGTGCTATGATCCTGCCAAGACAATGCCGTTTCATTAACCCAATACAGCATTGTGCCCATGAGCAACAGTGGGAGCTCTTTCACTCTCTGGGAGGTAAAGCATAGTTACAGGTACCCAAAGAAGGAAGAATAAATGTGATCTGTGACAAAATGGGGTGTTCACTTCTATCTCCAGCTGTTCCCCCCACAGAAGGCCCTGACACTGCCCGTGTATAACTCCACACCCTGGTGGAGGTCACAAGTTAAAATCCCAACCTTTCTAAATGCTTCATTGTTCACTGCCCGAGTATTGTTCAGACCAGAACAATGGTATGTCAGAGCTACTTTTCCAAACTGTTCAGCAGGAGCCCGGGTAGCTGAAGAGTTGTTTAGATGAGAATAGCCAGTCATTTTCTGTTTCATAAGTGCACTTAAGTCCCGCAGACAAAGAGATACTCCAGGTTATCTTTGAAACAGACTTTACTCAGCTATGAATATATGAAACTTGAATAAATCCCAGAAAAACACTGAAAGAGTAGCCAATCTCTGGTAGGTGGTAGGGCTGCTCACTAGGGAAGACATGCTCGAAGGAAGAATGTTAGAGCAGATTGATGAATTGCTAACTGATGTAAGATTAGAGACAGCCTGTCTTGCCCAAGTCATAATAGACACTGCTTTTAAAGCAGGCAAAAATCAAACTTAGAGTACTGCTTATGCACAAGTTCAGTTATCATTGAATATGCATTTTTCCCAAGTAATAAACGTTAAAAATAGAGAATAGCCCCCCAGCTTAGAGCATCATGAGATACCTGCAACATTAAAGAGTGATACCTCTATCAAAGTACTTAGATTACCACTTAAGAAGGCTGTGATAAAGGAAAATGTTCATTCCTGGTGCAGGGGTAAAAGAAAGAAACTAGACCACTGCTTATTTGCTAAACATGAGGCTAGGAAGAGGATGCCTTTAAGACTAGAATCTACATTGCCCTATATGAAAAATAGTTACCCCCAATAGCCCTTGGTATGTAGCACAGTCCCCCTTAGTTCAAGAGGTGATCTGGTATCCCATGATCACCTCTTGGCCAAACTGGCCAGTTGTGGCCTTGGCTCCACCACGATCCGCTGGCTGGGAAATTGGCTCCGTGGTCGGACCCAGAGGGTTGTAATTGATGGCAGTCACTCATTGTGGTGCCCTGTGACCAGTGGGGTCCCTCAAGGCTCTGTCCTGGGACCCATCCTGTTCAACAACTTCATTAATGATGTGGACATTGGAATCAGGAGTGGACTGGCCAAGTTTGCCGATGACACCAAACTTTGGGGCAAAGCATCCACGCCAGAAGATAGGCGGGTGATCCAGGCTGACCTGGACAAGCTCAGCAAATGGGCAGACGAGAACCTGATGGTGTTTAACACCAAAAAATGCAAGGTTCTCCACCTTGGGAGGAAAAACCTGCAGCATCCTTATAGGCTCGGCAGTGCTACGTTGGATAGCACTACAGAAGAAAGAGACTTGGGGGTCATCATTGACCACAAGATGAACATGAGCCTCCAATGCGATGCTGCAGCTAGTAAAGCGACCAAAACGCTGGCTTGCATCCACAGATGCTTCTCGAGCAAATCCTGGGACGTCATTCTCCCCTTGTACTTGGCCTTGGTGAGGCCGCAGCTGGAGTACTGCGTCCAGTTTTGGGCTCCACAATTCAAAAAGGATGTGGAGAAGCTTGAGAGAGTCCAGAGGAGAGCCACGCGCATGATCAGAGGTCAGGAAAACAGATCTTACAATGACAGGCTGAGAGCCATGGGACTCTTTAGCCTGGAAAAGCGTAGGCTCAGGGGTGATCTGATGGCCGCCTATAAGTTTATCAGGGGTGACTACCAGGATCTGGGGGAACGTTTGTTCACCAGAGCGCCCCAAGGGATGACGAGGTCGAACGGTCACAAACTCCTGCAAGGCCATTTCAGGCTGGACATAAGGAAGAATTTCTTTACTGTCCGAGCCCCCAAGGTCTGGAACAGTCTGCCAGTGGAGGTGGTTCAAGCACCTACATTGAACACCTTCAAGAGTAAATTGGATTCTTATCTTGCTGGGATCCTATGACCCCAGCTGACTTCCTGCCCTTTGGGCAGGGGGCTGGACTCAATGATCTCCCGAGGTCTCTTCCAGCCCTGATGTCTATGAATTCTGTGAAATTAGTAGCACCTTAATTAGATTAGAGTCCCTATGGAGAGGCTGGCCTCTCAGCCCACCTAACATGACCTGTATATACGAGTTACCTAATGTGTTATATATAACAATAGAGCAACATGTTTGTTGAGAAAGAAGAGGTTGTTTGCTGCATGAAAATAGTACCACCTAGACTTTGTGCAATTCATGTTGCTTAGGAGCTAAAAGTAGAGCTGTTGCTCTATTGCAATTAAGTAACCGTACTATTGCCTTAAAATAGCCAGAAATTTCCTCTGAGACTATATCTCTCAACTTTACAATACCCACCTCATGGGTATCAGATGTAGACATGCCACAGTTAGAAAATTGGGATGAAGTGAAAAATGAGCTGCAAAGCCTTGAGGCAAAGGCTCGGCAAAGCACTCAGTTAGCTCTCCTTGCTCGAGAGGGTGAGCGAATCATCAGTCTGGCTGTCAACGTGCCCGAGCCATGTAAATAGTATGATGTATTCTATACTATTCATGTGTCACCAAGTGTCACCTCAACTACGTAGCTAACCACCTTGAGCATCGTAGTATTCTGCATTGCCCTAATGGCAACCGCTAAATAGTGTTTCAACCATTGCTGTTGTAAATCTGTTCATGCTATGAAAGTTAAATTTATAAATCCCTCCTCATTTCCCGATGTAGTGCATGTAGCTTTAGCATCTCAATTGTAGCTATCATAGTGCTTCAGCAAGCAAGGAATAGAGTGTGGCAGCTGAAAAGGATGTCTGTGTGATAAAGGTGCTTGCTGAAGGCTCTATGAAGATTAAACCAAGTGTTATTCTGTATTTGTTTAGATATTAAGCTATGTGTTGTTGCTAAAAGCCTAATTAAAGTTTAAGATATAGTAAGGCCTTGTATAAAGTAAAGCCTAGTACATTTAGCAAAGCCTAGAAGTAGTAAAGCCCTGTAGCACAGTTAAAATTATCTTATCAAAGGAATGCAAAACTTGTACTGCTATTGATCAGTCTAAAGACAGTTGAAGTAAAAAGAATCTGAGTAGTCAGATGTTATCAGTGTTCTTCAGAAGCTATAAATTAGCTGGAATATATGGAAACCATTCAGAAGGAAGATGCAGCTCTCTGAAAAAGATTAGTTAGCTATTGCCTGGATCAGTGGACCTTGAGGAGCCCAAGAACTGCATTCCAGGGTCCTTCCTGGTACCCCTCGGACAGCACTGATCGGGGATGCTTGACTTCGCTGAACTTTGTAGAAAGAGGAACTTGCTGTGTATCAGGCATCAGAGGGGACTGCTGATAAGTTGCCAACGTGAATTGCTTTTGTCTGTCATTGTTTGTCTTGTTACTATGCCTAGTTGTGTTTTTGTTAAGTCAATAAACCTTTCTTACCTTTCTACCCCCGACCACACCCTCAATCCCAAATCCTCCGCAGGTGGCTGAGGCAACCAGCCTAGATGGCTAGGTACTTTTTACAATGAGTTGACTGCTGGCATACTTCAGCATGAGTCTGAGGCAAGACACAAGCTCACATTTTGGGAATCTGCCCATACACCATACAAGCATGTAAAACTAAGAGCAGAACTGGTGAAGAGATGGCTTTCAGTCAAGCTTCCACATGGGGGAAAAAGATTTCCAGTATGAATATTACTGACAAGTATCCATATCAATTGACCATTTCTGAGCTCTTCAGATCACTTGCAAAAAATATTAGTTCAAGTTACAGTCCCCTTACAGGGGAGAAAAAGAAACATAGCAACATGAAATGACTTCTTTGACTTTGATCCTTGTTTACTACTGCTGGTATCAGTGCAAGCTAATGGCCAGATACCCCATCCAGGGAAGTTAAAATAAAACTCCAAGCTAGAAATTAGCTCAGGTGCTTTCCTTGGGAGTTCCTTTATTTTTATAAATATTATTTATATTTAAAGCACTTTTTCCTTGTTTATTTAGATGCTTGTCCACAGCTTTGTAGGGCTATTATTAGAACAGTACGGTGAGATCTAGATTGTTCCCTTAGTTGCCTACATACCCAAAAATGTACGTCTTTACCCACCAAATGAACAGTATTAGGTAGGGCTGTGTGAAGCTTTGGGTGTTGATTTGCTTCAGAGGAGATTCGGCCCAATTCGGCAGCTCAACCTCTGAAAGCAAATTGAATCAGGAGACCAGTAAAAATGTCTGAATTGATTTTAAGCTCTCCAGATTGATTCAGAAAAGATACAGAGAGCTTCACAGATTCAGGCAGTCCCCACTCACTGCCACAGGAAGCAGGACCTGGACTCTGTGCTGATAAGTAGGGTGTGGGGGACCCTGTCAGGCCCCATCCCCTGCCTACTCCATCACACCCCTGAGCACCCCCCAGCTCCTGCCCACTCTCCAAGTCCCACAATGGCTGCCCCACCCAGCACCAGCTCCGAGTTCTTTAAAAAAAAAAGAAAAGCCCTGCACTCACTGGCTGCTTCAGCAGCTGTCAGGGCTTCTGGGGGCTCATGGCAGAGCCCCCCCATGTAGTGCAGGATGTTGGGGGGCAGCAGGGATTGCCTCCCTGCCTGGCAGAAGCTGGTGAGTGTGGGGCTTTTTTTTAAAAAAAGAAACTGGGATATTGGGGCCAGACAGGGCAGCCATGGGAGGGGCTGGGAGAGCAGGCAGGGGTTGTGGGGCTCGTGGCACAGCCCCCCATGCAGCACAGGGCAGTGGGGAGCACCAAGGATCACTCCCCCACCTGGCAGCATCCAGTGAGTGTGAACTTTTTTTTTTTTTTAAAGAGCTGGGACACTCAAATCCTTAGATGCAGGGGTAGCAGTGGGCATAGTCTTCCTGGACTTTCGGAAGGCCTTCAACACTGTCTCTCACCCCATTCTCATTAAGAACCTGGGGGACTGTGGTGTCGACACTTACACAGTCAAATGGGTTGCCAACTGGCTGGATGGCTGCACCCAGAGAGTGGTGGTGGATGGGTCATTTTGACTTGGAGGGATGTGGGCAGTGGGGCTCCACAGGGCTCGGTCCTTGGGCCTGGACTATTCAACATTTTCATCAGTGACTTGGACGAGGGGGTAAAAAGCACCCTGTTCAAATTTGCTGATGACACTAAGATGTGGGTGGATGTGGGCATGCTAGAAGGGAGGAATAGGCTGCAATTGGACCTAGACAGGTTACAGGGGTGGGCAGATGAGAATAGGATGGGATTCAACACCAACAAGTGCAAGGTGATGCACCTGGGGAGGAACAATCAGCACCATACCTACAGGGCAGGGAACTCCCTTCTTGTCAGTACAGAGACAGAAAATGATCTTGGAGTTATTATTGATGCCAAAATGAACATGGGCCGGCAATGTGGGGATACATTCAGGAAGGCCAACCGCACCTTGTCATGCATCCACAGATGCATCTCAAGCAGGTCCAAGGAGGTGATCCTCCCCCTCTATGTGGCACTGGTCAGGCTGCAGCTGGAGTACTGCATCCAGTTCTGGGCACCGCGCTTCAAGAGGGATGTGGACAACATGGAGAGGGTCCAGAGGAGGGCCACTCACATCATCAGGGGGCAGCAGGGCAGACCCTAGGAGGAAAGGCTACGGGACCTGAACCTGTTCAGCCTCCATAAAAGAAGGCTGAGGCGGGGATGTAGTGGCCTGTTACAAACTAATCAGAGGGGACCAGCAGGCACTGGGGAAGTCCTTGTTCCCCCATGCACTACCAGGAGTGACCAGGAATAACCATCACAAGCTGGCAGAGGGTAGATTCAGGCTAGATATCAGGAGGTGCTACTTCACGGTCTGGGTGGCTAGGATCTGGAACTAACTTTCAAGAGAAGTGGTGCAGGCTCCTACCCTGGGGGTCTTTAAGAGGAGGCTAGATGTACACTTTGCTGGGGTCATTTCACCCCTCTACTCTTTCCTGCCATGGCAGGGGGTCAGACTCAATGATCTGCTCAGGTCTCTTCCAACCCTAGAAACTATGAAATTACAAAACTATGAGACACTGGGGCTGGGAGAGTGGGCAGCGGATAGGGGCTTGTGACAGAGTGCCCCACACAGTGCGGGGCAGTGGGGGCAGCAGGGTTTGCCTTCCCTCCTGGCAGCAGCTGGGGAATGCCAGGCTTTTTTTTTTTAAAGAGCTGGGACACTGGGGCTGGACGGGGCAGCCATTGACAGGGCTGGATGTGTGGGCAGGGGATGGGGCCTGCTTGATTTGGAAATTCAGCCGATTCAGCAGAGGTGAAATCTCTGAATCAGGTTTGGGACAGTGATTCGAATCACTGAATCAAATCACTGTTCCCCAAATTGGTCGAATCCAAATCTGAAGTGAATACCAGCTGTTTTGTGCAGGCCTAGTATTAGGCACTTATGATCCCATTGGTGAGGCACCTCTGGAGTACTTTGGTACTGAGCAGGGGTGTGACTGGGGCATTGCTAAACAATAGGACATGCTATTGTCTATACTTCTTCCCACCACCACCTCCTCACATCTTGATTTTTCTTCCTGTACTTGGTATCGGAGCTTCCAGAGGATAGATGTCTTATGAACCAGCCTAACGCATGGTAACTGCACTGGGCTCAGAACAGAGGGCAGCATGGATGCTCACTTTCATTTGAAAATGTTGTGGTGATGGTGACTACCTTTTGCACAATAGCCAAGTGGTTGGAGCACTTAAGAGTGAAAGACATGGGATATAATCTCTGAGCAGCTTGAAGAAACTCAAGTTTACTTCCCAAAAGAAAGAATTTGGGTTTTGGGGAAGGCATTCTGAACCACTTCTAGCTGAAGTTGGCCCACTTTTTAGTCAAGATGACAAAAGTCATGGAACTGGAGAGAAAGGAATTACTTAGACAAGCTAGATATTTGCACATTAGCAGGGTCAGATGGGATGCACCCTAGGGTACAGAAGAAATTAGCATGAGGTAATTTCACAGCCATTGGCTATTCTCAGTGAAAACTCATGGGACGCATCCAGATGAGGTTGTATGTACAGTTTGCGGCACCTTAGAACTGTTTGAGGTGCCAAAATTTGCATGTGGTGCATGCGCAAGCATTTGCTGCACTGCTAATTTGCAGCATGGTGCCAAAATTTGACACGAGGAGATCCCTGTGTCAAAAAAAGTTGTAGAAAAAAAAGTGGTGGGGCAAATATGGCAGCAGTGGCAAAAAGCAGCAGCACAAATTTGTGTGACTGCTATTTTTGCCATAGCAAACACATGCCCTGCATGTGGGGATGTGCCCATGGTGGTCAGGCAGTGCCCTGGATGATTGGCAAAGGGCAAACATGAAAAAGGAAAGAGGGAAGATCTGGGGAATTATGGCTCAGTCAGCATGACCTTGGTACCTGGAAAGATCATGGAACAGGTCCTCAAGGAATTTATTTTGAAGCAGTTTGAGAAGAATGAGGTGATCAGGAATGGCCAGCATGGATTCGCCAAGAGCAAGTCATGCCTGACCAACTTGATCTCTTCTGTGATAAGGTGACAGGCTCTGTGGATGAGGGGAAGTAGTAGATGTGATATATTTTCACTTTAACAAGGCTTTTGACACTGTTTCCTACAACATTCTCATGAACATGCTAAGGAAATACAAGCTAGATGAAAGCATTGTAGGGTGAATGAAAAACTGGTTGGTGCTCAACTGGATGACGACTCATAGTGCTCAATGAGTAGTCATCAATGGCTCAATGTCTAGTTGGGAGGAGGTATCAAGTGGGCTTCCCCAGGGGTCTGACCTGGGACTGGTATTGTTTCACATATTCATTAATGATTTGGGATTGAATGTCCACTTAACAAATCTGTGGGTGACACTCAAGAGGGTAGGGCTAGGATCTAGAATGACCTGGACAGACTGGAGAAATCACTCAGAATGAATCAGATGAAATTCAACAAGGACAAATGCAAAGCCCTGCATTTAGGGTAGATATTTGGCAGTAGTCGATCCAGGAAGTGGGTAAGGGAAATATGTCCCCCCCCCCCCCACAACCACCTCACTTTCATTGTGTTGCACAGGTGCCATGAGCTCCAGGCTCACTGCCTGGTCAGTGTGGGCTCCTGCCCTATCTGAGCTCTACATGAGCAGTTGGCTCTGAGCTCACCAGCTGATCAGGGTGAGGTGTGGCTTCTGCTCCCACTTTCACATGACTTTGGGGCACAGGGGGTGAATGCTGCTGCTGTTTGCCTTTTCCTTCCTCCCCATCCTCTCTGAATTTAGCAGCAGGGGAAAGGGGGGGAAGAGTGGTGGCAGCAGCATTCTCCCCTGGGCTCCAGAGCCACTTGAAACCAGGGGATATGGACAGACCTGCCAGTGTTAAGCCCCCTCTGAACCTGTTCCTGGTGTTTGATTTTCTTTTAAGATAAGGTGATGGGGGAGAGCAGTAGACCTTAGCAAAATTTTTGAGTCTCCCATGACATTCCTATTAGTAAGTTAAGGTAAATCAGTGCAGATGAAACTACTCTAAGGTGAATATATAACTTGTTGGATCATAATGTTCAATGAGTTGTCATCAATGACTCAATGTCTACTTAGGAGGAAATATCAAGTTGGGCCCCCCAGGAGTCTGTCCTGGGTTCAACACTATTTAATATTTTCACTGGTGATTTAGAGCGGAGGTTTTCAACGTTTTTTCTTTTGTGGATACCTAAAACATTTGGAATGGAGGTGTGGACCCCTTTAAATTGTTAGTGTGGGTGTTCACATACTTTTGATTGATCATATTCATCTTTTGTGGACCCCATAGACATAGTCTGTGAACCCTTAGGGGTCCATAGACCACAGGTTGGAAACCACTGACTTAGAGGATGGGTTTTATTACATCTTCAGGTGGTATCAAGCTGGATGGAACTGCAGATACTCTAGAGCAGTGGTGTCAAACTCATTTGACCCTACAAGCCACATCCAGACCGTGGGGGCTCCTCATAGGCTGAACCCAGACTGTGAGGAGCCTTGCAGACTATATTTGGACCAACTTACAGTAGCGGCTCAAGCAGTGGTGGTGGTTGGGTCAGCAGTGTTAGCAGCACTCTGCCTAGACTCCTGGTGGCCCCAGGTGAACTTTTGGTATCAGGCCCCCCTTTGGCAGAGATAATGATAATAATAATCAGACAATGGAAACAAAAATTACCATTTTCAGGCCTCCTTTCTATCTGGGCCCCAGGTGGCTACCCAGTTTGCCCATGCCTGTATCTGGCCCTGGGTGTTAGGAAGCTGTGGGACTTACTGCAGCTGTCACTTGCCCAACCACAACTGAAACACATACCCAGTGGGGCTCCATATCTTAGATTTCAGTGACAGGCCCCACTCCTGAATTCCTAGCTGCTCCAAAAGCTCCACACACAAGCCAGATCTGCAGGCCTGCAGGCAGCATCATCTCTCTAGAGCAGGGGTGGCTAACCTACAGCATATGCCAGAAGTGGCATGCATATCCAATGTTTGGCATACCATGGATCCAGAGAGAAGCAGGGAGAACAGCAGTAGATAGGGCAGGGAGAAGAGCAGAGGAATGGATCATGCAGGGGGAGGGGACTGGAATGGCTTTGGGGGATGGGGTGGGGCCTACTTCATAGCATACCTGCCAAAAAGGTTGGTGCACTATTCCATAGGGTAGGATTAAGAATGACTTTGATAAATCAGAACAAATGGCATGAAATTAATCAAAATAAATTCATTAAGGACACATGTAAAGTTCTGAATTTAGGATGGAACAGCTGCATGCATGAATGCATACTGGGAACAACTGACTATGCTGCAGTACTGCAGAAAAGGCCCAAGGAGTTACAGCAGACCATAACATGAATATGAACAATCAGTGTGCTCTTGTTGCACTGAATTAGTATACAGTATTGGATTATCTAGATTGACACCTGCAGATCAAGAGAAGTGATTCGTACATTCTGTTTAAAACTGGTGAACCGTCACCTGGAAAATTATGTCGTTTTGGGTACTGTATTTCAAGAAAGAAACTATCAAATTAGAAAAAAAAATCCAATAGACAGCAAAAAAATAAATTGATTAGAGGTCTAGAAAACATGCATTATGCAGAAAGCTTGGATGAACTGGGGTTATTTAGTCAGGAGAAGAGAAGGCTGAGAGGTGAGTTGATAACAGTCTGTAAATACCTGAAGAGTGGTTTTAAAAAAGATGGTGATAGACTATGTATTCTCTTTGGCTTCAGGGGACAGGATAAGGAGTAATGGTCTTAAATTTTAGCAAGGAGAATTAGGTTAGATGTTAGGAAAAACTTTCTCACTATGAAGGTGGATAAGCAGTGGAACAGATCACCTAGAGTGGTTGTAGAGTCTCCCTCCTTGGACATTTTTAAGAACTGTTCAGAGCAATGCTTGCCTGGAATATTTTAAACAGGGATGATCCTTCCTTGAGTAGATGAACTGCAGAGATTCTTTCTAGCCCTACTTTTCTGCGAGTCTATGATTCCAATTTAGGTATCTAAGGGATTTTATGGCCTCAGGAACAAATTCAATCTGGATTGACTTTTTCAGTTTAGGTGTCTAAATTCTGCCTACGTTCTGCTCAGTTGCATGGTTTACTGATTTGCATCTGGTCTCCCAGTCTACAAGCAATTGATTAGTCCTGCTCTCTTGAGTGCCCTGTTAAACGGGATTCACTGGACATTTTGGTAGCCCCTAAGTAGCTGATATTTATGATTTAATATCAGGAAAAAACTACCTTGTTGCAAGAGAAAAGAAAATGAGGATTAATTGCTGGCTGTGTCTGATATAAGGCCAAATGCTTCTGAAACCTGGGTTCCCATGATTTTGCGCCATCTATTTTCAACAGCTGAGTGAGGAAAACTTTGACTTTAATGACATTCTGCAATACTTATATCTGAAAGAAGTCCTGGCATGGTCCATTGAGCAGAACGAAGAAGAATGTATTTGTACATCATGTATTAAATGATTGCTGCTTTGGAATGAAGTATGTCCAGTCACACAGTAGCTAAATTTTGTCCAGGTGAATGGATTGTGGAAAGAAAGATTTATTCTTAACTGGACGCTGGCAATTTTTTTTGCAATTTTTTACATAGCGAATAAAATGGGTAAAAAGTCATGCTTACCTGTACATAACAGTGTTGCCTGGCACAAGGAGTTTTCTGTAGTGGAAGTACAGATTCTTATAGTAGCTACTCTCTAGTTTTTGTTTTCAAGACTGAAGCTGTTGCTTCTGTGTGTCTTTTAATGGTGAAGAATATCTTCCAGGTGCAGTTTTATATAAATATAGAGGGCAAAGCACTGAGGGCAAGGGCAGAGTTTTGTAGCTGACAACTGCATATGTGATGTCCCCTGCTGGAGTAGTTTAAGACAGCCCATAGTAAATTAATTAATCTTATAGTCTGAGGAGTACATCCTTAACATTTCTGATCAGATTTTTAACAAAAGCAAAGTGAATGAAGTGAGGATAGTAGTTGTATAAAGATGAAGTTACTGTTTTCAAAATCTTTTCTGCTTTAGATCATGCAATTTGAAAGAAATCATATAAACAAATGCACTTTTCACCTTAGTTTCTGCTTTTAGCATTTGTCAGCTTGATCAGTGAAAATAGTTTCAGACCAGCTCTAGTGCAAAAAATGTGAAAATGGTATTGTAAAATTCCCTGATTGTATTCCTGGATTTCCAGTTTAGATTTGATGTGTGTGTAAACAAATTGGAGACGGTTTATACTCTGATAGTTCTGAAGAACGGGCAATATTATTATTTATATTTGGGTGACCACTGATCACTGTTAAATATAAGGACATAGGTCCCAGTCCTGTTAAGACTTAAGTGTGTTCTTAATTTTAAATTTATAACTATTCCCCTTTAGTGGCTCAATGCCACTAAAAACTTTCTCGTCTGTAATCCATCAATATTCATAATAAAAGGCACTGACAGAAGTGCCAATTTTGCCCAGTTTGGTCCCTGAAAGTGCTCAACAGCTGTGACCAAACAGAAGTTCATGGCTGCAGAGCGCTTTAAAAGGGCCCAATCCTGCAAAAATCTGAACTCTCATTGTATGAGGGTTCAGATGAAGATGTTCCAAGCACCTTCAGTGTCTATGCTGCTACTTGTGTCTGCGCCACCTCCCAGCACTGACGCTGCTTTCAGCATGGAAGGGGGACAGGGAGTGGAGAAAGTTTGATCTAGGGCTTTTTCATCTGGCTCGGGTGGGGGGTGGGAGGGTTGCCCCCTCCCTCCGATCTCCAATCCATCCCCTCTCCAGCACCAGCTGGGGAACCCCCACACTGAGCCCCCTCCATTCCCTTCCCCCCCATTCCAAAAACAGTGCCAGGGCTGGGAGGGGAGGAGGGGCATTGCTAGGGGAAACTGGCTGCAGGCTTACAACCAGCAGCTAGATTCCCAATAACAAACTTAGGTTGGGTCTGGGGGATCCTGCGAAGTGCCAGGAGTTACAATGGGGAACTGCTCTTCTGTTTGAACCCAAAGATATTGCAAAGGAAGTGTAGTCTTTAGGTCTCTGTGACCTTATTTGTCAACTCGTAGTTACCTAACATTTCTGGGAACAATGAAAGAAAAAGAGAATATTCAGTTTCTGATAGATGTGCTGGTTCTACAGTGCTAATAAGTGCATGAATTATTAAAAACCCCAAACAATTTTATTTGAAGGCAATAAAGGTATTAGATAAAACTAAACACGCATAAGGATTATGCCCCTGGTTTATGTAACCACTTTCACAGGATATGTATGTCACTTTAAAACTAGTTTATAACTGCAACATGAACATTTTTCCCTGGAGACTGTTTTAAGAATTGATTACACAGGGAAGTTGTCCAGAATACCTGTTATGGACTCTTTTCCTTGTGTGAACACTTTTATTTTGCACTAATAAAACCTTTGTATAGTTTACCTGAGTACACTTATGTGAGACTGCCAGTTAACTTAACAGAGTATGGAACTAACAGAAACCTTCTCAACCTAGATCATATGTATCGCGATCACTTGCAGGGATATCTAAGTGGTGATCCTGACTCTTCCCTGCCACATCTTGATGTTGGAAGAAGATTTCTATTGGGAGGAGTTAATTTTAAACACCACTTGAAATAGGGATCTAGGGTCAATTTCTCCTGCAGCTCCAACCTTCCAGACAACCCAGCGTAGTGCCTCTCAGAAAATTCAGTCAACTATCATTAAACTGAGACTCACAATGAATTTTCCTTTCAATAATTCGTTTTTATTTATTAACTTTCTTTTCTTTGTGTTTTAGGTTCTCTCCTGTCTAGTCGACTGTGTGATGGACTTCAGTACCAGTGGACTTCCAGACAGCCTAGTCTGGCTTAGGTAAGTCTAGTGCCCAGTCTGTTTAGGCTAACCCTTTTCTTTTCTTCAAACTGAAGGAGTAAAATAATTCAATCCAAATGAAATGAAACAAAGCCATTCCAGGCCATAGTCTCTAACTTTCCCTTCTTCCTTGGGATATATATGTTCAATAAAGGGTGTCTTGCCTCTTTAAGCCGGCACACTGCATCGATTATTCTGACACGCAACTTTGCCGATGTGCTTAGATGCTGGCTCAGTGCATCTTCAAACAATAGAAAACAAAAGCAAAACTTTTACTTGGATCAGCCTTATCCCAGTTAGTCCTTCCCCTCTGGTATGTAGTTTCTTCATTAGCACTGCATGTCGGGGAGCTCTTCTTTCCTTTGCCAGTTCTTGAAAGTACTCAGTAATTATTCCCATGCTCTGGTCTTCTCTACAACTTAGGATATAGATTAGAATGCAATAATACTGCCCACATCAGAAAATAATCCAGATTTCTATTATACTTTACATTTTTGCCCTGGTTTATGTGAAGCTTCCCCATATAGGCAAGCCTGTAAGTCAGTGAGGGGAATGATGGCCACAGGAAAACCCTTTATTAAATAAACTGCAATTTCAGAAAGTCTAATGTAATGTTTTAAATCATTACTGAATTCCTATTAAAAAATCCATCTCAGATGACACTGATTTGTATATTCTTGCCTCCAGCTTGCAGATGGTTATATTTTATGGACAGCTCGCTCATCCTCCTTTTGACTTTGCACAGTCAAAAATAGATGATTATCTATTATGTTCACTTTATTTTCTTTCCCCGTGGGCATGTCTATGTGAGACACTTACTGCAGAGCCAATTAGCTCCACAGTAAATGTCTCAGTGTCTACATGTGCACCTTTATGAGGGTGCACAAAACTAGTAAATAATGCAGCAGGGTAGTACTTATAAATACAAGTACTACCTTGCTGCAGAGTTTTTTCATGCTTAGCAGGGCATGTGTAGACCAGTGCTCCCCAAACTTTTCCTCAACATGACCCTATTTATGACCTCATTTCCTCAGCATGGTCTGCAGCCCCCCAGCCCTGCAGGTGCCACTTGCTCCTCACCCACAGTTCCCTGGCCCTGCTAGTGCCCTTCACTTCCCACCCAAAGCCCCTGTGTTCCCCATCCCTGCTCGCTCATGATCTACAACCCCCTGCCCCAGCTTTGCCAGCTGGAGCAAGGCCAGGGCCTGCAGCCCCCAGCCCCCTCCCCACCCTTGGCAGCAGCTTCTGAGTCTCATCTACCACCCATGGGAGGTGACTGGTGCTGTGGCTGGAGTGGAATGTGGAACCCTGCTCCCCTCACCCCTTCCCCTGCCCCTTCACCCTGTGGGTGGCATGGCCGGAGCAGAGCCAATGGGGGAGGGGGAGACGATGGCCACCCAATGCAGGTTCAGGGCTTCCTGCCCTGCTGCTGTCTTCCTGGGCCCTCCATGGCCCAGTAGGCAAGATCTAGTGTGGGAGGGTGGGGAGGCTTGGTGCCACTGATGGGAGCTCCACACTGGCCATGCTGCCATAGTAAAGTGTCCCCTGCCTGCTCAGCAGCATAGGCAGTGGTGGTGTGGAGTTGTGACCCCCATTGCTGCCAGGTAGGCAGGGAACACCTTGCCGTGGCAGCATGGCTAGCATGGGGCCCCCAGCAGAATCTCCAAGCCTCCCCGCTCTACTCTGCTGCAGAGACCCCAGCTGGAGGATAGCAGGTCAGGAAGGCCTAATCTCACAGCAGGCAGCCTTCATCTGCCCCCACCCTGCACACAAATCTGGGGGGGGGCATGTGCCCCCCAAGCCTCCTTCCCTGGGAAAGCACAACCCCATTTTTTATCATTGCAACCCCAAATGGGTCATGACTGCAAGACTAACCCACTGAAGCACATGGACGCTTCAGTGCTGGGGCTGCCTGATGGCTAGCTCCATGCTGAAGCACCTTTGTGCCCCAGCTAGCCCCTCCACAGCACATTGAGCCCGGTCATAGCAGCCCCAGGTGGCAGGCTGATCCTGGGGTCCTCTGCCAGCCAGGGCTGCTCTGACCCAGCTCAGTGTGCTGCAGAGAGGCAGGCTGGGGCACAAGACTGCTTCAGCATTCGGCTAGCTGGTAGGCAGCCCCCACATGGAATTCCCCTTGTGCTCCAGCCAGCCAGGCAGCATCTACATGTGCACTGCTGTTCATGAAAAAATCTCTGAAGCAAGCTACCCTGTTGTAGTTTTTATTAGTTTTGTGCACCCTAAAAGGGGTGCATGTATAGACATTGAGACGTTTACTATGGAGCTAATTCAGCAGCTCTGTAGTAAATGTCTCATGTAGATAAGTCCTCTTTGTGATATAGTGGGCAGAACAGAGGATGCCTGCTGTTATGTTTACTTTGTTGCTATAGTCAGGGATGGATCAAGGAGGTCCGTGGCATTAGTCACAGGATGATGCAGGGAATATACAAGCTTTTCATCAGTTTGTGATGCTGCCCTACAGTTGGAGGACTGTGGCAGCAGGTCCCTTCCTTATTGACAAAGACACTAGCTGCAGTGTGGGACCCTGATTCTTGGTTGGTAACAGGATTTCCCTGTTTTGTGGGAAAGAGTCTTAATATTTACCCCAATAGCTAGCTTTTTTTTGTTAGTTCATTGCTCTCCTTTTACTGCAACAGACAATCTTCAGTCCTACTGCTGTTGGCAGGACTAGGAGTTAACATTCCATTGAGATAAATAGGCTAGTTTCATAGATTTCATAGACATCAGGGCTGGAAGGGACCTCGGGAGATCATCGAGTCCGGGCCCGCTGCCCAAAGGGCAGGAAGTCAGCTGGGGTTATAGGATCCCAGCAAGATAAGCATCCAATTTACTCTTGAAGGTGTTCAATGTAAGTGCTTGAACCACCTCTGATGGCAGACTATTCCAGACCTTGGGGGCTTGGACAGTAAAGAAATTCTTCCTTATGTCCAGCCTGAAACGGTCTTGCAGGAGTTTGTGACCATTCGACCTCGTCATCCCTTGGGGCACTCTGGTGAACAAACGTTCCCCCAAATCCTGGTGGTCACCCCTGATAAATTTATAGGTGGCCATCAGATCACCCCTGAGCCTACGCTTTTCCAGGCTAAAGAGTCCCATGGCTCTCAGCCTGTCATCATAAGATCTGTTTTCCTGACCTCTGATCATGCACGTGGCTCTCCTCTGGACTCTCTCAAGCTTCTCCACATCCTTTTTGAATTGTGGAGCCCAAAACTGGACACAGTACTCCAGCTGCGGCCTCACCAAGGCCAAGTACAAGGGAAGAATGACATCCCGGGATTTGCTCGAGAAGCATCTATGGATGCAAGCCAGCGTTTTGGTCACTTTACTAGCCACAGCATCGCATTGCAAGCTCATGTTCGTCTTGTGGTCAATGATGACCCCCAAGTCTCTTTCTTCTGTAGTGCTATCCAACTTAGCACTGCCGAACCTATAAGGATGCTGCAGGTTTTTCCTCCCAAGGTGGAGAACCTTGCATTTTTTGGTGTTAAACACCATCAGGTTCTCATCTGCCCATTTGCTGAGCTTGTCCAAGTCAGCCTGGATCACCCGCCTATCTTCTGGCATGGATGCTTTGCCCCAAAGTTTGGTGTCATCGGTGAACTTGGCCAGTCTACTCCTGACTCCAATGTCCACATCATTAATGAAGATGTTGAACAGTATAGGTCCCAGGACAGAGCCTTGAGGGACCCCACTGGTCACAGGGCAGCACGATGAGTGACTGCCATCAGTTACAACCTCTGGGTCCGACCACGGAGCCAATTTCCCAGCCAGCGGATCGTGGTGGAGCCAAGGCCACAACTGGCCAGTTTGGCCAAGAGGTGATCATGAGATACCAGATCAAAAGCTTTTTTGAAGTCAAGATATATGACATCAATCTCTTCTCCCTCGTCCAGGTGATAGGTCACCTGGTCGTAGAAGGAAATGAGATTGGTCAAACAAGACCTACCTGTAACAAACCCGTGCTGGCTATCCCTTAGAATGTTAGCCTGGGCCAGTCCCTCAAGGATGGCCTCCTTAATAAACTTTTCCAAGATCTTCCCCAGGATAGAAGTCAGGCTAATGGGCCTGTAGTTAGCCGGATCCACTCTCCTCCCTTTCTTGAAGATTGGCACCACATTGGCCTTCTTTCAGTCTTCGGGCACTACACCAGAGCGCCAGGAGGTGTCAAAGATCCTTGCCAGGGGCTGGGCTATGACGCTCACCAGCTCCTTGAGTACCCTGGGGTGCAGATTGTCAGACCTGGCTGACTTGAAGGTATCCAGCTTCTCAAGGTGTTCCTTCACGAGGTCAGCATTTATAGAGGGTAGGGGATCCCCATCACCCGGATCTCCCTGTCCCATAGCAGGCATGGGCGTCCCATGGGACTGATGAAAGACTGACGCAAAGTACCTATTTAATAGGTTGGCTTTTTCCTGGGCGTCAGTTGTCAGTTGCCCCATCTGTTTCAGCAGGGGTCCAACGTTGCCCTTGCTTTTCCTCCGGCTCCCCACATATCTGAAAAAGGACTTTTTGTTGTCCTTGATGCTTGAAGCTAGTTGGAGTTCAGTTGCAGCCTTGGCTTTCCTGGTTTGCTCCCTGCAGGACTGGACCAGTGCAGAATAACCCTCCTTGGCGTTGAATCCCATCCTGCATCCTTTGTAGGTTTTCCATTTTAGCCGTAAGAGGTCTGCTAGGTCCCTGGGGAGCCAGGAGGGCTACTGTGCCTTCTTGCTGCCTTTCCTCCGTGTTGGAATAGATTTAGATTGTGCATTGAGGATTGCTTCCCTGAGAAGCAACCACTCTTCTTGAACTCCCATCTCCCTGGGGTCATGGTCTCTAAGGGCCTGACCGACAAGCCTCTTGAGCTTGTCAAAGTCGGCTTTTCTGAAGTCAAGGACTTCTGTGTTGCTGACTGACTTGCCAGCTTTACGGCGGATGGTGAAGGTGATCAGCTCATGGTTGCTGTCACCCAGCTTCCCATCGATCACTAGGTCGCCGATTAGGTCATCCCCCATAGCCAGTACCAGGTCGAGCAGCGCTTTGCTTCTCGTTGGTTCATAGACTTCATGAGTCAGGTAGAGGTCATGCATGCACGAGAGAAAGCTTTGCGACTGCTCAGATTTTGCTGAGTGATCTTCCCACGAGATGTCTGGGTAATTGAAGTCACCCATGACAACCAAGGTCCTGGAGCAAGCGGCCTCAGTCAGTTCCCGGGGAAACTCCTGGTCAAGCTCAGGACTTTGAGTGGGAGGTCTTTAGTAGACTCCCACCGTTGTGTCACCTGTGCTGTATTCCCCACGAATTTTTACCCAGAGGGTCTCTAGCTGTCCATGCTGGTTGCCAACATCAGCTTGCAGGGACATGTAGCTTTCCTTCACATAGAGAGCTACACCCTCGGCCCTTTTGTCAACACGATCACTCCTGTACAGGGTATAGCCCTCTATACCCGTGGTCCAGTCATGGGTGGAGTCCCACCAGGTCTCCGTTATCCCAATGATGTCATAATTCTTTGCACTGAGCAGGAGGATGAGCTCCTCCTGCTTGTTGTCCAGGCTGCTGGCATTAGTGTACAGGCAGGCAAGTATCCCCTTGGGGGCTCTTGCCTTGCTCACAGATTGTGCCAGGGCTGGGGCAGGGCTGGGCTCCCTTAAGTGCCTTGGTCTGCTGGCTTTGCAAGGGTTGCTCAGTGGGCCAGCAGTGGCAGTCGTCCCCCCATCCTCCAGCGGGCTTAGTTTAAAGCCCGGTGGAGCAAGTCAGCCAGCCTAGCTGAGAAGAGCCTCCTCCCCAGCGGGGAGAGGTGGAGGCCATCTCTTCCCAGCAGCTTGCTGCCTCTCTCGCCAAAGAGCGGGCTGTGGTCATGGAAGCCAAAGCCTTCCTGATGACACCAGCTCCACAGTCTTTGGTTCACTGCGTGGATCCTCGTCTCCCTCCTCAGCCCATAGCCCGAGACTGGGAGGATCCACAAAAACACCACCTGAGCTCCCAGACCCCTAAGCCCCGCTCCCAAATCCCTGTAGCGCCTCATGACCTGGTTGGGGGTGCTCTGAGCCATGTCGTTGGTGTCCACATGAATAAGGAGCATGAGATAGTGGTCTGTGGGCCGGAGGAGCTGTGGGATCCTCTCCACAATGTCTCGGATGCGGGTCCCCAGGAAGCAGCAGACTTCCCAGGCTAAGGGGTCGGGGCAGCAGATTGCCCCCTTTTGTTTTATCTTGGGGAGAGTGGGGGCAGTAGCTGTGGTTGAGCCTTGGTTGCCTGTGGGAGCTGGCAATTGAGCAGGCTCTGTTGGGGCTGCAAGAGGTGCGAACCTGTTGCTAAGCACCGGCGAGGGAGGGGCCTTGGTGCATCGGGCCTTAGGGCCCTTGACCACCTTGGTCCATGCCCCTGACTGGGCAGAGCAGGAGGTCCCAGGGTCCACCTTAATCCTGGAGGGAGACGGTGCTCTACCCTGCGGCTCCCGGGGGAGAAGGGCCTGGCAGTAGGAATCTATCTCCTGCTCGCAGTCCCTGATGGCATGCAGTCTCTGGACTGTGGCCTGGAGCTCCTCCAGCTGGCACGCCAGAGACCCCAGTAGGGAGCAGACCCCACAAGGGGAGGTGGCCATGCTCCTGGGCCCCAGAGCCTGAAAAAGGGACAGGCAGCCCCCGCAGCCAAGAGCCAGGGGCTCCGTCTGCGTGGAGCCCAGAGCCATGGGCTCCATCTGGGTGGCCGTCTCTGAGGTGCCCGATGGGGGGGCCGCAGAGCCCGAGGGGACCCTTGGGGTGCGGCACGTGCCCATCCGTGTCATGCCTCTGATAGGCTGGCTATGGCTGGGACTGACTACTCTGGGGGGTTCGCAGGCAGGGTCTCATGCCCTCCCACGCCCTCTCCTGCACGAACTCCGCGCTAACTCAAGGGCCTGTTTACATAGCCTGTTCACGCGGCTCCGGTCGCATGGCTGCCTGCGGGGCTGGGCGAAGTAGGGGCCTGGGTGGGGGCTTGACCCAGCCCGGCTCCACACAGCTGCCTCCTCCCAGGGAGCAAGGTTGAACTTCCTCAGACAGTTGTCTCATGCAGCTTCTCCGTATTGTTCTTCTTCTCAAAATTTTCTTAACAACTCTAAGGATTTAAAACTAGCTTTCTCTGAATGTGGACTGAGATTCTTCTTTTGTCATTTGTCTCCACAGTTGGGGATGCCTGGCACAGCCCCAGTTACAATACTTTATTTTTTTTGTGTTCCCTTTGTGGATCTGGATGACATTTCAGGGATAGGATATTCTTTTAGTTTAACTTGTTAGTGTCTTCTCCTCTGCTTCCTCAATGGGAGTTCACTTTACTGGCTATTGCACTTTGAATAACCTTCCCTCCCCACTTCCAAGATCCTTATAAGTAACAAGACAATGGGATGCATCCAGCAATTTTGCTTTCATTTAATGCTCCTTCTTCCCTCCCCCATCCTCTTTGTCTGTATTTTACCTCTTTGGCTGTATGCATCTATTTAATGGAACCTAAATTATTTGATAGTGTTACTTTTCACTTCAATATGAGAAAAATATCCTGTAAAGGGAAAGATGCTGGGTTGATTATGCCACATAATAATTGTAATGGGTTGCATTAAGGATTAAGATAGAAACTCTTTCCATTGAAAGAGTGCAAGTTTGTAAATTAACACCTGGAGAATCATTAATGGGGTATTGTGTGAAATGAATGGCCCAGGATTACATGGTCAGCCATTCAGCCACAAGCTAAGGAATGTGGAGCTCCCTAGGGTTTTCTGGAGAGTCTAGGTGCATTCTGTGTTGGGGAGAAATATAGGGATTTTTTACTTGTTTGTTGGGGCAGTAGAGAGAGAGTGTGTGTGTGTGTGTGTGTGTGAAGCTGGTGCTTTGTTTTGAGTTTTTTACACTTCCTATTCCCATAGGGCGTAATTATGTTAAATAACATACAGCTTTATGATGGTTTGGGGAGCTACTGTAGAATATGATGGTTACACGAGTATCTCACCCATGGAGCTCTAATGCACAATCTGATGCCTTTATGACTGTGCCATTAATATTTAAAATAATAATAATAATAATAATAATAATAATAATCAATTGACCAGAATGGAAAGATCTGGAGGATAAGTGACCGCTCTGTGTATTGGGATATTTCCCTTGATAAATGTGTTAGATGTAAACAACCCTTTATGTGTGTGGTCCAGCTTGTCAGCGTGCTCCAGGAACATCCTGGCTAAAACAAAATGAGTGGCATCTGGCTTTAGAACATATATAGTCAATTTGAATTTGTATTACTGACATAGTAACAGGTTGATTCTGTATGGACTGACATGATACATTGGTATATAGTCTGAAGCAGCTGTTGAGATGTATTGTGCCCGGTACCCGCATATTAACCTATTCTGCTCATTGACATGATATACAGGGAAGACTTATGGTATCTCATATGAATGTCTGTCTTACTCATGTTGGGTTACCCTGTTTCAGACCATGGTGCATTTTTCTGAGAATGCATGCAAGCAAACTGAGGTTTGGCCAGCTGTCATGGATTTTAAAGTATTACAGCACTGTGTGAAATGTGATTTCTGATATGCAGAAAGAGAGTTAAAGGGGGAGGGTAGGGGGAACTTGACTGGTTTGTGGTGTTGCAGACTTGTTTTAATGTCTTCCTATTAAAATACAGAATAAATTAAACTAAATCTTGCATTAAAACTAGATCCTGCCTTAAAGCGTCAAAGAAAGAAATCCAGCATTGAGGATGGTCAGGATAATTTTATCTGACACTGCTGTGCATAGGCATGGGGTGGGGGGGTGTTACTTTAAGTATAAAGGTTTTAAGACTGGATGCTTAGAGGTCTCATACTGAGCATTCTGACTCTGCTCCCAGATATATGGTACTTAAGGTGTTTAAGGAGCAGCTAAAGGGACTAATAAAAATAATTGCGTAATAAAGGTGCCCTTCAAAAATTATTTTAAATAAACAGTTGCAGATACTGTGGAATGGTCTTGAAAGAAAAGTGTTACCTAATATGTGAATTGAAACTAAATGCTGCCTATAACCTGACTACATTTTTATTTCTCTTAGGTTCTGGTGGATACTTTGAGCATGCAAACAATTCAGGTTGACCCTTTAAGCATATACCATATTTACTCAAATCTAAGATGACTCCCACTATAATTAGATTACATATATAGAAAATTTATACATTTGTTATAATTTTCGAGGTATAGAAACTAAGTATTGGAATTTTGCCTTGAATTTGTCCCTCTCCCACTGCTACAACAGGGAAATTTGGGGCGGGTCAGGTAGCTTCCTTGCTCTTTGTCTTCCCCCAACTTCCTCTCACTGCAGCTCCTTCTCCTCCTCCTTACTGGCAGCACTTGCACTCCCTGAGCACGTGGAAGTGAGGAACAGCTTTGAAAACACTGATCTTGTAATAAAGGTTCATGATTTACGATATAGTGCGTTGGGCTGGGCCCCAGCAGAGTCAATAACATTTAAAGTCAGGGTAATTCCACAGCTCAGCACTTCTCAGTATGTGTGTATACTCCAGATACCCCCCACAAAGGATCCCTTAGCCTGCCTCTCATGCCTGGAACTGGGTGTTCTTGTCATGAATCCTGGGATGCTCCAAAAATTTACTCCAAAAATTTGATGCAGCTGAATCATCGGGCAACCTAGTTCAGCTCTACTTCAAGAAGCTTGGGGCCATACCAATCATATGCAACAGACTGAGAGAGGGAGACAGAGGGAGTCTGAGTGAACTGTTTGGGGTTCCATTTGGTGATGTGTGCTAGACGCTTAAGGCTGGTAAAGAAACAGGAATTGCTGGAAATGGGAAAGAAAGGCACAACTCAGCTGTGGGAGTGAAGAGGAAATAAAAATGTAGTCAATGCAGTGGCTCGTTATGACTTGAAAAAGTGTTAGTGCTGAGGGGGATGGAGTACAATGAGCACTACCACATATTTTATTCAGGAGGGTTGCACAAACCTATCCTTGCAGTGGTTCCTATCAGTATCTCCACCCAACATGGCCCATGTGTTTTATAGTCATGCTCAGTCTTGGTTGCATTTATCAACTTCATAGCTGGTTTCCATTGCTGAGCACATGCTGCTTTTGGCAGCAGTTTAATGATAGACAGCATATTTAATGAGGTTTTCTTGTTAGCAAAAGTTAGATGAAGAGCTTTTTTTCCTCACACTGACTGGGGGGAAAAACCTGGAGTAAATCTGCCTGAAGTCTGTAAACATGGTGTTGAACCAGAGTGCTAAGGATCTTGTAAACTTAAGCCCTAATATAAAACCTTCCAACAGATTCTCAAAACACTTTGAACCTATTCATATTTTTAATTTCCTCAAAAAGTGGGGAGCCAGCAGTCTTTTGGGGTGCATCAAGGAATAAATTAAAGGTAGTTCACCTGACTTGTCCAAGGTTAATCAGGAAGACACTGAAGATTTGGGAATGGAACTCTAGTTTCTTGATACTCATGCTGTTACCACTGGACCATCTTTTTCAGTTATGAAATTTCAAAAGCCTAATCTGAATTGTATGTAAAATGTATGCATAATGGATGGAGTGTCTAGTGATGCCCCTCTTAGTATTAAAGCAGGGCCTAAATATCCACTGGACATTATAGAAAGGAAGGCTGGTCTGGCATAGCTTGGCAATGTTTGTGTAAAATACAACCAAAGAGAATCTACAACCACAGAGCACATATTGGGGTCTTTTTGCAGGGCATGAGGTTTCTGGCCTTATACAAACCAATGCTCAGAGTGCAGGATCAGAATGGAACAGCTTTCTCAAACCCAAATTTCCTTTCTTCTTCAAGTATATTTTGTATCTTAAAAACTCATGCGTGTAGAGAGATAAAATTAATACTCAAGTGAAAAGGTTCTCCAGAGCCACTATGCCAAAGCTGTTCAGACTCCTGTGAAACAGAATGCAGTGAACATCATTGGCATGCCCAAAGCCCACTGGGGAATAAGCAAATAAAGTGAAAATAGATAAACATCTAACTATTGATTTATGCATAGGCTTCTTATTACAATGTAACTCCAAAGAAATACAATAGTCATTGACTCAGGAAAAATTGGAAATAATCTGGCTATCGTTTTACAAGCCACCATATTAGAAAGGTTACATAGGCTAAACAGTCTTAGGAATTTATCCAAAGTAACTAAAAGCTTTTCATGAAAGAAAATTAAGCATACAACAAACATCAGTAAAATGCTACAAGGATCGCTGTAGCCCCTTAAGCAACAGCTTCAAATGGAATAGCACAGATGTGGGCTTTGTTGTAAAGTCACAATAGCTCCCTCATGCCTCACTACATACCTGAAATGTGCTGTTATTTCACAACCACCGTATGTCAAGTGTCGGCATTACATTGTGCTGCCAGCGATTACGCAAAAAAGTTGGTTATTTCAGAATTAACTCTTAATATTTTTTCCTTTACTTCTATATATAGTAAAAGCTTTCCCAAGGTCTCACTTATTAAGCAGTGCTTTTCTTTAGAAACCACTCCAAAGTCTTTGCAACTGTTTATTGTAAATCAGGTTTGAAGAACACCTCCATTATGCAATTAATTTCTCTTGCTCTGTTGAGCTGTTTCTTAAAGCTCTGTTCTGAGAAATAACTGTAGAAATGACACTTTCTTAGCAAACAAATATGTTTTTGAAGCACCAAGAGTTGTTTTTTCTCACTAATGTAAGTAGATAAAAACTTTTTCATACAACTTCTACTCCTGCTAAAACTGCAGAATGAGGAAGATGATATGGATTCTAGTCTGGCTGATGCATTATCCACAGTTGTTAACCAAATTGCAATTAGAAGACCACAACAGCAAAGACAAAAATGAAGGCTGACTTTAAGCACAAATAGAGTTTTGTAGCTGTAATTTGAAGTAGGATTAGGTCTGCAGAATCAGTAGTGTAATTGAGGGGTTGGGGGAGAGGGAGGAGGGAAGGTGGAGACATTTTGCCAGCAACACTGGGCACCACAGTTGGGAGGTGGAAGGGGTGCAAAACTAGCTGCTGCTGCAGCTGGTTGTGCTGTTATTGCCCCTAGCAATGGAGAAGCCCCTGCTGCTCCATTCGCTACCATTGCCCAGGAATGGAACTGCCCTATTGTACCTCTGTGCAGAATCTCTGTGAAATGCAAAGAGTGAGAAGCCAGTCTGGCATTCAAAAACTAGTGGAAGTTTCCAGAGCTAATAGCAACAGGGAAAAAAAAGAGCAAGCAGGAGCTGTACAGAGGAACAGGGGACTACCTACATGTATTTTGATACTGTTGGGCTATAGCTTCAAACCTGGGGCCTTAGCCTGACAGTATTGCCACTCTTCTTAGACTGCCAGCCCATGGGTAGTCATGTAGGCAGCTCAAAGCATGTATGAAGCTTCCTGTAGGTCCTAATTCTCTGTCCAACAGGGCAATCTGACTCAAGATGGCTTTGCTGCTTACCTCTGCTTTACTCTCTGATTTCCTGGCTTCTTGAATCACCTTGACCCTGAATGTTGTTTTCCGGTTTACCTCCTGGCTTCCTGACTTGGTTCAATCTTCTACTTTCCCGTTAAGGTTGGTGCCTTGAAGCTGGAGTGGCTTAATATCTGGCTGCCCATGTACTAGAATGACAAATACTGAATCAATGCCTGAAAAATATATTGCAGATTTTATGGCCACATAAGGCTTGTACTGAGTTAGCATGAATGCATTTTCAGCTTGAAGTACTTGTAGGAGAAAAAAAAGGATATGTTCTATGTACTAAAACACATGATTGCTGTATATTGAAAATGTGTATTTCTGGTTAATTTCATGCTAGAAATATAAACATGTAAACCTGCATTTAGTGTTACTCTTATGTTATATACCTGTGCTAAATTTCTATATCTTAATTATCATTTGCATTATGTTGGCTATAGAAGCTGGTGCATCTCCTCCAAGCTAGGCCAGTTTAATCCAAACAGCATCAGTCTCACTGTATTGGCTGCTATACAAACTCACGGTAAGACAGTTCCAGTCCTAGATAGAGCTCATATTGAGGGGAACAAAAAAAAGCAAAGGAAGAAATGGGACATGCAAGCAAAATATGAGTGATATGCCCAATCTCTCATAGGAATTTTGTGTCAGAGCCTAGATTTTCTAAAGTCAAGTGGACACTACACAGTTTGGTTGGTAGAAGTTTGAGTGCATTCACACTCCCTCTCCCTTCTTCCAGGAGAACTATTCCAGCTCTGTTGAGCTCAGTAGGGCTTCTGGTTGGCTGAAATATATGTATAGATACTCCCATGCCTTTGACTGGCTGCTGTAGTCCATTCAGCAGCTGATGTCTTCCTAAAGGGTACATCAGGCCCTGGTGGCACTAGCTGCTGAGTGGAGCCATCAGAAATCCATGAACTATGATGGCTTGTTTGTAGCTGCTGTCTGTCACTAGAAAATGTGTAATAGAGACAGAGACCTTAATCTCAATTTTTTCCCTACATCATCATAACACCTATGCTAACAAACTTTTGCTGCTTTTTTCAGTGCTGCAGCAGCCTCGTAAACTGAGAAGCATAATTAGGGGTGGGTAAGGGGCATGCGCCCCAAGTGCCAAGTTAGGAATAACTACTGTGGAGTCCATGCCCCAGCAGCATTCCTATGATAGAAACTCTGAAACAGTCCCTGACTGCTGCTTTAAGGGCAACAGCTAGGGTGGGTAGAGCACAGATGGTGGCAGCAGTAGCTCAGCCAGGACTGTGCAGAAGTTCCTAGTCCCTCCATCCCCACTTTTGGAACCTATCTGTGCCCTCCCTCCCCCAACTCTCTTAACTGTGGATGCTTTCCCCACACTGCTCTGCAGGGTTTGCTCCAAGTATCAACTCTGCTTGTCAGTCCACTGTGTAAATCTCTAAGGCTAGGTACACACAATTAAAAAGTTCGAAGCTGAATTGATTCTGGGTTTGCAAGTTAGTCTAAGCTGCAGAGATTAAATTGAAACAGAAATGAACAGACATTTACCTTTTATTCAAGAAATGCAGCCACATGCCTGCAGTGGCTCAGGCCAGAAGCTGGGGGTACTAGAGCATAACTCTCTGGCTGTGTATTCACTTCCTCTTCCCGTTGCCCCTGAGGTCTGGGATTTCTAGTCCACAATCACAGCAGCAGGACTCTGAAGGTTTGTTTATCACTTCCTTTTCCTGCTTCCAGCTGCCTCTGGAATTTGTAGTTCATAGTTACAGCCAGAGGTAAGTGTTTAAACCCCCTTCCTAGCCCCAGACCCCAGCCAGGGTTTTCCTGTGGGGGGTGGTGCACAGTTTTTCCCATATACACTAGGCTGCATCCCCAGCCAGGTTTGTCCCCCCCATCCCTTTGTCAGCTAGCCCTCACTGCTCCAGCTAGGGACTAGAGGGGCAGGGCCAGCCCTGCTCTCTGGAGCAGACAGCACAGCCCAGTTCAGGGCTAGAAAGCATGCTAGAATCTGGGGGGACTGTTTTTAATTTGAAGTAGGAAGGTGCCTGGGAGAGAAGTTTCATAAACTGGTTTGACCCAAATCAATTAAGTTGATACTGAATTCAAATAGGTTTATCATAAACCAGTTTCAGCCATTTTGAAACTGGTTTACATGCACTGAACTTCTGTTTTGTTACAGGTTTAAACTAATTTCTGATGACTTAAACCATCAGTCTCTGATGACTTAAACTTCTGTCCCTAGCCTAAGTCATTTCCCATTTAAAATCTGTCCTTGTGCCAAAGTTAATGCTACTACACCTTGTCCCTATTTTTCTATTCAAAGAGACATACATAGGACTGACTTGTCCCATACAATTCTTCCATCATCAGGGCCCTCATTCAGGAAAACACATCAGTTTTGACTCAAAAGTAAATGTCACTAGGATTTAAGCATATGATCAAATTAGTAATGTACTTGATGTTTTCCTGAATGGAGGTTCCTACATATGAATCCAGTGCTTTAGCAGCCCTAACAAAAGATAGAAATTGCAATAAAAAGTGAGGAGGTAGCCTTTGTTTTCTTTCTAAACTGATCCTGAAACACAGGTTATGAAAAAGCTAACTTTAAATTGTATTTCATACAACATTGACTAGAAATTCTTGTGGTTTCATTGTAATCCAGATCTCTTTTATTAAAAGGCATTTTGTACATCCCTGTGTGAGATCCTTTCATATTGTGAATTATGATCCCTAAATATGTGTGTTAATCCAAATGAAACTAACTTCCCCTGAGTGTTTTTATAGCCTGCAGTCAGTTCAGTCTGGGCAGAAGCTATAGAACCATGGATTAATGTACCACTCAGCTTAGACTGGCATAAATAATTTACCTACTCTGCTTCCAAACAAGCAAAATATTTAGCCATAAAACAGGTCTGGAAAGGATGTGTTTTTTTGAAGTTGCGAAGTTATTCTAATTTCTACTAAATACATATGCATATGATTACAGCAGGACCTGGACAGGTTATAGAGGTAGGCTAACGAAAATAGGATGGGTTTCAATACAGACAAGTTCAGGGTGCTGCACTTAGGCAGTAGAAACCAGCAGCACACTTATAAGCTGGGAAGCTCCTTCCTCAAGAGCACGGTGGCAGAAAGAGATTCAGGAGACATTATTGACTCCAAGATGAACATGGGCCAACAATGCGAGGTCATGGTCAGTAGGGCTAACTGTACATTGTCGTGCATCCACAGATGCATCTCAAGCAGGGCCAAGGAGGTGATCCTCCCCCTCTATGAGACACTGGTCAGGCTGCAGCTGGAGTACTGCATCCAGTTCTGGGCGCCGCACTTCAGGAGGGATGTGGACAGCATTAAGAGGGTCCAAAGGAGGGCCACCCACATGATCTGGGGACAGCAGGGCAGGCCCTACGAGGAGAGGCTATGGGATGTTAACCTATTCATCCTTTGCAAGAGAAGGCTGAGGGGGAACCTGGTGGCCATCTATAAACTCACTAGGGGGGATCAGGAGGGTTTGAGAGAGACCTTGTTCCCCTGAGCGCCCCCCTGGGGTAACAAGGAATAATGGCCACAAGTTGTTAGAGAGTAGGTTTAGACTAGACATCCGAAGGCACTACTTCACAGTCAGGGCGGCTAGGATCTCGAATCAACTTTCAAGGGAAATGGTGATGGCTCCTACCCTGGGGGTCTTTAAGAGGAGGCTTGATGTCTACCTGGCTGGGGTCATTTGAGCCTGGATTTTTCTCCTCCCCAGGGCAAGGGGTCAGACTAGAAGATCTACGAGGTCCCTTCCAACCCTACTTCTATAAATCTATTAATCTATGAAATACAAAAGCAACTCTTTTTGGGAACTTTTTAATATTCTCTATGTAATGGTTGTGGCCTAATTCTAGTCTCTTAAACTGGGTGGTGAGACTTTTTCAGTACCCAACTGTAGCTAATACAATATAAGTATCTAATTTGTGTTAATGTCATGTTCATGAAGATGTGAAAGAACAATAGCTTCCCACCTGTTCACATGAGCTGATGTGATAATTTGCTGTGCTGGGGGCGTGAAACAAAATTGCTGTGTAGCTTTCTGAAATCCATTATGTATCAGGGATTCTAGAATGAAGGTTGTAGAGATATAGACTGTTTAGATTACAATTAAGCATAAAAGACCATCTAGAAGAGTATGATCACAGGCTATTCATATGACCAATCTTCAGATTAAAATAAATATCAACATTCCCATTTTGCCTCTCTGATTTGCTTCTTTAGAAATGTGCTGGGAAAAAATACAGTGCTTTTTTATATCATACTGTAAATTACTGGTGGTCTTGACAGTGTTCCCAGATATGCATCTTGTTTCCCTGTTACATCATATTTCTTCCCTACAATTTTTCCTTTAGACTGTACATAAACTGCCTGTGTAAATGTTGAGTATGAGTATATGTAGATGTGCTTATCTGCTGTAACTTCATGTCTAGGTATTTCAGATGCAAATGCATATAATTCTTATACAAATAATAACTTAAACTATTTATCATTTTCTTTAAGTATTTCAACTGAGAGGGGTTTGCCAAGTCATTTTTTGCTTATAAGCAGATTCTGTTGACCAATGTTATATATTCCCGTTTTCCACACTTGAAAAGTTGAGAACTATTTTATAAAAGAAATACCTTTATTTTAAAAAAATGTAACTGGCTGGGGGACCTCGATGTCCTAGGATTCACAGGCAATTAATTTAGTAAGTTTCAAAGAGATTAATATTTTCTGTGAATAAGACCAGAATCTGTAGTTGCATTAGCTAGAATTAGCAGGGCTATCTGCCTTCATGCTTCAGGACACAGACTAATCAGCAGCTGGAGTTAAGAGAAAATGCTTTTGATGCTGTATTAATGCATAATTAGTCTGATTATTGGAGGTTTTATGCTATCCTTGGATGTATGTAGCATTGGCCACTGTGGGAGATGAACTAATAGTTCAACTAGAGTTTATTTGGGCATGGGCATGCTATGTTTATGAAATACCATTAAAGCCATATGTTTTTAAAAAGGGGCTACTAAATGGTGAATATTAGTTTTCTTACCATGTCTTCCTTTAAAGACAAACTTTGCCTTATTTGTTATGATTTCTAGGTATTTTATAGAGGTAAGGCTTTCATAATAATTGTTGTAAGTTATTTAATACACAGACACTTTTATGGATTTTCTGGCTTTCTTATTAGGATACAAAAAGGTGCAGAATTCTCTACCAAAACCTAGTGACTGTGGGTGAACAAATGACTTGCCTGAAAAGCACTACATTAAGTTATGATTTAATGTAAAGTTGTTATCATGGGGAAAAAGACATTATTAATGAGTTACTAGACTCAGTAGTGTTAACTCATATGTCCTAAGGAAGAAAAATTCTCTTGATTTGTAGGAACATCTCAGCTCTGTATTAGATAATCATATTGATTCCTTTTGCCTTAAAAATAATGGAATTTTGAAAAATTAAATAACACGCCATTGAAAAAAAGATAGGAACTGGCCAATGTCTGTGTCTACATGTCGTCATATGGTGACGTTGCTATGGTGCCATGCTCTAGTATTTCCTTTTGGAAGTACTAAAGCATGGCTCAGTAACTGCCCGTACTGCGCTGTGCATGTGGTGCGTGGTTAGATTTTTGCTGTTACATCACTGTAGCAGTGCACTAAAACAGGGGAGTGTGCTGTTACAGCTATGTAGCTGTCAATGACATGTAAACCTATGTGATTATACTATGTCACGATAGCATGCCATACATTTCTATATTGCTATAGGGCAACGTGTAGATGTGCCATATGTGTCCTAATTTCTTTCAGTAATGTGGCCTAGGGGAAATTTAATCTCTATTTTTCTAGTCAAGCTGTACAGACTGTATTATCAGTGCTGTTTCCCTTCTGGTCTGCACAGATTACCCAGGAAGATGACTCTTGAATCATCATCTCATACTCCCTGAGTGGTTCTTTTTATTCTGGGAAATGCTGTGGACTGATAAGCTATTGTCCATATGCTTACCGTACTTGGAAGTTGCTTTGTGATAACTCTAGTCCTTAAGCCTGTTTTACAGTTATGTCATTATATTTACAACTTGCCATATGGGCACATTTTTATTCTTTTGCTTTATTGGTTTTGCTTAAACCTTTTCCCAATCAGCAAAAGCTAAACTGAAAATAGGCTTCTTATTGCAATTAAGAGTATCTATGCGGTAGGAGGTTTATACTGATATAATTAACTATTGGTTTAAATTCACATTTTGTATTAGTATATTTTTGTCTTCAGAAAACAGTAAGAAACAATACTGAAATCAAAGTATGTGCCCCGGGAAAGTTTTTAACTGTGAAACTTGCTTCCTACTTCTCCAATTAACTGCATGTGGGTATAGGGACATGCCCATGCAAACGTCTATTACCAGATTTTCCCTTTTTTGTTCATGTGATTCATTTTCAAAGCAACATGTGAGAGGAAGAAAAATAAGCAGGTAGATGTGACTGTACAAAGTTATATAAATTGTTAGGGTGAAGCAGGTAATAGATGTAGTACCTGGAATTATTGTATTTATATGAAATAGACATCAGAAATAAGTTTGAGACACTCAATTTAGCATATTATCAATTTAATTTTTAAAATATGTCTATTGAAACCAATGACCTTCAATATTTTGACAAAATAGTATAATTCAATAAATAATGTGTTGATATTAAACTGATGCTTTGGTTGAAATAATTTTGCAGGTCATTTTTTAAAATCATGGATTAAACTTTTCTTTGGTGGTTGAGGGAAGCTTAATAAAATACTTATTATCAACCAGTTATTTTTCTTATAAAACAGCTATGTGGATGTAGCAGTACATATTTTTAATATGAACATCGATGTGCCATTTATAGACTACAGTGTGTGCATGTGAGGTGGGTATATGTAACATGGAAAATACGTAATAGTGACAGAGATGGGCATAATGGTGCACAAATTGGCCACACCAGCACCTAAACAATGAGGTACCAACCCTGTGCAAACACAGAGGAGAAGGTTTTCCTGTGGTCATTAAAAAACAAAATGAACAATAAAAACCTATGACAGTACAAACCCAGCATCCTTGGCTTCACCCAAGCATTAATTATTGTGCTGTCCACATCACTTTGGGGTGGACTAGCTTATTCAATGGGTCTCTGGTTCACCTTGCGTGGGGTGGGGGGTGTGGTGCACTGAATATTTCCTAGTAAGGGGAAGCTTAATAGCAACAAAGAAAATGAACCCTCTTCTTTAGCCAGGCAGAAATGAGGACAAGGGGGAGAGGCACTTTAACTTGTTGAAGGATGCACAAACATTCATAAGCGGCAGCCTATTTTGTCAGATGCTAACATTAAAGAAACTAACATGCCTTTTTCTGCCTATCTCTTGTGTCCAGCTCAAAGTGACTCTACCTCCATGAGAGAGAGATTCTTTTTCTGTTTGCACAGTCCTAGTTTAATCTAGATCCCTTCCTTTTATTTATTGTCCTTCCTTTCATTCTTAGGATTGGCAGCTTTGAAGGTGGATGTAGGCTGAGTGGTTTAAGCACCATTGGTTCAGAGCAATTGGTTAACCTGTCTTGTTCATCATGGAGTCTGTAGCCCTTACATCAATAGAATCATTTACAGGTCAGGACAGACAAAAGCAGCTTGCTATTGCTCCTGAGGTACGAGTTCAAGCCCTACTCCAGACTTATGCTGAGTTAACCTAGCAGTAAACGGTTACCTGGTCTTTCAAGCTGGAGAGTCAAGGGCAGCCGTAGTACTCCTTTGCATGCCATTGGCTACAGACGCTGGCATATCTTTATGTTGTTAGGCTTGGGTGGACCTGTGGCTTTTTTTCCTTTGAGATGCACACATGGTGGTAATATATTAGATTCTTATGTGATGAATTTGCATTTAATTTGTGCCCATCTGCTTCTTCCCATAAATTCATCTCTGCCAGGATTACTTGCATTCTGAAAGCTGTGATCAGCTTCTGACGGCCAGCACTACTTACAAATAAAATTAAACATGACAAATATTCTACCTTATTCCTCCCAAATTTGGACTTTTCTCTCTAAAACTGCATTATTATGACCTGTGCTGTAGATAGTATACAATCCTGGACTAGTGGCAGGTTTGATATTTTACAGAAAATTAGGACTAGCAATGAGGAGCCAGATCTTATGGCTTACTTGCGCTGTTCAGTTAACATTTCATTGTAAGGTCAGTTTATGGCTGTCTTGGGATCTTCCCAGCTTAGAAGAAATGCTGTGGTTGAACAGAGCCCTTTCAGACGTTCTGTTAGGATGTGTGTCTGTGGACTGGCAAGCCCTGTCCTCAAGAGTTGTCCTTTTAAGTCTGAGGCAGTCCAAAGCAAATTACAGTTATCCAAAGGTTGACGTAAGTTGCCTAAGCCCTAAAAAAGTCCCTGGGTCAGCCATAGTACTGAAGGACTGCAAAGCTACTTGGCATAAAGCCCATTTTAACCATTTCTCTGAACCAGTGTCAAATGCAGGTTATTTGGACCTGAAGAGTCAGGCTGAGTTCTTTCTATTATCAGAAAGGTTAGAACACTTATGATATCCAGGACTTTTTTCTAATTCTGCATGATACCTGGCATGTCTGACTGAAGTTGTGGCTTTTTTATATACATAGACAATTTTACTTAGTTAATTTTAGAAGTTTAATATATATCAGAATATTCCTTTTCTTCTGGAGCTAGTATAATTGGACTCTTGGGCCAGGGACAGACTTTTCCTGGGAAGTGATCAGAAGCTGGTCTATACCCACAACAGAAGTTTAGCACTCAAAACCAGTCTATACTCATAACCATAGGCACTGACTCTGTGGGTGCTCTGGGGTTCAAGCACTGAAAAAGTTAGCGGGTGCTCAGCACCCATGAGCCACAGCTGTTTTGGTTTTATGTGATGCATGTTAGAGCTCTATGTTAAAAACTTTGCCCTGAAACTGAGCTTTTATAAGCTGGTACCAGTAGGTGGCAGAAGCACCTTACATGGCTGCACAGGAAGGTGGAATTAGACCAGCGCACAGCAATTCATGGTGAGGTAGTGGACCTGAGTAGGGCCAGAGGTAGAGCCAAAGTACCTACTGGCAAAAACCAGTCGGCACCTATGTCCATAATAGAACAGAAGTTCAGCAAACATGGACTGGTTTAAAAATAGCAGAGCCCAGTCTAAGATTCCCACCCCCCCAACCCAACAAATAATGTGTGATTGGTTCACTACCAATCTGAAAAACACTGCTTACAGAAAACTGTAACTTAGATTCATTCTGCTTTGGGCTTTTTGAATGTCTGTACTTGGCCTTGGTGCTAATGCTTTTCAGGTAGGGATACAAATAAAATACATTGACATTAAAATATTTCTAAAAGAGTTTTCCTTTAAAACATAGTGTATATGAACTACATATGATTCAGTTGTTGTCTTCTCACTCAAGAGAAATGTGTTTAATCCGAACCCTTGACTTTAATATGTGTCATATATTTTACAGCTATATATTTAACGTTTATATTTTTGTGAAGCTTGGATAATTTGAATGATCAATTAAAAAAACCCACAATTTCCCAAAGCTGTCCCTGGAATGCTCATATGAATCCTAGAGTAATTACAGGTTAGAAGAAAATAGGTATTTCCAACAAAAATGCTGGGAAGTTTTGAGTGATAGTAGAATAAAGAGGTATAAGCAGACTAAATTGGCAAGCTTTAATTTTTTCAAGAAGTCTCTATTCCTCTCCCTTGCTCCTCCCCCCTTATTGTGGTATGCTATGCAATGTAGTTTATTTCCGTAGTTAGTGTATTTGGGTATCACCCTCTGGCATAGTTAAACTATTTAGGACTGCTGCTGTCTTGCTGCCAGCCTAAATCATCATCACTATCTTGTGTTAGGAACGCTCCTCCATAGAGATTTCTAAAGATTGTGAGGTTGATGCCTAGAAACTAGGAACATGCAGGTATCCCCCACTCTTTTTTTTAATGACTGCTGTGACCATCAGCAGCACATGGCTAAGAGAAGCATTGATAGCAAAACCAATCAAGATGCCGTCTAAGAACATTCTTTGTGGCAGGCAGCTGAGCTGCTGATGGATCGTGAGTGTTTAGGCTAATCTTTCAGTACAACTGTTACTGGGTTTTTTTCATCAGTAGGACAATCTTCTCCATAGTTTTCCAGAGAGTAATTCAGCTTAGCTTCTATTATGCCTGGGGGAGAAAGGACTCCATTGAAGCATATATAGTGGAACAATGAAATCAAATTACTCCTCTTCTTATGCATGACAGTCTTCAAGAGAAGTTAGGCATTAGGCTGTGGTAGGAAACAGGAAAGTTGACTGAGAATTAGGGCTGCTTTTCCTCAACTTCTGTATGTATTTATTTATGTGTTTTTGCTGGTGTTCATGAATTGACAGTCAAAACATGGTTGTCAGTGTTGTTGATTGGTGTTTAGGATGATAGCAGAAATACTTCCTTTTTCAGCAGTGGTATCTCAGTGTGCTTGCTGAGCTGTAACTGGAATTTTATAGTGTTAGTTGTCAAAACAGGAATTCTTTGATATTGTCTGAAGAACATTTTGTTTTTGTTGTCTGAGGAGGATGATTAGAGTTTCGTGCCCGAGCTCCAGTTTCTGCGTGCTCTGAAGCAGAAGCTGATGGGCAGCACAGGACAAGCGACATCAGATAAGGTCCATGATATATCTGGGGTGTAAACTTCAGCCTGATATGCCTTAATAATATGAAAGGCAGAATCTAGGGCCCTGTACTTCTTTCAGATGGAACTGAAGCAAGTTACTAGACTACTGCAGCACTATCACAAATTAAATAAATACCATACCATGGGTGCATCTCCATGTTCATTACTGCATTGTAGTTACTGTGCATTAAGTTTAGTGCTTGGTTAACTAAGTACTAAATGCTCAGTAACTCATGCTACTGTGCCATAGTGCCAGTGCACAGGTTTTTGGTGATACTTACTGCACAGTAACATATTAGCATAGTTTTTGTCCGACATGCTACTGTACAGTGTTATTAGGCTACTGTGCAGGTAGCGTTTCATGTAGATGTGCCCAGTGACTGAAATACTTACTACTTTTTTGTTTGTTTTATTTTTCCCTCCAGTAAGTTGCATTTCCCTAACTTGGGTTGTCTTTCTTTGTATATCTTCCATAGGGTCAGGTTGGTTAACATTCAAGTAGCAATGTCATCTAAATGTTCAGAGAAAGGGGGTAAAAGTTGGAGGTAGAAGTTGGAGCCCCTCAGAGGGAGGAAAGCCTTTGAAGTAGAAGTAAATTCTCTTTCATGGTTGCCATCTCTCTTATTACCTCAAGGCACTTGATATTCTCATGCTCAATACCTAATGGATGACCTATGAGCTCTTAAAACAATTTCCTGTTTTATGTAGGAGTTTTCAAACTTCTTTTTCTGGCATAGATCACATTTGGAGAGAGGGATTCATTTGGGTGTATTTGCCCACTTCTTCCTAGTCAGGTAGATCACAGGCCTTCCTAGCTGTATGGACACAGCATTCCTGTGGTAGCTACAAAATTGCTTACCATGAAATTTAACATTAGGGACAGTGTAAATGCAAGGGAGTGGTACTCACTGGGTTTTGCATGTACAAATTGAGGCCACTATAAGATGTCTTGTTGGTCTGCTACCCTGGCACTTGGTGCCCCCAGTGCTCTGACCCACCTGCTGGCTCTCTTCTCACCCCACCTCATCTCCAGTCTCTTTCCTGCCATGCATCTGATGTTATCGTTTGATTTACTAAGGAGGTGGTCTCTGGGGTTGGGAGTAGCCTTCCTAGTTCCTTTGATGGCCAGTTCTGTCTTTGTAGCTAGGTGCAACCCCATACCTGGGGTCTCCTCTCTTGGAGTACCCCCATAAAACTCCAAGCACCTGCTGGGACTTCAGCTGCCCTGTTCTTGGTCCCCTTTTTCTCTGGCTGGACCCTCAGCTTTGGTTTACTATCTGAGACCCCAGCTTCTGGGCATTGGCTCTGAATGCCTGCAGCCCCTCCTAGAGCTCCAGTTTCACTCTGCTAGCCTCTTCCTCCTCTGCTTGGGTCTAGTTTCTGTTGCTGATAGTAGGGAATGCCTCTCAAGCACCCCATCTGTGGCTTTCTCCCCTGCTGTAGCCACAATCTGGTCCTTCTGTCTAGTTCAAACAAAAAACCCTGACCTGGCTGGTCCTAACACAAATACACACCCCACCAAGTAACTCTCCTGGACTGCCTTGACTCTAGTTTCTGGCCAGCTCTAGTAGGAGCTCTGTGTCCTACAGCAACCAGGGCAAGACTCACCACTCCCTGGCCAGAGGCTGAGCTTATATGCCCCAAGCCCAGCCCCCTTCTGGTCATGTGACCCTGTCTCCTTCACCCAGGCCCAGGGGCTGTTAATTCCATCATTAACTGTCTGCCCTTTTCTAGCCCCTGGCTTGGTTTGCCTGGGCAGCTTCTACTTGCTGCCACTTTGCCCTCAGGCTTCCTACACTCCTAGTAATAGGGAAAGAGGTTCTCTGTTACAGCCACACTTAAGAAAAGTTGACTCTGTGATTTAATTCACCTATAAGCTAAAAAACCCAAACAAACCCAAAACTCATCACCATATTTTCTGGCATACAACATGCCCCCAAGTGAGACATGCACCTTGTTTTTGAAAGGCAAGTTAATGAAAAAAAGATCTTCCCTTGAAAATAGTAGTAAGTAGCAGCCCAGTATTCTCACTTTGTAACATATGAAACCTTTCTCTTTGCCTTGGAATAGGCTTAGCATTTAAAAAAAAAAGTGTATTACCTTTAGGGGTGCACCAATAAAGATTTTCTTGGCCAATACCAATAGCTGATTATTAACCAACCATATTGGCAGATGCCAATTGGATGATTTACTTTAAAACACAAGGCATTTTAAAGTACTGACATCAATAAACCTTTTTTTGGGTGCACTTCAGCAGCCTCTTGTGTTACATGCATCAGTGTCCCAGTGCTTAAAAATGGTGGCAGGGGTTATTGAACTAGAGCTCAATAAATAAGCCTAGTTCAAGTGCTGCCGCTACCATTTTTAAGTGCAGGGACATTTTTAAGTGGAAGAGAGCTGAGCAGGGCGAGGGTGGATGTGGGCTGCCACTGTAGGCTCTCCACTCTGCTGCCTTTGTCCTGGCAGTCCTATGTTGACTGTACACCCTTGGCTTGCATGCCATTGGAAAGCACAACTTGCCACCCCACTGCTGCCAGGCAGGCAGGGGGCTTACAGCCAGTGTGGGACTCCCAAGGGAAAGGCAGCAGAGCGGAGAGCCCTGAGCCCACAGTGGGCAGCTCATATCTACCCTGTACACAAATCTGGAGGGCACATGCCCCCCATACCCTTCTAGGAGGTGCAAGCAGAGGTAGGGGAGCCTCAGACCCTGCCACACTCCCTCCCTCACTGTGGGGGCCTCAACCTGCCCCCACACCCCATGCCCCTTCCCCTCCATAGACTTACCTGCAGGGAGCTGCTCTCCCTGCTGTCTGGCTGTATTCCTGGCCAAGGGCTGCACATATGCATGCAGTACCCACTGTGTCCTGCTCCTGGCAGCCCCAAATGGGACCCCTTGCAGGCTAGAATGCTGCCTGTCTGCCTGCCTGCAAGGGAAAACCCACTAGTTCCCAAGCAAACTCATTCATCTGGGGGCCCTGGCCCCATGGGGGAGAGTGGAGCCAGGTGTCCAGGGCCCTGGCCAGAAGGCATAATTATCAGTAAACATTACTGGCTATAATGGCCAAAAAAAGCTGAAAGCTGATAATGTCATTTTTTCCTTTTATCGGTACCAATCTGATAGACAACCAGTATATTGGTGTACCTCTAATTACAATATTTTTTTGCTGATAATGTGTACCCCAGTTTTCAGCAGCTGACTTTCAGGGAAAAAAGTGGTATGCTGTATGTGAGAAATATGGTGATTCTATTTATATGAGGACTCTAAACCATTTCAATTGATTGTTTGCCATGTTGTAAATAGTTCAGTTACTTTATTCTTCTGAAAATCTTACCAACTTTTGTATGTCTATAAGGCATCTGTAACAGTATTGTTAGGGTGACACTATTTGGATCTTGGGAAGCACTGGATTTGAAGCTGAATAAAGGCTTTTTTTCTATGTCTCAGCAAAGCTGCTGACCACAAGGCAGAATGATATATTAAAAGTAACACTGCAAAGTGCTTGGGCAAGCAGTTTCTTAACAGTATGTTAGTGTGTTGGATACATGATTCCTTGTGTAAGGAGAACAAGATGCAGCTCACCAGCCATTATTAGGAGATAAAGCAGAAGCAAGATCTTGGAGATGAAGAAGGAGTCAGCAAGAAAAGGCAATTGACCGAGAGAAGCCAGGTTCATGGTCTTATGCATGCCCTCTTAGCAGAGAGGCATGTAAATGAATGAAAAGCATAGGCAATTCCATGCTAATGAAGTAAACAGTAAACAGAGGTGGAGCTTAAGAGACAAGGAGATATGAGTGGAACCAAAGGAGGGACAAAGGTGGAGTAAATGTTAAAGAGCATGAACCAAGGTGTAGAAAAAACCTAATGTTCAGTGCAGGTCCCCAGTTATTGGTTCTTTGGGACCTTTCCCTGAAGCTGTCTCCATTTTGAATAAAGCTGTTGCAAGCAATGTGTGCTGGTGTTTGCTCCCTGATTGCTCTGGCTAATGAGTAACAGGATCCATGAGCAATTGGATTGTCATCTCCCTAGTCATTGGGTGCCACATGGAGTCAGGGTCTAACAAATATTATTTAATATTTATATTACAGTAGCACCCAGAGGCCTAGATCAAGATGGGGCCCCTTACTGTTCTACATGCTGTACAAGCAGGCACAGTTTAAGAAGAAAATGGATGTAGTAAGGATGGGGTGGAGGGGAAATATAGTAAAATAGTTTTAAATGCATTGATACATCTACCCTATTTTGATTTTATAAAGTGTAATGCTATCCCTGTTTGCTCTTCAAGGCATCATTAATTATCTTATTTTATTTGGGGGCATCATGCTAGAGATGAATTTTGAGCAGCAATATGAATGCAGAGAAAGAGAGTAACTAAAGGATCCATTCAGAGAGAGGTTGCAGTATAAATGGAGAGAAGGTTAGATTTGTTAGATTTGATGAAATGGCTGTATGATGCTGTAGTGCAAGAAAGAAGAAAATAGTAACATGCATGGTTTAGACAAGTAAGAAAAGACAAATTGCAAAGGACATTAAGAATGTCGATTCTGATGTAATGAAACAGGAGAAGCCAATAGAGAATCCTAAAAATAAGGACAGGGGTTGTAATCAGAAGAATGTGTAGGAAAGCAGATTTTAGCAGCTGATATTTTTGCCTGGAATGAGAGACATGGGTTTAAGAAAGACCAGAAAATACATAGCTATAGTAACGTACCGCTTTCATCTGTTATGTTACAGATTTGAATGATTAAAACCTACCAAAATAGAACCCTACCTTCACGCCGCAATTTTGTCCCTAGGTGAGAAAAAACCCCCAAATAATTCATGGCATGTTAGACAAGTCAGTTAATGCATGTCTGGAAGGCACTTGCATAATGTTATGAGGACAGTTTAAGAACTTGTGTAGTAGTAATAGTAGTGACAGGGAGGGTGGTGACATTGTCAGCTGTGACAGAATGTGTAGAGGTTTTTGTGGGGAAAATTAGGGATTCTGATTTAGCTGTGGTAAATTTAAGTGGATGGTGAAATGACCAGGAGACATGTCATGTAGAAAGGCTGAGATGCAGAATTGGATAGGAAGGCAGAAAGGACAGAGATCTGACTATCACTGTTTGGGAACAGGCATTGCAACTAATTGAAAATCAGTACTAGCGATAGTATAGACTGAAAATAAAATGATCATCATAGTTGTCCACGTTATTTATAAAAGCATTTGACTACTCTTTTTTTTTCTTCTTATGCAGAAAGTGTTGATGTGTTGGCTATATCAAGTTTGGGAATTTGTTTCTTTGTATTCTCTTTTTACATCCTCTCAGTACATTCAGCCAAACTTGGGGACTAGGCATATGTGCTGAGTGCCCACTGACTTTCAGTGAGACTCAGGACTTCAAATTTAAGGACACAGTGAGCCTGCTTTGAAAGTTTTTGCAAGAATGCGTTTGCCACTAATACTGCTTTACAGCCACAACAGGATAATGTTCAGTCAATCCTCTTTGCCTGATTTTTCAGTGTCAATAGCCCTAGCCATTTCATTTCCACTGTTTTCCTCCCAACAACAGAGACAAGTTAATCTTTTATTTTGTCCCAGCTTCACTCTTGGCTCAAATTCCATCTGTGAGGGCTGCCAAACTTTAAATGAAAGATTTGTCCATAGCAGTGATACGTGATCTCTTATTTATGGTAGATTTTCCTTTTTTATTTGTTTTTTTTATTTGATTAGTTCACTTTTTTACCTAATTTGTCTCCAATGCAAGAACATTTAGGATGAAGTACATTTCAGCTTTAGGGGGCACCTTTATGAAATCCTCGGAGAAAAGCCAAAACATAATGCCTGCAAACTGTATATCAATAGCGCTGATTACAGGAAAAAAACCCAAGAGGCAGAAGTTGCAATAGAAAAAAAACCCCCTTACTTCTTGACATAGTATTTTTTAATAAGGCCACATCAGAATGATGGCAGAGAGAAGTTTTGCTAGAAAATTGAGGATGCTTAGAAAATTTGAGCTAATAGCAGAGATTTTCAGATCTATTGATTCTGCATGAGTACTGTTCTGATTAATAAATATCAAGTGTTCTTTTGTCCAAAACACTGGCCATTCAGGTAAGTAGTTGTCCCACACAGAAATAACTCATTTGCTCAAACAGAAATATTTGCCCATGTTACTTTAGTCGGAGGTAAAGAACCTTTTTCCTATAAATTATAATCTATGTTAAATTATCAACATTTTATAACAATGAGGGATATTAAAATTGTTGCATGTGGACCTTCTGTCAATACCAGCTGGTGGAACATAAGTGTGGTGTTGTCCAAATTACATTCTTGACTCCAAAAGTTTAACACCCAAGAAAGATGTTGAAGAAACAGTGAATTTTGATATTTTTCCAGTCACATTTAGAAAAATTAATTGAGAGTTAGTCACTAGAGATAAGTACAGACATTTTAAAAAGCCCCTGGCAGAAGCACTCTATCCTTAAAGCTCTATGGCTAGGGAAAGAAATTACACATAAACCAGTTTAAGTCATCAGAAACTTGTTTAAACCTGTAACTTAACAGAAGTTCAGTGCACATAAGCCAGTTTCAAAATGGCTGAAACTGGTTTAAGATAAGCCTGGTTAAATGTAGTATCAGGCTTAACTGATTTGGGTCAAACCAGTTAATGGAACATCTGTCCCAGACCCCTCCCTGGTTCAAGTTAAGTCAGAGTCCTCTGGCATCTGAGTATGCTTTCCAGCCATGGGTTGGGCTGTACTATCTGCTTCATCAGAGAAGGGTGGGGTGGGGGAAAAGGGGAGAAAGGCAGGGACTGCCATCTCCAGTCCAACTCTTGAGGTCTGGGGCAAGGGAGGGGTATTAAACCATGCTTCCCGTGGTTAAGCCCCCTTTCCCAGAGTACAGAGCTGCCCTGCCCTGTTAAATTTACTGAAAGTTACTGTTGGCTGCGACTGTGGACTACAAATCCCAGAGGCACCTGGAGGCAAGTAGAAGAATTGATGAGCAACCCTGCAGAGTCCTGCTTGTGTGATGCTGGATTGCAAATCTCAGAGTTCTCGGTGGCAGAAGGAAGAAGTAGTGCCAGAGAGCCATGCTCTAGCGTTTCCTGGATTCTGGCCTGAGCCACTGCAAGCATGTGGCTGCATTTCTTGAATCAAAGGTAAATGTGTGTCTAGTTGTTTCTCAGTTTAATCTTTGCAGTTTAGATTAACCTGCAAAGACTGAATCAATTCAGCCTCAGGTTTTTTGACTTAGCCTATAAATTAGAACATGAGTGAACATGAGTGAACTGAACAAATGTTTGCTGGTTGGTGGCGGGTGGGGGTGGGGGTGGGGCTTGGAGCCTTTCTGCACTGGCTAGTGGAGGTGCTTCTGCATGCCTCTTAGGGGGCTGCTGAAGTGGCTCCTCTCTCCAGCCCTACCCACCCCCAGCAACTGGCAACTGTCAGCAGCAGCTGGGGTGGGTGGGTAAGTGGGGGGAGATCTTGGACCCCTTTCCTTGCAGCCTCTAAGCCAGGCAGCAGCATGGGGACTGGCTGGGGCTGCTGTGGGGGAAGGGGTCCACCGTCTATGTCCCTGAAGCATGAACAATCAGGAAGCAGCGCACTGTAGGGCCAGGGCTGCTGTGGTGACACAGAGCTCTGACCCCTTACCCCTGCAGCCCTTCCTGGGCCAGCTGGGAGGGCTTCCTGGTGGGAGGACTGTGGGGGAAGGGGTCCAGGATCTCTCTCTCTGTAGCAGCCCTGGCCTTGGAATGTGACACTGCCTGGCTGGGGTTGCTGAAGGGAGACAGAGCCCGGACTTCTTCTTTTGCAGCCCCCTTAGCCAGGCAGTGGTATGCCACAGGACCAGTTGGCTGTGGCTCACAGCTGGATGGGGGGAGGAGGTTGGTCAGTAACAGTCAAGGGGGTGCAACTGGCTCAGTGCTTGGGAAGAAGAAATTAACTCTGTCCAAGATTAGAATGCAGCTCTGCACAATGCCACCTGGGATGGCAGAAATCTCACTCTAAGTTAACCCTTGATGGGATCTGGTACATGCATTTAATAAAGCGCTTTAACAGAAAGCACTTTAGTCTAATACCTCATCCATTAAGGGTTAATGTAAAGTGTTATTTGCCATTTTTAAAGCACTCTAAGAGCTGTGAATGTCTGTTCCCTTATGGCTTTAGAGTGCTTTCTGTGTGCTTAAAGCACAACAGGTGTAACATCTATACCTAGTTGAAAATGAATGCCATGAGTCTCAAAAGTGCTGAGGATATTCATCTCCTACTGAAGTCACTAGGATAAAGTGCATAAAGGATTGATTTGCTTTTTCAAAAGCCTTTGATGCAGTGTTCCACATAAGGTCATGGAAAAAAAATCCTATCACTTTCCCTATGATTAGGTACAGGAGTGTCACCAGAAAAACAAGACAAAGAGTAGAATTAAATGATTGCTTTTCAACATGGCAAAACATAATCAGCAGGTGTCCTACAGTTTTGTTCTATTCTATCCTTTTATTAATGGAAAAAGGGTGAGAAGTAAAGTAACAAAATAGCAGATGAGACAGTTGCTCCAGTTAGTCCAAACTAGAGAAGGTTGTAAGGTAAATACTTAAAAAACTAAATAAATATGTGGCACAATAACAGATGAAGGCATTGCCAAATAAAGTTTTAATATATTTTGGGAGGAGTCATTTGAGCTGCTAAGGCACCATGGAGGTTTTTAAATTAGGTGTAACTGTTCAAGAGAAAGACTTGGGTATCACTGCAGAGAACTCAGCAGTGATTGGAAAATAACACAAAATGTTAGATCCTATAAGGAATAGGACAGCACAGGGGTTCTCAAACTGTGGGTCATGACCTGCGAGGGGCAACATAAAAGGGGGCCGCAAACTTCCCAGGGGGTACTGCGGTGGTGCAGGGAAGCAGTGTGTGGTGATGGCATGCAGTGGTGGATGGTGGCAGCGGTGGCTGCCACGTGTGATCTTCCTGTCCCCTGCTGCCACTGCCATCCAGCACTCAGGGTCTTAGTAGCACAAAGTTTGAGAACCCCTGGGATAGCAAATATTGGGCATGTCTACACAAGATACTACGTTGCCATAGCAATGCCCTATGGTGATGTAGCATCAGCGGGCACAAAATGTGACACTGTAGCACACTGCTACTGTGATGTAGCAGCTGAAATTAACCATCTGCTGCAAGCATTGTGCAGTATAGGAAGTACTAAATGATGGTGCAGTAATAACAGAACTGTAGGCGCAAGTGTAGATGTGCATACTGTTGATACCATTGTGTACTGATATGCCCTCACCTATAGTATTGTGTAGGTCACCCTACCCTAGAAAAAAATGGAGTAGAAACAGGAAATGGTCTGGAGACAAAGGATAAAGATGGTAAACACAGACTATTTTCCTTTTCTTTGTCTATTACAGAGTTATAAAATAGAAATACCTACCTACCTACCTACCTAATATATCGTATATATATAAAAGATATACCTCTCCTAACTTGTTTATAATACAAATAACTGGATGTGACAAAATACCAAATAATGAACACTATGGAAAAGATACATTGGTGCTCTTGTTTTAATTGTCTCAAAAAAGAGAACCGGATGGAACTCATAGTGCTAAAACTCAGCATGGAGGCAGAAATCAGGGTAAAGTTGCACTTTTAGAGTGCCTATACACAAGCCTGGAGGCTGCTCCAATGCACTGTAATTACACCGTGTTGGAGCAGACTCAGTTAATCTAGTCTGCTGGATTATAGTAATTACTACGCTTCAGCCACTTTATGCGTCTTGTGTACCAGTGTCCCCGGGTTTCAAGTTGGTGGCAGGGGTACTTTATTTAAAGCTCATTCGACACCAGTGCCATTTTAAAGTGAGGGACAGTCTTGGAGCTGCTATAATTAAAATGCGGCCTCCCCAGATAACATGTAAAAATGCTCTTATAGACTAGATAATTCAGATATTCACAAGCTTTTGTAAGAAACAGCTCATTTCATCAGATCCTATGAAAGGACTTTCACTGAGCAGGCATTCAAACAGATAATGTGATTTAAATACAAAGAACAAGGAAGGTGGGAAGAAGGAGACAGGCAGTGCTGCAAAAGGTGGGTTGAACAGAAAAACAAAGCAGTAAACCTATAGTGATATAGAAGGCATAAAAGTTAATCCAGGTACTGTAATGGAAATCTGTAGGATTGGTATCTCTTTCAGCATCAAGGTCAAAAGATAAACCTAACCCTTTTCTTTCAGGACATCTTTCTCAAGGCAGTTTGCTGGAGTTCTCATGATTTCTTTATAGTCCCCACCACTCCAAACTTGATATTACAGGCAGTAATTACAAGGCAGAGCCTGCTTCAGACCATGTCTCCAGGACAGACTTATCTCCTGCCAGCCCTACATTTTGCCCACTTGGGCACACAGGTCAGGAACATAAACTGGAGTAAGTCATTGGAAATCAGTTCAAATCTGTAATGCAAGAGAGGTTCAGTGCATATAAACCACTTTCAAAATGGATGAAACGAGTTTAAGATCAACCTGGATGGATGTAGTATCAGACTTAACTGATTTAGGGTACATTTGTTTATTGAACTTTTGTCCCAGATATCCTCCTGTTAACTCACAGTCCCCCAGCTTTCAAGGATGCTTTGCACCTCCCCAACAAACCACCCCTCACAGGGTGGATGGGCTAGCTTTGGCCCAAGCTGTTTGCCCCAGCTGAGCAGGGAGGTGTGGTTTAGTTTCCCCCAGCTTCTGACCTGCACCCCTGCAGACATGTGGCTACATTTCTGGAATGAAAAGTGAATGTTTGTTCACTTGCTTCTTGGTTCAGTTTACACAGATTAGACTAACCTGCAAAGATTGAATCAATTCAGCTTAAGGATTTTTAACTGTCTGTAGTTAGCCACACAAGTTATTCTGTACTTGTCCATTATGAGGTTCCATGTATATTTCTTTAGAAGCACCTGATCAAGGCCATGATCAGAAATGAAAAGGACCATGGTGGTCTCAATTCTGGTTTAGCCTGTTAAAATTAGACATGAGGTTCCAGGGTGAGATCCAAAAGCAGATGCATAGCAAGGAAGGAGTATTCAAACTGCAGTGAGTATTGAAGGGCAGAAAAAAATATCAGTGAAGCGGGGTGTGATTGAGAGGAAAGAAGCAGAGAAAGAGAGAACCAGAGAATTGAGTAGAAAAGAGTATTGAGAGTCTAATGGAGGTATAATGATAGAGAAGGGGGATAGAGTTTCAAGAGATAGGTATCTTAGGTGCAGACAGAGGTGACAATGTTACCTGATCTGGCCAGAGAAAGCAGCCTATAGCTATTACCAAAAACAAGTACACAGCTGAAGACTACTTTAAGAATGGCCAACTGAGTGAACATCTGAACCCTTATTGCATGAGGCTTCTGTTGGTTCTGTTGGTGGCCAATTTGTCCTCATCCTTTCTGTAATGGGTGGCCTGAAACTGGACACAATACCCCAGATGTGGTCCCACAAGTTCTGAATAGAGGGGAAGAATCACTTCCCTTGATCTGCTGACAATGCTTCTATTAATGCAGCCCAGCATGCTGTTAGGTTTCTTGACAACAAGGGCACACTGGTTCATATTTAGCTTATTATCCACTGTAACCCCCAGGTCCTTTTCTGTAGAGCTGCTTCCCAGCCCATCAGCCCCCAGACTGTACTGGTGCATGGGATTGTTTTGTCCTAAGTACAGGACTTTGCACTTGTCCTTACTGAACCTCATGAGATTTCTTTTGGTCCAATCTTCCAATTTGTTGAAGTTTCTTTGAATCCTAGCTCTACCCTCCAGCATGTCTACTGTTTCCCACAGCTTGGTGTCATCTGCAAATTTGCTGAGAGTATATTCCAGCCCAGCTTCCAGGTTGTTGATGAAAATATTGAACAACACCTGCCCCAGTACTGATCCCTGGGGCACTCCACTTGATACCAGATGCCAACTAGCCATTGATTACTACTCTTAGAGCCCCATGATCCAGCCAGTTGAATTATAGCAGTTTGTTTTGGTGGATGTTCTTCAAACAGACCCAAGTTCTATCTTCTCTGAGTAGAGCTGGTCAATGTCACAAATCCATTCAACAGTGATAGCTGAAATGCCTTATTGGTAGACTCCAAACAACAGAATTTGAGAGTCCTTTACTTATTGGTAGGTGCAAATGATTTGGGTTAATAAACAAAATGACATATTTTGTCCCTTGGAAACGTATTGTCCCCTGTTCCTGATTTGCATCATCATGAAGTGCCACCAGGAATGATCTAGCCTGACCCTTGAATATTTCATGACTCTTCTTCTATAAGCAATAATCATCTTTAAATGAAAAAAAAGAGGAGACCTGCCATGGGAAAAGGAAGGCAAAAAACCTTCCATGGCTGAAGAGCCAGACAGGAATGTATGTCCAACCAACAATAACAAAGTGATTTACAGGACCATCCTATAGGAAATTTACCTATTAATCATAAGCCACATGGCTGAAGATGCATGAGGAAAAGCAGTATTTATTAGTTTAAAATAAGGACAGGGTGAGGATGTGTGGAGCAGGCTGAGCATAAGAGGTTTCTTCACCATTTTCTGAATAAATGGAAAATGTTACTTTCTGTTAAACTGTTTGCTATGATACATTTTACTTGTACTCAGGGTTCACTTGACACTTCCATGCTCCATATAGACATTAAGGAAAGAAGAGTTGTTTGCCTTACCACAGAAAACATACATAGTAGTCACAGTTATTCCAGTTTAAAGGTTCCAGTAACTGATGTGCACTCAGACTGGAGGTTATTGTGTCAACTTTTGAATTGGAAAACAACAAAAGCAAAAACAATATTTAATGTATATGGAAGTCATGAAGGAACATTGGATTATAACACTACTACAAAACAGTATTTTTTTAAATCTGTTTTGTTGATGAAAGTCATTGCTTTAAGACCATCCTCCAAAAACATTTAGAGAAAAAAAGGCTAATGTTCTCTTCAGTATACATGTGCATCTATAGACATACACATGCACATCGTACAATGGCAGTTACATCTACAACATAGGAATATATCTAGATAAGATATAATAAAACACAATCGTTTTTAGAATAGACGTGTGCCCTAGAAAACAATCAAATAGAGGTACTCATGAGATGCCACTGGAATATTTCATTACTGTATGAGTGTTAGCGTACCTAGTTTCCTTCTGGAAAAAGGAATTGGATGCACATAATGCCTCTTCACACATTACAGATAAAAAAGATAGACTTATAGGATGAATGGCTGATGTGCAGTTAATGGAAGGTATGTAGCCAAAGGGCTCCAGTTGGCAAAGAATATTTCTGGCTTTCTTGCTTTCTGTCATGCTGGACCATGGGCAGCCAGGTCTGGGAGGTCACCTAAGGGTCAGGAGAAGCCAGGAGATCTGTCTGGGGAACTAAGTGAGAGATACAGAAGGTCAGGCAGAGCATGAGGTGAGGAGACTATCCAGGTCAGGTATTCAAGGCATCCATCCATCCATGAGTACTAGCACAACCCAAGGGTGCAGCAGCCTAGGTGCAACATTGAGCCTTGTTGCCCAGACACTTCCACTTTTGGAACTGGGGTTTATACTGGAAAGGGTGAGGGGTCAGCTGACCTTGGCTGGTGACTCTTGTGGCAAGGAGTGGATGTGTGGCTAGGTCCAGATGGCGGGTTCTGGCCACCTATGTCTGCCCCAATTCTCTTCTGAGGAGGTGGAAGAGCACAATGAGGCTCCAGGTTCAAGGCCACTGCCTCATACTTCCATTTCTTCAGTAGCCATTCGCCTTTCTGCAGCGCCCTTGAATGAGTTTTCATTTACGAATTTATACCACAAGAACATGATCAATATTCTGTGCTCGCTGTTTGTTATCCCTTATTCTAAAATTTCATAATTTACCCAGCAGCAGAAATAGATTACCAATCACAACTCTAAATGATGAATAGCTAGGAGTGAGTAGTTGATCTGAACAGTTTTGTGAACAACCCAGTGGTGTTCAACCCCTAGCCCATGGGCCAGATCTAGCTCCTAGCACTATGTCATCTGGCCCATGGTACTCCCCATGGGCCTGTGGGGAGCCCTACAGGCCATGGCCCCGTGTGCTAGATCAAACAAGAATGGCAGTGAGGGTCCCAATTCCTGGCATATGCGGCCCAATGAAGCAGTGTGGGAATCTGAACCCCTAATCCTGGCATGTGGGACTAGGCAGAGATGGCAAGGGGTCCCAGATCCTGATTTAGTTTTGTGATGGTCAGCCAAGGTTGCATGGAGACCGATCCTGGCATATAGGGTCTAATCCAGCCTGTGGACCTGCCCTGTGCCTCTCATCTAGGATCAAAAGCTTGAGCACCACTGTTATAGACCGAAACCTATGCTTTGAATTTGCAAATGAATTTAAAATAACAAATCATTATCATTTTGCAAATGGTCTGTGAACAAAAAATAAGTAAAATTCATCAGATAATTTTTGCACAACAAATAAGTCAATTAGCTCTCATATTGTTAGAAACAACTTATTACTGTTCAGAGTAAGAGAAATTCTTGGTGACTTTCACTGTATATAGACAGTACCTACATTCGTGTGTAAGAATATTCTGTACAAAGTTGTACAAACACCTTATGACGATATTAACTAGGAGTGAACGAACGGGGCCGTATTCGATTTGGATTTGGATGCGTCCTGATTTGGGGGAAAGTGATTCGATTAGTTCAGTCAGATCATTTTCCCGATTTCATTTGTCCGAATCTGAAGATCCAATGCTGATTTGGAGAATCAGTGATTCGGCCATAGACACAGCTTTAAATGTTTTTTCTACATACCTCAAGGTACCGGGTGTGGCTTGTGAATGATTAGATGGTGGAGCGGATGGAGCATCCCACAGGAGCATGGGGGGCCCCCCGCGTGTTGGGCGGCAGGCCTGGAAGTGGAGCAGAAGTACTTCAAGTCCACTTTCAGGTCTACCACTGAGCACGTGGGGGACCCCCTCCATCTTGGCAATCAGCCATGGGGCGACCCTTGGTGCCCCCCCAGATCCAGGAGGCTCCAGTTGCCGAGACGGGGGAGAGTCCCCCGCACACTTTGCGGCAGACCCAGAAGTGGGCCAGAAGTGCTTCTGGTCCACTTCTGGGTCCAATGCCAAGCATGCTGGGAACTTCCCCCCCGTGCTCCTATGGGACTCTCCATCCACTCCAGCATCTCAGCATTCATGAGCCGCCTCTTACCTTGAGGTATGTAAAAAGAACAATTAAAACCGTGTCTATGTCCAAATTATCAAATTTCTCTGAATCAATTCAGAGGGTTCTGATCTGATTTGGAGAGATTAAAGAGTTTCCTGATTTGATTTGGATTCAGAGATTCAGCTGCTGACTTGTGCCAAATCTCCGCTGTATCGCATCAGCGACTGAAGCTTCGCACAGCCCTAGTATTAACCATGATGAACAGATTAAAACTGAAAAAGAGAAAATTGAGGATGGATATTTGTAAGTCATTCCTAGCAATAGGTTCTATTTGACTGTATATTAGAAAGTGGTAAAAGTGACATTGCACATGATTTAAAACTAGATTGAACCAATAGCTAATACATTGCTGGAAAAAAGTTGTGTTGGTAGCGGGAATAGGCATTTCAGGTTATTTTCTTTTTTTAATTCTAGAAAGATTGTTGCCTACTCCTAGGCCAAGTTTCATGCTTGTTTCTTTTTCCAATTAGTTTTTCTACACTGGTAGAAGTTTGTAATGTTTAGTGTTTAGCTAACTGGCAGCATTGTACTATTGTTGCATTCATAAACATCAAAGGTTTAAAACGATGCAGTACTTTGTGAGAAAGTAAAGCTTGTAGAGGCTAGACATATTAAAAAAAACTAATCCTAATACTTGTAGTGATCACAGTCAGATTTGTTAAACATAGCTGTTAACTTATAAATTTTATTGGTGGTTGTTTGCCACCATGACATCTTTATACAGATGAAATGCTTTCAACCAATAATTTACCAGGAGAAGGAGATAATATGATATTGGAAAACACTAAATGCTATAGCATGATAGAAGGAATTAGAATTATTCTTTTGAGCAGAAAGAGAAACAGACATTGACTTCTTTTGAAAAAAGAAAGGTAACCTCTCTTGAAAAGAAAGTGTTTAATCAAAGGTTAAACCTGTATTGACAGCTTCTACAATCCAACAAGAGTTTTCTTTTGAGCTAAGACGCTCACAGAAAATTCAGATATTACTTGATTTCGACTAGATAAATCATTGTCAGAAAAGGGAAAGGCTCATTTTCTAAGTTTGAGTGGCAATTTTCCTATTATACCGTTATGTGGATAAAGCACTCACCATCTGGACTGTGCTGGCTGTAAGAAAGCAGTGTTTGGATCAAGATTAACAGAATCAGCCAAAATAATATTGTTTTCTTGGACACTCTGTTGACAACCCTAAATGGCCTGCCAGAGTCTCCTTCTGAAGATCATTAGCTTGCTGGTATAGTTAAGTCACTTATTAATGGATTCCAACTTCCATCGTTACCTTTCTATGCATGTCAGCCAATACCCTTATAGAGCTCTGTGTGTTGGCATTCAGTACCTAGCTCATTTGCAGCATGATTTTCAAGTGATGAACAGCCACTGGCATGTTAGAACATTCTAAGTAAGGAAAGTCAGCAAGCCAAATTCATGATTCCACAATAGGGCTGAGCTGGATGCTCAAAGGGCTGGATGGCTGAGGTAAGAATCCACAGCTGGATAAGGCACTCAGCCTTGGGAGTACAGTGATGAGCCTGGGTATAAACTGGACCCTTCCTGGGTATGAGCTGGATCAATGAAGTTGCCGTAGGTTTTGCTTAGACTTTACCCCTTCAATAGGGAGAAGTAGAAGCAGTATTCTGAACTGGCCAATGTCTTACAGCTGATTAAAACTGGTGCAGCCTAGGTGATTCTCACTGGTTAATTAAATCAAAATATCATGGAGCTCTATGATTGCTGTTGACCCAGTATAATTACTGTACTGTGCTCCTAATGTGAAGTAAAGGTACTTAATTAAGTTAAAGTAAAAGTTGGGGATAACTTGGATGTTCTCCAGTCTATCTGGTCTTGATGCATATAAGGATCAAGGCTCATTAAATAAATTATATTGCCTGAGGGGAGGGTGTGTGTGGAGGTTAAATGATATGAAGCCGTGACAAGTAAAACCTGGCTGAATGTAGTAGTTGTTGCCACTGAGACCAAAATACCAGAAGATCAATCTTTGCCAAGAGCATGTCTATGCCTATGCAGCTATATGTTTATACAGTCTTGTTACATGTTATGTGAACATTCATATTTCATTTGCACCACAATATAAAACCTATATAAAATCATGCGCAAAGAGAGGCATCTCTTAGTTGTTATGGCATCTGCTATTGCTACAGAAGCATACATTTGAGTCCCAGTTGAGTTTTCACTACATATACCCCCAGTTATTGCTCTAGTAGATCTCTAATTTAGATTCTTGTTATTTGTGCCTCTTAAGCTACTCCAGTAGAATAATCATCAGCAGCAGCCCAGGGGAACAAACAGTGATGACAGATAAGATGAATATGAAATGGTACTAAATTGTACACACCATATAAATAGAGAATAAGTTAAAAATAGGACAGAATCAGTAGCTTCTCATCCAAACTACTTGTATTCTAAGGAACAAGAAGCCTCAAAAGTGGTTAATAGAAAGATTAAATAGATGGCTATGTTTTGCTTTATCTCCTCCCAACTTTTCAGCATCAAGTCACTTAACTTTTCACTTTGTTTTTTTTGACAAGTATCTGTATTTGTAAGTCTTTGACCAAATACTGATTTCCACAACCCCAGTTTAAGGGTCTTCCACAACTTCCTCACTGACTGCTTCTAATTACTGGATCACTCATCAGCATTTGTGCATCTTGGCTTCCATGTTGTGCACAGTTTTATTATGGTCTTGTAGCGGCTATTGTGTAGTCTTTCTCTTTGCTAAGTTTTACCTGCAAATGTTCCATGATATGTTTGTGCATGCCTGTGATCTCCTAACTAACTTGTACCATTTACTCTACATCTGGTAACTAAAATTATACATAAGGATCATGCTTAAGTCAATACCTTTACATTACAATTTTACATTATTGCATTATTTTCCTATAGTTATTAAACCTGAAGCTACCCTAGGCCAGGCCTCACTGACCCAGTTGTAAATGAGTATCTGTTCATTTCAGCTGGGTGGTCAAAAGTGGTTGGATATGATAGTAGCTGTACCGGTGTGGCATGGTTGTTAGGCTTTGGTAGACCCTAGTTTTTTCTTTTTTGACCATGAACAAAGAGAATTTGCATACTGCTCCCAGCACAAGCCAGCAAGGCAAAGCAGTACAGAATACTATACAGGCATACCTCGGAGATATTGCGGGTTCGGTTCCAGACCACCGCAATAAAACGAATATCGCAATAAAGCGAGTCACATGAATTTTTTGGTTTCCCAGTGTATATAAAAGTTATGTTTACACTATACTGTAGTCTATTAAGTGTGCAATAGCATTATGTCTAAAAAAAAATGTACATACCTTAATTAAAAAATACTTTATTGCTAAAAAATGCGAAGTGAGCAAACGCTGTTGGAAAAATGGCGCCGATAGACTTGCTTGAGGCAGGGTTGCCACAAACCTTCAATTTGTAAAAAACCACAATATCTGTGAAGCGCAATAAAGCAAAGCGCAATAAAATGAGGTATGCCTGTATATAAATTATTTCTCATATGGATAAAGAAGGTTATAAGGTGAATACCCAATATTGCCCATTATGGAAGTTAAAAATACACATTGAAATGGGGACAGTCAGAAAAGACCCAAGCAGGGTGTGGGGACCGGGGCAAACCAGCCTGTGGAGGGCCTTGCCCCTGGATGCAAGGAAGCTGGCAGTGGATTTGGTGGCAGGGAGGGTGGGGGGTGCCAAGCAGCTGGCTGGCTGTGAAGCTGGCAGCAGCACGGTGTCGCTGTGGCCATCTGCACAGCTCTGCAAGGCCCCCCAAAGTACGGGGCCAGGGCAGCTGTCCTGATTTGCCCCCACTAGGGACAGCTCTGGGGACAGCTCAGAAAGTATGACTGACAGGAGAATTTTAAAAAAAGAGCTCTTAAAACCTGCTGTTTCTGACAAGTCATATCTATGAAACATTATGTCTGTAATGTTTTCATCTCTGTTTTGCATAAACAACTATTTTGAAAGGCTCTTTTATATTTGTCTTGATATAGTTTTTGCTTGCAAATTGGTGACGTGCAATATGGAACTCTTTATATGTCCTACTAAAGCAGACCTTAATTTAAAGTGGCAGGAGATTTTCAGAATAGAAAACAAACATTGTGGTACAAAATGAAGTTTATACCTCCTAGGAATTGGGGTTTCATATAGAAAAAGTATATATAGTCAATTCTACTTTTTTAGTGCTCTCTGTGTGTGTGTTGCTGATTCTGGCCCTTAGCAGGACAGAAAAAAACCTGTGCGTGAGCAGGCTACTAGTGAATACTTCAGATGTGTTGCAAGGTGTAAAAGACCTTTGGCCTCACATCTCCAGCAGCCTAAGTACTTCAGTAATAGACTAGTAACGCTTTCACTGGTGTGTCTCATTGCTATTAGCATATGGCTTATTAATTTAATTTTCCTTTTTTAAAAAATGTGAATGGACTTTTACAACATAGTCTTTTAGTGTGAAAATGTATTGTTGATAGGAAGTTAAACATATCTTTTCCATACACTCAAAAAGCCTGAAACTCTTTATTATGCAGGTTATCTGAACAGGCTTGATCCTTTATATCCCTCCCCCATACCCCCAAAAAACCTGCCTGGCCTTTTGTCAGCAGCTTGGTGCCCGATAACCACTTTTGGCTAGCTTTTTACAATAAATACCTGCAGAACAGTTCTGCAAATATGAGCATGCTTAACTTTGTTCCTATAGTTTTCCTAAGAGAAAGGTTTTTCTTTTACTGTGATGTTTTTTAGAGTAATTCAGTAGGTTTGAAGCAGATTAAATGACCCAAACTGCTGTACAGGTAACGCGGTTTGAAGGAACCCCCAGCAGTTGGGGGTCAGGAGTGGAGGGAGCAGGGTGCACGTGTGCCCCACGCACATGTGTGACCCCTTACCTCAGCGGTGGAGGTAGCAGGCAGCAATCAGCAGTAGCGGCAGCGGAGGGGGCAGCAGCATCTGGTCCCCCTAAGATAAGTGGGGTAGAGGGTGCTGACACAGCTGAGGTGGATCTGAAGGGGAAGCCCTTCAGATCCCTCTTAGTTCAGCAAACAGGGAGCCACGCTCCTGAGCCATGTGTCAGCAGTGTGTGCGAAAAGTGCGCGCAAACAGGTGCGATCTGTAAAAGCGTGCCGGCGTTCGCATAAGGCGGATGTGGTAGCAGCCCCAGAAGGACGCCTCCAACAAGCAAAAGTAGTAGACTCAGCTCCGTGGACATGATGCGGATGCGGAGCGCACCTGCTAGGGGCCCCATCCCGGCAGCACCACCTGCCATGGACTCTTCTGAGGCCTCCACCCAGACAGAGCTCCTGGTAGGGTTGGCTGCCCCTTGCTTCCCCATCTGTGGGAGAGGCTTGGTGGGGTCCTGGCAGCCGGTGGGAGGGGCGGGGCTCGGTGGTTCCCTTCCCTGTCTCTCCTGTGCCTGGCTTAGGGCTCTGGAGGAGCAGGTACAGGAAGTCCAGGCTGCAGTGGATCAGGGCTGCAGAGGATGAAATTGACTCATATTTCTGTTAACTGCAGGCCCAGTCATCCAGTGTATGATCCCCCCAGGAGACGCAATGAACACAGCAGTGGCAGAAGGTATCCCCAGATCCAGGGCTGCTTGGGCTAGTGTGGTGCAGGCTCCCCAGGTACAACTGAGGAACAGGTACGAGGCCCTGGCAGCCAGGACGGAGAAGGATGAAGGGGATGCCTCCAGCGGGGACGATGTCACTCCATGCATGATACAGAAGGCACAGAGAGGGAACATTAGGAGAAGGAAACGCTGGGTCCTTGACATCCTAAGGGGAGTGGAGGGTCCCATATGCTGACCCAACCCCATGGCATGAGAGGTCTGCTTCATGCCTGGGGCTCAGATTCAGGACATCACAGAGAGGATCCTAGCCTACATTCGATCCTCAGACCAGTACCCCATGGTTCTCATCCACGTGGGAACAAATGTCATGGCCAGAGGCAATCCAGACTGCATCATGAAGGACTTTGAGGCCCTGGGGGACAAGCTTAAGGAGATGCGGGCACAGGTGGTATTCTCTATTCTCCTGGAGAGTAGGCATGGACAGAGACATGAGGCCTGCATTGGCGAGATCAACTGGCGGTTACAGAGTTGGTGCCACCAGGCAGGCCTTGGGTTCCTGGATAACGACCCATACTTTCGTGCAGGGGAGTTGTTTGTGTGGGATGGGCTACACCTCTCTCCTAGAGGCAAGCATATCTTCTCTTCCAGGTTGGCTGATCTCATGCAGCACAGTTTAAATTAGCTTTGCCAGGGGATGGGGGCACAGGAGGACTTGAGGACACCTCCCAACCAAGACGGGTGATATATACAAGGAGTACCTAGGTAAGCAACAGGGGTCCAGATAGTCCTGAGAATTGGGGGGGTGGCATACACACCAATTCAAGGCCTTAAATGCCTCTACACCAATGCTCATAGTATGGGGAATAAGCAGGAGGAACTCACCCTCCAGATAGCTAGTTCAAACCCAGACATAGTAGGGCTCTCAGAAACCTGGTGGGATTCATCCTATGACTGGGCAGTCAACACTAGGGACTATAGACTATACAGGCAGGATAAAACAGGGAGGAAAGGCGGAAGTGTGGTGCTCTATGTCAAAGAGCAGTACACATCCTCAGTCAGCAGGATGGGGTCAAAGTAGGGGCAGGCTGAAGTGCTGTGGGTCAGGATATGGGGGGGTTGAGAAAGGGACTTAACAGTGGGGGTCTACTACAGACCTCCCAACCAAGAGGAAGAGCTGGACCATGAATTCTTGGGTCAGCTTGTGGAGGCACTTAAGACAAGGGATGTAGTTGTCATGGGTGATCTAAATTATAGTTTCATAGTTTCTAGGGTCAGAAGGGACCTGAGCAGATCATCTAGTCTGACCCCCTGCCATGGCAGGAAAGAATACTGGGATCAAATGACCCCAGCAAGATGTTTATCTAACCTCCTCTTAAACACCCCCAGGGTAGAAGCCTGCACCACTTCTCTTGGAAGTTGATTCCAGACCCTAGTGCACAGCCCCACCAGGGGAGACACCTTGTTGGACCTAGTCCTGGCCACGGGTGATGACCTGGTGAGGGGGCTGTGGGTGCTTGACCACCTGGGCAACAGCGATCATCGCCTGCTGGAATTCACCATCCAGCGCAAGGTGGAAAAGACATGCAGTAAGGCAGTGGCCCTAGATTTTAGGAGGACAGACTTCAACAAGCTAAGGAGGATAGTTTTAGAAGTGCTGAGGTCCCGGAGGGGAGGGGAACCAGGTGTCCAAGGAGAGTGGTCGTTCCTTAAGGAGATGATCCTCCAAGCCCAAAGGAAGGTAATCCCAATGAGGATCAAAGGGAGCAGGAGAGCACACAAGCCTCCGTGGCTCACCAAAAGCATCCGGGAATGTCTCCTTGCTAAAAAGGAGGCTTACACCCAATGGAAAGAAGGGGTCATCACCAGGGAGGACTATTCTGTACTTGCTCGGGGATGTAGGGGGGTAGTTAGGAAGGCCAAGGCAGAGATGGAACTGGGACAAGCTTCCCAGATTAAGGACAATAAGAAGTCCTTTTTTAAATACATAGGGGGTAAAAAGAAGGTCCCAGGTAATGTGGGGCCCTTGCAGGATGCCATGGGAAACTTGGTCGTCACACCAGATGGCAAAGCTAATATGTTTAATGATTTCTTTGCCTCTGTCTTCCTAAGAAGGGACCAAAACAGCCACCGCCCTGCTGGGCCCCTCTCGGGCCCCGGGGGAGGCACACCTGGGCCATGGGTTAGCGAGGAGTTAGGGAGCTTCTGGAGGGGTTGGACGTATTCAAGTCAGCTGGCCCGGATGATCTCCACCCTAGAGTTCAAAAGAACTGGCCGAGGTCATTGCAAGTCCCCTGGCATGGCTTAACGAGCACTCGTGGTGCTCTGGTGAGTAACCGGAGGACTGGAAGAGGGCCAACGTGGTCCCCATCTTCAAAAAAGGCAGGAAGGAGGACCTGGGAAACTATAGACCGGTTAGTCTTACCTCGATCCTAGGCAAGCTGTTCGAGAAAATTATGCTGGCACACATCCAGGAGGGGCCAGCAGGGGACTGCATGCTTAGGGGCAACCAACACGGGTTCATCAGTGGCAGGTCTTGTCAGACCAACCTGGTGGCCTTTTACAATCAGATCACCAGATCGTTAGATGCAGGGGTAGCAGTGGATATAGTCTTCCTGGACTTCTGGAAGGCTTTTGACACTGTCTCTCACCCCGTTCTCATTAAGAAACTGGGGGGCTGTGGTGTAGACACCCACACAGTCAAATGGGTCACCAACTGGCTGGAGGGCCGCACCCAGAGGGTGGTAGTGGATGGGTCCTTCTCAACCTGGAAGGACGTGGGCAGTGGGGTTCCGTAGGGCTCGGTCCTCGGGCCCGCACTGTTCAACATCTTCATCAGTGATTTGGACGAGGGGGCAAAAAGCACCCTGTTCAAATTTGCTGATGACACTAAGATGTGGGGGGACGTGGGAACACTGGAAGGATGCAACAGGCTACAATCAGACCTAGACAGGTTACAAGGGTAAGCGGACGAGAATAGGATGGGTTTCAACACAGACAAGTGCAAGGTGATGCACCTGGGGAGGAACAACCGGCACCATACCTACAGGTTAGGGAACTCCCCTCTTGTCAGCACGGAGGCGGAAAGGGATCTGGGGGTCATCATTGACTCCAAGATGAACATGGGCTGGCAGTGTGGAGAAGCAGTTAGGAAGACCAACCACACCTTGGCATGCATCCACAGATGCATCTTGAGCAGGTCCAAAGAGGTGATCCTCCCCTTCTATGAGGCACTGGTCAGGCCGCAGCTGGAGTCTTGCAGCTAGGGTCTGGAACCAGCTTCCAAGAGAAGTGGTGCAGGCTCCTACCCTCAGGGTGTTTAAGAGGAGGTTAGATGAACATCTTGCTGGGGTCATTTGACCCCAGTATTCTTTCCTGCCATGGCAGGGGGTCGGACTAGGTGATCTGCTCAGTTCCCTTCCGACCCTACAAACTATGAAACTATGACCACGAAGTAGCGCCTCCTGATATCTAACCTAAACCTACCCTCTGCCAGCTTGTGACCGTTATTCCTGGTCACTCCTGGTGGTGCTCGGGGGAACAGGGACTCCCCCAATGCCTGCTGATCCCCTCTGGCTAGTTTATAACAGGCCACAAGATCCCCCTTCAGCCTTCTCTTTTGGAGGCTGAACAGGTTCAGGTCCCGTAGCCTTTCCTCATAGGGCCTGCCCTGCTGTCCCCTGGTCATACGAGTGGCTCTCCTCTGGACCCTCTCCATGCTGTCAACATCCCTCTTGAAGTGTGGCGCCCAGAACTAGACGCAGTACTCCAGCTGCGGCCTGACCAGTGCCGCATAGAGGGGGAGGATCACCTCTTTGGACCTGCTCGAGATGCATCTGTGGATGCATGACAAGGTGCGGTTGGCCTTCCTAACTGCCTCCTCACACTGCCGGCCCATGTTCATCTTGGAGTCAGTGATGACCCCAAGATCCTTTTCTGCCTCCGTGCTGACAAGAGGGGAGTTCTCTAACCTGTAGGTATGGTGCCAATTGTTCCTCCTGAGGTGCATCACCTTGCACTTGTCTGTGTTGAAACCCATCCTATTCTCATCCACCCACCCTTGTAACCTGTCTAGGTCTGATTGTAGCCTGTTGCATCCTAGTGTGCCCACGTCCTCCCACATCTTAGTGTCATCAGCAAATTTGAACAGGGTGCTTTTTGCCCCCTCGTCCAAATCACTGATGAAGATGTTGAACAGTGCAGGCCCGAGGACCAATCCCTGAAGAACCCCACTGCCCACGTCTTTCCAGGCTGAGAAGGACCCATCCACTACCACCCTCTGGGTGCGGCCCTCCAGCCAGTTGGTGACCCATTTGACTGTGTGGGTGTCTACACCACAGCCCCCCAGTTTCTTAATGAGAACGGGGTGAGAGACAGTGTCAAAAGCCTTCCAGAAGTCCAGGAAGACTATATCCACTGCTACCCCTGCATCTAACGATCTGGTGATCTGATTGTAAAAGGCCACCAGGTTGGTCTGACAGGACCTGCCACTGATGAACCCGTGTTGGTTGCCCCTAAGCATGCAGTCTCCTGCTGGCCCCTCCTGGATGTGTGCCAGCATAATTTTCTCGAACAGCTTGCCTAGGATCGAGGTAAGACTAACCGGTCTATAGTTTCCCAGGTCCTCCTTCCTGCCTTTTTTGAAGATGGGGACCACGTTGGCCCTGTTCCAGTCCTCCGGTACCTCACCAGAGCACCACGAGTGCTCATAAAGCCATGCCAGGGGACTTGCAATGACCTCGGCTAGTTCCTTTAGAACTCTGAACTCTGCTGGGAGGTGCAGTCAGCCAGGTGTGACCGCTCATGGGGGTTCCTGGCTGAGAAACAGGACCTCCACTTAACCCAGGAGGTGCACAGTCCTACCTGGGGGAATGCCCTCCTGGACCTGGTCCTGCCCACAGGCAACAACCTGGTGAGGGGACTCCAGGTCCTCGACCACCTGGGCGATAGTGATCATCACTTGCTGGAATTCGCCATCCAGCACAGGGTGTCAAGGGCCTGCAGCAAAGCAGTATACTTGGGCTTTAAGAGGACCATTTTCAATGAGCTGAGGAGATTAGTGGGAGAGGCACTAGGGTTCTGGAGAGTAGGGGAACTGGGTGCCCAGAATGAGTGGTCATTCCTTAAGGAGACAATACTCAGAGCCCAAGGAGTGACAATTCCAACAAGAAGCAAAGGGGGCAAGAGTGCCCAAAAGCTACCCTGGCTCACCAAGGGCATTTGTGAAGGTCTGATTGCCAAAAAGTAGGCGTACACCCAGTGGAAGGGAGGGGCTATCACCAAAGAGAAGTATACCGCCAGTGCTTGGGTCTGTAGGGGGGCAGTTAGGAAAGCTAAGGCAGATGTGGAACTAGGGCTAGCATCAAGGATCAAGGATAACAAAAAGTCCTTCTTTAAATACATAGGGAGAATGAAGAAGGCCCTGGGTAATGTTGGGCTCCTGCAGGATATGCTTGGGAATCTGGTGGTTGCACCAGAGGAGAAAGCAGACCTCTTTAACAATTTCTTTGCCTTTCTTTTCTTGTGCAGGGGCTGGGACTCCCCTACTGAGATGCAGGATGGACATGGGAGAAACTCCACCAAGCCTAAGATCAGGGAGGACCAGGTTAGAGAACTTACGGAGGGGCTGGATGTGTTCAAATCAGCAGGTCCAGATGCTCTCCATCCTAGGGTGTTCAGGGAATTGGCAGGGGTTATCGCAGGGCCCCTGGCATGGCTTTACAAGCACTTGTGGTGCTCTGTCCAGGTGCCAGATGACTGGAAGAGGGCCAATGTGGTTCCCATCTTTAAAGAAGGGAAGAGGGAAGACCCGGGCAACTATAGGCCCATTAGTCTTACTTCAATCCTGGGGAAGCCCTTTGAGAAGATTATCAAGGAGCACATATGTGATGGGGCAGCAGCGGGGATGATGCTCAAGGGCAACCAGCCTGGTTTTATTCGGGGCAGGTCCTGTCAGACCAACCTGATTGCCTTCTACGATCAGGTCACAAAATCATTGGATGCAGGTGTCGCGGTGGATGTAGTCTTTCTGGACTTCAGGAAGGCCTCAGACACTGTCTCCCACCCCATTCTTATTAAAAAGCTAGGTGACTGTGGCATTGATGCCTACACAGTCAGATGGATTCCAAATTGGCTGAGGGGGTCGTACTCAGAGAGTGGTGGTGGATGGGTCATTTTAGACTTGGAGGGAAGTGAGCAGTGGAGTCCCCCAGGGCTCAGTCCTTGGCCTGCACTGTTCAATTTCTTTATTAGTGACTTGGGTGATGGAGTGAAGAGCAGCCTGTTTAAATTCACAGACAACACCAAGATTTGGGGTGAGGTGGGCACGCTAGAAGGGAAGAACAGATTACAGCAGGACCTGGACAGGTTACAGAGGTGGGCAAATGAAAATAGGATGGGACTCAATACTGACAAGTGCAGGGTGCTGCACTTGGGCAGTAGGAACCAGCAGCATACCTATAGGCTTGGGAACTCCCTTCTTGAAACTATGGTGGCAGAAAGAGATCTTGGATTCATCATTGAATCCAAGATGAACATGGGCCGACAATGCGAGAACACGGTCAGTAGGGCTAACTGTACCTTGTCGTACATCCACAGATGCATCACAAGCAGGGACAAGGAGGTGATCCTCCCCCTCTATGAGACACTATTCAGGCCACAGTTGGAGTACTGTGTCCAATTCTGGGTGTCGCACTTCAGGAGGGATGTGGACAGCATTGAGACAGTCCAAAGGAGGGCCACTCTCATTATCCGGGGACAGCAGGGCAGACCCTATGAGGAGAGGCTACGGGACCTTAACCTATTTAGCCTTCACAAGAGAAGGTTGAGGGGGGACCTGGTGGTCATCTATAAACTTACTAAGGTGGACCAGCGGGGTTTCATAGATTTCATAGACATCAGGGCTGGAAGGGACCTCGGGAGATCATCAAGTCCAGCCCCCTGCCCAAAGGGCAGGAAGTCAGCTGGGGTCATAGGATCCCAGCAAGATAAGCATCCAATTTACTCTTGAAGGTGTTCAATGTAGGTGCTTGAACCACCTCCGCTGGCAGACTGTTCCAGACCTTGGGGGCTCGGACAGTAAAGAAATTCTTCCTTATGTCCAGCCTGAAACGGTTTTGCAGGATTTTGTGACCGTTCGACCTAGTCATCCCTTGGGGCGCTCTGGTGAACAAACGTTCCCCCAGAGCCTGGTGGTCACCCCTGATAAACTTATAGGTGGCCATCAGATCACCCCTGAGCCTGCGCTTTTCCAGGCTAAAGAGTCCCATGGCTCTCAGCCTGTCATTGTAAGATCTGTTTTCCTGACTTCTGATCATGCGTGTGGCTCTCCTCTGGACTCTCTCAAGCTTCTCCACATCCTTTTTGAATTGTGGAGTCCAAAACTGGATGCAGTACTCCAGCTGCGGCCTCACCAAGGCCGAGTACAAGGGGAGAATGACGTCCCGGGATTTGCTCGAGAAGCATCTATGGATGCAAGCCAGCGTTTTGGTTGCTTTATTAGCCACAGCATCGCATTGGAGGCTCATGTTCATCTTGTGGTCAATGATGACCCCCAAGTCTCTTTCTTCTGTAGTGCTATCCAACATAGCACTGCCAAGCCTATAAGGATGCTGCAGGTTTTTCCTCCCAAGGTGGAGAACCTTGCATTTTTCGGTGTTAAACACCATCAGTTCTCATCTGCCCATTTGCTGAGCCTATCCAGGTCACCCTGGATCACCCACCTCTTCTTCCGTTGTGGATGCTTTGTCCCAAAGTTTGGTGTCATCGGCGAACTGGGCCAGTCCACTCCTGACTCCAATGTCGACGTCATTAATGAAGTTGTTGAACAGTATGGGTCCCAGGACAGAGCCTTGAGGGACCCCAGTGGTCACAGGGCACCACAATGAGTGACTGCCATCAATCACAACACTCTGGGTCCGACCACGGAGCCAATTTCCCAGCCAGCGGATCATGGTGGAGCCAAGGCCACAACTGGCCAGTTTGGCCAAGAGGTGATCATGGGATACCAGATCAAAAGCTTTTTTGAAGTCAAGATATATGACATCAATCTCTTCTCCCTCGTCCAGGTGATAGGTCACCTGGTCGTAGAAGGAAATGAAATTGGTCTAACAAGACCTACCTGCAAAAAACCCATGCTGGCTATCCCTTAGGATGTTAGCCTGGGCCAGTCCATCAAGGATGGCCTCCTTAATAAACTTTTCTAAGATCTTCCCCAGGATAGAAGTCAGGTTAATGGGCCTGTAGTTAGCCGGATCCACTCTCCTCCCTTTCTCGAAGATCGGCACCACATTGGCCTTCTTCCAGTCTTCAGGCACGACACCAGAGCACCAGGAGTTTTCAAAGATCCATGCCAGGGGCTGGGCTATGACGCTCGCCAGCTCCTTGAGTACCCTGGGGTGCAGATCGTCAGGGCCGGCTGACTTGAAGGTATCCAGCTTCTCAAGGTGTTCCTTCACGAGGTCAGCATTTATGATCCCCATCACCTGGATCTCCCTGTCCCATAGCAGGCATGGGCGTCCCATGGGACTGATGAAAGACTGATGCAAAGTACCTATTTAATAGGTTGGCTTTTTCCTGGGCATCAGTTGCCCCATCTGGTTTAGCAGGGATCCAACGTTGCCCTTGCTTTTCCTCCAGCTCCCCACATATCTGAAAAAGGACTTTTTGTTGTCCTTGATGCCTGAAGCTAGTTGGAGTTCAGTTGCAGCCTTGGCTTTCCTGGTTTGCTCCCTGCAGGACCGGACCAGCACGGAGTAATCCTCCTTGGAGGTGAATCCCATCCTCCATCCTTTGTAGGCTTTCCTTTTTAGCCACAGGAGGTCCGCTAGGTCCCTGGAGAGCCAGGAGGGCTGCTGTGCCTTCTTGCTGCCTTTCCTCCGTGTTGGAATAGATTTAGCTTGTGCACTGAGGATCGCTTCCTTGAGAAGCAACCACTCTTCTTGAACTCCCGTCTTCCTGGGGTCATGGTCCCTGGGGGCCTGACTGACAAGCCTCTTGAGCTTGTCAAAGTCAGCTTTTCTGAAGTCAAGGACTTCTGTGTTACTGACTTGCCAGCTTTACGGCGGATGGTGAAGGTGATCAGCTCGTGGTTGCTGTCACCCAGCTTCCCATCGATCACTAGGTCGCCGATTAGGTCGTCCCCCATAGCCAGTACCAGGTTGAGCAGCGCTTTGCTTCTCGTTGGTCCATAGACTTCTTGAGTCAGGTAGAGGTCATCCACGCACGAGAGAAAGCTTTGTGACCACTCGGATTTTGCTGAGTGATCTTCTCACGAGATGTCCGGGTACTTGAAGTCACCCATGACAACCAAGGTCCTGGAGCAAGCGGCCTCAGTCAGTTCCCGGGCAAACTCCTGGTCAAGCTCAGGACTTTGGGAGGTCTGTAGTAGACTCCCACCATTGTGTCCCCTGTGCCGTATTCCCCATGAATTTCTACCCAGAGGGTCTCTAGCTGTCCATGCCGGTCATCAACATCAGCTTGCAGGGACATGTAGCTTTCTTTCACATAGAGAGCTACACTCCCACCCCTTTTGTCAACACGATCCCTCCTGTACAGGGTATAGCCCTCTATACCCGTGGTCCAGTCATGGGTGGAGTCCCACCAGGTCTCCGTTATCCCAATGACGTCATAATTCTTTGCACTGAACAGGAGGATGAGCTCCTCCTGCTTGTTGCCCAGGCTCCTGGCAGTAGTGTACAGGCAGGCAAGTGTCCCTTTGGTGGCTCTTGCCTTGCCCACAGATTGTGCCAGGGCTGGGGCAGGGCTGGGCTCCCTTAAGTGCCTTGGTGTGCTGGCTTTGCAAGGGTTGCTCAGTGGGCCAGCAGTGGCAGTCGTCCCCCCATCCCCCAGTGGGCTTAGTTTAAAGCCGGGTGGAGCAGGTCAGCCAGCCTGGCTGAGAAGAGCCTCCTCCCCAGGGGGGAGAGGTGGAGGCCATCTTTTCCCAGCAGTTCGCTGCCTCTCTCGCCAAAGAGCGGGCTGTGGTCGTGAAAGCCGAAGCCTTCCCAATGACACCAGCTCCGCAGTCTTTGGTTCACTGCGTGGATCCTTCTCTCCCTCCTCAGCCCATAGCCTGAGACTGGGAGGATCAACGAAAACACCACCTGAGCTCCCAGACCCCTAAGCCCCGCTCCCAAATCCCTGTAGCACCTCATGACCTGGCTGGGGGTGCTCCGAGCCGTGTCATTGGTGCCCACATGAATAAGGAGCATGGGATAGTGGTCTGTGGACCGGAGGAGCTGCGGGATCCTCTCCGCAATGTCTCGGATGCAGGCCCCCGGGAAGCAGCAGACTTCCTGGGCTAAGGGGTCGGGGTGGCAGATTGCCCCCTCAGTCCCCCACAGGTTGGAGTCTCCTACAACAAACACCTTTTGTTTTGTCTTGGGGAGATTGGGGCAGTAGCTGTGGTTGAGCCTGGGTTGCCTGCGGGAGCTGGCAACTGAGCAGGCTCTGCTGGGTCTGCAAGAGGTGCGAACCTGTTGCTAAGCTCCGGCGAGGGAGGGGCCTTGGTGTGGTGGGCCTTAGGGCCCTTGACCACCATGATCCATGATCTGACTGGGCAGAGCGGGAGGTCCCAGAGTCCTCCTTAGTCCTGGAGGGAGACGGTGCTCTACCCTGTGGCTCCCGGGGGAGAAGGGCCTGGCAGTAGGAGTCTATCTCCTGCTAGCAGTCCCTGATGGCACGCAGTCTCTGGACTGTGGCCTGGAGCTCCTCCAGCTGGCACGCCAGAGACCTCAGTAGGAAGCAGACCCCGCAAGGGGAGGTGGCCATGCTTCTAGGCCCCAGAGTCTGAAAAAGGGACAGGCAGCCCCCGCAGCCAAGAGCCAGGGGCTCCATCTGTGTGGAGCCTGGAACCATGGGCTCCGTCTGGGTGGCCGTCTCTGAGGTGCCCAATGCGGGGGCCGCAGAGCCCGAGGGGACCCTCGGGATGTGGCGCGTGCCCATCCGTGTCATGCCTCTGGTAGGCTGGCTACCTGGGACTGACTACTCTGGGGGGTTCATAGGCAGGGTTTTGTGCCCTCCCACGGCCTCTCCTGCGCGAACTCCACGCTAACTCAAGTGCCTGTTTACGCAGCCTGTTCATGCGGCTCCGGTCGTATGGCTCCCTGGGGGCCTGGGCGAAGTAGGGGCCTGGGCGGGGGCTTGACCCGGCCCGGCTCCACTCAGCCGCCTCCTCCCAGGGAGAGACCTTGTTCCCCTGAGCGCCTCCCAGAGTAGCAAGGAATAATGATCATAAGTTGCTAGAGAGTAGGTTTAGACTAAACATTAGAAGGCACTACTTCAAAGTCAGGTCAGCTAGGATCTGGTACCAACTTCCAAGAGAAGTGGTGATGGCTCCTACCCTCAGGGTCTTTAAGAGGGGGCTCGATGTTTACCTCACTCGTGTCATTTGAATCCAGTTTCCTCTCCTGCCCAGGACAGGAGGTTGGACTAGAAGATCTACAAGGTCCCTTCCAACCCTACTTCTGTGAATCTATGAAAGTTTGGGAAAGAATTGATTTAAAAACCTTTCTCATTACTTTTCCTACCGTCAGTTGCTTTGGGAGTAGGAGCTGGATGTATTAAAAAATGTCACTTAAAATAAGGGAGAAAAAGTGGAAAGACTATTCTTTCTGACATGTTCTGGCATGTGCCTCTATACTAATGCTAGGATCATGGGGAAGAACCAGGAAGAACTCGCACTCCTGCTTGCAGACAATAACTTTGATTTAGTGGGGCTAACAGAAACCTGGTGGGACCCTACCCATGACTGGGCAATGCGGTTTTTAGGGCTATAGGTTGTAGAGATGGGACAGAACAGGGAGGAAAGGGATGGGGTTGCTCTCTATGTTAAGGAGCATTATACATTTACCCCAATCAAAATGGAATCAGAGGAGGAGAAGGTTGAGGCGTGGGTTACAATATGTGGAGGTCGAGGGGAAAGGGACTTGGTGGTCGAGATTTGCTACAGACCACCACATCAAGAAGAAGTGCTAGACTTGGAATTCTTGAGGGAACTCTCAGAGGCTATACAGTCTAGGGATGTGGTTGTCATGGGGGACCTAAACTACCCTGATATCTGCTGGGAGGAGTAGTCTGTCAAATCCAACCATTCATGTAAGTTCTTAAACTGCACACAGGACCTTCACCTAATGCAGGAGGTATATGGTACTACTAGGGGGAATGCCCTACTGGACTTGGTGTTGGCTATGGGGAATGACCTGTTAGAGGAGCTGCAGATTCATGGTTACCTTGGGGACAGTGACGACCATTCAATAGAATTCACCATAAAACATAGACTGGGCAAGATAACTAGCAGGGTGGAAGTGCTTGATTTTAGGAAAGCTAAATTTAGTGTGCACAGGAGTTTAGACAATGATGCACTGCAGGATAGGAGCATTGCAGAGATAGGAGTTTAGGAAGGGTGCTTGTTCCTGAAGGAAGCGATCCTTCAGCCACAAAGGGTTGATGATTTCAGTGTGTGGGAAAGGGAGGAAGAAGGCCAAAAAAATCCATCACTAAACAGAGAAATTGAGGGGAGCCTAAGGGCAAAATAGAGGCATTTAGGTGGTGGAAGCAGGGGGAAGCTACCAAGGAGAAGTATACCTATTTCGCCTGCACTTGCAGGGAAGAAGTTAGTAAAACCAAAGCAACTACAGAGCTAAGGGTAGCAATACCTATTAAAGAAAAAAAAGTCTTTTTTAAACTATGTAGGGAGTAAAAAGAAGGCACAGGGCAGCATAGAACCCCTACTGAATAAGCAGGAGCAATTAGTGACAGATTGTGGGGAACAAGGCTGAGGTCTTCAATAAGTTTTTTGCCTCAGTGTTCCTGAACAAGTGTCAAGATAAGTCTCCTAATGGGTTCTTAGTTGGGCATCAGAGGGACACCAGCCGTACCAACTGTCGATGCTGAGTTGGTGGAGAGTCACTTGGATGGACTGGATGTGTTTAAGTCAGCAGGCCCAGATGAGCAGCATCCAAGAGTACTGATAATAGGGGAATTATAGGGTAGTCAGTCTCACCTTCATCCTTTGAAAAGTCTTTGAAAATATTATTAAACATCATATTTGTGCAAGTCCATAAGGAAAAATTAATGCAGCAGGGTAACCAGCATGGATTCATAGCAGGCAGATCATGCCTGGCTAATCTGGTTTGATTTTATGACCAGGTCACAAAATGTTTACACGTAGAAGTAGAGGTAGATATTTTTTTCTTAGACTTTAGGAAGGCCTGCTATACCATATCTCATCCAAATCTCATAAAATAAACTAAGAGGCTGTGACTTAGATGATTACACAGTCTGGTGGGTGACAAATTGGCTTGGGGGTTACACTTAGAGAGTGGTAGTAGATGAATCGGTATTGACCTGGAAGGATGTGGGTAGTGGGGTCTCTCAGGGCTTGGACCTGTACTCTTCAGTGTCTTCATCAGTGACTTGGATGTGAGCATGAAGTGTATTCTGTCCAAGTTTGTGAATTATACTAAATTGTGGGGGGAAGTGAACACTCTGGAGGGTAGGGAATGACAGCAGGCAGACCTGGACAGGTTGGATAAGTGGGCAGAACACAATAGGATGCAGTACAAAAAGGACAAATGCAGATTGCTGCATGTGAAGGGGTCAAGGCCCCGGGGGGCCAGGGTCGGGCGGAGAATGCCAGAGTTCCGCCCAACTTCCGGGTGCTGACCCGGAAGTGGGGGCGGAAGCTTGTCTATTCCCGGAACTTGGACCGGGACGGGCCGGGACCGACCCGGAAGAATAAAAGGAGCCCACCTACCCCAAACAGGAGAGGGGTGAGGCTCCAGCCGGAGCCTATGCCAGCGTCTGCGGACCAGGGAGCCGCAGAGCCGGGAGCCATGCAGCCGGAGCCTACACCAGCATCTGCGGAGCTGGGAGCCGCGGAGCCAGGAGCCGTGCAGCTGGGAGCCGCGCAGCCAGCGCAGGGAGCCGCCTGGCAGAAGGCAACAGAGCCAGGAGCCGCGCCGCAGGAGCCAGCGGAGCCGGGAGCTGCGGAGCCAGAGGCGGCGGGGACCAGAGACGAGGAACCGGTACCAGTGGAACCGGTGGCAGCCACTCCGGAGGGGCCCGGGGCGAGACGCCCTGAAGGGAGGACCCTTCTCCGATGGCTGCAAGCTGTGTGGCCGCTTAAGAGGACCCGTGGGTGTGGAGGTAAGCCCCGCGCACCCAGGTCTCGAGAGGCGGGCAGTAGGGGTACGGCGACCCCAGAACAGCCGGAGCTAGTGGCACCTGGCCAGTGCCAGGTACCATGAGGATTCCTACAGAGTCCTGCCTCATGAGGACAGAACCCCACTGCAGGACTGGTGGATGGACAAAGGGGCCAAGAGTCCCTACCTGACGGGGCTGGAGGTTATCGAGAGTAGGGAGAACACCCTCCACCCCAGAGAAGCGGACGCCGACGTTGTACGGCCATTATACTACTTCGGTTACTGTATCTTGTTACCTCGCAGGGGTTAACCCTTGCAGGGGAGCCCCCCCCAGATGGAGGCTACCCCGGAGGACCGGGCGAGGGTGTAGGGGAGGAGGAGCCCTCAGGACCCCTGGACTTTGGAGACGAGGGACCGCATCTGGACTGCCAGCTTCCCCACACAGGTGAACCCCTAAATTACATCAAGTCATGGCAGGAGAGACCGGCAGAAGCGGGAATGGACAGCCGAGTACCCCCTCCTCTCCAGGGGCCGTCGAGGGGATACGGGGACTCACATCAGGTGACACACCCCATCCCCTCACAACTGGTGCATTGGCCGGGAACCGAACCGGGCCTGAGGCCAAAAACACCAGAGACCAATGGAACTCCCCACGGGCGCCGATATGGCACAGCAAACGCTACATCTGGTGGCCCAGCTGCTTCAGCAGCATCAACAGACTGCCTTAAGGCAGGTGAACTTGCAGGAGCATCTGCTCCAACAGCAACAGGCTAGGGGAGGCCTTTACGCCAGGGAGATGAGTATACCCCGAATGACCAAGGAGGACGATGTCGAGGCCTTCTTGGAGGCTTTTGAGCATGCGGCCCTGGCCGCGGGATTAGACAGAGCGAAGTGGGCCAGCCGGGTGGGAGTCTTGTTAATTGGCCCGGCGCAGGCGGCTTACCGAGCCTTGTCACGGGCCGAGGCCGGGGACAATGACCGGGTGAAGGCGGAGATCTTACAGCGTTTGGAGATCACCCCGGAGAAGCACCGGCAGGTCTTCCGGGGGGTCAAGGCCAAAAGGGAGAGGACCCCCAAGATGTTATGGCAATTTCTCAGGGATGAGATGACTAAGTGGTTGAGGCTGGCGGACATCACAAAAGAGGAGATCTGCGACCAGGTGCTGTTGGAGTAGTTTCTAACCGACTTGGAAGAGGACACACAGCGCTAGGTCAGATGCCATGGACCCACTACCTCCCGGCAGGCGCTGCAGCTGGCCGAGCAATATGAGGCAGCTCAAGCGGGGTGACGCTCGAGCCAAGGAAAGCTGAAGCTGGAAGGCTCACCCCGTAAGGGGAAGGGAGGTAAGAGTGATAAGGTTCCCGAAAGCTGGGTCTTCTTTTGTTTCCACTGCGGTGGGAGAGGACACCTGGCCAGATCCTGCCCTGCCAACACCAATTATCCTCCTAGCAAAGGGGCACCCATCCCAGGTGGGGTAGGTAGAGAACGGGAATCCACCAGGGAGGAACCAATGGAATGTGGAGTCGGCTGCAGGGAAGGTTCCCCACCTCAACCGTTACCCCGAATCAAGACCTGGGTGGGACAGCGGCCACTTATGGCCATAGTAGATACGGGGTGTGCCCAGACGCTGGTCCGGCCGTCTCTGGTAGAATGGAGGTGAGCACCTCGGTGTGCGGGAATCCACCTTGTTTGCCTCCATAACAAAAGATCTTACTTCGAGTGGAGAATCCTTGAGGTCCGGCTACAGGGAGTCTCCCGTCGCTTACCTGTGGGATTGAGTGAGGAGATACTCCACCCCATGATTGTGGGGAGGGACTGGCCGGAGATTTATGATGTATTGGCCACGCTCCGGCCATGAGAAGAATTGATGGAGGGCTTAGCCGGAGAAGAGACGGAACAGATGCGGGAAGAAGAGCTGGAAGGCCTAGTGAGTGGCTACCAGTTCCGCGAGGCCCAAGCGGAAGACGCGGAATTGCGGCCCTTCCACGAGGAAGCCATCACTCCCCGTTGGCAGCCGGTAAGCCCCACTGCAGACCGGGCACAGGGCCCCCGGGTTGAGCTAAGGCGGGGTTTATTATACCGTATTAAGCCCAATCTCCAAACGGGGAAGGAGGTAGAGCAGCTTCTAATTCCCCGTGCTTATTGGGCACCCTTATTACAGCTAGCCCATGGGAACCCGATGGGGGGGCACTTGGGGAAGAGTAAGACAGAGGCACGATTAACACGCTGGTGCTTCTGGCCCCATTTGTATGAGAACGTAGAGAAGTTCTGTAAAGGGTGTCGGAACTGCCAGCTAGTGAGTCCCCATAGGCCCCCACGAGCTCCGCTCCAGTCAATGCCAGTAATACAGGACCCATTCACAAGGGTTGCTTTAGACGTGGTGGGGCCTCTACCGCGTAGTACCATGGGATACCGGTTCATCCTGGTGCTCATTGATTATGCCACCCGGTTCCCGGAGGCCATCCCCTTGCGGGCAGTGACGGGACCCAAGGTGGCTGAGGAGCTTATGAAGTGGGTGGCCCGGTTCAGGATCCCAAGGGAAATAATAACGGACCAGGGGACGAACTTTATGTCCGCGGTGATGGCAGCAATGTGTAGAGTGCTGCATGTCAACCACCTAAGAACTACTGTGTACCATCCCCAAACTAATGGACTGGTAGAGCGTTTTAATGCTACTTTAAAGGGGATGCTTTGACGTTGCACCCAGGAAGATCCTTCGAAATGGGATCTATTAGTGCCCCCCTTGCTATTTGCCGTTCGGGACGCCCCGCAGGCCTCCACGGGGTATTCCCCATTTAGTTTGGTTTTTGGACATCACCCCCGGAGCTTATTGGACATAGTAAAGGAAAGCTGGGAGGCCAACACTCAGGGAGGTCGTCAGACGACCGAGTACGCCCAAGAGATACAAGACCGGCTTCATAAGGCTCAAAGGGCAGCCCAGGATAGTCTCGCACAGGCCCAGAGGCAACAGAAGACCAGGTACGATCAGGGAACCCGGGAGAGGGAGCTGCAGCCCGGCCAAAAAGTGCTGGTTATGTTGCCCAGCTCCCATAGTAAATTTGAGTCGCGGTGGCAAGGGCCGGCGAGGGTAATAAGGCGAGTCGGCCCGGTAGATTACGAAGTCCGGAGGGAAGGCCGACAGAGGACAACCCAGATCCTGCACGTTAATCTTCTAAAGGAGTGGCAGGAGCCGCAGGGGCTCCTTTTAGAGATGGATTGGGAGGCAGAGGACGGAGACAACCAGGGGCTAGACAGGGAGTCAGTAACCCTGGAGGACGGATCCCCCGGGAAAGGAGCGGCTCTCACGGCCCAGCAAGAAAAACAACTGCAGGAGTTGGTTTCGGAGTTCGGGGATGTGTTCACGGAAAGCCCAGGGAAGGCTAAGGGAGTGGAGCACACAATCCTGACGCCGCAAGGTCAGGTCGCCAGAGAGAAGTGGCGAAGGATACCTTTCTTCTGACGCCAACCGATTTAAGGAAGAGCTAAACCGCATGCTGGCCCAAGGCATTATCACTCCCTCCCGCAGTCCCTGGCAAAGCCCTTTAGTGGCCGTGACCAAGCCAGACGGTAGCTTATGGCTGTGCGTCGATTTTAGGAAGGTGAATGCCATCACACAGTTCGACGTTTTCCCTATGCCCCAGGTGAATGAACTGGTGGAGCGTATCGGACAGGCCAACTTCATTTCCACCCTGGAACTGGCGAAGGGATACTGGCAGATCCCCTTGCGGAAGGAGGATCAGCCCAAGACCGCATTTGGAATGCCATGGGGCCTGTATGAATTTAAGAGAATGCCCTTTGGGCTGAATGGTGCAGCGGCCACGTTCCAAAGACTAATAGACTGGGTGCTCGCACCCCACCAAGAATACGCCGCTGCGTATATCGACGATATTGTGGTGTACACACAGACATGGGAACAACACATCCAGGCCCTAAGAAAGATCCTACAGGAGCTGCGGGGTAAAGGCCTAACGGCCAACCCAAAGAAGTGCGCCTTGGGAAGATCCGAGACCAAATACCTCGGATTCCAGGTAGGAAAGGGGCAGGTAAGGCCCTCCGGGATTATGAAGCCCCAGTAACAAAAAAACAAATGCGGGCATTCCTGGGGTTAGCCAGCTACTATCAGCGGTTTATCCCTCGATTCGCAGAGCTGGCTAATCCCTTGGTAGAAACGACCAAGGGACGGGAGCCTCCCCGAGTCAACTGGACCCCGGAGAGGCGCAGAGCTTTTGAAGAGCTCAAACGAGCATTGTGCCAGGGACTCGTGCTCCACACGCCAGACTTTAATGTTCCCTTTATTCTTCAGACCAATGCTTCGGCGTATGCGCTGGGAGCTGTCCTCTCACAGGAGGTGGAAGGAGCCGATCGTCCTGTGGCATTTGCCAGCCGTAAGCTGAATGAACATGAGCAAAGGTACTCCACGATCGAAAGGGAGTGCCTCGCTATACGGTGGGGCATAGACTATTTCAAATATTATTTATTAGGCCAGGAGTTCCGGCTGGTGACCGATCACGCCCCTTTACGGTGGCTCAACTCCGCCAAAACAGAGAATGCTCGGATTATGAGATGGGCCCTGGCACTCCAACCCTTCCAATTTCAAATTGGGTACAAGCCGGGCCGCAGTAATACGGTGGCTGACTTTTTGTCCCGGTGCGGAGGGACAGGAGCACCTCCCGAATCCTTGGGGAAGACTCTTTCGTGCCAGAGTAAGCCAGGTGGAGGCGGGGGTAGTCAGGCAAAAAGAACGCCTAGCGGCGTCTCCAGGGGTGGGGTATGCGAAGGGATCAAGGCCCCGGGGGGCCAGGGTCGGACGGAGAATGCCGGAGTTCCGCCCAACTTCTGGGTGCCGACCCGGAAGTGGGGGCAGAAGCTTGTCTCTTCCCAGAACTCGGACCAGGACAGGCCGGGACTGACCCAGAAGAATAAAAGGAGCCCACCTACCCCAAACAGGAGAGGGGTGAGGCTCCAGCCGGAGCCTATGCCAGCGTCTGCGGACCCGGGAGCTGCAGAGCCAGGAGCCGTGCAGCCGGAGCCTACACCGGCGTCTGCGGAGCCGGGAGCCGCGCAGCCGGCGCAGGGAGCCGCCCGGCAGGAGGCAACAGAGCCGGGAGCCATGCCGCAGGAGCCAGCGGAGCCGGGAGCTGCGGAGCCAGAGGCGGCGGGGACCAGAGACGAGGAACCGGTACCAGTGGAACCGGTGGCAGCCACTCCGGAGGGGCCTGGGGCGAGACGCCCTGAAGGGAGGACCCTTCTCCGACGGCTGCAAGCCGTGTGGCCGCTTAAGAGGACCCGTGGGTGTGGAGGTAAGCCCCGCGCACCCGGGTCTCGAGAGGCGGGCAGTAGGGGTACGGCGACCCCAGAACAGCCGGAGCTAGTGGCACCTGGCCAGTGCCAGGTACCGTGAGGATTCCTACAGAGTCCTGCCTCATGAGGACAGAACCCCACTGCAGGACTGGTGGACGGACAAAGGGGTCAAGAGTCCCTACCTGACGGGGCTGGAGGTTATCGAGAGTAGGGAGAACACCCTCCACCCCAGAGAAGCGGACGCCGACGTTGTACGGCCATTATACTACTTCGGTTACTGTATCTTGTTACCTCGCAGGGGTTAACCCTTGCAGGGGAGCCCCCCCCAGATGGAGGCTACCCCGGAGGACCAAGCGAGGGTGTAGGGGAGGAGGAGCCCTCAGGACCCCTGCACTTTGGAGACGAGGGACCGCATCTGGACTGCCAGCTTCCCCGCATGGGTGAACCCCTAAATTACATCAAGTCGTGGCAGAAGAGACTGGTGGAAGCGGGAACGGACAGCCGAGTACCCCCTCCTCTCCAGGGGCCGTCGAGGGGATACGGGGACTCACATCAGGTGACACACCCCATCCCCTCACACTGCACCTAGGGCATAAAAATATTCAGCACATCTACTGGCTGGGGAATGACCCTCTTAGCAGCACAGAAGTGGAAAGGGATTTTAGAGTCATAGTGAACTCCAACATGAACATGAGTCAGTGTGACAAAATCATCAGCAAAGCTAACCGCACTTTATCATGCATTAGCAGATGCATGACAAATAGAACCAAAGAGGTGATATTTTCCCTCTATGCGGCATTAGTCAGATCACAGTTGGAGTACTGCATTCAGTTTTGTGTGCTATACTTCAAGAAGTATGTGGATAACCTTGAGAGGATCCAGAGAAGGGCCACTCATATAGTTAAGGGTTTACAGGCCAAGCCCTATGAGAAGAGACTAAGGGATCTGGATCTCTTCAGCCTCCACAAGAGAAGGCTTAGAGGTGATTTTGTGACCGCCTACAAATCCATTAGGGGGCCCCAGGAAGGACCTGGAGATGCTTTGGTCACCATGGTGCCTCTTGGGGTAACAAGGAGCAATGGTCACAAACTGACAGAGAGCAAATTTAAGCTAGACATCAGGAAGAACTTCTTCATGGTAAGGGTGGTCAAAACTTGGAATGAACTTCCAAGGGAGGTGGTACTCTCCCCTACCTTGGGGGTCTTTAAGAGAAGGCTAGATAGGCATCTGGCTGGAGTAGGCATCTGACCCCAGCACTCTTTCCTGCCCAGGGCAGGGGGTTGGACTCAATGATCTGTTGAGGTCCCTTTCAACCCCTAGCCTTAGCATCTAGGTTACTGGCTCCCTACATAAAGGGTTTTGGATGTATGACAGTATTTTTAGGGATGAGGTGTACCATAGTTTCATAGTTGGTAGGGTTGTAAGGGACCTGAGCAGATCATCAAGTCCGACCCCCTGCCATGGCAGGAAAGAGTACTGGAGTCAAATGACCCTGGCAATGTGTTCATCTAGTCTCCTCTTAAAGAGCCCCAGGGTAGGAGCCAGCACCACTTCTCTTGGAAGTTGGTTCCAGATGCTAGCCGCCCTGACAGTGAAGTAATGCCTCCTGATGTCTAGCGTGAATCTACCCTCTGCCAGCTTGTGACCATTATTTCTAGTCACTCCTGGTAGTGCTTGGGGGAACAGAATTTCCCAATGCCTGCTGGCCCCCCCGACTAGTATGTAATTGGCCACTAGATCCCCCCGTCAGCCTTCTCTTGTGGAGGCTGAACAGGTTCAGGTCCCTCAGCCTCTCCTTGTAGGACCTGCCCTTCTGCCCCCTGATTGTGCAAGTGGCCCTCCTCTGGACACTCCCCATGTTGTCCGCATCCCTCCTGAAGTGCGGTGCCCAGAACTGGATGCAGTACTCCAGCTACAGCCTGACCAGTGTTGCATAAAGGGGGAGGATCACCTCCTTGGACCTGTTTGAGATGCATCTGTGGTTGCATGACAAGGTATGGTTGGCCTTCCTGACCACGTCCCCACACCGTCATCCCATGTTCATTTTGGCATCAGTAATGACTCCAAGATCCTTTTCTGCCTCTGCACTGATGAGAAGGGAGTTCCCCAGCCTGTAGAAATACTGCAGAGAAATCGGCACATAGTTATCAGACATAAAAATGTTACTGTAAGTACCATAGTACTTGAATATAAGATGACCCTGATTATAAGCTGGAGCCCCAATAATTGGAGAATTCTGTACAAAAAATTATATATGTTTATAAGGTATGTGATAAAAACGGAATAGAGATGCGATCGTGGAGAACTTCAGTGGTATTGAGGGTAGATGAGAGGAGTCCTGTTGGGATGTAGCAAAACCCCCAGTTTTTCTTTTTTTTTATTATTTAAAAATGCATTCTCTCCTCTTCCCCAAACATTTCTGACTTGCTCTCTGCCCTTTCTATCCCTTATAAGTAATTACAAGTATTATTAGGTAAGCTAAGCTAAGTTCTTATACTCCCTGATAGTAACAAGCCTCTTTTATATTGTAAATAGTGTTCTATTATGTTTGTAATGATTTTTACTGTTTTATATTGAATTTATATGATTTAGGCCTATGTCTGTAAACTAATGTCAAGTTTCCATTTTATATGTCAAGCCTTGATCTTGTGTCCTCTGTCTGGGTATAACCTATGTTGTAACTGTGATTCATGTCTAACCAGTCTCATGTAAATTGCTTCCTGAATGAATGGGAATTGAGGTGCAATGGTAGCAGGCCTCTACTGAATGATCAACTAAATATCCGGATCATCAACTTAACGACCCAACCACCACCTTGTATTGACTAACCCAGGAATAGAGAAAAGACCAAGCATTTGGAAGACAAAGACCAAACAGAAACCAGTAACCCCACCATTGTGTCTTACCAGACAACAAGGATACCTGGATCTGCATGTATGCATCTGAGCAGGACTGTTCTTGCCTGGACATGTCCTTCTCATAGGAGACACATGTAGCTCACTCCATAAAAGGGGTGTGCGGAGAAAACTTACCTGAGTCAGCAGAGAGGCAGCGGGACGCCGCACCAACAGAGGAGCACAGTGGGAGCAAAACTTCAGTGGCTGGAGCCACCACAGGTAAAGATCAAAGTGAAAACCCACGGTGGAGCCAGGAGGAGCTGGAACCAGCTCCCATGTCTGCCTGGGTGCACTTTATAAAAGTGTGCTAGGGACTATTGGCCAGGTGGATGCTCGGTACCAGGATAAAAGACTCAGCAGGAAATAAGCCGGGGGGGGGGAAGGGTGGTGGTGGCTCAGGAGTGGAAGCGGAGGCAGAGGCAGCAGCATCCTCAGCCAGTTCAGAGGAGCCTCCAAATGTGAGAACGTGGTGGCTCCCATGGAAGGGGAGCACGACAGAGATGTCAGGCCAACAAAGGGATGTGGACAGCATGGAGAGGGTCCAGAGGAGGGCCACTCGCATGATCAGGAGACAGCAGGGCAGGCCCTATGAGGAGAGGCTACGGGACCTGAAACTGTTCAGCCTCCAAAAGAGAAGGCTGAGGGGGGATCTAGTGGCCTGTTATAAACTAGTCAGGGGGGATCAGCAGGCACTGGGGGAGTCCCTGTTCCCCTGAGCACTGCCAGGAGTGACCAGGAATAACGGTCACAAGCTGGCAGAGGGTAGATTTAGGCTAGATATCAGGAGGTGCTACTTCACGGTCAGGGTGGCTAGGATCTGGAACCAACTTCTAAGAGAAGTGGTGCAGGCTCCTACCCTGGGGGTTTTTAAGAGGAGGTTAGACGAACACCTTGCTGGGGTCGTTTGACCCTGGTACTCTTTCCTGCCATGGCAGGGGGTCAGACTAGATGATCTACTCAGGTCCCTTCCGACCTCAGAAACTATGAAACTATGAAATATCCCAGGGGTCACTGGCAGAACCGGTGTGGATGGAGGACAGAAGCAGTGACTGGGACATCAGCAGGAGTGACAAGGACAGCACTCTGATGGGGATGGCAGACAACAGGTACTGGACTCGGGGAGGAAACAATGCGGCAAGGGGGACCAAAGCCTGGGAAGAGTCAGACGCTTCATAAACCAGGAGGAAAAGGGGGCTGCAGGAGATGCTCAGTATAAATATCACCAGTGACCAACTACCATAGCCCCTAAGGGACTGAATGCCAGGGAGGGTCAGAGCATTGACCCCGACAGACAACAGTACGGTTGGCATTAGGCAGGGTGTAGGGGAGATGGAGCCCCGAGAAGACATATCGTGGGGATGACTGAGGGGAGGTACCTTGGGAGGTGGGACCAGACATTGTCCTCCCGATTGAAACCTATTTACCATCAAAGATGTGGCAGGTGAGACCCCTGAGGGAACTGACCTAAGGTCACGCCCAATAGCCTGGCTCTGTAGGCTAACAAGCCATGGCAAAGTTCAAGAAGAGCTTAGACGTGCAGCACTCAGGAACTAGGCACAGAAGGTTACAGGATGGTAGAGTGTGATCTCTTTGCGAAGCCCTCTCCATCTGGACCAGCACTATGCCATGCCACCTATTCACCCAGATGCCCTGCCAGTGACCCTTTCTGGACAACACCTTGCTGGAGAAGGCCCTGACTGGCCATCGAGGATCAACTCACAGCCCAGGATAGGTAGCTATCACCCAGCTTCCTTCCCCAAGCAAAGGACCTGGACTCTGTCTCTACATACTTGGACCTCAAATCCCTCCATTAAGCCTTTCCTCTCCTGCTACCATTGTGTGTGTGTGTGTATGTGGGAACCAATAACTTTGTGGGGCTGTGTAGTGTGTTGCCTGTTTAACAAAATTGTTATTTTGGAACCCTGAGTTGGTTTTTAGTCTTATTTCAAAGATTTCATAGACATTAGGGCTGGAAGGGACCTCGGGAGATCATCGAGTCCAGCCCCCTGCCCAAAGGGCAGGAAGTCAGCTGGGGTCATAGGATCCCAGCAAGATAAGCATCCAATTTACTCTTGAAGGTGTTCAATGTAGGTGTTTGAACCACCTCCGCTGGCAGACTGTTCCAGACCTTGGGGGCTCGGACAGTAAAGAAATTCTTCCTTATGTCCAGCCTGAAGCAGTCTTGCAGGAGTTTGTGACCGTTCGACCTCGTCATCTCTTGGGGTGCTCTGGTGAACAAACGTTCCCCCAGAGCCTGGTGGTCACCCTTGATAAACTTATAGGTGGCCATCAGATCACCCCTGAGCCTACGCTTTTCCAGGCTAAAGAGTCCCATGTCTCTCAGCCTATCATCGTAAGATCTGTTTTCCTGACCTCTGATCATGCGCGTGGCTCTCCTCTGGACACTCTCAAGCTTCTCCACATCCTTTTTAAAATGTGGAGCCCAAAACCGGATGCAGTACTCCAGCTGCGGCCTCACCAAGGCCGAGTACAAGGGGAGAATGACGTCCCGGGATTTGCTCGAGAAGCATCTATGGATGCAAGCCAGCATTTTGGTCGCTTTATTAGCCACAGCACTGCATTGCAGGCTCATGTTCATCTTGTGGTCAATGATGACCCCCAAGTCTCTTTTTTTCTTTAGTGCTAACCAATGTAGCACTGCCGAGCCTATAAGGGTGCTGCAGGTTTTTCCTCCCAAGGTGGAGAACCTTGCATTTTTCAGTGTTAAACACCATGAGGTTCTCATCTGCCCATTTGCTGAGCTTGTCCAGGTCAGCCTGGATCACCTGCCTATCTTCTGGCGTGGATGCTTTGCCCCAAAGTTTGGTGTCATCGGCGAACTTGGCCAATCCACTCCTTACTTCAATGTCCACATCGTTAATGAAGATGTTGAACAGTATGGGTCCCAGGACAGAGCCTTGAGGGACCCCATTGGTCACAGGGCACCACGATGAGTGACTGCCATCAATCACAACACTCTGGGTCCGACCACGGAGCCAATTTCCCAGCCAGCGGATCGTGGTGGAGCCAAGACCACAACTGGCCACAAGAGGTGATCATGGGATACCAGATCAAAAGCTTTTTTGAAGTCAAGATATATGACATCAATCTCTTCTCCCTCGTCCAGGTGATAGGTCACCTGGTCGTAGAAGGAAATGAGATTGGTCAAACAAGACCTATCCGCAACAAACCCATGCTGGCTATCCCTTAGAATGTTAGCCTGGGCCAGTCCATCAAGGATGGCCTCCTTAATAAACTTTTCTAAGATCTTCCCCAGGATAGAAGTCAGGCTAATGGGCCTGTAGTTAGCCGGATCCACTCTCCACCCTTTCTTGAATATCGGCACCACATTGGCCTTCTTCCAGTCTTCCGGCACTACAGCAGAGCGCCAGGAGTTTTCAAAGATCCATGCCAGGGGCTGGGCTATGACGCTCACCAGCTCCTTGAGTACCCCGGGGTGCAGATTGTCAGGGCCAGCTGACTTGAAGGTATCCAGCTTCTCAAGGTGTTCCTTCACGAGGTCAGCATTGATGGAGGGTAGGGGATCCCCATCACCCAGATTTCCCTGTCGCATAGAAGGCATGGGCATTCCATGGGACTGATGAAAGACTGACGCAAAGTACCTATTTAATAGGTTGGCTTTTTCCTGGGCATCAGTTGCCAGTTGCCCCATCTGGTTTAGCAGGGGTCCAACGTTGCCCTTGCTTTTTCTCCAGCTCCCCACATATCTGAAAAAGGACTTTTTGTTGTCCTTGATGCCTGAAGCTAGTTGGAGTTCAGTTGCAGCCTTGGCTTTCCTGGTTTGCTCCCTGCAGGACCGGACCAGCGTGGAGTAATCCTCCGTGGAGGTGAATCCCATCCTCCATCCTTTGTAGGCTTTCCTTTTAAGCCACAGGAGGTCCGCTATGTCCCTGGAGAGCCAGGGGGGCTGCTGTGCCTTCTTGCTGCCTTTCCTCCGTGTTGGAATAGATTTAGCTTGTGCATTGAGGATCGCTTCCTTGAGGAGCAACCACTCTTCTTGAACTCCCGTCACCCTGGGGTCACGGTCCCTAAGGGCCTGACCAACAAGCCTCTTGAGCTTGTCAAAGTCGGCTTTTCTGAAGTCAAGGACTTCTATGTTGCTGACTGACTTGCCAGCTTTACGGCGGATGGTGAAGGTGATCAGCTCGTGGTCGCTGTCATCCAGTTTCCCATAGATCACTAGGTCGCCGATTAGGTCGTCCCCCGTAGCCAGTACCAGGTCGAGCAGCGCTTTGCTTCTCGTTGGTCCATAGACTTCATGAGTCAGGTAGAGGTCATCCACACACGAGAGAACGTTTTGCGACTGCTCTGATTTTGCTGAGTGATCTTCCCACGAGATGTCCGGGTAATTGAGTTCACCCATGACAACCAAGGTCCTGGCACGGAGGACCTCCTGGCCCTGCTTTAATCTCTGCTTTCTGCCCCTCTGACCTTTGTTCTGCCTGTCTGACTCTCTCTGCCATCTTGGCTACCTCTCTGCCACCTCCAAAACCCTGGCTTTTTCCTGCACTTCCACCCTGGCACCATGGGCCCGAGTAACCCTGAGCCCAAGTTACCTCAAACGCCCCCTAGTGTTAACACATAGCCACAGAAGTGTGTGTTTGTGTATGTGCATGTGTGTATGAACCCATAGAGTGTTTGTGCAGTTTGTGTGTGTGTATGTAATTTTGTATCATGCCCTCTTGTCTAACAGCGCACTATTGAGATCCCGAGGGTTGATCTGGTGCATGGCAAGTCAACAGGAATAATTCACTTACTGCTGGTAATCCAAGTAGGGCCATACAACAGGTTTACACTGTATTTTGGACAGCCTAAACTCTGTAGTAAGTGTGGGCAGGAAGGACATCTGGCCACATACAGCCAGTATATAGAATGCTACAGATGTGAAGGGAAAGGGCACAGGCCAGTGGAATGCTAAGAAATACTGAAGTGTGTTATTTGTGGGGAAGAGGGACACTTACAGATCTAATGCCCATTGTCCTTCTCAAATAAATCTAGAGCTACAAAGGAGCAGCAGAGATAGGGAAGGGAAAGTGGGGAAGAAGAAGATGTTGAGTCAGAATGCATGACAGTGGAGCAGACACCACAAGAAAGAAGAGCTGGAAAGAAAGAGAGTGAAATTTCAGTAGGCAAAGTGCTGTAGCTGGCAACATAGGAGGAAAGAGGAGGAAAGTAAATGAAACAAGTGACTTTGAGACAGAGGAGAGAGAAGGGAACAAGGAGAGAATGATGCAGGGGGAGGAAGATGAGAAGGATAGAGCAGGAGAAAGAAGAAGAGAGCCAAATTGGACAAAGTAAGAAATCACATGCTATGAAGTTTAGAAAAAAGAAGGTGGACAAAGAGAGAGAGTGGGAGGGAGGCATGTTGATGAAAAGGTCATTGGAGCTAATGTGGTCTGGGTCTAATGGAGAGAGAAGAGGGGAGGGGGAAGAGGAAAGGTGTAGGAAAGGGGAAAGGGGAACTTTTATTAAATTTTAATGCAATAAAACAACTTGCAAAGACTCTAGGGATGTGAAGAGTGGGAGAATTAGAGGCCACAGCATCAAACAGCACCATAGAAGACTAGTAAAGTAGTAGATATATGAAATTTAAATGGATAAGCATGACTTTGTGTATTGCATCTATAAATGTTAGAGACGTGTCATTGAGGAAGAGGTGGGATAAGATTATGTCAATATTGAGACATAATATGTTTGCAGGAGTATTTTGTAAAGAGATGGGATGGCAGGTGGGATCAGACACCAGCAAGATGGCTGGAGTCATGATTTTGCTTAAGAGTGAGGAAGTGGAAGTGCAGCAAGAGCAAGTGAGTGTGGAAGGGAGACGGCAATGGATGGTAATTCAGTTTGAAAAGAAAACGTTAGAGATTTTTAATATATACGCATCAGCTAAAGAGAAGGAGGGATCATCCTGTTGAAGAAATTAGAGGTGTATGTAGGCAGAGGTAGTTAGCAAGTTCTGGTGTGGGATTTCAATTGGATTATTCAGGTAGGGGACAGGGGAGGAGAGAAATGGAAAGGGGAGTTTAACATTTCATCAAAAGTACTGATTAATAGAATAAGAAAAGGAGGTTTAAAGGATGTATGGGGAGCTGAGAAGGTAATTATGAGGATGGAACCGAGTGGGAGACAGGTGTCAAGGATTGATTTTTGTATTAATATCAGTTGGGCCAAGTTAGAAGCCCTGCCATGAAGGAAGCAGGAATTATTAAAGGAGGCAGTCAGAGGAGTATTAATGAAAAAGAACTGGAAGACATAAAATGATGAACTAAAGAATGTTTCAAAAGGAAAATGGAAGAGAAAATCTTTCTGACTAGAGCACCTTGGATAGAGAAGGGGGAAGGATGGCATAAGTTTTTTTCAGCGAAATTGTGGAAAAAAAACAAGAAATGGAAAGCAGTGAGAGCTGGAGAAGGAATCCAAATAGAAGAGTGTGTGAAGGTGTTGAATGCAGCAGTGGAGTTTTATAAAGAGCTGTACAGAAGAAGAGGAGTGGATGGAAGAAAAATGAAGGTGTTCCTTGAGGGGACAAAGGAAGGAATAGAAAATGGAAAGAAATAAAAATTGTAGAAGTTAAGTATGAGAGAGGTGGAGGACTGCTTAAAGGCTTGCAAGGGAGAGAAGGCTCCAGAAAGCCTTCCAGTGGAATTCTATGAAAAAGTTTGGCAATGACTGCAGACATATATAATAGAGACATACTGGGAAATAATGGAGGGTAGGGAGATAGGGAGGATTATGCAGAACGTGTGGTAATTTTGATATGCAAGAAGGGAAAGGAATATGTGTTGGGCAACCGGACGCCAATAACCGTTTTAAACATAGAGTACAAAATGATGGTAAAAGTATTGGCCAAAAGAATGTGCAACCGTTTAGCAGGTGTGATACAAGAACAAACATGTGCCATTCCTGAGGAGAATATACTAGACCCTATAGTTAAGGAGAGATGTCATAAAAGAAAAAGAACCTGGTAATAATGAATTTAGACCTGGAAAAAGGGTTGAACGTGATTTCACGTTTGAAGTATTATAGAGTAGGGCTGTGCGAAATTTCACCACCAGTTTTGTTTCACTGCTGTTTCGACTCGTTTTGAGGCTGAGACAGCAACATTGAAATGGAATAGCTATGGTCGAAACAGCCTCAAAACAAAACAAGGCAAATCCAAACGTTTCGCCATTTCGATGCTGTTTCAACGTTTTGCCCTTAGGCTATAATGGGGAAGGTTGAAGCAGCCTACAACTTTGTCATTTATAGCCTGATTTGGATGAAACTTGCAGGAATGATAGTGCCTTATGAAGTCTGCCAAGGTTCAAGGAGGTAGGTACAGGGGATTTGGGGAAACTGCATCCCAAAGTCTTGAAAGCAAAACTCATGTCACGTGCCTGTGTTAAGCCACAGCAGGGTCAAAACTGTAGGCATACTAGCCCCTGTGGAGGCCACAAAGCCTGCCAAGTTTCACAGAGATAGGTGCAGGGGTTTGGGGGAAACTGTATCTCAAGATGTGGACAAGCAAAACTCATGACATGGGTGACACTGTGTGTTAAGGCGCAGCAGGGTGAAAGCAGTAGGCCTGCCAGCTGTCAAGGAAATCAGTGCAGGGGTTCTGGGGCCCTGCACCCCTAGCTGCTGACAGGCAAAACTCATGATATTGGTGCTTGTGCAACTGCTGCCTCTAATAATAGACCACAGTATGAACATGAGCCGGCAGTGCTACGTTGTAGCTAGCAGGGACAACAATACCCTGGCATGCATCAATTGCTGCATCTCCAGCAAAAGCAGCCCCCTGCACCAAGCAGGAAAGACAACTGGAGTGAACCCAGCAAGATGACTGTCAATCTCTTCTTGAAGATTTCCTGGGTAGGTGATTGCACCACCTCTGGAGGGAGCTTATTCCACAGTCTGGACACCCTAGTTGTGAAGTGGTTTTTCGTAATGTTGAGCCTGAAATGAGCCAGCCTCTTGTATCTAGGCCTTATTTGGCTGCCTGACTGCTATCTGCTCCAGTTTTCTCTTTACAGTAACAGGACCCTAGCTACACTTACTAGGGGTGGAATAGACAGAAGAAAGATACAATAATGGTCTCCAATTATTTAAAGGGTCCTGCAAAGATGAAAGTAATAACTTACTTTGCACAGAGTTAACACAAGGAATATATAGAAATCAGGGAGATTTAAGTTAAACATGAGGAAAAGCTTTCAAAATATAGGATTAGAGTAGATTATGTAGGACAGAATAGATATATATTAGGCTTGGTTTAAGTGTAGTTGAGCCTACCATGGGAGAGGGGGATGAAACAAAAGACATCTCTAGGTTTTTTCAGCCCATTTTCTGCTAACCTTCCAAACTTTGCATGCAGCTGGTTTATACAGCTACATGGTATCTGCTGGTGCCCTGTTACTGTAAGCCTCCCTTCCACTTGGCTTTTGCTCTTTGTCACATATATTTTTACCTTGATTGATATGGTCTTTGGGGCAGAGACCATATCTGCCTATGTATTTAAGCAGTGCTTAGCACTACGACAATCTAAATAACAATAAACACCACTGTTGCTTAACTAAAATACAGGTTGGTTTAACCACTGTGCCATTGTACTGCCACGTTCTACTGGGTGTTCCTGTCAGTATTAGTTATGGTTTGTGAATAAAAACGATTGTTAAAGAAATATCTGATTTTAACCAATTGTTTTGAAGGACACTTTATTTAAAAAGTCAGAGATCTGGTCTCATTTATATAAGTAACGAGGACGTAAGTAGCTTAGCTTATCTGCTGTATTTCTGATACAGAGCTTGACTTCCAGTAATGCTATCTGCTAATGCTCTGCAGGCTGACAAAGAGTTTCTTCCTTCTGTGTTTTGACTTAGATAGTTTTAGGCTTAGGGTAACTAGATCTGTGTGGGCCAGCCTTTTTGGCAGATGTGGCACAAACTACGGTCTATGCTAAATTTTCACCTAGTGCTACTATGATCCTTTTTTCCTGATCTATCTGCTGCTCCACTTTCTGCTCCTTGTCCTGTCTTCCTGCCCAATATGCTGTTTTGCTTTCTGCTCTCTGCTTTGTGCTTCCAGCCCTATATAATACTTTTTCCTTATTCCTGTAGTATGTGGTATGTTGGTACCCAGACTAATAGTGAAGCAGAGATGAAGAATGCTTTACGGACTCAGAGGGCAATACCTTCTCAACAGCTTATAGCTTGCAGTAATTGAAATCATCATTGCATTATATGATCCGGTCTTTGACTAGCATCAAGTTATAGATGCAGATTGAAATTTAATGAATATTTGTGAAATACTCAGATACTATGGTGATGGGAACCACAGAAAAGCCTAATCTGAGAATTTGTTGTTAAATTAGCAAAGGTGCCATTAGTGTCATAGAAACAGCTTCCATCACCCTGAAAACACAATGAATTCATTTTCCTTTGGCAACTGCAAAATCATTTTTGCTTTCCCCTTCTCATACTGTACTAGTATCATTTTAATCAAGTGTATGTAAAATACCGATCTAAATCTTGCTGTGCAGTGAAGCTGATTACTGGTTACAAGTAAAACGTGAGTAGGGAAAAGTGAAGCTAATTTTGCTACTGCCACAGGAGAATATATCCACTTTGTCTTAATGCAGCAGCACATAGGGTCACTAAGCACAGTGCTTTCTTCTGATAATCAAATCAGGGCTGATCATATGAGATAAATGAGTTGGAAGCTAGGGCACAGCTATGTTATAATCAAAACAGTCTTAAAATAATACTTTTGAAAAGGAAACCCTATTTTTTGTATTGTTCTGGACATATTTGTTGCTGCTTAAAATACGTATTTTTGAGTCACCAGAATGTCTTTAATAGGAATGTTTATTAAAACTATTACCTCAGTCAGCCTCTCAACATGTCCATTCATTTTAGCAGCAAACTTTCAGTACCACTGTCTTTGTTCACTGATGTGCTTGTCTTCTGGTATTACTTATCTTTTGGTATTTTAATTTTAGTCGGTGCACATATCCCAAATATAGAGGAGGCAAGTCCTTAATGTCATACTGTCCTCTGGTATAAGAAGAATAACTTAATATTCTTCTTTTGTTTATTCATTGATCACTCCTTTAGCTATCTCTAAATGCTTCTTCTGATTAAAATCAGCTTTTGTTTGTAACAAATTTCTATTGGTCATTCTGTTCAGCAATTTTTTTCTGCACTGGCAGGGCTAAATGATGATATTTATTTTGGCACAGGTTTTCAATATTTACCCTCTCTTCTGTGTAAATACACAGAGAGCTGTTGTTAAGGAAGATCCCATTCTTTTCATCTGCATGTGTTCAGAAAATGTCGGTTCCCAGCCAGTGGAAATAGCATTAGGAGATGTTTGCTGACGTAATTGATAGGAGCAGAATTCTCTTTGTGAAGTGTTAGTATGCAATTCTGGTAGACCAGGCATGCACAATGGCTAACGGGTTAGAAATCACAGTTGTGAAATTTTCTTGTCCGGGTGCTAAGACTTATTGTGGAAGTTGAGGCAAGGAATTTGTGAGTCCTTAGAATTACAGTTGCATGGATTGCACTCAAGAGTATCTCTATAGGGCCTGAATGTTGCATGTGTATCTGCTCAGTGATCCACAACAGCATTGGGTCTTCTGTCTTTAGGAATCTTAATTAAGAGAGTTCATCAGACAAGGTGTGTAGCAGAGTCAGGGGCACTGGAAGCAGAACCTGTTAGTGCAGCAAAAAACAAGGTTGCATTCATTTGTTGAGTTTTGCATGGCACTTATGTTGAAAAGAAGGCATTTTCGAGGGGTTTAACAACTGGGCAAGGGGCCAGGAACTCCTGAATTTTATTCTTAGCTTTTTCATGCAGCTTTTTTGTAGAATTGTGTAGGCCACTTCACTTTTCAGTTACCCTAACTATATAACAGTAGAAGAGGGATAATACTGCCTCATATAGATGGAAGGGTGAATTGCTCTATATTTATCCAGCTCTTTAAAGATAAAAAGTGCATATAATAGCTCTTTATTACTACTGAGCTGTCCTGCATTTTTCTTTATCCACCATGATTTGTTTCACAAGTACAGTGATTCTTTTGTATGTCTGTAAACAATTCACAGAAAACAAATTAATGCCTGGTGAAGAAAAAATGAAACATGGAAGCAAATTTCCTGTCTGCAGTGAGGGCACATTTGTTTACGGTGATATACATCAGAGAAAAGAGAGATTTTCTTTTAATGCTTCTTCTTTTCCAAATAAGCAAATACAGCTGGCATCTGTATTTTCACTGAAGACTTTTGACTTTTGACAGTTGTGGGATTTATGGTTTTTTGGATGTAGATAGAACAATATAAAGCCAAATTGTTCCAGCTATTTTTTTTCAGACCAGCAAATATTGCCCATCTTCGATCCTGGCTTTCAATTGTGTCTGCCTGATACCTCTGTCTCTGTGTGGCTGCTGTGTCTGACTGCATGCTGGCTCTTTTCACAGGACTGGCACTCCTCCCCTATTGCTTTTAATAAATAGGTTTTCTTGCAAACCCTTACCAAGTGTGGCTTTGCTGCTTCGTTCTCACCATAAATCTAGCCTTGGCATGTTTTATTTCAGTCTTAGAGTGGCAAGTTCTGAAACTTGCTGGAATGCCAAGTGTAACATGCTTGTTTAGAGCAGTTGGTGGACAAACTTGCATTTTAATAGTAAATAATGTTAATTCAAAATCCTGCTAGGAATATTGATTGATTGACTTTTTTTTCTTATGATACCATTGGTTCCTTTGAATTCTAAGGGCCCGATCCATTGACTTAAGTGAAAAGTCTATCTTTTATACTTTAATGGGCTCCATTCAAGGTACACATGAAATAAAACATTCAGGATGTTGATTTTAAGATGAATTGATGTTTTTCTAGAGGTGTGCTGGGAAGGGGCAGAGCTAGTATACAATGCTTTTCGGATGTCTGGGTCAAAGCTTCACGATGGAATTTCCTGCCCAGTGGTGGGAGCCCGAGACCCAACAAAGAGGCTGTTGAAAGCCAAACATGGATGTTGGTGAGCAGTAAGCAGCTTTCTGACGTTTGGCTTTGGTGATTGGTGGCCAGATGGGGAACACGTAGTCACAGATGTAGGAATGGGGCAAGGGGTGTGTGGCCTTCCATTTTTGGCTGTGCTGTGCATAAGCAGTGAGCTATGAGCATGGGGTTTGGCTGTAGCCCCTGCTTTCATGCAGCTACAGAGCCCAAGGGATTGCAGGGTGGGAGGGACACTGGGGAGAAAAGAAAATGATAAGTGTGCAATACAGCTGAAGTGTGGTGCAACTGTTCTACTGCTGTCTGGATACACCCTTGGGAACAGGCTTAAAGAGGGTGATAGGATGGAGAGAACTATTGGAGGCCTGAATTTCTCTGCAAGTGAAGGTTTGAATAGCATGGCATTTGTGACTTTGTTTTTATTTGCTCACCTGTCTTGCAATGATAGTGATCTAATGAAATGATTTTTGATAATGAACAACAAACACTTCCAAGCTTTATCTCATGATTCCCCCCCTCTCTTTAAATGTAATAGGCATGTTTCTTGTATTTTCTTACTTGTATATGTGGTAATAAATTGGAAATTGTGGCTCAAAGATGACTTGGCTTAGTGGAACGTTTCTCTATTGCTGCCAACATTTTTCTGTTTCTGTTCTAAGTAATTGGAAGACTTTACTGTATGAGAAAAGCCAGGGACAGGCACATGATTGAAGGCTGATCAAAGTATACCTATTAAAACTGGCTGATAAAGATGACATGAGTGACATGCTATGTTAGACAGAAATAGCTTTGAAAAACCCTGGTTGGAGTTCTCTGTCTTTTTAACAGAGTGATAATGTAGTAATAATGCTATGCGGTGATATTCCTGTGATAAATAGCAAAGGATCTAGTCCTGCAAATCCTTACTCAAGCAACTTGATCTTGCAGTTAAAATGGGATGGGGGGGAGGGAGGATGTGCTGCATATTTTGGCCTAGTACTAGGAAATTATGAATCCATTCAGATAAAATTAATAGTTAACTTGGTCAACTTGAAAGTCAAAACAACACAACACAAAGCACAACACAACACAACACAAATGTTTAACATTTCAAAACAATATTAAATTTAAAGTACTGAGCTCTTTATAGGTGGAATGCCCAGTATTCCTCCAGAAAACTACAGCATTTCCCTAAGAATTTTTTACCTGGTTGGAACTAGGAAATCAGAAAAATCTCCCAAGATTTTAGTTTTCATTGTAATATCTGTGTTATTACTACATGCTTAACTGAATTAAACTTCATGGCATAGCACAACTAAGGGTGGGAAATAGGCTACTAGCCCTGGAAACCAATTTAAAATGGGGTGCAAGCTTGGTGGCCACTGCCATTCCTACTGCCCTGGCTGTTTCTGTAGCCCAGGGCACAAAAATTGCTTCTTAAGATTCTGCTTCATGCTTTTAGATGTTCTCCTTTTCTGTGTAGAATTGAGTTGCCCAGGATAGCTCATAGGCTATTGAGGAAATGGATCAAGAGTAATGGCAAAATGGTCCTTTTTTGTATGGTCATGGTGAATAATTCAGACTACAGAAACAAGGAGAGGGGGCCCTGGCAATAAATATATGATATCTAAAAATAAGGTTTTCCCCCATCACACACATAACCCATTGTGTAATGCTGTATATTGGCATGTGCATATGAGGGGCTTCTTACTAACTTCCTCAGGAAATCAATTTATGCCCTGAAGCCCAAGATTCAATGAATCTTCTTATTTGTAGCTAACTGAACAAAAACATTATTAGGTCTCATAAAATACATTGAGTCATTGTACTTGACTCTCTGACCTCCAATTAATACAGTATCTTTAAAAATAGAAGCATTTATGTAAACAAATTTAGTTATATAGCATGATCAGAAGCAGGTTTTTTAAAAAAAGTGGTAACACCAACAACAGAAAGAAAAATGCTGACGTGATTGGTATTTCAAACTCTCCAAACCAAACACATTTTGTGGTGTTTCTGCAGATCTAGCTGTCTGACACTAAGGGCACTTTTACACATGCTCCAGGGGTGGGGAAGGCAACATTTTAATTACCTTGGCTGAGTACAGACAATCAAAAAGTGCAAGGCTGAATCAATTCAGTCTTTGCAGGTCAGTCTAAACTGCAGAGATTAAACTGAGAAATAACTGGACAAACATTCACTTTTGATTCAGGAAATGCAGCCACATGCCTGTAGTGGCTCAGGCCAGAAGCCAGGGGGTGCTAGAGCATGGCTTTCTGGTACATAGCTAGCAGGGGCTGTGTGTTCTTCTTCCTGCTGCCCCCAAAGTCTCTGGGATTTGCAGTGCAGATTCACAGCAGCAGAACTCTGCAGGGTTTTTAATAACTTCTTCCTGCTTCCAGATGCCTCTGAGATTTGTAGTCCACAGTCACAGCCAGCACTAAGTTTTTGGCAGGGCAGGGCAGGGCAGCTCTGTACTCAGGGGAAGGGAATTTTAACTTCCTCCCTTGCCCCAGACCCCAGCTGAGGTTTGTCTGGGAGGGGTGGGCACTCCCTGCCCCCAACCCTTCTCTGCTGGAACAGACAGCACAGCCTAGCCCAGGGCTGGAAAGCATGCTGGGATGCTGGAGGACTGTGATTTAATTTGAACCAGGAAGGGGTCTGGGACAGAAATTTCATAAAATGATTTGATTCAAATCAGTTATGTCTGATACTACATTCAACCAGGTATTTCTTAAACCAGTTTCAGCCATTTTAAAACTAGGGGCTTGCAGTGAACTTCTGTTCTATTACAGTGAACTCCTATTCTTCACTTGCAGTGAACTTATGTTCTGTTACAGGTTTAAACTAGTTTCTGATTACTTAAACGAGTTTATGTGTAACTTCTGTCCCTTGTTTTCACATTTATTATTTTTCTTCTTATCCTCTGTTCCCCTATTATCTATTCCTACTTTTTCTCTTCCCACCCCCTTGATTTGCACTTGTCTTCCCCCTCCCCACAATATCAGCTTTCCTTGTCCCTTCCACCAGGGTTTCTGGAATGTAACAAACTCTTAAAATTATGTGTTCATATGATGGGCATATTACAACTGAGGCAAGCACTAAAACTGCTTTAGCTGTTAGGTTTTATAGAGTAACTGCTGAATTCCCAGTAAACAGTTTCACCCATGTGGCTCAAATGGAAGGATTCCAAGGTCTGGCAGATAGGAGAGGTTGCAAATTATTATAGAACTTAGACCAGGAAATCTTACCTTGATTACTAGGGAGCTATCTAATATAGAGGTCTAAAAGAGCAACTATGCCCTTTGTGGCTTCCCAGGTCTATGACGTAGCATATAACAATTCTAGTCTAACCACCCTTTTAGGAGAAAATCATGAATTGTCATAGGCAGAGAAAGAAAAAAAAATTTGTGGGGGCTGAGCGTGTGTGCACTTTCCCCACAGGAAAGTCTGCAGGGGAAGGAGGGAGGGGAAAGGGCCAAAGGTGGGGCAGGAGTAGGGTTGCCTGGCACCATGCCGTGCCAGCCCTGGCTGCCTCCCAGCCCTGGCTGCACTGGCTCCAGCTTTCTCCCTGCCTTGGCCCCAGCTGTGCTGACCCTGGCCCTGGATTCCTCCTGGCCCTGGCTGCATTGGACCCAGCTGCCTCCCTGCCCCAGCTGCACTAGCTCCGGCTGCCTCCCAGCTCCAGCCACACCATCTCTGGCCGCCTCCCAGCCCCAGCTGCACCAGCCCCGACTGCCTCCCTGCCCCAGCCCTGGCTGTGCACTGCTTGGGGGGGCAGGGGCTGAAGTGGAGCCAGCTTTGGCTGTGCTGCCAGGCTGGAGGGGACGAAGTCCCTGGGATCCCTATGCCCGCTGCACCGGGCCCTACACAGTCGGGGTGGGGTGGGGCGGGGCATGGTCTCTTACTGACACTGATATGTGTAGGGCAGGGCAAGCTGCCGTTGTGGGCTGGGGCTGGGGCAGTGCCGGGCTCTTCCTGCCTAATTGGGAGCCTCTCTACAATGATCATATATCATCAGATGTACGGGTTGTTTTCAATCACCTACTTGCAAACTACTCCCCAAGGGGTATCAAGACCCATCCTATGGTCCTTGTTCATTCTTTGTGCCTCTTTATCTGTGCCAAAGGCTCTTAGTGCTTAACACAAAGTTCAATCTCTTCAAGCCTCAGTCTAAGATATTTTCTCTTCAAGGCTTTCAGTGGGTTGCTGCCCTGTGTATCTTCATGTCTCTATTTTCAGTTCTTAGATTCCTGGAAGTTCTAATCAGCACCTGCTAATGCTTCTGAGGTTCATGGTTTCCTTATGAGGGTGCAATGCCCAGAAGATGTTGTGACTGCAGCTTGTGTAGACTTGCCTGAGATAGCATTAAACTAACTAGTGGGGGTACTGCTAACAGTGTAGTCATTAAATCACAAAACTTGATGTAGTGTACAAGCCCTACTTTTGGGGTAGGTTTGTGGCCTACAATGAGTTTCATGAGGCAGCAACTGCACTGCTAGCAGTACCTGAGCTAGCTATGTGTAAGGTTAGTTTTGTGACTGTAGTGTAAATATAACCTTAATTTGCAGAGAGGTGTGAAATCTTGTACTGTAAAATGATTATCTGGAAGAAACCTCTTGTTTTTTAACAGTCATTAGTTAGAAATCTTTGTGTGATCACACAATTAGTCTATGTGTCCTTTTATGCAGTGGCAAATTGAAAAGAATTGTTTTTAAGCTCTGTTAAATTTATTGCTGCTGCCTAGAGTTGTTCATGTTCTACACTAAATGAAGTAAACAGAGTGAGTTCACCCATTCAGACCTAATATTTGACAACTTGCATGGGCTTGCAAACACCGTTCTGCAATTTCTGTCACTTTGTATGAAAATTCTGATTAGCAGTGTAGAAAAAGCTTAGTTGTCCTCTAGGAACGTCTTCTTAATCAATGTTGTCATTGCCGATTGCATTAAAGCTCAGAGATTGTGGACTACAGCACACCTGATGGCTAGATTCCAAATCACAGGCACCGTAATTTGCAATTAGTTTCTGAACATGCCAGGTGAGGAGATTGGCCCGAGAGAGCTGTTTTTCTAAGACAGCAAAAAGTTATTCAGCAAATTAGTCCAATATATTGATTTTTTCTTTAAAGGTGTGCTAGACATAAAATAAATTTCTTTCATTCCACCTGTGCAGGATGGCTATTATAGCTCAAGATAAAAACAATATTAATAAAAGAGACAGTTATTATCATTTCAACTGCCAAAAGCAAGAAGGGGTAAATATCACTCTGTTCATGTTACAACACATCAGTTTTTCTCTGGAGTGTCAGTACACAGAAATGAATAAATCCACACAAAATTTAAAATTGGTATCCTCTTTGCTGTTATATATAATATAAAGAGAGATTCTTTATTGATAATGGATGGATAGGCTTTGTGTAGTCTTTTAGTCGTGATTTTGTAGAGGAGACTTTCCCATTCTGGGTTGCATCAATAGGTATTTTGCATCATAATTCTTCAGTCTCGGTGTAACCAAAAGGTAGGTACCAGCTCCTTCTGTTAAAATTACATGCAGTGAATTTCAAATGAACCCAAGGGACTTGGACACAATGTGTTTCAATAGGACTTGACAACTAATTTCTTTAGCCTTGTTTGAAAATTATTGCCATTCAATGCTATAATGAAGGAAAGTAGAAAACAACACAAAACAATTGTAAAACTGCCAATGGGTCCAAACCTATTTATGGGAAAGGAATTAAAGGTATCAAAGATGAGGATCAGGAAAACTGTGGATCCTTTACTAAATGGGGGAAGCAACCCAGTGGCAGAGGATGCAGAAAAGGCTAAAGTACTCAATGCTAGGGCTGTGTGAAATTCCGCCATGTGTTTCGTTTTGAAGCTGTTTCGATGCATTTCAAGCTCAAAATGGTGAAATTAAAATGAAACAAAAACCTTTGAAACAGCTTCTAAATGAAACAACTGGTGAAATTTCACACAGCCCTAGCCTTTTCTGCATCCCCTGCCACTGGGTTCAAAACAAAAGTTTTGAAACATTTCAAAGCCAGGCTTAGTTGGCTTCAGCGCCAGTCCCAACCGGTAGCAGCAGTCTCTTCTCATCCGGTGCAGATCTGGGGGCTGCACCCCACTTGGGAGGATTCTGGCTCAGCCTCCAGCCGGCACCCAGCGCCGGAAAGACTGGTGCTGCCAGTGGCCCCAGGCAGCAGAACCAGACTCCTGTCATCCGTCGGGCAGATTGGGGACTCTTCTGCACCCCTGGGAGGGCTGCAGGGGCTGTGCCAGGCTCCTCCCAGGGGTGTGGGCCCCTGATCTGCCTGCTGGAAGACAGGAGGCTGGTTCTGCTGCCTGGGGCCAGTGGCAGCACTAATCTTCCCGGTGCTGGGTGTGGGCTGCACCTAGCACTGGTCCCAGGTGGCAGCAGCAGCCTCCTGTGATCTAGCAGGCAGATCAACCCTGCCACTAGAGCACTGGCCTAAGGTACATTTTGAGCTCTGGGGCACACAAGCAGGGAGCCTGAGGGCACACTAGGCCCCTGCATCCCCTTGGGCAGGTTGCAGCCTAACTGTGACAGCCTGCCTGCACCCCAGTGCCACTGCCTGGCATGGCAGTGTCACAGGGTTGCCAGACCCATGGTGTCCAGGCCTGCAGGGTATTGCAAGCTGCTGCCAGGCCTGGCAGTGCACAGGCCCAGATGCAGGCAGCTTCTGGCTGCTGGGACTATTTCCAGCTTCCACAGCCCATGTCAGCAGCCTGATCGGAGCCTGCTGGTGCTGTGGGACATTTCCTTAGCCACATGGCTGTCACTTCCATGCTGTGCCCCTGCACTGGGCACTGCAGGCAGCTGCTCAGGACTGGCATCACAGGCCAAACAAGAGTCCAGAGAGCCAATGCAGGACCCCTGATGATGTTATCTTCACCCATGCCCCTGTCCACATCCACACCCACCACCAGGGGCCTTAAATTCCATGGAGGAGACTGACAATCTTGTGGTGCTGTGGGGTGAGGTGGAGGTGCAGTGGGAGTTCACACAGGACAGGCACTCCAATATTCATGTCTATGAGGGGCTGTCAGGCTAGATGTGGGAATGTGGGCATGACCAATTGGAGTGGCAGTGCCACATAAAGGTCAAGGGCTTGGGGGCACAGTGTGTCACCGTGACATATCACAACTGTCAGTTGGGGAGTGCCCGCAAGTCCATGGCTCTTATGTGGCAACTGACAGCCATCCTTGAACCATGGGACCTAGGCTACAGCCATGCTGTCTACAGCAGCATGGGTGATCTGTCTGAGCCCCCACCTCGGTCTGGCACACACTGTGACATGTCACTGGGGGAGGGCCTGTTGGACCTGCAGCAATCGAGTCCACCAAGGTCCCTGGCTGCAGCCTCTACCAGCAACTCAGGGAGCCTGGGGTCCATGTCTGTCCCCACAGCTATGCAGCCTGAACCTCAGCCATGAGGTGCAGCTGGCCATGTCAGTGCTGGTAGCCAGCAATGCCAGTTCCACTTCCACAACCTGTGCCCCACTGTCCAAGGACACTGCCTGGAGCTGCATGCTGTCACCAACAGCCAGGACCCAGTAGAGCTGCTGGCCATGCCAGCCCTAGCCCTGTGGTAAGGTTTGCACTTCCCTGCCCAGTCCAGCCACACTCTCCTGGCCCTGAGTTCCCCTCCCACAGAATGCAGGGAGGTGAGAGACAGTGCAAAACTTTATTGAGCAGCCCGTGCTCCCACAGCTAGGCAGACATGGGACTCGCACATTGAGAAATGTGTTGATTGATGTTGGCAGCAATGCCTCCTCAGAAGCAGGGGCAGGGGTATGTAGTGCAGCCATAGGTAGCCCTCAAGGCAGCAGCAGAGGTTCCAGGGAAGCCTGGTCTTACCTCCCACACTGTCAAAGCTCAGGGTCTCATGCCAGGGGTACAGGTGTGCCCAGGGCATCATGGCCATCATCATCACCAGGATGTAGTATATTAGGCAACCCTTGATCAGTGCAAACAGCTTCTTGCACACTGCCCATGACATACATAGGAGGGACACACTCAGGACAGTGAGAGGTGGTGGGGGAGCTCACCTCAGGTTGCCTCCCCGGAGAGGTCCCTTGTGGGCAGGAAAGGGACACAGACAGCTCCTTGTTTCAGTCATCCAGGGGCCTTTCACTCCCTCCCCCCAATCCTGGACACCATGGGCTGGCAGCAACACAGAAGAATGGCTGACCTGCAGGAGGAGATGGGAGGAGTGGGATCTGGAGGATCAGCAGCAGGTGCTGACAGGAGTTTGGCCTGTTCTGCCCTGGGAACAGGGCAGGGGATGCAGGCTGCCAGCAGCCAACAGCCGACAGCCTGCCTACCCTTGGGGAGTGAGCAGGGATATGGGGCTCAGACAACAGCTGCTTGGGCCCAGGACTACCTGGTTAACTTCCCATGGTCCCTGGGCATCTGTGCATGCCTGACCCCCGAGTTGCAGCACACAGCCCCTGGTACAGAGCATCTTATCTCAGAAATGTTGCAAACTTTCACAAACAGTTTCTTCCTTATGGTGCCGCAGGTTCTGCAGCTGTATATGGGGGAAAGGCCACATTTGGCAGCCAGAATGTGGCTTCAGGGTCACCGCTGTCCAAAGCCGGGGCTCTGTGGATGTGCCAGCTCTGCCAGGTAGACCCAGGACTGCATCATCCTCCTGAAATGGCTGCTGACAGAGTCAGAAGACAGGCTGGAGGTCACATGGACCTGGTGGGTGGAGGACATCACCCAAGAAGATGCATGGGACTGGCACAAGGAGGCACAGGACTGGGAGTTCCAGGCACAGCTTCTGGCCCTGGAGTGCAATCCCGTGGAGCCAGGGGAGCAGGCTCCCAGCCCACCTGCCAAGCCTCCGGCCTGCGCCCAGGGGCCTCCGGGAAGGGCCACACAATCAATTGGGTCGCCAACTGGCTGGAGGGCCGCACCCAGAGAGTGGTGGTGGATAGGTCATTTTTGGCCTGGAGGGATGTGGGCAGTGGGGTCCCCCAGGGCTCGGTCCTTGGGCCCGCACTGTTCAACAGCTTCATCAGTGACTTGGATGAGGGGGTAAAAAGCACCCTGTTCAAGTTTGCTGATGACACTAAGATGTGGGGGGACATGGGCACGCTAGAAGGGAGGAATAGGCTGCAATCAGACCTAGACAGGTTACAGGGGTGGGAGGATGAGAATAGAATGGGATTCAACACCGACAAGTGCAAATTGATGCACCTGGGGAGGAACAACCAGCACCATACCTACAGGCTGGGGAACTCCCTTCTCATCAGTGCAGAGGCAGAAGAGGATCTTGGAGTCATCATTGACACCAAGATGAACATGGGCCGGCAGTGTGGGGATGCAGTCAGGAAGGCCAACCGTAACTTGTCATGCATCCACAGATGCATCTCAAGCAGGTCCAAGGAGGTGATACTCCCCCTCTATGTGGCACTCGTCAGGCCACAGCTGGAGTACTGCATCCAGTTCTGGGTGCCACACTTCAAGAGGGATGTGCACAACACGGAGAGGGTCCAGAGGAAGGCCACTCACATGATCGGGGGCAGCAGGGCAGGCCCCATGAGGAGAGGCTACGGGACCTGAACTTGTTCAGCCTCCACAAGAGAAGGCTGAGGGCAGGGATCTAGTGGCCTGTTACAAACTAGTCAGAGGGGACCAGCAGGCATTGGGCAGTCCCTGTTCCCCCAAGCACTACCAGGAGTGACTAGGAATAACAGTCACAAGCTGGCAGAGGGTAGATTTAGGCTAGATATCAGGAGGCGCTTCTTCACAGTCAGGGCAGATAGGATCTGGAACCAACTTCCAAGAGAAGTGATGCTGGCTCCTACCCTGGGGGTCTTTAAGAGGAGGTTAGATGAACACCTTGCTGGGGTCGTTTGACCCCACTGCTCCTTCCTGCCATGGCAGGTGGTCGGACTAGATAATCTGCTCAGGTCCTTTCCAACCCTAGAAACTATGAAACTATGACAGGCTGAGAGGCATGGGGCTGTTCAGCCTGGAAAAGCACAGGCTCAGGGGTGACCTATAACTTTATCGGGGTGACCACCAGGATCTGGGGGAACGTTCGTTCACCAGAGCGCCCCAAGGGATGATGAGGTCAAACGGTCATAAACTACTGTGAGACCATTTCAGGCTGGACATAAAGAAGAATTTCTTTACCGTCCGAGCCCCCAAGGTCTGGAACAGCCTGCCATTGGAGGTGGTTCAAGCACCTACACTGAACACCTTCAAGAGCAAATTGGATGCTTATCTTGTTGGGATCCTATGACCCCAGCTGACTTCCTGCCCTTTGGGCAGGGGGCTGGACTCCATGATCTTCTGGAGGTCCCTTCCAGCCCTAATGTCTATGAAATCTTTCCCCTTTCTCTGTTTCTGCTGCACCTGCTGTTCACCATTTCTCCTCCCTGGGTGGAAACAACTGGGAGACTTGGGCAGTGAGAAGGAACCTTCCTGTTAGTGCTGCTGTCTTCTTTGGCTGAGCTCTGCCTTTGTGCAACCTGGTTGGAATGGGGCAGGAGTAGCTCTGGAGCTCCTCTCACCCTCAGGCAGTGGGGGACACTGAGGAATGATGATTCTGAAAATTATTCACCAATTTCCTTGTATGACCGATGGGTGCATTCAGGTACTACCTGTGGACAGCAAGAGAACAAGTGCTAGGAGCTGCAACTCAGTAGCAATTCTGTCTTCCCTCAACCAACAATCTTGTTCCTTGAAGCAGAATGTTACTAGCAGTGATCTTAAGTGAGCGGTTACAAGTATAATGCGACTCCTGAGTAGCAGAGACATTGAGCAGGATCACTGGCTGTACTGGCAGCATAGTTGCTTTTTATTTTTTTTTGGTGCCTTAGTCACACCCCTTTCCCCCTGTATGCTATTGTAAGTATTTGCATAATCCCAGAAGCCTGCAAACGATCAGTGTGCCTCTAACTAATTCCCAGGATGCTCATAGGAATACTTTGCATACTTGCCTCACAGATGCCTTGATAACACAAGCCTTGTCTATCAATCCAGCAAAAAATTCCCATTCTTGCTAACTTCCACTTATTTCCACTGGTGCTAGCTGTTGAGGATGGGAGATGAACTTGGTGGTTAATCATGATCAGATCAAGTTGATAGTTCTCCATGTGGTTATGTGCCATATCCTGGACATGCTAAGGAGCCAGGATTAATTTGCTGGTATTTTGGAGCCTTGGGCTAAATACAGACAGTCAAAAAGCCTGAGGCTGACTTGATTGAATCTCTTCAGGTTAGTCTAAACTGCGTAGCTTGAAGCAATAAGCAAGTGAGCAGAGATTCACTTTTGATTCTAGAAATTTAGCCACATGCCTGCAGGGGCTCAGGCCAGAAGCCGGGGGTGGGGGCGGGGGGAAGGGGAGCACTAGAGTATGCCTCCCTGCTTGGCTGTAGCAGAAACCTTGGGCCAAAACTAGCTTTCCTGCCCTATGAGGGGAGATTGTGGGGGAGGTGCAAAGCATCCTGGAATACTGGGGGACTGTGAGTTAACTTGAAACTGGAGGGGATCTGGGACAGAAGTTCAATAAACCAATTTAACTTAAAATCAGTTAAGTCTGATAGTAAGTTGGGGCAGGAAGGATCATGCTGCTCACTGCAAAGATGTTCTGGGGACCGGGGGAGGGGCCCCGAAGATTGTGTGGAGTGGCAGAGAGGCTGCTCCGTGCATGGCTCCTTACCTTGTGACAGACAAGGAGAGAGAGGAAAAGACGTGGGAAGATCATAAGACGTTGAGATTCATTAGTTCCTGTCAGTTCCAGTTGGCTGGGCACATGATGTAGAGCAATTTAAAAATGCATCCAGTAACAACTGCAGGAAAGAGAGACAGAAATGGAGTGTGTCAGAAGGAGTAAAGATCAAACTAAGGTAGAGACTATGCCCCAAGAGGGGTAAAGGAGGAGAGCAGGGGACTCTCTCCTTTTGAGGCTTGAAAGAGTCTCTGTAATTGGCTAAACAGCCAAGGAGAAGGATGTGGTCAGTAAAACTCGGTAGATTAGTGGTTGTTCAACTCAGGGATCTGCAAAGCCAAAAGACAACTAATAGTGAGTGGTGGAGTTGCAAGACCAAGGTTCCTATAAGGAACTGGGGGACCCATGGTCCTGCAACCTACCTGAATCAAAACTGAGGATAATATATACGGGAGTAAAGACAGAGAGACAGCCAGCAGCCTAGGTCTAGCAGCGATGCTTAGAAAAAAAAAAACAAAAAACCACAGCAGAGTGTGGAGAAAGATCTTAGTCAGCCAAAGGTCAGCAGCAATTTAGGCCAGCAAGCCTTTCCCCCCTTTTTTTTGATACAACAAAGTCATGGTAGATGAGGTAGGGTGGATGTGCTAGGTAACACCTTAATTAGAAGATCTACTGTGACTTGGGTGCTAACACACCCTGTATTATTTGGACAGTACGCAAATAAACAATTTTATCAGATTCACTCATTTGCTTACATCCATCCAGGTTCATCTTAAACCAGTGTTGGACATTCTGAAAGTGGTTTATGTACCCTGAATTTCTGTTGTGTTTCAGGTTTGAACTGGTTTCTGGTTGCTTACACTGGTTTCTGTATAATTTCTGTCCTTAGCCTTTAAGATTATTGCATTGTTACTCATTTCAACCCCTGTGGCCAAAAAGAAATGGCTGACAGGCTCAACTATGCAGTTGCATTCCGTATGCGAGTCACTATGCACTATTTTGCTGGAAGTGAAACAGTTTAATATTTGTGACACCCAAGGAATGTAAGGTTGTGTAAGTTAACAAAACTTAACAAACAGAAAAGGTGTTTATTGGAACCTGGAAGAAGCAGACACTTAGCACTGACTGAAAGGTCAATACAGATCTTAGACAGGCATTTAACCTGGTAGGATCTGAATGTGAGAAACTGTTAAAATGCCAGTGAACAACAGAAAACATTTCAGCAATCACTGTGCTTAAATATGCTCTCATCATTTATGTACTGAACTGTTACATAGACAGACTAGAATTACAATGGGGAACCTAGCAATTGTGAAAGCTAGCTTCTTATTAGCCTCAAGCAAAAATTTGGATTGCATCTTTCCACATGTGTCATTTGCATTTTTCATACAATCATTGTTGCTTAAAAGGTCTAGAAAAGAATAAAGAGTTTGGATGCTTATTGTGTATAGCAGACTGATCTGGAAATCTGTTGGGAGATTTTTTGACTCAAATGTTAACACATAATTTCCATTATTTCTTAGTACGTGTGACAAAAATATAACCCTGGAAGGGAACTTACCTGGGGAAGAGGATGAGCGGAGCCAGTGTGAGACTGTGCTGAGCCAAGGGAGCAGCGGGCATGGAGCTGTGGCCAGATAAAGTGCTGTAGCAGAAGAAAAAAGGAACAAAAACCAGCTGATCCAGGAGGAGTCAGGATTGGCTCCTGTGCCAGCATGGGCACGCTTTACGGTCATGTGCTGGCACCAATTCGCTGGCTGGCCCACAGAACTGGGGATAAAAACCCCACTGGATGAGAAACCCAGGGGACAAGAAGTGTACTTTCCTGTGGACACTCAGCAGCCCAGCATACAGCCATGTTCCCACAGAGGGTGGCAGCCCCGAGATGGGATTTGGGGAAATATTTCAAGCCTAGAAGGGCAACATTACTTACCTAAAACAAATCTGTGGATTCCTGATGTCTCCCAGACAGATTGGGCTTACTGGGAACCTGCAGAGAGGAGAGACAGCTGTCCACATCACAGCAATGACAGGCAAGGAGAATTGAGACCGACACCGGGAATCAAGGTAACTGGGGGTCAGGAAGAGGCGAGGTCAGCCCCACTGAGGCAAAAGCTGAGTGAGGCAAATTGGCATCCATACATGGTATATCTTTTTTAAATGGCCAAGACACATGTACCAAAACCATGATCAAACCCAGAAGACAGATTCAAAATCGTTGGTGTTAGGTGGGGTGTATGGGAAGCAGAGCCCCAAAATGGGAAGATCAACAGGAAGATCGAAGGAGGGGGCCACGAGGGAACATACATCTTCCTCCCTACTAAATACATTTACCCCAGCAAAGTCATGGCAGGTGAGAACCACTGAGGAACCTCTGAAACCTGACTGGGTAATTGACCATCTTTCCTGTGGACAACATTGACATCTGATAAGCTGGTATGCACCAGACGCTCTGGTGAATGGCACAGCTGCTTACAGTATGGGTCAGGCTGTTTTTAATGTCAGAAAGATTATTGTCTAGTTTTCTTGGAGATTTAGGTCAGTTCTCATTTCTGTCAGAACCTGTTTTCTGCCTATGTCATATTGATCTTACTTATTTCCTGTGGAGGTTACATACAGCAGAAATTGCATATGGGCAAAGATCAGGAGTACTCAACATTCTTAGGAAAAGACATGTAGGTTTGAGCTGAAATTGCCCTGAAATGAGCTACTACTTGTTTTGGCTAATCAGTACTTGTCTGCAGCATATCATCAGGAGTTGTATTCAGGTGCATGGCTTTACAGGAACTGCTATAGAAACTCTCCCCCTTGTGCAGGAATGGAAGTGTAGGCCATCAGATTTCTAGTAGCAAGGGACAGTAGGTTAAAAAGGGATTGCTAAAACAGGAAAATTGAACTTTATTTATTTTAACATTTCTAGTTAATATTGAAGTATTTCCAGAATCCCTGATAGCATATTAATCAGACTTGGGTATAAAGCAGTTGTAATGATAACAGCTACAATTTAGAGATGCTCTTTAATTGAGAAGAGTTTGGAACTGGAAGATGATACTTCAGTTAGGTAGCAGCAGTTAGTTACAGAGACACCAAACATCTGCAGAGGTTACCTACTGCTCCACAATAAAGCTCAGTGTTCAATTTTTCTCTTTCATATATGCCTTTGTTTACTGAACCTGGTGATCATTATACTAGTGATTTTCCATCAGGGTGCTGTGTCACTGTAGAATAGCATATGATACTTTTAAAAGTACCACAGAGTGCTGCACAATATTATTTAATAGATTTCATAGACATTAGGGCTGGACGGGACCTCGGGAGATCATCGAGTCCAGCCCCCTGCCCAAAGGGCAGGAAGTCAACTGGGGTCATAGGATCCTAGCAAAATAAGTATCCAGTTTGTTCTGGAAGGTGTTCAGTGTAGGTACCAGGCCTTGGGGGCTTGGACAGTAAAGAAATTCTTCCTTATGTCCAGCCTGAACCAGTCTTGTAGTAGTATATGACTGTTTGACCTTGTCATCCCTTGGGGTCCTCTGGTGAACAAACATTCCCCCAGATCCTGGTGGTCACCCCGATAAATTTACAGGTGGCCATCAGATCACCCCTGAGCCTGTGCTTTTCCAGGCTAAAGAGCCCCATGGCTCTCAGCCTGTCATCATAAGGTCAGTTTTCCTGACCTCTGATCATGCGCTTGGCACTTCTCTGGACTCTCTCAAGCTTCTCCACATCCTTTTTGAATTGTGAAGCCCAAAACTGGATGCAGTACTCTAGCTGCGGCCTCACCAAGGCCAAGTACAAGGGGAGAATGATGTCCCGGGATTTGCTTGAGAAGCATCTATGGATGTTAGCCAGCATTTTGGTCACTTTACTAGCCGTAGCATCGCATTGCAGGCTCATGTTATCTTGTGATCAACGATGACCCCCAAGTCTCTTCCTTCTCTAGGGGTAGCCAGCGTAGCACTGCCAAGCCTATAAGGATGCTGCAGGTTTTTCTTCCCAAGGTGGAGAACTTTGCATTTTTTGGTGTTAAACACCATCAGGTTCTCATCCGCCCATTTGCTGAGCCTGTCCAGGTCAGCCTGGATCACCCACCTGTCTTCTGGCACGGATGCTTTGCCCCAAAGTTTGGTGTCATCTGCGAACTTGGCCAGTCCGCTTCTGACTCCAATGTCCACATCATTAATGAAGATGTTGAACAACATGGGTCCAAGGACAGAGCCTTCTGGGACCCCACTGGTCACAGGACAGCCGTGGATCATGGTGGACCCAAGGCCACAATTGGCCAGTTTCGCCAAGAGGTGATCATGAGATACCAGATCAAAGGCTTTTTGAAGTCAAGATATATGACATCAATCTCTTCTCCCTTGTCCAGGTGATAGGTCACCTGGTCACAGAAGGAAATGAGATTGGTCAAGCAAGACCTACCCACAACAAACTCATGCTGGCTCTCTCTCAGGATGTTGGCATCAACCAGTCCATTAAGGATGGCCTCTTTAATAAACTTTTCTAAGGCCTTCCCTGGGATAGAAGTCGGGCTGTTGGACCTATAGTTAGCCGGATTCACTTTCCTCCCTTTCTTGAAGATAGGCACCATATTGGCCTTCTTCCAGTCTTCTGGCACTACACCAGAGCACCGGGAGTTTTCAAAGATCCGTGCCACAGGCTGGGTTATGAGGATCTCCATCTTCTTGAGTACCCTGGGGTGTAGATTGTCAGGGCCTGCTGACTTGAAGATATCCAGCTTCTCAAGGTGTTCCTTCACGAGGTCAGCATTAATGGAGGGCAGGGGATCTCCCTCACCCAGACTTTCCTGTCCTGTAGTGGGCATGGGCGTACCATGGGACTGATAAAAGACTGACACAAAGTACCCATTTAATAGGTTGTTTTTTTCCTGGGTGTCAGTTGTCAGTTGCCCCATCTGGTTCATCAGGGGTCCAGTGTTGCCCTTGCTTTTCCTCCGGCTCCCCACATATCTGAAAAAGGACTTTTTATTGTTCTTCATGCTCAAAGCTAGTTGAAGTCCAGTTGCAGCCTTGGCTTTCCTGGTTTGCTCCCTGCAGGACCGGACCAGTGCAGAATACTCCTCCTTGGAGGTGAATCCCATCCTCCATCCTTTGTAGGACTTTCTTTTTAGCCTCAGGAGGTCTGCTAGATCCCTGGAGAGCCAGGGGGTCTGCTGAGCCCTCTTGATGCCTTTCCTCTGAGTTGGAATAGACTTAGCTTGTGCATTGAGGATCGCTCCCTTGAGGAGCAGCCACTCTTCTTGAACTCCCCTCTCCCTGAGGTCATGGTCCCTTAGGGCCTCACTGACAAGCCTCCTAAGCTTGTCAAAGTTGGTTTTCCTGAAGTAAAGGACTTCTGTGTTGCTGACTGACTTGCCAGCTTTACAGTGGATGGTGAAGGTGATCAGCTCATGGTTGCTGTCACCCAGCTACCCAATCGACCACTAGGTTGCCAATTAGGTCATCCCCAGTAGCCAGTTCCAGGTCGAGCAGCGCTTTGCCTCTCGTTGCCCCATAGACTTCTTGAGTCAGGTAAAGGTCATCCACACGAGAGGAAGCTTTGTGACCGCTCGGATTTTGCTGAGCGATTCTCCCATGAGATGTCTGGGTAACTGAAGTCACCATGGTCCTGCAGCATGTGGCCTCAGCCAGTTCCCGGGCAAACTGCTCGTCAAGCTCAGGACTTTGGGTGGGAGGTCTGTAGTAGACTCCCACTGTTGTGTCCCCTGTGCTGTGTTCCCCACAGATTTTAACCCAGAGGGTCTCCAGTTGTCCACCCTGGTTGCCAATATCAGCCTGCAGGGACACGTAGCTATCCTTAACATAGAGAGCTACAACCCCACCCCTTATCTACACAATCCCTCCTGTACAGGGTGTAGCCATCTATACCCATGGTCCAAGTCATGGGTGGAGTCCCACCAGGTCTCCGTTATCCCTATGACATCCTAATTATTTGCATTGAGCAAATTCCCCAAGCTCCTGGCATTTTTGTACAGGCAGGCAAGTGTCCCTCTGGGGCCTCTTGCCTTGCCCACAAATTGTACCAGGGCTGGGGCAGGGGTGGGCTCCCTTAAGAAACTTGGCCTGCTGGCTTTGCAAGGGTTGCTCAGTGGGCCAGCAGTGGCAGTAGTCCCCCCGTCCTGCCAACGGGCTTAGTTTAAAGCCTGGTGGAGCAGGTCAGCCAGTCTGGCTGAGAAGAGCCTCCTCCCCATTGCTCAGTGTTAAATGTCTATACAACATAAACCCAGAGATTTCAAACAGGAATCCATACTGTTCAAAACATTCTGACATTTGTGGTGTTTGAGTTCTTTGCAAAAGAAGAATTGCTCTATTATTTTTTTTTTATAGTCAAAAAATGAGGGAAGGCTAGGAGCTGGCATTTTCCAAGGGATGTCTTGAGTTTAGACTGTAGCTGCTCAGGAAAAGGGGAAAACTCAAAATCACTATTATGCCAGAGTTCTGCGATTGATTCATAACTGGACGGCAACCCAACAGTGCAAGTAGTTCAAGAATCCCATCTGGCAGCAGGGAATTACTAGATATGCTGGCATGTTGTTTTACCCAATTGAGATAATCAGGTGCTAGGAAGACTTAGCTGGCTAGAAGGGAAGCTTACAGCTAGTATCACTTATGGCAAGAGTGTAATCTCTCTTAGTTTTGGAAATCAATGTAAGCTACACACAGCATATGAAATCCCATCCTACTTTTTGTTCTTTGCTACATCCCCTCCCATTATTTCAATAAATAAATTTAAAAGGAGAGCATAGCAAGTTCTGGTTGCTGACAGGTGGCAGCAGGGTGTGAGCTCCTGGTGTACTAGCAATAGGGGCTTTTATGGCTGGAGAGTTTTTTTATTCTTATTCTTTTTTCAGCTGTAGAGTTGCATCCTTCATCAGATATGAATGTGTTGCCTGAAATAGTCATTAGCTAGGATGACTCTCAATAAACTGCTTGTCTTGGAATGAACTACTTGCTTATGCAAGTTAGTTTGACAAAAGAACAAAAGAAAGAATATAATTAGTAATTATTCCCATGATGTTTTCCCTAGCTCCAATAAAAAAGAATTCGATATTTTTAAAGCCACCTTGTGTACCTATCTAATCACTTAGACCAGCTGATGAAATAAAAGCCTTCATCCCTTGGCCCCATGAAAATTATTCTTGTTAATTATTTTTTAATTATCCTTCCATCACTGCTTCTGGTGCCACTGTCATAATTTCCACATCAATGGACACTGACATGGCAGCCCTTCTCTGTGATAAGTTTCTAAGTATGTCATCTCTATGTGGATGCAGGAAGAGAAACAAAAGGTGTAATCCAAGCTACTTGCACTCTGAGCAATCTTTCAGTGGATGATTCTCTTAATTTACTTTCATTAATTATCCCTTATTGGCATATGCGTGCGCGCGCACACACACACACACACACACACAAGAAACCTAATTAGTTCAGGTTTCACATTACCTAGTTAATATCAAAGTAGTTCCAGGATGCCTGACAGCATATTAATCAGATCCGTGTTTAAATAGATGGGTAAACTGTATCTCACCCTAGTCCAAACAATGAAGAATACATCTCTAGGGCATAAGCACAGGTTGCAAACTGCAATAATCCTGCAGTTGCTTTTTAGAAAGTAGAAGGATAGGTTCATTTGTACTATAGGAAAGAGAAAAAAATGAAACATTATGCTATTGAATTATTAACAAAAAGAGGAAACAGGTATTCAGAGATTATAGCTCCTCTCACAACAAAGTGTAAAGCATGGTAAATTATTCTGCTGGGAGAGGAAAAATGAACCAAAAATGAAAGTGTAAGTATAGATGCACAGCTGAAGGAAAGGGAAGGAATGAAAATTACTAAATATGTCTAATTGTGGGTAGGACTTCAAGAAACAAAACATTTCCAAGCATATGTGATAAAAGTAAATTATGACCCACAAGACTAGTTTGTAAAGTCTTTTGCAGCAACTATTTATACAATATATGAAACTCCCCTTTTCTTCAGAAAATTATCTGCAAACAGACATTTTATTTAACAGAGTTGTTTGGCACATGATTTGTGTAAACAATAATTCAGCCTATGGACTGCTTGCATATCATTTATCACCTCTATTACTTTGAGAATTTACTGTTTGTACTACAATTTGCTATTTGTACTATCATTTGTCATTTATGTCACATGGTGGTCCCTGACCGATGACTGCCATAAAAAAATTCATAATGGTTACATAATATTTATATTTGTCCAGGTATTTGCATAAAAAAGTGAAGATTTACATGAGTGTATTTGTCACTTTCCATTTAGGTTAATAGTCTTACAAGCAAATTGTTGCCTTCAGAAACAGTGGCATTGTGAATAATGTCAAAGCAGATTGTGGCTTTTAGTTTTTCCTTTCAAATGCTTTTTTTATAGTACTATCCCAACTTGAGATACTAATAGAACTTGCTTTTGCAGTACTGTAGACACTGGTCCTCTCCCTTATGTAATGGTACACAGAAATCTGCAGAATCACCTCAGCTTCCATGTTTCAAATAGGTAGTTCTTTGGGTTTTTTTAAATTTGGGCAAGGTAGCTTTAAAATGTAAACCAATAGCGACCTGTTGTTAGGGTTGAAAAATGTACAAAGCATTTTCATAAAATGTCACAATTCTCCCTACAAGCAGCTTTTGAAGATCAAGCAAGCCATGTTTTGGAAGTCCTTGAGATCAAGTTGTATGAGTAATACCAGCAAGCACCTGGACTCTTTCCTAGCTGGCTGCCTATGGCTAAGAAGGCATCTGTGAACAGCCAGAGTGATTTCTGGTCACAAGAAGAGGCAACGTAATAGCATGATGCAAAGTAGACTAGGCACTACTAGAATTTCTTCTTAATCTAACACAGATTTTCTCTATAGCCTTTGTTCAATCAAGTTATTTTTTCTGGCTTGGTTCTTCCATTTGTAAGGATAACCTAACAAGCATCTGAATGCAGACACCATCCTTGTGTGTCTGGGAGCCTAGGGTTAGGGGCAGACATTACACATCAACCAGTTTAAGTCATTGGAAACCAGTTTAAATCTGTAACAGAACAAAATTCAGTGCACATAAACCTCTTTCAAAATGGCTGAACCTTGTTTCAGATAAACCTCATTAAACATAGTATCAGACTTAACTGATTTAGTCAACATCAGCTCACTTCATTGTTGGTTCAACCTATGCAATTTAGAGAAACCTGCAGAGATTGAATCGATTCAGCCTTCGGCTTTTTGACTGTCTGTACTTAGCCTAGATGATGATCCAACACTTTTTTGGACAATGTTTGGCAACCCGGCAAAGTTTAAAATGACCTGGACTTCTCTTCTGCTTCAGGAGGCTGGAAGGCAAGAGCTTCTAGAAAAATTTGCTTTCCTTTCTCCAAATCCACAACACACATTTCATAGGCGAGTCTGTTCATTGAAAATGTATTGCAAAGGATCCTTTCATTCATCCCATCTACAAGTTCCTCAGATCAGTCCTGGTGCCAGAGGAATGTGATCTTGGTTAGAAGTGGGCATGGAAAATATGTTTAAGATTTAAAGGTATGACAAATACAAAAATCATTTCTGAGAACAGTGTAGCAACTAGAACGTCCCAGGGAGCAAATGCTTTCTGTGATGAGTAGGAAAGGGGGAACAAGAATTTCTGCATCTTTGCTTTACATGGAGGTTCAATTAAACACATCGCTTAATTCTAAAACTGTGAACTGATCTAGTTTGTCCTGAATTTCAGGCTAAAAGGCCTGAAAAAATAGAGATGCATGTAATACAGATGTCCAGGACAAGAGAGACAAGACAGTGAAGTATGTGTTAAGCAAGGAAGCCATAAAAGTATAACAAGTTAGAGGTGATTTTAAACCCCCAATTAGGGTCTGTGCTTTGTGAAGCTTTTGAAACAAATTGGAGTGAAGGCAGCTGAGAAAATTAATTCAGCTAATGATTGTTTCTCACATTTCTAGTATGCCAGAGGTTCTTCCCAGGTATGGTTTAAAACCAGGTCTGATTCAGATTTTTGACTGCAGTCTTTTAAGCCCAATTAACTGGCTCATAGAATTATATCAGAATGTAATTGATTTTAATATCTTCTAAATCTGTGTCCAAAAAACCCCCCAAAAAGTAAGGTGCCAGGCACACGTGAAATCTCAACAGGCAAATGAGAGAAATTGAAGCAACAGAACAACTCTGGAACTTTCTACTTTGAATTTACTCAGCCAAATTTATTTCTGGGATCACTGCCCACTGTAGTCAGTGTAATTACATTACAGGGTAAATTTAACCCACAAACCATATTCAGATGAACAGACTCCAATAAAGGTAAAAAAAAAAAAAAAAAAATCCATCATGACAAGGTCTTGGCAGAAAAATCTAGTACATAATAAAAAGGTCAAAGGATACTGAAATGAATGGAGAGACATGCTGCAGAATATTAGCTTTATGAAGTCAGTAAAGGATAGAAGTACTGGCATCAGACAGGTATGACAAAGAGCAACAAAATATTTAGTGATTGTTTACTGTGTGTAATAATGGCATACTTGGAAGAGCAGATATTTCAGCTACAATTGCTCCTGAGTGTTGGTGATGCTTAAATTAAATGCCAGTGTGTCATGTTGATTGCATCATGTTGACTAAAACTTTTAAAGATTATCTGTCAGTCAAGAAGATGAAGGCCATGTGGTTATGACACCGAGCTGGGACTCCAGCAGCACATGTTCAGTCCCTATTCCTCCTGTGCTACTTCAACAAGTCATGTATCAACCTGATTTTGTGGAAGTAGTGAGCATTTGAGCCTGTGGATTATCCTGCCTCTGAAATGGCCTCCCTGAGCCACTCTACTCAGGGCCTACAATCCTCATCACAGGGGTTGTGTAAGATAGATTTATAAAGGACTATAGAAATACTAAATACTGACATGCATATTTCTCTGTTTAAATACAATAAGCAGCACTATTGGCTTTTAAAATAACATGTAATTTTGTTGCTTGTTCTTCCTTTGCTGGTTTGGGGAAATATCACTTTGTCATCACTTTACCCTTCATATTTTTCTTCCCCTTCCCAAGCAAGGAGTGCCTGAAGGGGGACTACCTGACCTGCGTCTACACTGCATCATTCAACTTGTCTGTCTGTCATCTTGTCCATCTATTGCTCCATCATAGCACCTGTCCTTTTCCTCACCTATGCTATTTGCTGCCATCATTGTTATTGTTACCTCCCTTCTACAACTTCCATCTGTTTTACCTAGTTCTCTTTCCCCCATGCAAACCTCCTCCTTTACATTGGCACAGATTCTGCAACTGTAGCCTACTGTATTGTCTCACCCCTATTTGTGATAACATTTTTCCCAACCTTGGTTTTTCTGAAATCCTACTACTGCAGTTACCACCTGTATTGGATCATGCAGTTTCCACCTCTATTGGAACATGCAGCTATCCTTTCTTTTACATAGGCTTCTCTTTCTCTCTCACTGTGCTGGATCAGCCTGTGATGTACATGTCCTGTTCTGCTCTCCACCCCTTTCCCCCCTTCCTCTTTCCATGCTTTTCCCTCCTTTGATCAGTCCTGCATCTGACTCCCTTCACTGTTCCCCTTCCAGGTTGCTGTAATTTACTCTGTATCCAACCCCTCCCTGTCATCCTTTCTTGTTCTGACTTCTACATCTGGCTCACTCCTGTTCTCTTCATAATCTCCCATCCCCATCTGTGATTTCATCTCCTATGTTGATGCCTCATTTGATTTGTTTGGCTGTTTCATTTATTGCTTTCATTTTATACTGCACTTCTGGTTATCAGAACAGGCCATTTGTTTGACTTGGCCTTCAAGCATGAATTTCTCTGTTGCCAGGTTCCTCTGATCACCACAAGTTTCTTTCAGGATTGCCCATCAACCTTCTCACTGTCAATCTGCCAATTCAACCTTTCCATATTCAGTCCATCAGTGAAAATGCCTCATCTTCTTGGAGCCTACTCCTCTCTATCATGTCTTATGTTCACATGGTTTTCTATTCTAGTCTGCATCTTTCTGAACCCTTGACTGTTGTCCCTCTCAGTACCATGGCTTTGTGCCAGGTCCCAGTCCTTACTCATCCTGAAGTCCTTCATTCTAGCTCTTGCACTCTTGGTTCATTTCACATCAGCATTCTGTGTAAAGCTGCATTTGCATGGACTTCTTTTGGTTTCTGAGGAGTCTTGTTTAGATTTAGTTCAGATCTAGACATATTTTTTATTTGAAGTCCTGAAGTGAATTGAGAATAAAAAGGAATATCTTGATTATAGGTCTGAGTGACAGGTTGAATGATGTTGTCTAAAGCAGCAGAAAAGGGAGGTATCAGGGTGGGAACACTTCAGTAGGAGGATTAAGATATCACTCATGTTGAGTTTGAGCTGATGTCTACATTTTAACAAAGAGGCAGGCCAGGATTTCAGTTTGGTTAGAAGAAAATAGATTTGGAGTACAGAGGTAGAAATGTGAGTCATCCACATAGAAATAGTAGTTTAATTTATTTTTTTCAGATGAGATTGGCTGCAGAGATAAGTTGAAGAGGAAGAAGAGAAGGGCACTGAGGAAAGAGCACTTTGGGATGCCCACAGAAAGCTGGAAGGAAGATTCATAAAGGAGATGCTAATAGCAAACTGAAAGAAGAATAGAGTCATGAAACCCAAGAAAGGGCAAGGCTTCAAGAAGAACATCATCTAATTTGTCAAAGGCTCCTTGACATGTCAAGGAATACAAAAACTATTAGAACTTTGGCGAGAACAATCGAGTCTAAAGGGTGGTAGCAGGATTTGAGATGGTCAAGGATACATCTCCAGGGGAGGGATTCCAGGCAAGGATTGGAAACAATATGTCCACTGAGCTCAGAAAAAAGAAGGGAAATGTGGTATTATTTAGTTGCATGGGCAACTGGGAGAGACTGAAAAGTATTTGAATTGAAAGGAGAAAGAGCCAGAGATTGAGAGAATACCTAAAAGATTAAGGGAGGGGGTGAAAAAGGACATGAAGGAGATCAGGAGATAGGGCTGGGACTGGGGTTTGCCCCAGGTCAAGTGGAGAGGTTAGAAAAGAGATGCAAACCTTTCAGGTCTACGTCAGGGCAGAGGCAGGCAAGAAAGACTTGGGGCAGGGTTGGGGAGAGGAGAGCAAAGCAAAGCAAGGTAGATAAAGGGAAGAGGGATTCATGCTCTATTTTTGTTATTTTTCTCTTGGAAGAAATCTGCAAGATCCTGTGCAGGAAAGCAAAGGAAGAAGATTCCTAAGGGGTTTTGGTGATTTGTCAGGTGTTGAATATGTGGTTGATACTGTGCTTGTGAGGCTTGGGTAAGCTGAAGAAGTCAAGTTGTTTAACTATGAAGACGAAGTGAATGAAAAGAGGACAGAATGTTCTGCTGCAAACTAGCCCACATGGAGTACTTTCCCTAGCACAACTATATTGCCTCTGGTATCCACTTGAGCTAAATTGGGTATCCTTACATTGCATTGTGCCATGTGCATTGTATAACCCTAACTATTGCAGTTTCTACAAAAAATCTTCTATGATTACAGCCTTTCCTGACCAATAATTCAGGCTTTTCCCACTCTTAAGGGAATTAACATGCTTTTAAAAATGAGGACTGTACTATGTTTGGGTGAAAATCATCTCATAGAAAGTACACAAAAAGACCTTGTTTTAAAAACAGATATTGACTTTAAAAGCATTCTTTAGAATTAAAAAACCCAAATATACTGTAATCAACAAGAACATTTAAGTTAATGCTACAATGATCATTACTGGCACATAAAAAATGAATGTAAACATACCAGCTAACTTCTGCTCCTTACTATACTGAGATAAATTCAGCATCACTCCATTTTTAACTGAGTGACATCATAATATGCATGTATTATGATGTATTATTTCCAGTAAAGAAACTGAAATTATTTTTTACCCTAATTATTTTAGTAATTATCCAGTATATTTGTATTTGAATAAAGGGTTTTTTTTTTTTTTCCCCTCCAAGCAACTCATCTTTGCTGTTTCTGTTGCTCTTTCAGGGTAGTGTAACTGACAAACTTGTAATATAATACTAATTTGCACAGCAGGAGGCTATGCTACCGTAAGTAAAGAATTATGGTTTTTGGTGCCAGACTACAAGAGAACCTGGGAAAAAAAAGAAATCACTTACTTAAAGCTTCTTAAACATGAAAAACTTGAAGAAAAAATTGCTGGCAAGTAAATTACTTCTTGTATAAAAGTTCTATTTTTCTCCAAGTTTGTTCTACTGTCAGTCTCTTTATTTCAGTGTAATGCCACAAAGTCTCTGCAGAATTATATACTGTCTTAGACCTTCAGAGTGGAATTACCAACACATAAATAGAACTCTAGTGAAAATAAAACATACTTTCAAACCAATGTATAGTATATAAAAACAAAAAAGTCCATTAAGGCTCTGATTTAACAATTAATTTAAGTACATTTCTAATATACTGTCTGGGCCCTTAAAAATGAGTTGCAAACAGATAAATAGAACTCTACTTTAACTAAAATATATTTCTACACTAATGTACTGTACATAAAAACAAACAAAACAACCACATTACAGCTCGATTTGGCAATAAATTTAAGCATAGACCTAACTTTAAGCATCTACTTGAAGCCATTAAGACTATTCATGTGCTTAAGTATCTTGCTTAATAGGGCCTGCCTGCAAAGTAAATATTTTCTTATTACTTGTGATTTGAAAATGAAGCAATAAGAAGGGAAGAGAGAGAAAGGCTCTTCAGCTACAAACAAAGCTGATAGGTCATCTCCTGCCTTCACCTACTCAGTTTGTGGTGTTAATTTAAATTTTCTTGCTGCTTATGGTAGATTTGGGGTTTTTCAATTATAAAGAATGCATTTAAAGTCAGTATCTGTTTTTAAATTTGAGTGCATATTGATCTACATGTATCTTAGACCATTTTCCACCAGTTTAGATCAATTTACATGTGCTGAACTTCTGTTCTATTACAGGTTTAGACCAGTTTCCAATCACTTAGATTAGTAAAAGTATAATATCTGTACCTGACCTATGGCTTTTTTTTGCTGTGTTAAATTACAAAAAATATACAAGAGGCAAGGATTTCTTAGGGTGATATTTTTTACTGGACCTACTGTATAGTTGGGATACAGTTAGACAAATGTTTGAATGCAAGAAATTCATCAGACCTGGTAGATTTTTCTTCCTGCTTTAAAGACAAGTCAATAAACATCTATTATGACTTCTCTCAGAAGACTGCACATTTCAATACCTCTCTTCCTTAAAGAGACACAGTCTCAGACCTGATGAAGAATGTTTTGAATTCCAAAGCTTAATGTGAGTCATTCACATAGAGATGTGTCTAGCCCAGCGTAGAAGAGTAGGGGGAGTGGGAGGAGAAAAATCTATGCTCACTCCCTTCCCCTTAGGATCTGACAGTCAAGTAGCACCACCAGTAAAGGAGCAGGACCCAGGGGTGGTTGAAACAGGGCAACTGCAGAGCCTGCTCAGAGGCAGCAAATAGAAGCCCCTAGACAGGTTTGGGAATGTGGAAAGAACTAAACCCTTACCTGCAGAGCACTTTCAAGCAGAGGGGAGAAGTATCCCAAGAGGGAAAGCCTGTGTTGCAGAGAGTCCCAGGAGAACAGAGAGATGGTTCAACCCCCTTAAGGTTCCCACTGGGAAACAGAACCCCTGGGAAAGGAAAGCATTTCTTGAAAACACTAAGAGAGGGCTGGAACAGCCCAGGCTGTTTATAACCTCAGGGGAGGAGTCACTTAATGTTAACTCAGCCCAGGTGTCTATCCTCAATACAGGACAGATGAGCTACAGCTGGGGACCAGAAACCAGCCTTGATAGGCTGGGAGTGCAGGGTAGAGAGCCCAAAAGGACACAAGCAGTAGTGAAAGAAAAAGTCCTCTATCAGAGAGCAATGTAGACCAGGGGTGAGAAATACCTCTGCCCTTATACTTGCAATTGTGTTTTTAATGGACTGAAGAGGTTACCTGGGAGTCATCCAGGAAAGTACTGAGAGCCACTCCTAGTTGCAATGCCTTAACAGCAGGATCCTGTACTTAAACCTGGAGGACTGTGGTGGGGGTACTGGAGTTGCAGGAACCCTTTGTGAGGCTCCTTTACAGGCCATAACTGATTATTGGACACATCCCTGATGGAGGAGCCAGTTTTTCCTTCTGATATATAGGATGTTTGAGAGCAGGCCCACAAAGAAAAATACTGCTGAGAGGCCACAAACAGGATAATCATGAACTCTCTGTATGCAGTATGACAATTGGAATGTGAACTGATAAACAGAGATAGTAAAAACTGAACCTACCTTGAACCCACTAGCATAAGTAACAGTGCTGAAAAGAAAGTTGCATGTTTGATGATAAGGAAGATGCTTATATGTAAGAACTGCTCAAAGCCTCTTATTGTGTAGCTGTAGAAATTAACTAACAAGACCATAGATAATAGTGTAGAAGTTAACTACAAAGCAGACTCAGTGCTTCAAAGACACAGCTGAAACAACCAAGGATATAGTCCTCCTCCCTATTACTTAGTATTTCAAAATAAGCATGTAGCCAAAAGCCAGTTTGAACTAATTAGGAGTTTTCTCACACTGACCTGATATCTTGTTTTCTTTCACAGTGGAAAATTCCCACCTGTGTGCGTATCTTGTCATGTGCACTAGAAGTTTCTAACTAACCATGGAGGTTGAGTCAATTAGGCGTAAAATCTGTGATGCAAAACTGTCTATATAAACTTGCTTACTTGTTATCAAGGGGGGCTGGTTCTTGGAGGAGATGGGCTACTCTTTGTTGTTGTGTGCACGCTTCAATAAAGAGCTTGAGATAAGACCTTGCTAGTGTTGCCTGTCTCTTGCGATCAGACAACGGACCTGGGAAGTTGGGGTTCGAGTCCCTGATGCTTCTCTGGGAGAGAATTCTTCAATTATTACCATCAAGTTGTGGGGAACAAATTAGCCTGATCTACCAAATGCCTGCACACGTTCGGAGTACAGCTGTAAGGCTGGGACAGTCCGGTTGGTTGCCTTAGCTCCAGGGGCTGTGTCTTTCATGATGGGGCTATTTTTAGCTCTATGACCCCTCTGTTCCCAGATATATGACCCCCTACAGACCCACCAGTCCCCCTGATCCTGCCAGTCCTCACCATGGACCCACTAGCTCTGCAATTCTATCTTCCTCTTCCCCCACCTGAGTTACTTACACTGGTCACTCAATGTGGTTCCCAGAGTTTGTGCACTGGTGAATGTGCACAAGCCACTTCTGATCTACAATCAGGCAGCTTAAAGTAAACCACGTGACTGTAGACCAGGTGCAGTGAACATCTGCACATTGCCAAAGTGACTTTATCCAACCCCTAGGCTAATGTTTATTTGCTGTATATTCTGTGCTTTAGATGTCAAAAAAAGAAAAAAAAATCAATATGAAAAACAACTTGTTTCATGATCACTAATCCCTAAACATTAAAAAGCTCAATTTTTTTAGGGACTTTTAAAGAATATCTGCACAGAGTAGGGAAGCTTACTTAAACTCTTGCTAGTTCTATTTAAAGTAAGCACATCAAGCATCCATAAGTATATAAATCAAGTATATATAGCCTTTCCTTGGACTGTCCTCTATTTGTTGTACAAACAATTCTTGAATACTAAAAATACTTAACTCTATGCAGAGCTATTTGCAAATACTTATTAAATAAACTGAACAATGTGGACAGCAAACTGAAAAGAAGGGATTGGCTCATGAAATAATGTGTGCTTTGAGTTCCTTAGCCTGACAAAAGAAGTTGCCGTGCTATTCTGTCCAGTGCCTAAGTGCATTTTTTTTGTCTTTAAGGAAGCAGAATTCCTGGCTTTTACTCACTTGCATGCCAATGAAGTTGCTAACATCTCTATGCAAAATAGATGTGTAGCGGCAGAACCCTTGGTGAACAGTTTACCTGAGACACCAGATGCTATAGGCTATCTTTGAAACATTATGCTTTTTGTTTCTCAGAACACATTGCTCTTTAGGTTGTATGGGACCCTAAAGACCTGTTTTTAAATCTGCTTCTGTGCATATCTGGGCCATGTACCTGAGACTAGAATCTGGCCTTTTATTTCTGGTCTTTTATTTTATTATTGCAAAGCATGATATTACTGTGTTCTTTTAGACTTGTTTGTATCAGTTCTATTGTTCAACCTGATTGTGACACAGAAGAGCTATCCTGAGCTGCTAGAGATTTGTGATATCATGAAACTAGCATCCTTTATTTGATCAGTGAGACAGTATTTTAGTTTTTTACTGTGGAACTCAATCAGAGGCAAGTAACAACTGTTATATTTCTGTTGTACTTATTTATTTATTAGGTGTGGGGTATGTGGGTGGGTGTGGGCTTTGTGGGGGGCCTGAATGGGAGCCACCACATGCCTGCCATCCCCACCATGGCACACAGCCCCTGGCACTGGCAGCAGCAGCCGACTGGGCCATGCCTACTGCATCACAGCCCCCTGTACATAGTGAATAGGCTGGGTCTGACCCGGCCTGGCCCAGCTTGCCCTGCTACTGTGCTTTTGGACGGGACTGGGATCGCTCCTACCACCACCGACGCTAGTGGGACAGGCCAGGCTGGGTTGGGCTGAGCCCATTCTCTATGTACTGACCATGGTTCAGGCTATGCCATGCCACCATGGGGCTATGTTGCAGTGGGCATGGCCCAGCTGGCTGCTGCTGCCAGTGCTGGGGGCTGTGCACCACTGGTGGGGTGGGTGAGCAGCCATGTAGCAGCCCCTGCCAAACCCCACCAGAAACCCCGCCCATCTACCCACAACACCCTAGAAACTGCACAGTCCTGCCACCTCCACACTTACCAGGGACAGCTCCTGGGTCCAGGACATACTGCAGCCTTGCCCCACTCCTGTTTGCCCCAGCATGCTGAGGCAGTGAGCTAGGGTTGCAGGGGCACTACAGAGACACTCTGTCCAGATGCCAGAGCATCTCTCTGGAGGACTCAGCCTCCAGTTACCTCAGGACACACTGCAGGACCATGCCCTGCACTGGGTCCGACCATGGTGCCAATTTCCCAGCCAGCGGATCATGGTGGACCCAAGGCCACAATTGGCCAGTTTCGCCAAGAGGTGATCATGGAATGTTGCCTTATGTTAACCTATCAAAAATGGTTGCATTGATAATTTTTTCCATAATCTTCCTAGGAATTGAGACCCTTTTCCAATCTTCAGGTCCTTCGCCTGAGCACCATGAGTTCTTGAATATCTTTTCCAGTGGTTGTATTATGATATCTGCCAGTTCCTTTAGCACTCTTGGGTGAAATTTATCTGGACCAGCTGATTTGTGGGAGTCCAGCCTCTCAAGATGTGTCTCACAAGATCCACACCAATGGTGGGCATATATTCAGTCTCTCCCTGGTTATCTCACATCATGTTAGGCAGGGTGGTTTCTTTGAGCTGGTGAAAAACTGACAAAAAATTATCATTAAGCAGATTGGCTTTTTCCTGGGTGTTAGTAGTCAGCTGCCCCAGGTGGTTTAGCAGGGGTCCAATGTTGCTCTTGTTTTTCTTTCGACTCCCCACATATCTGAAGAAGGACTTTTTATTGTCCTTGATTTGTGTAGCCAGTTGGAGTTCAGTTACAGCCTTGGCTTTCCTAATTCACTCTCTGCAGATGTGGACCAGTGTAGAATACTTCTCCTTGGCAGTGTTTCCTGTGTTTCATCCTTTATAAGCCTTTCTTGTTAGATGTAGGAGGTCCATGAGTTTCCTGTTGAACCAAGGGGGTTGTTGAGCCCTTTTACCACCTTTCCAAAGGAGATGATCTAATCAGTGACCTAAGAATTGAAGGGAAGCTGGGTGACAAGGACCATGAGTTGATCACTTTCACTATCCATTGGAAAGATGGCAAGTCAGCCAGGAATGCAGTAGTCCTCAACTTTAGGAAAGCTGACTTTCATAAGCTCACAAGGCTTGTTCTTGAGGCCCTGAGAGGCCATGATTTGACAGGGAGGGGAGTTCATGACAAGTTGTTGCTCCTTAAGAAAGTGATCCAAGAAGCACCAGGGGAGTTCATCCCAACCCATAGGACCATTGCTTCTCTTTTCGAAGAGCAGATTGTGGTCATAGAAGCTGAAGCCTGGCACTAGCACAGCAGTCTTCTGTTTACTGCATTGATTTGTCTCTCCCGCCTCAGCCCATGACCCACAACTGGAAGGATTGAGGAAAAAAACACCTGTTCCCCCAACTCCCTGAGCAGGAGTATGCCCTGCGCTGCTTTTTTCCAGTATTTTTTTTCTGTACTGGGATTTCCTGGTATCACATTAAAGCTCCCACTGCAAATATGCAGTATGAAGAACATTCTTTTGTTCTTAGTGTGCCTCTTGCAGTGTCTGAAACTCCTTTGAAGTGCTGCAACATGTATATGCACGGTTGCCTGGACGCATCCCTAGGTTATATTTGCTACTCGCTTGCTGATTGAGCTCAATATGTCCCTTCACCTTTGTTTTCTTCTCAACCCTTTCCGTTTCTTGCCTGTTTAGATTTTAAATTCCAATTATTACCTCTTTTTTATGGGAGCCTGTACGATGCCCTCATCTTGACTTGCTGCCGTTATATGCAACATTATAAGCATTATATTTTTTCTTGTACCTGTCCTGCCAGAAACTACAGGTGAAGTCAACTCTATTTTCAGTGGAGTCCACTTAGCACCACCTTTTGGTAGAACACATTTGCAAGGGGAAGAAATTATTTGAAACCTTGCCATAGAGGGATGGATACATTTTTCAAGCAGTTCATACAAGGATATAGATATATGACAATTACTCAGCTGTGCATTTTCCATTTGAGTCAATGTGAATTATATATCTGTATTATTATATGAATTGCCTGAGAAATGAATTCATCTTAATATGTCAAAGTTCCAAATAATTCCCCCCTCCTCCTTTCCCAACTACAGAAAGTTCTGTAGCTGGCTTTTGAAATACACATATAATGGTATATAGTTTCATATGACAGCATTATAACTCATTTAGAGCCAGATGCTGCCACCTTTATTCACACTGCCTTAGTTATTGCCTCACAATTGAAATAATTCCATTGAAATTACTACCATTATAAATGTCTAGATACCAATATCCCTTAGAGTAAGGTATGTTCCTTACTCTGAAGAGCAAAAAAAAAAAAAAAAAAAGACTGCAGGTTTATATGGGGAACAATATCCAGGGTTTTTATACAAAGATAAAAAAATAGCTTTAGAATGACCCTCAGGCTTCAAGTAATAAATTAGCTTTTCCCTTACAAATGTTTCTTTCAAATTCCAAACAGCTAAAGACAACTTCATTACTGCCTACAGCAAGGTTTGTGGCACTTTTCTCTAAAGCAGCTAATTTTAATGGAGAACTGGATTAGCTGGACCACTGCTCCAATTAACTAGGGCAGTACTTTTGCTCCCAGTTAAAAAAATCTTGAATGCTATATTCTGTGACATGGATCAAATAGTATCACTTCTGGCCCCTGATTGAAAGATCAGTTAGTTAAATGAGAGGCTAAGGTTTTTTTTTTTTTTGGGGGGGGGGGCAATAATCTTTTAGGCTAAGTACAGACAGCCAAAAACCCTGAGGCTGAATTAATTCAGTCTTTGCAGGTTAGTATAAGCTGCAAAGATTAAACCAATAAACAGACACTCACTTTTGATTCAGGAAATTCAGTACTCAGTTGGAGTACTGCATCCAGTTCTGGGTGCCGCACTTCAGGAGGGATGTGGACAACATGGAGAGGATCCAGAGGAGGGCCACCCGCATGATCAGGGGACAGCAGGGCAGGCCCTACAAGGAGACGCTAAGGGACCTGAACCTGTTCAGCCTCCACAAGAGAAGGCTGAGGGGGAATCTAGTGGCCTGTTACAAACTAGTCAGTGGGGACCAGTGGCCATTGGGGGAATCTGGTTGGATCTGGAACCAACTTCCAAAGGAAGTGGTGCTTGCTCCTACCCTGGGGGTCTTTAAGAGGAGGCTAGATGAACACCTTGCTGGGGTCGTTTGACCCCAGTACTCTTTCCTGCCATGGCAGGGGGTCGGACTTGATGTTCTGCTCAGGTCCCTTCTGACCCTACCAACTATGAAACTATGAAATGCAACCACATGCCTGCAGTAGTTCAAGCCAGAAGCCAGGGGATGCTAGAGCTTGGCTTTCTGGCATGGGGTTTGCCTGGGGTGGGGTAGTGAGCCAGCCTTCAGTGTTCTAACTAGGGAGCAGAGGGGTGGGACCAGCCCTGCTCTCTGGAGCAGGCAGCCCAGTCCAGCCCAGGATGGATGATGTCAGAAAAATTATTTAAGGTTCAGGCCACCTGGGCTGGGGTCTCTCTTACTTCTGGGGATGATGAAACCTGAAATCTGAATTGGGAGCCAGAAAACTGCTCCCCATGGGGGGTGAGGAGGGGGGAACCCCCCCCCCTTCACTAGAGAAGCAAGCTGAAGCTATGTGAAGGGAAAGCTTCAGGTACAGAGAGAGAAAGTCTGTCTCAATGTTTGAGACCCCTGTTCTCTCCCTCTTCTTTTCTGGGTTTTGAATGGGATGATGCTGTGAAGGAGTATCAATCCCTATAACAAACTAGCCAAGGTTGCAGCCTGGCAGTTTTGCTGGCGTGCTCTGGGCCAGAGCTATGTGCCTGGCATATTTTAGTTGCTGTTGCAACTTCTTTTGGGCTCAGCATAGCTGTGTCACTGAATCCCAGCTGCATGCCTTGCTGGCAGTTTTGGCTACACAGGCCTTAAGTGGGGTGATATAATGAATGTATTAATCCCTAGTGCAGACTGACCAGGAAGGGGGTCCTGTCAGGTACTAGTCCCCTGTATTGGGAATTATAGTGTCTCAGCACTGTGGTATAGCTGAGACTGAATGTCCAGGCTATAGCCATAGGCCTGGGTCCTTTTTACTGTTTCACAGCTATTGCATTTTGCTTTGGCTGTTTGGCTGAACCTCAGCCATATGTTTGACTGGCAGATTTGGGCCAAGGTGAAGACTGGCATGGTTGGACCAGGGTGAGACCTTCTTGTTGATTATCCAGGCCTCAGTACAGTATAGACCTGGCTGGTTTTTTGCTACCCAGTCGACACAGTAAAATAGGCCCGGGCCTCCCTTTTGTTCCTTTCGTAGTTTATGCCCCAAGCAATCAGTGTGTTTGGGTGCTAGTTGTAGTTCGGACCCAAGCCAAGATAGGCTTGGTTCCTTTCTGTTGTCTCATACACGTCAGGTCCCAGCATAACAGTGTAGCTGAGATTGTGTGTGGATGAAATGGGGGCCCTAAATTGAAGCGGTGAGTTTTAAAAAACACTGCTTCAATTTAGGGCTGATTAAACCACTGTGTTGTGCACACTTCCTGATGGGGAGGGGAGGGCGAGCTGCCAATGGGTGGAGCAGTTCCTGGGCTGTGGGAGGGAGCTGGGGCTTCCCTCCACGGCAGTGGCGCCCCCCGCCCCAGTCAGCACCCACCCGTAGGCACCACAGCTGTGGAGGGAAGTGTTGGGCCCCTACACAGCTCAGGCAGGCAGGCTCGGGGGGAGGAAGATCAGGCTTGCTGCTTTTTTGGGGAGGAGCTTGCTTTCCCTGGCTGCTGCCAGGCTGCCTGCAGGGCTTCCTGCAGAGCCCTTGAGCTGCACAGAGCCCAGTGCTTCACTCCACAGCTGTAGGGACAGCAAAGTAAAACTCCTTGAAGGAGTTTTAGTTTGCTGCACCCCAAGTCATTTAAGGCACATTACACCACCAAATTTCCTACAGCAGTTGGAATTAATGCACAATATGCCACCAAGGCGTGCAAACACCAAAACCATTAAAACAGTGCAAAAGCATTTAATCCACTTTAAAGTGTTGTGCACACATGCCTCTCATTTTGTCAACACACGGCCTAAATGACTAGGCTGCAGCCAAATAGGCCTTGCACTCTTCTGTTGCACATTAAGGCCCTGGTGTAGAACAGGCCTGAGTCCCCTGTTTAGTGTTTCACAGCTGTTGTGTCAGCATCGCTGTGTCACTGAGCCCCACTATACATTTGCTGCATGTTTGGGCCTGGCACAGTTTGGGGCTGGCACATGTTTTTGCTTGTGTAGCTCTTTGTCCTGACTAAGCAGCAAGGTTGGTGCTGGTTGTAGTTCATGTTCTTTTGCTGTTTGGCTGGCTTTTCTTTGAATTCTCTTGCAGATTCATGCTCCAGCAGAGCTGGGATTAGTACTAGAAAATTTGGGGTGCAATATGCTGGTGAAAGCTGCAGTTAACACCTCAAAGCCATCATGTGGAAGTGGAGATCAGTGCTACTGCTCACAGGGAGCAATGATGGGCCCCTTGAAACGCAGAAAGACCTATGCTTGCTAGCAGCTCCGTGTGGCACAGTGAACCTATGGAGCAGCTCATAGGACTCTCCGGTGTGGGCCCCCCTCTCCAGTCCGTTGCTGAAGGGCAGGTATGGGGGTGCAGGCCCCCGGAGCTACTTGATAGGGAGCCCCAAGTCTCAGACTGCCTACCAAGAGGGTGCAACCTATGATCTTTGTTGTGTAGCTTATAGTGTTTTAAAATTATGGTTAGTATCTACTTTGTTTTTTCTTTATTTTTTGTAATAAATTTGGATTTTGTGTTTACACGGCTTGTGAAGGAAGGGTGGTTAGTTTTACTGAACACCCTAGTGATTCATTTAGTATTTTCAAGGTAGTCTGGGTCGGGGCTTGAGCCAGGGTGAAATACATTTAGTACCCCAAAATTGAACTTGGCCCTTGTTGCTGCTGACAGGTGGGCAGCAGAAGGGTTACATGTACATGTACTGAGAGTATGTGATTTATAACTTGGAACTCTACCTGTTTGATTGATGTGACTTTGTATATACTGCTCTGTGTTTTAAGATCACCCATGCTGATGTGAAAGTTTGTTTCCCCTGGAGTGGCTTTTCCACCTCCACTGCTCAGAACAAGCAAACATCAGTGTCTGGAGACACCTTTACATCTTTTCTAATAAATGAAAAGTTTGAATCTAAAGTCAGGTAACATTTTGCCTCAAAGCATTTTTATAAATGGATATTTCTTCCTGCTTAAAAGAAAAGTCAGTAAAGATTTATTATAACTTGTCTCAGGAAATCACAAACTTCTATAACTCTCCTCCTTAAAGAGACAGTCACAGGAATAATGGTCAGACTTCACATGGGGGATCTGGGAAATGAAAATCATTTTCTGAATTAAAATTATTCATTGAATTTGACAGTCTAGATACTAACCCCTTTACTGCCACACTATTTTTTGTGTCAGGGGTCACCTCTAACACTTTCAGTAAGCTAATGATCCTGTCTTCATCATACTCTGTTGGGGGGGTTTATAGTCACTTACAAAATACAGTGGCTGCAAATATGTTTATTTCAGGCAGAACATTCCCAGGAGAAGGTATGGGGTGTGCAGGGAGTAATTTGAGACTCATGGATATGAGATGAATGGTGGGTAACAGCACTGGAGTGGAGTAGTACAATGTTTTTGTTAGGTACGGCAGCCCATACTGTCCCAAGGAAATCCCTCTGAGAAGGTAGAGGAAGGTGTCTTTTGTCTGTGCCCTGGAGTTCTTGCTTTTTTCCTGTCCTCTTTTTATCTGTATAAGACTTGTTTAGGATGTTAATCTGTTTGTTAGCAGTCAGCTGTCACTGTATTTTGTAAGTGCCAGAACAGCTCTGTCTGCCCCATGCTCCCATCTTCTTTTTTTCTTACTTTCCTGTGTGGGGAAGATGTGCATTTGCCCCGGCTCAGACACAGTATCATACATTCTTCTTTCAGCTCTCATGCTGAGAGGGAGAGCAAAGGCACTCCTCTTCTGATGTCCCATCAAGGTTACCCCATGCACAACCTTTTGGCTCCTTTTGGTTGTGGCAGGTATAACAGAGAACATCATATGTCACCAGAGAATTGTTGGAGGACTATGCAGTGGCCAGGTCCCAAGTGCAAGGTACTAGAGGGAGATAACATCTTGCATTTCCACTCTTTCTGGGGCCCTACCTGCATTTAAGGGCTCAGTTTGTATCCTGGAAGTGCACTCCAGATCTCTGGCATGAGGGATTCTGGTTTAAAACCAGCAAGTCAATCCTCCTTTCCCTCAACTTTCTGCTGTGTTTGATTGACAGCTGTCTGCACGGCTGTAGTCTAATCAGCAGAAGGAGGAATTTCAACTTCTTATTTCTATAGAATCTCTTCACTTTTAAAAATGTGTGAATGCTTTACTGTCATAAATTACAGTAACATGATAAAACTGCAACTTGCTGGTGCAATAAAAACTAATTATAAAGCTCATTAATGTTTCAGAAATAATTTATCTTCCTTTCTCACTCTCCTTCTCACCCCCCTTGATCCCTACCATATCTTCTTATTACTGCTTCAGTGCTAACCCACTCTTTCTGCCCTCCCCCTTCCCTGACCCCACTTGTCTTACTCTCTGCTGACACCTGAACCGAGCTGCTGAAGGAGATGTGAGTAGCCCCGCAAAAGGAAGTGCTGCTGTTTTGTTTGTGCTTCCTCCCATCTGTTCTGAAGCTCAGCAGGGGCAGACAGACATCATGCTCTGCTGAGTTTCTGAGAGTCAGCTGGAGTATTGGTGCAAAGCAAGGCAATATTGTTGTGGACCCAGGGCTTGGCCTGACAGAAGTCCCCAGATTCCACTTCAAAATGGTGCAATGTATTTGCTAGACTTCCAGAATCACTTCTCTAAACTGGGATGGCGCTAGGGAGTATGGATCACTGGTTACTTTAATACCCAATTTTAGCATCTTTATCTATTATGGACAGGTAATAATAATATCTGGGCACCTTACAAGATTTTAATATCTTTATCCCATCCTTGGAGATAGGGTAGTATTAGTATCTTCATGTTACAGATGGTGAAAGGGTGCTATATTATAGCTCGAGAAAAATTAGGAAGACTTTTTGCTCTCAAAAGGTGCGTCCAGATGAGCACATACGTACCTCTTGCAGCATCTCAAACCAGTTTGAGATGCCATAAGAGGCACGCTGTGAATGAAAAAATGTTCCCCATGCTGCATATTTGCAGTGTGGGCACAAAATTTGATGCCTGGGATTCCAGGCATCAAAAAACAAACAAACAAAACTCCTGGGGGAAGAAAGCGGGGCAAGGCACAGTGCTGAACCATGCCCTGAGGTAATCTGCAAGCCAGTCCTCCAGAGAGATACTCTGGTTTCTGGCCAAAGCATCTCTATTGTATTTCTGCTGTCCCAGCATGTGGGGCACGCATGCTTAGTGTGCTGGGGCAAGCAGAAGAGCGGGGCAAGGCTACAGCATGAACGGGACTCAGGCGCTGTCCTAGGTTAACTAAGGATGTGGGGGTGGGGGGAATTATGGGTGGTGGGGTGTGAGGAGTGGTAGTGGGGTGGAGAGGTGTGGGGGGGATGCACAGTCTGTGGGTGGGTTTGTGGAGGGGCTTGAGCGGGGGCCACCACACGCCTGTCCCCGCCCCCGCCCCCTGCAGCACTGGTGGCAGCAGCTGGTATGGCCATGGCCTGGCTGCAGGCACAGCTTGTGGTGCCATGGTGCTGCCTGATGCTGGCTCTGTACATGCTGAATGGACCCAAAGCGGCCTGGCCTACTAGTGCATGGCTTTGGACAGGACCGGGAAAGCTGTGTACTAGCGTGCTGGGCTGGGTCCGCTCAGCACAGAGCCCACATCATGCAGTGCTGCCAGGGTGCAGGTGGGGGGGCAGGCATGTGGCAGCTCCCATGTAAGCCCCCCCACAAACCCACTTGCAAAGCACACATCCTCCCCATACTGTCCATACCAGACACTAGCAGCCATCTGAGCCATGCTGACAGAAGTGCTGCCAGACCCATGGTCTGTGAAGGGAGAAAGCATATGGTGGGACCCAACCTGACCCAGCCTGGTACAGCATGATCCACTAGCATGCCTTTGCACAGGACTGGGAGGCATGGCTCCGGGATGCACAGGTCCTGCACAAAATTGCACACTGGCTGCATGGGCTGGGCCAGCTCATGTCAGGCTCATTCTCCATGAGGTTCAGGCAGCGATACACGGCTGCAGTGCTGTGCCTACAATAGGCCATAGTGCATCGCTGCCTCACCCTCATGGAAAATGTGTCCAGCCAGCCTGATACAACCTGGCCTGGCCTGTGCAGCTAATGTGCATCTTTGCATAGGAGCCTCATGTCCTGGAGCTGCACCTCCAGGTCCTGTGTAAAGGCGTATGCTAAAGGGCCATGCCGTGCCAGGTCAAGTTGGATCCTTCCATGCACTCTCCCTGCACAGACCACAGGTCTGGCAGCACTGCTGCCAGCATAATTCAACTAGTGCCACAGGGGTGGGGGGTAGGCATGTGGTGCCCCCCCAAACCCCACATCCCTCCCACACCACCCCACATCTACCCACACCTTTCCTGCAAACCCCACACCATCCTCATCCACACTCACCCTTCTCCTGTAAACCCCACACCTCCCCACCCCCCTCCTGCAAACCCCATCCCCTACTCTCCCACCTCCCCACCTGCAAACCCCATAACCCCCCACTCCCTGCAAACCCTATAGCCCCACCCCCTACAAACCCCCCACCTCCATACCCCCCACCCCCTTCCTGAAACCCCAGCCTCCCCCTCCCCCCACAAACACCACTGAAGAAGAATATGTTTCTTAGCACATGTATTTGTTCAACTGCATGAGATCAACACATATCCTAATTTTACCACTGGGTTTTGACACAACCATCACCCCAGAACACCAAGAAGTAAGTTCTTCAATGTCTATGATTACTCCCATTTATTCCATTTGTGCTAATTCTTCTATTATTTTGTCCATTACTGGCAAGGGTACTTGTCCTGGTGTAGTTAATGCATGTGAAACTGCATCAGCTTTTAAGCATATCTTATATTCACCTGACATTTTTCCAAGACCTGAAAAGATGAATGGGTATTTGGTTCTGCAGTAGTGCTTCAAGGATTTCTGGTTCACTATTTCATCTAAGCGACGGACAAGTTGTAGTATCGTATGTCCAGTAAGCCAAGCAAAGGCACAGCAAGATTCTAGATCACATAGACTTCCTGATCTAGAGTATTCTGCTTTACTATCATTTTTGTGTTGAAGGATCCCAGTACCGTGAGGGTAGTGGCACCTGGTTCTCATAACCTTTGTGTAGGAGGAAGGAGGGTCCCATCCCTATGTTGACTATAGTATCGGGTATAGCTGAAACTCCTACTACTGTATCAATTTTAAATGGAATCAACTGTCTGTTGATCTCTATTTCTGTCATCCAAACTCCTGGGTCTGATGAAGACTCTGTAAGTTTTTCTAATAACACAGTAAAATCCTCTGAGTCCTGTTCTGTGATTTCATAGACTCTTGTTACTGAGTGACAAACTAAAATGTAATGACCCTTTTTTCTCTTTTCTTTTTTTTACTTCATCAACATATTTCTTCCTTAGCAGGACACTTAGCATAATCATATCCAGGGATTTTACCACACCTGTGGCACGGCCTTCTTTCCTACTTGGTTGTTGTGGGTTCCAGTGGGACCACTTCCTTTCTTTATTGTGCATGTCAATTCTATTTATTTTTGGTTGTAGTTTCTAACAGTGTGCATTGCATCCATATTAGCTGACAGCTTGATAGGGCTTGGAATCACTTCTGATTTCCCTTTGTTGCTGATTAGCTCACTTTGATTGGTGGGCTTATATGATAGCCTTCTGGAGTGTTCATTCAGGGTTCAACTATAGTCATTGTCAGAACTCTTCATTGTGAAGACCCACAACTAAGTGATCTCTAGTTAATTCTTCCTTGAACTCCCTGCATTGTTAAGATTCAGACAATGTATGCAAAGATATGATAAAACTGTTCTTAAGTTCTGAAGGCTCCTGTTTATGGGGATTGAATCTAGCTTATTCATAAATCACATTTCTTTTGCTCAAAAGTGTTCAGTTAGTTCCTCTATCGTATCAGAATATTGCTTTTTCTCTTCATTTCTAAAGGCAGTGACATCAGAATTTCATCCACCTGATTGCTTAGATGAATACTTACTTGGTAAAGTTCAGACTTTTTTGTCCAGACCTGACACTACTCTGAAGTGGTCAGACATATGATCCATCTAGGCCAAGTTCCAGGGGATTGGAAATCAAACTGTTTCGGTGGTGTAACTTTAACTGCCTGCATTTTCTCTGTAGCCAGTCACTGCCATGACCTGGACTCAGCTGCTACTGAAACTTGGTCTGTCATTTGGGAATCACCCGATTGCTGACTGACATTTATGTTCCTGTTGGTGTAGGAGTCAGTCACTTTTGTCACCATGTGCTATCTTGTAGCTCAGGAAAAGGAAGGGAGACGTCTCGCTCTCAAAAGGGCTTTATTGCAACTGCTAACACACACAACTTAGTACAGTAAAAGCTCTGTTAACTGGCATCTTACAAGTTGGCATGCTCCATTAACCGGCATCCCGGCTTGTAAGATGAAGTGAAACCGGAAGTGCCCACCGTGGCACTTCCAGTTTCTCCGAGCCCCCATAGCCCGGGGTATAGCAGGCTGACCAGAGCCCGCCTCCTTGTCTTGCAGGGCCTGAGGGAGGGTTGGCAATGCTGCGGGAGGGGCAGTGATGCCCTGGATGTGGCAGAAGAAGTAGCGGCCCAAACAGGCAAGGATGTCTGTTTGAACCTCTCAATTAACCAGCATATTTTGTTATCCGGCATCCCCCATTCCCGGGGGATGCCAGATAACAGAACTTTTACTGTACTACAGAACGAAGGCCCAGGGAGACCAAGTTATTTCATAGAATCATAGAAGTAGGGTCGGAAGGGATCTTGTAGATCTTCAAGTCTGACCCCTCACCTGGACGGGAGAAAAACTGGACTCAAATGAATCCAGCCAGGTAGGCATCAAGCCTCTTTTTAAAGACCCCCAGGGTAGGAGCCAGCACCACTTTCCTTGGAAGTTGGTTCCAGCTCCTAGCCCCCCTAACTGTGAAGTAGTTCTAGCAGATGTCTAATCTAAACCTACTCTCCAATAATTTGTGTCCATTATTCCTTGTCATGCCAGGGGCGCTAGGGGAAACAGTGTCTGCCCCAAATCCTTCTGGTCCCCCCTAGTGAGTTTATAGACAGTCACCAGGTCCCCCCTCAGCCTTCTCTTATGAAGGGTGAACAGGTTTAGGTCCTGCAGTCTTTCATTGTAGGGTCTGCCTTGTTGTCCCCATTATGCGGGTGGCCCTCCTCTGGACCCTTTCAAAGTTGTCCACATCCCTCCTGAAATGGGGCGCACAGAACTGAATGCAGTACTCCAGCTGTGGCCTGACTAGTGTTGCATAGAGGGGGAGGATCACCCCCCTGGCTGTATTTGAGATGCACCTGTGGATGCACAACAAGGTCCGGTTAGCCCTGCCAACCGTGACCTCACATTGTCGGCCCATGTTCATCTCGGAGTCAGTAATGACTCCAAGATCCCTTTCTGTCTCCATGCTCTCAAGAAGGGAGTTTCCCATTCTATAAGTGTGCTGCTGGTTTGTACTGCCTAAGTGCAGCACCCTGCACTTGTCAGTATTGAAATGCATCCTGTTTATGTTAGCCCACTCCTGTAACCTATCCAGATCTTGCTGCAATCTTTCCCTCCCTACTAGCGTGCTCACCTCACCCCAAATTTTGGTATCATCAGCGAATTTAAATAGGTTGTGTTTCACCCCATCGTGCAAATCGCTGATGAAGAAATTGAACAGCGCAGGCTCAAGGACCGAGCCCTGGGGGACTCCGCTGCCCACTTCCCCCCAGGTTGTACATGACCCATCCACCACCACCCTCTGAATATGACGCTTGAGCCAGTCTGCAATCCATCTGAGTGTGTAGGTATCAATGCCACAGTCGCCTAGTTTTTTAATGAGGATGGGGTGGGAGACGATGTCAAAGGCCTTGCTGAAGTCTAGAAAGACTACGTCCACGGCAACACCTGCATCCATTGCCTTTGTGACCTGATCATAAAAGCAATCAGGTTGGTCTGACATGACCTGCCCCTAATGAAACCGTGCTGGTTGCCCTTGAGCATCATCCCTGAAGCTGGCCCATCACAGATGTGCTCCTTGAGGATCTTCTCAAAGAGTTTCCCTAGGATTGAGGTAAGACTGACGGGCCTATAGTTGCCCGGGTCCTCTCTCTTCCCTTTTCTGAAGATGGGGACCACGTTGGCTATCTTCCAGTCATCTGGCACCTGGCCCAAGCACCACGAGTGCTCATAGTGTTATTTGGTTACATAAGATCACACAGGGGGTCAATGGCAGAGTAGAGAAGTCTCTTGACTTGCTGGTTAACACCCTAACTACTGGCCTGTTTTCTCCACAGATAGCACTACCTATTATTTTTTGCCTTTCTCTATTTGTTTTTGGTACTGCCTATGTGGTATGTTTATGCTTCTTCCACAGTGATCTTGAAGCTGTTGTCCAAGAACAAACCCTGCCTGGCAACTCAGCTCTGCACATATCAAAATTGTAAATGAGGCAGTGAAGCTACTCTGGGAGTGCTCCAGTCCATCCACTCTTCAGGATGTTGGGGATAGGATGCTGATGAGACCAATGGTAAGGGTCAATTCCAGAGCAGCTCACTACCTTGTTTCTTGGTTTCCAAGATGTGGAACAGTGCTGCATGGCAAGCCTCCAGATCACTGGGAATGTTGTATGTATAGAATTCATTGATATTGCAGTGGGGTACCAGGGCAGCTCCCTGGTCCCTGGGAAGCAATCTACCCAGACACATGTGTTGACCTAGGAATCTGTGTAGCTTGGCTCTTGGAGGATGTCTGACTAGGACCCAAACTGCATCAATACAGAGTCCTCCCCTTTCTGAGCCTAACTCCCCTTTTTCATACCACTCTGACAGGCCTGGCATTAGCTGCAAACATAGTGGGGCAAGGCTGACCCAGCTCAGCAGCTCACTTTAACTCTTTCCTCACCAGGGACTAACCAGTCCATACCATTACTGATATGTTAGATGCTTTCCAAATGTGCCTGTTTACTATCTTTGGGATCCAACAGAGCTCTCTTAAAAAGAAGTATGCAGCCTCTACATCTCTTTTAGGTTTGAATCAATTCTGGTGTTTTCTTATGCATTCTTTGTGCCTTTTTTTGGATGTTTTTTGTCAACTACTGCTGATATTTGTCATCTTACTGCACTGAGCTGTCTTGCTCTTCTGCCAGGAGAACTAGAGCAGTGGAAAATGTTAGCTTTCTAGACGCTCTAGTAAATTTATTTATTCATCCATTCAACTAAATGAAACCTTTAGCTTTTGAGTTGATGTTGTTAGTCTGTAGCACAAACAGCTCTGGCAGCATGTTCAATCAAGCAAATCATATTTTAACTTTTACAACTGTGGGTGTGTCACACAGCACATAGCAATGCTGTGCTGAAATACCCCAGTTATCTCTAAATAAACTAATTTTGGTCATGGATGAAGTATAGTTGGTTAGTGTGGCAGTCTACCAAGACTAATTAGCTCTATTTGCAGCTCTTCCACTTAACTTAGGTGAACAGCTTTGCTAACACAGCTATTCTGCTTCCACTCCCCAAGCTGTCTTTAAATTTGACACAGATACTGATCAAATCTTATAAGGAGATTCCACAATCCTCTCTCACTTTCTAGTCCAATCATATCTGAAATTTGTTTTAAAAAGTACGTATGCTATGGCAAGTTGTTGATGATTTACACATGTGTGCTGTGCATGCCTGTAGTATAAACAATCAAATACAGTGTGGTGGGAGGAACATCATTCATAAGGAAAGTTTAGTTGGGAAGTTTTGTTATGTAATGTATAGAAGTATTGCAAATTGATGAAGACTGGGATTGGTGACATAGCCTTGATTCTGAAAAAATGGTATGATATAAGATAACACTATATCAGTGGCTTAGGTTATGGATTGGCTCCAAAAAACCCTGATTCATTCTTTGAGCCTTTGGCAGATTCATGCTGTTTGACTCTGCATACTCATTGTTCATGAAGAAGAATTTGGTCTCTGGGTTGGTGAGTAACATTTGCATTTGCAGTAACCTGACACTGAGGCATGAATCTTTAAATAGGCATACAGCACATTTTACCAACTGCACCTATTTGTTATGGTCACAAAATCAGTGCATTGATAATGTTTCACAATCTCCACTGATAAACAGAAGGAACCCCATATAATTTCAGGCATATTTATCCCACATGTCAAGCATAAGTAGAAAATAAAGCAGTGGAGTTTGAAAAGCCATAAAGCATTATGTGCTTTAAAACTTAACTGAGAATCTGTAAAATAATACCTTTTTCCATTCTAGAGTCCTCCACTTTTTATAGTATAGTCAAGATTTAATCTACCATATCACAACAATCAGTACTTTAAACTTACTCAAGACTGTTGAAATTAAAATCATTTTATACCAGAGGATGAAAGAATACTAGATTATATATGTTGCTTTAATTTTAGAGCAGCTTTAACTTAAATCACTATGGTGTAGTACAGGGACAAATAACTTATGATTCAATCCTTAGCAGTTAAGCAAAAGCAATCACTGTCTCTTCAAAGCTAAAGATCAGCATTTTAAAAACCTCTGCATTTGTGTCAGTAGTTTTGCAGGCATAAATCCTGTCACTGACCCTATGGGACCAGTCCTTTCAAGTCCCTGATATAACCTGAATTTTCAAAAGTTCTGAGTTCCCATAATTTCTATTAGAGCCATTAAGTATGAGTTCAGCGCACCTCAGGATCCAGTCGTGCCTCCTGTGAGAGAGAAATTTGTGCTCTATGTCTCTAAGGAGTTGAGGGTGTTCAGCATCTTGCAAGACCTAGTCTATAAACAGTTAGTTGTGGACTACTCTAAACAGACCCATTTATCTCAGAGATATTCATAAGCATGCACTTATGGAAAAATCCTGAGGACTCTAATGGAAAATGTTAACTGGTCAGTAAGGAGATCTTTCAGACTCTCCTACGGAACTAAATAGGATGCGGTACATCTACAATACAAGTTAAGAGAAGGTAAATGAGAGCCTTCTCTGTCACAGTCTAACTGAGTTTTATAAGTAATTTTTATTCCTTCTTAGTACTACTTTTTTGTATCATGCCCATAGTCTCCACTAAAGTCAGGGCCACCTTGGGCTAGGCATATGTAAAGGGATAGATGGTTTCTGTCTCCTGTTTAATAGGGCTGTGTGAAACAGCGCCGTTCTGTTTTGCCTTCTGTTTCGACGGAACAGTGTTTCATTTTGAGTTTAGTTTAGTTTTGAAAGCACTGTTCTGTTTTGTTCTGTTGAAACTGTTTCGCTGTTTCAACATTCCACCCCTAGGCTGTAATGGGGAAGCATGAAACTGCCTATAACTTTGTCATTTCTTGCCTGATTCAGATGGAACTTGCAGGGATGGTAGCCTCTTCAGGGGGGTATGAAGCCTTCCAAATTTCAAGGAGATAGATGCAGAGGTTTCTGGGAAACTGCACCTCAAGCTGTTGACAAGCAGAAGCCACAGAGCAGGAACAGCCTCCTGTGATCCAGCAGGCAGATTGTGGGGAGTCTGGCAGAGCTCCACAATCCTCCCATGGGTGTGAACAGGCCCCCAATCTGCCTGCCCTATGACAGGAGGCTGCTGCTTCCAGTTGGGACTGGCTCTGGTTGCAGCCTGCACCCAGCACTGGGAGGATTGGTGCTGCCACTAGCCCCAGGTGGCAGGAGCATCCTCCTGTCATTCAGCAGGCAGATTGGCGGCTCGCTCTGCCAGGAGTCTTTGGTAGCCTCCACAACCCTCCTGGGGGTGTGGCTGCTTCCCTGAACTGCCTGCCAGATGACAGGAGGCTGGTTCTTTTGCCTGGGGCCAGTGGCAGCACCAGTCTTCCCGGCGCTGGATGAAGGCTGTACCCAGTGCCAGTCCCAGGAGGCAGCAGCAGCCTCCTGTCATCCAGCAGGCAGATTGGAGACTCACCTGCACCCCTGGGAGGGCTGTAGGGCTCCGCCAGACTCCTCCCGGGCGTGTGGGCACCCCATCTGCCTGTCAGATGACAGGAGGCTGCTCTTGCCAACTGAGACCAGGGGCTGCACCAGTATTCCTGGTGCTGGGTGTGCGCTGCACCCAGCAGCAGTCCCAGGTGGCAGGAGCAGCCTCCTGTGATCCAGCAGGCAGATTGGGGGCCCGCACTCCTGGAAAAAGTCCAACTTACCTGCAGCCCTCCCAGGGGTGCAGGCAGGCCCCCAATCTGCCTGCCAGATGACAGGAGGCTGCTGCTGCCACCTGGGACTGGTGCTGAAGCTAAGTAAGCCCAGCTTCAAAACTCAAAACTTTTCAAAACTTTTGAAATGTTTTGAGTGCCCTTGTTTCATTACAAAAGTTTTTGTTTCATTTCAATTTTGCTGTTTCAAGCTTGAAACAAATTGAAGCAGCTTCAGAATGAAACACCCAGTGAAATTTCACACAGCCCTACTAGTTAACTGTACATTTACAGAAATACGTTCTTATTGTTTTCCTTGGAACCTTACTGTAGGGAGAGCCATTTTTAATTTGTTTATAGAAAAACAAATACATCTCTGAACCTTTATTAGTATAGCAATCATTCTGTGATATAATTAAGCACCAGATCCAGGGAAGCAAAAGCTGTCCATCATAGTAGCATGTACTTGCCATTTGTATGTGTAATTCTGTATATTTTATTGAATGCATATTAAAATGCATGCAATATATACAGCACAAGCAAGTTAACGTCAATTAACTTTGAAAACTGTAAGATGTCATTCTAGCCTCCCAGCCTGAAATCGGTTATATATGTAAGTAAATTTACACATCTGAGCCAGCTTCATTAACTTCATGTTTGTGAGTAATTCCAACGATTTCAGTGGAGTTATTCATGCATCCATGTATTCATGTTGGCAGTGTCTGGAGCTTAGATTGCAAGGAGTCTGTCTTCCTGTGTGCTTCTACAGTTCCTACAATAGGGAAGGCACAACTTTTAAATAGGTTTCTTGGTCCCAATTCATTATTTTTACTGAAAATAAAACCTTCAGTAACCTTTATAAACACATGATCTTATTCATGTAGTTAGCAGAGATTATTGTAATATACAAGGAGGAGAAACAAAATTGATATTTTTTAAAGGCGAAGGGTCCTAAGATAAAAATTAATATAGAAAAGTGACAATTGAAATGCTTAAGAGAATTCAATAAAAAATTAATTGGCACAGAAACACCAGTCCAAGCTGCCGTTTCCAGTCCAGCACAGATGATGCAAATTAAGTATCAACAGATACAGAAAGGAATTTAGGAAGCAATTTTTCATGCTGAGAATAATAAATGTATGAAATATCACACCAGGCACAGTTGTTCAAGCAAAAAACCATTGGGATCATCCAAATGAACATTAGATACCCTCCTGTGTGACGAGGCACTAAAAGCGAACAAGCCCTAATGGGTTGTGTAAGCCTTCCACATGCCTATAAAATACTATGTTTTTCAGACTCCATATCTGTAATTCATATAAAAAATTAATAGTTTATTCAATTATCTAAATAGTAGATATGAGCTACTGGGCATTTTTTCTTTTTGACTGATGGTTATGAAGTTTCATAATGCTATAGTTAATGCACAGATGACAGGCAATTTTCACAAACAATGAAAAAGGCCTGTCCAAAAACTGAGTTGGAGAATAATTGCAAAATAACTAATATGGGATCACTAAGCATAAATTTTCATGAACAATTAAACATTGGGTTGACATGAGAGTCATAAAATGGAAATTCTTCAAGGCAGAAAGAGTTTTTTACTTGACTTTAGAGAGAACAGTACTTCAAAGGATATGGTTTCTTCAAAAGTTCAATTGATGAACCTTTCCATTAGCCTTAATTTGTCCTACACATAGGGTCCAACCTTCACAGGCTTGCAAGTACTGTCTTTCTTAATGTTGGCTGTAGGTAGGGGGCCCCTTTGATTGAGAATTAAGCAGTCTGTTTAACCTTAGATTTCATTAACCTTGAGATGTTTTAATCAGAAGAACTAGTTTCCAGGGAGTCCCTGACATGGTAGAGTCATACTCCTGGGGTAGAGACTATGTAAAGCACTAAGTGCACTATACTGCAATTACCTTCCACATTCCATTTTCCTCATATGGAGGTTAAACTGTACTGGGTGAAACTCAAACCAAAGAAGCTCCATTGTATTCTCAAGTAGAAGATTTCCCTTTTTTCCCCACATTACAATGTCCTTATTATTTACCTTTTGTTAAGGCTTGCTATTATTTATTTATTTTTGCTCTGAGTAACTCCCAGAGATATACAGCAGGTGCATCTACATGAGAAGTTTACTGTGGAGTTGGCTAATTAGTTTTGCAGTAAAAGCATCAGCATCTACATGTGTGGTGCTATTTGGCTAGAGTAAACCAATAAACTCCACTGTAGGATAATACTTATGTTGGGCAGTGTTATCTCAGTGTAGTTATTTATTCTTCCACAACGCATGTGTAGACACTGAACAGGACTGGCTGGAGCACAAGGGTGCTACAGTGTGGCGTTGCCTAATGGCTGGGCCAATGCTGCAACACCCTTGTGCCCCAGCCATCCCCTCTGCAGCATGTTCATATACATTAGGGCTGGAAGGGACCTTGGAAGATCATCGAGTCCAGTCCCCTGCCACAAAGGCAGGAAATTAGTTAGGGTCAAAGGATCCCAGCAAGATAAGCATCCAAACGCTTCTTAAAAGGAGTCCAGAGTAGGTGCTTGTACCACCTCTGGAGGGAGCCTATTTCAGGCCTTGGGGCTTGAACAATAAAGAATTTTTTTCTTCTGTCCAGCCTAAAATAGTCTTGGAGGAGTTTGTTACCATTGGACCTTGTCATCCCTTGGGGTGCTCTGGTGAACAGGCATTCCCCCAGATCTTGATGCACAATCCTGATGTCTGCCCTTATAGGTCACTCCTGACACTGCGCTTTTTCAGGCTGAAGAGTCCCATGGCTTTCAGCCTCTCTTCATAAGGCCTATTCTCCTGTCCTCTGATCATGCACGTGGCTCTCCTCTGGACTTTCTCAAGCTTCTCCACATTCATCTTGAATTGTGGAGCCCAGAATTGGATGCAGTACTCCAGCTGCGGCCTCACCAAGGCCAAGTACCATGGCAGGATGACATCCTGAGATTTACTTGAGAAGCATCTATGGATGCAAGCCAGAGTTTGGTTTGCTTTACCAGCTGTGACATAACATTGGTGGCTCATGTTCATCTTGTGGTCAGTCATGACCCCCAAGTCTCTGTTGGCCATGGTGCTAGTCACCATAGTACTGTTGAGCCTATAAGCGTGCTGTGGGTTTTTCCCCCCAAGGTGGAGTACCTTACATTTGTTGGTATTGAATGTCATCAGGTTTGTATCTGCCTGCTTTTTCAGCCTGGATCAGTGGCCTATCCTCAGGTGTAGATGCTCTACCCCAAAGTTTGGTGTCATCAGAAACTTGGCCAGTCCACTTCTGACACCAGTATCTATATCATTGATAAAGACATTAAAGAGAACAGGTCCAAGGACGGAGCCTTGGGGGACACCACTGGTCACAGAGCACCATGATGATTCACTTCCATCCACTAACACTCTCTGAGTCCAGCCTCAGAGCCAATTCCCCAGCCATTGGACTGTGATGTAGCTGAGGCCACAGCTGGCCAATTTTTCCTAGAGGAGATTGTAGGATACCACACCAAAGGCTTTTTTAAAGTCCAGATGTATGATGTCAATCTCTTTTCCCTTGTTCAGGTGATATGTCACCTGGTCATCGAAGGAGATGAGATTTGTCAGGCAACATCTATCCACAACAAACTTGTGCTGGCTGTCCCTCAGAATGTTGCCATCAGCCAGCTTGTCAAGAATGGAAATGGACCTGCTGAGCCAGGTCGGAGTAGTCCTGAGCTGGCTGGCTGACCCCTGGGGTCCTCTGCCAGCTGGGGCTGCTCCATCCTGGCTCAACATGCTGCAGTCCAGGGGGCATGTGTAACTGCTGTTCCCAGGAGCAATAAACTTTGGAATGAACTGCACCATGGCTTATTGCATTGAATTAATTTTATGTGTAAATGTGCCCATTGTAATGTGGTGTGGCCAATACAAAAAGAGATTTTGAAGACGCATGTTACATGGACTATGTAAGTGCAAAGCATGTTATCCTTTAATAAATACCTTCCTTAAAATATATTTCTCCCCAGCTTGTTCAAAACTTGCAAGTTACTGAGATAACCAAAATATTTTTCTTTTTTCTTTTTTTTCAGGTTAAAACTGTCTAGGATCCTACTGAAAGGTTATGGAAAAGCCAACAGCTTCGTCCAAGCTGCCTTGGCTTCTGACTTGTAACAACTTTTTCCCAGGCCGCCTTGGTCATTTTGTAGTGTGGGCCTAATACTGTAGGATGCTGAAAAACTTGGAATTTATGTGTGTGGGGCACCCCTCAGGATTAGAGCCTATTTGCGTGGTATGTAATGTGATACATCAGAAAATGAGGCGTTCACAAAACACCTACCAACCATTTTACTTAATTTCAGGGAAGAGAGTGAGATGGGGGGAGAGAAAAGGCATAAAGAAACTTACCCGAAGCCAACTCATTTCATAATTAATGTATAATTTCCTTAGAATTAATTAAAAATGATACACTATTATAAATGGATTGCTATCAGCAGGTAAAAAGGAGATCTGTGATAAGGTACTTGCATTATTTCAGGTAAATGAGGAGGCAGAATTGCAAACAAAAATAAATTTTCAAAGCCCCAGGCAGAGAAGTAGGTTCCTGCTTTGTATTTACAGCTTAGTACATCTATGTTAATCCCTTCTATTAATTTGCTTCCTTTAATGCTTCCTAAGAAAGAATTCTAATAAAAGATTTCATTGCTAGTACTAAGCATGCTATGTCATTTGAGAGTCTTTATGCTCAGATATATATTTTTCCAAATAGCTCATGCAATTTTTCACTTGGACCATAGCATGGGAAAAAATAGCTTTATTTTTCAAACTTTAAATGAACATTTTAATGAAAACCTACAGAAACAAATAGGAAGCAAAACTCAGCAATTACATCACGGAGACAACTAGGATTTTTCCCTATCTGTATTTGGTGGTTAGTTGAAATGCCCTTTTTTAAAAGAAATTCATAACTCTTGTTTTCCCCCTCATATCTGCAGGCTTTTTTGTTACATTGATCATCTGTTGCCTGAAAGCTCCTTAAACAAATATTTTCTCAGATATAAACTTATAAACCTTATACGTGCTACCCAATTACTGTACAGCAGTAGGGACCAATCCTTTTGGCAGGTGTGCCAAAAATAAGCCCTGCACCCTCCCTGTATGCCATTCCAGTCCCTTTCCCCTTGCCTGATCTGCTGTTCTGCTTTCTGCTGCCTGCCCTATCTGCCACTGTACTGCCTGTCCCTTCCCTGATCTGCCATGTGGCACATACAAAGGCATACATTGGTCATCCAGGTTTTTAGCAGAGATATCAAAATTACCTGATACCCTGAGCCAGATGCACACCGTGATGCTCCTTGTGTACTGGATGCAGGTATGGCAGTGGTGATAGAGTAAATGGTGAAGGTGGCTGTGCAGATTAACATTTGTCCCTACCATTGACCTAGAGCCCTGTTGGGGATGAATAGCTGACTTACAGTAGTGGGCCCTGTTCCTGCTCACCTTGCTCCTGAATTTCTGGCCTCTCTCCAGATGACATGGCTTTGTGCACTATCCATTTGACATGCTTGGTCTATAGCATATGAGCCACAATAGGAATGTGTGGGACATGTTCAAAGTTTACCCTAGACATGCATGATAGGCTTGTATGTAAAACTGTGAAGACATAGATCAATGCAGTGTACTACTAAGCAACAGGGTTGGAGTACTGTTGTAGCCACGATGCCTTAAAACTTGTCTAACAGCTTCCCCAAATATACAGTTGGTCCAATAAAAGATATTGCAGAAAAATCTCTACCTCTTTTAAGCAAGCACAAGGATTTCTCCAGAATGAACATAGTGTATCTCATATAGCTCTTTTATTACTGTCTGGACAGGTAAGCCATTTTTATTATGGGCCTGTCACTATAATATTGATGTATGCACGATGGCTACTGCAGACAATGGCTACCTCATAGAGGTATGTGTTTCAGAAGACAAGTGGACAGAGAAACTTTTTCAAAGGAGTTTAATATCTAGAATACAGAATTTTATGAAGATATAGCTGTATCTTTGTGTTCAAAGGACCTTTAGAATTCTGGTCTTTGTTAATATGCAGTTGGAAGGTCTAACACTAGACAGTAATATTACCTATAAATACATGAAAGGTCTGAATTGTCTTAGTTTAAATTCAGTACATGGTATAGTGAATGGAGCTGGTCAGGAAACAGGTTTTTCTCCTGGGTAAGATTCTGGGCAATAACTTTTATCATTATTTTTCATAGTAACTACTAGAAGACACATCTACACCTGTGCTTAACTGCAGAATACACTAATTAGCTAAAGAGTAAGACATCACTGTCTACACCTGCAACATTATTAGGCCACGGTAAACTAATTAATGCCACTGTAAGATAGTACTGTCCCCAACAGTACTACCTTACAGCAGCCGGTTAATTAACTGCACATGTAGGTGCTGACCGGGGGCATAAATTGCATCTGGTCAGCCCACTCAGCAGGAGGCCAAATTCCTGCCTGCTGCCTAGTCACAGAACTCCACACTTTCAGCACCCTTGTGCCCCAGACTGTCCCTCCACTGCCCAATGCCTCCACCCAGAGTCCAGGGCTGACCCCCTGTGCTCCTGGCCCTGGTGTAAACTGCTCCACCCTAGCTCAAATTGCAACTGTTCTGGGCATACGTGTAGATCCTGCTCTTGGGAGTAATTTACTCCAGCTCAAACTGCTCCAGAATGCATTGCTTTAAATGAATTGCATATGTAGATGTATCCAGGGTGGGGTGTTTGTGTTTTTGTCAAACATCATAGAAAATTACAGTTGGAAGCAACTTCAGGAGTTCATCTAATCCAACACCCTGCTCAAAGCAGGACCATTCCCAACTAAATCGTTCCAGCTAGGAACCTTTTAGCTAGAAACAAAAAGTGTCTACAATGGGAAATCAAAATGAAATATTTGATTGGTTTTGAAATAATTGGTTTTCCAAACAAAACTAAAACATTTTATCCAGGTGAGTTTGGCATTAAGATGTGTCCATATGGCCTACATGCAAGTATTATAGTTTGGATGCCTCAAGCTTTCATTCTTTCCTATTACTTAGGCTTCCCACCTGGACTGCATCTCATATGAGACACCATGTCCCTGTATTTTACTAGCCAATGAAAATTATATGGCTATAGAAAATCATTGGGAAATATACGCTGGCTGGCAGCATTAGACCAGTGAAGAAAAGAAATGTATGAAGCATCTTGGTGTCTCAGGAAGATATGGTTTAGTGTTGAGCTAAGCCACAATGAAAGATTTAATTCAGTGATGACTAAAAATATCTAAATGAGCTATTTTGAGATTTCTCGATTGAATTGTTCAGGTTTTCAGATCTGCTTTTTTGGATGAAACGGTTTCTGTGGAAAGCAAATGAGTAAATGAGCTTTTTTGTCAAAAACCCAGGTGCCTCTTGAAAAACTGTTTGGATGAAAAAAAAAAGTTAGCCAGCCTTAGTGAAGATGTGTTTGTGAAATATTAAGAAATAACATGAAAGGAACTCTTCTCTAGGGAACTGCATTCTGCTCTACCTGGCTGGAAGGGTGATGGTTGTAAAGCTTGGGAGAGTAGGTCCAGTAAAGGAAAGTTCAGAAGACTCCTGTAGGAGCCAAACACCATATTGCAGTTCAGTTGTACAAAAACCCACCAAAATAATTTCTTAGGGTGAAGTATTCAACTGGGAGATGGGAGACCTACTCCTTGTTTTTTTTTTAGTGTTTCATACCAAGTGACTAAGGTCAAATACATAAGAACCCCTCCTCCCCCCGATTTACAGGGACTGGAACACAAGTATCCATCATCTCAGCAAAGTAACCAAAGCTGCAATTACCTTTACCTTAACAAATGATTTTTTTCCCAGTGGTGCTTCTTCCCACTTTTGACATGTATCTTCAGATTCTGGAGTGGCACATGTCCTAAAATAGCAAGTGTTAAATCTACAGCTAGCTCCAGCAAGATGGCCAAATTATCCATGATTGATTTAATACACATCCAAATTGTATCTGGGGTTTGGGTTGCTCTTAATACAAGTCAGGGATCAACATGGATTGATAACAAAATGGAACACCTCCAACACCGAACAAAAAATGAAGACTACCCTCCTTGCTGAATCCCCACTAAGAAAGCTTAATATTGATTTTTTCATGGTGCCCCATGTAAATCTGCAGGTGTCCCTTCCAGGTATTTTCTTTTCCATGTGCACTCCCTGCCTCAACAAAGAATGAGTGGCTCTATTGAACTAATATATAGAATTTATGGATTGAAGGGATGACCCTTATTTGACAACAAGATTGCAGGTCAACACCTGATTTTTTTTTTTTCAAATTTTGGAGAGCAGTACCTTGGAACTTCTAATTTTCAGTGGAATCCATCTGCTCTTGAGTTAAACTGCTGTACTGAAAATAGTCCCCTTTGGTCTAGTAGACTTCAAGGTAGAAACTAAGGATTGGGATATAGGCAATCTTAAGGAGCATGGGGGTAGACAAGTACCTGAGCCTGGAGAGGATCCAGACCAGGAGCTAAGGCTGAATGAGAAGGTCAGAAGCAGAGAGTCCATGTCCTAGTCACTAGCAAGATTAACATCCATAGTCCAGGCATTGCTAGAAGTCAGGAGCCAGGGAACCCACAACACTTAAACAGGGTAACTGGGTAAAATGATGATATACATTTTACTTCAAGATTGTCCAGCCTATTAGGGAGAATCAGATTTTGCTCTCCTTCTAGGAAACTTTGCTTCAAAATTAGTAGCAGTACAAGTGTAGAAAAATGGTCCTGTACTTTGTTGGCAGGCTATGGACAACAATGCCACTCATTAGCTACTTTCTGTGATTCATTAACCTAGTATAAATAAGGGGGGTAAAAAACAGCAAAACAAGGTTTACACCACAGCAGTACTCAGCATGGTCGGACAATCAGTCACACTGAGCACACTTGAAAGTTTAAAGAGCTTTTAAATACATTTTTCAAACATGTTATTTGAAAGATCAACAAGAAAGGCAGCAGCAAACATTAAATAGCTGTGCTAGAATCCTGCTTTCCTATACTATTTGTACTCATATTCATTTTGTTCCAGGGCCATGTTAGGGAACACTATATTGAACATGATAGCAATAATACAAATGATACACATCCTATGTGCTAAGGAGTGCTCGTACCATTGCCTGTTTCATACATGTTACTATAACAAGACTTGACAGCCCCTGGTAGCTACTCAGCCCTTTCTTGGTCTGCCCTACTTGGTCATTCTCCCCTTCGCTTTCGTGTCATACCTTGATGCTATAGTTCTTTAAAGAAAGGGAGGCTGTCCGAAGGCTTCCCAAGCTTGGTCTCTCTCTCTGGCTCCCGTGGCTAATTACATGCGTCAGGGCACTAGTCCCTAACCCAACCCTGGGCTGCTTCAGGTCTTTATATTCTTGTCAGAACTTGGCCTTCCTGGCCTCAGCACCATTGTTCTCTCACTGGTTTCCATAGCCCAAGCCCACTGCATTGGATCTGGTTTCTGGGAGCCAGCCCTGTCCCAGCCTTCCTTGGGCACTAAGCCTGCTTTGGCTCTCTTATACCAAAAGTCTAGTTGGTCTAATAAAAGATACTATCTCTACTATGAGTTCTGATTCCTTTTGCCTCTAGACCAATACAGCTATAACCTGGATAATTTAAGATATTTAAAGGTGTTAATGTGTGGCCAATCCAGGGGTTGAGCACTTCAGGAACCACACGAAATTACCAAGTAACAAGGCCCTAAATGTCTGTTCAGCTACTTTGTTTAGGCTTTTAATTGTCCCGATAGCAGCTAGTCAAGGGTGTGGGATCCTTGTCATAAAATTTTGTTAACTGTTTGAGCTAAATATTCAGCTCCAGGGATAAACTTTCAGGGTATTTATTTTGTTTATTTTTAGAAGCTTTGTTTCCTTTTAATAACATAGAAGATTTTCTTCTTCTTCTGCACACGGGGTGTGTATAGAAGTTGCTTTTTTATTATTGGAAGTGCTTTATTACTGTGACTTAACAGAAGTGCATGGCTTTACAGCACCTTAAAAAATGGGTTGAGTGCTTTAAATTAACCCTTGTTAAATGCTTTAAATTAACACTTGTTAAATGAGGTGTTAAATTTGAAGCTGTATATTTTACAGCACTTTAGCAACCTACAGTGCTTTAAATAACTTCTGTATGCTGGTCAAATTTCTGACCAGTGGAGAAGCCCTAGGGAGCTGTGGAGCACATCCTGCCTCCTAATCTGGAAAGTGCAGGGAGGCTCAGACCCCTGCCCCACAACCAATGCACTTCTGTCATTTTTAAGAGCACTGTAACTTTATAGTGCTATAAAAAGTGCTTTATCTTACAATGTATTTGGAGTGCTCTAAATTACAATGCATGGAGCACTTCTATACACACCCAGGGGCTCTCTCCTGTCTCTCTCATCTAAAGCCGTCATTTATAATTAGTGGCAAGCAGACTATATGAGCTTTAACAACAAGATGGTGGCCGCCAATTAAGAGCAGAAATTATGTCTCCTAAGGGAGTCTCTGAAGTAGTGCTGAGTACAGCAAATCAGCACTGCTGTAAACTGCAGTACTACTTGTGATCCCCTAGCTGCTGCCTGAAGTTGATCCAGTTTCTTTTTGTAGTGGAAAACTACAGCTACATCAGCAGCACAGCACACTTTGCAGAATTAGCCAGTTTCCTTGTGCAAAGCTCTATTTTATGTGACTATCGCTTAAAGAGTTGTTAGGTTTTAGTGATAGACATGCAGGGTAAATTTTCTCATTCACTAAGACACCTGAGGAGGGCAATAGTCAGGTAAGAAGGTGGAAGAATGGATGAACTAACTTGGAATGGAGACAAGTAATTGAAAGCTAAGATGCAAACACGGTCATTGCCCCTCTAACCAAATCTGTATTCACAGCTTCTATTAATTATTATTTGTACCGTGATAACGCATGATGAGGATGAGAACCTAGTTGTGCAAGGTGCTGTATGAAACTCAAACTCAGATATCATTTAAATGCCAGTATAGCAAAACCACTCCATATTTTTATCCATATTTTGGTATCCCCAACAAACACAACCTGAAAATTGTTCCTGCTGTAAGGTCTTGGTGAATAATTCAGCAGTACATTGTCATAGGCTCTTTAGAGCATGAACCAAAAGCCGGTCTTTGTTTCTAAGATGTACTATTACTGGAAGACCCCATGGATGGAGTGGGGCAAAGAAAAACAATGTATTCAAAGCAATGGGCTAGTGGCATTATCTTTGAGCCATGTTCTGAATGAGTATGAGTGGGCAAGACTACACAGCCAGGGAAAAATGTGTTGCAACAATTGAAACACAAGATGAAGAGAGTTTGGATGCAATTTCTAGCTGTGTGGATTAGTTTGGATTAGAGAGATGTTAAGTAAAAAGAACCTGCAAGAATTTGGCAATGAATCTCTCTCTCTGTCTCTCTAGGGTCTCACATTCAGCTAAGCTGAAGGGAAGGGCCAGGTTATAGACAGACTCCGAGTGGTAAAGCAGACACTTGGTGTAAGAGAAAGGAAGTAGTGGGGAGGGTTTAGAAGAACAAATACAAGCTCTTTTTCATGCATGATCTTGAGTCACAGTCTTGGCCCAGGCCTAAAAGCTTGTACCCAGTTAGATGATCCAACACAGAGCATTGCATTATACCTTAGACTCAGTGGAAACTTAAACTTTCCTGCTGTTGCATGCAGCTATGTGCCTTGACACAGCTGAATTCTGTGCTCATTGCTGGTGGTGTCCCTGTAACCACAGGGAATGCTTCTGGTGCCTTCAGATGTAGCCACAGGTCAGTTGAGACATTCTTGACAAAGGCCAGCTGTAAATCCTGCATAGGGCTCCATGAGAGATCTAGTTGAGCTTGCATAGGAAAAGATGTGTCATCTCACTTTTGGAATTGGATTTTCCAGCCTGAGGCTTCCTGGCAGGCCTGGGATTGGCAGTGGCTTGGACACTGCCTTCCTGTTCTGGCAGATATCCTATTGCTGAAGGCCAGTTATCTAAGTTGAGCCAGAAGTGAATCTGCCCCATCTATTAGACTGGCTTTGGGAATGGAATGCATTGAAGGGGTTTTTTTGCTTACATAGCTCCACACAGGCTGAGAAGGAAAGCTGCCTGCTCTCTGCAGCTTCAGACTGGCCACTATTAAGAAGTCTGTGCAATAGCCACATGCCCTTTGATACTCCAAGGAATGTTGCTGATAGTGCCTCTGGCATTAGTCAGCTTATTTTATTTATCTGCCTGTTAGGAAGAAAAAGAGATGTTTGGCTGGGAGGGATAGAACAGACAGTGACAATGGACCTGGCTCTGGCTGGTGCAAAAAAAAATGTGTGCAGTGACAGATGGCTGCTACCTCAGAGAAGTGCATCAAAGACTTTAAATTATGGCCACCTAAGTGGACCGCAGATTTAAAAATACTAACAGTTCCTCCATCCTTCCTGATGGGGTGACAGATATAAACCACTGGAAGCAAAATCTAGTTGATACAATAGCTGGGCTGCTTTTTGGCAAGGTCACATTACATACTTTTGGCAGCAACAGGTCATTTGGAGAGAAACACAGTTGCAATTTGATGGCAGTGAATTCAGAGAAAGGAGAAGCCCCAGTGAGAATACCCTGGAGGACTTTGACTTTGCTAGAATTGTCCACGAGGTCCTCAAAGTTTCACCTGAAGTTAGGAATTGCTGGGATGTTGATGAAGGACTGCAGGATGCCATTGTGTATGCCAGTACCCCCAACTGAGAGTTGTATGGATAGCCCCAGGGAACTGCTGATGGACAATGTTTCACAAAAAAGGAGACAGCTGAGGGGTTGTTCAGCTCAAGTATTTATTCCTAATGTGTTTTTAGCACAGCATGCTCTACATTCTTTGACAAGCCTATCTGCCTTTCCTTGGGAAATGTATACATGCTGGTATTCATTCAAATGAATAGATACTTGCTTCTAAACAATTACTGAATGTAAGAGGTCTTGGTTACTAGTAGCACCAGGGCAGAAGAAGGTACACAGAGAAACTCAGCATCATAGAAAATTAGGCTTGGAAGGGACCTCATGAGGCCATCTAGTCCAACCCCCTGCTCAAAGCAGGACCACCCCCAACTATATTGTTGCATGCTGGGCTTTACTACCATGCTAGTCAGAAAGCTTTTCCTGATATCTAACCTAAACTTCCCTTGCTGCAACTTGAGACCCATGCTCCTGTTTCTGTCATCTACCACCACTGAGAATAGTCTAATTCCATCCTCTTTGGAACCAAATTTGCTATTAAGTACCCTCCCAGTCTTCTTTTCTCCAGACTAGAGAAGCTTCTCTAGTCTACCCTCAGCTTCTCTTCACAAGTCATGTCCTCCAATCTCCTAAGCATTTTAGTTGCCCTCTGCTGGACTCTCTCCAATTTGCCCACATCCTTTCTGTAGTGAGAGGCTTAAAACTGGAACTGAAGATATGGCCTCACCAGTGATAAATAGAAGGGAATAAACACTTACCTTGATCTGGCAGTGCTCCTACTAATGCAGCCCAATATACTGTTAGCTTTCTCTGCAACAAGGGTATTTGATCACTAATATATATGTTGCTTCATATATATTGCATGCTCTAGGTATGTGTGTGTGTAATGGTGGGAGGGAAAAACAGCAAACCATGACAAAAATCATGCCAATGATTGCCAGTTTTACCCAGAAATCCTATGCTATTTTTTTTACTCTCCAGGCTATTGAAAATAAATTCCTACTGATTTCTGTGGGAGTAGAATTAGGTCTGATATTATGATATTTAATTTGGGTTAAGTTAATAAACTAGGGACACAGACAAGGGGAGTGAGAGAATGTGAAACAGAGTCCTAATTTTATCATTTGGGAACTGCCATTAGGTAAGCCAACCCTATAGACTAGGGACAGACATTCAAAAAGCTTGAGCCTGAATTGATTCAATTTTTGCAGGTTAGTCTAACTTGGCTAGGCTAAACCAGTTTGTAACCACACAGACATCCCCTCTGGACTGAACAAATGCCAGCACATGCCTACAGTGGCTCAGGCTAGAAGCTGGTGGATGCTAAAGCAGCCATCCCTTCCTTTCTACAGTGCTGAGCTCAGGTGGGCATGGCCAGGCACCGGCAGGACACTCTGAATAGGGAGGGGTCCCCCCACCACGACCAGCTCAGCAGGGAATTGATAACACAGCCCATTAATTAATGGATTTCATAGACATTAGGCCTGGAAGGGACCTCAGGAGATCATGGAGTCCAGCCCTCTGCCCCAAGGGCAGAAAGTCAGTTGGGGGTCAAAGAATCCCAGAAAGCTAAGCCTCCAAATGCTTCTTAAAGGAGTCCAGAGTAGGTGCTTGTACCACCTCTGGAGGGAACCTATTCCAGGCTTTGGGGGCTTGGCCAGTAAAGAGGGTTTTCCTTATGTCCAGCCTAAAATGGTCTTGGAGGAATTTGTGACTGTTGGTCCTTGCCATCCTTTGGGAGGCTCTGGTGAACAGACATTCCCACAGATACTGATGCACATTCCTGATGTACTTATAGGCTGCCACCAGGTCTTCCCTAAGCCTGTGCTTTTCCAGGCTGATGAGTCCCATGGCTCTCAGCCTCTCTCCATAAGACCTGTTCTCTTGCCCTCTGATCATGTGTGTGGCTCTCCTCTGGACTCTCTCAAGCTTCTCTGCATCCTTCCTTAATTGTGGAGCCCAGATTTGGATGCAGTACTCCAGCTGCGGCCTCACCTAGGCTGAGTACAATGGGAGGATGACACCCTGAAATTTACTTGAGAAGCATCTATGGATGCTAGCCAGAGTTTGGTTTGCTTTACCAGCTGTGACATCACATTGGTGGCTCATGTTCATCTTGTGGTCAATCATGATCCCCAAGTCTCTTTCAGCGTTGGTGCTAGCAAGCGTAGCACTGCCGAGCCTATAAGCATGCTGTGGGTTTTTTTCCCCCCCCAAGTTGGAGTACCTTACATTTGTCAGTATTGAAAGTCATTAGGTTTGTATCTGCTCACTTTTTCAGCCTGTCCAAGTCAGCCTGGATCACCAGCCTGTCCTCCAGTGTGGACACTCTACCCTAAAGTTTGGTGTCACCAGCAAACCTGGCTAACTTAAGAAAACAACAGAGGGACATTGCCAGCTACCTGTTGATTCTGCCTTTGTCCTGTCTTCCACAGCATGGATTGTAGCTAGCATGCGGTCTGCTAGCTAAACTTGAGAGGTGTCTGTGTAAGACAGAGGAGACAGGGATGTCTGCTTAGCAGGGAGTGGTGAGGGGAGGGGGAGGAGAAGGGGGAAGCCAGGCAGATGCCTGCAGTCTCTGCCAGAGCTCCAGCCAGGGAGCAGAGGAGAGGGCCCAGCCCTGCTGTGGAGCAGAGGGCTCCGCCCAGCACAGAGAGCATACCGGGGTGCTGGGGGAGTCTAGTTTAACCCAGTAAGGGGTCTGGGACACACATTGTATAAACCGGTTTGACCCAAATCAGTTAAGTCTGATACTACATTCAACCAGGTTTATCACAAACCAGTTTCAGCCATTCAGAAAAAAAGGTTTTCCTTCATTTTTGTTCCTCTTCCTCTTTCATGTTGTTCAATTAGATTTGCATACTTAATGATTGTAGTTATAAGTATCTCTGTGCAAAAGGAGGTCTTCATTTTCCAGTGACTTTACTTATTATCCTCAGTTCTTTGGGATGTATGCTGTAGAATGGTTCAGGTTGTTTGCCTACTTTAAAAGGATGATGCACATTTTGGCTGCTACTAGGGAGGAATCACTTCTGAAAATAAGAGGATGTTATAAACTCCTGTACAGCTGCTGTTACCAGACTCCATATATTGTATATCAACTATATCTTATAGAATAGTATTGCCCTCTAGCACCAATCCAGGGCTGTGAGATGGTGTTTGCATAATACATGCTATAGATGTGAAGAGGACAAAGAGAGTGCCTATGGGTCTTAGTTTATATATAGCAATGTTATCTCTAGTGCAGTAGTTCTTCACCTTTTTATACTCAAGGCACCCCTTGTTAGACTCAAGGGACTCCTTAGAAATGCCAGCTCTTATTTTTCATTTTTTGACTACAGAAAAACACTAGAGCAATTTTTTCTGGTGTAAACAACTCAGAAACACATCCTGACCTGTTGTCTTTAACACTATGGATTTTTATTTGAAATCCCTAGGTTTTTCTTGTGAATTATATTTGCACACCTAACAGTGCTAACACTGCATGACACCCGTGGCTCCCTTGAAAGAGTCTCAATACACCCCAGGGTGCTGTGGCTCCCTGGTTGGTGATCACTGCTTTAGTGTTTACAGGCACAATACTGTTCCTGCTGGAATCAGTGGCAAAATTCCTACTGATTTCAATGGGACTGTAATTGGCTGATATTATAGCATATCTTGTATGTGACCTCTTGTACAATGGTGATTGAGGACGGCAGCACTGCTACTCCAAAATAACTGAAAAGTAAACTTAAGTCATGGGCTTTTGTTAGTATAACTTTCCTTCAGTTCCTATATTGCTCCCAAGATGATGCCTACTTGAAACCCCAGTACCTGTGATGATTGACAAAGGATGATAATGCCACTGGCAGGGATCTTGAATTTGATTTAATTTCAGATCCCCATTCTTGGGCATGTTTTAGTCATCTTCTGATAATGGAATACGTGCAACACATTTTGCACTTTGGTGACTTTCTCCAGGTGCAGCATTCTACTTCCCCCTTCCATTGTCTCCCCTTCCTCCGATGCTAATTGTACTGATCTTTATTTTAAGATGAAAGAGGTTTTTAAATTTTTTTTTTAAACCCTTTCACATCATCTTCCTTTAAATCCCATTTCTAAACCAGTGTAGATTGGGTTGGGAAATGAACATGTCCAACAATAGTCAACTTAATCCTAGGTGAATAACAGACAGATAAACTTCTTAGCAAGCACTTGTGCAAATTACCAGTGTTTGCATGAACATCAACAGGATATTAATTTTAAAAAAGCTTGTTAAAATCTTCATAAACAATGTCCCTTTGTATCCACCCCGCTCTGCCTTATTTCATGTATGCACATTCCCTTTACTCCTTTTACTGTACTGATAGTTCATCTTTAATAAATCAAAGGCAGTCCTTCCTACTTTGTCTGTCTGAGAATTTATTGAGTTATACTCTCACAATTCTGACATAAAGATGATGTGAGGTAGAAAGTGCCAAGAATAATTTTTTATTTACATGCATATTGGAAAATAAATTAAATTGTGTCATGATGAGTTTATCTGTTTTCCCCTTTCTCACCAAATAAGGGAGAGATGAGGCACAGGTTCTCTTTTTGTCCTCTAATTCTTCTTCCTCATGCATCATTCTCCAAAAGAGGCTGGTTTTCTGTCATCTCCAGAAGAGACTCCTTTGCACTTGTCTAGCCAAGACAGCTTCTAAAATGCCTCTTTGTTATGGCTTAGCACCCTGGTGACTCATCTGACATTGATATAAATGTTTCCCTTTACAATCTTCCCCTCCTAACTGTGTCTGATATGCTGACACCTGACAACTCCCCCATGCTCTGTTGCTGGAACACCTCCTGGTTCACTGGTCTTCCTTGTCATGCAATGAGGACTCAGCAGGAACTAAATGGTGTTGGCATATTTCTAGGTCTTGATTTGAAATTAATTGGTAAATTTGATTCCTTGGAGATGTCATAGAGATGAGAAAAGGCCAGTTAAGGGCAAATGTAAAACTCTCCAAAAGCCAACTGAAAATTGATGGGTTTGATTTTTCTATTACATACCAGTTGCCACACCTGCTAGTCACGTGAGCTTATTATTCGTCTTCTGTGACTTAGCACTGTTATGGACATGTGTCTATGTGGCACAGTTCTGAGCTGTGTAGAAATACCCAAGTAGGTTGAAAGATCCAGCACACATTTAGGAAGTAATATGTCTGCATTAAAGTGGTATTCTGTTTTGGTTGATATTCTCTACTTCTGCTACTTCACAACATTGCTCCATGTAGACAAGAAGTTCAGATAACTTGTCTTTGCTGTAGTGACTGACTTTTCTTTTGTGAGAGGTCTGAGAAGGCATGTGGCAATGAATAAGAGGAAAATTGGAAAGGAAAAGAGGACAAATAAAAGAAAATACCAAGACATTAACCTGTTCTTATCTTACATCCTAAATCCAAGGATGCAGTACTTAGCCAACTTAAAAGGGTCTAAATACAGCCTCTGACCATTCCTCTCAGGGCTTCCAAAATCCTCCTGTCAGCTTGCTTTTCTCAGCCTGCTTGGCTAGTGAACACTGAAGACAAAGCTATGATCTCTAAGCGGGCTTAAGTACCTTTGCTAGTCTGGCTATTAACATACATCACCCCTTCATTTCCCGGGGGCTCGCACTATGTCAGTAACTTCCTGACCCCTGAAGGTGCATATTTACTAGACTACAATCTTGCATCCTTTTACATATGTAGATTCACTAGCCTGATATGCTCTCCTGTATGATCATTTGATCAGGTAGGCATCAGGCATCTTTTAAAATGGAAATATATCATTGTTTAGCTAGACCTGCTTCTGCAGTCTTCACGGAGAACTATATACAAACCAAGTCAAATGTTAGTTCTTAGCCATTGATTCTTCTAAGTGTTAACAGCTGTTCTAGTTAATCACCTTCGAACTTACATGACCTTAGCTGAAATATAAAGATACATCAACGTTGCATTTATATAAAAATACTATAACACATACTGATATGAGAACAATAGAATTGAATACAGCTTCACACTAACTAGAAACTGTACACCCCGAGAATAAGCCTAATTTGAAAGAATATTCATGCAAGCACTCCATGATAAGCACTTAGACACAAGTCTTCATATTGCAGATGTAGAAAGCAAAATATGAACAGTAAACTCTCCATTTAGGAGGATGTGAAGGAATATATTTCTTTTTCTAATAAATTGTAACCCTGGCAACAGTGCTACCCATAGCCATATTCAAATTTTTGGGATCCTGGGGTGCCAATAGGTCTTGGCCTACTCCCACTTTGCCTACAGGCTGGGAGCACCAGTCATGGGAGTGCTTTCCTGTGGTTCTCCCTGCATAAGACCACACATTAAATAACTTTTTGAGATTGACAAATTCGACATCCCATAAATAACAAACAAAATATTTTCAGTGAGCTCGATAATAATTTATACCAGGAGGTAATGCCAATACTTATCATATGACAAAAGCAATTATGTTATCAACTTTAACACTCAGGCAACTTATAACAGGTACATACACATACACTTAGTCAGCCGTGTTGCCACAAAATCACTCTGCCTGCAGCAAAGTAGCCAACTGTGCAGTGGCTGCAGTGGAGCCCCGGGGAGCGGTGCTTGCTCTGCCTCAGAAGAGGGGTGGCAATGCCATCATTTGGGCAGAATATGGGGGTACCTGTCAGGACCTCAGGTGTGGCTGCTCCAGAGACCAGGGTTTCTTCTCTAGTCCAGTCTTTCCTAGATGCCTGCTGTGAGGGCGCGGCATTAGGGGCGGCCGTGAGCTCCCTAGCGCCGCCTACCATCACATTAGGGTGACGTAGCACCCTCAGAACCTCGCCCGCCACGACTTTGATGGTTAAATATATAATGTGGAGGCTGCCAGTTTCCCTAATGGATGGTCTTGTTGTTCGTCCCTATTCCCGACTGGGGATTCGATATGCGTCCTGCCTCAAGGGCAATGCGTGCCTCCAAGCCTCCCCCTCAGCATGCCCCAAGCCTCGCAGCTGTTCTGGGGGACGCTTGTATGGTCCCTCGCCCCTCGGGTGCCCTTGTTCTCACTCTCGGGCACCGGGGCTCTTCGCCCACCTGGCGCCTCCTTGGGTTGGGCCCCAATCCCTAGCCCGTTCCCCGCGCCCTGGGCCTGTCACGCTGGTGCCCAGCTACTTGCTGGCGCCTCCTGGGTCGGCTCGCCAGCGCCGCTCACTACCGGCGCCCCCTGGGCCGGGTTCTAGCCGGCGCCTGGCTAATCGCCGGCTCTGCCTTGGAACGGGAGTGTTTTCGCCACCCTAGTCTTGGCGCCCTTGGGCCGGCCCACTCTTGCCGCCCTAGTCTCAGCGCCCTTGGGCCGGCCCAAGGGCGCCGAGACTAGGGCGGCGGTAGAGCCGAGATCCGGGCGGAGGGAGCGTGCCGGCCCGCTCTCGCCGCCCTAGTCTCGGTGCCCTTGGGCCGGCTCGCTCTCACCGCCCTAGTCCTAGCTCTTCCGCCGTCCTAGTCTCGGCGCCCTCAGGCCGGCGCTGTCGCTGTCCTAGTCCCAGCGCCCTTGGGTGGCTAGCTAGGCTGCTCTCGCCGCGCTAGCCTTAGCTCTATCGCCGCCCTAGTCTCGGCGCCCTTGGGTGGCTAGCTAGGCCTGGCTATTCGGCCCCTCTCTGGGGCCTCGCCCCTCAGGGGCCTCTACCACGCTCCCTGCGCTTCGCCCCTTTGGGCTTCCCCACTTGGGGCCGACACGCCACGCGCCCCGTGCCCGGTCTCTGCCCCACTCCGGGGCCTTGCCCTCTCGGGGCTGACTCCGCGCCTCTTGCGCCCTGTCTCTGCCCCGCTCCAGGGGCCTTGCCCTCTCGGGGCTGACTCCGCGCCTCTTGCGCCCTGTCTCTGCCCCGCTCCAGGGGCCTTGCCCTCTCGGGGCTGACTCCGCGCCTCTTGCGCCCTGTCTCTGCCCCGCTCCAGGGGCCTTGCCCTCTCGGGGCTGACTCCGCGCCTCTTGCGCCCTGTCTCTGCCCCGCTCCAGGGGCCTTGCCCTCTCGGGGCTGACTCCGCGCCTCTTGCGCCCTGTCTCTGCCCCGCTCCGGGGCTAAACACCACCCTTATGGGCAGGGGTCTGTAACCCCGCACACTGCGTCTCCCTGGCGCAATATAATGCCCAGCAGCACCGACACTAGTGCCCCTGGCACTGCGCCTCAACTGGGCACTGAGAACCCCCAAGCTGTTGGGGAGCTCCCCTGAGGCCTCCTCGCTTCCCTACAGCCTCACCCGGTCCTCCGGTGTAAACTGCAACTTAAACTCCAGCCCTCTGGCTGCAACATAAACAGAGGCTCCACACGCCTAACAATAACTCCAAGCCCTGCCAGGGCTCTCAGTCCTACCTGCAGTCAGGGTGATCTTGTTCCCTGCATCATCGCAGCCAGTTAGGGTGGCAAGTCTGCAACCACTAACTCCGGCCACTCAGCTCAGCCACAGAGCTCCTGCTCCTGTGGCAGCCAGAAGGGAACTGTGTCTCAGGCTCTGGCCTAAGCTGGTTATAAAGGCCTGGCCCTGCCCCCTTCCGGCCATGTGACCACCTGGTTGCCCTGGCAACCAGGCACCTGAGCTGCCTGGGTGATTGACAGCTCTGCCAATCACCCTCTCAATCACGGGGCACCTCTGTGACTCCGTGACACCTGCAATCAAAGACAGCATTCCCCAGACACTTTCCAAAGCAGCTCCCCTGTGTTTGGCACCTGGAGTGCCCCTTCTCAGCTGTACTTTATTGAGCTCTCCTGGAGCTCCCACAGCTGCAATTCCCTACTGCTTTCTCTAGCTCTCCCAGAAAACCTCCTCTAGCAACCCCTGTCCCTGATTCCCTCCAGTGACTCCCTGCACCCAGGGATCTTAAGAGTGGGGAGGGGAACCTATTTGCATAACCCCTGATCCTTCAGTAAAGGATACCATACAATCCTGGGTACTCATTAGCTGGTGGCTCCTTGGCCTTCAGTAGCAGCTCACTCAGTCACAATTCTTCTGCCAGTCATCCTCTCAGAAGCAATTGTCCTGGTAGCAGCCTCCTCAGAAGCAGCCCTTCTCTGCACAGCCTCAGCCCCGCTTTCCCCAGCTAGTCTCCCCTGTTTCTTTCTGGGCTTCCTGCCCCGGAGTTACAGCTGTTTAACCATGTGCATGCATTCTGTGTGCACAGCTTGCTGCAGATCCTTGTCCCAAGAGTGCAAACACCCTGACTGAGCTTGCAAGTTCTGAGAAAACCCTTCAGCGCCTTTACATTCTCCCCTGTGTTTGAGTTTACTGTCCCCAGTAACTACCATAATAGGAAGTAGTTTTTTATCTTTTCCAGGGTTGCAGTACAGGGGTTTCTGAAACAACACCTGGGGCATCATAAGTGAGTTTTTTTACTGGCTTCACTACTCAAATAGGTCTAGAGGTATGTGGGAAGGGTGGTGATGCCAGCTCCCCCATGGGTTTCTCTGGCCCTGGAGAGGGTTGGCTCCTGACTGGTTCTTTGTCATCTAAATCCTGGGCCTCCTCCATAAAAGCAGGTTCTGGGGACCTGCTGACTTCACTTCCTGGGCATTGGGGTCATTGGTTGAAATGAGGTTGTCAGCCTCCTTGTGCTTGTGGTGAATGGTACTCCCCAGTGCTCAGATCAAGACCCCCTGAATAATCTTCGTTGGACTCACTGTCCAAGGCATTCCTCTGGCTCTGGCCTGGCAAACTATGGGTATCTGGTGATTTTGTCCAGGTCCTAAGTCACTGGTTTGGCAGAGAGTGCTGCCTCTCTGAGCCTGGCAAAGGCCCACTAATTCCCCTATGGGCAGTAATAAGTTGCTGTGTACAGTCCTTTCTATACTGGGTCCAACCTCAGGCTTTATCTTATATACAGGCAGATTCCCCATCTGCTGTATTATCACTTAGGGAGTTGCTCTTCATCAGTTGGCTATTTTATGCTTGCCAACCACTATCATGTTTCTTAAGAGACAGTGATCATCGCTTGCTGGAATTCACCATCCAGCGTAAGGTGGCAAAGGGCTGCAGCAAGGCAACAGCCCTAGACTTTAGGAGGGCTGACTTCAACAAGCTAAGGAGGATAGTTGGGGAAGCGCTGAGGACCCAGAGGGGAAGGGAATCAGATGTCGAAGGTGAGTGGTTGCTCCTTAAGGAGACGATCCTCCATGCCCAAAGGGAGGTAATCCCAACAAGGGTCAAAGGGAGCAGGAGGGCACATAAACCCCCATGGCTCACTAAGAGCATCCGGGAATGTCTCCTTGCTAAAAGGGAGGCATATACCCAATGGAGAGATGGGGTCATCGCCAAGAAGGACTATGTTATAGTCGCCCGAGGATGTAGGGGGGCAGTCAGGAGGGCCAAGGCAGAGTTGGAGATAGGACTAGCTTCCCGGATCAAGGACAATAAGAAGTCCTTCTTCAAATACATAGGGGGTAAAAAGAGGGTCCCGGGTAATGTGGGGCCCCTGCAGGACACGATGGGCAACTTAGTCATCACGCCAGATGACAAAGCTAACATATTTAACGATTTCTTTGCCTCTGTCTTCCTAAGTAGGGACCAGTTCAGCCACCTCCCTGCTGGGCCCCCCTCGGGCCCCGAGAGAGACACGCCTGGGCCAAGGGTTAGTGAGGAGTTAGTTAGGGTACTTCTGGAGAGGCTGGACGTGTTCAAGTCCGCTGGTCCGGACGATCTTCACCCTAGGGTTCTACAGGAACTGGCTGAGGTCATTGTGGGACCCCTGGCACGGCTCTATGAGCACTCGTGGTGCTCTGGCGAGGTGCCGGAGGACTGGAAGAGGGCCAATGTGGTCCCTATCTTCAAAAGGGGAAAAAAAGAGGACCCGGGAAATTACAGGCCAGTTAGTCTGACCTCAATCCCGGGTAAGCTCTTTGAAAAAATTATCCTGGCACACATCCAGGAGGGCCCTGCGGGGGAATGCATGCTCAGGGGCAACCAACATGGGTTTATCAGTGGCAGGTCTTGTCAGACCAACCTGGAGTACTGCGTCCAGTTCTGGGCGCCACACTTCAAGAGGGACGTGGACAATATGGAAAGAGTTCAGAGGAGGGCCACTCGTATGATCAGGGGTCAGCAGGGCAGGCCTTATGAGGAGAGGCTACGGGACCTGAACCTGTTTAGCCTCCACAAGAGAAGGCTAAGGGGGGACCTTGTGGCCTGCTACAAACTGGTCAGGGGGGATCAGCAGGTATTGGGGGAGTCCCTGTTCCCCCGTGCGCTGCCAGGAGTGACCAGGAATAACGGTCACAAACTGGCGGAGGGTAAGTTTAGATTAGATATTAGGAGGCGCTACTTCACAGTCAGGGTGGCTAGGGCCTGGAACCAGCTTCCAGGGGAAGTGGTGCAGGCTCCTAGCCTGGGGATTTTTAAAAGGAAGTTAGATGAGCACCTTGCCGGGGTCATCTGACCCCGGTGCTCTTTCCTGCTAAGGCAGGGGGTCGGACTAGATGATCTACCTAGGTCCCTTCCGACTCTAGCTACTATGAAACTATGAAACTATGAAGAGCGCTCGGTCTCCTGGCTGTAACCTTTGAGTGCATACCCGAAGGTTATACCTTGCTTTATGATGCGCTGTCTTTCTATGGGCTGCCTTCTGTGCTAGCTGGTATGCTTGGCAAAGCCTTTCTTGTAACTTTGCTACATATTCATGATGAGTGACATACTCTTCCTGATTTGGCATTAGTCCAAAGCATAAATCAATGGGAAGACAGGGTTCCCGCCCAAACATCAGTAAGTAGGGATTGACACCAGTAGCATCATTTTTTTGCTGTTATATGCATGAACTAAAAATGCAGTGTCCTGACTCCAGTAGGCTTTTTGTTTTGGGTGGAGAGTTCCCAACATATTTAGCAAGGTTCTGTTAAACTTCTCTGGCTGAGAATTTCCTTGTGGATGATAGGGTGTGATTTGCGACTTTTTGATCCCATCTAGTTGCAAGACCTCTCACAGCAGCCACCTCTCAAAGCCCCTCCCCTGATTTGAATGGATCCAAGCATGGAGGCTATACACAGAAAAGTATTTATTCCATAACACTGTGGCCATGGTGGAAGCTTTCTGATCTTACGTAGGATAAGCCAGGAGCAGAGAGGAGAGGAGGGAACTGGGCACACGTGCCTCCCTGCACACACGTGCACCACACAAAAATATAAATAAATAGCAATGTATAAAATGGTGTCGACGCAGAATACTGCTAGGGTCCCTGCCAGGGGGGGTGCCGCCTACACGGGGCTTGTCTGAGGCCTCCACCCAGACAAAGCCCATGGGGGAGCTGGCATCCCCCTGCCCCCTGGCCTGTGGGGGATGCCCAGCGTGGCTGGGGGGGCAGGGAATGGGGGGCCCCAAACCTGTCCTGCAGGTGCCCGACTTAGGGCCCTGGAGGTGCAGCTGAGGGAGCTCCAGGAGGAGGTTAGCAGGATGAGGGGAATCAGGGAGGCAGAGGATGAAATTGAGAGGTATTTTCTCTCCCTGCAGGGCCATGCATCCAAGGAAGAAGCACCCTGGGAGGTGCCCACCACAGCAGAGTGGCAGATGGTCCCCTTCAGAAGCAGGGCTGCTCACAGCAGAGCAGTACCAGTTCCTCCAGTCTGACTGGAGAACAGGTATGAGGCCCTGATGACACTGCAGGAGAAGGAAGAAGAGGAGGAAACCTCTGGAGAGGAGGCTACTGTACACTCCCCACACTCTCAACAGGCTGAAGGAGCTAAGCAGACCTGGAGGAAGAAACATAGAGTGATCATCATAGGCAACTCCATCCTGAGAGGTACAGAGGGTCCCATCTGTCTCCAGGAGCCTTCAACACATGAGGTCTACTGCCTGCCCACAGCAAAGATTCAGGATGTGACAGAGATAATCCCAGCCATTATCCAACCCACTGATTACTACCCCATGGTCCTAATCCATGTGGGCACTAATGATATGGCCAGGAGAAGCCCTGATCACCTGATGATGGACTACCATGCTCTGGGGGGCATGCTGAAGGAGATAGGGGCACAGGTGGTATTCTCTTCTGTCCTATCAGTGAGCGGACGTGGAAGACGATGTGAGACCTGCATCAGAGAGGTCAATTTGCAGCTTCAGGAATGGTGTCTCGAGGTGGGCTTCAGCTTCCTAGACAACGACCCACACGTCAGGACGAGAGACACGCTCAGGTGGGATGGGCTTCACATTTCCCCCAAAGGTAAGTATGTGTTCTCTTCTGGGTTGGCTGATCTCCCCCAGCGGGCTTTAAACTAGGCTTATTGGGGGAAGGGGAAGACAAGGGCGGAGGAAGCTTTGGACCACTAAATCAAGCATCACCCACAAGAACAGCCCAGCCTAGACCGACGACAAGCAGAAAAAATACCTAGGTAAGCAACAGGGGCCTGAGTAGTACTGCGATTAAGGGGGCAGTGCATGCATCTTCAGGAGGTCTCAAATACCTATACACTACTGCTCACAGTATGGGGAACAAGCAGGAGGAACTTACCTTCCTACTAGCTGACACCAACCCAAACACAGTGGGGCTCCCTGAAACATGGCAGGACCCAATGCATGACTGGGTGGTGAATATCAAGGGTTACAGGCTGTAGAGGAGGGATAGGACAGGGAGGAAGGTGGGTGTGTGGCACTCTACGTCAAGGAGAAATACACATCCTCAGTGAATAGCACTGGATTAGAGGAGGGGCACACTGAAGTGGTCTGGGTTAGAATATAAGGAAGTTGAGGGGAAAGGGACTTAACAGTGGGGGTCTACTACAGACCACCAAATCAAGGGGAAGAGCTAGACCAGGAATTCTTAAGTCAGCTCATGGAGGTAGTTAGCTCAAAGGACGTGGTCATCATGGGTGACCTAAACTTTCCAGACATCTGCTGAGAAGAGCAGTCATCCAGGTCTGACCGCTCGTGTAGGTTCCTAGCTGAGATATAAGACCTCCATCTAACCCAGGAGGTGCACAGCCCCACCAGAGGAGACACTTTGTTGGATCTGGTCCTGGCCATGGGCGACAACCTGGTAAGGGGTCTGCGGGTGCTTGATCACCTGGGTGACAGTGATCATCACCTGCTGGAATTCATCATCCAGCACAAGGTGGCAAAGGCCTGAAGCAAGGCAGCAGCCCTGGACTTCAGGAGGGTGGATTTCAATGAGGTAAGGACAGTAGTCAGAGAGACACTGAGGTCCTGGAGGGGAGGGGAGTCGGGTGTCCAAGAAGAGTGGTCGTTCCTTAAGGAGACATTCCTCCAAGCCCAAAGGGAGGTAATTCCAACACAGACCAAAGGGGGAAAGGGGGCACAAAAGCCCCCATGGCTCACCCAAAGCATCCAGGAACATCTCCTAGCTAAAAAGTAGGCATACACCCAATGGAAGGAAGGGGCCATCATCAGGGAGGACTATACCTCTGTTGCTCAGGGCTATCAGGGGGGTGGTTAGGAAGGCCAAGGCAGAGATAGAACTGGAACAAGCTACCTATATCAAGCACAACAAGAAGTCCTTTTTTAAATACATAGCGGGTAAAAAGAAGGTACTGGGTAATGTGGGGCCTCTGAAGGACACGCTAGGAAATCTGGTCTTCTCACCAGACAGCAAAGCTAACCTATTAAACAATTTCTTTGCCTCCATTTTTCTGAGCAGGGACCGGGTCACCCCCCACACTGGGACTTCTGTAGGCCCCAGGGGAGGTGCAGCCAGGCCTAGGGTCAGTGAGGATTTAGTCAGGGAACTTCTGGAGATACTGAATGTATTTAAATCAGCAGGTCCTGGTGATCTCCACCCCAGAGTGCTGGAGGAATTAGCTGAGGTCATTGTGGGACCCCTGGCACGGCTTTACGAGCACTCATGATGCTCTGGCATTGTGCCAGAGGACTGGAAAAGGGCCGATGTGGTTCCCATTTTCAAAAAAGGGAGGAAGGTAGACCCAGGAGACTATAGGCCAGTTAGTTTTACCTTGGTCCTGGGTAAGCTTTTTGAGAGAATTATCCTGGCACATGTCTGCGAGGGGCCAGCAGGGGAGATTATGCTTAGGGGCAACCAACATGGGTTCATTAGAGGCAGGTCCTGTCAGACCAATCTGGTGGCCTTCTATGACGAGGTCACAACATCCTTAGATGCAGGTGTTGCAGTGGACGCAGTCTTTCTGGACTTTATGCAGGCCTTTGACACTGTCTCTTACCCCATTCTCATTAAAAAACTAGGAGACTGTGGCATCAATACCTACACAGTCAGATGGGTCACTAGTTGGCTGGAGGGCTGCACCCAGAGAGTGGTGGTGGACGGGTGTTATTTGACCTGGAGGGATGTGGGCAGTGGGGTTCCGCAGGGCTCAGTCCTCGGGCCCGCACTGTTCAACATCTTCATCAGTGACTTGGACGGCGGGGGGGGGGGTGTAAAAAGCATCCTGTTCAAATTCACAGATGACACTAAGATGTAGGGAGATGTGGGCATGCTAGAAGGGAGGAATAGGCTGCAATCAGACCTGGACAGGTTTACAAGGGTGAGTGGATGAGAACAGGATGGGTTTCAACACTGACAAGTGCAAGGTATTGCACCTGGGGAGAAAGAAGCAGCAGCATATCAGGCTGGGGAACTCCTTTCTCTTTAGTACAGAGGCAGAAAAGGATCTTGGAGTCATTATCGATTCCAAAATGAACACGGGCCGACAGTGTGAGGACACAGTCAGGAAGGCCAACCGTACCTTGTCATGCATCCACAGATGCATCTCAAGTAGATCCAAGGAGGCGATCCTGACACTGGACAGGGCACAATTGGAGTACTGCATCCAGTTCTGGGGGCTGCACTTCAGGAGGGATGTGGACAACATGGAGATGGTACAGAGGAGGGCCACCGGCATGATCGGGGGGAAGCAGGGCAGGCCTTACGAGGAGAGGATAAAGGACCTGAACCTGTTCAGCCTCCCCAAGAGAAGGCTGAGGGGGGATCTAGTGGCCGTTTACAAACTAGTCGGGGGGACCAGCAGGCATTGGGAGAGTCCCTGTTGCCTCGAGCACTACCAGGAGTGACAAGAAATAACGGTCACAAGCTGGCAGAGGGTAGATTCAGGCTAGATATCAGGAGGTGCTATTTCACTGTCAGGGCGGCTAGGATCTGGAACCAACTTCCAAGTGAAGTGGTGCTGGCTCCTACCCTGGGGGTCTTTAAAAGGAGGCTGGATGAACACCTTGCTGGGGTTTTTTGACCACAGTACTTTTTCCTGCCATGGCAGGGGGTTGGACTTGATGATCTGCTCAGGTCCCTTCTGACCCTACCAGCTTTGAAACTATGAATAAGCCTGTGCATATTGGATGAAGTTATCCAACACCACCAAGATGTTACCCACATTGCAACTATCAGCTTCAACAGGTGGAAAATCAATGCACAGAAGCTCTAGGGGCTTTGAGCTGGTGATTGTATGTAGGTAGGCTCTTACTGGGCAGGGTCTTCCACTGCATGCATGGCAAAAGTGTCACATTTGGTGTTCACATTACTGGCCGTACAAGGCCAAAAAAATCTATCACAGACTAGAGTCAGTGTTGGTTCAGTTCTCAAGTGTGCAAAATCATGAAGTGCCCGCAAAGCTAATTCCCAGTATGCTTTGGGGAGCACAAGCTGTGTTGCCGTTTCCCCCAGAGGCCTAGTGATGACCCAATACAGAATTCCATGTATTGCTCAGAGCCGGACCCACTCCTGCATTAACAACCCGCCACACAGTGTGTTGAGCCCCTTCCCAGGTACAAGGGCTCCATCCTTCTTTTGTTGACTGATAGCTGACAGGGATCCCTGAGGGAAGGAAGTTGCTGATTTGCATGTCCGGCTGCTACCACCTATGGTGAAAATTCATAATGAGTGCTAGTGTCTGATGTATAAGTGGAGGCAATCCCCACCCTATGAAAGCACCCCCCACAAACTCCTACTCTTGGCAAAGGTCTCTTCCCACAGGCAGTAGTGGTTCCACGAACAGGACAAAGGGTGTGTAGCCTCAGTCTGACTTTGGCTGTGCACATATTCACGTTGAGTCCTGAGTTCATTGCCTGGTCAATGCTAGTTCCTGCCAGAGCTCTATGTGAACAGTCATCTTTGACCTCCCCAGGTTAGTGGGGGGCATCTGGCTGGGACCCTTGCTTTCTGGCAGGAGCCCTTGCTTTCATGTGGCTTCAGAACCTAACCACCAAGAGTGTTTTATTTAATTAAAAAATGCATACTGGATTGCAGAAAAGAGTGGTCAGACAATGCCCTTGTACTGCCTTTGATGCCTCAGCTAGTAGTGTCAAATGGATAAGGGTTGCTATTGAGAATGCCAGACTTGTCCACATGTATCTCATTAGATAACAGGATGTGCACGATGATGGTATTGTTCCAGGGAATTGATGACCTGAGAACAGACATTGGGCTCAGATGAGAAAGTTTCATATTTGCATTTTACCATTGATGTTTATAAGTAGTGATTTAAAGGATATAGGGTGGGATGTGGCTAGACTAATATTTTATAGAAACTAATGTAGCTCTGGCAAATGATTCCTGTTTAATTTAGCAAATGATCTTGATTCAGTAGGAACTCTAATTTCTAACAGAAAGTGAGACGCATGTTGGTTTTTCCTTTAATTTTGGAGTCTTTTTATTTACAGTTTCTTACAGAATGATTTCAATGCCTGTCATGTCCTGTTATCTTAATGGGACAAATGTACCAATAACGTTCATAAAAGTTTTTCAGTAAGAATGATTGAGTTATAAGAGAAATGTCAAAGTAGAGTGTGTGTGTGTGTGTGTGTGTGTGTGTGTGTGTGTATAGTTGGAGTTACACACACACATACACACACACACCATGATCCAGAGGATTAACAGTTGCCTTCCTAAATATTATTTTGTTCCTGAAGTGTTTTAATGTGCTCCCATGGTTAAAACTGGCAATGGGAACTGAGGGTATTATACCATTGTTAGTCATCCATCTTGCTTTTCTTTTCTTAGTCTTGTTAACTTTGTTTTTACTTCCAAATCCATCCATCCATCCATATATATATATATATATATATAGTTGGAGTTATACACACACACACATTTTATATCTATCTATCTATCTATCGTGTGCGTGTATAACTCCAATTATATGTATGTTTGGATGGATGGATGGATGGATTTGGAAGTAAAAACAAAGCTAACAAGACTAAGAAAAAAAAGCAAGATGGATGACTAACAATGGTATAATACTCCCAGTTCTCATTGCCATTTTTAACCAAGGGAGCACATTAAAGCACTTTAGGAACAGAATAACATTTAGGAAGGCAACTTCTCAATCCTCTGGATCATAGTGTACATTTAAGAGGTTGAGCCAGATGCTTGATGAATCCATTTGTGGCTGACAAGCCCAGTTTTAGAGAAACAGAGCTTGTAACAAGTTTCACAGATCCACATGTTGTCTGACATAGAGTCCAAGTTTACAGCATACTGCTTTCTTCTTTCTCACTTTGCTTCTGTCCTCTTGATCAAAGCCACTTCATGTTGAGCTTCACCCAGTGCCAGATGTTCCCTCCAGCTCAGATGTGATTCTGCATGCTTTCTACATTGATGTTGAACAATTTATTTTTTGCATAAATTCTGGTACTGTTAGAGTCACCCCACTTTCTAGAACCATCTCAAATCTCACTATACAAAATCTTCTTGGGGATGTAGTCTGCTCCTATTCTCCTAACATGGCTGATCCATCGCAACCTCTTCTTTTTGATAGTGGTTTCTAAGCATGTCAGTCCTGTGTGCTCCAGTATCTCTGTGTTTAGTGTTCTGTCTTCCCACTTTATTTTCAGAATCTTATGCAGACATCTCATGTGGAGGCTGTTTTATCTCTTGATGTCTCTACCATATGTAGTCCACATTTCTGAACCACAAAGCAGGGATGACAACACACAAGTCTAATAGATTTGCATCTTCCCCTTAGTTGATAGTTCGCTGTTATTCTTAGTTTTTAAAAGGGATTCCTTTAAGCAAGATACCATTATTTCATTCTAAATTCACTGCAAGAGTCAGGGGAATGGAAGGAGTTCAAGCAGTTTCCCTTCACTGGGGACTATTTAAAGCAATGTCAGCCATTTGTATCTCCATCTACAGCTCAGGTATTGAGTTCAAATCACAAATATCTAGCCTTCGAAGGCTAATAAGGTTTAAAGTTTCAATCAGCAATGAGGAACTGAGTCTAGCATTTCCAGATGTGGCTAACTCATTCAGTTAACTGTGGCATGGCTGTGTTGTATATAGCTTCTTGATGATACTGAGTGCACGCTTAATAGTAATAATGAGACCCACAGCAAAATTTCTCCATTGAAATATATGCTGGATTTGATAGTTCTAATTCTGTTCTAATTTGCAGTACTATCAAGTAGCATGATGTACTATTCCTGATTTTATTTAATACTGCCTTTAGATGCCCTGCTTTGTAAATTTGTAAAGAAACAGGTTGGCTTTATAACAACCACATTGGCTTTCACTAAATTATCCACTGTCTAATTTTCTAATAGCAGTATGGTTAAAATTTAGAAACTCTGAACTCATTTTGTTCTGGACTGCCTTAAAATAAACATAAAGAATAAAATCAAATACATGTTTTTTTTCCTCAGCATAAAAGATATTGTTAACTTGAATGAAAACTGGAAAATTGGGCAAAATTAAATTAATTATGTAGAACCAGGTTCATTTGAAACATATTCAGGAGTCCAAATGGGTCCTTGGAAGGTTATAATACATTTGTCATTTTCAATTAAACTAATCAAATGGTTTAGAACACCAATTAAACCCACCCACAAACTGGAAAATCTCAAAGTTTGTATTCTTTACAAGTTATTTTATAATTTAATACTTTTGGAACCTCCTGCAAATATACTCAATGCTACAGATTTAGTACTGAGGAAAGCGGTTACATTATGCTTCATCTCCCACAGTGCATTAATGTGCTAGTGGGCTAATGCATGCAGGGATTCAGGGTGGGTGTCTTACCCTGCCTTCTTTTGAAATGGGCCCTCAGATATCCTTTTCGTTGATCAGAAATGGAGAAAACATCATTTTAATAGCTGGAATAACTCCTCCTACACTTCTGCCTGTCAGGCTTTAGTGCTGCAAATCTTTGAAAAAGTACTTCTTCTTACCCATATAACTGGAATTAAAGAAAAGCGTAGAAGGCTGCTGTTTCCAATGTCAAGAAAAATACTGTCAGGGGCCTTGTTACATTTAGAGCATAGTAAGCATTACTATGACACAGGAAGTTTTCTGAGCAGTGACAAGCTTACTATGCTTGAAATATAAGGAGCTGGTTCCAGACTCTGGTGAGGTACTATGATCTAAATATAGTCTGTTGTACTGTATCAGAGTCTTGAACTGGCTCCCATGTAATCCCAGGGCTGTCTGAAAATTAGCTTATTTTTAAGGCTCCAATGTGGTGTGGGGGGTGACAGCAACATTGGCATGGCACAGGAACTGGTTCCAGCCTCTACACTCTGCAGGAGCTGGTTAAGGGCTCCTGTGTAGTACAAAGGCTGGTTATTGGTTTCATCGTCTCATAGGGAGGATGTGATGTTATTTTAATGTGTAGGTCTTGTGGATGGAATAATTCTGCTTGCATATGGTCAAGGTTTTTTAAAAAAGTTAATATATGAAGCCATGATAGGCTACTTGAGACCTTAGTAGACTTAAGAGATGGGTTAGATATTAATTCCTGAACCACACTTAGCTAATAAGGCTGGTGAGTTATGCATAATGGATGTTAAGGATGTGCAGTTATTTATATTACAGTAAATTGAGATGAAAATGCCCAGGGTATGGAGTTCTGGTGATTGAACACTAACCATTGTTTGGAAGAGGTGATAGGAAGTTCTCTAACTGTAATATCTCACATCCTGATTTTGTTGTGGGGGTACCTGAAAATTGGTTGAGGCAATAATGCACTTATTTGTTTTCTTTGTATTCAGCCAACAATAAATATTAAAGAAAACATTAGCAACATCACTCCAGTCTTCCATGCTGGACAGAATGACTGGTTTTAATGATGCAGAGACTAAGCAGATAACCATTCTGTGGGTTCTGTTTTCTAAATTGTATTTAACCATTTTGATTCATTCCAGTTATTTAATTCCAGTTTTGTTTCCAGATCTTAATAATAAATTATTTTAAGTATGATTTGCAATACGTGAATAACACTTTTGCTGCAGTTTCCTCTTATTTCTCTTCCCAGAGCTTTTATTTAGGTTTGGAGCTACTTTCTAAAATTGATTCCTTTTATTTGCTAGATTAGTGAGCAGACTGTCCACTTTAAGTAGGTTGGAAAAGGGAAGCCTCATGACTGTACAGAAATATTTTTAAAAGATTACTAAAGAGGGTCATGCAGAAAGGCAAATTGTTTTGGCTTTTATGGAGGTTGCTTCTGAAGATGGTTACAGAAGTGTTGGGTCATTCATTGTGTGTGATTATTTTCTAATTTTTTTACTGGTGGCTAGTCAGTTCTTCTGAATTTTTCCCCTTTCCCCTCCCACCTTTTCCCCCCTGCACTATGAATCAAGAAACCTAGGTGTGATGATTTTTGGGTAATGTGAAACTGTTCAAAGCCTTTCCTCCACAAAAAAGCTATACTTGATTAGGGGCAAAGTAAGGTCCATGCCTTGGCTTGCTTGCCACAGTTTACCTCCTAATATGTGGTGGGGTCGCGGCGAGAGATTTCCCTGACCAGCACTGAAAGGGAGGAGTGTTAGTCAAGAACCAGAATAAGGTACCTGGGGCTAGTCATCTGATTAGCACTGGAGACAAGAGATATTTCAAAAAAGAGACATTGACCAAGGGAAGTCTGAACTGACCCTGCATCCAGGAGTAGTAGAACGAATCCATGCAGAAAGACTAAAGACTTACCACTTTGAGCTTCCAATGTGCACCAGCATCAGATACCATAACAAAGAGGTTAAAAGGTATCTTTGTCTGGGACTGAGGGACTGTGAGCTGTTTTGATGCTTAATTAAGTGAGAGAGCATTAGGTATTGGGAGATTGGCACATTGTACTGATTTAGGGGAATGCACAAATGCAAGTCACCTTTCTTTGAGTCATCTTTAACACTTGGCAATAGATTAACTAAGCTTAGATAGGTGTTGACCTACTGCGGGAGAAGTACGCCCCGCTGGCCGACACCATGAAGGGCCGCGGCTACGATGTGACGGTGGACGCACTCATCGTAGGAACGCTTGGAGCCTGGGACCCCAGCAATGAGAGTGTCCTGCGTGCCTGCCGCATCTCCCGCCACTGTATCAAGCTGATGCACTGCCTCATGGTGCCCGACTCCATCTGTTGGTCCCAAAACATCTACATGGAACACATCACGGGCCACCGCCAGTACTCCGACCCCACCAGATAAGCCATCCCCGGACCGGACCCAGAGGGGACTGCCTGAACTGACCCCGCCTCTGCGCCAGACGGACCTTAACTTTGAGAGGATTCTTCAACCATGGATGACCCCGCTCCACCTGGAGAGGCCCCCTGTGATGAGACTCTGTATGGACTGAGACACTTCCCTTGAACCACTTCCTCCACCATTGCAGACCATTGTAACGGGTTTGTGTGTATCTATCTCCTTTCTCTGTCAGCATCGCAAACCCCCTCCCTCCTCTTTCCCCTTCCCCCCATCCTCCACCCCCCGGCTTAGCTGACTAACACTGTATCTCCTGTAACCTAGTTGCATTCCCCTCCTCACCCCCATCCCTCTATTGTTAGTCCCTTGCTTGGGCGATCTGTATTTCCCTACCGGCTTTTTCATCTTTCTTTTTGGATTCCTAATCCTAAACATTTACTAATAAAAGTCAGTTCACTTCCCTATGTAAAGTTCTGCCTAGCCAGTATGGATTGGAGCTGAGGCAGATGAGAACAGGGTGGGTGCACCCACACATGCAAGCATGTGCACTTGCAGCAGCTTAAATAGAAGCGGTGCAAATTTGAGCCAGGGCTTTTTGCCCCAGTGCGTGTGCTTGGACATGCACTTTGTTGAGGAGCAAATTGTGCAACTTGGGCCAAAATAACTCTGCCTGGCTCCTCCCGGATCTGCAGCCAGGGGGAGCTAGAGCCCAGGGCCAGCATCTGTGTTGTCCCCAGCAATATAAGAAGCTGCCCGTTCCTGACCCCAGCAGTACAAAAAGCTACCCTGACAAGTAGCTCAGGGCTATTTGCTCTCAGGAGCTTCTGGGGCCCAGGCAATTGGTACCTGGGGACAATACCCCTTGTGGCAGATGAACTGCTGAAGCAGCCCAGAGAGTTCTCTGCACCCTTTACCCATTGCAGCAGTCTGGGAGTGGGGGCTGCTGCCTGGCTATGACCTGCTGTGCACCTGCCAGACCTGGATGAGGCATCTGCCCCTCTGGGCCAGCTGCCGGTGGGTTGCGGCTGCCGGGTTGGCCTCTGTGTGGCACTACCGCTATGTGTGCCCCCTGCCTGGCCACCTGGGCAACTATTGCCTGAAAGATGTTCCAGGTGTGGTGGCTTGCTTTGTAGTGCTGTTTGGCTAGGAGGTCAGCCACCTCCGGATGGGTCCAAGCTGTCCTGGCAATGCCCTCCCAGCGTGAATTCTGGTGTTCCCTATTGGAAAACTGAAAAATCCCTGATAAAATAAATTCCAAAGTCACTCTGTAAAATACCCCAAATCCATGTTCCTCCACAATTAAAACAAAAGACCACTATAAAGAGAGAGAGAGAGAGAGTGAGAGACAGTGATCAGTTGGACAATGTTTTATTGATATATCTACAGTGTTAAAGCGCATAGGGGTTACAGCTCCTCGACAGGAGCCACATGGCCTCCACAGGGGCTACCACCCCCCTGCAAGGCCCACATGCCCCACTCCAGTCCCCCAATTGCTGTCCCACCTGGTCCCATCCCCTGCCAGCTCCTGCAGCCCCTCCCAATGGCTGCCCCACCCATACCTTTAGAGTCACCATTATTTAAATAATTATGCTCTGTATGGTAACCACACACTGAGGACATGCAAGAGCCAACAACAGTAAGAATGAAGTACCTTAAGGAAGTAAGGTATCAGTGGGGGAGGAGAGGCAGGGATGTGTTTCAAATGAGATGATTTAGGTAAATGATGCAGAGGCCAGATTGAGGGGCACATGGAGCAAGGAAGGTGCTGGAGTTTGGGGCAGGGGGAAGGCTGTCAAACAGAAACATTGACAGTTAAGGTATGTGTTTTTTCTTTTGGAACAGGTGATGTCATGGGCAGTGAACTCCTGTTAGTTTTTTCACTTTGTGTTTATAAAAACAAAATTTCTGTGCTGTGCCTTTTGCATCCTAGATCAGACTTTCAGCTGCTTGGGGAGTTTGAGGTATAGGGAAGTCTAATAAATAACATTAGTTTCTGGACATATTTGTTTCCTTTCCTGCTTTTGTTGTGTCTTAACTTGCATTTTTATGGAGAAGTGGTTGTTTATCTACCTTATTTGTGGGCTGCCTTTCTCTTTTGCATTTGCTGGTTATATTGTTCCACAGAGAACATATTTTGTTGTATATTGTTCCATTCATAATATGTTTGCAAGTAATTTCTTATCTGTCGAAACTGAATTATATTGTATTTATATAGCTCCTCTCATCCTGGAGAATCCCAGCATTACACAAACATTGGCTTCAGGTGGCTTTCTACAAGTAGGAATGTCTGATCTCAGTGAAGAGCGTGTAAGAAAAGAGACAGCTGCACAGGAAGCTTTTTCCTTCATCATAGGAGAAATCTGGGTTAATGGGGGGTGATGTGGGCTACCTACCCTGAGATCCCTGAGATCAGTGGGACACATCTAAGTCTGCTTTAACTTCTTTATGTTCCTTCTCTGCACCATCAACAATTGCTTCCATTTGGGGCATTTAAGGACAGCAGCAATGTGAAAAAAACCCTTGTCAATGTGGCTATTGCAAAAACACCTAGGAATGAGGAGGTAAGGAAGGGACTAGTGGTAGGAGTGGTGCAAGGAAAAATGAAATTTTGCTGCTCTCCCTTGTAACATACTAGGGAACAGTAAGAGCCCCAAAGTGGAAGCTTTGTGGTGCCAGAACTGCCCTGCTTGCTTCTACATATGCCCAAACTCTGAAGGCGGACCCCAGTGAGCATGTGTGAGGTGTGTTCACACTATTTTTGCTGCCTCCTTTGATTTGCAAACTTAGCTAGCTACCTGTGCTACCTGGCCAGTTATGCTGGCCCTAAGCAGTCAAGAGGTAAAGTGTTGACATGTATGCAGAAGGTGAGTGACATCCCCAGTTAACTGTGGAATGCCAGATGTAGGGGACTTCATGTAGCCAGATGCTTCTGCAGAGGGATCTTTCTACGACTCATTGGAAAAATCAAGAGGAAATGGCAAATTAAAAAATTTATGAAAAGATATGTCAGGTATCCAGGTTGTAGTCATATCAATCTAGAGGCAAAAGCAATCCGGACTCATGGTAGAGGCAATATCTTTTATTAGACCAACTATATTTTTGCCATAAAATTTATTTAGAGACCAACTAGATTTTTGCAAAAAAAAATTCTTTAAAGAAAATTTCTCTAAAGAAATTTTTTGGCAAAAATCTAGTAGGGAAAGACAACAGATAAAAACCAAATTTTGTATTATTCTTGTTTTCCTTTTCTGGATCTGAGGCAGATGCTATTTAGTATGTGCTGGAGACTATTTTTGTTTCTAATATGTTACTCATAGCACCTTTAAGTTGTGCACTCTCCATCACTGGAATTGTTCAAGAGGAGGTTAGACAGCCCCTGGTCAGGGATGATCTAGGTGCAGCTATGCCTGTGGTCTACTGTGGGTATTTCTCCTGCTTCTGGGTCTTGCTGGTTGCCCCCTTCCCCAATTTCTGCTACATGTATCAGGGTCTTTTTAAGCCTTCTTCAGTGGCATTGGGTGTCGGCTGCAAGGCTGGGGATTTTGACTGGGATGTGCCAGTGCTCCTGCTGGGACTTAAAGCCAGAAGATGCTGGCTAGAGGGTGTTCCACTCTGCTTAGGATCAGTTTGGTCATCATATGAAGGATCAGGAAGGGGTTTTACCCATAGCCAGATTGGTATGGATTGTGGGGGGTTTTGCCTTCCTCCCTCTTCCTGGGTTCTCTTGAGTGTATGTTACCATATTTTCTTGAATCTAAGATGAGGTTCCCCACAGTTAGCATAGGAAAAAAGGCCCCCCCATCCTAGATTTGCATACAAAGCAGAAGGGGTGAGGCAGGTGGCTGCTGCACCTCTGACTCTGGCCCTGAGTCTGGGTCAGAGCCAGAGTCAGACCTACAGCAGCCTTCTGCACCCCCTCTACTTGCCCTCTGCAGCTTCTGCCCTCCTTCCATCCCAACCCCTTTTCCTTCCCTTAGTGTTAGGTGCAGTTCAGCTCTGGATCAGCTGGGTTCCTTCCTGGGCAGGGAGCACATGGAAACTCTGTCCCATGCCTGGCCAGTTGTTAGCACTGACACTGCTGAGTGGCCCAGCAAGGCTGAGATTCCATGTGTTTTGCTCTGGGAGAAAACAGAATCCAGGCATCTGATAAGGGCTTGGTAGGGAAAGAAGCAGAGCCTGCAAAGAACTGGAGGGGAAGGGGCAGAGATTGTAGGGTTGGGGGGGAGGGAAGAGGCTGTTGGGAGTGGGGGGCAGGGAGTAGCAGTGGGGGAAGGGTTGCAGGAAGGCTGCTGGGGGAAGAGGTATGAAGGGACAGAGGAGCAAGGGGGGCAACTGCTCCCCCCCGCCACCATTTTCCCTGCTATAGCAGTGGGAGGGGATAAATTTAATAAAAGCGTCCAATAATTAGATTATATACCTGGAAAAGTATAACAAATGTACATAATTTTCATATATAGAATCTAATTATTGGGGGATCATCTTAAATTCAGGGTCAACTTAAATTTGAGTAAATAAAGACCTTTTATAGAAGCATGGCATTGGCTGCTGTGGTTCCCTGGATTTTCCTCCAGCAGGTTAGGGTGTTATATCTTCTTGTGTCAGGGTTGATGATAGCTTTATGAAGAGTTTATATGATAGATTTTATAGGATAGTTTGGATAGGGATGATCCTGCCTCAGGTGGGGGGTTGGACTACATGGCCTCTGGAGGTGACTTCTAGCCCTACTTCTCTATGATTGTATGATTTAAGACTTAAAGAAAATGCTGTCCTTAGTGGAAAACTTCTTGGTTTCCCCAGCTAGAATGTGACTGATTGTTTCCAAGCACTATTATGATCTAACCCTTCTCTTTCAGTCCATCAGACAGAAGGAAGGGCATGGTGGCACCTTACTAACTGATTCAGTAAGGCATAAGCTTTCATGGACTTATTTGTCAGATGCTATCTGAGGAAGCATCTGACAAAGTAGGCTGTTGCCTATGACAGCTTATGTCTCTCTGTAGCAGGTTGCACGTGAGCTGAGGTGACCTGCACTGTGTTGCATGCAGTTGTATAAGCAGCAAAATGCATGTTAGTGTGCAGAAAGTGGCTGTGGTGAGTTTTTGAACTAAAGCACCTGTGATGTGTTTTACTTAAAAAAGGGCACTGCTGCCATTTTCTCAGTGCATTTTGCCTCTTATACAACTGCAAGCATTGCAGCAGTAGGCAATTTTCAAAGCACCTGGCGCTGTGGCACTTGTATGTATAAAAATGCCTGGTAGGACCATTTATGATGGAGGTTTTTTGTCACATAGGCAAACAGCACTCTAAACCACAATCTCTATGAAGAGAAGAGAAGAGAATCGTTTATGTTCAGAAGATAATTCATTCATAGAACAACAGATGCTCGACTCAGAGGAGGCAAAATTATGGCATGAAAGTGAATTTCACTGTTGTCCTCTATTAGTGCTAGTTACAGTGGCATGAACTAATATAGATGCTCACAGATTCAAATTAGAAGCAAGAGGATACAGGTGATAACAGTGGAAGACAGCAATGTAACTTGCTCTTGTGAACCACAAAAATTATATTTCTATAGATACAATCCCTCTGTGTAACCTAGTAGATACAGGGCCAAAGAGATAACAGATCTTTCTGAAACAGTAATCCAAGGTATGCTAGTGTGTTAGCCACTGATTATTCTCTCCTTTCCCTAAGGTATGTCTTTTGGACTCTGCTATGGTGTACTTTGAGTCTTTTGATCCAGATGCTGCTCTTGGCACCCGTTTCTCTTTTCACGCAGACTTTAAAGAATGTTGAACATGGAGATATTCCTCCCTGCTGCTTCAGACCATAGAGCTTGGGGTGCTGTGAATGACAAAATTTCTCCTTCTGTCACTTTTAGCTTGAGTGGTAAATTTGGGAAGCCATGCCCAACAGCTGTCCAGATGCCTCTGAATAAACTTCTTAAATCTTTGTCTGCAATCACTCCATGCAAGCATCTGTCCTGCTGCACATAGAATAAGCATGGATCAGGAAACAGACTTTAAAGACATGACTGGGATTTCACAAAAGACTAGATGCAGAGTTAGATTTCCTGTGTTGGTTTAGGGGAGAAAGGTTGAAGCAACAAATAATAAAATGAAAGGAAACGAATGAATGATGATAAGGACCAAGTCAGTTTTGGCCAAAGCAATTTAGCCCATAGTGACAGAGAGCAAAGCCACACACTTTGAACAAGGAACGAACAAACAAAGCCAAATCTAGAGCTTATAACTTTTGCTCTTTTTCCCCTCTTTTCTTGCAAGTTGGTTAATAAAGCTTCTGGGTCCTTTAACTTTTTATTTCTTTACAATCTTTTTCTTCTACATAGTTTTCTGAGATTGCAACTAGGCACCGCGGCAGCTCCTCATTCCCAGTGCTGCAATCTACCCAGGCACCCACATTGACTTGCGAATCCACAGGGCTTATGCCTCAGAGGATGTATGACCAAGATCCAGGCTCATTCAGCACTAGAGTCCTCCTCTCTCTGAGCCTGACTTCCTCCTTTTATACCAGTCCTGAAAACCTCGGCATTGACTGAAAGCATACTGGAATGAGGTCTACCCCGCCTAGAAGCTCTCTTTAACCCCTTCCTTGCCAGGTCACATCATCCCCTCCTGGTAAGATTTTGGAACCAGCAACTGGGTCCTGATTTCCCCAGTAGTGTAGTCTTTTTCTAGTTGGTAGATCTTCTCCCTCTGCAATTTGAAGTAGGGAAAAATAGAGTGTATTGAGGGGTAGCCACCTCTCCATTGCCCACTACTACTTGGCTGTAAGCCTGATTGGGCATTTCATCTGCTTTTTACTCAATCACAAAGTGTGTCCATGAACCTGGTGCTTCAGCCTGCCTAGCATAGCTCATTCTGGTCCACGTTAGCAGAGCATTAGGGTGGAGATGGGTGGCCAGAACCTTCCAGCTGGGCCTAGCCACATATACACCCTGCTACCGGAGTGACCATCCAGGGCCAGCTGACCCCTCACCCCTTCCAATATAAACTCCTGACCTGGAAGATGAAGGGGCTGGGCATCATGGTTCAGTTGAATATTTAGGCTACTGTGCCTTTGGCTTGTGCTGCTATTGGCTTCCTGACAGATTCCCTGGATGCCTGACCTGGCTTGCTCATGGATATTTTGCCTGACTCTTTGGATACCCAGCCCAATTCTGGTTTGATTTTCAGCTAGTCAGCTAGCCTCCTGGCCCTCTGGATCTCTTAGTTCCCTGGATGGATCTTCTGGCTTCCCTGCACTCTGACTCAGTAAGATCCCTAGGACCTCAGCTGCTTCTTCTGACACTGAGTTAATCCCCAGACCTCAACTCCTATGAGCCAGCATAACAAGATGTCCAAACCATCACATGTGGCAAAGGGGGCTCGACATGGAAAAAAAGTCCATACCAGGGCCCCTGGACTGTATTGGTTCAGACCAGCTGGCTCAGACAGCCTCTGCCCAACAAATTCTAGAAGATCAGGTCTGGCAGTTGTTGACAGAGAACTGGTTTTTTTGCGCTGGGTCTACCAGTTCTACATCGGCGTTTCTGCACATTAGCCTTCCTACCTAGAACCCTGCCTACCCATCCCATTACCAGACAGGTGACTGGCTGGTAGGGCTGTGTGAAATTTCACCAGCTGTTTTGACTTATTTTGAGCTCAAAACAGTGAAATCAAAACAAAGGGCTTTGAAACAGCATTGAAATGTAATGAAAGGAAGTTGAAATGTTTTGAATATTTTGAGTTTTGAAGCTCAAGGTGGGCTTGCCTGCAGGCAAAGTAAGGAGAGGGAGGGGGAAGTATGGGGAAGGACTGCTCTGATATTGACTGTGTAGCTGGCCAGTGACTGTGATCCTTCCCAAAGGTCCCTTCCAATCCCAGTGCTCTGGGGGAGGGATGGAAAAACAGCATAAAAAGAAGCATTGTTTGAACTGTCCTGCTTTCTGCCTTGGGGTCAGTTACTGAGCTATTTTCCAGAAGCTCAGCAGCGTTAAACAACAAAGACTACTACCACTGATTTCCTACTTGCTAGCCTAGCAAGTGAGATACCATAATAACTTTTGCTTTCATTCTAGACCCTTTTATTTTATTATTATATTCATTGACTGATTCTATTCAATTTCATAATTATGTTGCATGTTATACTATAGCATTTATATAGGAAGACACATATACATTTATAAATTTTTATTTTATTTATTATATTTTATATTATAATGTATATAGGAAAACACAGATATATATTTATATATTTTTATAAACACAAGACACTACGAAACATATCATGAAGTATGCTGGAAAGGTAGCTGGTAAGTCTTCAGGGAGGGGCAGAAGAGGTATAATTCCACGCCCCCGCAAACTGAGATGCAGCCTCTTTGCTACAACAAGCAGGCATGCGGCTTCCACTAGTACAGGCAGCAAGGAGAGGGGAGCAGTGCCAGTGCCACTGCCTGTGCCTGAGTCTGTATCCCCTCCAAGAGCACCAGCCATAACCCCCCCCCCACCATGACAACAAGCACTAGCACCAGCATGACTGTCTCCTCCACCCCCATTTAATCTCCCATGCTAAGCCTTCCAGTGCTAGAGGAAGAGCTGGTGCTGGATCTGAGTGCCATGGCAAGGGAAATTCTGGGGAAGGAGGGTGAATCATCTGAGTTTGTGCTCTACACCCCTCAAGTTTTCCCTAGAGCTAGGTCTCCTTCCCCAGAAGGCACTTTAGAGGAGGTTGAGGTAGAGATTGTGGAGGCAAGTGGCTCAGCTGAGTCCACTCCTCTTGTTGCTGTTCCTCTGCTTACTGAGAAGAGGGAAATTGCAGCATATACACATACATCCACACCCCAGAAGCGAGCAGGTAATATGGTCTGGAATCATTTTCAGCTGGCAAATGATCCCATGTACTCTATCTGCCTGCACTGCCACTGCAAAACCAGCTAGGACAAGGGAACAAAACACATGAGCATGACAGATGTTGATGAATCTCCACAAGCACCACCCCCTTGTTCTTGCTCTTCCTCAGTCTGGCACCAGTGGGAACATTCCCAAAAGGGAAGTCCCCCTCTTGCTCCAAAGCCCCCATACCCCCCAAAGCAGAGGCAGGCCACCCTGTAACAGTGGGGGAAAGGTGGACAGAAAGGGGGCACATTGAAAGGGTAAGCAAGATCACCCAGAGCACTGGGGAGATGCTTGTTGTCAATGGCCAGCCCTTCTCCTTAGTTGAGTGGCCAGGGTTCAGGCGGCTTCATGGCTCCATCATACCAAGTGGCCACATGCACCACCTTCAGCAGGATGGTGGTGCCCTCCCTGTATGAGGCATGCAGGGAGTACTTGAGGGAGGAGCTGCACAAGGCAGATCTGCAAGTGGCCTTATACTTCACCTTGGACATCTGGAGCAGCCGGGGTGGTGATCATGCCTCTCCTTTCCCTCACAGGGCACTGGTGTGACCAGTCAGGCTGTCAGTGGGCTCTCCTTCAAGCTGAGATGATGGATGAGTCCCACACAGCAACTGAGGTCATGGGGGCCATGAACCACTTGGCACAGGGGTTGCTCACTGGGTGTAGTGAGCTCGCCTGCGGGTTCATGGTCACCAAAAATGGGGCCAATATGGTCTAGGCAGTCTGTGATATCAACTTTGCTGGCATCTGCTGTGTGGCACACAAGTTCCATCTCATTGTCAGTGTGTTACCTTGGAGAGGGACAGGGCTGCCAGCACCACCAGCAAGTTCATTACCAAATGCAGGAAGGCAGCAGGCTACTTCCACCACATCATCAAGTGGAGCAAGATGCTGTGGGACAAACAAGCAGAGCTAAACTTCCCACAACACAAAATCATGCAGGATGTGGAGACTTGGTGGAACTCCATATACCTGATGCTTGAGAGACTGATGGAGCAACAGAAGGCCATCCATGAGATGGCCTTGCTCAAGGAAATTGGAGTCAACGGCCCCCTTAACAGAGCTGAGTGGGATACCATCTCCCAGATTTTGGTGGTCCTCAAGCCCTTTCTTGAGGCCACTGAGACAATCAGTGCCGGCAATGCCCTCCTTAGCCAGGTGATCCCCATAATGAGGGAACTTCAGAGACACATGGAGAGCTTCCAGGGGATCAATGTTCCTGGTTGGGGCAAGCCGCTGTCACCAGATATCCAGGCAGTGGTGTGTGTGACCCAAGGGTGAAGGGCAGCATATACAGCAGCCAAAGCCTGAATCAGTGGACAGAGGTGCTGGTGAAGAAAGTCAGGGAGGCAGAATGGTGGAGGTGGGGGGACGTGGAAGAGGGGGATCCACTGTCCCAACCTAGCATGCCATCCACCAGCCAGGCTCTTCCTCACCACAGGTGCTGCCAATGTGGGCCAAGGGCATGGCTTCCATGGTGGGGCCCAGAGGCACCAGACCCCCACCATCAGGCAGGTAATGCTAAGGCCTTGGTGGCTGCCTGTTTTATCAAGGATATGAAGCCACTGCTGTGTGACTCCCTTGGCCTACTGGGCAGGTCACAGCCAGATGTGTCCAGATCTGGCCATGGCTGCCCAGGAACACCTGTCCTGTCCACCAACCAGTGTTCCAAGTGAGAAGGTGTTCAGCATTGCTGGAGATGCTGTGACACCCCACCACACCTGCTTGGATCCCAGTTTGGTGAAGCAGCTGGTGTTTCTGAAGGTGAACTTCCCACTGCTGGGTTTCCCCAAGCTCCAGGTACAGACAGAGTGAATGCTACCTTCCTTACTCTGTCTGCACCTATTTCCTTTTTTCCTTTTTAAAAAGCCATTTAATGCCCAGCTCTCAGAGCTGGAGGGGGCACTTACTGCATCGCCAGCCAGCAGGGGAAGAACATGGCCCTGCTAAGCTTCTATGCCAGGATGAACTTGGAGATATGGTCTGTGGCTTTGGGGAAGGAGAAGACCACAGGTCCAAGGCATGACCACTAAAACTGCACTCTGCCAGGGCTAGGAGGCCTGGTGGGACTGCTGGCAGTGTTTCAGTCTCAGAAGATGCCAGAACTGAGGATGCCCCTGGTGAAACATGGGTAGGAGGTGCCATAACCTCTAGCCACCACATGCACGCACACAGTTTTGGCTGGGGAAACTCCAGACCTATCACATCTTTGACAGGCTTGAGGCTTGCTCATTACAGGGGAGTTGTGAAGGTCCAGGTGAGCTCAGTTTAGCTGCCTGGGATACCAGCATTCAGGTTGAAAAACCCTTTGTCAGGCTGAGGAAGTACCTGCAGTTTGTGTGTGTGTGTGTGCTGTTCCTGGATGGAAGGAATAGTAAAGAAGCCAGAGGCTGGCATGCAAGGCAGGCAAGAAAGCCAGTTAGTGAAAATGGAAACGAAAATGTGTCAGAATTTCAGTGTCTGTATTGAGTCCATGAGTTTCTGTACCTAGGGGGTTGATGAAGTGCAGTTAATAGGCTTGTCTGTGAAAAGTGGTTTGTAAATTACCTTTGAGGATCAGGCCTGAGAGATTGGAGAGAGGTGGTGTTCTATTGTCTTTGATAGATTTTTTGGTATATGCTCATTCTGGTGCACTGTTGTTGCTTGGTGTCTCCACGTATTTTCCATCAGGGCTCTTGGTGCCCTGATGGAGTTATGTATTGCATTGTGAAGATATCTCCATACTGGAGATATTGCTGGAAGGTTTTGCATGTCTTGTCATGGCATTGCCTGGATCCATTCGGTGTGTTTTGGGATGTAGGAAGTTGGCTTCTGGTGATGGGGTTAGCAAGGTTCAGTGATAGTTTGAATTTACAAATCACTTTCCACGTGTTGCCGGCACAAGGTGCCTGAGGGAGGCAACAATTGGGTTTGTTGCCCCGTGTGCGTCGCGCCAATAAACACACTGGGGGGAGAAGCAGACAGAGTTTATTTGAGCTCAAGTAAAAGGCACAGGGAGACTGTATGGTCTCAAATCCTGCGCCCCTAGCCCTGCAACAGTGTATTTTTATACCCTGGCCACTTCTAGCAGTAATTTTCCACTAGTTGGCCTCCCTCTTCCTCCCCTTTCCCTCCTCCCTTCTCTCTCCGAGTGGTGCCCTTGCATTCCACAGATAACAGTTTAACTCGCCTGTTTTCCAGAAGGACAAGAGATTACAGGTGCCAGAGAAAGGGTTACAAAGGTGTGGGCAAGGGGGGGCCCTGGCTCGCCTGAGCCTAGACCAGAGGGGCTTCATCGACACTCGTGGTCTTCCATCCCTCTGAGTTACCTAGGGTTATGCCCAGTGACACCAACACACGGACAAGCCTATGAACTGTCCTTCATCAAACTCCTAGGTACAGAAAATCATGGAATCAATGTAGACATTAGGATTCTGACACATTACAACCTGCCAGACATCTGAGTCCCCAGGTGCCTCTCCACTTTTACCTGTGATGCTATATCCCCCTTCCCTCCTCACTCCAGCCTGTCCCTCATCCCCTGATGCCTCTGTTTCCATTTTCACTGATTGGCTTTCTTGTGTGCCTTGCATGCCAGTCTCTGGCTTCTTTACTCTTCATTCCATCCAGGAACAGCACACACACACAAACTGCAGGTGCTTCCTCAGCCTGACAAAGTGTTTTTCAACACTAAAGCTTGCTAAGATATATTTCTGTAACTAAATACTCTGTTGGTCTGCTGAAAGATACCAAATTAGATTGACCCAAAGAACCCTGTCTGCTAGTGCTATGTCCTTAAACCAACACCCCTAGCACCTGACTGGAAGGGCACAGGGATCTGGGCACATCTAAACCCCAGGGCTGGGGCTGGCAGGGAGAGTTCTCTGGCAGTTGCTGCAGAAGAAGCTCCTGAAGGAAAGGAAAGAAAAGGGTCTGTCATAGTTGGCTGCCTGAGATGCTGCTGGTGATACTGTGCTGCTCACTAAGTTAGTATTACCTGTTGTTATTTAAAGTGGTGGACTGGACTGAGGCTGTAGGAGAGGAGGAACCCTCATTGGGGCACACAACCATGTTGTATAGAGGCCCCAGTGCCAGTGAGGGTATCCCTTAACACACACACACACACAGTCACACATGTTAAAAGTTTTGCTTGTTAGCAGCTTGAGGTAGTTTCCCAGAAACCCCCATACCTATCTCTTTCAAACCTGGCAGGCTTCATGGCCTCAGCAAGTGCTACCATTTCTGCAGTTTTCATCCTGCTGTGCTTTAACACAGACACGTGGCATGAGTTTTGCTTGTCAACAGTTTGAGGTACAGTTTTCCAAACCCCCTGTACCTATCTCCTTGAAGCTTGGCAGGCTTCATGGCATCAGGAGGGGCTATCATCCCTGCTATTTTCATTGAAATCTGCCAGAAAATTACCAAGTTTTGTGCTTCTGAATTATAGCATATGGGCAAAACATTGAAACAACATTGAAACAGTGAAACAGTGTCGACAAATGAAACAGAACAGTGCTTTCATAATGAAATGAAACTCAAAATGAAACACTGTCCCACTGAAATGGTGAAACAGAAGTTGAAACTAAATAGTGCTGTTGCACAACCCTACTGGTTGGGGTTTTCTGGGTTCCTTATCTGCAGGGGATGGTAGTATGGATGCTTTCTAATGACTCTGTGACCTGAAGATTGCCTTTGCTTAGAGAATTCTCCATTAATCATTAAGGTAGATTGCATCACTCTTTCACTGTTAGATTATTGGAAAAAACAATGGTTATGTGCAAGAAATAGAGTTGTCTGCTGTTGCAATATGAGAGAGAGAGGGTCTGTTGGGTGGGGCTTATAATTTCATAATTTCATAGTTGGTAGGGTTAGAAGGGACCTAAGCAGATCATCAAGTCTGACCCCCTGCCATGGGCAAAAAAGGATGCTGGGGTCAAACAACTCTGGCTAGGTGATTGTCTAGCCTCCTTCTGAAGACCCCCCAGGTAGGAGCAAGCACCACTTCCCTTGGAAGTTGGTTCCAGATCCTAGCTGCCCTGACTGTGAAGTAGTGCCTACTGATGTCTAGCCTGAATCTGCTCTCAGTCAACTTATGGCCGTTATTCCTCTTTACTCCTGGTTATGCTCAAGGGAACAGGACCTCTCCCATAGCCTGCAGTCCCCCTTGGCCAGTTTGTAGGTGGAGGTTTGTAGATGGAGTTGCAGATGGAGATGGAGGTTGTAGATGGAGGTTGTAGATGGAGGCCTTGTGGAGGCTGAACAGCTTTGTATGCAACCCTTTCCTGAAACTAACCTAAATTCAAGGAACTCAAAAGTGAATTGTAGTTACTAACCTCTGAGGGCCAAATATTTAAGTCTTAAGGCAAAAGTCTTCCATGGTTACCAATGGGAGATAGTGCCTGATTTTTAAACTACCCAGACCTCTAATTATTTTTTAAGGATATAAAATCATGTAGACTTAAAAAAAAAGCTAAGATGCAAATATAAGTAAGAAAAATGTTACCATTAGTGAACAAGCTGTTACTTTCAGAATAGCAACAAGAACCCTAATTATGCCAAAAAGAGAACACAGGGGCCTTACTGGCAATCGTACTGATTGTCATCTGATTTAGAAGAGAAATTAAGGATTTGACACAAAATACAGCCCCATTATTTGCTAAGCTAGAAAATTCAATCTTAGAAATAAAACATAATAAAAGCAGATGAGGAGGCAGACAAATTGGAGCAGCAAATGGAAGAAACAATGTGAGAAAAGGTATTGATTCTCTTTTTCTACTGAAGCAAAAGAGAAAATTGTGCAGAAAACGTGATAACTTACTAAGCAGATTAAAAATGAATAATACAAGGATTTAGGGTGACGAGAAGAATTAAATTACTAAATGCTAAAATTTCTACCTTTATTTTTAAATCAAGTGCTTGAATTAAGTGAGTATTGTGATTTTATTTTAGTGCGCACCCATAAGGCACTAAGCCCAAGCTAATGCACTGCATTAGGCGTTGGGTGTGTGTTGTAAAGCTTGTGAATTGATTTGGAGTTTGTCTAAATTATAATGTTGACTTAACTGATGATTTATATGATTAATACTGATTGCATAAATAAGAGACACACATGGACAATGTGTTATATTGAAACAGCACCTGTCAGCCTCAGGCAGGGAGGGGCTCGACTGCTGGCACTGTAAATTATTTTTGCTAGTTTGGCAATATACATTGCTAATATAGTTGCAATAAGTATTTTGGCAGGCTGCGACTTAAATATTATTAAAGTGGAAGCCGTCCTTGTAATGTAATTAGGCATGCTGCTGCTTTCTTTCAAACTCTTTCCAAAAAGTGCTGTCAATTTAAATAAACACATTTATCTTGAAGCATATCCCAGGATCCTGCTGGTAGCTATCTGATCTGAGATGAAATACAGAGGTGATGTTCTGTTCTTAATATTTCTCCTCCTAGTAATTGTGGGGATTATACCTGTACGTACACTTTGATTGCTCTAATCATAAATATTGACTGTGTTGCCAATGGATATAAAAAATAGATACAGTGCTATCTACAACTAACTTTAAATATAACAACGTAATTTTGTGGTTCAGCTGTATCTTTCTGACAGTATTTATTTTAATGGGCCTTTCTTGCCGTCTGGAAACAGTATCTGCATTTTGAGGCACTTCAAAACTTATGAAGGGTACTATGGAACTGTGCATTTTGCAGCTTGTTTTTCTTTCACCGTGGAGTTTTTTTCGGGGTTTTTTTAAAAGGACCTAACAAAAAGCTATACAATCTATATAGTATAGGAATCCTAGAAATGAGTCAAAGAAGATATTTGATTGCCTACTTTTCTGCTTATGGAAGATATATTACGAACAACACCATTGTCCCACACAGGAAAGCACTAGAATACTGATAGACATGCACTACTAATGAAAACAAGTGTGGGATGCATTACTGCCAAAGAACACATATTATAAATAATCCAAAGAAACATGCATGTCTTACAGTAAAATCTTCTAATAGTAAGATCTTTGGAACTTCATGGAAGGATCTTTCTAATAAAGCATTAAAATAGTTTTTATTCTTCTCAAGCACAAAAAACATCTCCGGTGGTCTAGCTGGGAAGAGGTAACTGCATCCTCATAATGCAAAACACCCAAGAATTTGGTTTCAATGTTTTTATGTGCATTTGGAGAAAGCTAAATTGCTACTGGGGATTTTGTCCAGTCTTCGCTTCCATTTGTTTTTCTTTTAGACTATTGCAACTTGAGATATCCAGGCACATTTTCAATCTTTGAAAGAGTCTCATAGTGACCATCACACCTGAGGACAGTGTAGTGCTTAATTTTTCCTTAGAGACATAGTCATTAAAATATCTACACAATCAACTGTGATAGGATTACAAGATAAATCCACTCGTATTTTAATTGACAGGCCTTTCACTTGCTGCTTCCTTCTGACAGTAGAGATTTGACTGTATGAGAAGCTTTGCCACAGCATTTTATCTCAGCATTACAAGCCTTTTAAGTTAGGGATCCTTTTCTTTCTCTTCCCACTAATACGTAACTGTGGGAAGCTGTGAAGGGGAGGAGTGTTCTTTAATCAAGTAGTGGGGGAAGGAATTCTTCTTCCCGTATCTCAGTAAACTTGTCTCCATAATTTATATTTTTTCTGACAGATCATAAACGTTAAAGCCCAGTGGCTACAGTGGTAGTGATAGTCCTGGTCTGGGTGATTAATCAGAGACTAGAACAATGTTCTTAAATGTGTCATCTTCCTCCAATGGTAGCAAGGTGGAGGTAAGAAGGTTTAAGTCCGATAAAGGGGAAGAACCACTTTTTATTGCTTCATTAATGAGCTGTTCTTGGCAAAATGGGAATAATGTCAACCCAACCTGACAGTTTATAAAAGGCTGTGGTTGCATCACTACATCTAATTTCCCCATTGAAGAAAATAGAAAAGTAGAGTATAAAAGGTCAAAATCTGAAAAGTTTTGGTCAACATAGTCTCATAAATATAATCAACTACTCTGCTTCTTTTCTCTTACCTTTTTGCAGCTTCTGTCTTGCACAGAAGAACCAAAGCAAAGGCAACTATGTTATGGAAGAGGCAGAGGATGGCTTATTGCTGTTGATCTTTTAGAAATAGATGCCATGGAAATTCTTGTGAAATCAGTCAAGGCTTGATGTATAGTGTTATTGAATTTCAAAAGTAGGTGTGCACAACTGTGGGCACCTACTGCATTTTAAATTCCTGCTGTTGTGCATGCAAATTAGGTATTTGTGTATGCAAATATGTGGAAAAATGTCTGTTTTTATCATCTGTTACCTGCTTTGCACCTGAAATTCTCATAAGGTGCACAATTTTAAAAATCAGATATAGAGTCTGGATTTTTTTGCTATGTGAATTCTTGTGTTCTGGCATATATGGGGAATCATTCAGTTAATCCACCACATGTAGCATATACTACAACAGGGTATCAATGACTAGTACCCTAAATGGTTTTATTAGGTCTATCTCCAGTATCTTTCTCTCTTTCCCCCTCATTCCTCCTAGCAATTTCTAAACCTGTCCTTTAAAAACCCCAATTGTCTCAAATTCTTGCCCCTCTGAATCTCTTTCAAAACTCTCATTTTACTTCTAAGTCATTTGGTACGACTCAGTGTGAAAGTGAGCTGGAAAACTACAGTGCCTCCATTTCAGAACCTAACTCAAAAATCTCTGGTTGCAGGAAAATGTCATACTTTAAAAAAAAAAGAATTGCCCCAAACAACTTCAGAATAGAACTGCAACACTGAAACTTGAATACATAGTTAGGTGGGCATCATTGTTTCATGTAATGAAGCTCAATGAGACCGGCAAACAGAATATGTATGAATTTTGCTTGACTCTTTTTTTCCCTGATCACTTTATATTACTCAACAGGTAAATCTTATGAGTCAGCCAAACATATGATTTTTTGTCTAGAGAAAAACTGACTTTTAAAAATCCTGTCATATATATATTAATGACTGGTTTTAACAGTGATATGTCTGCATGCATCAGAAAAAAATATACAATTCATGCCTTAGTCCTTTCTCACAAATAGGAGAAAGTGATGCAGAATGTTAGTAACATGATATAGTGGGGAAAATGGCTATTGCACTTAAAAGTTTTATATATATTAAAATATTGATGTTACATGGGGTGGGGGAACATGTGGTAAGAACTTGCTGGTAGAGGCTTCTTTGATGGAAGAAATAATTCCTAAATGGGATTTTATATAAAGTGCCTGGATCTCCCTGTTTTTCTGAGCAAAGATGTGAGAGTAAGGGTCATTCTTCTTAAAAATACTATGCATTTTTTCCTAACCAGCTGCATTAGTTTCAGTCGCTGCCATTATGAAGAGCACATTTGTCTGTAGGTATTACAAAATACTTGGTTCTGTCTCAGTACAGGGGATTAGACTAAACTGTCTCTTGAGCTCTCTTTACATGCCTGTGATTCCAGGAAAATTTCTACAAGTAGTCTTCTATTTATGTTTGTATAGAGATACATTGGCATCTTAGTCTATAGGGCAAATTGTTGCCAAGATCTGACTTTTTTAAATAACATTTACTGCACAACTGTCCTGGTCTTACCTTCTCCAAACCAGGGCATGTTTAATTAATCATTATTATTATTTTTAACTGGTGGAGGAGAAGGGGTGGAGGTTAAAGGTGAAGACATTCTGATTTTATTTGTAGCATAAACTAGGGTATGATTTTGCCTCTGCAGGTATAAAATGCCAGTCAACTAATCCAGCATGTCAGCTAATATAACTTCTGTTTCCCATTAATTAAACCTGTGGCCCATTTGTTGAAATGCCCTCTCTGCTATCTCTTTTAATGTTATTTACAACTGAAAGGAAACTCTAATTTCCCTTCCATTGTCTTTCTCCGTGTTAAACACCATGTTATTCCCTAGGCCTATAACAATAATTCAGGTTATAAAGGGACATGTTTGACAAGAACATCACACATAATTTTTAAATGAACATTTACAGAACCCATGACTTATGCTGTTTGACAGTTTTAGGCCTTATCATTTCAAAAAGTCTAGATAATCTGAACAAGAAATTTCTTTTAATTAGGTTTATTTACTGCTCCATAAAATGAAACATCTAAAGGACCTTTACTCTGCAATTTTACATGGATGGAAGGAAGGTACTGTAGGTTGTTTTATGTTGTGATGACAGTGTTGGTCAAGAAGCATGACATTTTATACCAGGGATGTACTGAGGAAGTAAACTGGTAGCATTGACAGTGAGCACTGCTGTCAAGATGATAGCAGAGGGTCTATATTTTGTCTCATCAACTTATAGTGTAAAAAATAAAGTATGCATAAAAGTAATGAAAGCAATGACCAGTATTAGAAATCTTCACATGCTAACTTTTATTCTGATAGCTATAGGAAAACGGTAAGTGCATACAATGATTTTGATCTAGTTTACATACTTCAGTAACAATTAGATAGTAGGGCTGTGCAAAATGGGTCCTATTTGATTTAGATTTGGCTCGAAGCAGGGACAGTGATTTGATCTGTTGATTCAGATGCTGATTCAGATTTTGATGATTCGATGCTGATTCGGCGAATCAAACATTCAGACACAGGCACAGCTTTAAAAGTTTTTTCTACATATCTTGAGGTAGCAGCATACTCATGTTCACTGTGGTGCTGGGGTGCATGGAGTATCCCACAGAAACACAAGGAGCTCTCCAGTGTGCTCAGCAGTGAACCCGTAAGTGGACCAATAGTACTTCTGGTCCAGTTCTGGGTCTGCCGGGGAGCACGCTGTGCCCCCCTAGCCTGGTTATCGACTGCAGGGGGACCCCAGGTTCCCCCACAGACCCAGCAGGCACCAGTTGCCAAGCCTGGGGTGGGGTGGGGGTGGTACCAGCACACTCCCTGGTGGACCAGGAAGTGGACTGGAAGTGCTTCTGGTTCATTTTCAGGTCTGCTGGTGAGTCAACTGGGGAGCCCCCTGTGCTTCTGTAGGATGCTGCATCTGCCCCAGCACCACAGTGTTCAGAGCCCCTGCTACCTAGAGGTATGTGGAAAAAACATTTACAGGTGTATCTATGTCCACATTACTGAATCTGATTGAATTGATTCAGGGGGTTATGAATTGATTTGGAGCGATTAAAGGGTCCTCTGATTCGATTCAGATTTGGAGAGTCAGCCACCAAATAGGGCCAAATCTCACCGAATTGAATCAGGGACCAAAGCTTCACACAGCCCTATCAGATAGGTACATTTTCCATCATTAAACCTTCCAAAATGCTTATCATAAAGTTACAAAACTGCCACAATGCAGGTAAAAACAACGAATTAATAAATAGAAATAATGCAAATAAGGGCCTTACAAAAGGAAAAATATTTAAAGAACAAAGTATTTATAGTGAACATGCTGTTTTACCTGACATGTTACTAAAAAGTGTCCTCCTTAAGGCAAAAAGATTATTAGCAGTCCATGTTGGAAGATAAGGACAGGTGAAGTCATTGGGAATACCCTGATGCCAAACAGCATCTTTAGATATAACCCTCTTATGAGAACTTGGCTCTTAAGATTTTGGCATAATTATTATTTCTATTTTTGAAGTTTTAGAATAACACATCTGAATACTTTCAGATATTTCAAGGTTCAGGTGCCAAACTTCAAGACATAGTGACTAGTGACAGACATGACATGTAAACCAGTGCAAGTAATCAGAAACTGGTTTAAACCTGTAACAGAACAGATGTTCAGTGTACATAAACCAGTTTGAGAATGGCTGAAACCAGTTTGAGATAAACCTAGTTGAATGTAGTATCAGACTTAACTGATTTGGCTCAAACTGTTTTATCCAATGTCTGTCCCAGACCCGTTGCTGGTTTAAATTAAATCAGACTCCCCCAGTATCCCAGCATGCTTTCTGGGCTGGGTGGGACTTTCTGCTCCACAGCAGGGCTGGCCCCTCCCCTCTGCTTCCAGGCTGCAGTTGCAGCACAGACTGTAGGTGTCTGCCTGGCTTCTCCTCCCATCACCCTGCTTCCCACTCTCTGCTAAGCAGGCATTCCCCCAACCCCTCACAGACACCTCTCAGTATTAGGCAGCAGACCACATGCTGGTTACCTCCAAGCTGTGGCACATGGGACAAAGGCAGAATCAACAGATAGCTGGTGATGTCCCTCTGTTGTTTTCCTAATGGGCTGATAAACACTGAGTAAGGGGTGATAAATATTCCCTGCTGGGATGCTCAGGAGTAGGGAACTCCTCCCTAATCAGAGTGTCCTGCTGGGGCCTGGCCATGCCTTCTCTAAGCTCAGTTCTGTGGAAGGGAAGGGAGGGCTGCTCCAGCCACTGAGCCATTGCAGGCATATGCCTGCATTTTTGGGATGTCTGTCTGGTTGCAAAATTGATTCTGCCTAGCCAGGTTAGACTAACCTGCAAAGATTGAATCAGTTCAGCCTCACGCTTTTTGAATGTCTGTCCTTAGTCAGTTAGTCAGGAACAACTATAACATCAGACATGTCTCCCTCAGTGATCTATGTTCCTCCTGGAAAGGTGCAATTAAGACTATTCAGGAGAAAAGGTCCTGAGAGTTAGAGAACAAGGCTTTAAGTATAGACATTCAAAAAGCCCAAGACAGAAGCACTCTAAGTATCATACTTTACAAAAATCACCCTAGATGAGTATGGGAGCAAACAGAACTGACATTCACCCAACCCTTGGGTTGGGGGTGAGGTGGGGTGGGGAGGGCATGGAAGCAACCTGCAGGCTGAGGATACTCCTGTATACCTCCCAGGAAGCTGCCAGTGGTCCCTCTCCCCAGCCCTGTGCCCCCCAGCTGGATGCTATCATCATTAGCTAGAAGGGAGAGGGGGTGGGAACAGAGCCCCTCTGCCTTGTGAGTCCCCACCCCAGCTTGCTGGCTTCAGTCCTGGTGGGGGGGGGGGGAGGAGGTAGGGGCTGGGCCAGGCCCATGCAGTAGGGGGGCTCTGTTTCCTCCAGTTGCAGCCAGGACGTACAGCTTCAGGCTGCACTGCTTTTTGTTGCACTGGTGGGAGGAGGAGGAATGGAGCCCCCCTGCCATGCGGGCCTGCCTCCCCCTCCCCCAAGACCTGTGACAGCAAGCTGGAGACAGTCTGTGCAACAGAGGGGTTCTCTTCCCTCACCTCTCTACCCAGCTGCACAGGGAGGAGGCAGTTTTTTCTGTCTTCCGTCTGTGACAGCCCAGAGGTGGGACTGGACCAGTGCTTACCCAGAGCAGATGAATACTGGCTGAGGCTAGCATGCTGCCCTGTGAAGGGCCCACATAGGATGCCAGGGAACTGTGACCTACCTTAACTCACAATGGGATGTGATACAGGCATTTGAAAAAGCACTCTAATCTAAAGCACTTCAGTCTGATACTACATTCCTCCAGGTTAATTTAGAGCAGGATGCATCAATTTTAAAGTGCTCTGTGTTGCATACTTCTGAGTTTTGACTTTCTGAGTTCTTATTAAATGTGACATATTACAATTTTGACTTTCTGAGTGCTTATTGCATGGTAAGTGTAATGTCTATACTTAACCCAAATGTCCTAGGCCATGGAGGTAGCCATGTTGGAGTTCTTGAAGAGACTTATATGAATCCAGAGTATTAATAACCTTACTGTATAAAGGCTGTAGTTCCCCCAACTTTTTTCTGATGCAGATTTTCTCTTATAAGCAGTGGAATGTAGAAAAAAAATTATGAATAGTTAATATAAATCTAATGGAAGAAGACTATTTGAAACCCAATTGAGGCCTTATTATGAAGCACTATTTCACCTGAAAAGAGCACACACAAAATAGGAAAACACTTAAGTTAAAAAAAATGCAAAGGAAAATAGAAGGTGCCTCAGTAATATGCAGAACTCAACTTTTTTATCTCCTTATTGATTTGCTCTTTCATTATCCTGATCTTATGTTATGGCCATTATACATCTTGTTGAGATTTACCCAATAGGTCCTTTCTTTTCTGAAAATGTTAGTGACACTCCAGGATGAAACTTGACATTGCTTTATATATGCCTGCCCTGATCTCAGTAATAGCTTTGTGAATATTAATATTGCTGCTGTCATGTGGCTTGTTCATTTTCCCATCCTCTTCATCAAGGAGAAGTCCATGCTTGTAATAAAGCGCACCATAAAACAAAAACACTGTATTTATGCATTAGAGGTTAAAGAAATGCATTTGGAACAGTGTGGTGAGGTCTGATGTTCTTAGTGCCTGTATTTTTCCTGTCATGTCATTGAATTGCATAGTGTACATTGTACTGTTTTGGTGCCAGGTTCCTAAGTATAACAGGAGGGGGCATCCTAGGGTTGTCGTGCTCTCCCCTAGCACCTCTTACTGTGTCCAGTTCATCTACAAAGCACCCTTAATTCTTGCCCTCTATGTCTTTCTAACGTATATTATAAGGAGGCTGTTTCTTCATCTCCCTGGACATGGTTTTCCTTCTGTACATTAGCTCTCTTCCGTTAATGGGTGTTCCTGTGCACCCAAGCCTTATGGGCTATGCATGGCCCCAAGCTTTGCTGATGTACTGGATGTTATTCGGTCTTAGCCACAGCCCTTGTCTCACAACTGTGCCTCTCTGGGCACTCGGGCTCTCCGCAGTCCTTGTCTTGCAACTGCACCTCTCTGGGCGCTCATATGGCCCGCTGCCCCCTGCTCTGGTGTTTGGGGTTGGCACAACTCAAAGTTACATCCTCCCTGGCGTTCGGGTTGGCACACCCCAATGCACTGGCACTTGAGTTGGCTCACCCTCCCAATGCTGCCCCCTCACTGATACTCAGGTCAGCACACCCCCTTTGCAGTGGTTTCTCATGCACTCAGGGTCAGCATACCCCAATACTGAACCCTCTCTGGTGCCCAGGTCCCCACGCTGCCATGGATCCCCTATGGGGCCTCCTCTAACCCCTAACAGCCTCACCCAAGCCACCAGTCACAAACAGTAACACAAAACTCAAGCCCCTAGGCTATAACATAAATTTCTGCCAATAGGCTACAACATCACTTGAGCCACTCCCAAGGGTGTTCCACCCTTCACCCATACCAACTGCTCGCGCATTTTGGCCTCTTTTCCTTTCTTGCTCCAGCACAGTTCCTTCCCCTTTTGCTGCCAGCAGGGAACTGCCTGCCTGGCCTCAGCCTGGGAGTTATATAGGAACCAGGCCCTGCCCCTTCCAGTCAGCTGACCGCTGACAGGGGTGGGTCCGTGGCTCCCTCCCACCTCAGTGCCCTTCTACACTAAGCAATTGAGAATTATTCCTTCATGTTTCTTTGACATTGCACTCTTGTGAATTGAGCATTCAGTAACTAGAGAAGCTCCAACACTTTTTAGTATGAAAGTGAAAATGGGCAAAGTTTGCATGAACCTAATATGGAGTTGGCTTAGGTTGAGATATTCTTCTAAAAGCTCCCTTTCTCCAGATTGCCCACAATTTTCTCTCCTCCCCACACCCCAGCACATGTGCTTTTTGAAGGGGGAAGGAGACTTAGTGACTTTTTAACAACCTCTTGCTGTCTTCAGGAACAGCTCACAAGAGCCTCCATTTCTCTTTATTCATCACTAAGTGGCCATCTGGCCCATATCTCAGCCTGAGCCTTCAAATAAGAAAGAGGCAATCGTATATTATGTGCTACACTGGTGTGCTACTTCTGGCCTATGGGCCAAATCTGGCTTGCAGAGCTGTGCCATCTGGCTTATGGGTTCCCCACAGGTCCAGACATTTCCAAGCCCCATGGCCAGATGACATAGCTCTATATGCCTAATTGGGCCAGGGTGGCAAGTCTGCTCAGGCTCATGCAGGGCTAAGACCAGAGCCAGAGCCAGAGCCAGAGCCAGAGCCAGGGCATGGGCGGTGAACCTGTTCCAGTGAGTGTGAGGCTGGGGCTGTGGTGGTGGACCTGATCATATGCATGTGGGGCTGGGCCATCTGGCCTTATCAGGCCTATCAGCTGATCCCATGCACCAGATCAGGCCCATGGACTGACCCCGCACAACTCATTTGGCTTTCAGCCCAGGAAATTTGGACACCACTGGTGTAATAGGTAGTGCTGAATGAGTCAAGTCATTATGTTTCCTCCTATACTATGTGCAGAAGTAGCAACATGCTTCAACAACTGTTCTTTAATCCATGCAGTGTAGTATCTTATTGTCAGGTGTTAGGCCCGGGGTGGGCAATTACTTGGACCTGCAGACCACATAGGGTGTTTTGGGGAGCTATCACGGGCCAGGTCAGTACCCTTCCCTTGCCTCCACCATGCAACACCTTACCAAAACTCCCTATGTGGGATGGAGCCTTGGGCAGGTGGAGATCTGGTGTGGGTGGGTTGGCATGGGAATGGGTGGCCCAGAGGCAGCACTGGTGGTGGTGGCAGTGGCAGGGAGAAGCCAAAAGGAAGCCCTAGCATGGGTTTTGGGTTCTGCTTTTTCCCACTGCTGCTGCCATTCATCATGGCAGGGGCAGATGGGTCCAGTGTGAGCTCTGCAGGCACCCCAACCTCCTGCATGGGATGGCTAAGGTCAGGGCAGTATGCATAGCCCATGGCTCAGGTCCTGCCTGCACTGGGGCCAAGACTGGGGCAGCTGAAAGGGACCATTACCAGCTCTTGGCCTCTATCACAACCAGCACTAGTGCCACCTCCAGGTTGCCCTTCTACCCTGAGGAGGGGATGAAGAGGCTGGAACTGCTGCCCAACTTCAGCAGCAGAGGTCCAGGTGCAGAAGCAGCAGCAGCGGTGGCAGTAGTGGCTCCTTCTGGGTGCCACTGCCACCAGCCCCAGGAAGACTGTGTGGGCAGGGCCCAAGCCCTAGGCTGAATGTATAGCCCCAGCCCTGGCTCACCTCACATGAAAGGTTAGGGTCCCTGCAGCACCTGCTCTGGACCCACCTGCCTCAGCTATGATGAGCGGCAGTGGTAGCAAATAGTGGGATGCAAAGCCAGGGCTGTTGCCACTGCTTATCATGCCTAGGGCAGGTGGGTCTGGAGCTGGCGCTGCAGGGACCCCAACTCCCTGTGTGGGCAGGGCCAGGGCCAGGGTTGGGGTTATGTGCTAAGCTGGGACTCAAACCCTGCCTGCATAGGTTCCAGCCAGCTTCCATGAGGCTACAGGCAGTGGCAGTGGCAGTGGCAGTGGCAGTGGCAGCTAGGAGTCCAGCTGCATGCCCAGGGCAGTGAGATGTGCAATGGGCTGAATGGTGCCTGGGCCCGGTAGGACTGAGGGACCCACCACAGGCCAGACAAAGTCCTTTTGCAGGCCAGATCCAGCCCATGGATTGTACTTTGTCCACCCCTGAGTTAGGCATATAGACTGAATCATTTTTATCCTCTTAATGGGGTTTTGGCAATGGAATTTATTACAATTTTTGTTGGAGTCAGTTCAGGTTCCGTAGTGTGCACTGTCTTAGTTTCAAAATGCAAAAAGTTACATTTATCACACTTCAAATAGAAAAAAGTCTTGAAAATGGGGATTGAAATCTATTTCTTTAGGATGTTGGGAAAGGGGGGAGGGGACTTCATGTGTAGTTTTGATGGTAGTTTTTATTGATGAAAGTTTTCATGCCCAGACTCTTATGGGGCTATGCACTTGTACCTTTTGTTTTTAACATTTTCCTGATAAAGGTTTAAAAAGTCAAGAAACATCTATAATGTAATGTAAGCATCTTCTTTGAATCTTTTCAAGAGAACCTTCAGGTGTCTGAGGTTGTTATAAGCAAGAAGACTGATATTATTGACAGTTACAAATTGAGATGTATTACCTGGAAACCTGGGTTTACAAGTACAATTATCTCTTCGTAGGCATTCTCCAAAGTGAGGTCATTGATATTACTTATACAGAGTTTTGTTTGTGCTAATTTATAACAGAGTTATTCTTTGAGGGGTGCAATTAGCAGAAGCCTGAGTAGTAATTTTTGCATAACCTTGAAGCAGAGGCATTTTTATGATATGCAATAAAACTCTGAAATGAGATATATTTTAATTAGGTAATAATTGTAATAATACAAAGCTTTGTTTATTAACTAGTCAGAAAGTTCTAATGAGCTGTGAATTTCTAAGGGTGTTTTGGCAGGGGAATAGAAAATACGTTAGTATAGTTCAAAACTGATTTCAGTCAGGATGCTATCTCAGTAGTTCTGTTCAACAGTTCAAAATAAAATGAGGCCTGTAGAATCTGGAAATGTCTATTTGACATGCACCTTTTTAAACCCATTCATATTTTTAAACATGCATATTCCATGAAAAGATCTTTATGGAGCTGGGCAAGTGTAAATAAATAGACTGGCAAATTCATCATGCTTAGAATCTCTGAAATTACACCAGGGATTTATTTGGCCTCAAAATCTCAAATGTATGAGTTTTTTGCATGAATCAATGGGTATTGAATGATTCAGATGGGTCTACATAATTGCTTTTTTATACGGTGTTCTCTAGTTTTAGAGTGTGTTGTTTTCCCTCTTTAGCCTTATATTTTGGAGCTTATATAGACACTCAGGGGCACCATTGACAGGTCAGGAACCAATTTAAGGATTTTGTAATAGAACAATTTAAGATAACTAGTAATATTTTAATTTCTTTATTTTTACTGGGGACATTTACTGTGAATTATTAATATGAACACTATTATATAATGTGTATGTATATAATCCTCCTCCTCTCTTTCCCTTGCCTCAGGGCATTCATAACCTGATTCTCTTCTCACTTAATAACACTAAAATCAATTAAAATAAACAGTTGAAAAAAAACAGTGTAAATCAGCAGACCTTCTGGGTCATCTAGTCTTTGCATTTGGGCTAAATTTTCTAAATAACCTCTAGTTCTGCAGGTGCAAAGTTTTGCAGCCACTTTTTGCAGATGCAAAACTTCAGACCTCTGTGAGCAAAGTGTATCAACCAGTGACCTTGAATGCAGCTATGTGTATAAATAATTTTATACATACAAAACTGCGGCTGAAAATTGTATTCTAAGTTGCCCTGAAAGGCAACTTATACTCAAAATAGGGGAAGAAAATGCATGAGCAAAAAAGGTACCAGTAGCAGGATGGGGCCCCAGGGGCAGCCATGATGTCCTCTGGTGGCTAAATGGCAACTGCCTTACTCTGATTCTAGCTACCGTCTGTTCTACCATCGCCTGCCACACAATAAAATTGTTAGATTGTTAAAGGGAAGTTGCCTAGAACACACCCTTGTCCTTTCTTCACCAGCAGATCACTTCCCAGACCCCACTAGCTCAAACCCGGTCCATCAGTAGATGGCTCTTCCTAGTCTGTATATTCCCCAAGGCACCCACTGCCTTATGGGCTGTTCACAACCTCCAACCTCTTCAGCAGCTGTGCCCTTGCCTTGCAGGTTTTACTTGATACTAGTCTGTCCCTTGTAGAGGTCCTGGCCTTCTGAACTTCTGCTTCCCTCTTGTCTAGCCCTGGCCCATTGATTTTGGGCCCAGCTCTCACTTTTTTTAGCCCTATCATTTGTCAGCCTCTCTGATTCTCTGGCTTGTGTGCCTTTTGTTCCAGGCCCCTGGCCCTAGAATTTACCCTTCTGGGCAGCTGCGCCCCTGGCCCCTACTTTCTACTGTTCTGGGCTGATCTCACCCCTCCTGGACTAGGTTTCTGACCTTGGTTCACACCCTACTCAAGCACGGGGCCTTTAGCCCTTTCTTGGCTACTTTTGGTATTTGCTTTATCCCTGGCTGGACTCAAGGCAGTGACATACCCTGCAGGCACAGCTGGGACCTGGACCTCCTCAGTAGTCCCAAACACAAACCAATAGTCACACAATACAAAAAAAAGGTAACCCCCCTGGCTATGACTCAAACTATCCCCACGCTGGGTCTGAACCACAAACTGCAGCTCCCTGGCTATATGTAACTATGCTTCCCCTCTCTGGGTTATCATCAGCTCCCTGGCTCCACACTTCACACTCCCACTTACACTTTGTCCTACTTACCAGTAGGCATCTTGTTTCCATATCTCTGGGCTTCTCAAGTCAGCCAGGCAGTCCCCTGCAGCTTCCTAGCTCAGGAGCTCCTTCCCTTTTAGCCTTCATGGCTAGACTGTCCTGCCTGCTCTCATGCACTGGCTTTATGTGCCTCCTAAGCCATGCCCCATCCAGTCCAATGACTGCAGCTCCTCAAAGGTATTCCTTCCCTGTGGCTGATACTCTGCTTCCCTTCTCAGCTAGGGATTAGCTCAGCAGCCTGCAATCCATTGCTTCTGGACTGCCTTCCTCCCTGCCTGGATACAGTTCAGCACCCTGTTTCCTCTCCTTGAGGGACTTACACTCTCAGGGTAAGTCCTTGCCTGGAGATGAGGTCTGTGGGGTGTGTGGAGGGGGCTGCCTGTCTGTTTGCTGGCCTCCAGCTCATTAATAGCTACCTAATATTCTGGCTCCTACACCCAGCCTATTCTATGCAGTAGTCCCTTACCTGGCTGCAGATGGTCCTACACCAGTCTCAGTGGCCATGATTCCTGGCTGCCTGCTGCCTTACATCTAGCCCCTATTCAGCTGCCCTGGGTCCGAACTGCAACATTCTTGGTCGGTAAAGTGACAGGAGCCTCCAGGCCTAGTAAATGAGCTCACATTTGCATCTTGCTGTGAGAGATACAAGCGTGATTTATTGAAAGGAAATAGTGTCAGAATGACTCTTACGCATCAAATCATTTCTTCCGGGTGCACCATAAAAATCAATGAAACAGGTGGGAAATGAAGGCTTCACCCTACAGCTATCACTAATAAAAGTGAAGAGAAAAAGTGGTCACCCAAGATACTTTATGAATTTAAAAGCAATGAATTGAGGTGTTTTTTCCTCCTTTCACCTTTTTCTTTTAAGTTTAAACTTACCCACTGGATAGCTACTGCAATAAGACAGACTTTAGGGGGAGATTAGAGTGCATTAAAATGGCTACCCAATCTAATTTAAGGTGCAGACAGAAGTGCAGCTTCCAGCTGTAACTCAGAGCAATTTTTACAAGGTGTTCTGAGTTACAACATTACCCCAAACCAAACAGAAGTTCACTGGTGGTTCCAGGGGTGAAGGGAATCTAACAGCAGACTAGGAGCCTCCAGTCATGTTCCCATAGCAATGGCCAGGGCTCTCAGCCAATGCTTGCTGTTTTCAGAATGGGAAGGGGGAAAGGAAGTGGAGGAAGCTCATTCCTGGCACTGCCCAGCTGGTGCTGAAGTGTAGGGTGGGAGAATTGGACCCTCCCCAGGGGGCTATAATATACCCACCCTTCGGGGGGGGGGGGCTGAAAGCCCCTCAGACTGAAGTACCTCTGCTCCCTTCCCCCTTACCATTCTGAAAATAGCAAGAAGCTGGGAGCTCTGCAGACACAAGTTACAAAAGATGCTACATTTTGTACCATTTTTCTCTGATACCTCATGCAATGAGGGGTCAGCTTTTCACCCAATTGACCATTTTGAAGCTGTTTGCAGCTGTGCACTTGTGTTTGGTCACAGCTATAAGCTGCTTTCTGTGGCCAGATAGAGCAAAATTGTCACTTATGTCAGCACCTTTAGTTTGCTCAGATGCAGACTTTACACTTAGGCTAGGGACAGACATTTCACATAAACCAGTTTAAATGATGAGAAACTGGTTTAAATCTGTAATAGAACAGATTTCAGTGCACATAAACCAGTTTCAAAATGGCTGAAACCAGTTTGAGATAAACTGGGCTGAATGTAATATCAGACTTAACTGATTTGGCACAAATCAGTTTATGCAATGTCTGCCCCAGATCTTGCTGTTTTAAGTTACATAAGAGTTTACAAGCATCCTGGCATGGTCTGTGGGCTGGGCAGGGCTCTCTGCTCCACAGCAGGGATGGGCTCCTCTCCTCTGTTCCCTGGCCAGAGCTCCAGAAGACTTGCAGGCACAGCAAGGTCTGCTGGCTTCCCTGTGCCCCCATCCACCTGACCTCACTGCTTAAGCAGGGATCCCTTTCTCCTCTCTCCCACAGCATGGACCATAGCCAGCATGTGGTATGCTAGCTAATGTTGTGTAAGGCTCCAGCAGTGACTGCAGACACAGCAGAATCTGCCTGGATTGCTCCTGCCCTACCCCCCACTCCCTGCTCAAGCAGGAAATCCCCTCTCTCTTCCCTTTCATCTTCAACAACATGGACCCCAGCCCCATGGACCCTAGGCATGTGGTATGATATCTAATGCAGAGAGGTATTTGCATGTGTCTCTCTCCAGTTTCATTGGGGCAGACAGACAGAACAGTGACTGCATAGGGCTCTTTGGAGTTAATCAACAGGTAAGCTGGTAAGCTGTTTAAGAAGTTTGAAATAATGGAGAGAGACCATTGTTTTGCTAATCAGGTGATAAAGCGTGTTATCACCAGGGATCCAGGTTTTCCATTTCCCACAGAAAAGCAGAGAAAACCACAGATTTCCCATTTTTTATCAGAGAAAATGTGGATTTCTCCTTTTAGCAGAGAAACCTATGGCCTCCCTGCTTTTGTAAAGAGCTCTGTAGGCTGGTTGAGATCCAGCCTGCAAGAGCTGTTTGCAAACTGGGTGGGAAAACCCCAACCCTGCCCGGAGGGGCAGGGCCTGAGACTTTGTCAGCCACAGCTCAGGGCTCAGCTAAGCTTCAGTCTTCTCTCCTGGAGCCTGTGAGGTAAGTGGGGCTTGCAGGGGACTGGAGGCCCCTCTGGCAGGGCTGGGGGGTTGCAGCTCATGGCTGGGGGGCACTGGCAAGGCTGGCGGGGGGGAGCCAGGATTTGGTCCTGGCCCTGCCTGAGCAGGCAGCAGCAGAGGGGGAGCTAGCTCCATGCTCCTGCTGCAGCTGCCTTTTGTTGGGGGCAGAGAGCTGAGAACTTGGGTCTCTGGCCCTATAGCCCTGGAAGCTGGGGACCCCCTCTGGCAGGGCTGATGGGCAGGGTCTATGCATGGGGGACAAGAGGCACAAATAGGGAAGGGCGGCTGTTGTGGGGGGAGTGAGGGGCACCAGCAGGGCTGGGGGGAGCTTTTGGGGAGAGTGAGGGGCATCAGCAGGGCAGGGGGCTTTGAGGGCAGTGAGGGGCAGTAGCAGGACTTGGGGGTGGCTTTGGGGGACTGTGAGGGGTGCTAGCAAGGATGGGGAGCTGTGGAGGGGCTTTTAATTTTATTAACAGATTTGGGGGGTTTTATCAGAGAATTTGCGATTTTTTTTGTCAGGGAATTTGTGATTATTTTTATCAGACAGAACCAGGATCCCCAGTTATCACTGTCAGGCTGGCTTGCTTGCCTGTCAGTTTGCTGCAGATGGTATGAGGAACCAGGGAGGAAGATTGGAAAGCCTGTAGCATCAACAGATGCATGCACTACACACACACCCCTCCCCTTGCCTCAGAGTGCTAGCCTGGGGCTGGGGGCTGGCAATACTCTCACCACTTGGACAGTGAGTGTGGGAAAACCCTGGGACTGTGCAGGCAGGCCTCCCTAATGAGAAAGTCCTGCCAGACCCTGGTCACATCCCCCTCAACTCAGCTCCCTGAGGAAGAGAAGGGAGGGCTGCTCTAGCATCCCCCAGCTTCTAGCCTGAGCCACTGCAGGCATATGCCTGAATTTCTTTTATCCAGAGAGAATGTCTGTCTGGCTTCAAGCCAGTTCAACCTAGCCTGGTTAGACTAACCTGCAAAGGTTGAAACAGTTCAGGCTCAGGCTTTTTGAATGTCTGTCCCTAGCCTTAGGGTTCAGACAGAAGTGGCAATTTTGCTTCATCTGGTCACAGGAAGCATCTTATAATTGTGACCAAACACAAGTGCATAGCTGCAAACAGATTCAAAAATGGTCAATTGAGTGAAAATGTTTCAAAGCAGATGTGGGGTTTTTTACACTGAAGTGGGGGAGGGGGGGTCTCCAATTCACCCATCCACCCTCCATTGCCCATTGGAGAACCTGTACAATGAACTCCCTCTGCTCCCTTTTCCTCCTCCCATTTTGAAAACTTTTCAGCCTAGCAGGTGGAAGGGGATGATGCTAGTGGAAATGAGCCACAGTCTGGCAGCCAGCAGCTAGATTCCCCTCTCTCCTGGAACCAACAGTGAGCTTCTGTTTAATCCAGGCATCACCATAACTCAGAACACTTCCTACAAAGCATTCTGAGTTACAGTGGGGAGCTGAACTTCTGTTTGCACCTTTAGGTCCCTAGTTAGGTCAGTCTAAGTGCAAACTGTACAGAAGTTCTAGGAAGGTAAGAGCAGTCTAAAAATGGCTGACCCACCCTAAGTTAACTCTCTCTGAGGGAGTCTAACTTTAGATTAGGTTGGCTGGGAAAGCCCAACCTCTGGCCCAGCCTCAGGGCTGCACTGTTCCTACTTACCCCTGGCATCTGGCTACTTTTACCCCCCTTCTAGCCCCTTGCCCATGCCTACATGGGTAACACTGCTGTGGATATGCCATACCCCCACCCCAAGGCCACCAAACCCTGCCATTCTGCAAGTGACTCACAGTGCTAATTTTACCAGCATTCACCAGTTTTGGGAGCCAAGGAAGTAAGTCAGGGGGAGGAGTTGGAAGGATGTTGGATAGCTGTGGGGGTTGTCTAGGATTGGGGGGGAAACTAAATATAGCCCATGTAGAGACCTTCTAGCCTCCCATCCCCCCATAAACCCTATAAACCCTCCTAGACCTCCCCAGCTCCCTCAGCGAGACCTCCTGATTTTCCCTTCCAGAGCCTGTTTACCCCTCCCATCCCAATGTACCTTACATCAGTGGACATCTTTAACTTGATCTAACATCCCTCTAACCTCCCCAAAAGTTTGTATGCAGCCTGTGTATGAGACCTCAAGAATGTTGGTACAAGATTCAAAACGTGTCTTATAGATTGTATCTAAATTTGCTGGGACAAAAACCTAGTTTTGTGTCTTTCTGCTGTGGACTATTTATCATTTTCCAATAATCTTCTTAACTGAAGGATGATAATGTAGCCTCAGGCTGCCTTTCTGCTACCAGCTTCTCTCACATCCCTGTATTTCTGGAATGTGTGTCTCTTTATAGCTCCTTCTCTTTTTTGGTCATGCATTCTTTTCTATTGCCAAAACTCTTTTTATGTTCAAAGTTCCCTTCCCCCACTGGCAGCTTGTCATCTTTCTCTGTTACAGGCTGTTTTCATACTTGCCTCTCATCTAAATATCTAAGGGTGCAGACAGAAATGGAGCTCCCAGCTGTAACTCAGAACAACTTCTGCAAAGCGTTCTGAGTTACAGCCTTACTCTAGACCAAACAGAAATTCACTGTTTGTACCAGGGAAGAGGGAAATCTAGCTTCTGGCTGGAAGCCTGCAGCCAAGTTCCCATAGAAATAGTCAGGGCTTTCTGTTAGTGCTCACTGTTTTTAGAATAGGATGGTGGAAAGGAAATGGAAGGAGGTAATTTTGGGACTCCTTGGTACCGAATGGTGGGGTGGGTGAATTGGAGTCCTCCCTCCCACCTCAGGGGGCTCCAATACACCTCCCTCACCCTGCAGTGGCAGTTAAAACACCCCCAGACTGAACTTCCTCCACTCCTTTTTCCCCCCTCCCATTCTGAAAACAGCAATGGACTGGGAACTCTAGAGGCACAAGTTAAAGAAGATGCTGCATTTTAAAATGTGTTTAACTGATATCTCATAGATTCATAGAAAGTTACAGTTGGAAGGGACCTCAGGAGTTCATCTAGACCAGCCCCCTGCTCAAAGCAGGGCCATTCTCAACTAAATTATCCCAACCAAAGCTTTGGCTAGCTGGGTCTTGAAAACCTCCAAGTATGGAGCTTCCACCACTTCTCTGGGTAACCTGTTCCAGTGTTTTACTACCCTCCCAATGAGATAATTCTTCCTAGTATCCAACCTAAACTGTCGTTGCTGCAACTTGAGACCATTGCTCCTTGTTCTGTCATCTGCCACCACTGAGAACAGTCTAGATCCATCCGTTTTTGAACTCCCCTTCAGTTAGTTAAAGACTGCTATTAAATCCCCTGTCTCCTCTTTTCTAGATGAAATAAGTCCAGTTTCCTCAGCCTCCCCTTAAAAGTCATGTGCTCCAGCCCCCTCACCATTTTTGTTGCCCTCTGCTGGACTCTCTCCAATATCTCTACATTCTTTCTGTATGGGGTAGCCCAAAACTGGACACAGTACTCCAGATGTAGCCTCACCAGTGCTGAATAGAGGGGAAGATATGGCCTCACCAATGCTGAATGAGGGTTCAGATTTTCACCCAATCAGCCACTGTTGAAATGGTGTGCAGCCATGTGCTTGGTCACACCTATAAACTGCTTTCTGTGGCCAGATCAGGTCAAAATTGTCACTTCTGTCTGCACCCTAGCTGGTGCAGCTATCCACCCTGCAGTCTGCCCCCCTTTGTCTCTCTTTCCTATACTGCATGATTGACTTGTTAGGGAAGGAGAATGTGAATGATTTTTTAACACCCCCCCCAACACACACACATACACTTTTGCTTCTATAACAAATACCGACATTAGGTCTCTTTCCCCATAGCTGAGTTAAGCATTTTTATAAAAGGTTTCCTGCCATTCTTGGCTAGCCTCTTTACTAAATAACAATACAACTGCACAAAGAAATAGGATAAATGTAAGCGCTCCTTTGAAGCTAGTCCCATTTGATAAACAAGTGATGCACCAGCAAAGCAAATTTAAGCTTGAATTTCTCCAAAAAAGGAACATTGCCACTAAAATGGAACAAACTCAAACCTGCTTTATCTAAGGCATAAGAATGGTAAAGTAAAACAAAACAACCAGTGGCCTCAGAACTGAGGTATTTTTCTTGAGTTATAAGCTTGTTTACTAAAGCTCTGTGGTGCTTTCTGAAGTAGCCTGAGAATGCTTTCTTCTGAAAGTCGCCTGAGACTACTTCTTTCTGAAGTAGCCTGGGAATATTTTCTTCTGTCTTCTACAATGCCACATGTCAAAAAAGGGTGTCAGGCCTAGATTCAGAAGCAAAATGGGTGCAATGCAAGGTATCTTTCTGTATGGATGAGAACAACATATTTTTTCTTTCATGCATGTGTCTGCTCTTATTGATCTAGCTGCTAGTCAGACCCCCAGCACCCACCTTTTTGGAGCCCCACTCTGTGTAGCCCCTTTCTTCTCTGTCTTGTTCTTTTTAGGTGGCAGCTTTAGAAGTCTTGATTTCTCTTAGCTTCTAAAAGGATAACTTCTACTGTCTTTATTTCAGGCCTGCTTTATATTCTTCTGTCTTTGCACTTCGACATGTACTAAAGCTGAAAACTTTAGTAGTTGTGATTTGTTGTAGATGTCCCCTAAAGCAAATTTGGTTTAATCTGCAGGCTGCATAGTGCAAGGAAAAGGTGAAATCATAATAGCATATGAAAGTATGATATTTATTAGATAATGCAACTGTTCTAGCCAGCTCCTCTGGTTGTATTGTAATAAATCATGTTTGCTTAATAAGCAATGTGTAACACTGTTTCAGATACAATCCTTTTCCCATTGTCAAGATTAAGATTATTATGAAATCTGTACAGAGCTCTAAATTGAATATTTACTGTTTGTGATTTTTTATTACATTTGAAATTCTAATCTGAGTTTAATCATAAACTAGGATCCTTTATGCTAAACAGTTTCAGCATAAAGCAAATTCACATACATTATTTTATAGAAAGCTTTAAATTGAGAAGAATTTTCATCTTTTTCCACGTAAAACTGTGCTCAGCTATGCTTCTTTCATTGTATTACATCTTATTAAATTCCATACATTTTTTTTCAAATAGGGCTTGAAACCAATCATCCATAAACTTATGTCTGTCTTGCCATTTTCCTTTCAGCTAATAGGATATTTAGATCTCTTCACCTTGCAGCTTGAACTATCACTGATAAAAGTGAAGAGAAATACTGGTCACTCAAGATTTTTTTAAGTACTTTTGCCCTTTTTTGCTCCTCTTAAATAGAACTCTTCTTATTGCTGTCTGCATATCAAGATAGTTGAAATTCAGCTATTGCAGTCTGCATTCTGTCAAATCTAGACTTCTAACTCACTGGGGACTTCATTAGTAGATGTCTTTTTCAGTTCAAAGATGGCACTTGAGATTTTTAAAACTCTCTAGTTTACTAATTAGTTCACCTCTGAGGACTGTGTTTAACATTGTACAAACCTTTTTTTATTGATGTGGGCATTTGCACACACCTCCATTCAACTTAAAGTATCCAGTCCCCAGTCGCATTCAAGGACAAATGCTTTAAATCTTGAACATGTTAAAAAGGCTTTCTATTTCTATCAGGTCTGTCTTTGAGCAAAATCCTTCTTTCTTCCTTATTTATTTCAGGGTGAATAATTGAGCTGTAAGTAAATTAAGGCTATATATTTAATTTGTTAGAATATGAATTTTGCTATGGCACTGTAAGAAACTCCTGCTGCAGTTTCAGCTTTAAAATCCATGTGAAAATAAATTCCTCTTATGATTGGAATAATGAGCTAAATCCCTAATGGGATACTAATCACAAACCTTTGCCAAAAGACTCCATTCGTCAAATATTATTGTGAGGATTACACAGCTTTCATGATGTGTAATTTTGCTGCTCAGGTCTGCATATCCAAACATGCTGTTTGTCAAAAAAAATGCCTTGCTTGCAAAAATTCATATGTTCAAAACTTTCTGCTTCCATTGCCACAAAGCTGAAAGGTCTGGAGATGAAGGTGATTCCTGTTAACAAGGCTTAATTCCCTCCTCCCCCCGCCCCAATGACCCATTTTCATAGTTATACCATTTTTTAATACCTCTCAGAAATAGGATTATTTTCTTGTGATGTCAAGCTGTTCTACTTTAGCTGGCTTGAGTGGCAAAAATGACTCCAGTAAGCTATGCATTAGCCATTTAGCTTTGGTGGCCATCTTGGAAGTCAGTGTTTACTTTGTACTATTTGATGTTCTGACTGACCAATTTTCTGTCATGGAGCATCCTCCTTTCATGCAAAAGCCCCAGGAGAAGCAAGTGTTACTTTTTTATCATACTTCTGAGTTGGGGTCCTTTTTTTGATGCCACTTTTAAGAAACACAGGTCCTCTGAAAGACTTTGGCTCTAGGACAAGCAAGTTTAGTGGATGGTGTGTATTCAGCAGCACTGGGTTTGCCAGTGTAACCTGAAAATAGTATAGAAGTGAATATGGTATTAGTAGATTGGATTTCATAGATTTCATAGACATCAGGGCTGGAAGGGACCTCGGGAGATCATCGAGTCCAGCCCCCTGCCCAAAGGGCAGGAAGTCAGCTGGGGTCATAGGATCCCAGCAAGATAAGCATCCAATTTACTCTTGAAGGTGTTCAATGTAGGTGCTTGAACCACCTCCGCTGGCAGACTGTTCCAGACCTTGGGGGCTCGGACAGTAAAGAAATTCTTCCTTATGTCCAGCCTGAAACGGTCTTGCACGAGTTTGTGACCATTCGACCTAGTCATCCCTTGGGGCGCTCTGGTGAACAAACGTTCCCCCAGATCCTGGTGGTCACCCTTGATAAACTTATAGGTGGCCATCAGATCACCCCTGAGCCTGCGCTTTTCCAGGCTAAAGAGTCCCATGGCTCTCAGCCTATCATCGTAAGATCTGTTTTCCTGACCTCTGATCATGTGCGTGGCTCTCCTCTGGACTCTCTCAAGCTTCTCCACATCCTTTTTGAATTGTGGAGTCCAAAACTGGACGCAGTACTCCAGCTGCAGCCTCACCAAGGCCAAGTACAAGGGGAGAATGATGTCCCGGGATTTGCTCGAGAAGCATCCATGGATGCAAGCCAGCGTTTTGGTCGCTTTATTAGCCGCAGCATTGCATTGCAGGCTCATGTTCATCTTGTGATCAATGATGACCCCCAAGTCTCTTTCTTCTGTAGTGCTAGCCAGCGTAGCACTGCTGAGCCTATAAGGATGCTGCAGGTTTTTCCTCCCAAGGTGGGGAACCTTGCATTTTTCGGTGTTAAACACCATCAGGTTCTCGTCTGCCCATTTGCTGAGCTTGTCCAGGTCAGCCTGGATCACCCGCCTATCTTCTGGCGTGGATGCTTTGCCCCAAAGTTTGGTGTCATCGGTGAACTTGGCCAGTCCACTCCTGACTCCAATGTCCACATCATTAATGAAGATGTTGAACAGTATGGGTCCAAGGACAGAGCCTTGAGGGACCCCACTGGTCACAGGGCACCACGATGAGTGAGTGCCATCAATTACAACCCTCTGGGTCCGACTACAGAGCCAATTTCCCAGCCAGTGGATCATGATGGATTGTTGTTGTTCTCTAAAGTACATGCCTAGTATTGCCTTTTTGTTTCTTTTCTCCTGTCCAGTTGTAGCTGAACCAAGAAACAGGACTTCCCTTGCTTCCTGAGACAGACTTTTATAGTATGGCAAAATGCATGCATACATACATGTTCCCAAATAATTCAGACTTAATTTTACAGTCCTGAATAGCTTTTATATAACACTGTGACTTTATTTAGAAAGAACCTGTTGAGAATATTGTAATAAAAGTGTTATTCTAAAATAGCAGTTAGAAATCATCCCTCTGTTTTGTTTTGTCATTAATGGGATGATAGGAGGTGATGGCTTTTTTTCCCCTTTTTTAGATCAGGTAGGCATTACTGGGCCTATCTCAGTAAAATGGCCTATTAAGTTACAGTGCCCATCTGGTTTTATTATAGATTGTATTGGGAGTGCTAGGTTCTTTAAAATGTGTGACACTGTGGAGCTAGAGGAATGATTTAAATACTTTCATTAGCTGCAATATTAAGAATGGATTTACTACAATTCTCTCAATCATTACTCTATCTTTATGGTTAATTCTTCATATGTAAATGGGATTTCATGCACACCTTCTTTTTCAGGTGCCCTGTCAGCTGGAAGAACTTCCTGAGCTGTTGATGAGTGGAGACACACTTTCAGCAGAACGTAGCTTTAGCTCCAAAGTTCAGTGTATCACCACATTTCTTCCAGAGAATCCATTATAGTCAAAGAGGTATGCTTTGAACTAGACTTTTCCTCCCTCTGTTTTTTTTTAATCCAGTACAGGGAATTAGTGGTTATCAGTACTGAACATGATGCATAGTTTGATACCTTTCATTGTTTGATAGGGTCTAAACATGCATTTGATAGTACAGAAAAAAGCATGTACTATCTGTACAGAAGGCTTTTATACTTTTATGGTGCTTAAATTACATATATATTTGGCAATTTGGCCCTCCCACTTCCCTGAGAATGTGGGGGGGAGGGGCATCCAGTACAGGTTGCAGCAAAGAAAAGAATTTTGTACGTATGACAGGTGTTGGTCCTAAATTTCTACTCTTTCATGCTAGTGCTATTGCATGGTTACATCTGTTTTAAGTCAATGGGCTCATATTGGTATAAAATCATTACCACAATTGGAATACCAGGACCTTTATATTTAAATAAATAATATTTTGAGTAATTCAGGTTGCTTCCCTTTGGAAAGTTGTTCTGTTTTCATGTGTAATGATGACTATTCTGCAAGTGGCAGGACCATGTGGAAAAACATCTACACCTGCCTTGCCTCGAATGACCACTTGCATGTCGCCTTGGCACGAGCTGTAGAGGATGTCCATTCTCTGGGTTCGTGGCAAACTTCTGTTGTCCCCCTGGCAGAGGCACTTAAGGCAAGGGATGTAGTTGTCATGGGTGACTTCAATTACCTAGACATCTGCTGGGAGGAACAGTCAGCCAGGTTGGACCGTTCCAGGAGGTTCCTGGCCGAGATACAGGACCTCCACTTAATTCAGGAGGTGCACAGTCCCACCAGAGGAAATGCTCTGTTGGACCTGGTCCTGGCCACAGGCGACAACCTGGTAAGGGGCCTCCAGGTCCTTGACCACCTGGGTGATAGCAATCATCACTTGCTGGAGTTTACCATCCAGCACAGGGTGTCAAGGGCCAGCAGCAAGGCAGTAGCCCTAGCCTTCAAGAGGGCCATCTTCAATGAGTTGAGGAGATTAGTGGGAGAGGCACTGGGGTTCTCAAGGGCAGAGGTACTCAGTGCCCAAGATGAGTGGTCGTTCCTTAAGGAGACGATACTCAGGGCCCAAGGGGTGACCATCCCAACAAGAAGCAAGGGGAGCAGGAGTGCCCAAAACCCCCGCTGGCTCACCAAGGGCATCTGGGAATGCCTGATTACCAAAAAGTGGTGTACGACTGGTGGAAGGGGGGTTCTATCTCCAAAGAGGAGTATACCTCCTCCACTGTAGGGGGGCTGTCAGGAAAGCTAAGGTGGACATAGAGCTAGGACTTGTGTCCACAGTCAAAGATAATAAACATTCCTTTTTCAAATATATAGGGAGGATGAAGAAAGCACCGGGAAATGTGGAGGCCCTGCAAGATCCTCTGGGCAATCTGGTGGCTGCACCAGAGAAAGCAGACCTCTCTAACCAATTCTTCACCTCCGTTTTCTTGTGCAGGGACCGGGACTTCCCCACTGTGATGCAAGACGGACTCTAGGGGAGCTCCTCCAGACCTCAGGTTGGGGAGGACCAGGTTAGAGAGCTTCTGGAGGGGCTGGACATGTTCAAATCAGCGGGTCCAGATGCTCTCCATCCCAGAGTGTTAAGGAATCTAGCAGGGGTTATTGTAGGGCCATTGGCATGGCTTTATGAAAGCTCATGGTGCTTGGGCCAGGTGCCAGATGATTAAAAGATAGCCAATGTGGTCCCCATCTTTAAAAAAGGGAGGACCCAGGCAACTATAGGCCCATCAGTCTTATCTCAATCCCAGGGAAACTCTTTGAGAAGATCATCAAGAGCACATCTGTGATGGGCCAGCTTTAGGGATGATGCTCAAGGGCAACCAGCATGGTCTCATTAGGGGCAGGTCATGTCAGACCAACCTGATTGCCTTTTATGATCAGGTCACAAAAGCATTGGATGTAGGTGTTGCCGTGGATGTAGTCTTTCTGGACTTCAGCAAGGCCTTTGACACTGTCTCCCACCCCATCCTCATTAAGAAATTGAGGGACTGTGGCATTGATGCCTACACAGTCAGATAGATTGCAGATTGGCTGAAGGATCGCACCCAGAGGTTGGTGGTGGATGGGTCATATTCAACCTGGGGAGAAGTGGGCAGGAGAGTCCCCCAGGACTCGGTCCTTGGGCCCACACTGTTCAATCTCTTTATCAGCGATTTGGATGACGGGGTGAAAAGCACCCTGTTTAAATTTGCTGATGATACCAAAATTTGAGGTGAGGTGAGCACACTAGTAGGGAGGGAAAAACTGCAGCAAGACTTGGATAGGTTACAGGGGTGGGCTAACAAAAACAGGATGCGTTTCAGTATTGACAAGTTCAGGGTGCTGCACTTGGGCAGTAGTAACCAGCAGCACACTTATAAGATGGGAAACTCCCTGCTTGAGAGCACGGAGGCAGAAAGGGATCTTGGAGTCATTATTGATTCCAAGATGAACATGGGCTGACAATGTGAGGTCACGGTTGGCAGGGCTAACCAGACCTTGTCGTGCACTGACAGGTGCATCTCTAGCAGGGCCAAGGAGGTGATCCTCCCCCTCTATGCAACACTGGTCAGGCCACAGCTGGAGTACTGTGTCCAGTTCTGTGTGCCTCACTTCAGGAGTGATGTGGACAACGTTGAGAGGGTCCAGAGGAGTGGACTACAGGGCAGACCCTACAATGAGAGATTGCGGGACCTGAACCTGTTCAGCTTTCACAAGAGAAGGCTGAGGGGGACCTGGTGACCATCTCTAAATTCACTAGGGGGGACCAGAAGGGTTTGGGAGAGACCTTGTTCCCCCTAGCGCCCCCTGGCATAACAAGGAATAACGGCCACAAGTTCTTGGAAAGTAGGTTTAGATTAGACATCCGTAAGAACTACTTCACAGTTAGGGCAGCTAGGATCTGGAACCAACTTCCAAGGGAAGTGGTGCTGGCTCCTGTTCTGGGGGTCTTTAAGAGGAGGCTTGATGCCTACCTAGCTGGGATCATTTGAGCCCAGTTTTTTTCTTCTGCCCTGGCAGGGGGTCGGACTTGAAGATCTATAAGGTCCCTTCCAACCCTACTTCTATGTTTCTATGATTCTCTGAACTCCCCTGCCATGTCTTTGAATGTTAAGTCATTACAGGGTGCTGCTTCAAAGTTCACCTCAGGGTGGACCACTCTGCTCATGGGATATTTGTGGGGCTCCACCTCCCCTACACTCCAACCTTATGCCAACCTCTGGCAAGACGCCTGGTCTTGAAACAGCTCCCCTTCAGTATGGATGTTTTTTGCATGGTCTCTAGACAATGCCCCTCCTGCTCCTTGGGAAAGGATGTTTGGTCACCTCAGGTCCTAGATATGAGCCCCCTTGAGTGGGATGGCTCTGTTCCTGGAGCAGGCGGGATGCCCCTGTTGAGCAGTGGTAAAGAAAACAAAATGAAGAAAAGAAGAAAAAGGGAAAATGGCAGGAGAAAGCCCAAGGGACCTTCCAGTCCAGCATCCTACTGGCTGGCTCTGCAAGCCCCATGGGGGCCCCACGGGGGCCCCTTATCCTTCCTGCTCCCAGCCTAGCTCCCTGATTTGATACCTGAGGGTGATTGTGCAGGGTCACTCCTGATCCCTCAGGATCAGCTTCAGCCTCCCCCTCTGTGTTACTGCATTTGTCATGCCGCAGTCTGGCAGCTTCACCACCGTGTGTCTGCAGCAGTTTTAGGGGCGAGTCACCCCCAAAGCTCCTCCCCTTTTGGGGCTCAATTCTAGTGCCCCAGGTGGGGAGATCCCTTGCAGCCTCTGCCTCCTCACTCGCTCTCACCGCCATACTGCCAGCAGCCACTTCTATCTTTGCCAGCTGGTGTGTCCCTGTGATGTCACCTGCTGGCCTTAATTGTATAAATGCGCAGCTTGTCAACTATGCAGGCTTTTCTCCTTGGTGTTCCAGCATTGCTCCTCCTGCAAGTAATTAAAGGTTCAGTCTTTCCCTCTCCATTTTGGGGTTTTTTTCTGTGCTGAACCCTACAGGTGGGGCTTCCCGGTCTTGCTTCTCATTCTCCCCAGGACACAACCCCCTCCTGAAGCTGCCTTGGGTGTTTCATTCCATTGCATTAGGTTTCTACCTGTGTCAATGGTTGTTTCTTTAGTTTGTTGTGAGCCGACATCCTCTTTGGAGTCCTCTCTGTACTTAGATAGGAAGTCCGCCGTTATGTTATTTTTTCCTGGGCGGTGTAATATATGAAATTTAAAGGGTTGGAGTGCTAGGGCCCATCTTGTGATACGGGCATTATCTGTTCTTGTTGAGCTTAGCCACTTCAAGGGGGCGTGATCTGTTACTAATGTGAATTCTCTCCGCATTAGTAAAATTTAGTAAATTAGTAAAACTTGAAGTGCTCCACAGCCCAACAGATCACCAGACATTCCCGTTTTATGGTGGTGTACCTTGTTTCTGCGGGCAATAGCTTTCTACTGGCATAGGTGACTGGCCTTTCTATTCCGGCATCTTCCTGAGTCAACACAGCCCCCAGTGCTCTTTCAGAGGCATCAGTCTGTAAAATAAAAGGTTTTTTGGAAGTCAGGGGCATGTATCACTACTTCTTCACACAAGGCCTTCTTTAATAGGTCAAACTTCTGCCTCTTTTCATCTGTCCACCTTATCCCTCTCATTCATGGTCCCTTTAGTGCTTCAAAGAGGGGTGCTGCTAATTCGGCAAATCGGGAAATGAACCACCTGTAGTAATTAGTTAAACCTAAAAAGGATTGTAATTGCTTGGAGGTTTGTGGCACCTGAAATTTTCAGATGGTTTCCACTTTGTCATTTATGGTCATCATTTGTGCCCTGTCCAACCAGAAACCAAAGGTATTTAGTCTGCTTCTGGGCTAGTGTGCATTTCTTTGGGTTTGCTGTCAGACCCATTTTCCTTAGTTCTTTGAGCATTGCTCATAAGGCTTTTTTGTCCTGTGCCTACATTTGGGTGAATACCACTATGTCGTCGATGTAAGCTGCTGTATATTCAGTATGTGGGGCCAATATCCAATCCATTAGGTGCTGGAACATTGTGGCCACCCTGTGGAGCCCAAATGGCATATGAACGAATTCGTATAGTCCCCATGGTGTCCTAAAAGTGGTCTTGGGTTGATTCCTGTGTGCCACAGATTTGCCAGCATCCTTTTGCCAGGTCTAAGGTCAAGATGTACTGGGCATTGCTGATGCTTTCCACCAGCCCTGTGACATGGGGAATGCATCAAAGATCACTACAGTGTTTAGTCATTAGTAATCAATGCACAATTGTAAGGAGCCATCGGGTTTCGGCACCAGGACCAGGGGACTATGCCATGGACTATGAGACAGGTGTATGATTCCCTGTTTAATCATATTGCTGATCTCATCTTGTATCTTGCTGGAAAGATGATGGGGCACTGACTGCCATCTTTCTCACACTATGGTACCTGGGGGTGTTTGTATGGAGTGATAGACTCCCCGGGGCCATCCTGGTTCTTCTTTGAACACATCACAGAACTATCCTATTAGAGTTTTTACCTCGGATTTCTGCATCTTGGATAGCTCCCTTCCTATCTGGATCTGTCTTTCTGGTGTCCCGTCACCCTTTCCCCGTGTCACGCCCTGTGGTCCCAGGTATTCCCTCTCAACTTCCAAGAAGGCCAGCCATCCCTTGGGTCCACACCTTTCTTGTAGGAGATTGATGTGATATATTTGTTTTTCTTGGAGGTGGCCAGAGCGGTGTACCTTGTAGTCCATTGGGCCTACTTGGCATATCACTTCAAAGGGACCCTGTCATTGACTTAACAATTTGCTGGAAGATGTAGGTAATAATACCAGCACTCTTTATCCTGGTCTAAATTCCTGCTCCTTGGTGTGGGCGTTGTATCACTCCTTTTGGCGGAATTGTGCTTCTTAAAGGTTACTCCTGGCAAAATCATGAGCTAGTTGTATTTGTTTTTGGAAATGTTGGTGGTATGATGTTGGGTCTTTTGCATCTCTGCTGCTGAGCTCCAAACCCTCTCTTAGTGCTTGCAGCAAGCCACAAGGGCAATGACCTAGCACCAGTTCAAAGAGAATATTTTAGTAAATCCTGGGGGTATCCCTCAGGATGAAAAGAACCAAAGGAAGAAGTAGAGCCCACTTCCATGGATCCCATTGTATGCAGTGATGTAGCATGCTTTTAATGTTCCATTTAGTTGCTCTACCAAACCATTTGTCTGTGGGTGATACACTCAGGTACGAAGATGTTTTATTTTCAGTGTATGGCAAACTGTTTACAATACCCCTGACATAAAACTTACTTGATCAGTAAGGATTTCTTGGGGAATCCCCATCCTGGCCATCCATTTAATGAGTTCTTCCACAATTCGTGGTGCAATCACCGTTCACAATGGTATAGCCTCCGGGTACCGGGTGGCATAATTGACCAGTACCTATATATTGGTGGCCTGCACTAGAACAAGGGAGGGGCCCAACTATATCGAGGGCTACTGTTGAAAAGGGCTCATCAATAATGGATAAAGGTTGAAGAGGGGCCCTTGTGGAGCAATTCTCCCTGGCTTTTTGACATTCAGGGCAAGCGACACAGTGGTGTGCTACGTCTTCCCCTAACTCGGGCCAGAAGAACCATTGGGCTATGTGGGCCATTGTTTTATCTTGACCCATATGGCCCTGGTGGGGTTGGAATGGGTGAGGCACCAGATAGTGTGATGGAAGTGGGTGGGGACCACAAGCTGCGTTCTCTTGGGGTGCCCCTCCCTTTTGGGGTGAACACGGTATAGGAGCTGATGTCTTACCTCGAATTGAGGAGCATCCCTGGGTCCTGATGTCAAAGTGGTGGTGAGGGTCAGAGCCTGGATCCTTAGCTCCTGAAGGCCAGCATCCTCTTCCTGTGCTTTCTGGAACTGTCGGCTGCTGGTCACATCATGAAGGTCGATTGCATCCACATCGTCCATCAACTCTTTGCTATCTTCAAGTTCCCCGAGCCATCCGTCTCCATTGTGTAGTCTTCCCCCCACTGCTTCAGCATCATGGACCCTCCCAAGCCCATCATACATAGGGGTCCAGTCACATCCCGGCAACATATCACAGGCTAGGTGGGGCACTATCCCCACCAGCAGCTCTCCTCAATATTTCATGACTCAGAGACATATCCGCTGGTGGCTAACATGCTTAGTTTCCCCATGAAGACATGACACCTTCACTGGGTCTGCCTCCTGGCCTTGCCATGGGGTGATCAGGTCAGCCCTTACCAATGACTGTGCACACCCCGAAACTAGGATGGCTTGAACAGGGTGCCTCCTGATCCAGGCTTTCACTACCAGCCACCTCCAAACTGCACTTTCTCCCCCAGTGACATAACTACAGTCCATGGGTTCCATATGGTCCAATACCTTTTTGCCCTCCATCAGCCCCCTTGCCATGTTATTGGGATGGCATCACTCAGCAGGTTCACTCTGACACTCTTTGGAGAAGTGCCCGATATTTCTGCAACGGAAACATCATATCTCTGACCACTCCCCTGGACATGGTCCTCTTTCATTCTGAATCTCTTGGGCTAAGCACCACAGGGGGGGCACACGCTTCTCCCAACTGTAAATGGCTTCGGAGGCTGCGAACACTTCTGCTACCCTGAGTGCGTCCTCACAGTTATGGGGTGAATGTTGGTGCACCCAAAGCTGCTTTTGTTCTTCTAAATCATTAATAAACTGCTCCAGCAGTATCTGATTGGTGAGAATGTCTTAGTCACAGGACATGGGATTCAGCCATTTATCAAAGAGGTCCTGCAGCAATTGTAGCAACAGTCAGGGTCATTTTTCCTCTGCTCCCTTTTTGGCCCTAAAGAGCCACCTGTAATGTTCCGGATTAACTTCCAGCTGGTATAGTATGGCGGTCTTGACCCGGTCGTAATCCCAGGCCCTGTCATGGGGGAGGGCACAATACGCGGCCTGGGCCTTGCCAACCACGAGGGCCCCAAGCTGGCTGGCCCAATACCCCTTATCTAGGCCTGTCATTACAGTGTGTCACTCAAAGGCCTCAATGTAAGCCTCTGGGTCATCTTTCCATGTCATCTTAGGCATCCTAAATGCAGTCAGGCTGTGCCACAACCAGTACTGCTGTCACTCCATCATCTGCTGCTGTGCATTGAGAATTTGTGTCAGGGCCTGCGAGTTTTGCCCCAGCACCTCCAGAGGGGTCATGGCTGCTGGTTGCATGGTGGGAAGTCCTCTAGGGTTGGATCTTCACTGTCGTTCCCAGCCAGTGCACCAAATTGCACCTGCCTTGCCTCGAACGCCCGCTCACATACCACCTTGGCATGAGCTGTAGAGGATGTCCATTTTCTGGCTTCATGGGTTCCCCACGATCAACTTCTGTTGTCCCTCTGGCTTTCCCCAGACTCACCTGCCATGTCTTTGAATGTTAGGTCAGTGTGGGGTTCAGCCTCGAAGTTCCCCTCAGGGAGGACCACTCTGCTTATGGGAAGTTCATGGGGCTCCACCTTCTCTACACCCCAACCTCACATCAACCTCTGGCGGGATGCCTGGTCTTGATAAGGTCCCCCTCCAGTATGGATGTTCTTTGCACGGTCTCTAGATGATATCCTTCCTGCTTCTTGGGGAAGGATGTTCGGTCACCTCAGGTCCTAGATCTGAGCCCCCTTGAGTGGGTTGGCTCTGTTTCTGGAGCCGGAGGGATGCCCCTGTTGGGCACGGGTAAAGAAAACAAAATGAAGAAAAGAAGAAAAAGGGAAAATGCAGGAGAAAGCCCAAAGGACCTTCCAGTCCAGTATCCTACTGGCTGGCTCTGCATGCCCTCTTGCCCATGCTTGGCAGTGCTCCTTTGACGCTGGTCTCATGGGGTCCTCTAATCCTTCCTGCCCCCAGCCTGGCTCCCCGACCTGGTACCTGAGGGAGATCATCCAGAGCAACTCCTGATCCCTTGGGATCAGCTTCAGCCTTCCCCCCATGTCATCGCGCTCGTCGTGCCGTGGTCTGGCGGCTTCACCACCGTGTGTTCCCAGCAGTTTAGGGGTGAGTCACCCCCAAAGCTCCTTTCCTTTTGGGGCTGAATTCTAGTGACCCAGGTGGGAAGATGCCTTGCAGCCTCTGCTGCTGCTTGCTGTGCAGGCGATCCCTGCCTGTGCTGGCTCTGCCCATTGCCAGCGTGGAGAGCCTCCACCTCCTCACTCATTCTCACCACCATACTGCTGGCAGCCACTTTTATCCTTTCTGGCTGGTGCATCCCTGTGACATCACCCACCTCTTCTGTGGCTGACAACCTATATGACAAAAAAAATTCTTCAGCAAAGTTTTCAATAATAATTATCCTCTGAAACAAAACAGCAATAAAACCCTTCCACTTTCAGGTGTCTGTTCTTTGGCACAGCTATTAGCATTAAATAGTTTACATTTACCCAGATGGACTCAGATATTACAATGATGGGTGGAATACAAGAACCTAAATAGAACAGAACTTGTTGGTTGTCACAGTTACCAGGCTAATGGCACCTCTCATTAGCAAACAGATATTTAATCACATCCCCTTTTATATTGAATGAGAATTTATTCCACTATTCAATCTAGGGTTAAGGGAAGGAAGAAAGGAAAGTTAAACTTTACTGACTACATATTTGTAGTATTTGTACAAAGTTTTCAGTTCCAAAGATTCCTCTTTCAGAGCAATTTAGTGACACCCCTCTTTGTTACTGGTTTTGTGCATGACAGTAGGAAAGTATAAGGGTTACCACAATATGAAGATTATTCTAACCCAAGAGGAAAAAAGAATAGTGGAATTCAAATGTGCTACATCATTTAATGGAATCTCTGTAGAATATGAAATTACCTATTCTCAAAGTAATACACAGTAAGTATGTGCGCTATTTACATCTGAATATTAATGAACAACCTTGCATTCAAAGCATGTCACTGACTTGGAGAAGTCTGGTGTTATTGATGTCACTGCTACTCACATATGTCCTTGTATTTTTGTTTTAAATTACTACTTTCCCTTGAGCAGGCATTGGCTCATCAGTCAATTGCATGGTGCCTCACTCAGTTGGAGAGCTTCATGCATCCTTTAAGCTAATAATAGCCTTATCTGGTTGTAGAGTAGTGATTTCAGAATTGCTATAATCTGTCTTCCCCCTACCCCACCCCACCCCACCCCACCCCAAGAGTTGTTTTCTTTCCCCAGGAGATCATCTGATGGGGGGGGGGGGAGGTAAGAAAAGCCCTAATCTGTCATTGTTCAACAAATAAGAATTTCCTAATAGAATTTTAGTGCTTAGATAGCCTGCTGAATACATTTATAGTTCTCTTATTTCCTTGCAGTGGAAAGAGAAATGCTTCAAGTACAAAACAGGAGAAGCAATGTAAAATGAGCACTTGACTATAAAGGCCTCCTAGGAGTTAAACTGGGAAGGCAGTGAAGTCTGATATGATGCTCTCCTGCTGGTGAATTGCAGGTTTGTGAAAATGAAAAAGACAAACCCTTACGGATTCCCAAACTTCATTTCTACCCTGAAATACAAACAAAAAATGCCTTCTACTCCAGTTCATTCACAAGCAAAATGCTGCCAGTGCTTTTTACTTGGCTTTCTAAAAAAAAGAGCAGGAAATATGCATAAAAATTCCTTAGGATACAGATCATTTACATTTTCCCTACAAAATTCTGAGAGTACTTGCAGCTTCCTTGCATATTCACCATTTTTACCAGTTTGATATTCCCATATTCAGTCTTATTCGATAGACTGATTACAAAATTGAAATCAACATTTGAACTGTGCAGCTTTGTTGCAAGTAGTCAGGTAAAACATAAGAATGTAGGACTAAAAGGGGCCTCCTGAGTCTGCATTCAGAACTGTATGGTATATTTACATTCACTGATTGGATGTTCTTGTTAACCATTCCTGTTGGCACATATAAATGTGCAAGTTTTGAAATGAGTTCTTGTACGTACTTGTAGACCAGATTTTGAAATTTACTTTTTGTCAACATGTTTAATAAAACTCAAACACTTCAATGTTTGCAGAAAGCAAATGCCAAGGGGTTTGTGAATTACATAAAGAATTTACCATTAATTCTGATTAATTGGCAATTTAAGGGGAATGAAAATAATAATGGTGTATTTCATTATTGGACAGCAGTGACCAGTTATCAGGAGTTGATTGGTTGGTGGTGGGAGGGGACAGAGGAAGGGCTGCTGAAAGGGAATTTGAGACAGCAGTGAAATAAACCAAATTAGCAAAGTATCTCATGAGCAAATTAAGCAGTGTTTACTGTAAATACATAGTTAGCATTATTTGGGCAGCAGTCATTCTGTGCGTCTACACGTGCCTGTTCATTTATAGTGCTATGAAGTGCCTCAGAGTTTTGTGGTGCTACAGAAATAAAACACTACAGGAGTGTCCATGGGTATATAGCCCCCTGGCTGGAGTACTACAAAGTCACCTCAAAGGCTCATTCTCTAGTCAGGGGGAAATAATATGCTGTTTTTCTGCTTTCACACCTTGGGGACTTTGTCAGAGGGTCCAGTCACTAACAGTCTGCCCAGAAATGGATTCAGGATTTTATGGATATTGCAGTGCCGTTGTAGGGACTGGTGCTGTAGGGGTGTATGCATCCTCTGGTCCCAGCCTCTTTCCCTTGCTCGTATCCCACTGGGACAGGCAGACAGCAGAAGGAGCAGAAGCCAAGACCTTAAATCACAAGGAAGGTAAGAATTCCCCACTCCTTCTTAGAGAAATGTCCCCTTTCTGTCTCTTCTCTTCCATGTCCCTATCCTCTCCTGCCTTCAACTGCCAGGTGTTGTCCCAGGACTGAGATGAACTCCTGCCCACTCCAGGTTGGCTGTATGGGGGCTACACTCACTGGGAACTGCAGTTGGAGTAGCCAGGGGGTATATTCCCCCTTCCTCCGCCTGCTTCCAGTTATTCCTGCTTCTTTGTTATTCTGCACCTGAAGCACAGCCCCTGTGCAACCCAGCTGGAGCAGACAGGAGCACCGGCTCCTTCCCACTCCTTCCCCACTCTGTCTTAGCAACTGGCAGAGAAGAGGGAATGGGAAGGGAGAGAGAAAGAAAGGGGAAAAGTTGTGCATTTAAGCATGAGGGGAAAAGCAGGGAGAAATGCTTACCTTCTTTGAGATTTACCCTATTTACTCAAGTATAAGATGAGGTCCCTCCACACCCCTGCCCTCTGAATAAGCACGAGGGTTAAAAAAACTTCTCATTTTACATTCACATACAAGGAATCCCAAAATCTGTCTTACTGTTACCTCTAACTTTTCCCTCACCTTAGTTCCTTTCCCTTCAGCATTCATTGGGATTCCCAAGATCTTGATTACACTCTCTACTACCCACACCCCAGCTTCTGTAAATTCTTCCAGTTTCCTACTCCCATCAATGTACTTTTCAATTTATTTAATATTGCCCCTGACATTTCACTGTAGTCCTCCGTATGCTTCAATACCCTTTTGATTGATATGTTGTTCTGAGCCACTCACATCATCCATGTATAATGTACATTTAACTTCTCCTTCTTCTGGTGTCTTCACACCACTTATCAGCTTATCATGCATTATCTGCATCAATGACTCCATTGCACACAAAAAATACAGGGGGAAAGTGGGCATCCCTGTTTTACCCCTGTTTGTATGGGGGATGCTTTGCTCAAGTAACCATTCACCAATACTTGACTTCCCACTTTACTGTATAACAATTTAACCCATCTGTTCAATTTCATGGGAAGCCCCATTTTCCACAATACTTCATACATGAAATCATGTTTAACCCTATCATAAGTTTTTTCCAGGTCTAATTTCATTATTACCATGATTCTTTTCTTCTCTTGCACATCTGTTATGACATCTCTCACTAACATAGAGTCTGGGATATCCTTCTCTCAGGAACAGCACACACTTGTTATTCTTTGTTATTCTGCAATGTGAGCAGTGCTTTCTGGTGGTGTCCCTCAGAGAGAAGGCAAGATCTACAAGAGGAGGTAGCGAGGCCCCAAGGCATCCTTCTCTATGAGGACTTCATTGATTCCATGATGGAGGAAACCTCTAGGACTGTGGAGGAAGGACTGCTAGAGCTGGTCAGGAAAACAGACCTTACGATGGCAGGCTGAGAGCCATGGGGCTCTTTAGCCTGGAAAAGCGCAGGCTTGGGGTGATCTGATGGCCACATGTAAGTTTATCAGGGTGACCACCAGGATCTGGGGGAACGTTTGTTCACCAGAGCGCCCCAAGGGATGGCGAGATCGAACGGTCATAAACTCCTGTGAGACTGTTTCAGGCTGGACATAAGGAAGAATTTCTTTACTGTCCGAGCCCCCAAGGTCTGGAATAGGTTGCCATTGGAAGTGGTTCAAGCACCTATATTGAACACCTTCAAGATCAAATTGGATGCTTATCTTGCTGGGATCCTATGACCCCAGCTGACTTCCTGCCCTTTGGGCGGGGTGCTGGACTCGATGATATTCCAAGGTCCCTTCCAGCCCTGATGTCTGTAAAATCTATGAAATCTATAACATACATTCCTTTCCATTCTTGAATATCATAATTATCACACCTTCTGCAAAATCCTCCCCTATCTCCCAACTCTCCATTAATTCCCTGCATATCTCTATTATGTCTGTCCACTTCTATCATCCTTAACTTCTACAAAATGTGTTATTTCCATCGTCTATTCCTTCCTTTATGACCTCAAAAACACATTCATTTTTTTCCATCCACTCCTCTTCTTTTGTACAGATCTTTATAAAATTTTTCTGATGCATCCAACATCTTTGCCCTCTTGTCTACTAAGTTTCCTTCTTCAGTTCTTACTGCTTTCCGTTCATTCCTTTTCCACAATTTTGCCAAAAAACCCCCAACTTAACCATCCTTCCCCCTTCTTTCTGACCAGGCACTTTGGGTGGAGATGTTTCTCCTTCATTTCCTTTTTGATCCATTCTTCAGTCTGTTGCTTTGTCTTCCGGACCTGTCTAGTTCCCCTTCCCCTCTGTCCCATCTCTTATCCCCTTCTGGAATAGTGGAATTGAAATCCCTCAATAGAATTTGCTGACTACATCCACCTACATACATCTCTAATTTCTTAAACAGGGCAATTCCTCCTTTTCTTTCAGCTGGTGCATACATAATAAAAATCTCTCACACTTTCTTTTCAAACTCTAGCACCTTGCACTGCAGTCTCCTTTCCACAGTCACTTGCATTTACCACACTTCCACTTTCTCACCGTTGAGCAAAATCACATCTCCATCCGCTTTGTTTGCATCTGAACCTTCCCACCACAACGGACCTCATCCCCATCTCTTAACAAAATTCTTGTAATCCCTTTCTCATGGGATTTCACAACCATGCAAACATATTATGTCCACTTTTACCCCACTCAATATTGGCATAATCTTATCACACCTCTTCCTCAATAGCATGCTTCTGACATTTATAGATGCAATTTTAGTCTGGGTGTTGTACTTTTCTCTCCAGTTGAGGGAATCATTGGCAGGGCAGTGTGCTGTGGAGGGACACAACAGCCCAGGCACTGCCTCTGTCCCCTATAGAGTCAAAGATGGGCTCCACCAATCAGAAAGCAGGATCTCAAGCCTGGGCTTCAACCCAAGCTCTGAAAGGTAAGCCTGCTACACAATACACAAAATCATGCTCGTGTATTTTAAATTACAGATCTCTACCATGTTTATGAGTCTTCTATTCTGCTGCTTGACACAGTTAGCTCTAGCCCCCTCTTTACATCCCTATAGTCTTTGCCAGTAGTTTTTATCTGTTTAATATTCAAGAAAGATTCCCCTTTCCCCTTCCCCCAAACTTTCTGCTTTCCCCCTTACCTTTTCCCTCTCCATTAGTCCCAGACCACATTAGCTCCGATGAGCTCTTTGTCAACACATCTCACTTGCCCTCACATTCTCTGCCTTCTTTCTAAGCTTCAAAGCATGGGATTTCTTTCTTTTCCCAACTTGCCTCTCATCTTTCTCCTTCTCTGTCCTCACTCCTCTTACTTTTTCCTGTAGTGTTCTCTCTTCTGTCTCAAAGTCACTTGTTCAACTTCTTTCCTTTTCCCTCCTCTACCACTTCTCCCTTTGACTGCTGAAATTTCACTCCTTTCCTCTCCATTTCTTCTGTCTTGTGGCATCTCCTTCACTGTTATACATTCTGACTCAACATCATCTTTCCCACTTTCTGTATCCTGTCTCTGCTTCTTCTCTGTATATCTAGCTTTATCTGAGAGAGACCATGGACATTGGCACTGTAGGTGTCCCTCTTCCCTGAAAATAACAAACTTCAGTAGTTCTTGGTATTCTGCCACCCTGTGCCCTTTCCCATCACAGCTGTAGCATATTGTGTACTGGCAGTATATGTCCTGATGTCCTTCCTGCCTGCACTTGCTACAGAGTGGAAGCTGTCTAAATACATTGTAAACTCTTGGTGTGGACCTACTTGGATTACTAATGGTCAGTACATTATCCCACAAGGACTGCTGTCATCCCTCATTATCACTCACTCTCCATGATCCCATCCATATACCATATTAATTACTGTCTTCTCAACATACATAATTCTTTTTACATAATTCTCCAACCATTGCTGCCATTTTATGTTGCACTGACACACATTTTGCTGTTTATACAACTTCGTGTGATGCAGGCCGTGAGTGTCAGCTTGCAGCCTCTGGATCGCTGACGCGTCGCAGGATGAAAAGGTAAATGTATAAATGCCCACTGGTTTTAACTCTAAATCATGTTTGCACACCTAAAAGTGCTAACATTGTGCAGCACTCCACAGCACCCTTAAAAGGATCTGAAGGTACCCCATGATACTGTGGCATCCTGTTTGAGAATCACTACTGTAGACAGTGGAAACACATGGATGCACTCTTTTTTATAGTGCTACAAGAGCCTTTGTAGTACTACAGATGTAACGCGTGTCTATACTCTTAGACTTGGACAAATCATCATCCTTTGCTAAACACCCACCATCTTTGGATCCATTATTATTTTGGTCATGCCTGGGAATTTATTTTTTTCTGAATTTTAATCTCTGCCATACATAATTGAATAGCTCCTTTGTATGCATAAAACAAGGTGTATATTAGAAGAGCTGCAAGTATTTATTCCAAATGATGTTAGTTACACATTTAGCCAAGTTTTATTATCAAATTTTGTTCTTAATATATTTTGTTTTTATGTGGAAAGTATTGCCACAGATAACTTGGATGAATAATCTTCAGAGTAGGGATAATTTGAGAAATGTTAACTTCCAATTATTTGTTACTGAATTTTATTTCAAAGGGTCATCGCTGCTAGCATCTGTGAACTTTTTCAATATTAGTAAAAAATGAAACAGGTAGAAGATGTCCACACACTTTAGAACTATCATATATCTGAACTTGCTGCTTTTATTTGTGAAAACAACAGTGCAAGAGATGCTTTCTTTCCTTCCTTTTTCTCCTAACTCATAGTTTCATAGTAGGTAGGGTCGGAAGGGACCTGAGCAGATCATCAAGTCTGACCCCCTGCCATGGCAGGAAAGAGTACTGGGGTCAAATGACCCCAGCAAGGTGTTCATATAGCCTCCTCTTAAAGACCCCCAGGGTAGGAGCAAGCACCACTTCCCTTGGAAGTTAGTTCCAGATCCTAGCCACCCTGACCGTGAAGTAGCGCCTCCTGATATCTAGCTTGAATCTACTCTCAGTCAGCTTATGGCTGTTATTCCTCGTTACTTCCAGTAGTGCTTGGGGAAACAGGGACTCTCCCATAGCCTGCTAGTCCCCCTTGGCCAGTTTGTAGATGGCCACCACATCCCCTCTCAGCCTTCTCTTGTGGAGGCTGAATAGGTTCAGGTCCCGTAGCCTCCACTTGTAGGGCCTGCCTTGCTGCCCCCCGATCATGTGAGTGGCCCTCCTCTGGACCCTCTCGATGCTGGCCACATCCCTCCTGAAGTGCGGTTCCCAGAACTGTACGCAGTACTCCAACTGTGGCCTGACCAGTGTTGCATAGAGGGGGAGCATCACCTCCTTGGTCTTGCTTGAGATGCATCTGTGGATGCATGACAAGGTACGGTTGGCCTTCCTGACTGTGTCCCCACACTGTAAGCCCATATTTATCTTGGTATCAGTGATGACTCTAAGATCCTTTTCTGCCTCTGCACTGATGAGAAGGGAGTTCCCCAGCCTGTAGGTATGCTGCTTGTTCTTCCTTCCCAGGTGCAGCACCTTGCACTTATCAGTGTTGAATCCCATCCTGTTCTCATCCACCCACCCCTGTAACCTGTCTAGATCTAGTTGCAACCTGTCCCTCTTCTCCAGCATGCCCACTTCTTTTCACATTTTAGTGTCATCTGCAAATTTGAACAAGGTGCTTTTCACCCCCTCATCCAAATTGCTGATGAACTCATCCATTTCTATATAATAGTTTCATGCTCCTCAGCTCTCATTTTTAAATTATATAGGAAAGTAGCTGTAGCAGTACAGACTGACAAATTCCTCCCACACCCGGTACAGCCAATCTGTGTTCAACTATAATTGAGCAATTCTTTCCTCCTAGGATACAGTCCTAATCCATTCAAATAGTAGTATTTCCTATAATTTTTCTGGTATGATCAGAAGGGATGCTGAATTGATACAGATAGAAGAACAGATTGCCTCTTCTCTAGTCTGTCCTATGTGCATGCCAAAGCTCCTTATTGTTCAGAAGAGAGAATAAAACTCTTTGTCAATGCTGTGTTGTCACTGTCAAAGCTGTTGAAAACTGACCTCACTCAATGGTGCCTACAGCTTATTGGAGGTATGAAGCTCTTCTCTAGAAGTTGTAGGTAACCTGAGCTGACCTTACTGGGTGACCCTGTCACTCAGCTAATAGGCTGGAGGGGTGCTTCCAGGAAGCAACAACTGTAGTGTCTAATCCAGATTTGAGACAAATAGTGTTAAAAGACATGCAAGTGCATACAGTATGTAATTACACCACACTGGGCAGGTCTACATGTTCATTAATGCACCTTAGTTACTGCATATTTAGTTTAGTACTTTCTTAATGAAGTACTAAACTAAATGCACAGTAACTACAGTTATTGCGGAGTAGCACTAGTGCATGGGTTTTTAGTGATACGTACTGTGAATTAGCCTAATAACACTGTGCAGTAGGTTATTAACATGGTTATTGACTGCCACACTACTGTGAAATGTTATTAGGCTAATGTGCAGTGTCTCGTGTAGATGCATCCACTGCCACGCTGATCTATTTCTGTCCAGAGGGAGACCGTGGCTGAAAGAAAAATGCTCTTTCTCGCTTCTTTTTCTTGCCATCTAAACTCATTCCATGCATTTTCTTAGCTACTCTGAACTGAGACAAAAATCTCTCTGCCCTTTGACTTGTGTGAAAGGATGCAGTACCCTATTTTTACTCCCACATTCGCTCTTTCTGCCTTGAGTGGTGTTGAATTAGCGTTTTTGTGGTTCTGCTTATTCCTCTGGGTCCTTTTGTACTTGAAATTTACTCAGGTAACCAAGCAACTTCTGTTTCAAACATTCTCTCCATTTCTCAGGTGACCCTTTTTCCGTCCATTTTCAAGAGTGGCTAGCTGTATTATTTAAAGCCAATTATTTACTACTGGTGCAAATGAGAAACTTCCTGTAGCAGATAAGGCATTTGCAGTATTATGCAGGCGCTTCATCTGAACCCATCATTGCATGCCACACAATCTCTGAAGCAACCATCTGACCAACTTGTGAGCAGACTTCATGCCATGTGAACAGATGGGTATGAGTGTGAGCTGCCAAGGGAGCACATATGTTCCTAAATCATGAATGTTAAGGACAATTCTCAGCCAAGAATGTGCAAGTGGAACTGTCCAAGTCTTACATGCTCAATATTAAGAAGATACGGCTTTGTCAAGTATAACTTTGGGTTGAACTACACTTAAAAACAGTGCAATTGCAGTACTGTGAAATTCATTTTTGCCTTGACCTGGATAGTCTATTGTGCTGGACTAAGCATTAGTAGTTTCCACAAACTTTGATCTTGGCATGGGTCTACTGTAGATTTGCCGAAATACAGATTTTTTTCCTTTAACCTAGCTGAAATTGCGACTAATAGATTAGCAGAGTGCAAACATCTGTTGTTCACCTTTCTGTGAATTTTCAAAGGTAAAAAATACCATTGTATCACTTAGGGAAATATATGAGTTTTTCTCTACAGTATGATTTTCAATGCGTTGGCTAGCCTGCTTTTTCTTAAATTCTTTCTTCCATTGGAGATATCTGATTAAGATATGTACAATGCCTTTCAAATAATAAGACTAAGGTGGCTAAGTTTAAAAGTACTTGAGAAAGTTTTCACATTTAAAATTTTATAATTTAAAAATATGTAAAGGATACAGCATGTCCTTTTTCCCTAAAAAATAGAAAAGAAAAAGAAAAGTGACGTGAACTGTAATCATTCAGTTTCCTTTAAAGAATCCTATTTGTTTAATGGTATACAATTTTGCATGCTACCATAGAAACCCATGACAGCAAGCTAAAAATACATGAAAGTGGATGTATGTTTTGCTGGCTATAGTATTTTCAGTCAACCAAACAATAGCAACATCCGTACCACTCAATGTTCCTATCAATCAGCTTGGGGAAAAAAAAGAGATCTCATGAGGAAGCAATATAAAAAAGATTTGTTATAGAATATAGAGCTAATATAGAGCTAAGTGACAAAAGTATAAAAAATTCAACATATGACAACAAAGTTCTTGCAAGTTTTCTGCAGCATAGGATAGGTCAGCATCTCTTTTTGCCAATAAGTCTGAAAATAAAATCATCTGTGAGGGATATTACTTGGGATAAAACACTTGACAATTTGAGCTTCAGTTGAGTAAAAAAAAAAATGTTATTAACCAGAAATCTGTGATAGATTTGGATTAAAAAAAAACTGAGCATCAGCACGGCACGGTATTTTCCTCTTTTTTTCTTTAAACCACATTTTACTTCAATTATTGGCCAAGTACCATCTGGTGTTTCGGAAATACCAGTAGGATCCCAACTAAATCACATATTTCCAACTTCCTCGACTGGAACTATAGTAAAGTGAATAGAAGACTCCCACCATGTGTAAAATTAGGGGACTGAATTGCATATGCTTGGGAAAAAAGTGTTTAAGGCCATGATTTCTCGTTTCTCATTAATGGCTGGTACCAGGAATTTAAACTGGAGTTCTGAAGCCTGTGCTCACTCAGATCTAACAATGACATATATATAATTGCAGGTTAGAAGCATGAACATTTCCAGACTCTGCTGACATTGTGAAGGCGACAACTGACAAGTTTCACTCCCATGGCATGATAACCTACAATGAAATGCAAAGCAGCCAGTTAAGATCATAATAAAAAGGCAATTCTTTATAAGGAAATCTTGGTAAGTTGTTCCTTTGCTGCTTAAACTTCTTTTATTTTTGTTTAAAAAGGGAGATTATATGTAAGAGGCAGATCAGCTGATAAACATATTTATACCTACAAAGCACTTTTTGTTGGATGCTTAACTTGATGAATTCTTTTGTATTGCTGAGGGGAGGGGGAGGGGGGTTGAAGTACTTCATTTGGTTTGCACTTACAGTCTTAGTAGAAATATAGCACCTTTATGAGGCATTTGTTTTAATACTTTGCTAAAAGTTAATGTTGTGGATAATAGACTCCAGACAGATTTAAATCTGGCATTCTTCACTCACTCTCCAGTAGGACGTTGTAGGTGAAAGGGAGAGGGGGGATTTTCCAAAAACCCCCGCAAACCATTAACACTGTGTCTGCCTGATGTAGGGTTCACTTGTTCTAATCTTGCTGAATCAGGTGACTCTACCTGTCCTACCCAGTTTCATGACAGCAGTTTGCCAGGTGCTGCCTGCACAATAGTGTTTTAAATGCATTTTATGTTTCTTTGCCTTAAGAAGAAGATGTTTAGCCTATAATCTGTTCCTTTTGAAGGTTTTAATTTGCTTTCCTTAGAATTTTATATTTAGAGTCCATATCTTCTTTCCATTCCTCATTCTGCATTGCAGCATATGAGTTGTAAAGGGTGGAATTGAAATTCTGTGGGAGGCCCTTAATACCTCTCCAGATCAAGGATGTTGGTTGTAGCCATGGTGGTCTAAGGGCATAAGCAGACAAAACTCTCTGGGTGAGCTAATATCTTTTATTAAACCAACTAAATAGGTTTCAAAGATTTCAGAGACTTTAGGGATCAAAGGCACCTCACAAGATCATTGGGTTCAGCCCCTGCCCAAAAGGCAGGAAATCAGCTGGGGTCAGATGACCCCAGGAAGATAAGCATCCAAACAAAATTTGAACATGTCCAGATTAGATGCTTTCACCACTTCTGGGGGAGAGTCTGTTTCAGATTCTGGAGACTTGGACAGTAAAGAAGTTTTTCCTTATGTCCAGTCTAAAAGAGTCTTCCTGCAATTTGTAATCATTGGACCTAGTTTTCCCTACAAGAGCCCTGGTGAACAGACATTCTCCCAGGTTCCGATGCACACCCCTGATGTACTCATAGGCTGCCACCAAGTCCCCTCTGAGCCTACGCTTTTCCAAGCTGAAGGGTCCAATGTCTCTCAGCCTCTCCTCATAAAGCCTACTCTCTTGACCTCTGATCATGCATGTGGCTCTCCTCTGGACTCTCTTGAGCTTCTCTATGTCCTTTCTATAGTGCAGAGCCCAGAATTGGAAGCAATACTTCAGCTGTGGCCTCACCAAGGCCGAGTAAAGCAGGAAAATGACATCTTGGGTCTTGTCTGAGATGCATTGGTAGATGCAAGCCAGGGTTTTATTTGTTTTGCCAGCTGAGGCATTACATTGGTGGCTCCTATTCATCTTGGGGCCAAACAAGATGCACATTTTTTTCTTTGCAAGCTTTCAGGCTCACACATTGTTCATCAGGCAAAGGAGAATTATACCAGGTAGAAAAGATGCTTCATCTGGCAAAGGAGAAATCAGGGATGGCAAGGGTTCTTTCAGGTAGGAAAACCACTTTGTAAAGAGGTGCTGTGTGAGAATACAAATGAGGAGCAGACAATGGCTGTAGCAGTAAAGGTAGCTGGGGGTATCAGACAATAGGCAGGGTGTTGAATTTGGCTTCCTTCTTTTTCTTCACAGTGTGAAGTTGCCTTTTCCAATGGCAAAATACAATATCTTACATGTTTTTTCTACCTGGGAGAACTCTTACCATCTCTGATTTCTCCTTTGTCTGTTGAAGGGTGTGTGAGCCCAAAAGTTTGTGAAGAAAAACATTTTTTGCAACAATTTAGTTGGTATAATAAAAATATCATCTCTTCTCCTAGATCACAGTTGTTTCAGAGAACTGCTCTTTCACCTAGAAGAAGCTACTTTCCCAGTGGCTAGGCCCAGGATACAAGAAAAAACGCTGTTTAATTTTCAAGCTTTTCTTTTGTTCCCTTTGTACACCAATAATTTTTGTCTCTGGATTTTAAACAAGTCTGCTATTTCTTAGCTCAAAGACTGCATGGTCTTTTCTTTTAAAGCAGTATTAATTTGTACCCATCATTTATATTCATTGTGAAATCTTGTGTTTTTCATCTGAGCAAGTATTTCAACTGCATGCATTACGCTAGTGTTTAAGCACACCGTATAACAAATGAGTATATATCAGTTCTACCCATGTGATAAAACAACATTTCCCTTTCATCTTAGCCTTCAAATTGAATATCTTGTAGGAGATATGAGCTGGAAAGCTATCTGACTTCCTTACTGGGGAAAGACCGGTGTACCATGTGTAGGCTGGGTGTACCCTCCAATTGAGGGAATTATTGGCAGGGCAGTGTGCTGCCTCCGTCCCCTATAGAGTCAGGTCCAGTCAATCACTTACTTAACTATATACAGGTTTATTATTATAACAAAACCATTAAAGGGGTAAGGACATAGATTTTATATATACACACACACACACACACATATATATACACACATATATATATGTACAAATTTACAAAACAATAAACCCTATAATATATATCTATACAGATATACACACACCTAGTTATCATTTAAAATATAGATGAACAATAGAACAAACCAAACCAAAGAATATTGATTGGGCAGCCTTATAACTCTATTCATATACAAGCTATTACTTCAAATTATTCACATAAACTGTAAGGCACAGTCCACAAATATAATCAGCAATTCTTAGACTACCTACGTGCCCTCCAGGGCAGGGGCCCCACTCCCAAGGTACCAATACAGGAAAGGAGGTGGGGGGAAAGAAAAAGGAGAAGATTCCTAAGCTCCCCCACTATCACCCAGGAGCAGCCCACGTGGTGCCCCTTCGCAATCCTCAGGGGGGTCCCTGCCCTGTGGGGACCCTCTCTCCAGGGTAACTTACTACTCCACAGTCCCAGAGGGTTGCCTCTTGTGTGTAGTGGGTGCTTTGCCTTGTGCTAGGGGTTGGAGGCCTGGACAGCCTTGTGCAACACCAGGGCTCAGTCTGTTCCCAGACCCTCTGGGCAGCATCATCTGCACTGAGCTGCTGCCCTGTGTCAGCAGTTGTAGACCCGAGCCACCTCAAGTGGCTCCCAGGATCTCTCACCCTCTGTGCAGCACCTCCTGCACCAAGTTCCCAGACTTGTTCTGGGGGTTGAGGACATGAGCCACCCCAGGGTCTCCAAAGATCCTGCTCTGTGCACTGGCCTGTGCACCATGTCTCTGGCTGCACACCAGAGGTTGCAGACCCGAGCTGCCTCACGCAGCTCCCCGGGTCTGGATGCCGTGCTGCACACTGAGAGCCTGACCGCTGGAGCCATGCCATGCTCCCCATTGATAGAAGTCTTCAGGGGCTCTTCCTGGGCCACTGCTGAGCCCTGCTGAACAGCTCTCGTCAGCTGTTCTAAGCCCTGCTCTTCTGTCTTCTCTGTCCCCAATGCACGTGCCCCTCATGCTGGGCACACAGATCCTTTTATACGCTCCAGGGCTCTGCCCCGAAGTCTTCTGGACCTGACAGTTTGCAGTCTTCAGTCAGGTCCAGGAGAGCTCTTCTGTCTCTCCTCTCAGGAAAGGGGCGTGATGTTATTTCTCTTGCCGTCTCCTGATTGATGGATGGGCTCCACCAATCAGAAAGCAGGATCTCAAGCCTGGGATTCAACCCAAGCTCTGAAAAGTAAGCCTGCTACACATGCCAGATCAATAGAGATGTTCATCAGCAGGGATCTGGGTTTTGTTTACCATGGTAAAATGCAGATTTTCTTATTTTAAGGAGAAAAACAGATTTTCTCCTTTAAAGTTGAAAAATGCAGGAAATGCCAGCTTTCCCTTGCACACTGGCAGAGTTTCAGTCTTCAGTAGGCTGGGGTGAGCAGGAGGAGGGCACTCAGGTAGTGGGTACCACGTGTATGTACATGTGCACTCATGCACATGGCTACCTGGAGAGAAGCTCCAAACAGGTAAGTCTTGGGGGAAGGAGGATTGAGGCCCCCATAGTGAGGGAGAAAGGGAAGAAGGGAGTTGGGAAGAGCTGGGGCTGGAGGCTGTGTCCAGCTGGGGTGGTGCATGGGGCTTGGGACCTCTGACTAGGGTGGGAATGTGCAGCCACAGGTCCCAGATAGGGTGTGGGACAGAGTTGTGGGCAGCTGATCTGGTGTGGGGGGGTGGCTCCTTGCCATTGTGTGCACTCCTGGGGGGAGTGCCCCCAGATTTGTGTGTGGGGTGGGAGCAGAGTGGTCTGCCTGCTGCAGGCTTGGGTCTCCCCAACCTGATGCCCTCCCCCAGGCGCCTCAGAGCCCCAGCAGGCAGGACCCAGTGTGGCAGGGCAGAGCAGGGCAGGGTGGGGAGGTTCTGAGCAGGCAGCAGGGAGCCCACATCCACCACCTGCATGGGCTAGGCTTTGGCCATGCTGTCCATGGGTGAGGGGGAGCAGGGCTCTGTTCTCTGCTTGGGTCACAGTGGCCACCACCTCCCATGGGCTCAGGCATTGCTGGGGGGAGCAGGGTGCTGCAGACACAGGTCCCTGGAGTCATAGCTCTGGCAGCTGAGTGCCCCCTCTGGCAGGGCCCTCTGGGGAGGGGGGGGAAGCTGGATGCCCCCTCTGGGGAGGGTGGGGGCCTATGGGTGTAGTATGAGGGGCACTGGAAGGACTGGGGGGTTGTGGGTGGGGAGTGAAGGGTGCTGGCAGGACCCTAGGGGGCTGTAGGTGGGGAGTGAGGAGCATGAGCAAGGTTGTGGAGCTGTGGCTTGCAAATGAGAGACTATGGCATGGGCAGGACACTGGCATACCATGGCTGTTCAGTGCCACAAAGCAGTGCAGGGTGGTGGGAAGAGGGAGGGGAACAGCCACAGCTGAACCCATGGCCTGGTGAGTGAAGGGAGGGGGAGCTCTGATTTTGCCATGATAAAAAAACCCAAAATCAAATACCAAAATTTGTAGGTATTTAGAATTTATTGCGCTGCTAGGCTTCCAAATTGCTTAAAAATTGTAAATATATCTTTAAAACATTATTTTCAATTGATACCTATATATGGTGGTGTTTCATTTTAATTGTGGAAAAACACAGATTTTGCGGGTTTTTATCAGAGAATTTCTGGGGGTGGCAGTTAAAATCAGAGAATTTGCCATTTTTAAACAGAGAAAACAAGGATCTCTGGTCATCACAAGCTAGTAGTTGTTTGGGTGACAATATTTGGATCTTGGGGAACACTGGATTTGCAGCTGAATAAAGCTTTAATCTGTGGCTTCAGCAGACCTACTGACCACAAGTGAGAGTGATATATTAAAAGTAATATTGCAAAACACTTAGGCAAGCAGTTTCTTAACAATGTTGTAGTGTTGTAAACTATAAAGCCCGTTGTGTAAGGAGAACAAGGTGCAGCCCACTAGCTACCATCAGGAGATAAAGCAGAAGCAAGACCTTGGAGATGAAGAAGGAGTCAGCAAAAACCAGCAATTTACCAAGAGAAGCCAGGTTCATGGTCTTACACATGTGGTCTTAGCAGGGAGGCACATAAATGAATGAAATGCATAGGCAATTTCATGCTACTGAAGTAAACAGTAAACAGAGGCAGAACTTAAGAGTGGAGGAGATATGGGTGGAACCAAAAGAGGGATGAAGGTGGAGTAAATGTTAATAAGCATGAACCAAGGTGTAGAAATGTGGAATGAACTATTGTTCAAGGCTGCTCCCTGGTTCCACAGGCTGTGTGTCTGTGAGGAAGCTTGCCCGAAGCTGTCTCCATTTTGAATAAAGCTGTTGTGAGCAATGTGTGCTTGTGTTTGCTCCCTGCTTGCTCTGGCTAATGAGTAACAGGATCCATGAGCAATTGGATTGTTGGTGCTGCATGAAGTTGGGGTCTAACAGTAGTGTCTCAAGTGTATAGTGTTTTCATGGGTGATAGCTCTTATTGGATCAAGTGCATAGTTGGGATAGAACCTAAATCTATCCCAACCATGCGCTTGATCCAATAAGAGAGCTCACGCACAGAAACTCTAAACTCTAGCCTCTTGCATATTTCCTGGATTGTGATGGTAACAATATCACTTAAGTGCTGTCCAATGCATAGTGTGGTGCCCATACTTCAGGGCACACTAATCTGATTAAGATATGGTCATTAGGGTTTAAATTAAGCCAGTATTTAAAGAGTGTCAGGGTTTTTTAACATTATTTTTCATAAATTGTGTCAGTGCTGTGGAGCAAAATTAAGATCGTTTGTTTGCACTTCTCTAGTCAAGCCTGTGTTCAGTTCTGCAGCTACTGAAATGTCCATTAGGTGCCAAGATGCATCATTGTGTGGCCTCCCAGCAGATGCAATAGGACATTACCTGGCATTAATTCAGTACTGAAGTTCTGTTTGAGAGTCTTCTACGATCTAGCCCTAAAATTCAGCACCATCCTGGAAAATTCTGGATGGCTGGTTGCTTTAGCAATGGAGTCAGTTTTCAACACACAGTATAATCATACTTGATTTTTTACATACAGAAGAGGAAATTAACATGAAATACCAGCTACGGTACATAGAATGTTAGCATTTATTAAAAGGAATTAGGATAATTTCTTCAGCAATTCCAAGATGAGATATTTATATCAGGGTTCATCAAGTTAATACTTGAACTTCCTGGTCATCAAGAATTTTAGTTCTTACAAGCTTCATGGATGCAAAATCTCCAATACAAGACCCACTATTAAAAAAAGGTTACAGTGGGTCATGTTATGTAGCAGCTCTTGAAAGAAAAGAAATTGGAGTCTTTCCCCTTCTCTTTCTCAGCTGTGCTCAATAATTACGTGTTGCAGCTGATGAGTTTTTCGGGGAGAGAGCTGTAAAGCATCTGTTTTTATGACTTCTCACTGTGAAAACTCCTGGAAGACATTTTCTTGGAGTTCAGAGGAAGTTTGTTTCAAGGGGCAGGCTGAGGATGCCAGATCACAGGGTGTTCTGCTCCTTTTTGTTTAGCCATCCTCTGAATGTGTGGGATGGGAGCGATGCCTGAAAAGCATCCGGTAAATCCTGCTGTGCAATGTGAATCCAACATTGGGAAAAATTGTTAGCCTTTCCTTGTGCTGTGTAGAAGCAAATTGCCAGACTAGTACTGAGAATTAAAGTTTCTTTCTTCTGATTTTTAGAGTTCAGCTAAAAGATAACTGTAGAATGATTTATTTCTTGAATGATTTTTCATGTTACTTTTCCAGTGCAAATAATCAGGAACCTTGAAAAGTCAAGCAATTGGGCATAAATATGGTATCTAAAATTGATAACATTTTCACTAAAGCACAGTAATAGTTGATTCAAAATTGCGAGGCCTTTTCTCATCATATGTTGCTTGACAAGGAAATTTTGTATCTATGGCTGGAGATGACGGAAGTTAAATTCAGAATTTCCAAATGCTGTATTTTGATCTGAAGGAAGATTTTTTTTTTTTGGTTTGCCTTTTTATACATGAGAAGGGTGTGATAAAATGTGTTTTCAATTCACATTGAATTTCAGTTGAGTTTTTCACTTTGTATTTGTTTTCTAGCTTTCTTTTCTTCTGTATCACAGGTCATTCAGGAGGAAAGGACTGATATTTTCATGATTTTCTATGAAGCCACAAATTCATTTCCTTCATGAGCATAGTGTTTTTGGTACATTAATCAAGTATTTGAATGAAATAATGTGTATATCCAAATTTTCATTAGTTTATTTGATGGTGTAGGCCCTGTCTACAGAATGAGTGAAACGAGTTACTCTGGAATGAACCTAGGTCAAAGTGGAAAAACAACTGAACAAACTCTCTTAATGAGATGTTGTGACAAAAAGGAATAATATGCTTCTACATTGCAGTAGACTAATGAGGGCTTTTATTTGCCTCTACAGCATTAGAGAGATAGCTTGCAGAGTTCTTGTGTCAACATTTAAAAAATGTTGAAAGATTGATGAAGTAAAAAAAAACCCAACCAAAATATTTAAAGGCTTAAAAGCTCCATCTCCTTAGTTTATCCAAGTGAGACTTTATTCTAGTAGACACATCCCTTCACAGGGAGACATTACTGGGTACACTAAAGTGCTCTCTCTCGCTCTCTCTCTCTTAGAAGAGAAAGCTATAACAAGAACCAGCAGCAGGAAGTTGAAGACAAACAAATCCCAACTGGAACTAAAATGCAAACTCTTATCACTGAGCTTAATTAGCAATTGGAAGAAGCTGTCATGGGAAGTGGAGATTTGTATCTCCCTTGTAGTTTTTAAATCAGGACTGTACACTTACTGAGGCCCTTGACAGACACTCAGTTAACAGTGTGATAGATGTGATCCATGATCCCAACAATTGTGCCTCCTGCCATGCAACAGTGTGCATGCAGGAGGAGCGATTGTGCTGGATCAGGTTTCAATTGTGCTCTGTTGTCTGTGCAGGAGGAGCCCGTTAGCAAGTAACAAGCTTCATGCTTGGAGCACCAGCCAGCTGATCAGTGTTCCCAGCCTGGGGAGTTCATTGGAGCCAAGTTCAACTTGGATGTGCTCCCAAGGCTGGGAGCCTTGATCAGCCAGGCCACACATTCAGTTTTAGGGGTAATGGGAACCAGCCACAAAGTGATTATGTATTTTGTGTAATAATTACTGTGTGGCTTATTGCCTGTTTAATTGCACTATTAATTGCATAAGTGTGTGCTCAGGTCACTACTAAAAATGTGATTAATTTTAAGTGAAACCTCTGCCAGGGATCTAAAAGAGCCCCAAATCATTCTGTGTGCTTTAGTCAAACACAAGTTATTGGACTGTAAACAGGAATAACTAGGATATGCAGAGGATGAGCTAAGGGAAAAGGAATGGGCCATTAGAGGAACTCATAATCCCTTTTCGCCTTAAACTGTATGAATCTAATGATCAATGGTAATTGTAATTAGTAATTTGTTCTGCACCTATTTGACCGGTAGCAGCAATCATTCATTGTGTGACTGTTTGCCTACTTAAATTTTTAATCCTGTCTTGAGACCATATTTCCCTAATAACAATAATGTGCCTAACTCTTGTTCTTTAGCTCTATAAAAAGCTGCAATTCTGAGATCTGTCTGGTGACAAGCAAAAATAGAGTTAACATTTGGTGCATAATTTTTTTATCTTGTCACATACTTGTGAGACATCAGACTTTTACCTGCTTAGGGAATTCTAAGTTCACCAGCGAATGCAGCAGAGAATAGTCATCTTTCCTGGATCTTCCTTATAGTATTAGGATGCATTGGCCATCAGGTTGGGAGTCTCTATGAACTGTGTTCCCTTGGTTTTCAGCAGAGTCCCACCTTAGGATGCTGAAATACTCGGCCCACCCGCTAAGCCTCCAAAGTCCTTCTTTTCCAGTGTGGGTCTGGCAATAGGACATTACCTGGCATTATTGAGTGTGGGTCTGGCATTGGTGGCTCATGTTCATCTTGGAGTCAATAAAGAAGTCCTTTCTTCCTTCTTTGTTTCATTTCTCCAGGGAACCTGCACTGTGGTTTCACCTGTAGATTCCTTCTTTGGGAAGATGGGTGGCCTGCCAAAACAAATTTTGCTAAACTAAAGTTAAAAGCAAAGCAGCAAAAAGCCTATGACTTTCTAAGGACCTCTTCTTATGTAATCAGGCTACTTGGCTGGCATCCCCTTCTTTGACTAGTTATAACTCCAAGGACTCCTCTCCTTAGAGTCTCACTCTGCTTATTTTTTTCTCTTTGTGAACATTTCTATTTTACACCTGATCATTCTTCAGAACTGTGACAGAAATTGCATGCATCTGGGTGTTGCCTCTTCTTCCTGCTGCCATACTCTCTCAGCAGTGGCATACATGTTTCTCGTGCTCTTCCCAATGCTGTCTTATAGCAGTGCATACTCAGTGCCTAGTATCCTTTCCTGAAATATGTAAGAGTAGGCCTGAGATAGGAATATGGCTTCAGTCACTGAATTTACTCATAGCCTCCAAATGGGCTGCATTCTTAACCCTTTTAAAGAGCCAATTCATGCTGTAACCCTTGTGCAGTAAAATTATATTAAAGTTTGAAGCCATTCTTTTTATCATATCATCTTTACTGACACAGAAACATGGTGCACAGGACCAATAAAACCTCTCTTGGCCATAGAGTTGAGTCCTGCCATGCAATCCTATTTAATTTATTGAAATTTATAAAATCCTTATTCCTCTGAAGGTTAAAACCCTGCACATTTCCATGTATAACCATTTGCTCTTGTGCTGGCATTACATTTTAGCTTACGTAGGCTTTCTCCCCTTCTGCTGTTAACCCCTTTGATATATTGCAGACAGGAATTATGTCCCCTCTCAGCCTTCACTTTTCCTGGCTAAGCAAGCCAAACTGTTTTTAGCATTCTCTTCTATATTAGCTTTCCATTCCCTCAATCATCCTAGTAGCCCTTTTCTGAATGCAGTATCCTAAATTCATCTTTCTTGAACATGGATGACCTGAATTGCACACAGTATTCCAAATTTGTTCTTGCTAGTGCCAGGTATAATGCTGTTATTACTTTTATATCTCTATTACAAATATTTGGTGTGATGCATCTTACATCATATTTTCCTTTTTCATAGCTGCATTACATCTATGGCTCACAGTCACATGATCTACTGATATGCCTAGTCTTGTTTCTTCTTTAGTTTTTTTCCCTTCTGATGAACCTCAGCTTATAGTAGAAATTCTTGTTGTTAGTCGCTAAATACATGACCTTGTGCTATGTGCTTTTAAATTTGCTCATTTCTATTTCTGCAATCTACAAGAGCATCCAAAATTCCACTATGACATTTCCATCCTTATGAATAGTGACACTGACTCAACTTTGTGTCTTCATCAGATTTCATGACCATATTTTCCTTGTCAAAGGTGTGGAAGAAATCAAACTTCGCATTTTGGTTGAATCAGAACTGACAGAGCCAGCTTTTCTTTATTTAGGGCTATACTGTGATCACAGGGAGAATTCCATACAGCAAGGGGAATCACCCACTTGTCTGTTTCAAAGGATTTCTCAGACTCTCTAAGTTTACAAGCGTATTTATACTAAAGACAGAGAAAGAGATAAAAAATACACCTTGGAGAAACAAAACAACAGTAAATTACACAGAAACTTAGGAAGTTTACTTAAACAAACTATCTATGCATAGGGCAAGATATCAAGATAACCCAAGGAATGCAGGAATGTGGATTCCTTATCTCAGAACATTTGAATTAAGCAGTATCAGCACTTCTGGTCTTTGTCTGTTTTTTTCTAGTCAAGTAAGCTAATTACTTCTACAAAGGCATCGGTGGAAAAATTAAATAAAATTGAGCTTACGTTCCACTCTACATGTTCCAGGTATTGTGCAATTACATGGAGACCAGCTACAAGTGCAAAGTAGGTATCACACACTAAACAGCTCCAACCAGTTATAAAGTTAGACCTAGAAAATGTGTACTAACTTTATAGCTGGTTGCTACTGAGATTTAATTTGCACATGTAGAAGGGTCTTCCTTGCATCAACTGATGGGGCTCCCAGCTGCAGGTGTGCACTGAGACCAGCATAAAACCCGTGAGCCCTTGGGACCCCAGAAGCTGCAGTGCCCAAAGTCTAGGGGTTTCCTGCACTCATGAGCCCTGGGGATTGTGGGAGCTGTGATTCCCAGGATCCAGGGGTTTCCCATGATCCCCAGAACTTGGGAGTGTGGAAAACCCCCAGACCTTAGGGATTGTGGCTGCCATGATCCTCTGGCCCCAGAGTTTTCCTTTTTCTCTATCTTAAGTAGTAATGCTCAAGGTCACATACTTCACTGAAGTCCAGATAGATTACATATGTTACATTTGCTTTACATGTGGCATGGCAGGTGGCATGTGTCGCACAGCAGGTTTATGTGTGGCATGGCGGGTAGCATGATTGCATGGATTGCACATTAGATCCTATTGTAGCTTTATGTGAATGTGTAGAGGGGCCCTAAATTACATATAAAAAAGCAGTTGTCTTATTTAAAAAAGAGAGAAGAAGAAATTAACTTTAAACCATGGCCCCCTCTACATGTGACTAACCAGGTAATCATGCCTTAAGTTGGGATCCAGCTACATGTTCAGCCAATTAAAGGCATGATAAAACAAGAAATAAGCTACAAAAGTATTCCACATTTTATGTGGAATAACTTTGTAGCTGGTCTTAATCATGCCATTAATTGAATGCATGGCCAGGTACTTCCCTGTGCCTAGGAGCCTTTCAACTGAGATGCTCCAAGCCATGGGTGCATCATCCACTGCCAGCCATGCAGCTGAAAAGGCTTGCAGTAGTGGCAGGACTATCAGCAGCAGTGTTTGCAGCAGGAAGAATGTTGCCCCCTGCAGCCCTCCTTGGCTGTGGGTCAATGGAGGCAGTGTTTTCAGCTGAGGCGCCTGAAGGGAAAAGAACACTGCTATCACTGTGAGCTTCCTGACATACAGGGCTCATAGCACTGGCAGCCTTCCCCATGCTGCCCTTGCTGTGAGCCCCACAGCCTATGTTGCCACAAGCTTACTGTGGCAGCAGTGGGAAGAACACTGCACCTCCTAGGAACCTCCTGGGGGGCTTTCACTGCTGCAAGCCCCATACCTCAAAATGCTCACAGTGGGGGCAGCACCTTCCCTGCTGCCCCCACTGCAAGCCCTGCAGCTGCCAATGCTTGCAGTAAGTGGTAGCCCTGCTAACACTGCTGCTGTGAGCCCTGCAGCCCATGTTGGCTGTGGGGCTCGGAGAACACTGCCCCCACTGCAATTTTCACTGAGATGTATCAACTGCCAGGCTTACAGTTGTGGAAATTGGTGTGGGGGAGGCTAGGGTCATCAATTTTGTTGATGATCCAAACTTGAGGCATTGTCACCACGTAGGAGGATGGAAATATCTACTGAAAGACTGGATATTCTTGTGGACTGCAGAAATGGAAATGGGATAAAATTTAAAAGTACATAGCACAAGCTCATGTATTTAGCGACTAACAATAAGAATTTCAACTATAAGCTGTGCTTCATCAGTAAGGAAAAAACTAAAGAAGGAAAAAGATTAAGTGTATCAGTAGACCACGTGAGAACTGTGAGCCGCAGATGTGATGCCAGTTCCCCCTGCACTGACAAGAAGGTGCAATGAGAATCTAATGTGCAATCTCACAATTGCACCTCCTGCCATGCATGTGTGGCATGGCAAGTGGCATGATTATGTGGATTGCACATTAGATCATATTGCATCTTTATGTACATGTGTAGAGGGGCCTTAAGTTACATATCCTGTTTTCAGTTCACCTTCATCTCTTCAGTTATTATTTCCTTCAAAGGTAGTCCTAGAGCTGTGCTTACTATGAGGTCAGCTTTACAGGACGTAAATCCATTTTCCCTTTTTTTAAATATACACACAATGTTTACTATACATGCATCATTCCCATTCATCCCTATCTGATAGATGTCTTAAATATCTTTGCCACTGGGCTTGTAACTCCAATGTGCTAGTTTGTGTAATGTTCTGGATGCAAGTCCTTTATGCTTCTCCTCTTCCCTTCCATTTACTTTTGCAAACTTGAATGAATTAAGCTCTTTGAGTTTTGCTTGCAAGACAGAGATGATAATTTAAATTTCTGTAAATGTATTCCCCCTAACCATCCTGCCTCCATTTTCTTATCTTATTATCTCCTGTTCTACCTTATTATCTGCATTAAAAACTGGTATCAATTATTATTTTAATTTTTAATGAATAATAAAATATTTTAAATATTAATACCTAAGGGCATGTCCAGATGAACATGCACATGCAGGGGCATGCATTTCCCATGACACATACTTATGTGGCCACTTTTTGTCTCAGGGCATGGCCCTACATACATGCTCCAGCATGTGGCAAATTGACCTGGGTGGGGTAGGGGAGGCTGGGGCCAGCACCTGTGCTGTCCCCAGCAGCCTTACCTGGGGTCCTGGGGGCCTCCTTGGGCATCAGTGGCACCGATTCAGTCAAACGGAGCCTGGTTGGCAGCCAGAGTGTGGTTTTGGCTGGCCAGGCTCCATTGCTGGTGGAACACACTGCTGCCGCTTTTTTCAGTGGCCGTTTTTTTGGACACCAGGATCTCCTGGTGTCAAATTTTGGCATTATGCTGCAAATCAGCAGTGTAGCAAATGGATGCACATGTACCTTGTGTGGTTTGCAGTGCCTCAAACAGCTTTGAGGCACTGCAGACTGCATGTGCATGGTCATTTGAACATGTCCTAAATCATTAATGTTTTGCCCCAGCTTCATTCTTTCACTGGTTTTTATTTATGTGGGGGGAAAAAAAAATTAGAAAAGTTTTTCTTTGTTTTGTTTATAGTCTATCTCAGCTTGACATTTGATAATTTCCTTTTGATCCCTATATATTATGATTTCTAATATGTAGCTTTCTTTACTGATAAATCCTTTCTTTCCATTACTTTGCTGCTTAAACATATTCTAAGCCTCCTCCACCTATAAATCAAAGATTCAAAAACAACCTTCTCATTTTCTCTGTGTAGGTATGACAGTTGTTTCTCTCTCACTTCCTACAATATCATGGCTAGATTAGGTTAGCAATTTGTTTCCCAAGTACACATCAGCATCTGCCAAACTTACAGAATCTTCCCTGGTTTTGTGCCCTGTTTGCTGGTAGCTAATTCCTAAACATGTTGCCAAGATTTGCCTTATTGCCACATAAAAGTTCAGCAGCCATCACCTGATAGGATACTCAAGGGCAGGAAGGCCTTACTATACACTGATTTGGAAGGATTCTGCCCCTGTCACAGTACATCACCCTGAAACAGATCCTGAAAATTACAAAAGGCAAACTAACATCCAAGCAACAGACAGTCAAATTCACTTGTTGAAGAGGATCAACTACTTGCTGTTTACTTATAAATGAGCTAAGCACTGTACACTGTTTCTATCTGAATCATTTATAAAGCCACACTACCTTTGAGGATGCAGTTGAATGAGTAGCAGTTAATTTGAAAAATTGATTCCATCCATTTCAGAGACAGGATGGTACAGAAGGGCAGTGAAGTCACATGTATATTTTCTAAATTCTCTTCTTGAGATTTATCATTTTGGAATTTGGAATGCAGTGTCAGTGGAAGAAGATAAGTTGTAAATTGAAGTGACAATTTCCCCATGTTGATATTTCCCAGAAGTAGTTTTCTACACTATATATTACAACTCTCGTCCCTTCTTCTCTGGATCCAAAAGGGAAGTCAATAAATAGAATAACAGGCTAGGTGCAGATGTTACATGTAATGCACGTTAAGTACAAAGAAAGGGTGCAGACAGAAGTGCAGCTCCCAGCTGTACCTCAGAATGATTTTTTCGAAGTGCTCTGAGTTACAATCTTACCTCAGACCAAACAAGTTCACAGATTCTATTATCAAATGCTTCCCTAAGGCCCTAACACCTATTTCAGGTCCATAAGGTTTAAAAAACTGACCTTGGAACCTCACTCTGCTCTCTACAGTGCTATCTATGAAGGGTCAGCATACTATACTCCTTCGCTATTAAAGTAGCTGTTGTTTCAAATCACAGGATTGTTTTATGTTAGGAATGTTCCCTGATGAGATCTAGTATTGTACTTGAATTCTGACACACCTACCTTACTACTGTCATAAGTATTCATTCCCGAAGTAAATTCAAGAAACGCTTATTCTTCTGTTAATCTTCAAAATCCGTTTTTTATCAAGGCAGTGAAATTCTGTCTAATATCTGCTGGGTGGCCACATAGCTCTCAGTATATAGATTAACCAACATTTTACATTTTGCTCAGCTAATGTTTAGCTAATTGTATATCATATACATCATATTTCCCAACCCATCTCATCCCATCTCATCTCATATTTACAGAAACTTTTTTTGTGCTTCAGTACTAACAGAAGGGAGTGCACAGTGTATGGCTCATAGACTGCATGGAGTTCATGAAAGGCAGTCCCAGTGGCCCATCATAAATCAACCATATTATTAAATAGAAAAGCATTTGGAAAACAACATAATGAGTCTCATGTCCTTGCTGTGAGGAAGTCTATTAATCTGCTGGTGTCTAAAGGTTAGTTTCCTGCTTTCAAGCATGCTAAGGCTAGTGGCAGCCCCCGTTGGACAGTTTCTTGTTAAGTGGTCTTCGACCTTATATTTTGAACTCCTCACTAACAGGAAGATGGAGGATTTATAATATGTTTCATATTGGATGTCCATGTTTCAAGTAGGGTCCTACTTCCTATCCTGAATATAGAAAATTCCATTCTTCCATAACTATGGAATTCAGCCCAGCTCATTTGTAGGAGAGAGATAAAAATTGACAGTTGAAGATTGGCTCTAGGGAGGTTTAGGGTGAAATTAATTGATTTCTCTCTCAAAAGAAATAAGAAGTAGAACTGAATTATCCTGGTTGTGGAATTGCCACGTGTTGGCATTTCTTGCCATCAGTGACTGATCAACTTGATTCTGCCCTCAAGCAACAAGCAGACTGAAGTATCTTTTGTCACAAACCTGTGGATCTTAAAACTGGAAGATATTTAACTTTTTCAGACAAGCAAAGATAGATTTTCTTATTGATACTAACTAAAGATCTGGCCTTGGGATATCATGAAAAGGTAAAGGAGACAAGTGTCTTGATCAGCTGCCAGTTGTTCCTTAACAAAGCACATCCAACACCATGAGTTATTTTGATGAATTTTAGAGCCTACTGACTTTGCAGACATTTCCATAGTCTGAATTTGGTGATTCATAAAGTGCTTTTAGATGTAAGAATAGGAATACACAAAATAATTCTAATCCATTAGAAGTCCAATTTCCTAAATTGCTTGGGTCACTTCCTTTCTGAGCCACTGATTTAAATGAGCGATCCTAGAGTCAATGTGGTTGGACTTTAGAGTTTAAGGTGGTTGATATGTAATATCTGCCACATGTTTACATTGGTTTGGGTGGAGATAGTGGTCAGGGTGAATGGATGAATGCCCTATTGTAGACCGCAAAAGATGTGTACTAGATATAAAAGAAAGTTTAAACTTATTGGTTTCTAAGAATAAAATATTAATCTTCATTATGCTGCTCTCTGGACTATATTTAGAGGTAGTTTATTTACATTGTTTAATTAACCAACATGAAAATTAAATATGTTTTTGTTTTATTTAAATTATTCCTACATACCAGTTTGGGGTGTGTAGGAATTTTGGATTTAAATTTTTAAAAGCAGATTAAACAGTCATCCTCACTCATTTTACTGTTTTTAGTTTTACTATCCTTTCCCATTAATTAGCTACACTCGATAGAGAAATATGGAGATAGTCTTCAGCTGTAGAAAATATTCATGGAAAACTATATAGTTTTTAGCAGTTGATTTTAGTCAAAGCCTGTGAATCCATCTTCATTTTTTATACTACTTTTATATACACTGTAAATTTTGGAGAGGAGTGATAGTAATTCCTTTAAGATGATTTGTTGCATCCCAGATTTCCAACTTTCTCTTCCACAATTACTTTGACTTTGATTCTCAAGATCATCACACTGCTGGCAAAGCGTTTTCTCTCTCCCTTTGTCCTTGTTGGCATTCTTAGACTGAACACATGTAGAGGGCTCTACCTGGTTCCCAGTTAGATTGATTAATCTTAATACATTTTTCAATTTCTTTTGATTCCTCTAAGGTCTGGCTGATGCTTTGAAATTTATAGCCCACTGCTTTTAATTCTTTTGGAAGTTGTCTTCAGCACATTTGGCTGGCTAGACAATCTTCTGGGAGACTTCTGCTGAGGTAACGTATTGTTCTGCCAACATGTCTTTAGATGGACAGGCAAAATTTTGTTTCTGGAGGTTTTTTTTGTTTTTGTTTCTTCTTTGCTGAGTCCCTTTGCTCTTTCACTTTGAGAGCTAGATATAATTTGAAAACTCAAAGGAAGTTATACCAATTTTATGCTGTCCACATTACTACAAAACACTGAAAACCTGGCAATTTGTCCCATAGCTGCATTATGCATCTCCCCTCTTTGCCATTTTAATGGATCCCTGATGGAAAAACAATATTCAGATTAACATGGAAAATACCTTTTGCTTTTTTAGTTTTAGAAATTGCTGAATATTCTAGTATCTTGTTTCCATGAAAGAGAAAAATAAAGCTCCTTGCAACTGAATGTCCATGGATATACATATTTGCATGTACTTGGATCCATAGTCTCTTAGTTTTACTCCCTTTGTAAACTTCCAGCAGTACAGAAGGAGTAGAAACTTAGCTCCTTATATAAGTATATCTCTGGAAGAGGGGATCCCACAACCAGAATGGAAATGGGGATTGTTCTACGTTGTTAAGGATGCTGGAGTAGTTTAAAAGGTTGGTCATGTGTTTGTCTTGCAGTACAGCTCCCCACCTTGCCTCTCACAGCAGTGCCCCGTCCTTTTTCTTTACCACTCTCTGAAGGCCTTGTGGGGAGAAGAGGAAAGCAGAATAAATTGTCTGAGAGCTTAACAATGAAGAAACGGTGGGGGTGGAGGCTACCAACTTGGTCTGATATGAAGTTTGAGTATGCTTAAATACTGATTACGAGATTATTCTTTTTATGGGGATACTTGTGAAGGGTCTTGAAAGGTAAGCAGAAAGCAGGGTAGATTTTCACCTTCCCTACCCTTTTGTATTCTGATCACTGCTTTCTATTTAGAAACATGGGCTGCCTATATATATGCTGGTTCATGTTTTAATTAGAATTTGTCAGAGTAGACTCAATTAATCAAGTCTGCTCCATGTTCTAATTAGAATGCTCCAGCATGGCCTCGTCACATGTATAAGGCCCTGTAGGTTTAAAAATGGTCACTGGGGGTTTAGATAAAGTGTCCCATGGCCATTTTTAAACCTGTGTTGGCTCAATACACATGATGATGAGGCATTTCAATTACAGCAGGTCTCTGGGAACTGCTGTAATTAAAATCCCCCCCTACCCACCCTATCCTTGACTATGTATATTGGCTCCCTCTGCATCTTGCAGTCCTTCACAGCATCTGATGGAATAAGGCTTCTGGCTTATGAAAGCTTATGCTATACATCTCTGATTTAGTTACTGTATGAGGCGCAGATCTACTTTACCTTCTGCCAGACTTCAGACTAACACAGCTAACTAGTACTCTCTTGAAAATTAAGACATAAGAGAAAAATATAAAACAAAAACACAAGCAAAATGTACATCTCATGGAGGGGAGAGGGAGTGACTGGAGGTATTCAGAGAGACTGGTGATATGGCCAAATGACACATTAGGAAAATGATTTTTGATGTAGAACTCTGAATGGATATGGGGGGACAAGACTGCAGTTACTGAGGCCACGGCAAATTTCATTGCAGTAGTTGAGGTCAGGGTGCATCCAAGGGAGTGTGGTGCTGCAGTTGCACCCTCTTCACAGCTGATCTGCCATCAAGGTTTGCTGGACACGTGCACAGTGAGAGCTCCACCACTGCTGCATCCATCTTTTCACTGTCCTGCATCCCATTACTGATTGATATGCAATATGATGACACATGTTAGTATAGATGTGGGGCTCAAAAGGAAGGTCCAAATCATAGAAGTGTTACGCAGAAGAATTGACAAGATTTAGTCAGAACTTAGATGCAAAAAAAGACTCAGGCCAAATATGAAGATAAAAAGCAGGTTATGGGCTGAGTGACAAGCAGGTTATTTTGTACAAAGTACTCAAAACAAAGGTAGTATAAAGGTTGCAGGGAGGCTTTAGGAGTTCAATTTTAGCAATGATGATCTTGAGCTGATGAGTAAGCCTCTATGAGGAGGTGTCAGAAGAGCAGACCGAGTTTTTATTTTGGGCAGATAAATGGATTAGAGACAGATTTGTAAATTGATTCTTCAACACACGGAAAATGGAGGATTTGCATTTGTAGATGAAATTTTCCAGAGAGAAAGTGCAGAGGGAGAATAGTGTCCATACAGAAAGCTGATTAACTCAATGTAAACTTGAGTCTAGGATTCCTCAGACATATGAGTGGTCCCCCAAATTTTCTGTGCCTTCCAAATAGTTTCCTTGTTCCTTTTCTCCTCTGAAGGACGTCAGAGATTTTGGAAAGGTAGGCAGTAGAGCAATGTGAATGAATATTTGTGGTGGTTTTTTGGTTTGCTGAATAAAGAGAAAAATGGAAACACCGTTTTAGAGTTTTAGGTTACCTAAAAAGGAATATTTTTAATTGTGCCAGCAAAACGAAAAGTTGGACTTTTTTTTTACATTAAACAAAACATTTCATGAGATCTTAAATAAAGGCTTAAATAAAGAGGGTTTTTTTAAATAGTAGTACATTTACAAATGAAATATGTTTAAGAAAATGAAACCTTGAAACAAAACTTTCATCTTTTCTGGCTTTTTTCAGCCAAAACAATTTTAATGCAGTCACTGTGTATTTATAATATTTTAATTGATTTAATCTGCATTTCTCTGGGAAATATAAACTTTTAACAAATATATTTTCTCCTGCTCTATTTCTATTTTTTTGAGGAGTTACAGGAAAAGTTACGTAAGCCAAAGGGAAAGTGGGATCTCAAGGAAAACATGTCCAATGTATTGGAAATAGCTGTTGCGTCAAGGAGGAGGAGCACTGAGTGCTGGTTTTTGAGAGTTGGCTAATTTGCTATCGGATATTTATTTCCATTTAATGATATAGATGCATGCTCATTAAACACATGCATAACATTGTAAGGAGTGGTCTTCTAATTAGAGCTGATAGAAAAACTTCCAATGAAATATTTTTGTTGAGAAGTTGACTTGGGGGGGCAGGTGCAGAACTGTCTTAGCATGAACTGCTGGGTCCAGAAAATTCCCCACGCTTGAACGAAGGATGTACTCACGGTTGTTTTCACCCTTGCAAAGCTTTATTTAAGGATACTTGCAGAAGCAGGCGATAGAACAGAGCAGAGAGGATGGTCACCTCACATTGAGCTTAGGCAGCAGTCGCTACCCCGCATGGTTCCCCTGGCCCCGGAGTATTCTGATCCCGGGGATGCGATAGCCTGTGCCGGGGCTCTGCGCAAGTTAGACCTCTTGCCGGAGTTGAGGAACCCCCTGTAACTTAAGAATATAGAGTTTATATAGTCTGAAGTAAACAATGTTACCTCAAGCTAGGAAAATGGGAATGAGTCATGAGCCAATGCAGCTGGTGTTTACCACATTCCAGTGTATCACAGCATTCTACTATCTAGGCTCATGGCTCAGTCACACTCACAGAGCAGGAGGCTATCTGCCGCTTCACCAGCCTCCTATGGAATCAGCATGCAAAATTTTTGCTATTAACAAAGCTCTTACTATTACAGGAACATACTAGCTTTATCCAAAAAGTCATGGACATAGGTTTCCCACGTCTAAGACGGAATTTCTGTCAAAGCTTGAGAGAAAGAGAGACCAGTCCCAGAATAACTGCTTTCCAGGTGGCTTTGGCTTTGGCACGCAGCTGGAATTTGGGGGCACCTATACACATGCCCAATGCCTGCTCTGACACCTTACAAAAATGCAATGGAGCAGACGTGATTAATTAATTCTGCTGGAGTGTTCTAATTAGAATGCTCTAGCAGCCTTGGGGTCACGTGTATTCATGTGAACCCCAAAGCTCATTGAACAAGCGTTAGTTAAAGTGACCCCACCACCATTTTGAAATGCGGGGTGCAGAATACATGAGATGCTGTAGGCATTTTAATTAGAGTGCCTCCTGAGAGTTGGTTTAATTATACCACCTCCTCCCCACCCCAGAGCATGTGTAAAGACACCCTGGATGGCTTAAGTTTAAGTGCCTCTTTTGGGTCTCTCCCATCGTTAATGAGTATGTATCTTGTATCATTCATGAGCTTTTGCTGGATGTCTCTCACTCGCTCACTCACATTCTCTCTCTCTCTTTCTCTCTTTCTCTTTTTAGTCAGGGGAGGAATTCTTCCCATGAGAACCCTAATGCCTTAATGTTATCCTGATGTGAAAAGGCAAAATTTTTTGAAATCTCAGAAAACTTTTTTGCCCAGCTCTATTAACAGCACAGAACATACCGGTTATAGTGTTAGCATATTAAGCACTCTAGATGTTAACAAAATGTGGTTTCTTATTAGTATGGTTTTGTATAACAGATAAATATTTAATGGAGAGGATGTCTGAAGATAATTTCAAGGGGGAGTTTCAGTATACAGACCAGCAACATTTCAAATAATCAAGTAACTGAATCCAGAACATGAGAGCAATTAAGTCAACATGCTGTATATTTTGGAGAGATATCAAGTACTTTTAGATTTCTGAATTGATTCCATTCTCTCATCCAAAATGTCTTGAGAACCCTGCACACTATTAAGATATGCATGGAAAAAGCATTAAAGGAAAAGAAAAGTGTTGCTTGGGCTACAAATCTATACATTCTGTATTAATAAGCACAAGGATTTTTTTCTATTCCAACCTTCCAGTGAATGAAAAGATGGTAATTGTCTAAATGTACAGATGATGTAACTGAAGAACAAAGAGATGAATTAACTCATCCAAAATTTCGTCACAAATTGAAAACAGAGTTCAGAATAGAACCCAGGTGTTGCTATTTCCTATCTCCCCATACTTTTAAAGCCACACTCTCACTTCCTCCTTTAAATACCTAGTCTCCAAGTTCCTGATGAAGTGGCTGTCTTGGGCAGATGATCAAGGCAATTTCATGGAATGAGTTCATTGAAACAGGATTTTCCATTCTGAGGTGTTCTAGGTGTAAAGCTTGGCTTATTGGACAGCCATCTATGCTTCTGTAACCAGAAAGAGTGATAAAGGAGCCAAAAATGCAACTCAATCTCCCATGCTGAGACAGTGAAATTCCATTTATTAATAACATTTCCTCAAATCCTTTTTAATTTAATTTTATTGAAATATTTCACTAGAAGGAATTCAAAACACATGGGGGAAATAATTAATGGTAACTAAAAAAAAAAAGGACAGGAAAAAAAAATATAAGCCTCCATATAAGGAGATAGCAGAAAAATCAGGAGTGAAAGGATACTTGTGTTAACCAGCTCTGTTATGATATAACACATGCAAACAAGTTGTACTGATTTTAAACAGTTTATTTAAAAAAAAAGCACATTCGGATAAACTGTCCACACCATAGGGTTCTACCTGCCAGTGAAGCTATCTGCCCTGCCCCCCTGAACAAGTGGGGAACCCCACTTGCCAGCAGCTGATCCTGACACCCCAGGTTGCCCCCGGGACAGAAGCAGTGTGTGCTTGGGCATCTACAGTGATAGTGCATGTGTGCATGCATGAATGTATGTGTGTGGGTGTGTGCATGAGACTCTATGCCACCATGGCCAGAGCTCTGGGGCAAAGCCTCACCCCCAATCTCCAGGCTTCCCCCCTGCATTCATCGGACCTGATCCCCACTGGGTATGGAGCCCCCAGCTTCCCTAACGGCAGCATCCAAAATGCCAACCCACAAGCTCAGTCCTCCAACACCCTGCCCTAACCTATTTCACTTGTCCTGCACTGGAACTGGGTCTGTCAGCTGGTGCTGGAGGGGTTGGGATCCACTATTGGCATCTGGAGGAGAAATAAATAGCCTTTCCTATCTGAATGCCTGACAGCTGAGAGGGAGGTAGAGGGTGTTATGTGGGGGAGAGGTGTCCTCTGGGTGTCATCCTCTGATTGTTAGCCAGTCAGCTCTGACCTTTATCCTCAGGCACTGTCAGCTGTCTCTAGTCTAACTGGAGAGACTGGAAAACATGCTGAGATGTGAATTCTGGGGCCCTCTGGGTGCTAGCTGCAGAGCACACAGATGCCCCCCACCCTCAAATTTATATATAGTTTTCTACTGATAGGGTTTCCAACCACTTAAACTAAACTGCTAGAAGAACTTCAAATGAACTTCCACTAGTTCATCTGAATGCTTGCACATACCCTAAATGTAGCACCCTAACTATCTTCCCATAGACAGTTTTATTGAAGTAAATACTTATTTGTCAAGAACAATTAGGTTTAGGCTGTATATCATGATGGAATATGATAAAATGCAATTATAAAGTGAGCAATAAAGTATGAAATCTAGGGATAGAGGGATTATAAAAGGACACATGAAAAGAAGGGATGATTGATTAGCATTTCCAAATAAGACTTGAAAATACGTGACAGTGGGTGAAGCAGGCAACAGAAACAGTTACAGAAGCAGAATACAGAAGAAATAGTGGAGAAAAGTGTTTCTGTGTGTTTGTATTTTGTGTGGCTGTGTGAAGACAGAAACCAGAGATCAGTGATGGATTTGAGGAGAATAAGTCAATTGAAAGGAGAATGTTAGAGAGATTTCATGGAGACTTGTTTAAAAAATAAATATAATTTCAAACACGAGTGTTCATTTTTTTTCAATTATAAAAAAGTGTATTGATGTAGGCAATAATAAAACTATTAAACTTGTGTACTTACTAAATGTTGTTAGAGTAAATCTTTTCAGGCTTTAAGGGTCCTTTACTTTCCTTTTATTATCTTGTTTCATCTCATGAAGCTTGGAGGAAATCACTTTTTTTATTTTTTATTTCCTTACTTACAAAGTCTTTCTACCTATCCCTGGGCCAACTGATATAAATCAGCATGGCTCCACTTAAATTTGCCTTCTACCTAAGCTGTTCAAAAAGGGTCACAGGATTTTTTTTACTTTCCCCTTTTTCAAAAACAACTTAATCGATTTTCCTCAGTCTTTCTTAACAAAGACACCCGTGGGAGAGAGACTAGGACCCAGAAAATTCCACTTCTGAAAGAAAAAGTATTATGAAGTTAGTACAGAAAACTTTAGCACAGTTACTTCCATTTTAGGAATCTCCTACTTTCTGTAAATCTATAGTATTGTCATATTTTCACTTTTCTCACTTACCTTTTCATTTGCTGAAATCTTTTCATTCATTATGAACTGCAGAGCTATACTGTTGAACCTGTTGAAAAGTAAACACTGCATTATTGTGCTACAGAAACTGCTGAGAAAAGAAAGCTTGCTTTTGCGCAGGAATAATCTTCCATCTTTCTACCTTATTAAATACATTTGTAACACTCCAATTCCAACTGTATACATGGAGATTAGCAATTAAACTTTGTCTTCAAGTAAATCTGGAAGTTACACTTTCTGGCTTGGGATGGCTCATGCAAATATTTCACAAATGATTTATTTTCCCAATTTCTATTTTTTAAAATATTGAATTTAGGATGACAGTGATAGCTTTCTTGCTCAGGACTATTGTTATCTCCAACAGTACTTGTTTCACGCTTGGATTTGCACTTGGATATATTAGTACTTTGGCCATGATCATGTAGAAAATGTATCCATGTTCGAATATATTTTAAACAGCCTCAGTAGAGTTCCCTTCATCTAAAAATAAGTGCACAGAATAAAATAAAAGGATAGATTATCAGCTTGTTGCACATTTATCATGAATGGTAAAAACAAAGAATGATTCATTTCATTTCATTTTGAAAAGCTTAGTCACGTCCTTTGATAAAAAGCAAATAGCATTCCCCCTACCTACTTCTCCCACCCAAAGTCTGTAGTTCTTCAGAGCTGTGATACATTAGAACAGTGGGGAACAACCTTTTTGACAAACATACCACAAATTAACACCCTCCCCCAAGTGCCACTCTGATCCCCTTTACCTGCCCAATTTGCTACACTTTCTGCTCCACACCCTGTGCTCCCTGCCTGATCTACTGCTCTTTCTGTTTCCTGCCATATCAGCTGCTGTGCTACTTGTCCCCTCCCTGATCTCCTGTTTCATATGCACAGGCTGCCTGTACCATGTACCACAGGTTGGCCACCCCTGCATTAGAGGAAGGTGGAATCTGGAACTGTTTTCATATCAGTGGGTGAATCTACACATGCATTTAACTGTGACTAAATTTACTGCAAAGTAAGCTACTGCACAGTAAGTCATTTTGGCCAGACGTCTACATGTGCAGTGACCTGGCAGTACATTTTCTACCAGGTCCTTCCAGCCCTGCTAGGCACACGTGTGCCCACTGGGAAGGGGGGAGGGGGGTGCTTCAGCCTCTGGATCCAGCTACCAGCACCTGACAGCCATATCCAAAGCCAGTTCCAGCTGCCAGCTCTTGGCAGCCATCTTTAAAACCCAGGCCTGCTCTGGGTTCTCTGGGCAGCCAGTTTCTGTGCACAGAGGAGGAGCATGGCACATGCAGAGGGAACATGTGGCAGCTGTGTTTGTGACCCTTTTGGATCCCTGCACTATGACTGCCCCTGGCCCTGGCAGCAAGGAACAGCATCCTTTGATTCTGCTGGCTGCCTCAGTTACCTTGCTGGCCCACCACACTCATAATTGCCTTCCTGAGGCCATCTCACCTCATCAGCTCCCCCATATACAGGGACTGCCTGCCTGCCCACAGCGTGCCCTCCCATGGTCCCTGCCACCATGCAGTTGCTTCTGCCAGTGACACCACCAAAGGGCTCCAGGAGGCCACTACCAGGATTGCTGTCACCCTCCTGGGCCTCAAGTCTCACCACCTCTGGACCCACTGCACCAGCCAGCACTGGTGGCAGCACCTGGTGCAGCACAACTGGGACAATGAGCAGTGGGTGGATACCTTTTGAATGACCTGGACCACCTTCATGGACCTGCTCCACCAGCTCCAGCCCCACCTGGAGCACCAGGACACTGGCATGCACCCAGCCCTCTCTGCTGACACCCACCTGGTCCTTGTACTGCTCAAGCTGGCTATTTCCACTAGCATCTGGTATGTGGGGCTCTTGTTTGGCCTGGGCAAGGCCACTGCCAGGGAGGACCTCCTGGAGGAGTGCAGGACATGCTGGTGCACATCGTCGTCTGTGTCTGTGACCCGCAGTTGGTGGTGGTAGGGTTCTGTGCACTGGGGATCCCCCAGTGTATCAGGGCCTTGGACAGCACCCCCATACAGGTCACCTGGCTACCTCATGGAGACTGGCCCTATTATAGCCACAGGGGATTCCAATCTGTGGTCTTGTAGGTGGTTGTGGACTACTGGGGCACCTTCACATATGTGAGTGCCAGCTGGGTGGGCAGTGCACATGATGTCTGTGTGTTCAGAAACTCTGGTCTGACCATCCTGGTGGAGAGTGGGCACTTTGAGCTGGGAGTGGAAGACCCACAGTTGGGCATCATCATCGTCCCACCCTTGCTCACTGGGGACCCTGCATACATTGTTTCTCTGGCTGGTGAGGCTCTACACCATTCACCCAGACCCCTTACAGGCCCACTTTAATTGGTGTCTGGGCCAGATCCAAGCCCTTGTTGAGTGTGCCTTTGGCTGCCTCAAGGGCTGCTGGAACTGACTCACTGCTTGCCTTGAAGTGGCCAAGAACAACCTCCCTTGGGTCATCACTGCAGCCTGTGTGCTACACAATATATGCAAGGCCCAGGGAAAGTTGTTCCATGAGGCCTGGGAAGAGGAGGCATGGCAGACAGAGGTGGCCTGGCAGTGGAAACATGAGCTGCAACAGTAGAGGTACTGGTAGGTCCCTGCAAGTGAGGCTTTAGATGAGTGGCACATCTGCCAGCAAAGGCCATGGCACTGGGTGCAGGAGGCTCTGGTGGGCCACCTCATGACGCAGTCCTCCCGCTAGCCCACCTGCCCCATTGCCCACAGACCCCTTACCCCCTGCCCACCACCAGCACCACCCCAGGCACATATCCAAACAAGAAATCTTTATTCCCCTCACAGTTCACAACCCCATCTCTCCCCCTTCCCTCCTCAATACACAGAGCCCCCTCCTCACTTCTTCCCTCACACACAGAGCCTCCTCCACCCTCCCTCCCCAACAAACAGAGCCCTTCCACCATCTTCCCTACCAACAATAGAAGCCCTCCTCCCAGTTTCAAAACTATTTACGAGAGTTGGTGATATGATTTAGTGTCCCAGACTGGGGGGCTGTGGGGTGGGGGCACCTAGGGAGCAGAATCCATCCTCAGGCCCTTGCCTTATGGGTCTGAGGCTGGGGTGCTGGACGTGTCCCCATGATGGGTGGGGGGTTTGCCCATGGGCAATGGCAGTGGGTGCTCCTCTAGGGTGGGCAACTCCCCCACTGGTCAGCAGAGTCCAGGTTCAGCAGGGCCAGTATCCCATTCTGGTGCCACTCCAGGCACCTCTGGCTCCATGACAGAACGATGTAGCCATGGTGAGTGGCAGGGCTGGGTCCACGGGGGTGGCAATGGAACCAGGGCAGGGGCTGGGGCTGGGGCAAAGGCTCCTGTGGGTGAAAGGCATAGGAGAACCTCCTTCCACATCCAGGTGGGGGCCTACTGTGAGGTGGCAGATGGTTGCCTGGGAGCCTTTAGGGTAGGGGGTGAGGCAATGGCAGGCATGCACAAGACCATAAGGCTCAGGATGTTGTTCAGGATCCACTTGTCATTGTCTGTGGCCTCTATGGCCCAGTCCAGGATGTTGTTTTGGACTCACAGGACCTGCAGGTGCTCCCTCTCTGGGCCAGGAGTTCAGCTCAGAACTTGCGCTCTGCCCGGTCTTGTGTCTCTTCCCAGATGGTCTCCTGGGCAATATTTTCCATCTGCCAGCTCTCCTGGTGGGCCAGGTCCTCCTCCCACTGGGTGTGAGCACAAGTCTCCTGCTCCTCAGCCACTGCCACCAGACACTAAAGCAGGAGAGTCTGTTCTGCATAAGTCTCTGGTACAGCCAGCGCATCTGCAGGGCTCCAGCACTGGGTGGTGGCATCCCTGAGCCCACAACCTCACTTGGCCCTGTGGCCTCTCCCCCATGTCCAGATGTAGACCCTGCAGAGGCAAGAGAAAGAAGCCATTTGTGAGAGTTTTTAACATTTCAGAGATAAGATGCTCTGCACCAGGGCCATTCATTGCCCAGCCTCAGTTCAGGGGTTGGCTGTGCATGGGTGCGCAGAGACCATGGTAAGTTGGGCTGGGCAGGTGTGGGCCCAGGAGGCTTCTGGCCAAGCTCCCCATCCCTGTTTGCTCTCCTGGGCCTGGCAGGCTGCTGTTGGTGATGGTGTCCAGCTGCACCTGGTCTCCTGGGCCCATGATGTGTGCCATGCAGGTGCCTGGCTGGGGCTCCCCCCAGGGAGAATCTGGCACTGCTGACAGTCAGTGGTTTAATGGCTGGATATTCCTCATGGTGGGGTCTGCAGTTGCAGAGCTGTTTAGGCAGCCACTTGGCAGTGCTCCCTGAGCTACTAGTGGATTAAGCAACTAGGGACCTGGGCAGGGTGGGATGCAGAACACCTGAAGGCCCCTCCTCTGGTGACACGTTACCAGAGGGCTCAGGGCAGGGTGGGGGCTTGGGTAGGCCACCCAGGCTGGTGTAAACCACATAGCTGTGCCTTGGGTCCTGGGGCAGCAAAATACAAGTCAGCTGCTGCATGAAGGGCATGGTCTTGTAGGCACGACCAGACTGCATCCCACCTGACAGGGATTCATAAATGTGGGCATTCAAATGTCCACCCTGCTTGAACTGCCTCTGCACATCTGCAATGCCCCAGAGCACCATGAGGTCACCAATATCCTCTGGGCTTCAATTGGGGTCCTGGGTGGATGGCACAGGTATGTGTATGTGGGCGGAGGTCAGCCTGGACAGGGAGGATGAAGACACCATCTCAGGTCCTGCTCCAGCTCTCTAGGTCCCTGTACAGCTGTCCTGCTGTTGCTGGGCCTGGGCAGCTGCCAGCAGTGCCCAGCACAGGGGCATGGCATGGGACTGGGAGCCATGCGAATGCAGAACCTGCAGTCACAGGGCAGGCTGCTGGGAGTGCGGTGTGCAGTAGGGAGGTGGTGCTGGCCCTGCTGCACTTGGCTACCTACAGGTGGCCCTGGGGGCTCAAAGGCCTGCCACAGGCTCAGCAGCCAAAAGCCTCCCAGCCAGCAGCCAAAGACTCAACAGGAAGCAGCCACAAGCTGAGCATCAGTGCTGGGGCAGTGGGAGGCAGGCACCACAGGGCTGGAGCCTGCCCAGGTAGATGCACAAGGCCTGCAGTGTCTTCAGTTTCCTTTGTTGTGTGCCCCTGGGTCATGTCTACAAGTGCATTACTGCACATTAACTAATTGTGCTTAAATTTGCTACCTGCATTTGCAGATAGAAATTTAAGTATGATTAAGGGAATTTACTGCTCAGTACAGTCGCACACGTATAGATGCATGTGCTTACTGTGCAGTAAATTAGGCAACGGCACAGTAACATCTCATATAGATACATCCAGATAGTATCTTGCTCCTTGCGTTTTTTATGCTTTTCAGTTTGCAGTGTTTTACCTTCTACATGTAATATAGTCTAAGCACATACACTGGGCTTGTTTGATAGCTAGGAAGGTTGCTCAATTTGTACATTAGTTTGTGAAAGATTAGAAACCCAAACAGAGAATTGCTTTGTTTTCCTAGTCCTTTCTGCTTCTGCCATGACTACAATGATGCACAGAAAATGCAGCTCCATTGATTTTTGCCTGCTTGAACTCTGAATAAGTATATAATAAACCTTAATGATTTGTTAACAGCTAGATGCATCTTGAAGATACCTTAGTAGGTAAAAGATAACAAGACCTCTGAGGTACAAACATCTGAGCCGTGCCTTTACTGTAGAAGTCAGTAAGATTTGATAAATGATTTGAATCATTTGCATGATTTAAAAATGGCTGGCTGCCTGACTGGCTGGCATCGTCATTGACTTACTGTGCTAACAAAGCACTCCCAATAGGAGACAGAGTTGCTTGCTTTAGAGAGTCTCCTTAATATGTATGTTTTCTTTCTTCTAGTATCTGCTAGTGGATGGATAGGGTCACACAAACTAAACTGTGTTGTGTGGAAGCTTATTAGTTATGCATATATAGACACCATGCATTGGGGCTTAAACCTGTTTTGAACAAGTTGTTATGCTAAGCTTAATAGGACTTCCATGATGCCTGGGGTTATATAGTAAGAGATGTAGTTCAACTCAATGTTTATATGACATGGCACTTTTTTGTGAGGCTTGTTTAGATGCTGTGCATATTCTAATAAACAAGGATAAGTAGGAGAATGTTACTCAAACTGTATCAAAATGGATATTGATGTAGATACTGAATCTCACTGAGTTAAGTAGCAAATATGGTCAAAATATGACTGGATCATTTGTATAATAAAATGGGTCCTGAATAGATAAAGACAATTACATAGGATAAAAATATGTGTACTTTATGACTAGAAGGGAATAACTGGAGCAACTTGGGAGCCCATAAGAAGAGGCACCACTGACTAATGCAGAATCCCTGAGATGAGGTACAGCAAAGGATGCCTTGTTGACTGAAACATCCTGTCTGTATTCCAGGATTGGGTAACTGATCATTACTTAGTTTGGTTATATCTGCTAATTATTCTAACTGTAACTAAGAGGTTGATGATGCATTGTATTAAAATTGTGTTAAATATATTCAGTTAAGTAAGCTTCCAAATTGGGTGTCCAATCTGGATCCTACACCTACGGTTACAAATACAACCAATATAGTTTGCAAAAAGAAACAAAGACTGGACTGGGACCTGCTGGGCATCAAGTCTTCTTTTCAAATGTATCAAGCTATATCTTGACAACTAATTATTTATCCCCACTACTCCTACTGGAAGGTTGTTCTAGAATGGCACTCCTCTGAGGGTTAGAAATCCCCCAATTTCCGGTTTAAAGTTATTCATGCCCATTTGCTTTTGTGCCTTCATTGTCTGTCAGTTTAAATTGTTCTCCCTCCCTCCTGCTAACCCTCTGATGCATTCATAGAGAACATTCATGTCCCTATCAGCTGTTGTTTTTCCAGGCTCCACAAACCTTGCTCTTCTTAGTCTCCTTTCAGAAGATAGGCTGTCATAGTAGCCCTTCTCTGTACCTGTTCAATGGTCTTGAACACGGGTGACCAGAATTGTACACAGCATTTCATATGCGTTCCCATCTGTGCTTTGCATTAGTACTTAGAAACATCTTTTTTGTCACCTAGTTCCCCTTGCTAATATTCTGCTTTAATGTGGTCATGCTGATTGGTAAGGTGCTAATCATCCACCCTTAGTGTACTTTAACAATTACTTTGCTTGCAAGCCCCCATTTTGCTTCTTTCTACTCATTACATTAAGAAACATATTTGTCAGCTGGAATCAGGTGGCTAATTCCTGTCCCAAATATTGCAAACACTTCCATACCATAGCTATACCCTAGCAGGGGTACCAATGTGCTATAAGAAACTGTTGGCAAATTCTGACTCTGATGGTCATCGTCAATTCTTCTGTTCTCAGTAGCCTTACTTAGGAGCCCTGGAGTCATCTAAAACAGCAGATCCTCTTTGAACACAATGCTAGAGTGCAGATGCTTTTAGAATTATCGCCATCAACAAAGAATAAACGGGAGTTTGTTTGTCTAGACATCTCTGTAATTCTCATAGGACCACATGTGGGAGAATACAGAGGAAAATATTCTAGTCAGGAGATAGAAGGCAAAGCATGAAAAAGAGAGAGGAGGAAGATCTCTTAATGTTCTGTCAAGAAAAATACTTAATCTCAGAGTGGGTTATACTCAGTGTTTTAAGAAAATCAGTTATCTGAAGAACAAAGACAGCCACCTGCAAATTTTCTAAGAAACTTTTATCAAATATGAGATTCCAGACATACTAAGTCCAGATATTTTCCCACAATACATTTTAGGACTTCCAAAAAATCAGCAAGAAAGGGGACTTTTGACCATCAAACATCATTTTGAGGATGCCGGCGAAAGCTGAGTGGTAACTGCAGTGAACTCTGCCCAAATCTTGTTAAAGAGTGGTGAAGGATCTGGAGCTGATCTATTCTTAAAAACTGGGCCATAGTTTTAACAGCAGTCTGTCAGAGTTTAATGCAGAAGGACAAAAACCCTGGTAGTGATCAGAAAGCCGTTAGAAGTAGCTCCCTTCAGTAGTTTCCAGACTGAAATGAAAGAGAATAAAGATGATGAGCTTCTCTACTGTGACAGGTGTCTGCCAAAGTATAGCACAGAACATTTAGGGAAAAAACTCAAGTTCTCTAACTAATAATTTGCCACTCCTTTGAAATGGGAATAAAGTTGGATAATTGTAAATACATTAATGAAGTGCATTATGCAGCAAGAAGCTGGAAATACCCCACAAGGAAAAAATGATGACTTACCTTCATAGACAGGGCAACCACTCAGCACTTGAGAGTCCAAGAACTCCTGCTCCCTGCAGTAGGATGACTCATATTTTTGCATGCTTGGGCCTGATTGGCTATGCTGTCCTTGACTTCAGTTAATCCATTGTGATACAGGAAATAGGGTATTTAATAGACTCATAGGGAAGCAGTGGCAGACAGTTCAACATTGTCTTAAGGCACTGATGTACATCCTGACTATGACCCTTGCCAGAGAGTCAGCCTGGACACTCTGAATCAAATTCTGTGGTCCCTGACCTTACTTCTTGTTTGATATCTGGACTTGATACCCTGAGCCAGCGGCCGTAACTCTGGATCTATATGTTGTATGATACTTGGCTGTGACAAAGAATATCGTTATGCAGGACCTGGACTGGATGTGAAAATACCAACCACTCATTCGCTTTTTAATAATAATGACAAGACTATGTAGTAAGGCTTAAAGCAGCACAGGAAAACCAGAAGAGCTGTACGTGGATGCCATGCTATGTTTGCATGGTGCTGCAAATTGCCCAGAAAATGAAATGAGCATCTCTCTGTGACCTGAGAGGTTGAAGCACCCCCTGCAGCCATATGGGATATCTTCATAACAATAATATAACCTACACTAGAGTTAATTCCTTTTGAGAGAGGCCAATTTGAGAGTAAGTGGCCGGCACTATGAAATAATATTCAGTGTGCAAATTGTTCTGTTAGCAGTTAGTTGTGCTAAGTAGTATTGCAACGAATTTGAGTTAAAATCACCACTACACTCAGGCTAGGTACAGATTTTTAAAAAGGCCAAGGAGAAATTCATCTAAGTTATGCAGTTTTCTGTAAGCAGCATAGTTTAAGATCAGTAATGAACAAAACACACATTTGCCATTTGGGGGTGGGAGTGGCAGGGGGCAAAACTTAAACTGAGATCTGCCACTTTTAAATCAGTGTATGTGGGCTGATTTTCTTTTTTGTTATGGTTATAGACTGGTTTCCAAACACTTATATTGGTAAAATGTGATATCTGTATCTGGCCCCAATGTATAAATTTTCCTGGTCAGATAGGAATAGATTAGGATTTGAGTTGTAACTTTGGTTATGTCTGCAGTGAAGTCAAACCCAAAGAAAGTCCTTGGACATTTAAAGGTCTGTTGCATAGAAAATATAGCTACTGGAAACTCATGTACAGCCAAATTCCAAAGTTTTTTTTTCTCTGTTCCTTTCACATTTAGCTATATCCTGATTTCCAGGAGTGACAAGAAACACCATATGAGAAGTTCTACAAAGATCTTGTGGCCTATTTCATGCTTCTTCTCTCAGAGATTCTGCTCTTTCTGGAAGAATGGGGTAAATGTAGGTACAAAGCAGATGCCTGCATAATGTTTGTACAGATAGGCAGGGAGTTCTAAAGTAGCCAAAATAGTTACGTACCTGAATTCCTATAGCAGTCTGAGCCTTTCATAATTATCTTGATTATCTAATGACTTGCCACCTAGCATATCATCATTATTATTTGTACTCACAGTACTTAGATACTAATTATTTTCATACTCAGACCTTTATACAATAATAAAGGGACTCTGTCTGGACTATAACAGCTTGGAGCTTTATTTTAAGTGCACTGTATTCAATGTTGCCGGTTGTTCAAAGCTGCTGTGCAAAATTCCCCAAGTGTGTGGAGCTTCCTAGAAGTTTCCTAGTCTCACCCTCCAAATCATCCCCTCTGCAACTGCTCTTCCAACCTGCAAGGAACCTGAAAGTTGTTATCCTAATGGCTAATACAAAGTCCAAGGTATTGTAGAATACCAGACATGTTTCTTAACTCCTGATTTTTAGAGGAATTCCAACAGGCAAATATTTAGATCACACACATTACAAAGGAAGAAAGTTAACAGGGTGCTCAAGGGTTTATGACAAGGGTGATGAAGCATAGGCACTATAAATAAATGGTGAATATGCTTTTTAAATATGGAATTCTAATCTCTGAAAGACCTTTAGTCTTGCTTTCCCCTTTTTGACCATGTCTGATGGATTAGATTTAAAGTGAGGATGCAGCTATGCATTTGACTAACTAACTGTTCTGAAATATTTAGCTTGCCTCTTCTAGTATTGTTTTAAGTCAGAATATTTTGCAAGGTAACTGTGAACATGCTGCTGAACAGAAAGTATACAAATGCATGGCTTTTCATCTTAAGGAGTGTGGAATTTAAAAGTCGTATTAGGAAAACTGCTCTGATGCTATCAGACTCTACAATAAATTGTAATTTTTCCTAAAACTACCACAAAACTATTCTCAGCAAAATATTTATATTACATTATATATGCTACCTTAGGTATATTCCACCGAAGGACTGCTACCTTAAAACGTTATGTCCCCAAGAACAGTAAAGATTACGTAGTATTTACAGTTCAGGTGATGCAGAACAGAAACCAACTTTTGACACAGAACCAGGGTGCTGTACCACCTCTAGAGAATTGACACTCTTAGCTTATTTTTTTCTGGTGTTGTGCCTTTGTACTGTATTCTTTGAAAGAGTAGATTCTAGCTTTGTTTATCTAGATTTCCTCTGTAATTCCCATAGGATACATGGCACCTACCTAACTTAATTATTTATCAACTAAAAGTATAAAACACTTGTATTTATACTCTGGCAGCTGTCACAGGGGAAAGGAATTCCAAACATTTTTATTAGTAGAATGGAACCCCTTTCACTGCAACAGTTCACATCTACTAATATGGCTGCTGGTTGCTATCAGCCCTCTCAGTAATGATTCAGGACTATCTTGGTGATGAGTCAGGAGTAGGCTGCATAATTCTGGTGGTTGGTTTGTCAGATTGGAAATTTATATTTGGATGAGACCAAATTGCTTTGAAATACCAGTAATGGAGGAGGATTAAGGAAAGGTTAGCAAAAGTTTGTAGAATTCACCAAAACTAGGTAAAGAAGGATTCTGTATAAATGCCAGGCATGTCTACACAGGCATTTACTGTGCAGTAAGCAGGAATAGGACCGGCATCTACACGTGCAGTTGACCTGGGACTAGATTTAGTCCCAAATCAGAGCAGCCTACCATGTGCTCCTGTGGCCACTGGGGGGAGCTCCATCCTCTGGTCACATGGCTGCCAGCATTTGGCAGCCATGTTGAGGCCAGAGGAAGCTGCCAGAACTTGGTGGCCATCTTAAAAGCATACCCCTGCCTTCTATTCCTTGCCCAGCCCCTCCCCTGCTTGGGAGCTGCATGCCAAGAGCAGGGGCGGCATGCAAGAGCTGCCTCCCTGACCACCCTGCCTCCCCTGCCTCCCCACACCACAGCTGCCCCTGCCCCTGCTAGTGTCACCCAGCACCCCACTGCTCCAGCCTGGCCCCTGCCAGCAATGACCAGCATGCTGTGCTGCTGCTGGCCATGAGGCTGGCCTGCTGGTCCCACTAAGCCCCCCAACCCAGGCTCCAGAACAGCCATTCACCCATCTGCTGGGCCCAGGGCATCGGCTGCAGGACGCTCTGGCTGACCCCTTCCTCCTGCACTTCCTGTTCCAACCCACTTGCCCCACTACCCGCACATGCATGACCCTCCTAGCCACCCCCAGCACCACTCCAGGACACAGACGTAGGTCAAACAAGACACACATTATTAATAGAATCCCCCCATCCTTCCTCCCTCCCCTCAATGTACAAAGCCTTCTCTCCCCTCTCCCCCCCACATACAACGCCCCTCTACCACCCCCCAGCCCACCAACAATAAAAACCATGTTCCCCGAACTTAACATTCACTTCACATGTCTGATCCCATCCCTGAGTCCATCTGTGTGGGGCTGAGGGGTGCACCCTGGCCGCAGACAGTGCCCTGTGGGTCCAAGGCCCACAGCGGAGGCCAGGGAAATGCTGCAGCAACAGCTCCAGGGTGCTGCCAGGGGCCACCTGCGTCCAGATGTTGGCTCTGCAGAGGCAAGAGACAGAAGGCTGTTGTGACACTTGGCACCATTTGAGATATAAGATGCTATGTTCCAGAGGCCCTGCATTGTCTGGAGGTTGGCCATGTGTGGATGCCCAGGGACCATGGTAACCTGATTGGGCAAGCCTGGGCCCAGGTGGATGCTGCCTGAGTACCCCCCATCCCCGTTTGCTCCCCAGGGACTGGTCAGAGGCCACCTGCCTCCCCTGCCCCCTTCCCAGGGCGGGCCAGGTCAGGCTGCTGGCAGCACTTGCTACCACAGCTCCAGCTCCTGGTGACCCCCGACTCTGCTCCTTCAGGCCCATGACTCTGCTGCACAGGTGCCCAGCCCCTGGTGCCTAGGCTTGGGATGTGCAGGGCTCCCAGACAACTGGGGTGGGGGCCTCTCTGAAAAGGTGCCTCCTTTATGACCTGAATGTGTCCCTGATGCATGTGCTGCGGGCAGTGCATGATGGGCTGTTTGTGCAGGCAGAGGACTGCCTGGGCCATGATGCCCTGCTGCTCCTGATTCTCTTGGTGCCCCAGGCATACCTGCACTCTTGGATTGGGACCTTGAGCTATGGTGGCATGGGGAGGGTAAGCCCAGCCTGCCCCAAAACCTTCATCACCACCTGGAGGGCTATTTGTTGCAGTACTAGACATTCCTGCCCCTGGCTGCTGAGGAGATCACTGCCAGTATCAATACATTCCTCAGTGCAAGAGAGGCCTTTGCCTCCCCAGCCATGGGGATACAAGCTGCTCTATACAGGTCTGACCTGTGTCCCACCTCTCTGTGTGCTGTGGGGGGGAACCTGTGGCCAGGGGAGTGTAAGCAGGCCAGGCAAGGAGTGCAGTTGGGGCCAGGGCTTGGATTGGGGGCAGGGGCAAGGGCAGGGATGGGGGCAATTGTGTCTGATCATGGTACCCACTGGGCCCACATTCTTGACCTTAAGAGTGTCCCCACTTATGCATCCCAGCTGCCAGGGCCTCATAATCATGGGCATTTGGGTCCCCACCCTAGGCAAACTGCCTCAGGATGTCCTCCTCACCTCACAGTGCTACAAGGGTGTGCATCTCCTCCCAGGTCTAGTTTGGGGCCCTGGGGATCTAGATGGGTGGGCACACATGGATGGGTTTGAGGCTGGACACGGGAGAAGAAAGATGTCATGTCCCACACTGGCTGACTGGGCCTCATGTCAGGTGACAGATTGGGAATGAAAACACAGGTTGTTACAAGCACTTGTGTGTCCCTTTTTATATGATATGGCATCAGAAGAAAATATAGTTTTGTTTTTTAAAAAATAAAGTCACAGAAATTTTTCAGCTGGGAGGAAAGATGGTAAATAGCTTCTAAAAGCACTACATAGGAAAGCTGAAAATGCTCTCAGGAAAAAAAACAAACTGCTATATGAATTATTTTCATCGCATATGCCCATGTATGAGATTGTTGTAGAACCAAAAAAGAAGCTTGTGATCTATAATTGTACAAAGTTACATATGCAGTTTTAATAGATTGGGTATTCTCGGTGTTTGTTGGCTGGAAAATCCTTTTTTTGGCACAGCTGTCTTACAGTTTTGTTGGAACATTGGACTGATTCCAAAAGTGCAGCTTATGTACTTAAGACTGGGTTTAATTTCTCACTTAAAGCTGAATTCTTGTGTTGTGTACCCAGATTTTATGCTATGTTATCTATGAATAAATATTGACATTTATGATACTTTTGAAACAAACATGTTTAATTAGTTTTTATATTTAATTAAGCATAAGTGTTTTAAGAAATGTTCTATGTATCTCACCCTTTCTGGTTCCCTCAAGCTAAAAACAGTTAAAACAGACTGTTTGCTGGTTTCTACTTGATATAATCTGCTTAACTGATCTTATTCACCATTTTCTGTTACTTACAGTGGCATTAAAACCAGTCATTTTCACAGTACAGATGGCCAATATTTTACTAAAGCATTAAAACATGAGGCTGCATCTAATAAAGATGAGCTCATCCCTTAAAGTTTATGAATGGAATAAATAAAACCAGGAAACCAACTGGAATTATGATCAATCCTTATGTTCTATGGTTAAGAACTTCTTGTAGAGCATTAATAACATACACCTTCAGTTGTAACCTAATACATTTACATAATGGATGCAGATGTATGAATTCTGAGTATTAGTTAGTGTTGGTGAAATGATAATTACATTTTGCATTAAATCATGACAGGACTTAGATGTGGAGTGTGTTTCTTTATGTGTTGGAGTCAGAAAATTCTCAGTGAGGGATGGAGTACCTCATGACGTGCCATGCTGTAAGGTCATTAGGGCATTACTAAGAAAGCTTCCATAACTTTATATTTTTTTGCTTTAAAGGGTTTCCATTGGAACAATGTCATATTTAGGCAGCTTTAATTCCTTTTAAAAGAACATGGGTAAGACAAGTTAAGTTTGTAGTCTTTCTCTTCTCTTATCTCATAGTCTTTCCTTTCCTTTCCTTTCTTTTTTGTCTTCTTTCCTCCCTTTATTATTTCCTTGTTTCATTTATTAAGCAAAGAAAAGATGGGAGAATATGTTTTTAAACAACTGAATTCAAATTAAGATCGCTTTAATAATGTAACCAAGAAGTGTAAAATCCCATCAAAACAAAAAAAATGTTAAATGGCATCCACATGCATTATACTCATTTATATACTGTGAACATTAGTGGGTGGGGAACAGAACAAATCTAGCTATGTGCAGGAAAAATACTTGCTCACTATAGGCAAATGGCAAATAGGCTGGGAAAGTTTTCAAAGACCATCAATGTTCTCTTTACCAATATAATCTTTTAATTCCCCTCGTTTCTAACTTTTAGCTAGTTGGACTCCTTAGATGGAAATCCAATTTTAAAAATGCTTCACCATACAAAATCTGATTAGCCTGGAACTCTGCAGTCAACAGCTTCCATAATGCATAAAGAGAAAGCAGTGTGCCTTCATTATCAAAGCCTTCATTTAATAAAGGTGTGAAAATTGTTTGAGAAACTTCATTGTAAAATAAGGAAGGAACTCTTTGTTTTTCCCCTGTCAGCTCCCTCAGGTTTGCATATGATATTTTCAGAAGTGCTTGTAGTACATAGGAAGGTCTTAATGACCTCTAATTCTGTTATTGTGACATTTCTATTACCTCATTGCCTGCTAATTCCTCTGTATTCTCAACAAATGATGATTCCTCTGGGCTGTTGCAAGCATTACTTCCATTTTTCTCCATGTGTTTTATCCTGCATAACTTAGAACTAAGTCTGTTTACTGTAACCATATTTTTATTATCCTTGTCTAAGATGACTTTATGATTATGAGTTCCTCAGGAGTCTGCTAAGTTCTTTGTTGCTTGCATTCTGCTGGATTGCTTTAAGTCATAATGTCCTACAATATGCTTCTGAATATATTGCTGCACAAACAGTATACAGATTTATTTCTCTTCCTCATCGGGTTTTAATTTGACATTTCTTAGAAGCTGTTTCAGAAGAAGGGAGCTAGAGGGAGTAGAACCAATTTTTTAAATCTAAATATTAGAATGGATGATATATTATACTGATGCATAGCTTTTCTGCACCAGTAAAGTACTCATTTTTTCATTTATCTAGTTCAACTGTGTACAAAGAACTGTTTGACTGATAGCTTCAGATGGAATGCCCTCTTGGTTACCACATGCAACCTAGTTGCAAAATGTCCCATTTATGCTCCAGAATGTTGTCATTTCCTATATATTAATGTCGATGATTTATAAAATATTTTTCCAAAGAAAATGGTGAGCAACATACTTATTTCAAAATAATAAAAATGATGATCTGCTCTGATGTGTTGTAATTACAGAACATTGGAGTAGCCTCCTGGCTCATGTATAGGCACCCTTAATGCCTATTGGTGGGATAGCTCTAAATTGGTTCCACTCTTATCTAAGAGGGAGATTCTGGAGGGTGCTGATGGGTGAATACTTATCATCCCCTTGGGGCCTTTCCTTTGGGGTTTCCAGGGCTCCAGCTTGTTTCCCCTTGTAGCAGAGAGACAGGTTGTGAGCCCAGACCCGGCCCTCCAAGAAAATGGACTACCTTTGGATGTGGGGAAGTAAAATGCACTAACTGGATGACAGTGTGGAGTTGCAGACAAACCACTGATAGAGCGAGCTGCTCACCAAGTCCCCAGAGGGAGCATAGGATGGTATCCAGCCATCCAGCCCCTGTTCAGGAATGCAGGCACAGCCCTGAGGAGAACAGAAATTACAGTGAAGGGAGTGGGATGAGAGATGGGTTGAGAAATGACATATAATTGTGTACAAATTAGATGCTTGATGGGAACTAACTGCGGCCCATGGAAGGTGGCCAGGCTGGACTGATTAAAGAAGAAACTAAGAAAATTTTTGCTGGAGGTAGATTCCATTGGGGGTAGGGGGGTGGGGGAAGCCCATCCTCTCTCCTTACAGTGACGGTACCGAGGAAAACTCTTGAGTACTTTGCTGGCCAAAAGACTGTAAAGGGGATAACCAAGAACCCAGAACTCAGGAGATTGACCAGGGATTCTGGAAGGTATTTGTTGGCCCCAGGTATGGACTATGTTATGAGAGCCTTGTAAGCTGAGATTTGAAATAGAGAGAAGATGGGCTTACTTGTTCAGGGGTTGATTCTGATGAGGGAGGCCTTGAGATGTTGTGAGTGAAAAGGATTATGAATAATATGGGTTGGACTGATAGGGAACCTGATGTGTTCTGAACCTAGGGTGGGACAAAGAAGCTATTAAATAGATCTTGAGGGTCTAGCATCACTAACTTTTGCCTTGAGAAAAACTACCTATTAGTGTATCTGGCCACAGCCAAGATAGACCAGGAGTAAGTCATAGGCCACTGAAGGGAAGGTGGCTGAGAGAATAGACCTTGAGATCTAGAATTGCTAAGTACACTGGATAAGTGATGGACCAGCGTGTAGGGGAGGAAAGGAGCCCTGGAGAAGATCAACAAATAGGATTAACAAAGGTAAAACCCACAGGGCAGACATTGTTTCTGTCCACAACAATTCCAGTAAAGTCATGGCAGGAAAGAAATCAAAGGACAGGGGAGTGTTGAACCTAAGTAGGAGATCAATTAGCTGACCAGGCAACTCCCTGTCACACCCCTTCTATTTAATGTTTATATGAAACTGTGAGATTGTGCAGAAGTTTGGAGTGACATGTCATAAATATGCTGTTCATACACAGGTCTACCTTTTTTTCTCTTTTCACCCTGGCCCCTCAATCTTTCCCAGTGCTTATCTGCAGTTGGGCAGTGGGTGCAGGTGAACCACTTGAAACTGAATCTATACAAAACAGAGGTGATGGTGGTGAGAAGACTATGTGACTTGAGGGGGACTGGGACTAGGACTGTGGCCTTGTCACTTGGGTTTACAGCCTCAAGATGTTCCTGGATCCTCTGCTGTACCTGGATCTTCAGGTGGTAGTCATAGGCTAGGAGGACTCTTCAACAACTTTATCCCTTGAAAACCATCCAGAAACTGCAGAACACCATTCCCTGTCTTCTGATGGCAGTAGGCCTCCATAACTCCAATCTTTCAGTGTCTTTCTTGGCTCCCACTAGATTTGCTGGGCATCATTCAAAGTACTGGTTTTGACCTATAAGGCCCTAAATGGCCTTGGCTCTACATACCTAAAGTCAGTGGAAAGCAGCTTCCTTCAAGTACTATTAGGACCCCAGGACTGCTTGGGAGAACTGCAGGACTCCCTGCAGCAGTCAGGGAGATCATGACACATTGGAAGTATTCTTTGCATTTACTCCTCAGCTTTGGAAATCTTTGCCTGAGGCCTGCCGTAGCCAAAGGCTAGATATCTTCTGGGAGCAGTAAAAGACCTTTCTATTTAGGCAGGAATTTAGCAACCAAGGCTTTGCCAAGACATTGTTTAGTGTATCTTGGCTGTATTTTATTATTTTCCTTTATTTATGCTAGCTGCCTTTTAAAGTAGCTCTGTCTCTCTTACTCTTAGGTAGCCTGAGCCTTTGTTGGAAAGAGTGGCATAGAAATAGCACAAATACATAAATAATGTAACTAACTAAATAAATAAATACTGTTTAAATTCAGGATAGTATATTGATGAGCTTTTTTCTTCTGAGAGCAATAAACATTCTACTCCTGCATGTACTGATAGAATCTACCTTAGCTTTAGTTTTAGAAAGAGGTACAATTGGTTAGACACCACCAGTATTCCAAAGTATAAATGTTTCGGATAGCAAGGTGTAATAACAGTTGTTCCCTAAATTGACTGTTTGATAAAAATAAGAGCTACTTTCTCTAGACATATTGGCAGGGACCATGGGAGATTTTCATTTTCTTTGATTCAAGGGTTGTTTACAATTTCATTCTTATGACCAAGGGTTTTTTCCTCATCAGTGAGATCTGAAAAAAAACCCTTAATAACAGTTTGGGGAAAAAATGTAAATCTCAAAGGCATCAAAAATGACCAAAAAACCCCAACAAACCAACACAGAAAACTCCCAAAAAAACAAAAAGGAGAGGGAGACAGAGTTTGGTTTCCTTGTCATAAGACCTCATCTGAGCTCCATAGCATATTCTAAGTAGCTGGTCTTAAAACTCTGCCTACCCATTTTTGTAGGTTCTTTTTCTAATGTCACCAGGTGATTTGATGGTGAGAGTTTACACTTCAACATCCTTCGACACTCCATTGCTGACCTCAGGTTGGCTGATCTCAGGCAAAAAAATATATATATATTAAACCAGTTTGAATAGGGCACTACAGAACAAGAAATCATTCACGGTCTGGAATGTATTAAGTATAGTTTAAAAGCAGGGACTAAGGATTCTTATCTCATTACCTGAATTAGCTTTTGTGATCCCTTTGTCCCTATGGTTTTACTGCTCATTTGCTTTTCTCTACAAGCACTACCCCATTCTCTCTCTCTCCCACCCTTGTCATTTGTGTCCTAATTTCTCTCACTTTCTTATACTCTGCTTTATGCATGCCTATGTGCAGGATCTGATGAAGTGAATTTGGGTTTGTGAAAACTTGTGGTGTTTCTAAATATCTTAGTTAGTCTATAAAGGTGCATATCTATTCAGCCTTCTAACTGATTTCAGACTAACATGACTAACTCCTTCTCTCAGCTAATGTGGTGTTATGCCCATTCATTAACTTGGATAATATTCTGATTGCTGCAATGAAGGCAAACATTTGCCTTGTCACTGCTACTGACTAGCGAGGTATGCCAGGCTAAACTTACAAATAACATTCAAGTGATGTCAAACGTGTGTCAGTGAATGTGGACGACCTACTCCATTTATGTTTACCTTCTTACTGTGGCCTTCCCTTATGGGAAACAACAGCTTGGACACTCAGACATTGCAGGTGCTATACATGTGCTCTGATACATTCTGATGAGTGTTCAAATGAGAATGCTCCAACAAATTACATTTTGCTAAGAGGGTACCATGCTGCTAATACAACAAAAGCAGTGAGGGCAAGGGAAGAAGAGGTAGGTGACAGAGATTTAAGTTTCTTAGGTGCATTTAGTCTAACCTTTGAATTGAATTTAGGCCACTGAAGTTTTTGCATTATATCCATATTTTGCTACGGCAATTTTAGTGACGTGTTTCAGGCACATCTGAAAATGCTTCACTGGGTGTTCTTTATGTCTAAAGAAAGATTTCAAATAAAAGTTTTTCTTTAGAGCTTCTAGCATTGCCTTACTTGTTTTCTTTTTAGTGATCATCATTTTAAATATCCTTTTCAAAGATTTAAGTGCAATTTTTAGATATTATTATAGGCTTTGCAAGATATCTAATATTTACATAAGTATGCTCTGGGTTTTCCCAGCATTTTTCTTGTAACCTACGATGTGATCCTTCAAACATTACTTATTTTCTAAATGTCAACTTGAACATTTTTTTGTTTGTTTCCTGATAAATAATTAGAATGAAAGGATTCACCAAAACTAGTTCAAAGCTTCAGCTCCTGATCCAGGTGCAGATAGGTTCCTTGGAATGTTTGTAGTATTCTTAGTCTGTTGCAGTTTGGAATACTCCTACTGACACCCTGGTGGCTAAATTATTGATACTATTAAATGTTGCCATTGTTGCTTTTATTTTAAAATAATCTGAAACAACATGGGATTATTTTATTCTTCCTACTGGGTGTCTAAATGGGATTTTATTCCACCCAGTTAAATGAATTCATCTACTTTTGTAACACATCATCATCTCTCCCTTAAGACTGAGTTACAAAAAAAGCAGCTAGACTGAGGAGGACCCACCTACCTTTTATACTGACAGTTTTTTCAAGGATATGTGCAAGGTGGCAAAGAATTGCTCTTAGGCATCTACCTCCACTCTACCTGCCTGAGAACTACAATAGAATATGGTTCTACACATCTGAATAAAGATAATTTCAAAATAAAAGTTTAAGGGAACACTGACCCGTCCAACAACAAAATATATTGTAAGGCAGCCTGCCAGCTTCAGATCAGTAGGGATAGTGAATAAATACTCCTGTTGGTCCTATGTCTGTCTTTTCTCTATAAGGTACCAGGCAAAAAATGTTCCTTTTCATTTTGTTATGTCACACTAGGTTGAAAATGCCCAGTTGTGGCTAGGTCAGTGGGCTGGACACCAATGAGGACAGAGTTTATGATTAATATGCAATATTTACTCAGCTTTAACCTATAAAATATTGACAACTCAAGCAAATGATTTCCTATATAATACTAATCTATGTACTAACATACAATAATCAAACAATCAAAGCTGAGGATCAATGTCCGTTTGGTCATGAGGTTCGGGTCAAGGACCCTTGCTTTCAAAACCACAAGTGGTTTTGGTGTGGCTGGCCAGGGCCCTAGTCTCAGACCTGGTCAACGGCTCATATTTCTTAAAAGGTCATTTAACAATTAAAACATAATCAATCAAAATAACTACAAACAGCTAAATGGGAAATTCCGTCTGTTGAGTCACGGGGTTCAGGTCAAGGCCCCTTGCTTTCAAGATTGCGGACTACCTTGGTGCGCGTAGCCAAGACCCTAGACCCAGACTTGGTCAATGGCTCATGTCTTTTACAGGAAAGACAGACAAAAACAAACATAAACGACTACAATCTTACACACATGCTTACCACTACAGCAAACAAAAGGAGCAGCTTCATGGCTGGGAATGTTAGTCTCTTCACGGAGGCCTCAAGAACGACCTGAGGCAGCACTCGGGGGGAGGGGGGGGCGACCCTGCGAGTGATCAGTCTGCAGGCCCTTTGACGCTTGAAGTTACAGTTCGAACTTCCCCCATCAGGGCCTTGTGGGTCTACCCTTTTATACCCTTACTCTTTTTCACTTATTTTTACTGGCCAATTGTGTTACCTTCCTGCCAGCATTCTGTTCACTCATCAGTAGCCCCTTCCTCATGCAGTCCCCTCATTGTCTTTTGCTTAGCCAGTTATGTTGCAATTTCCTTCCTGCTTCGATGGCAGTTTGATGTGATTGACTTCCCTGCCTTGTGAGCATGACAGGGGTCACCCGTTCAGAGGATCGTGTTACAGACTAGCATTCTGCCATTTCACTGCAGCCTGGCCATTCATTTGGGGAGGTGCCCGTGACATGTTGCAGTCCTTTTTTGTGAAATTCTTCTCTTCCTCCATATCTTCCCATCAGTAATTAGTTACTTCTGGCTTCTGCGGCTTTAAAATTTAGGAGAAATAAAGTGATTTTAAAACTGATATGTATTCTCAAAAGATGAGATCAACTCTGAAACTAACAGAGACTGAAGTCACTGATATGATAATGGAAGCTATGTTGCTCCATGAGAAACCTAAATTTACACAAAATTACAAAAATATTAGTTTAGAAATCAATGAAAAGAGCCACATCTGACATCAAGACAAAATTCTCTTCTTTCTGTTTGTTCTTTACTGTGTTTTTCTAGTGCTCTTTACCTTGATTTAAGAGGACTCATTTGCTTAGATATCCCTGGTACAGCATATCTCATTAAAAGGATGGTGCTAACAGAGCCAAGCTGAATAGCAGGGAAATATTAAATTTTCAAATGTTTGTTTTTCAGGATGTTTACTTGAATCCTTGAGGTTAGTGGTTCCTATGCTCTCATTGTGGTTGACTGCTTATGTAGCATTCCATGCAATTGCACAGTAGTGTTCCTGTTATGGTGGAATTAGAAGAAATAGGGACTTTGTTTACTAGTGGGAAAAAGGAATTAAAAAATACCTGACTAGGGGCTATTGAAAAGTTATTTTATTTGGCTGAATTGCATGTATACTGTACACTTACTGCAGCATTTGAGAGACTGAAAGAAACTAATTTCAGCAGAAAGGAGAGCAGAACCAGTCACAGATTGATTTCCATACTTGTCATTTCTTTCCCAGGACATTTACAACTGAGTTGGTGCTGCAGACTGAATTAGTGAACTTGTGTTACCTCTAAATATAGGCATGCTTTTGAAGTATGTTGGAGCAGCATAAAAGTCAGTAGTTGTTGATTATATGATTGGTTGGTTTTGGGAACTCTTTCCCTAGTTCCTGTGGAGGATTGGATTGTCCCCCCTTCTCTTTCATGATAATTATATATCCATTAGTGGTTTGTCCTGTTTTGGTCTCTGACTGAAGAATTTTTTGTTTTCTTTACATACTCCAATTGTGGATTATAATAATTAAGAAGGTAGATGTAAAGCAGTGCTCACCCCTCCTCTCAGGATCAAAAATGATATATTTATTAGAGTGGATACATATGGGATAAATATGCCCCCCCCCGCCGCCCAACAAGTATCATCATAGTTTTCAATAGTTGGCTTAAACCATAAGGCTTAGTATCCTTTAAAAAAATTTTAACATAAGCCAACAACTCTGCATATTTTTAATTTCCAGATAAATGTGAAGTCTGTTTGTTAACTATTGCTGTATTCTTGACCTCAACCATTTCCTGTGGGAATAAGTTCCATGGTGTAATTGGAGTTGCTGAAGATATTTCTTTTTATCAGTTTTGAATTTCCTTCCTTTAGTTTAATTGAATATTCCCCTGTTCTTGTGTTATGAGACAGAGAGAACAAAAGCTTCTGATCTATCTTTGCCTTATTGTTCTTTTAATACACTTTATCTTGCTCTCATTTTTCCTTTCTAAGGTAACCAATCTGAATCTTTTCAGTCTCTTCAAAGAAGGCATTTCTATGTTCCTAATTTTTCTTATTGTCCTTCTCTGAATCCTGTCTAATTCTACAACATTTTGATGGCACAACGAGCAATACATATGGTGTTCCAGATGAAACCATGTGATTAATTTACATAAATGGATTTTAGCATTTTCTAAATTATTTTCCATACCATTCCTTATGCATCCTAATGACTCCTTATTACTTTCTGTGCGGGGTGTCAGGGTGCCCCCAGAGATTTGCCTTGGATTTGTATAAGCTTATTGGTCTCCATTATGCTAAATGGGTATACTCAGGTTATTAATTTGCCCTCAAATCATGATTTACTACAGGCACTTCAATAAAATAGCAAAAAAAACCTAGTGGGCAAGGAAAAAAATGGTACAAATAATAAAAAGTGATGAAATGCTTTTTGACTGTAGATTACAGTAAAACAAAACTGACAAAATCCTAATCCTGTGTTCAGACTAGACTACCGACTAGATAGACCTCATAAAAATTCCTGTGAAACTCTTCCAGGGACAATCTCCACTCAGTTGCAGCCCTCAACCAGGGACCTCCATCCCTCTCTCCTCACAGCGATGCCCCTCTTTTGCCCTGCAGCCACCGATGAACAGTCACTGTCTGCAGAACATTCTACAGAGCCTCCCCTGCACCTAAATTCAAGAGAGCCAGAGAATCCTATAGTGTTTCTTCCAGTGGATCTGTGACACATGATACATTCAGCAAAACTAAAAGTGAATCAGAAAAGCCAAGGCATTTGCCCTGCCACTTCTCCCAAGCACAGGGATAGAAATCTCAAGAGTGATACTATGGGATGGCCCTAAGTGGAGATCCTTGGAAGTAGCTGCAGTGATGTTTCATCCCTTTCTTGAGCTGATAGCTACCTAAAATCTTGCAAAGTAGTTCAGATTTTTCACTGTAATGTTTCCCTCCACTATGAGATACTTTATGTGTATTCATGCTGAATTACTTTCACTGACTGAATTGCCTATTTACCAACTTTAGGTCACACTAAAATTCTTCACAACACTGGTCTTAATTAACCTCAGTAACTTAGTCATCTGCAATTCTCCTGTCTCACTATTCATTTTCCTTTAGAAATTCTTAATAAATATATTTAACAGCTGTAGACCTAGTATGGAATCAGGAGTCACCCCACTGTTAACCATTAGCCATGATGAAAATAGACCATTAATTCCTACTACATTTTCTGAACCATAAGGACATGTTCAGTTTTCACGTAAAATTAAAATTCAAGCTGAAAAACTCTGGGGGAAAAATTGAACAGACCCTAAATTCTAACAGCCTGACTGTCCTGCAGAACTTTAAATCCTGTAGTGGGTACAAGTGGGTTTGAATAAGGTTATGTAACAGTTGCATTATATGCCTTGGTTCAGCAGGCTCAAAAAGCAGGGCTCTGTATTTAGAGATTTACCTCCTAGTTACTGCGCAAGTACATTTAATCTACTAATTCAGACTGAATCTGGTTATACTAACATTAGGCTACAAGGGTGCCTATACATGTGCTTTGGGAGGAAGGGGAAGCATTTTAATTACAGCAGTTCCTGGAGAACCACTTTAATTTAAAACCCCACAACATCACATGTATTAAGCCCCTGAACATTTAAAAATAGCCATGGGATGCTTTAACTAAAGCTTATGTGACAAGCATTAGTTAAAATGCCTCAGTAACCATTTTTAAACCTGCAGGGGCTTATACATGTGACACTGTGGCAATGCTAGCATTCTAACTAGAATGCATCAGAGCACGTGTATAGGCACCCCAGGAGCTGGGATATACATTCTACTTAAACACTTGTTTGCAGTATTTTAGGGGTGTAGGTCATAGCCGTGTTGGCCTAGTTTCATAGTTTCATAGTAGCTAGAGTCAGAAGGGACCTAGGAAGATCATCTAGTCCGACCCCCTGCCTTGGCAGGAAAGAGCACCGGGGTCAGATGACCCCGGCAAGGTGCTCATCTAACTTCCTTTTAAAAATCCCCAGGCTAGGAGCCTGCACCACTTCCCCTGGAAGCCGGTTCCAGGCCCTAGCCACCCTGACTGTGAAGTAGCGCCTCCTAATATCTAATCTAAACCTACCCTCTGCCAGCTTGTGACCGTAATCCCTGGTCACTCCTGGCAGCGCACGGGGGAACAGGGACTCCCCCAATACCTGCTGATGCCCCCTGACCAGTTTGTAGCAGGCCACAAGGTCCCCCCTTAACCTTCTCTTGTGGAGGCTAAACAGGTTCAGGTCCCGTAGCCTCTCCTCATAAGGCTTGCCCTGCTGACCCCTGATCATACGAGTGGCCCTCCTCTGGACTCTTTCCATATCGTCCACGTCCCTCTTGAAGTGTGGCGCCCAGAACTGGACGCAGTACTCCAGCTGCGGCCTGACCAGTGCCGCATAGAGGGGGAGGATCACCTCCCTGGACCTGCTTGAGATGCATCTGTGGATGCATGACAGGGTACGGTTGGCCTTCTTGACTGCCTCCCCACACTGCCGGCCCATGTTCATCGTGGAGTGAATGACGACTCCAAGATCCTTTTCTGTCTCCGTGCTGGCAAGAGGGGAGTTCCCCAACCTGTAAGTGTGGTGCCGGTTCTTCCTCCCCATGTGCAACACCTTGCACTTATCAGTGTTAAACCCCATCCTATTCTCCTCCGCCCACCGTTGCAACCTGTCAAGGTCAGCTTGTAGCCTATTGCACCCTTTTAGTGCACCCACATCCCCCCACATCTTAGTGTCATCAGCAAACTTGAACAGGGTGCTTTCTACCCCCTCATCCAAGTCACTGATGAAGATGTTGAACAGTGCGGGCCCGAGGACCGAGCCCTGCGGAACCCCACTGCCCACGTCCTTCCAGGTCGAGAAGAACCCATCCACTACCACCCTCTGGGTGCGGCCCTCTAACCAGTTGGCTACCCATTTGACCGTGTGGGCATCGACACCACAGTCTCCCAGCTTTTTGATGAGGACAGGGTGAGAGACAGTGTCGAAAGCCTTCCGGAAGTCCAGAAAGACTACATCCACAGCAACCCCTGCGTCTAATGATTTGGTGACCTGATCGTAAAAGGCCACCAGGTTGGTCTGACAAGACCTGCCACTGATGAACCCATGTTGGTTGCCCCTGAGCATTCATTCCCCCGCAAGGCCCTCCTGGATGTGTGCCAGGATAATTTTTTCAAAGAGCTTACCCAGGATTGAGGTAAGACTAACTGGCCTGTAATTTCCCGGGTCCTCTTTTTTTCCCTTTTTGAAGATAGGGACCACATTGGCCCTCTTCCAGTCCTCCGGCACCTCACCAGAGCACCACGAGTGCTCATAGAGCCGCGCCAGGGGTCCCGCAATGACCTCGGCCAGTTCCTGTAGAACCCTAGGGTGAAGATTGTCCGGACCAGCGGACTTGAACACATCCAGCCTCTCCAGAAGTACCCTAACTAACTCCTCGCTAACCCCAGGCCCAGGCGTGTCTCTCCCGGGGCCCGAGGGGGGCCCAGCAGGGAGGTGGCTGAACTGGTCCCTACTTAGGAAGACAGAGGCAAAGAAATCGTTAAATAAGTTAGCTTTGTCATCTGGCATGACGACTAAGTTGCCCATCGTGTCGTGCAGGGGCCCCACATTACCCGGGACCCTCTTTTTACCCCCTATGTATTTGAAGAAGGACTTCTTATTGTCCTTAATCCAGGAAGCTAGTCCTATCTCCATCTCTGCCTTGGCCTTCCTGACTGCCCCCCTACATCCTTGGGCGACTGTAACATAGTCCTTCTTGGTGATGACCCCATCCCTCCATTGGGTGTATGCCTCCCTTTTAGCAAGGAGACATTCCTGGATGCTCCTAGTGAGCCATGGGGGTTTATGTGCCCTCCTGCTCCCTTTGACCCTTGTTGGGATTACCTCCCTTTGGGCATGGAGGATCGTCTCCTTAAGGAGCAACCACTCACCTTGGACATCTGGCTCCCTTCCCCTCTGGGTCCTCAGCGTTTCCCCAACGATCCTCCTTAGCTTGTTGAAGTCAGCCCTCCTAAAGTCTAGGGCTGTTGCCTTGCTGCAGCCCTTTGCCACCTTACACTGGATGGTGAATTCCAGCAAGCGATGATCACTGTCTCCCAGGTGGCCCATCACCCGCAGCCCCCTCACCAGGTCATCACCCGTGGCCAGCACCAGGTCCAACAAGGCGTCTCCCCTGGTGGGGCTGTGCACCTCCTGGGTTAGATGGAGGTCCTGCACTCTGGCTAAGAACCGACGTGAGCGATCAGACTTAGCTGACTGCTCTTCCCAGCAGATGTCTGGGAAGTTCAGGTCCCCCATGATGACCACATCCTTAGCCCTCACTGCCTCTGTGAGCTGACCTAAGAATTCCTGGTTGAGCTCTTCTCCCTGGTTGGGAGGTCTATAGTAGACTCCCACCGTTAAGTCTCTCTCCCCTGGACTGCCTTTTACTCTAACCCAGAGCACCTCAGAGTGCCCCCCCTCTACCCCCTTGCTAATTGACGAGGAAGTATATTCCTCCTTGATGTAGAGTGCTACTCCTCCACCTTTCCTTCCTATCCTGTCCCTCCTGTATAGCCTATAGCCCTTGACACTCACCGCCCAGTCATGCGATGAGTCCCACCACGTTTCTGTGATCCCCACTATGTCAGGGCTGGTGACAGCTAGGAGGAGGGCGAGTTCCTCCTGCTTCTTCCCCATACTTCGAGCATTCGTGTAGAGGCATTTGAGGCCTCCAACGGTTGTGCCCACTGACCCCCTAGTCTCAGCAATGCCCCGTCCCCCATCACTTACCTGTTTCTCCCTTTTGACCATTGGTCTGGGCTCGCTGGCTGTTGCTGGGCCTGGTAGTTCATCGTCTCCTCCGCCCTCATCTTCCCCCTCCCCCGACAAGCCTAGTTTAAAGCCTGCCGAAGGAGGTTCACCAACCTGGAAGAGAACACACGCTTACCTTTAGGGGAAAGGTGGAGCCCATCCCATCCCAGCCTAAGGAGATAGGCAGACAAGGTTCTTTGAGTAAATATGATATCTTTTATTAGACTAACTCAAATAGTTGGAAAAAATCTTCTTTGCAAGCTTTTGGGTACAAATACCCTTTGTCAGGCAGAGGAAGTGTCTGCAGGCGGTCTGTGCTCCTTCTGGATGGAGTAGTAAAGCAGTCAGAGGCCAATAAGAATGCAAGAAAGCCAGTCAGTTAAAATGTAAATTGAGGTGGTGTTGTACATGAATCTTGTAGGGATAAAAGCAAGGCTTTGTAATTCTAAAAGTGAGGCCATTTCTTTGTCCTTTTGCCTCTATTTCATAAAAGCGGACACAGCACTTATGAGATGGCTGAGAGAGAAGAGGGGTACTAGTACTGTGTGCGGGTTACTGATAAGATATGAAGCCAGCTGAAGCCAGTCAACCGGGGAGTCTCGTCAACAGAGAAATCTTGGAAGTCAGGCATGAATTGTGTTTGTAAGATAAAGAAACATCTTGAGACAAAATATATGAGGCATATAATTCACGAGAATTAAACTTCGGTGTTCACGCTCACAGTGCCGCTTGATTGGATAGAATTGTGATTTAGTTAATAGATGATTGAGTATTTTTACGAGCACGAGCTAAACACGAACTAACGCTGTCACCTTGCTAAGTATAAAAAAGTATGATAACCAGTAAGCGAGGTCCCTCTCTCAAAGAGGCACCTCGCTTAAGCGAATAAAGATTCTGTATTTGATTTTAGATACTTGCTCTGCGTGATTATTGCCCCAGCCTAGAGCAAACTGCATGCGGCTTTAAAAGCGTAATTCGTAACAGTGGTCAGTAGGTGAGAGACAGGTGGGGGGGGGGTGGAGGGAAATGAATGTAGCTGTAGTCAATGGATGAGAGATGGGGGTAGGGGTGGTGGTGGTGTAAGATCCAGGAACATTCCTCCAGAAATGTAATGTATCTCATCCAGTGCACCAAATGACCTGATGGAAAATATGCAGGAGAAACCAAACAACAACTGTGTACCCGAGTAAAGCACACCATAACGCTATCAAAGACAAGAATCCCAATTACCTGTGGGGCACATTTCTCACAAGAAAACCACTCTCTCTCTAATCTCTCAGTTCTAATCCTCAAATGGAATTTACAAAACACCTTTCACAGATGAGCCTATGACTTTCACTTCATCAGTCTACTGGATACAAAAAAATCATGGACTAAATATAGACATTAGATTTATGGCACATTATAACCTGCCTAATATCTGATTTTCCAGATAAAACCACCACTTTTTACCAGCTATTCTCATTCCTCTGCCTACCCTCCCACCCCATCCATTGACTACAGCTACATTAATTTCCCTTCCTACCCCACACCCTCAACCTGTATCTCACCTACTGACCACCTCAATTTACATTTTAACTGACTGGCTTTCTTGCATATGTATTGGCCTCTGGCTGCTTTACTACTCCACCCAGGAAGAGCACAGATGATCTGCAGATGCTTCCTCAGCCCAACAAAGGATATTTGTAATGAAAAACTTGCAAAGAAGAATTATCCAACTATATGAGTTTGTCCAATAAAAGATATTGGATTTACCCGAAGAACCCTTGTCTTGCAGTATTTTAGGCATTTCTGTTTTTGAAAACACAATAAGAGTGGCCCCTCATAGTGTTTCAAAAATCTACTGTTACAGGAAGTGCAGACATTCTTAAAAAATGAAAAATAAAGTTAACTGACCATTTTAAAAGCTTAATTAAAGTCTGGATTGGGGGACCAGGTCAGACTGTTGGTTTGGTTGTCATTTTGATTGAATTGGTTGATCTGTTTTTGACTGCAACTTATACAAGTGTGATTCTGGAATTTGAAAACAGACTTAATCCTCTGTAAAACAGTGTCCCTTAGAGAAATTTAAAAGGCCTTTATTTTTACTTCAAAAGCACAAAAACCCATGGGAACATTAGTGCATCATTAACAGTGGCAAGAAAGCAAGGAGAATCGTCTGTTATTTCATGCTACTGTAAATCTGTTCCTTCTTCTTTTGGAACCATTTCAAGTTTGTCATTTTCCCTTGTTCTACAGTAGTTGTTTTATCACATGAACAACAAAGAAAGAGGTTGCAAAAAGCATCTTCTTATGGTTTATCATCTCCCTTCTACATTAAGTTAGAAAACACATCAAGATCCTAATCTACTGGCCTCTCTTTTAAATGGCTACTGCTGTAATCACCCTGAAGGAATGATTTAACATCATAATCATAAGGAATCAAAGAACAATTACAATGATGTTTTTGTGCTCTCTAATTTTCTCTCCTTAATTCCCTTGTCTGTAATTCTCTTTTCTTTTAATGCTCTCTGCTGGGGACCAATAATACTCACTGGTAGAAGCAGGGTTGAAATACTTACTCTTGCTTCAGAATGATCAACATCTTTGCAAAACAGTGTGATGGGCAATTAGGTTGGCTTAGTGTTTTTCCTGGGTTTTTTTATTTGTTTCTTTTTAAAAGCAGTAAATGTTAATTATATCTTTTCTGGGAAGTGTTAATCACAGGATTCAGATTCTGATTAGGCATCTCTTTTAGGGTGGCAAAGGATGCAACTGTGCCACTGTGGTCTACATTTTCAAACAGTTAATGTGCCTGACCTGCACAGCAGCATAGCAAAATAACAAGTTCTACAGGAAAAGGTAGTGTTTGTGTAACCATTGCTCACCTACCAGGTGCAAGCAGCCAGGGGGGAAAAGATGGCATTGTTGGACTATGCTCTATGGTGATGACTTTAGTCCAGCCATTGCAGACTTTTATGACAGCAGCTTGTGTCTGGTTGTTATTGCTGTAGGAACACATGACCATCCATACTTAAGAAAGGATAAGGGAAAAAAGTGTAGTTTTTAACCTCACTAATCACATAGAAGGGGGATGGGCCAAGTCCAACCTGTGCACCAGATTGGGCCCATGGCAGACTCCATTTCCAAGTAGCCCCTGCCCACATTGCTGCTGCTGATTTCCACAGAGACCCCAGAAGCAGTAGTGCTGTGACAGTGTGGGGCCAGGGTTTTCATGGAGACTGGTCCCAGCAGTGTTGGCAGGGTGCACAGCTGCATGGGGAGCTACTCCAAAGGCTGGAATCTTGCAGCAGTGACAATGCAGTCCTGCAGTCCAGAGCTGGGGCAGAGCTGTGATCTACTACCTGTGCATCCCAGGGAAGGTTGTGCAGACAGTGGATTGCAGCTCTGCCCTGACTCTGGATCATGCTGTCACCACTACAAGATCCCAGCCCTGGAGCAGCACCCCACCTAGCTACACACCCTGCTAGCATTGCTGGGACTGGTTTCCATGGAAACCCTGGCTCTATGCTGTCATGGTGCCGCCGCAACTGGGGTCTCCATGGAAACCTGTCTCAGTGATGTGGACAGGGGCTTCTGGGAAAAGGAGTTCTTCTGCTGGCCAGATCTGCCATTTTGCACACCCCTGCTAGAGAGGGTGGCCATATTCTTTTAATAAATTGTACAAGTACCTAAGACAAATTTGTCAGAGGAGTGACCGCTGCAAAGGTACAAAGACTAACTTGAATATTGCAAGGAAACAAGACAAACTTAGAAATATCATGCAGTATTTGTAAGATTTGCTATCACCTGGCTATGTGGTGTGCCTGTAATAGGTGTCCATCAGGCAGATCAGAAGAAGAAATGAAGTGGGCTGTAGAAAAATGAAGCGATTACATTGCATGAAAAGATAACTTTTCTATGAGATAAGATCATTCATCACACATGTAATGGCTTTGTGTCTAGGAATATGTAACAGGTTTTGTGGTCATGACACAAGAATACATTGTCATTTTTCTCAGTTGGACGGAAAGCTTATCATGAGGGAGAAACCCTTGAAAACAGGACATATTGCTTACTGTCCTGGGGTGGATTTGGAGGCAGGAGAGACGTCTGTGAATACGTGTAATTCTTCCATACTAACCCCAGGAGAAAAGAAGCATGCCATGTTTCCAGAGCAAGTACTTGCTCTGGATTTGTTGAAGTCAAGCCACACTGAGTACTTCCAACCCCAGAGAGGGGCAACCAGGGACAAACTCAAGCATGAGGAAGCCAAAAATGCTGGGAGATTCTCCTCCTGACACCCACCTGCAGGATATTCAGTAGCACAGAAGCATTGGGAAGAAGGTAAAGGTTGTCAGGGGACCATTACAGGTCGAATTTTTGCCATGGGGAATGTGGCCAGTGGAGGGGCACCTGGTCAGAAGCTGCCAGAGATAAGCAGGTGTGGGGAAAGGGAGAGGGAAGATAGAGTGGATTAAAACCCTTTCAGAGGGTATGACTGCTATCTGCAGCCTTAAAGCCACTGTGTTTGGTTTTTCTTTGTTTTTTTTTCACTTTGTTTCTTGCATTGGCTAAGGTTTTTTTTGTCTGTAAACTTAGACTCATTTCCTCATCTCTAGAGGGACCCAATCAGGGGTTTGGAACTCAAAGGGAGAGGCACCTCCTGAGACCCTGGGGAACAAAGGACAAGCCAGCCCTGCCTAAGGCTGAGGTTATCCCTGAGTGGCTTTGCTCTGGAATTGGAAATCAAGGGTGTGGTGAGAACCGGGTGTAGGGGAGAAGGAGCCCCATAAAGCTGCCCCGTTGGGTAATCTGAGGTGATCCTTCCCTGGGGAACTAGCTCATGAATAATTCTAAGTAATATCAAAGTTGGGGTCAGAGAGAAGATATCATTAGGGAGGCAACCATAGCACCTTCTTAGCCCAGTTCTACATGGGGAAGATGTTAACTCATTGGGGACTAGGACCTTATAGCACCTAACACAACACTCATGTAGTGGGCGCAGCTACACAAGAAGTTTGCTGTGGAGCAGTCTAATTAGTTCTGCAGTAAAGTCTCACCATGTACATGAAATATTAGGCCACAATAAATTAATTAACTCTTTCACTGGTTAGTACTTATAAACACAAACACAATCCTATGCTGTGGGGGCATTATTTAGTGCACAGCAATGCAAGTGTAGATGCTGATGGGGCTGACTGCAGCACAAGGGTGCTTTGGTGTTGGGGTTGCCTGCCGGCACCCTTGTGTCCCAGCTGTCCCCTCTGCAGCATGTTAAGCCAGGCTGGAGCAGCCCCAAGCTGGCAGGCTGACTCGGTGGGCCCCCTGTCAGCTGGGCTGCTCAGACTCTGCTCAATGTACTGTGGTGCTGGGTGCATATGAAGATGTGGTACTCAGAAGCAACAAACTCCAGTGTGTTATATGATATGTACAGGAGTTTATTGCATCACATTAATCTCATGTGTGCCCAGTGATTACAATGGGTATCTGTACACAGGCTGGGAAGCTGCTCTGACACACTGTAATTACAGCACATCAGAGAAGCCTCAATTAATCAAGTCTGTTGGAGTGTGTTAATTAGTGTGCTCAAGCTTGCCTCCACATCTTGTGTATCAGTGTTCCCACACTTGAAAATGGTGGTGGGGGTGTTTTAACTAAAGTTTATTTAAGCTTTAGCTAAGGCACCCCTACCACCATTTTGGAGTATGGGGACACTAATACATGAGCCGTTGCAGGCACTTTAATTAGAGAATCTGTGAGTGTTTTAATTAGAGTGTCACTTAGAAAGCAGGTTTCCAAGGGCCACTCTAATTAAAGCACCTCTCTCCACCCACAGAGCACGTGTAAAAATACTCAATATGAATAGTCTTAAGGGTATTAGTGGGAAACAGTTCTCTATGAAAAGGAATGAGAGGCAGTGAGCATGATGTGTAATCCAGATATGCAGACTTTCAATTGATAATAGGGCTACATTTAAATATTTTGTATGGAAATTAGGATCATAGGAAAGGAGGGCTGGAGGGATCTCATGGGCTCAGATCCTGCTCTGGGAAGAATCATCCCCAGGGAGAGTAAAGATGGGGAGACGGTACCTATTGGTCCCTCTCTGGTGGGGCAGGATCCCTCAAATCCCTGGGCAGGGTCTCCCCTTGCCTGGGAACAGCAAGGTGCTGGCAGTGGGCCCACTGCACATGCACACAGTTTAAAAGGGCACACCAACAGAAAAAAAACCCCCTCAGGTTGGCCCTGGGAGTGGTGTGAGACACACAGGTGAAGGCCTAGTGTGCCCCCACATCCTGAAGCCCCCCCCAGTGACCCCCAGCAGCCGTGGAGCACCCCAGTGACCCCTGGCACAGATAGAGATAAGTAGGACCTGTGGAGGAAGGGGCTGGTATAGATCAGCTGCAGGGAGGCAGCTGAGAGGAGCTGAGGGGTTTCACCCTGCCCCGGTTCCTACTTGGCCCAGCCCCCCAGGGAGCCACGTGATCAGAGCCTCATGAACATGTTGCACAAACAGGCACGCTTGTCTGTGAGTTAGTGTGGGAGTTTGTGCAGAAGGATGAGTGGGAGGGATGGAGGCCTTGCCAGTGCACCCTATGGGAGCTAGTCCCATCAGTAGCTGGACTCCCTGATGTGTGTATGATGTGGATGGGCACATGCCAAACCCCAAAGGTCCCCTTGGAGGATGCAGACTCCCCCTCTGGCATCTCAGAGGTCTCCACCCAGACAGAAACCATGGTTCCGGGCTCCATGCAAATGGAGCCCCTGGCTCTTGGCTTCAGGGGCTACCTGGCACATTTCCAGGCTCCTGGGACTGGGAGCATAGTCACGTCCCCTTGCAGGGTTTGCTTCACCTTGGAGTCTCTGTGGCACCACATTGAGGAGCTCCAGGCCACAGTTTAGAGACTGCGTGCCATCAGGCATGGTGAGCTGAAGATAGACTCTTACTGCCAGGCCCTTCACCCCCTGGAGGCAGAGGGGTAGACCAAGGTCACCTTCCAGGACAAGGGAGGACTTGGGGATCCCCAGCCAGGGGGTTGAACCAAGGTGGTCAAGGGCACCTAGGCCCACCACACCAATGGCCTCTCTCTTCTGGGGCTCTTGCAACCCCAGTAGAGCCTGTGGAGATGCCAGCTCCTGCAGGCAAGGAAGGATCACCTACCCCTACTCTCCGTAAGAGAAAACGCAGAGTGCTTGTCATGGGAGACTCCCTCCTGAGGGGGACTGAGGGAGAGATCTGCCACCCCAATCTCCTAGCTGAGAGGATCCCAAAGATTCTCCATCCCTCTGACCACTACCCTATGCTCCTCATCCATGTGGGCACAAATGAAATGGTTCAGAGCAATCCCAGCCAGGTCGTGAGAGACTACAGGGCTCTGGGAGTGGGACTTAGTGGGTTGGGGGTGCAGGTGGTCTTTTCCTTGCTCCTCCCATTTGTGGATCATGGAGTGAGGAGTGAGAGATGGGTTGAGGTAGTCAACCAGAGACTGCAGTGCTAGTGTCATTGTGAAGGCTTCAGCTTCCATGATCACAGCCTGCTCTTTGGTGAGAGAGACAGTGGGCTGCTGGGAAAAGATGGCCTCCACCTCAATCCACTGGGGAGGAGGTTTTCTCAGCTACACTTTCTGACCTGCTCAACCAGACTTTAAACTGAGCCCACCAGAGGATGGGGGGAGTACTGCCACTGCAACCCCACTGGGCAGTTTTTGTAAACCCAGCAAGCTAAGGCACTCAAGGGAACCCACCCCTACCCCAGCCCCAGAGCAATCTGTAGGAAAGGCAAGGGTCCCCAATGGGACACTTACATGCCTTTACACCAATGCCAGGAGCCTGGGGAACAAACCAGAGGAACTGGTCCTCCTGCTAAACCAAACGGATTACGATTTCATAGGGATAATGGAGACCTCGTGGGACTCCACCTATGATTGGGCCACAGGTATAGATGTCTATACTTTGTACAGGAGAGAACATGTGGGCAAAAGGGGTGTGGGGAGGTAGCTCCCTATGTAAAGGAAAGCTACGCATCCCTGCAAGCTAAAATTGGCACCCAGGGGGGATGATTGGAGACTCTCTGGGTCAAAATTCATGGTGAACAAGGTACAGGGGACACAATGGTGGGGGTATACTACAGACCTCCTAGCCAGGATCAAGAGCTTAATCTGGAATTCACTAGGGAACTAGCTGAGGCTGCATGCTCCCAGTGTATGGTTGTCATGCGAAATTTCAACTATACTGAAATCTCATGGGAAGAACACTCTGGCACATCTGAACGGTCACAAAGGTTCCTTGTGTGTGGATGAGCTTTATCTGACTCAAGACGTCTATGGACCGATGAGAGGTAAAGTGCTACTAGACCTGGTACTGGCAATGGGGGATGACTTAATCAGCAACCTAGCTATCAAAGGGAAGCTGGGAGACAGTGACCATGAGGTGATCACCTTTACCATCTGCCATAAAGAAGGCAAGTCAGCCAGCAAAGCAGAAGTCGTCGACTTCAGGAAAGCTGACTTTGACAAGTTCAGGAGGCTTGTTGGTGAGGCCCTAGGGGACCATGACTCAAACGGGAGGGGTGTTCAGGAAGAGTGGTTGCTCCTCAAGGAAGCTATCCTGGAAGCACAAGCAATGTCTATCCCATCTCGGAGGAAAGGCAGCAAAAGGGCACAACAGCCCCCTTGGCTCTGCAGGAAACTAGTGGACCTTTTGCATTTAAAAAGAAAGGCCTATAATGGATGGAAGGCTGGATCCATCCCAAAGCAGGAATACTCTGCACTGGTCCAGACCTTTAGGGAGTGAACCAGGAAAGCCAAGGCTGCAAATGAACTCCAACTGGCTACACATATCAAAGACAATAAAAAGTCCTTTTTTAGAAATGTGGGGAGCCGGAGGAAAAGCAAGGGTAACTTTGGACCCCTGCTAAACCACATGGGTCAACTGACAACTGACACCCAGGAAAAAGCCAATGTGTTTAACAGGTATTTTGCATTATTTTTTTGCCAGCCCCAAGGAATGTCCCTGCCCAATATGGTATGGGGCAGCTGGGGCAACAGAGATCTATTCATCCACATCAATGTTGGCCATGTGAAGGAACACCTTGAGAGGTTGGACACCTTCAAGTCAGCTGGCCCAGACACCCCAGGGTACTTAAGGATCTGGCAAACATCATAGCTTGGTCACTGACACAGATCTTCAAAAACTTGTGGCACTCAGGTGAAGTGCCCAAGGATTGGAAGAAGGCCAGTGTGGTATCCTGTCTTCAAGAAAGGCAGGAAAGTAGATCTGGGGAACTACAGACCCATCAGCCTGACCTCCATCCCTGGGAAGATCTTGTAGAAAATCATCAGAGACTGGCTGAAGGCAACTTCTTGAGGGATAGCAAGCATGAGTTTGTTGTGGGTAGATCTTGCCTGACCAATATCATCTCCTCCTATGACGAGGTGGCATATTACCTGGACAAAGGAGAAGACATTGACATTATATATCTCAACTTTAAAAAAGCTTTCGATCTGGTATCCCACAATTGTCTTAGAGAAAAACTGACTAACTGCAGCCTTGGCTACATCATGGTCTGCTGGCTGAGGAATTGGCTTTGAGGTCAAATACAGAGAATGGTAGTTGACAGAAGTCAATCGTTGTGGTGAGCTGTGACCAGGGCGGTTCCCATGGCTCCGTCTTAGGGCCTATCCTTTTCAGCATGTTCATTAATGATGTGGACATTGGTGTCAGGAGTGGACTGGCCAAGTTCACTGATGACACCAAACTTTGGGGTAAACCATCCACACCCAAGGACAGGATGGTGATCTAGGCCAACCTCAACAGGCTCAGAAAATAGGCAGATGAAAACCTGATGGCCTTCAGCTCCGAAAAATGTAAGGTACTCCACCTTAGGAAGAAAAACCCACGGCATGCTTATAGGCTCGGCAGTGCTACGCTTGCTACACCATGGCCGAAAGGGACTTGGGGGTCATGATTTATCACAAGATGAATATGAGCCACCTATGTGATGTTGCATCTGGCAAAGCAAGCAAAACTCTGGCTTGTATCCATAGATGCTTCTCTAGCAAATCCCAGGATGCCATCCTTCTGCTGTATTTGGCCTTGGTGAAACCGCAGCTGGAGTACTGTATCCAATCCTTGGCTCCACAATTTAAAAAGGATATGGAGAAGCTTGAGAGAGTCCAGAGGAGAGCCACATGCATGATTAGAGGGCATGAAAACAGGCCTTATGATGAGAGGCTGAGAGCTACAGAACTCTTCAGCCTGGAAAAGCTCAGGCTCAGGGAGGACCTGGTGGTTGCCTGTAAGTATATAAGGGGTGTACATCAGGATTGGGAGGAATGCCAGTTCACCAGAGTGCCCATGGGATGACAAAGTCAAACGGTCATAAACTTTTCCAAGACCATTTCAGGCTGGACATAAGGAAGAACTTTTTTACAGTCTGAGCCCCCAAGACCTGGAACAGATTGCCGCCAGAGGTGGTGCAAGCACCTACTCTGGACTCCTTTAAGAGTCAACTGGATGTTTATCTTGCTGGGATCTTGTGACCCCAGCTGACTTTCTGCCCCTGGGGCAGGGGGCTGGGCTCAATGATCTTCCAGGGTCCCTTCCAGCCCTAATGTCTATGAAATTATGAAATCCCTGACTAAACCATCACAGCCAAGTGCCTGTCCAAATTGGTCTTAAAAATTTCCAGAGATGGATATTCCACAGTTTCTCTAAGAAGCTTGTTCCAATGCTTGATCACCTTCAGAGCCAGAAAATCCTTACTAATCTTCAAACTAAATTTCCTCTGTTGCAGCTTGAGCCTATTGCTCCTAGTCTGCTATGTTCCCTTTGGCCATAGAGAAATGCTTATTCCCATGCTCTCTGTAACTGCTCTTCATGTGTTTGGAGACTGTTATCAAATCCTCCCCCAGTTTTCTCCTTTCCAGACTAATAATCCTAGCTCTTTCACTTATTTGTCATAAACCATGGCTCCCAGGCCTCTAATATTTCTCTCTCTCTCTTTGCTGTACTCTTTCAAAACTGTCCACATCCTTTCTAAAATGTGGGGCCCAAAATTGGACACAGGATGTCAAGTGGGGCTGCACCAATGCTGAATACAAGGGAAGAATACAGGTGGAAGTGACACTCTTGTCAATACAGCACAAAATGTCATTATTTATTTTTGCAAGAGCACATGGTTGTTTTATATCAGTTTATTGTTCACTGTGACGCCCCAAATCTTTTTCTGCAGCACTGCAGCCTACCCAGACCTAGCCAGTCTGTATTTGTGCATGTAAGTATTTTATTTCGAGTCAGGATTTTGCACTTACCTTTACTGAATTTTATTTGATTGATTGTAGACTTTTTCTCCAGGCAATCCAAGTAATTCTGGATCCTAGCCCTACCCTCCAGAGTGTCTGCAACTCCACCTCATTTGCTGTCATCAAATTTGTTAAGCATGCACTGAGTTCCATTGTCCAAATCATTAATGACAATTTTAAACAATAATGGATTTAGGACAGACCTTTGAGGAGCCTCACTTGATACCTCTTCCAAACTAGACATTGAACCATCAATGATTAATTGTGCAATGACTAATTTTTAATTTACCAAAATTTGCCTCTTCATGCTGCCTATTTTACTTATATAACCAAGAACAACATTATAATGGAATTCACGACAAGATGTGGTGCTCAGTGGGCATGTCTACATGTGCTCCCATGGGCCATTGTTACTGCACCATCATATAGTACTTCCATTTGGATGTACTAAATAATGGCACAGTAACAGCCTATACTGCACCATGCTGGTGGCACATGGTTATTGTCAGCCCTTACATCACTGTAGGCTATAGTGAGGGAGTTCATTGCTATGACAACATTGCTGTGGCATCATGGTTTGTGCCTGCTGATGCTACAGTGACATTGCATGTTGCTACAGCAACATAGTGTCACGTGTAGAGGCACCTATTTAAAAGTGTCATAATTGCAGCGAAGAGCAGTTTTATTTTGCCTTAACCGTTTTGGCCACCCTCACCTTACCATTCTATGTTCATTTTGTAGGAATTATTAGTGGTCTTAAACATTACCAGATGTGTAAAGTGTCTTCGAAAGAACTAAGGGGAGACATGGAGAGTCAGTAAAAGGGGAAGATAATTTGATGTAGGAAAAGAGACTGAAAAGGGGAAGGAGGAAAAATGGAAAAAGAAAGGATGGGGTGTGGGAAATGATAAGTGTGACTGCAAAGGTAAACTAGTCCCTCTCCACTTTGGAAGGGACAAAATACAAAACATGTGACAGACCTTTTTCCCCAAGCTATTTAGCATGATTATATTTAAAAGCTTGTTTCCTAAAAGTTATGGTGAAGCTTTTAAACTAAAAATTTGAAAAATCTGTATATAATTCTCCCACTCTTACAGCAGACTACTGTACTGAAATCCATAGAACTGTATAAGCCAAAAGGTAACGCTTATTATATCTTCGCATCTTTCCAAAGTATAACAAATAACATAATCCATTACATCATAAGGCAGAGAGGGTCTAGTTATTTTCATTCATTTTATTTTACATATATGCACTTCCATTTTGAAGGATTTCTTAATGGATTTTCAGGTTTTGCAAGCCCTGATTCTTACAATTTATCTTTATTCATTAATGCTGCTTTAAATGTTTTCTTTTTATGTGGGGTCTCTGAATAAAGGAAATAGTGAAGGCAATCCAAACTAAAACTGGAAAAAAATGAGAGTGCTAACTCATAATCAGGGAAACAGTTTTTCTCTGTTTAAAATTCCGAATTCTCTGATTAAAAAAACCCCAAATCAGTGTTTTTCTGGAAAAAACATGAAATGCCACTATATGTATTGGTATCAGTTGAACACAATGTTTTATTCATATATTTACAATTTTAAAGCAATTTGGAAGCCTACCAGTGCCTCAATCATTATAATAAAATTAATTCTAAATACCTATATATTTTGCTGTTTGATTTTGTTATTTCTTTCACGGCAAATCAGAGTGCCCCCTACCCCTTTTGGCACTGAGCAGCCCTGATATGCTGGTGCTCTGCCCCTGCCCATGCTGTTGCCCCTTACTCCTGAGCCACAGCACCTCCAGCCCTGCTGGTGCCTCCTGATCTGCAGTACTATCTTTTGGCAGAGAAAATTAGTTTTCTGTGGTCTAATAGTGTTGCATGCATTGGCAATGTGTAGGGGGTGCACATGGGTGCACATGAACCCCCTGAGCATGGTGCTGCACCCCCTGCAAAAAGGCACTGCTGACACTGCCAGAGGCACCCCCAGGCAGTTGCTGCTCACCACTCCCCCCACATCACTGCTCACAACCCCCCATCATGCTGCTGACACCAATGGCAGTGTCTGCAGGTGGTCCATGATTGTCACTGCCTGCTCCTACTCCTGCTCTTGCCGGTGGTGTCTGCGCCTGGTCACCAACAGCCATCCCATTGCTGCCTGCAGGAGCTCTCCATGCCCCACTTGCACACGGCATTCATGGTTGCACATGCAGACTGTGATGCTTTTCATTGCAGCAAATTTGACTACTGTGCTGTTAAACACACATATAGATGCACCCACTGTGATTATTCTTTCATTAATCAGATTGGATCCCATACAGTTTCTTGTTAATTCATTGATCTATTTGATTGCCACACTTGCACTATGAGTCTGTTCTTTCCCCAAATAGATTTTCAGTTTGCCTCTATCAGTATAATAAAATGTTCTTCTGCATTCCAGTGTATGTCTGCCACACTGCATATCTTAATATTGGTTTGATCCAGTTCCTATTCCAACAGGGATAATTTGCCACACTGTAACAACCTTCTTAAAACCCATCATAAAATGCTATTGCTAAACATAATTTCTTGTGCTGCTCACCAGCACACCTTATTCACAGGGGCTTTTCCGGTTTTGCCATTGCTTGAGGAGAGGACAGCTCATTAGAGGGTTAGACTTTGGAAGGTCCTCAGGGGTTCTCTCCTGCCACGTCTTAATGATAAAATGAGTTTAACTGGGAGGAAGATGGTATGTCCCACCTCCTGGTACTTTCCTTCAGTCTTCCCATCTGACTTTCTGTTTGGGGCTCTGCCTCCCCAACAACCCCAACAACTCACCTAACGCCAACCAAAGATGTTATTCTCTTGCTTCCTAAGTCCGGTCTGGTACAGGCTCTGATATCTTGGCCTTTGAACTGTTATTTGGATTTGGGCTTTGTCACATCCAGTTCTTCACAGGCCACACTTGGTCTGGCCAAAACTCCTACCCAACCCTGGGTTACCTTGCTCCCTGGTGAATTTCCCCCTCTCTTGGGTCTGTACTGGCTGTGGTCTAGACATCCATCCCTCCTTTCCTCAGGTTCCTGCTGGTTCCAATCCTGTCTGGAGATGTCTGGAGTCCACGGCATCTCTTCAAGTGAGTCCTTCAGCCCTGTAGGGCTTGGCTTATCTTCATATGCCCCTTCCTGGGGCAGCCACCATTTCCCTTCAGTGGGGCTCGGTCCTGCTCCAGGCTGCTCTGGGCCCACCGAGGAATCCACTTCTGGTCCCCCACATCTCTCTTCTGCCATGGCTTTTTATCCTGGCTCTAAGGGACTGGCCAGCAAATCGGCACCAGCACGCTGCCATAAAGTGTGCCCATGCCAGTGTGGGATCTGGTCCTGGCTCCTCCCAGTTCCAGAGTTCCTTTTTTTCCCTCTCTGATGTGGCATCTTCTCCTGCTGTGGTTTCACTTTTCCTGCACTCCTGGCTCAGGGCGGTGTCCCACCGGCTCTGCTCATCCCTTGCCCAAAGTAAGTCTCTCCTCATGGTTCCATGCCTGCCACACTAAAAATGCCCCAAATGGAAACAAACCGTTTCCTTTCCACTTTGGTCACTGACCCAATCACAGGTCTCATCTGAACTGATGTGTGTTTGCCCATATTACTATGAATGTTACTATTGTTTGTATTGCAATAGTGCCCTAACTACCCTTTGTGCTTGGAATCCTACCTGCAAAGAAAGTTTTCTGCCTCATATCCTCCACCCCAGTATAAATGTGTGTGGGAATGCTGTAATGAAGGGTCTGTTTGGATGTTCTTGGATTTTATATCTGTCAGTGATTGATTAAAGCACACCAGTCTCTAATAGGATGTGATTCTTCTGAAAATAGGTAAAGTTCACTGCATATATACTAGATTATTTACTTGTGCATATTGCAGCCCAGTTATACTATACAGTAGCTGGACCTGCTTATTATTTTCAGCCATGGAGATTAAAGCTAGCTTTGTTTTCTACTGCATTCTCACTGTAATATTCTTTCTTTCATCATTTTTGGGAATAATGCCACAAGTCACGAGAGTTGGCAATACTGTTGTGGTGCTATAGAACTATTAAATAACTACATTGATAACTGTGGCAGGGGGTCAGACTTGATGATCTGCTCAGGTCCCTTCTGACCCTACTAACTATGAAAAATTGTATATATTTTGCTTCTGAAATTGTATATATTTCTATTAATGTAGAACACAATAGATATCTGTGGGTTTATTTCAAAATGTCTGGCTTTCTAACCAAGGGTAGTATAGTAATAATCTCCTTTTAGATGGAATCTCAGGTATTCATATATTTCAAAAAATCCTTCATTTTGGTGGCAGTGGGGAATAACATGTGTAGCTAAATTGTAATAGTTTTTCTGTGAATGACTTTGTGTTAGTGAGCTGTTGAACTTGCTTTAGTGAGCTGTACTTTGTTTATCTTACATAATTGCAATCTTCCTTTAATAGTCTGATTATTTTGTAACATTTTTCTTGTGCTATTTTAGATACTCTCTGGGTTTTTTGAAATATTAATGACTGGTGTTTGTTGTGAGACAATTTGTACAAAATAGCATGCTGTCAAAATAACAAAGTTCATCTTTTGGTACAGTTGCCATTTTACAAGTTTAAAGGATATGTTCAGGTTTTGCTTCTTATGTGTGTCTGTACCTATCCATAGAAAAGTATTTCTAATAACCATGACTCAAAAGACTGGTCATGGAAGCCTTCACTTCCTTTCCATTGCTTGACAGTTATGGAGAGATGGTGGAAACAATATATAATCTTTGGCAGCCAGCTGGCAATTCCATTCTAGACCTAACTACTCATATCACCAAGCTCCATATGTCTGTAAGCAAACTGGTTACCAGTCTGTGCAAATAAAGAAAGGAACAAACTACAAAGCTAGGGACAGACATTCAAAAAGCCAAAGCCTGAACTGATTCAACCTTTGCAGGTTAGTTTAAATTGCCTAGGTTGAACCAATTTGTAACAGAACAACATTCTCTCTGGACTGAGGCAATGCAGGCACATGCCTGCAGTTGCTCAGGCCAGGTACCAGGGAGTGCTAGAGTACGCCTTCTGCTGCAGGGAATCTTTCCTAGAGGGGTATGGCCAGTCTGGGCTGAATTGGCCAGAGAGGGTTTTAATTCTTCCTTCTCTAGCTCACTGGCAGGGACCCAACTGGGATCTGCTGGGTGTTCTCCCTTTGCTGCTGCAGCAGCAGGGCACCATGGCCTCTCATGCAGAGTGGGGCAAGGATGAGACTTAGTCTCCCCTCTACCCCCACTAGTAGCTTGTGTTTCCCCACATTGTGACAGGGGCTACTTCCCCCAACAAGGGCCCTACCCCTCCTGCTGCAGCCACAGGGAGGGGGCACAGTCAGGCAGGGCCCCTGGAGGGGCAGGGAGTGCAGTGGCAATGGCGGGCAGATCCAGCTTCCAGTGGGGACAGAGGGGAGACTAACTCTCCTCTCTGCCCCGACTCTGCCTCAGGGGCCATGGTACCCCACTGGTGCAACAGTGAGGGGGGAGAGCCTGGCAGACCCTGCTCGGGTCTCTGCTGGTGGGATAGATAGGGGGGAATTAAACCCCTCCCTGGTCAGACCCCTACCCCTGCCAGTCCCTGCTGTGGCTGGAGAGGGGTGGGACCAGCCTGGCTGGGCTGGAGCAGAGAGCCTAGCCCAGAGAGCATGCTGAGATGCTAGGGGTCTCTGGTTTAACCTAAACCAGCAAGGAGACTGGGGCAAATGTTGCATAAATTGGTTTGAGCCAAATCCATTAAGTTTGACACTACATTCAAACAGGTTTATCTCAAACTGGTTTCAGCCATTTAGAAACTAGTTTATGTGTACTGAATGCCTGTTCTGTTACAGGCTAAAACCAGTTTCTGATCACTTAAAGCAGTTTATGTTTAATGTCTTGCCCTAGCACAAGGTTTTAAATCATTAATTGAAGATGTGGTCCTTCCTACCATCTCCCCAGTAAGGGTTGAGGAATGTTAGGATTGAGTGAAGGAAAGTTGGGCATAGAGTATTCAATTTGCCTTGTCTATTCTAACTCTTCTACACAAAATGAATATTTCAGGTATGTCTTTATTTTTCTATCAGTCTTATTACCTCCTCATATGAAACATATGACTTATCACATTTTAGGCAAATCAGTTCCAGATCCAAGTCCCACTGTAATCCAAAGTGGTTTTGAGTTGGCCAAGTGAAGCACTTACTGCTCCTGATTTTTTGATGAAATGCACTTGTTGATGGTTTATAATGGCATGTACAATGAAATCTATAAAATGAAATGTGCAAGATGTTAGAATGGTGGAGTTAATGTTGCTGTGAAAAGCTTTCATTTCTTGACTTTTGTGATGCCTGACACCTGAGCCATAATATTCCATTAACATTCCTCACCCTTCTCCTTGATACCATATGTGATCCTCATTTGTTGTGTCATGTCTTTGTGAGCTCTTCAGTCATGGCCTATGTCTTTTTATTTGTTCTGAAAGGCATGAGGCACACTTTGGGAACTGTAAAAATAATAGTCCTAATTTTTTTCCATTGATTTTATATTCAGTGCAGCAACCTTACCATTAGGATTGCTGAAATCATTTTCAAAGGTAGCTGCTTCACATTCTATATTATAAACTTCTGCTGTCCTATTTTATTTTATATGGATTCTTATAATGATACCAGCATCTTAGTAACCAGCTTCCACTCTGGTGCTGTAAATGATGGTGCTAATATCTGAAACACAGCCTTCTTTTTTTCTTTTATCCTTTCTTTAGGTAGTGACCTGTGTATGCAATGCTGGCTTTTTTTTCTTGTAATGGCTTGTTGTTTAATTTATTTTAAGCAGTACAAATATTTTCATAAAGGTTCCTTAATTTTGTTCTTGGATGCTGCTTGTGATAGTACTCATAACTATTTGGTACTAAGTTCACTGATGATGCTTCTGAAAGAGAAGATTGTTAGGAAATGGAAGTATCAAAAGATCTTTAAAAGGAGAACTTTAAAAGGACAAAAAGATCAGGTTCACAGTTTCCAACTAACAGCTTGGCTACTATTCCTTTAAATCCATTCACATAAAATAAATATCAATGTTACTATAAATCTTAAACATCCATATCCATACAACATTGATATAAATCAGGTGTTATAGAATTTGGCACGGTCAAATGAAGGTCATCACTGCTTATTTTCGTTATGATGCTTCACTTCTAGGTCAGGATGGAAACAAGTTACAGTATGTGATTACTTGTCCTGAGTCACCAGATTCATTGTCCTTCATGATTTGTCTTTGTGCTATTCACATGGCTTTGCAGGCATTACGCAGTTCAAACAATACTGCAAAATGTCCTTTCTGCTATTAATGCATCAGAGGCACCTTTGTGCCACACACCACAAGGTCACCTATTGCATTTTGCTTCTGTCCAGCTATTCTTAGTCTTCCATTTACTCTTAGTGAATGGACGAAAACAAACTTATTGTGTAGCCACTGATAGACTCTCAAATATGTTGTTTTTTGGCCATCTCATCCTTCTTGGAGGAAAGGTTTTGACTGTACAAGTATTTATTGATGGTGAATTTGATATTTTGTAATTCATTTCTGTTCTAGAATGGAAAAAAGTAGCTGCTGTAAACTCATCAGCAATTAATATGAGCTTAAGGCTTTCATATAGGCAGATATTAACAGGACTGGCACTAAACGAGTTTGATTCCCTTTGTTCAGGCCTTTTTTTCTCGTTGAAGCACGTGTGATATTCAGCTGTTGTTGGCCTTTAGAGAAGGCAGACACATTGGCAGTGGGAAGAAGATTTAGATTTCCAAATGGGGAGATGGACAGTAGGCCTGTGTCAAGTGGCTAGTATTTGCTTTGGAAGCAGCTAGTATTCTCTGTGTGAAGCAGTTAGAATTCAGCCGATGCAGGGGACAGTGATTCCATCCAGTGATTCAAATCACTGTCCCAAACTGATTTGGCCGAATCGCCAAATCAAACAGGCCCCATCCCTCGCCCACTGTCCCAGTCCCATCAATGGCTGCCCCGCATGGGCCTGGTGTCCTGGCACTATAAAAAAAAGCAAAAAAAAAAGCGCCACACTCAGTGGCTCCTGCCAGGTGGGGGGAGCGGGTGATTACTGCTACCCCTCACTGCCCCACACTTCATGGGGGGGCTCTGCCATAAGCCCCCAAAGTCCCTCATGGCTGCTGCAGGTGCTGATGATTGTGGGGCTGCTTTACTTTTTTAAGTGTCGGGAGGCTGGGGCCAGGTGAGGCAGCCATTGATGAGGCTGGGAGAGTGGGCAGGGGATGGGGCCTGTTTGATTTGGTGCTCAGAAGGGCTTGGGGAGCAGGCAGGGGATGGGGCCTGGTGTGGGGTACCCCCATGGTCCCCTTCCCCCTCCTCCAGCCGTTCCCCCCACCCCCTACTCACTGGCATGGAGCTGGGGTCCAGCTCCCTGCAGCAGCAAGTGTGGACTGCCCAAAGCTGCAAATCTTTTCTGAATCCTTTCTGAATTGATTTGGAGGCATTGGATTGATTTGGACCTTTTAATTGGTTTCCTTCTTGATTTGGATTTGGAAATTCAGCCGCCAAATCGCTCGGGATCCCCTCTGAATTGAATTAACAACAGAAGCTTTGCACAGCCCTAAAGGAAAGTTGTAGAAAGGTCAGAAAACATGAGGTGCAGTTCCTATTATTTTCCAGTTTTCAGCCAGGAGACTGTTTTATAAAGGAGCTTGTAATGGCATTCTTGAGTGGGCTCCTGGTCTCTGAACAGGGCTTTTAGGTGCTCCAGTGAAACAAATCATGATAGAGGAACCAGGAAATGTATGATCATGCTAATAGACATAAGTTAGGTCCTAATCCAAATGAAGCATTTAAAGCATATTTTAAAATGGCATGCTATAAGTCACTGATGTCCCTAATAGTGACCCTAAGTTAGTGATAACCCCAGAATGTCATAATGGGGATTTATGAAGTAAACAGGTCTAGTTTTTCTCTGCTTGCTTCAGAGTAAATTTGGGAAATACATTTCTGCCTGACTTTATCTCCTTTTTTTTCTTTGTATCTTCCCATAATGCTATGGTCACAAAGATTCCTTATGAAATGGTGCAATCAGTATACTACATTTTAGTATATTTTTCTGTGACCTGTCATCATGATTTCCAATGGTAGTTTATAAATCTTCGGTTTATTGTGAGATTTTTTTTCATATTAAAAATTAAACCACATGGCTGATGATTCTGTGTGCTTTTGGAAAATGATCCTTGGCTATCGCTCCTGATTTTTGTCTCAAATCAATGGCTGCATTATGGTGGTGATGTTAGTTATCTTTGCAATGCATTTTATACTGTGACCTTGTAAAATTTAACAGAGAAATAATTTATTTTGCTAAAAGGCAACTTTTGCTAAATGAGGGCAACTTCTGTTTAATTTCTTTCATATGCTGTGGAGGCCTCTTATAACCTAAAACCTCAAGTGACATTCTTTAAAATGTGCAAAAGTAGCTCAGTTTCCTGATTAGATTCTACTGGCCTAAGGACAGAAAGAACCTATTGCTTTTCCCTATGGCACATTTGCCTATTTATTCATGCATGGTTTTTACTATTCTAGAAACCTTTGGAGTATTAGATTTCTACCATCTTGGCATTTGTTTGAAATGACGTAAGTTTAGTTTTGTTTGGTCTGTGTTGACTGTCTTTGTGGAAAATGGAATTTATATTTTCTCTTTCAAATGAAGTCATGTCATGAAGTCATGGGCATCAATATGAGAAAGGAGCATATGACATATATATATATATCAATATATATATAGCCACAAAACAAATTGCTTAAATACGGTTTTGGTATTGGTGTTTGAATAAGGATGCTGTGTTAGACCTATATTATTTTCTTTAGCATTTGTTTGCTTGAGCATATACTAGATATATTATTATCTATATACAATTAATATAGATATATTATTAATTGGCAATATATTAAATATGTAATCAATAAATAATAAATATAAATATATACATGTATAAAATTAATATATATATATTATAAATATAAATTATAATATAACAATTAAAATCCAGTTTTTTAAGCATTAGATTTCTGATCAAAATGAAACCCATGCTAAAGACTGGTCCCTGGCTGAAGAAGTCCATTTAAAGTTAAGCTCAACGTTTCAAGTATAAATTACTTGTCTTTTAGTCAAACTTCTACCAAGCAATTTATTACTTTGCTGGTCTCTTGGCTGGTCATTTCAGAGTTCCTACATATGAATGTGGCCTATCTTAGGTTGTGAAATTTGTTGAAGGCATTTTTAATGGCAATGCCACAGATTGCTTATTGCACAGGAAGGTATGCACAAGTTAAAAGTGATTCATAGACTTAGCTACTCCTTCCTTCCTTGGTTAGTGCTTTGGCTGGGCTTTAGAGGATCAGAGAGAGGGCAAGTTCTCTTTTACAGCTGCCTCAGTACTCTTGGAGCTGAACAATAGAATTCTTTTCCTTGTAGAATGTGTTGTATAACAGTTTAGAGGAAAAGAATCCAATTACTTTATATATTACATATTAAAAGAAAAACAAACAAATCTGCTTTGCATAATCTACACCTTCCTTCAACTTACCTCATATTTTTCAGGGTGTATATATTTATGATTATTCCAAAGCTAATGCCAGTATCTGCCTGTAAATGGACTCTCAAATGATTATCCCTTATTGTAAAATGGGGCCCTGTGCCTCTTTTACAGCAAATATGCCAAACTCTGTGCCGCTTGACTGAGGTTATAAAAGTCTAATTAATGCATGGCCATTCTTGGCATGGCTGCTATTTGGTCTTCATTAATGTATCTGTTTGTTTTACTTTTTTTCCAGAAATTATACTCAAACTTCAGTGAATAGAAAATCATTTTGTGAAAGGTGAGAGTGCTACAGATAACAAAGGATTCCCTTTGGAATCTTATCTGCCCTCTCATGGCAGAGGGTTTAACAAATCATTTTGGAAATATCAGTGATCTAGGCTGCTGCAGGAGGAAGGGGGCGGGGTGCACAGACACACAAGGGTGCACATGAGCAGCTGCAGCATGCATGTGACCAGGAATGCAGCCTGGTTGTATGTAGAGTGGGGTTTGGGGGGGCATATTGAGGCCCCCACAGTGAAGGAGGGAGTGGGGCAGGGGCAGGGGCTGGGGTGAATGGGGCCTTGGGGCCAGAATGATTCATGAGATGGAGCCATGGGAAGCTTGTTCAGGGGCATGGGGTGCAGCTCGCTGCTGCTGTGTGCAACCCTGGAGAAGGCATGTGGGGGGGGCATGTACCCCTTGGATTTGTGCATGGGGTGTAGTTGGTCTGCTTGCTGCTTGCTGGAGCTTTGTGCCCTGCCGCCCTTGCCCTGGGAGCTGTGGGCTGGCCATGCCATGCATACCCTGCCCACCCTGTGGTGTAAGGCACAACATGGCATCATGCAGCTCCCAGGGCAACCAGCAAAACCCAGAAGCATGGAAAATAACTATAGTAGAACATAAGCATAGCTGCTTTTAGACATTGCTCGTAGATATCTTGCTTAAGGCTTTTAGATTAAATATTATTGCTGTTAAGTTGGTATTGATATTGCTTGTGGTAGTTACTTTTCTTGCTTAGTGTTGCCCTGACTAGCTGACCTTTGGGCCCCATCTTCCTTTCAGATGATCGTAGAGTACCAGAAGTCTTCTTCCATTCCGTGTTTCAATTAGTATTTGATTCACACAATATTTGGACAGTTACTGAGCTACTGCCTGTGGTCTCTACCTGATAAAATTGTTCAAGAGTAATAATTTTGCTTCAACTCTTTGTCAAGAACATCTGGTATTTTCACAAATCTTTGCAGAAATATCTTAAAAGGAAATATTTGGCTACATTGTTGGAAAATTACAGACCAAGTTAACAAATTGAATTGAGCTTTTTTATCCATTTTTGGTACTAAGATATAAAATATTCACCTGCAGATATCAAATTTCCTCAGCCAGCTGAAAAATAACCAGTCTAGAAACACTTAATTTAATACTAGGAGCTATACTGCAATTTGCCCCTAGGCAGAAAGATGCCTTAACTTCTGCTGGGGAATTGGGGGCTCCCAGAAATAAGGCACATGATCCAGAGAAGTAAAGGTTGTGTTTAGGAATGTGGCTTTCTTTGAAATATCATTTATTTTTTCTATGTGACCCACAGAATGTTTCTCAAGTCATTTTTTCCTGACATAAAGGCACAACTTTGTATTTGAAAAAGAAGAACTCTTCTACTGCATCTAAAATTCAATGCGAACCAATTCAATGTTCCTTAATGCTGATTTTGGCAGCATTAAGAATTCTTTTGCAGGAACCTAGCATGACCTGAAATAGTGTGACATTTTTCCTTACCTCTCTCGTAAGCTCAATATTTTGCTCTCATCTGGGACCACCCATTGCTGATTTGTTAATTTGTGTGTGTGTGTGTGTATGTATTTTATAGCAACATCCTTTCTTCTTTTATTTTTGCCAATATCAAGGCATTGTATATATAAATAACCATCTGTAAAGGACTATCTATAGTTAAAATCAACAGCATGACTACTCATTAGATAGAGATAGATGGGTGAACAAGAGGAGTGAAATAGGAAAGACTAGGAAGGAACACCAGCTAAGTAGACATGAGAGAGAAACAGATCACCAAAAGCACACAGAGAAGAGGCACCAGATTCTGTCATCTGCTGAGATTTCAAGACTCTGAATGTGCCTAGCAAATCACACTCAATACCCAGATTGTGACCCTACAAAAAGGTGGAAGATGAAATATCCAGGACTGCTAACCTGTACATCAAATGCACAGAGCTCTAAGTACAAGGACTACTCATGGTTAATGTTGCTATACCCCACAAACAAGGGACTAGGAAGCAGGAGACTAGACTGTTGCCAACTCTTAGAAGTCATAAATCATGAGTCAAGCCCTGAAAAAAATCATAATGTTTTCTTAAAAAAAATGTAATTTTTTAGATATGTCTTTTAGTGTTGGAGCTCACAGGGTTCACATTTATAAACTTGTTTTCTTTACTAGGATAACTAGAAAATTATTCTTTTAATTGAAAACTGTGGCAGTCATGAAATCAGCAACCTCATAATCTGGGACTGTATATAAAACACCAAACATTGTGTTGCATCAGGCAGTGTGTCACAGCAGGTGGTAACAAGAACCTACTGAAGGGGGTTAGGGGAGGAGGTGGACGGGAGTGAGCTGTAGACAGAAGTAACAATTGTAACAATTGTATCAATTTCAATGTCAATGATACTGATACAAGCTGTTATGATGCAATGGTCACATCTTCATGATTCTGTTGAGATACAAGTGTAGCAACACTGTTCAAACTTTAACTTTATTTCATTTAGGGTCAAAGTTAAAGTTATTTATCTAACTTGTATCATGACTGAATATGCAGACATAACAGTTACCTTTGCAATGGGACCCTGCACTGCCATAAACTCCTGTCTGGGAAAAAAATGTCCCCGTTGCCTATAGTGTGAGACTCTGTTACAGGTACAATTGAGAACTTAGCCTATATCTTACAGTTCTTGTCTGTCATAGCTAAAACTAGACCCTGAGTGTAGCTTTGTATCTAGACACACATAGTATACTCTCATATATATTGAACTCTTAATTAACATTAGTTTAGAAATACTCTATACTTGCATTGTTTAGCCTATTGGAGGAGCACTACTGCAGTAACTACAGCATTTCATTATTATTTAAAATGGGGAGACTATAAAAATTGTTTAAGCGAAACAGTAAGATACCATGACAGACAATCTCCATGGGTGCATCACAATGCTTTTGTGAATGCTACAATGATTATTTTCTTAATTCCTTGCAGAATTAGGAAGGAATGGGGTCTGGGTTTGCACCTTCCACTTCCAGCTGCCTGCAAATGTTTAGATTAAGAGACATGCTATTGTGTGGAAAGATACTTTAACTGTATTCATTTTCTATTGCTTGCCTGCAGCAACTGGAATCTTCCCCAGAGCTTCTGAGCCCATTTGTTTTCCATCCTCATCTTCTTTTCATGAGGAAGCACTAAGGTACCCCAGAAGACTTTACTTCTGTCAATTATTGAGGGAGAATTACACAAGCCTTCCAGGTGCATCAGTCCTGCAAGAAGGCAAGAAAAATAAATATGCTTAGAAGCTCTTGGGAACATGTACAGCAGATCTGAATTTTGTGGGTACAGGGAATAACATGTAAATCTATTCAAATAGAGAGGACTTCATTTGAGAGGGGAAACATAGCATTAAGAAAGGGAGAGAGCAAGCTCCATCTGCCATGGGAGATGTGGATTTTTACAGGCATTGACTTGTTCTCATTAGCTAGATATAGCTGATAACTTGTTTTGTTTTTCATGTGTTATCTTCTATACTGCTGATCATGAGACTTTGCTGATTCACCTGCGGGCCTGCAGGAGGCTATCCTTCAGTGATTGCATTGTTTTCTCTTTGAGTAGTCACGTGGGACAGCTGTAGATGGAAGTTCTGTCTCCCTGCACGTTCTCAGAAAAAAAAAACACACAAGACACAAGAAGCAAAAGCATAGTCAATGGAGGAAGAAGCAACAATGCAAGATAATTAGTAGAGTATAGAATAAGATCTAGGGCGTAAGACAGGCAAATCAAATGAGAGGTAGAATAAGCAGGTTACCTACCCTGCTTCCTTTAGGCCCCTGACGCACATTAAACTTAAGATATGATTATTGGTTAATCATGCCTTACCTAGTGACCTGGACACATGTTCAAGAAGTGAATCGTGTGATAAAACCAGGAATAAGCGACAAAGTTATTACACAAAATATGTGTAATCACTTCAGTGCTCGTTCCAGTCACACCTCTACTTGAAGATGTAGCAAGTGCTCCCAGCCTCTGGAACACAATTCTGTGTGCTCTGGAGCTGGGAGTAGAGTGGCCACCATAGAAGACATTCCAGTTTTCTGCAACTCTGTTCTCTGTCCTCTATTGATTTGAAACCCAGCACCTTTATGTCCTCTATTTTTCTTTTCAACAGAAAAATAGAGGACATAAAGGCGTCCGGTTTTGTATCAATAGAGGACAGAGGACAACCAGACTGTCCTCTGTGATGGCCACCCTTGCTGGGAGCACTGGTCAGCTGATTGGGCTTCTCAACAGGGGGAGCACAATATGCTCCCTTAGCTGGAAGCCCCAGTCAGCTGCCAGAGCTCTTAGGTGCAGGAGCACAGGGTACACCTCCAGCCCTGTGGCTAGGAGCTCCAATCACTGATGGGGTTCCCAGTTGTGGGAGTCCATGGTATGCTCCATGGCTGGGAGACCTGTCAGCATTCAGAGCACCCAGGCTTGGGGGCAGGTGAGGGCACCCTACACCCTCATGGCTGGGAGCTCCATCAGCTCACTGGCAGCTGACTGGGAGCACTGGCCACATGGCTGGGAGCTGTGAACACTGATGGGACTTTGAGCCCTGGGAGTACAGGGCTCCCCCCTGTGTCTGGGAGCTCCAAACACTGACAGGGCTCCCAGAAATAAGGCACACTGATCCTATTTCAGGGAGCCCTGCCACTGATCAGAGCTCCCACCTAAAGGAGGGTACCATGTGCCCTTATGGCTGGAAGCTTCAATCACTGATGGGGCTCCCAGCCATGGGAGAGAATATTGCTGGTGCAGGGGGAGCCTGGCATCATAATCCAGGACTCCCACTGACTGCACCAGCAACATGGTATAATGGGATCTGATGCATGATCCCACAACTGTGTCTCCTGTCATGAATGGGTGGCATGACAGAGGCACGATTGTTGGCATCATGCAACAAATCATATTGTGCCTTCTTTTTAATGACTGTCAGTGGGCCTAGATAGGGGCATCATTTCTGCTTGCAGGTTCTTAAGAGTTTTATTTCCTCCAGAAGCAGGTTTCCAGTCACAACAAACAAGCTAACCAAAGCACAATGCACAAAACAAACAAGTGCCTTCCTTCAAGCATTAAGAAATGGCAACTTTTTACTCTGTGCAATTCCCCAGTATGACAGACTACCTCTCTCCTCCCCTTCCTTCTACTCTGCTTTTGGAGCTCATAACACTTTTGTGGCTTCATATAGTCATCAGCAGAGATCTGGGACTTCCATTTGCCATAGAAAAATGCATATTTACTCTTGTTCAGGAAAAAAAACATGGATTTTCTTTTTAAGGGTGGCAGCTGGGGCTCAGATGCTGCTGGTGGGGGTGGAGGGTGAGCATGGGGCTGTAGACCCAGGTCCCTGGCTTTGTAGTTCTGGCAGCTGGTGCCCCACTCCAGCAGGGCTTGGTAGACAAGGGGCTGCAGGTTGTCAGTGAGGGGAACCATCAGGGCTGGGGGAGCCTGTTGGTTAAGAGTGAGGACCACTGGCAGAGCTGGGGGTGATGGCTTGGGAGTTGAAGGGCAATGGCATGGGCATGGAACTGGCATATCAGGGCTGCTCAGCACCACAAAAAAGTGGGGCAGGGACAACCATAGCTGGACCCATATCCTCGTGATGGAAGGGAGCAGGAAGAACTCTGATTTTCCATGATAAAAAATCCAAATCAAATTCTAAAATGTATAGGTATTTAGTTATTTATAGGTATTTAGTTAGGTATTTTATTATAGAGATAAAGGCACTGGTAGACTTCCAAATTGCTTTAAAATTGTAATAGCAATAAAACATTGTTTTTAATGGATATCTATATATATGGTGGCATTTCATTTTAATCATGGAAAAACGTGGATTTTTTTTTTTAAATCGGAGAATTCGCAATTCTTTAATCAGAGAATTTGCATTTTTTTAAAGAGAGAAAACCAGGATCCCTGGTTATCATTTTCAGCTTGCTTCCACCCTTCCTTCCAGCCAGGCAGGTTATAAACTGTAGATCACTTGTAGCTGGGTTTTAAACCCCTGAAGGCTGAGCACTTCTTTACAGGTAGGCAAAATCCATGTTTTTCAGGGCCTGGGAGGTGCAGCCTGAGTTTCCTGCTGAGGGAACTGAGCTTTCACTGAACAAAGTTGTAACAGAGTCAATTAGGGGGGATGGCACATTCGGTAGGCTTGAATGGTGAAAGGTGAAAACTAAGGGTACATGCAGACAGTCCTGGGACCCAATCTATAATTCTGTGGTTTACTTTAAGTTACGTGATTGTAGATCGGGTCTGTTCTTGTGCACATATTTGTTTGTGCTGGGATCCATGTCAGGTAAATCAGGGTGTGATAAGGGCTGGGTGGCATTGGGCAGACAAGTGGGTCCATGGTGGGATTTAGCAAATTTAGAGAGTGTTTGACAGGATTGGGCTGGGGGGGAAGGGACATTGGTGGGTCTCTTCCGGGGTGGGAGTTGGTGGGTCCACTTGGGGTTTGTACATCTGGGGATGGTGGTGGTAAAAGGGCTGAAAATAGATTGGTCAGGGTGGAGGGAATAGGAAAGGCACAACTCCAGAGCTGGGCCAAGTGACTGGAGCTGTGCTCTGAATATGTACACGTTAGATTGGGCATGATCTATGTAGTTCAACTCCTCAGATGAACTAAGTTAGATGAGGCTGGCCATTTTTCTGCCTGATCTAAACTTCCAAACATGTACAGTTTGGTAGTTAAATAGACCTAACCCTAGTTAGGTTGTTCTAAGTGTAATGTCTGAACATATCATAAAGGCAGAAATTTTTTTTCACAATTTTATTGTGTGTATTGTGTACTGCTATTAGTACTTTACTCTTACCAATGGGGAAGCTTAGACAGATGGGTGGAATAACTTGACCAAGATGCATTTCAGAGCCAAGGTTAGAAGTTACAGCTTATGTAACAAAGTTCAGATCCATGACTGATTTTCCCAAGGGTTTATTAGTTCAAGACAATATCTGAAATGCAGTTCTACATTCAAATCAGGCTCTTTTCCCATGAAAGTTGGATAGCATCTGCATAAAATGTCAATTCAATTGGTTGATCCCTCTATATATTTTACTTGCTATGTATTTTGCTTGCTTTAAAAACCAGCAGACTCCCAGGGAACATGAGTGGGATTGTATTTTTCAATATATGCAGAAAAAAAATCAACTTCTCCACTCATTGAAAATGAGTAATGTTTCTGAAAAGGGGTAAAATATTCATTTATTCATTATCAACAATCACCACAGCAAGTGCAAGGAAGTAGATTTTGTGTCTGGCCTAGCTAAGGTTCAGGGCAATTTCATAATGTTGTCTTATCCTCTCTTATTTCAGTGTAAGAGAACTTGAGAGTGAAGTTCCTGAAAGAGAGAGAATGGAATCATTACCTAGTACTACTGTGTGCACTGATTTCTCTGCTTAAATCTGAACTAACAAAAAAGATCATTGAAGAAGGGAACCAATTTATCTGTTCTGTGAACTGAAATCCTCTCTCTTCTTTCTGTTCACTGTAATTGTTGGCTAACAACCTTCCATTATCTTTTCACTTTTCTTTCTTTCTGGGTACTGTTAAAAAAAAAAGAAAATGAAAATGGAATCATACTTGAGTTACCTGAAAACCCGCAAAAATAAATTTCCTACCATTTAGGTCTCAAGAAACATTACTACAGAAGGACATATGGCTGCACTGTGGGGGAGAATATTCTTTGTCTTTTTAATGGATATGAAGGAAAATTATACCTGGACAGAAAAGATGAAGGAAGTACAAAACTGGAAGGAAACCAAGAAGCAACAGTGTTGTCCAGTTTTTTCATATGTTGTATTTTTCTTATGGTCCCATTACCTGTGGTCACTATGCAAAGATTGTCACTTTTCTTTTTTCTTTTTTTCTTTTTTGAAGTAAGATTCATATTATCATGGTTTTCAAGAAAACCTTGAAAATGTTGAAGCCCAAATGGAAAGCACAAATATCCACAATCTTGACATTTTAAAGCCCATCTTATGATTTTGAGGGCCTGATTTTGGGGAACCAGGATAAAATTCCTCAGATTTCAGTTGTTCAAGTAAATTAATGATTTCCAAGTGGTCTCTGTTCTTTGCTATGTGAAGTTTCCAGTCAAATTGTAATAGGGAACTTGCTTTGGAAAAAGTAGAGGTGGCTGGGCATAGATATGATCATAGAACAGGTCTTTGTGTTCTGGTTTGACTAGAAATTCTATCCTGGAGTTGAAAATCTTTTACCGGTGAAACCTGAATCAAAACTAGTATGTTCCTTCAAAGATCTTGGTTTAATGAAATTAGTGTTGTCTGAAGACTTTATTTAAAAATTTAGAGATGGTTAGTCATGTTAGTATGAAGTCAGGCAGAAGGTATAGCAAGGTGAAAGCTTGGAAGCTGATTCAGAGGGGCATGAACTTTCATTGGAGACAACCTACTTTGTCAGATGCTATGAACAGACTGGCAGAGACAAAAATATTTTATATAGATAGGAAAGTTATAGGGGACAGGGACAGGTACAGGGGCAGGAATCGGGGGAGGAAGGCAGTGCGTTGGTGCACTTGTACCACCACTTTGATTCCTTGTCTAGCCAAAATTTAAAACTAATATCCTAGCAGTGGCTGCAACAGTTCTATTCAGGCAGTGCTGAGGGCACAAATTGTGTTCTTGACTCATAATAATCTACCTGATCCCTTCTAAACTCTTTATTCTACCAGTGTTAACAACCAGCTATACTTTTTAATAGTTTTGATGTTTCACCGATCAAGCTAACCTTTGTTCTCCAATTCTGCTGTTAGCTGCTCCTGATAATGAAGCTCCTATCTCCTGTGATCCCTGCAGATTGTTTTAAACTAATTTCAATGAATTTTTATTCGTTTTTGCTGTCATCTTAAAGTGATAAAGGCCTAGACCCCTAGCATATTAGCAAAGCTTTTAGTTTATTTTAAACTGGAGCAAAATACGTGTTATTTTATATTTGAGGATGCACCTCGCCATCTGCGCCCCACTTTTCAAAATTCTAGATCTGCCCATGGAAGGGGTTGCTAAAGAGAGAGTTTATAAATCAGTTGATTATATCAGTTGAAATGAACCAGGCAGTAAGCATCTGAAGGGACAATGGAGTTGACAGCTGGTCCAGATAACGGGATTAAAAAAACATAGTCTGTCTTGAGACCATAATTAATACAAATCAATCTTTGGGTGATTTCTTGCTTTGCATATTAAGTTCAAGTTGTTTTTTGAAGTTTTGTTTTGTTTTGTCTAAGGACAGTCACTCTGAGGTCAGTGATGGAATGCCCAGGGTGATTTAAAGTATTCCTCGAGGGGCTTTTTATATGTTTCTGGAATTGATATTGAATCATTCATTTTCTTACATAGGGATTTCTCATCCAGCCAGTGTAGATAGCAGAGGAGCACTGTAAGCAGGTAATGATGTATATGATGTTGGTGGAGAAGCAGGTGAATCCTGGATGTTATAATTTGTGTTGCTTGATCCAGTGAGGAGGGGAGACAGCTGCTATCTGGGTTTGTGTATATGAAGGTGCATAACTGGCAGATGGGTCTGTAGCAAGTTCTGGTGACTTCCTGAGAACTGGAGTTAGGTAGTTCATTGGTAGAGAGATGTCATTTGAGGTTGGGGGAGGGGTGGGGGAGTGTGGGCTGCCTGTAATCCAGGACAGGCTTGCTTCCAAAGTTAGCTTGAGGTGGTTGTCATTTTCCAGAAGGAGTTGGAGGTGAGTAATGATGTGTCCAAGGGCTTTGATCTGGGAGCTGTAAGTGACACCCAGAGAGATTGTATTGTCCTTGTCATGGGGTTTCTACAGTACAGTATGAGTCTGGGTTGGAGTAGAATCTGAATCTGGCTCTGTTGAACAAGTCACTATAGTTTTGGGAATGTATTTTTAAGGGAAAAAAAAACAATTGTAGATCCTTGAGGTATGCATTCCAGACAGTGAGATCAGAACAGAGATAGTTTTAACAGAAAATTGAACATTTCTGAAATGTTTTAATCAGATTCCAGTCATTGTCTATAGATATGTAACTCCTGACCATCTCTTTATTTTCATGCAATGAATCTTGATATCTAAATAACTTTGTCCTCCTAAAATCATTTTAAGCAATTACCCATTCTTACTGGCAGAGAGATATTTTCTTTGCTGAGACAAGATTTGTCATTTAATATATCTGGAACGAGAAACCCACGTCTCATCTTCAAGTAAGAATCGTGTCTGGGAATATCCATAAAAAACTCTTACCATTGTAAAACAAAGAAGCACCAGCATATTTTAATTTCCATCTATGTTTCTTCAGTGTTGAGATATTAATATTTGGATCCAAAGCTCATCGAAGTCTGTGAAAATATCACATTTAATTGGCCATTGAAACGTTTCCTCGAAGAGGGAATGTACGAGTGAATAGTTTTTTAAAGTGATGCTGTCATTGTGAATGTCAGATACAAACAAGAGCTTAGATGTTTAAAACCAAAAGGTTCAAATCTAACTTACTTTCACAATTTATGTTATATATTTAGCCTTTGAATCCTGAGCAGACTAGGCAAAATCAGTCAGCATCTCAGCTTCATTTCTGTAATTAGTTTTTATGTAAATACCTTTCAGATTTTTAAGCACTAAAACAAAGGGCATGATACTTTGGTCTGTGGAGAATGCAAACTAAAGATAGTTGACTGTGAGTATGCATATATGATCAAATTAAACTGAATTAAGAAGGGGTGGGGAACTGCAGTGGAACATCCAACATGATTTCTGCTTATGTGTATAAAATTACTTTATGATAAGTGAAAGCTAAATCAATTTTAGCAATGTCTTATTTAGAGGGAAGCTGCCAAAACTTACCTTTTTACTGGCATGTCTTCACATAAATTTAAGTGCACTTAAATTTAATGTGTATTAAGCTAATGAAAATTAAGCGTTTTTGACAGGTGTCTACATGTGGTGGGACTTGGGATTAATTTTAGTCGCAAGTCATTCCAGTCCTGTCATGTGCCCCTGTGGCCACTGGGGGGAGCTCCAGTCTCTGGACACATGGCTGGAAGCATTTGGCAGCCATGCTGAAGGCAGCGCCAGCTGCCAGCACTTGGCAGCCATCTTGAAAGCACACCCTCCACACTGTGACCTCTGGGCTGACGCTTCCTGTCTCAAAGCAGCAGCATGGCAGAGGTACAGGCAGCCTACCTTGTTCCTGGTGTAGCTGTGCTTCCTGGTCATGGCTGCCCTAGCTCTTGGAAAGAGCCCAGGGATAAGGTCCCCTGCTTCTCAGGGCTGTTGTAAATGTTCTGCTTGCCCACCACTGCTCTGAGTGCCTGGCACTCAGCCATCTTGTGCCACCCAACTCCTCTACCTGCTCCAGCCATGTGGTGGACAACTGGTACACGGAATTCTGAGGACCTTGATGCTGCACAGCTGCTGCCACCAGACATAACAACCATGGGCTCCAGGACATCCCTTCTGAGACTGTCATCACCCTCATGTCCCTCCAGCCCCATGGTGTCTGGGCCTGGCACATCAGCCAGGACTGGTGGCAATGCATCATGCTATAGGAATAGGATGATGATCAGTGGGTTGGCACATTCTGGATGACCTGGACCACCTTTGAAGACCTGCTCCACCAACTCCAGCCCCACCTGAAGCATGAGGACATGGAGGTACTCCCAGCCTTCCCCATGGACACCCTCCTGACCTGCCACCCACACCCCCCTACACCCTGCCAACCCCTGAGCACCACTCCAGAACACGCATGTTTGCTATGAAAAACTTTACTCCCCTCACAACCTCACCCCCGACCCCAATCCTCACACCTCCCTCCTCAACCAACCGAGCCCTCTCCCACCCCAACACACAGAGCCCCTCCACCACCTTCCCCACCTACTAGCAGGTATCCAACACCTTTGTGGTGGGGTGTGGGGCTGGGCCAAGGGCAAAGCAGCCAATGGGCAAGAATCCCTGAGCTGCCAGTGGATGCAACAGCTGGGGAGGCTATCAGTCTGGGGTGCTGAAGGCCCAAGGCCCCCTCCTCCAGTGACATGTCACTGGAGGCATCAGAGCAGGGTGCAGATGAAGGCAGGGCATCCCTGCTTATGGCACTCACTGGGGTGTGGCCTGTCTCCTGGGGTGCCAAATTGCAGGTCAGCTCCTGCTTGAAGGGCATTGTTTTTTGGGCACTACTGGACTGGTGATTGAACTTGGTCATGGCCATCCACTGTGCCTGCAAGACCTTGGCCTTTGTGCAGCACTGCCATGCCATCCAGGAGTGGCCTCATGTATGCATCCCATGTGATATGGCTTCATATTGGCCTTGCCCCAGAGAACCATGAGGTCACTCACCTCCTCTTGGGTCCAGTTGTGGGCCTGGGCACTTGACATGGGTGTAGGCATACAGGTGCAGCCACGGGTTGATAGGGATCATGTGCTGGACATGCTCCCTGTGCTGGCTTTCTGGGCTCATGTGGATGTCCCAGTAATGCTGGCCCTGGATGGCTTCTAGCAGCATCCTGGACAAGGGCACAACTAGGAACTGTGAGCAGTGTGGCAAAGGCACTTCACTGCAATGTCTGTAAAGAGACAGAGCTGGGGGTAGGGAGAAGCAAGGAGCAGGTGCTGGCCCTGCTGCCATAGACAGCAGGGCCAGCAGCTGTGGAGGAATCTCAGGGCTGGGCAAGGGACACAGTAGGCTGCAGTGCTTTGCATCACTCACCTGTAGCCAAGAAGCAGCTCTATCCAGGAGACAGGACAGGCAGAGCTTGCCTGGGTCCTGTCCAGGGGGCACATAGGGCCTGGTGAGCTCCTGCAGACTGCACTGGCTCCCTCAGACTCCCTGTAATATGTCCCCCAAGGCACAAAATTGTTGGAGGCCTTATAGTCTGCAGCTAGAGGCTGCCAAAGCACTGCCCAGCTCTGGAGAAGGAGAGGTGGCCAGCCAGGACCCCAGGAGCTAGGCTCTCAATGGCCCTCCCTAGTGGCTGGGCAGACCCAGCACTGAAATCCCTGTGGTAATGCACTTTAAGTAATCATGCCTAAATTTGATACTTGCTTTATGTCATTTTTGTGGCACATTAAGGGCACGTGTAGACATGTGCCTTTAAAGTGCCTTAAATTGGACTAATACACATTAAATGCTCATGTGTAGCCATGCCCACTGAGGACTAATTATGAGTATACAGTTATAATGTATCAGTGGTCTATGGGAATATTTTCATTAGTCTGTCTTGACAAATATAATATAGCCAAGCTAAGAAATCCTATTACAAACTTATGTCCCCCTTTTCTTGCTTTCTTACCCCAATGCTTTCTTTACCTATCTGGTCAAGACTTTAATATAATATGCAAAGACAGAAAATCAGACTTCAACTTGCTCAGGGAACTCATAGGCAGGATCCTCTGGGAAGCCAGACTGAAGGGGAGACTAGTCCAGGAGAGTTGGTTTAATTGACAGTTCAGGAACAAATCATCCCAATGTGCAAGAAAACTAGTAAGTATGGCAGAAGACCAGGTTGGCTTAGCAGGGAACTCTTAAGTATACTGAGTCACAGAAAGGAAGTTTATGAGAAGTAGAAACTTGGACAAATAAATAGGGGGGAGTATATGAACATTGCTTGGGCATGCAGGGATGAAGTTGGGAAGGCCAAAGCACAATTGGAGTTGCAGCTAGCAAGGGATGTGAAGGGTAACAAGAGGGATTTCTACAAGCATGTCAGTTTGAAGAGGAGAATCAGGAAAATTGTGGGTCTCTTACTGAATAGGGGAGGCAACTTTGTGACACAGGATGCAGAAAACGTTGAAATGCTCAATGCCTTTTTTTGCCTCAGTCTTCACTCCCAGACTACTGCTCCCAGACTACTGCTCCTGGCAGGACAGTTTGAGGGGGAAGTGAGTAGCCAACAGTGGTGAAAGAACAGGTTAGAGACTATTTAAAAAAACTGGGTGTGTACATGTCCATGGGGCCAGACAGGATTCACTCAAGGGTGTTGCAGGAGTTGTCTGATGTAATTGCAGAGCCTCACCATCATCTTTGAAAACTCATGGTGATCAGGAGAGATCCCTGATGATTGGAAAAGGCCAACCATAGTGCCTGTATTTAAGAAATGGAAAAAGGAGGATCCAGGGAACTACAGACCAGTCAGCCTCACCTCAGTCTCTAGAAAAAGCATTAAGCAGATCCTCAGGCATAGGAGACATGTAGGGGGGCACGAAGAGCACTAGTGCCCCCCCCCCAAATAGGCTCCACCACCAGCTGGCCACTGGGGAGCCTCCCCCTCCCCAGTTGTGCACTGGAAGGAATGTTGCCAGTAGGTGAAGGAAAATGATAATTCCTCTCTATTCAGCACTGGTGAGGTACAGCTGTAGTACTCCACTTCAGAAAGGAAAAATTGGAGAGAGTCCAGTGGAGGGCAACAAAAATGGTGAAGGGGGTGGGGCACATGATTTATGAGGAGAGGCTGAGGGAACTGGGCTTATCTAGCCTACAGAAGAAGAGACTGAGAAGGGATTTAATAGCAGCTTTCAACTACCTCAAGGTGGGTTTGCAAGGGGATGGAGTTACACTGTTCTCAGTGGTGGCAGATGACAGAACAAGGAGCAACAGTCTCAAGTTGCAGCAAGAGAAGTTTTAGTTAGATATTAGGAAGAATTGTCTCACCAGGAGGGCAGTAAAACACTGGAACAGGTTACCCAGAGAAGTGGTGGAAGCTCCATCCTTGGAGGTTTTTAAGACCCAGCTAGACAAAGCTTTGGCTGGAATGATCTAGTTGGGGATGGTCCTGCTTTGAGCAGGGAGTTGGACTAGATGACCTCCTGAAGTTCCTTCCAACCCTCATTATTTATGATTCTATGATAAAAAAGTTCTTTGGAAATTAAGGAATTATATATTGGTAGTAGGGTGATTAAGGTATGCATCCATCAATTCTGTGGATCATGTTGTACTCATAAGTGGTCCAATCACCAAGACATTTGATGTGTACACCTAGGGAAGAGTATGGAGAAGTGGAGGCTGCTGAAGACCCACCAACGCCTCTCTTCCCCCACCCCCATTACACCACTGAGATAGAATCCAAAGATGAGGTGGATTCCAGATGTTCAGTGCCTCAATGGTTGTAGCTTCTGCTTGAGAGCAACAGATAAGAACTGCTGCTAATTGCCTAATGCCTTATTGAGGGTGTGTTTCTGTCAGGGTAATGTCCCTTAGCCTTTCTCTAAACAAGGAGAGCCAGCAAGGCAGTCCGGTGACTAAAATGAACTGTTCATTATGTACACAGTAATGGCTTATATTTCACCTTGAATATTACAACCATGGGGGAATGGCCTGGAAACTGAACCTCTTCTGACCCTCCACTGCCTATTACACTCCTTTCCAGAACTGAGTTCCACTTCAGTGTTTTTACAGATGCTGAAGTATTTGGATGAATTTCCTCTCTCCCCATATTTATAATTCTTGAATTACAGAACTGGCGAGAACTGAGACCAGCTACTGTTGAGAATTTTCTAGCTGAAATCGAATGCTGGAAATCAAACCTTAAGAAAGAACTTTCAGATTGGGCTAGAATCAAACTCCGGGGTTTTGAATCTCATTTACACCAGTATAATAATGCCAGCTAATCCAGTGGAGCTACACAGTTCATCATAGGTTAAACTGCTCCAAGTGAAGTCTTAATCAAACCTTCAAAATTCAGATTTTCTTTCATATCAATACCTGAACAACTATATGCCCATCTAAGATGAAACTGAGCTGAACACCATTTGAAAATTATCAGTCACTGAGGAATATGTCTTGCTGAGATCAAGAAAAGTTCATAAAGATAAAAAGATTAGACCTTACCCTCTTTCTGAAAAATAATGGCGGGGGTGGGTAGGGGGGGACCTTGTCCTCCCTCTGTCTTGCACTGTCATCATCTCCACCTAAACAAATTAACTGCAAGTGACTGAGAGAAATTGCTATCATCAGTTTATAGCATTTTGCCTAGTTTCTTGGCCATGGGGTATGGAAGAATGTTTCTAAAGAGAACACTGCAAAATGTTCTTTGAGAGAGCTTTTCTATCATAAATGGCACATAATGAGAACACCATAATGAGAACCTTATACACCGTTTCTGTCTGTAAGACATCTAGGCAGCCAAACAACCAGAAAAGCTTTATCATGAGCAAAACTTTAACCATAAAAAGAGAAATGCCAGAGATTGCATGAACTGTGATAGGGACTTTGCTAATACCGCTGAATTTATGTGCAAGACACTCAGATTCTGCAGTGATTAGTAGTAGTGTAGCATAATATATAAGGTGAGGTAGAATGAAGTGAAGTTTCTAATGTGACTTAATTTCTTCCTAGACAGACAGGGAGTGTAATGTAATCTTCTATGTGGAAACCGAAAAAGGCATATTACAAGAAAATGAGAGAGTGATTCTTCCTATACCTAACTACATACATGTGTACAGGCCACAGTTTTACAGCTTGACTGCTTTTTTCAGTGATATAGAAAGACACAGGCAAAAGCTATATGAAGACTGGTGGTACTGATGGCAAGCACCTGGTATATGTTAACAAATATGCAGCATAGCGGTAATTAATTTTTTGCTGCATGAGAAATTTTGTTATATTCAGTTTAAAGTATCATAGAACAGAGGTACTTAAGCCTTGCCTGTGGGCCAGAGCCACACCATTCAGTCTACAGGGCTCCCTATGGTTCCAAAATTTGGGGGCAGGGGAACAGTCGTAATATTCATTGCCATCCCCGTGCTGTTGAAATATATGGACCTAGCAGCCTGATGGGATGGATATTGCAGCTCTTTGCATATGTGGGGCCCAGTCCAGGCAGTGTGAAGCAGATTTGAATGTACACTTCCAAATCTGGGTGACGTGTGGCTGTGTTCAAGCAATGTGGGGCTGGATCTGGGCAGACAGGGCCCATTCTGGGTGCTAACCTTGAAGAACAATCTCACAGACCAGGCTTATGCCAGTCATCTGGCCTGTTGGGCTAAAAGGTTGAGCAGTGGCACCACTGTCATAGAAGATTTTACATTGTTGTCTAACACAAATTTGGACTGCAAATGTGCAGAAGTAAAGAAAAATGTGGCCATGTTCACACTGTTTTTGAGTGGTGAAAGTGTACTTTTTTCTCTACAGACCCTGTCTGAAGTTACTTTTTTCCTCATGAAAATAACAAACATTGCAAACTGTCTTTGCAAAATATTGTCTCCGAGCCATTTCTGCTGCTTTAACCAAGTCCCAAATTGGTACTCAGGAAACTACTAATAATACGATATGGGGCATGGATGGATTTCAGCTTTTCTGGTTATCTAACAGGAAAAGACAACAGGAGGGCTGGCAGGCTGCCCAACTCCCTTGGATCCCCAGCTCCCCACCTGGCTGGCTGCCTAATTTCTAGAGCTTCTAGACTGCTTGGGATGCTAGTAATTGATATTTTAACTGGTAGATTTTAATTGGTATTATAATTGTTTCTAGCTAATAATTTCCTATTGTGATCTTTAATTTCCTATTATTATAATTTGCATAATAGAAATACATGCATATTTTGTATTTTTAGATCTAATAGTATAAAGTATCATGGAATTTATATTGTTCCGCATTGCAATGTATTACTATAGAAGTTGGTGTGATAAAGTGTAATGTAACTATTTTGACCTTGTTGAAAGCCTATGTTTGGGACAGTCAAAATGTAATGACATTTGTTTTCTGGACTGAATTTCAGACTTTCATTTTGATTATCTGTTGTAACCCTGAAAGAAGAAAAATTGTGGCTTCTTATAATTCTAGATTCTACTCAACTCTACTTCTTACATAGATTATACTGAGGGATGTCTTTGATCTTAGCATCTTGCCCCCCAGATATCATTATACCCATTGGGATATATTAGTCGCATTTTATCCTTAGATTTCTCTCAGAATTTTCATATATAAGATTGAAAAATGTATGAAGTAAAACTACAGGTGAGATATGAGACAGCTGCTATGTGAATTTTGACACTACAGAGGTGGGACTTATTCTTTCTTTTACATACTATAGTTTTTTATATATTTTGTTTTGTTCAGATTCACATAGTATTTGAAAGATATCCTTATAAAGGTTGTTGCATTTGGAATTTGAATTCTCTTCAAGCAAAGACCATTACATAATCCACTGCAAAAATGTATGGGCTGCATTTGTCTCTTACCTTGTATAACTTGAAGTATATAAAATGATATTTGATTGGTAACTGGTACCCTTACAGGCAGGGACAGATCAGTGTGTAGGACAAGTGTTTAGAAACAGTGTTACTAAGAGACACCTGGCCTGGTTTTTAGGAACTGTGTCATTTAGGTGGCAGCTCCTAAGGGAGCAACCTGGATTTTCCTCTCAAGTAAACAATAATACAACAATTGAACATGGAAAGATTACAAATCCTTGTGCTCCTCATTATTCTCTAATGTTCACAGTTGGAACAGTGTACAAGTAGAAGCATGAGAAACTTTAAAGGAAATAGGCCCCAGCCCTTAAACCCTCTATCACTATTGGCTCGCTTTTAACTTCAAATCAACTTTTTATTTTTCTTTTTGAAAGATCATGGTGAGATGTAGAACATGGGAACAAATCTGGAAAACAAAATTATTTAAAAAAATCAATCAGTGCTGAATTAAGAATACCCAAGTAGCACACCAGAACTGCATAAAGTTGTCTGGGGTTTTGTTAATCTTTAGGGATTTTAGTAAGAAGCCAATAAGTTTTAAAAGTGTATTACACTGCTCAGGTACAATGTCCCAGTGTACTCATCAACACATACTCCTACCCAAAGGCTCTCTAAGCTGAATTTTTATCTGTGCTAGAATAACAGAATAACTTTCAAGCCAGAAAAATCACTAAATTTCTAGAGGCTGAAGAAATAAACAGCATGGGCTTAACAAGGATAAAACTTGCAGATAAACTTGATTGCTTTTTGATAGATTTACAAAATTAATTGATGAAAGAATCCTAGTGAAAGCAGTATGTTTTGAAGTTAGTGAAGTGTTTAATATGTCTTATAAAATATTACATGAAAAGTTAATTTAAATTGGCTTGGATAGTGATAATGTCATGTTAACTGAAAATGACTAAAAGACCATAAACAAAGGGGGAACAGCAATGTATCAAGTTGTGAGGAAGCATCCTGTAGCTACCACAGTGCTCTTTTCTTAGGTAATATTATTATTAATGAGCTGGAAGCCAGGGAATAAGCAACACATTAATGAACTTTCAGGATAGTAAATTGAAAGACAATAAAAATTGAGCAGAATACAGGGTAGTAATATAAAGAGAGCTGGAGAAATTAGAGACTTAGGTGTAGAAAAATGGGAATCAACTTCAGGAGGGCGGACTTCAGTGAGCTAAGGAGAATAGTTGGGGAAGCACTGAGGTCCCAGAGGGGAGGGGAGCCAGGTGTCCAAGAAGAGTGGTCGCTCCTTAAGGAAATGATCCTCCAAGCCCAAAGGGAGGTAATCCCAACACAGATCAAAGGGAGCAGGACGGTGCAAAAGCCCCCATGACTCACCAAAAGCATCCGGGAAAGTCTTTGAGCTCAAGGGAAGGCACATACCCAATGGAAGGGAGGGGCTATTACCAGGGAGGATTATACTGCTGCTGCTCGGGGATGAAGGGGGGCAGTCAGGAAGGCCAAGGTGGAGATGGAACTGGGACTAGCTTACCGGATCAAGGACAACAAGAAGTCCTTTTTTAAATACATAGGGGGCAAAAAGAAGGTTCTGGGTAATGTGGGGCCCTTGCAAGACATGCTAGGAAATTTGGTCATCACACCAAACGACAAAGCCAACATATTTAATGATTTCTTTGCCTCCATTTTCCTAAGCAGGGACCGGAACAGCCACCCCCCACCCGGACCCCCCTTAAACCCCAGGTGAGTTGCATCTAGGCCAAGGGTTAGTGAGGAACTAGTTAGGGAACTTCTGGAGGGACTGGATGTATTCAAATCAGCTGTTCTGGATGATCTCCACCCTCAAGTACTGAGGGAATTAGTTGCGGTCATTGTGGGACCCCTGGCACAGCTTTACGAGCACTTGTGGTGCTCTGGTGTGGTACCAGAGGACTGGAAAAAGGCCAATGTGGTTCCCATCTTCAAAAAGGGGAGCAAGGAGGACCCAGGAAACTATAGGCCAGTTAGTCGTACCTCAATCCTGGGCAAGCTTTTTGAGAGAATTATTCTAGCACATGTCAACGAGGGGCCAGCAGGGGAGATTATATTTAGGGGCAACCAACACGGGTTCATTAGAAGTAGGCCTTGTCAAACCAACCTGGTGGCCTTCTACGACCAGGTCACCAAATCCTTAGATGCAGGGGTAGCAGTGGACATAGTCCTCCTGGACTTTTGGAAGGCCTTCAACACTGTCTCTCACCCCATTCTCATTAAAAAACTGGGGGACTGTGGTGTCGACACCTGCACAGTCAAATGGGTCACCAACTGGCTGGAAGGCCACATCCAGAGAGTGGTAGTGGATGGGTCATTTTTGACCTGGAGGCATGTGGACAGTGGGGTTCCCCAGGGGCTCAGTCCTCAGGCCCGCACTGTTCAACATGTTCATCAGTGACTTGGACAGGGTAAAAAGCACCCTGTTCAAATTTACTGATGATGCTAAGATGTGGGGGGATGTGGATATGCTAGAAAGGAAGAATAGGCTGCAATCAGACCTAGACAGGTTACAGGGGTGGGTGGATGAGAATAGGATGGGATTCAACACTGACAAGTGCAAGGTGCTGCACCTGGGGAGGAAGAACCAGAACCATACCTACAAGCTGGGGAACTCCCTTCTTGTCAATACAGAGGCAGAAAGGATCTTGGAGTCATCACTGATGCTAAGATGAACATGGGCCGGCAGTGTGGAGAGGCAGTTAGGAAGGCCAACCACACCTTGTCATGCATCCACAGATGCATTTCAAGCAGATCCAAGGAGGTGATCCTCTCCCTCTATACAGCACTGGTCAGGCCACAGCTGGACTACTGCATCCAGTTCTGGGTGCTGCACTTCAAGAGGGATGTGGGCAACATGGCGAGGGTCCAGAAGAGGGCCACTTGCATGATGAGGGGGAAGCAGGGCAGGCCCTACAAGGAGAGGCTACGGGACCTGAACCTGTTCAGCCTCCACAAGAGAAGGCTGAGGGGGGATCTGGTGGCCTGTTACAAACTAGTCAGAGGGGGCCAGCAAGCACTGGAAGAGTCCCTGTTCCCCCAAGCACTACCAGGAGTGACTAGAAATAACAGTCACAAGCTGGCAGAGGGTAGATTTAGGCTAGATATCAGGAGGTGCTACTTCACTGTCAGGGCGGTTAGGATCTGGAACCAACTTCCAAGAGAAGTGGTGCTGGCTCCTACCCTGGGGGTCTTTAAGAGGAGGCTAGATGAACACCTTGCTGGGGTCATTTGACCCCAGTACTTTTTCCTGCCATGGCAGGAGGTGGGACTCAATGATCTGCTCAGGTGCCTTCCAACCCTACAAACTATGAAACTATGGAACTTGCAAAATAAAATAAAAATCTTTCCGACTAAAATCCAAAGGAAGAGAGAGAATCTGAAAAGTTGAAATGGTAATACTGGGCAGCAAATATAACATCTCTACATGAAATTGTTTTGAAAACTTAGCTAAAATGACCGGTGATGGAGTTTGCAATCCAATCACGGTCTAATGGCATTTGGATTTGGAATGTTGTATTCAGTTCTGTTTATCACGTTGCCAGAAACAACTTGCAAACCAGAGAGAGCACAGAGAAATTCACTTAAAATATTATTGAAGTCAATATTATTAAATCAGCCAAACTAAATTGGATAACCAACCTAAGCCTAAAGGGAGTATGGGGATGATAGTCATCAACAAAATAGAGTTAGAACCAATCTGCAAGGGAGCAAACAGGGACCTGACTTGCCTTTAGGTAATAACACAGCATAAGTTTTAAATAAAATAACTAATATAAAATAATAAACTGAAGGGATTGGGAAGAAGGCTGGGTCAGCTTCATCTTTATGATTACAAATATATGATGGTTGTAAAAACCAAAAAAGAGAAGAATTTGGCTGTTATGTAGGATATATTATGAGTTATTGGATGAAATGAAGAAAGATTACATTTTAGCAAAGGAAAAAACTGTCTGTCACTGAATATTGGCTGCATACACACATTGAAGTAATCTAAGAAAACTATCTTAGACTTGTTCTTCTGGTAGAGAAATTCACCGAGAGCTGTGCATACAGGCATTTGAATGCTGAGGCCCTAAAGTGGCTGACACTGTTTAGCCCTGGAGGAGAGGTAGGGAGAAGGCAGGGGGCTGTATACTTAACTCATTGTACTCTGCAGGCTCCCTTTGTCTGCCTGGAGACAGATAGCAGCAGTGCATGGGGCGGCCCTGTTTGGGTGCTGAGTTATCACACCTGCTCCTGATCCCTGACTAATGCAGCTGCCTCAGTTCTCTGAAACTAGATCACCTGCTGAAAGCACTACTTACATTTTTTAAATACACCTACAGCCTCAGGCTGCAGGCATGCCATTACACAGCCTCAGTTTGTCCTGATAAGCTTCCTATTCACTGCTTTTTCTGGTTCTCCTAGCTTTTGACTTGACTTCAGTTTTTACTGACCCTGAGCTCAGATCCCCCCTGGAACTCAGTACCAGCTCTCTGACACTTGAGTTCTGATCTTGGTTCACTTCTTCGATTACATTTCCTGAATCTCCCCTCTTGGCTCTCTTGGAACTTGTTTCTTGCATTCTCTGGCCCAAACCCCGACTCCAGTCTGATGCTTGGGTAATCTGTGCTTCTGCCATACTGACTTCCTAATCTCTTCTCATGGCCTACTGCATGCCTGGCTGTCTACATCCTGGCCAAACCCTCACACAGGGCATGCTTCTCTAGTCCCCAGTGGTCCAGAGGAATGGATTTACCAGTGAGACAGCTTACTGGGGGTACATTTCTGGCTACTTTATAGGGGTTACAAACCCAGATTATGGCCCTAAAAAACCCAATGCACCCTGCTTTTGGGCCCACCAGGGCAGCCAGCCCACTCGTCTAAACCTTGTATTCCACTACCTGAGAAATATGATGGGGATTCCCACTGTTTCCAGAGGTTCCTTTATCAATGGCATGTCACTTTTTGTCTCTGCCCCACAATATACCTTTCATATGCAGCCCAAATAGGACTGATCATCACTTCTGGATTCAGAAGACCCTCTCCCTGACAAATTCAAATACTTTATCCAGGTTGTGGCCAAGATTTTTGAAGACCTGCATCGGGTCTGTACTGCAGAATGAGATCTCCAGACATTCAGATGGGGCCGCCACGTGGTATTGAATTATGTCCCCTAGTTTAGATGACTAGTCACTGACACTGAATGGAATGAAGTGGCTCAACACTTCCACTTCCACCAGGGCTTTCAGGGTCACATTAAAGATGCATTAGCATAGGTGGAGCTCCCAGCTACTTTGAACATTGATATGAGTATCTGCATTGATGCCTGTAAGTCTGACCAATAACAGGAGCATTGGTCTGAATCTCAGTCCCTGGGGCTGATGAGGGCCCTGGAAGAACTGATGCTGCCCCCAAGGGAATCCGTGGAAGTAGATGTGAGTAGAAAAAGAGAAGTCTTGTCATCACATCCAGAGCCTTTGCCTCTATTGTGGGAAGGTAGGGCATTTTGCCCAGACCTGCCCAAGGAAGGGAATTCCCACGTCCTCTTCAGGAAACTCCCTGCCTAGTCTCATTACAAGGGAGTTGTCCAAGCCTGCCACTGACCATTCAACCAGATACGCCAGCTTTCATTAAATCCTTGAACACCACCAAATCCTGAGGCTTGCCTTTGCTAGTCACTCTTCACTTACAGCACCTATTTGTGGTAGAGAACTCTATTCTAGCCCTCTTAAACTCATGAGCCTCCAGTAATTTCATAGACTTGATCCTAGCAGAACAACACTGGATACCAATCAGGCCAAAACAGAGCCCAGAAGCAGTACAAACCATGAACCAATTCCCTCTCTCCTTAGAGATCATTGGATCACCAATGAGATGGTTCCATTAGGAGTAACAATTAGGGCTGTGCAAAATTTCACTGAATGTTTTATTTTGAAGCTGTTTCAATGCATTTTGAGCTTGAAACAGCAAAATCAAAAATGAAACAAAAAGCATATAATATGCTTTGAAAGTTTCAAAATGTTTTGAGTTTTGAAGCAGTCTGGCAGTGAGAGGTGGGCAGAGCCAGGGTTGCTGTCCAAGTGGCTCCACAGTTCCATTTGGCTCAGCTCAGCAGGAAGCACAGACCTGGCCCTTCCCACCTCCCAATTCCTGTCTTAGCTCCATGGGGATGTGGAGTCACTTGGAGTGCAGCCCAGCAGTGGGATGCAGGGAGAGCTGGGGCTGCAGGAGAGCTGGGGCTGTGCTCCACCTCCCGCTGCTGGGCTGAGTTCCATGAAGCCCAGTGTTGGGTACAGCCTGCACCCAGTGCCAAACCTAGGTGGCAGCGGTAGCCTGCTGTCATCTGACACAGAACCGGGGGATCAGGAGGAGTCTAGCACAGCCCCACAGCCCTCACATGGGTGCAGGTCCCTGGATCTGTGTGCCAGATGACAGGAGGCTGCTGCTGCCAGCAAGTGTCACAAGTTTTGCTTTCAAGACATTGAGGTGCAGTTTCTGAAAAACCTCTGTACCGACCTCCTTGAAACTTAGGAAGGCTTCATGCCCTCAGAAGGGGCTATCATCCCTGCAATTTGCATCTATATCAGGCAACAAATGACAATTTTTTAGGCATTTTCATGATTTCCCGTTATAGCCTGTGGGTGAAACATCAAAACAAGTCAAAACAGTGAAACATTTTTGATGAAATGAAGTGGGACAATGCTTCAAAACAAAATGAAATGATGAAATGAAACACTGTCCCTTTGAAATGGTGAAATGGACGTTGAAATGAAATAATGGTGTTTTGCACAGCCCTAGTAACAATAGGTGACCACTAGTAGTTTCTTTGTTTTGATCTTATCAATTTCCCTCACTCTTCAGTTATCCTGGGGACCCCTTGATTATCCTTCCATAATCTTAACATCTTGTGAGGACTGAGGGAGCTCTGTTTCAACTCTTCCTACTGCTTGCAGTCTTCCTTAGAGGAGTTTCCCTTAGCTGATACTGAGGCCATAAGCACTGACCATAGAAGATCCACAGCCTACCTTAACAGGGAGTATGTATCCCATGGACCCTGACCATGGACCATGGACCATGGACCCTGACCCATCTCTCCCTTCCAAATATTGAGACCTGGTAGATGTGTCTGACAAGAAAGGAGCAGAACAATTGCCCCACACTGCCATAATGATGTATTTGTCTGGATGCTGTTTTAATTTTCTCTGATGATCCAACCCAGCATTCAAAACATGTGAGTCAGATTCTGCTCAGGCTCTGAGAAAACTGACTATATATTAAGGTAGAGATATGTGAGTTTGAAACAACCTCAATTAAATTATTGGGTTATATAATATCCATTAAGGGCCTAACAATAGATCCTCATAAAGTAACCACCATTACTAAATTGTTTGTGTCACACCATGTTAAGGGGGTACAGTGGTTCCCAGGCTTTGCTAATGTAACCCAGGTACACCCAAGGGTGTGCCCTATTCTCAGTTGAATAGGATGGGTAGGCAGGAGGGGATGCTGTGAGAGGGATGCCAGAATTTCAAGTAGATCCTTCTTTCCTCTATAAAGTTAGCCCAAGCCCAAAGTTCTTAACTATATACAATTTATTATGTTACAATATACATAAACATAAAACTAAATATCATATACACAGAGAACACTAACCGATAACCAAGGTCAAACACTAAATAACACTATTTACAACATCACAATGCAACATTTCAATTACAAAATATCAGGTGTAAACATGAACAATCTTAATAACATATATTTCTTAATATAGTCCCTGATCCATGGCAACAGATAGTCCTCCTTCCAATGGGGTCCCTTGGGGGATGTCCAGGAAGCACCAGAAGCCCCTTTCCTTAGAGCCTTGACTAGGCAGGGGGCTGCTCACCCTGCCCTTTCTCTGGGGTTGCCTGCCCCAAAACGTCTTTCCCCTGTGGGGCCCAAAGTCCCAATGACTCACTCTTCCTCAGGTGGCTGTGGTCAGGGTGCAGCTTGATGGGATCTCCTCTGCTGGAGCACCTCTCCAGACCTCTCCTGTGCTGCTGGGCTCCTCTCCACCCTATGACCCACTCTGGGCACCAAGGGCTCAGCTCCTCTCAGCTGCTGCACCACTGCTGCTGGCTCCTGGGTTCTGGGCCTCACGCTGCAGCACTACCATTTCCCTGTGCCCTGGCTCGGCACTGAGAGCTCTTTTAGCACAGGCCGGGCCCTTCAGGCTCCAGCCAGCTGTCCTCACACCAGGTGGCTAACCCAAGCAGCCTCCACTGCTCCCTGGCTCCCAAGCCTCAGGCCTCATGTGCTGGCCTGTGCACTGGGGGACCTGGCCATTTGCCATGAGATAGGGCCTGAGCCGCCTCACTGCAGCCGCAAGGACTTTGCCCCATGCACTGCCCCATTCACTGTGTGGCCTACTGGCCCTTCTGGGGTTGCAGGCTTGAGCCGCCACTTGTGACTCCCAAAGCCTGGGCTCTGTGCACTGAACCACACATCGTGATGGGCCCCAGCAATCTCTCACTGCTCCCAGGGCCAGGTCTCCATGCACTGTCCTTGTGTGCTGTCAACACCCTGAGTGGTCTCACACCACTCCCAAGGCTGCTCCTTCAGTGGCAGCTTCAGGAGTTTTGGGGCTATTGCCTTCTGGGGGAGAGCTTCAGCTTTTCTCTGTTCTTCTTGAGTCCCTTGCCACATCTTCCCTTCATACTGGGCATGCAGCTCCTTTTATATGCTCCAGGGCTCTGCCCCTGAAGTCTTCCAGACTTCACAGTTTACAGTCTTCAATCAGGTCGGGGGAAGCTCTTCTCCCCCCCCCCCTCAGGAAAGGGGTCTGACTTTATTTCTCCTGCTGCCTCCTGATGTTGTCCTGAGGGGTCAGGCCAATGCTTAGGATCTCAATATTGCGCTATTAGACAGGAGGGTGTGGTGTACAACTGCACATGCACACATAAAAATCAATTAATCACACACTCACTAGGTACATACACCCCTATTAGGCATACACATTCACATTACCAGCTCAGGCACATACACTATACACCCCAAAAGTTAGACACAGATCACTAATTCGTATATCATAAACACAATGCCATATATATATACACACAGACACACATACACTCTCACACTAGCAACTCAGATACATGCACGTTCAAAATAATTAGTCTAGGTTAACCCACACTACACACACTGAATTTAGACAGAATCAGTTACCAGTTACCAACACATGCACATTCAATACACATAAGCGGATTACTAATTCATATACCCCCCCCACATAATATCTATATATTTATATGTGTATTTATTAATTTACACACTTACCACCAACCTACACACACACACACACACATACACACACACACACAGAGGTGAGTTCCTAAGTTGGGAATTCTGATATGTATGTATGTATGTGCTTAGTGTACTTGGGATACCTGGGGAAAGGTTAAGGTAAGAAAATAGAAGTGTAGGGGGTTAAAGTTAACAGGATCGGGATTAGAACCAGTAGATTACAGGGTCCTGGCCTGAAGAACTGAGGCTCAGGGGTAACTGTAGGTTAATTGATTACAAGGCAGTGCCCAAAGCCTGCAGAACAGGGAAGCATGCCGGCACAGAGTCTTCAGTCCCTGAAGCCAGAGCTGTGGGGAAGCTGAAAAGGTAAATGTGGAGAGGAAGGAAAATGGAACTAAGGAAAAGTGTGGGTCTTAAAGAGAGGTTCTGGGTGTGGGGAGCCAGAGGATGGCTCTGGGGCAGCTAGAGAAGTTGCAGAGAGTGGCAGTAGGTGCTGGAAGCTGGAGAGACCTGCAGGACGGATAATAGGAGCTGGGAAGCTGCAGAGTGGGGAGGGGAGATTACAGAAGGTGCAGGGGGGAAGCCTGAAAACAGAGAGAGGGCAGCAGAAAATCACAGGAAAAGCAGCAGGGACAGCAGGAAATCAAGGAGAGGCTGAGAGGTGGCAGAAAAGGGGACATGGAATTGGGAGGAGATCAGGAAACTAGCAGAGAGGGTGCGAACTGGAGCTGAGAGAGAGAATGAGGCTGGAATTTAAGATAGGGAAGGGATTCAGTAAAACATGACCCAACTCAGGGTTGCATATGACAGTGGTTTTATTGAACAGGGGAGATGGTGACACAATGCCAAATTGGTTTCCTTGCACCCACACCCACACCTGCACAACAGCAGCAGGGGTTAAACATGCTTGGTGCAGGGGTTGAAGTCCACTGAAGTCCAGGAGGAGAGAGAGAGAGACAGAGAGAGAGAGAATGAGTCCAAATTGTAGGAGGAGGTATGCAGGTAATATCTACCTATCCCAGGCTGGAAGTTGATCCTCGATGGCCAGTCGGGGTCTCCTTCAGCTTGGGGCCTCTGGGGTGGATAAGTGATGTGAAGCTGGTTTGGTCCAGATGGAAATTCCCACATTAGGGCTGGAAGGGACCTCGGGAGATCATCGAGTCCAGCCCCCTGCCCAAAGGGCAGGAAGTCAGCTGGGGTCATAGGATCCCAGCAAGATAAGCATCCAATTTACTCCTGAAGGTGTTCAATATAGGTGCTTGAACCACCTCCGCTGGCAGACCCCTCCTAAACCAGATGGGACAACTGACAACTGACACCCAGGAAAAAGCCAACCTATTAAATAGGTACTTTGCATCAGTCTTTCATCAGTCCCAAGGGACACCCATGCCTAGGCTAGACATCAAGAAAAACTTCTTCATGGTAAGGATGGCCAAAATTTGGAATGGGCTTCCAAGGGAGGTGGTGCTCTCCCCTACCTTGGGGGTCTTTAAGAGAAGGTTGGATAGGCAAAAAAAAAACCACACTCAGGTAGGCTCTGGAGCAGTGAGAGACGCGCGGGTGAAGCCCGCTGCGTTCCCACTCCCCCGAAGCCCCCCAGACACCCCCTCAGCAGCCGCTGAGCCCCCTGCCGACCCCCAGCACAGCCGGAGGTGAGCGGGCTTGTGGTGGGAAGGGGTTAACTCCTCGCTTGCTGGGAGGAGGCCGCTGCCTGGTGCCGGGCCGGGTCAAGCCCCTGCCCAGGCCCCTACTTGGCCCAGCCCCCGAGGGAGCCCGGCGACCGGAGCCACGTAAACAGGCTGCATAAACAGGTGCTTGAGTTAGCGCGTAGTTCGCACGGGGGTGGGTGTGGGAGGGCACAAGACCCTGCCTGCGACCCCCCCCAGCCATAGCCAGCCCAAGCCGTAGCCAGCCTACCAGAGGCATGACATGGATGGGCACGCGCCGCACCCCGAGGGTCCCCTCGGGCTCTACGGCCCCTCCACTGGGCACCTCAGAGACGGCCACCCAGACGGAGCCCATGGTTCCGGGCTCCAGGCAGACGGAGCCCCTGGCTCTTGGCTGCGGGGGCTGCCTGTCCCTTTTTCAGGCTCTGGGGCCCAGAAGCATGGCCACCTCCCCTTGCGGGGTCTGCTCCCTACTGGGGTCTCTGGCGTGCCAGCTGAAGGAGCTCCAGGCCACAGTCCAGAGACTGCGTGCCATCAGGGACTGTGAGCAGGAGATAGACTCCTACTGCCAGCCCCATCTCCCTTGGGAGCCGCAGGGGAGAACTCTGTCTCCCTCCGCGACTAAGGAGGACTCTGGGACCTCCCACTCTGCCCAGTCAGGGGCATGGACCAAGGTGGTCAAGGGCCCCAAGGCCCGCCGCACCAAGGCCCCTGCCCCGCCGGAGCTTAGCAACAGGTTCGCACCTCTTGCAGCCCCAGCAGAGCCCATGCAGTTGCCAGCTCCCGCAGGCAACCCAGGCTCAACCGCAGCTACCGCCCCCGCTCTCCCCAAGACAAAGCGTAAGGTGTTTGTTGTGGGAGACTCCATCCTGCGGGGCACTGAGGGGGCAATCTGCCGCCCTGACCCCTTAGCCCGGGAAGTCTGCTGCTTCCCGGGGGCCCACATCCGAGACATTGCAGAGAGGATCCTGCAGCTCCTCTGGCCCACAGACCACTACCCCATGCACCTTATTCATGTGGCCACCAATGACATGGCTCGGAGCACCCCCAGCCAGGTCATGAGGCGCTACAGGGAGTTGGGAGCGGGGCTTAGGGGTCTGGGAGCTCAGGTGGTGTTTTTGTCGATCCTCCCAGTCTCGGGCTATGGCCTGAGGAGGGAGAGGAGGATTCACGCGGTGAACCAAAGACTGCGGCGCTGGTGTTATCGGGAAGGCTTTGGCTTCCATGACCACAGACCACTCTTTGGAGGGAGAGGCAGCGAGCTGCTGGGAAGAGATGGCCTCCACCTCTCTCCCCTGGGGAGGAGGCTCTTCTCAGCCAGGCTGGCTGAGCTGCTCCACCGGGCTTTAAACTAAGCCCGCTGGGGGATGGGGGGACTACTGCCCCTGCTGGCCCGCTGAACAGCCCTTGCAAAGCCAGCGGGCCAAGGCACTTAAGGGGGCACTTAAGGGAGCCCACCCCTGCCCCAGCCCTGGCACAATATGTGGGCAAGAGACCCCATGGGCACACTTGCCTGCCTGTACACTAATGCCAGGAGCCTGGGCAACAAGCAGGACAAGCTCGTCCTCCTGCTCAGTGCAAAGAAATATGATGTCATTGGGATAACGGAGACCTGGTGGGACTCCACCCATGACTGGACCACAGGTGTAGAGGGCTATACCCTATACAGGAGGGATCGTGTTGACAAAAGGGGCGGGGGTGTAGCTCTCTATGTGAAGGAAAGCTACATGTCCCTGCAAGCTGATGTTGGCGACCGGCATGGACAGCTAGAGACCCTCTGAGTAAAAATTCGTGGGGAATTCAGCACAGGGGACACAACAGTGGGAGTCTACTACAGACCTCCCACTCAAAGTCCCGCTGGACTTGACCAGCAGTTCGCCCGGGAACTGACTGAGGCCGCTTGCTCCAGGACCTTGGTTGTCATGGGTGACTTCAATTACCCGGACATCTCGTGGGAAGATCACTCAGCTAAATCTGAGCGGGCGCAAAGCTTTCTCTCATGCGTGGATGACCTCTACCTGACTCAAGAAGTCTATGGGCCAACGAGAGGCAAAGCGCTGCTTGACCTGGTACTGGCTACGGGGGACGACCTAATCGGCAACCTAGTGATTGATGGGAAGTTGGGTGACAGCGACCACGAGCTGATCACCTTCACCATCCGCCGTAAAGCTGGCAAGTCAGTCAGCAACACAGAAGTCCTTGACTTCAATAAAGCTGACTTTGACAAGCTCAAGAGGCTAGTCGGTCAGGCCCTCAGGGACCATGACCCCAGGGAGATGGGAGTTCAAGAAGAGTGGTTGCTTCTCAAGGAAGCGATCCTCAGTGCACAAGCTAAATCTATTCCAACACGGAGGAAAGGCAGCAAGAAGGCCCAGCAGCCCCCCTGGCTCTCCAGAGACCTAGCGGACCTACTGTGGCTAAAAAGGAAAGCCTACAAAGGATGGAGGATGGGATTCACTTCCAAGGAGGATTACTCCGTGCTAGTCGGGTCCTGCAGGGAGCAAACCAGGAAAGGCAAGGCTGCAACTGAACGCCAACTAGCTTCAGGCATCAAGGACAACAAAAAGTCATTTTTCAGATATGTGGGGAGCCGGAGGAAATGCAAGGGCAATGTTGGACCCCTGCTAAACCAGATGGGGCAACTGACAACTGACGCCCAGGAAAAAGCCAACCTATTAAATGGGTACTTTGCGTCAGTCTTTCATCAGTCACACGGGATGCCCATGCCTGCTATGGGACAGGGAAATCTGGGTGAGGGTGATCCCCTACCCTCCATCAATGCTGACCTCGTGAAGGAACACCTTGAGAAGCTGGATACCTTCAAGTCAGCTGGCCTTGACAACCTGCACCCCAGGGTACTCAAGGAGCTGGCGAGCGTCGTAGCCCAGCCCCTGGCACGGATCTTTGAAAACTCCTGGCGCTCTGATGTAGTGCCCGAAGACTGGAAGAAGTCCAATGTGGTGCCGATCTTCAAGAAAGGGAGGAGAGTGGATCCGGTTAACTACAGGCCCATTAGCTTGACTTCTAACCTGGGGAAGATCTTAGAAAAGTTTATTAGAGGAGGCCATCCTTGAGGGACTGGCCCAGGCTAACATTCTAAGGGACAGCCAGCACGGGTTTGTTGCGGGTAGGTCTTGTTTGACCAATCTCATTTCCTTCTATGACCAGGTGACCTATCACCTGGACAACGGAGAAGAGATTGATGTCATATATCTTGACTTCAAAAAAGCTTTTGATCTGGTATCCCATGATCACCTCTTGGCCAAACTGGCCAGTTGTGGCCTTGGCTTCACCACGATCTGCTGGCTGGGAAATTGGCTCCGTGGTCGGACCCAGAGGGTTGTGATTGATGGCAGTCACTCATCATGGTGTCCTGTGACCAGTGGGGTCCCTCAAGGCTCTGTCCTGGGACCCATCCTGTTCAACATCTTCATTAACGATGTGGACATTGGAGTCAGGAGTGGACTGGCCAAGTTCGCCGATGACACCAAACTTTGGGGCAAAGCATCCACGCCAGAAGATAGGCGGGTGATCCAGGCTGACCTGGACAAGCTCAGCAAATGGGCAGATGAGAACCTGATGGTGTTTAACACCAAAAAATGCAAAGTTCTCCACCTTGGGAGGAAAAACCTGCAATACTCTTATAAACTCGGCAGTGCTACGTTGGTTAGCACTACAGAAGAAAAAGACTTGGGGGTCATCATTGACCACAAGATGAACATGAGCCTGCAATGCGATGCTGTGGCTAGTAAAGCGACCAAAACGCTGGCTTGCATCCATAGATGCTTCTCGAGCAAATCCCGGGACGTCATTCTCCCCTTGTACTCGGCCTTGGTGAGGCCGCAGCTGGAGTACTGCGTCCAGTTTTGGGCTCCACAATTCAAAAAGGATGTGGAGAAGCTTGAGAGAGTCCAGAGGAGAGCCACGCGCATGATCAGAGGTCAGGAAAACAGATCTTACGATGACAGGCTGAGAGCCATGGGACTCTTTAGCCTGGATAAGCGCAGGCTCAGGGGTGATCTGATGGCCGCCTATAAGTTTATCAAGGGTGACCACCAGGATCTGGGGGAACGTCTGTTCACCAGAGCGCCCCAAGGGATGACGAGGTCGAACGGTCACAAACTCCTGCAAGACCGTTTCAGGCTGGACATAAGGAAGAATTTCTTTACTGTCCGAGCCCCCAAGGTCTGGAACAGCCTGCCATCAGAGGTGGTTCAAGCACCTACATTGAACACCTTCAAGAGTAAATTGGATGCTTATCTTGCTGGGATCCTATGACCCCAGCTGACTTCCTGCCCTTTGGGCAGGGGGCTGGACTCGATGATCTCCCGAGGTCCCTTCCAGCCCTAATGTCTTTGAAATCTATGAAAATCTGGCTGGGGTCATCTGACCCCACCACTCTTTCCTGCTCAGGCACGGGGTTGGACTCAATGATCTGTTGAAGTCCCTCCCAAACCAGAAAGCAGATGGACTATCTTCTAAGGGTGAACCCTTTGCATTAGAGCCATTACCACCTTCCACAATTTTTCCGCCTAAAAACTTCATTGAGGGAACTACTTGAAAAGCCTTCTGTCAGCCATCCAAATGGTCCTTGTATCCCCTTGCTAAAAAACTGCATCAGCCGGTGGGACCACCCTGACTCAATTTTCAGCGGCTTAGTGGGGGGTGTTATTTTTTTGTGACATCATCTAAACATCCCAGATGGTCCTGTAAGATTAAGAATATTACAGGTCTGTCATGACTCTCACCTCTTCCAGGTCACTTTGGCTGTACCAAGACTTAGCTTTAAATTTCTCATGATTCTGGTGGCCTTGAATGGGCCATGATGTTAAAAGGTATGTCTGTTTATGAGTCATACGTGCCCAAACCAAGACACCTTGAACTGGACTGGGTGGTTTCCTCCAGCCATTACCCACCCTCAACAATTTCAGTGGATTAATTGTGGACCTCCCACACTCTGAGAACTGCCCCATGATCATGGTCATCATAGATGCATTAACTAAGATGGTCATTTTATCTCTACCCAGTCTGTTCCCACTGCCAGCAAAATGGCCAAGCTATTTCTGAGGCATATATTTTGTCTGTACAGTTCCCTGTCTCAGGAGCTTTCCAGTCATGCACCTCAGTTTATTTCCCAGGCCATTTGGAAGACTGTCCTGTAAGGGGAGAGGAGGGCTACTGTCAGGGCCTCTGATCAAGAATGCTTGCCTGGGGCAAACACTTGGGTTATCACACCTGTCCCTGATCCCTGGATAATAAAAATGACCCAGGTCTCTGCAACTAGATTGGCTGGTAAAAGTACCTCTCATGCCTTTTAAGCACACATGGAACCTCAGGCTGCAGGCATGGTTTCACACAGCCCCAGTCTGTTTGGGCAAGCCTCCAGTTCACTGCTCTCTCTTGGTTCTCCTGGCTCCTGACTCAGCTTCAGCTTTTTCTGACCCTGACCTTAGATCTCCCCTGGAACTCAGTACTGGCTCTCTGACACCTTGTTTCTGATCTCAGCTTGCTTCTCAAACTGTGTCTCTGGAATCTCCCCTTTGGCTCTCTTGGAAATTGATCCTCATGTTCTCTGCCAAGACCCTGACCTCACCTTGATGGGTAACTTTTGCTCCCTCCTTGCTGACCCTTTAGTCACTCCTAGTGGCTTGCTACTGACACAGCTCCCTATATCGCAGCCTTACTCTCACATGTTACTCTGGAACCCTGGTGTTGAATTTACAGAAAAAATATCAGTTTATTTTTTCTATTCAGTTGGATAAGAGTAATCTTGCTTATTTAGAAAAATAATAATCATATGTTCACTTCTATTAAGGTTTATAATGAATGTTCTGAAAGCAAAAAATACAGTGATTCTTCTTTATACTTAATTTGGGTTCCATAATACAATTCTCAAGTTTTCATTATTATTATATTGTAATTGTCTGTGGAGCTGTAAAGAGTTTCTTAGGGGAGTCTATTTAGATAAAATAATAAAGTTATGAAAGATAATGTTTATGGTTTGCACAAAACCTTCCTTGGCAATCACCGAGTGTGTGTGTGATACATTTCAAATCAATAGTCACTCTTCACTTATACCAGCAAATATTGAATAGCCATATACCTGTTACTGTGCTCTGCAGTAGTTTTCCATAATGTTGGCGGTACAGCTTTTCCTAAGACAATAGTTAAGAAACATCGTTATATGTAGTGGGGGCAATTCTGATGCTATTCCTCCCATTGAATATCACCTTACTTTTTCAAGTAGACCGACTGAAGTATATGGGATTAATTTCAGGAGAGAAGTGTTATTCTGGGCACAGAGGACAGATTTGGGTAAGAAGTGTTACTTGAGAATGAAATGAATGCATCAATTAGATACCAAGGTAAGAGGCACCTTTGATTGAAATTTCACAGATCAGACTCATGATATTATTTGAGAGAGCCTGAGCGGTCTTGTTTTCATGAAGTGCTGAGCACCTACCCTTATAGTTTCATAGTTTCTAGGGTCGGAAGGGACCTGAACAGATCATCAAGTCCGACCCCCTACCCTGGGCAGAAACAAGTGCTTGGATCATAATACCCCAGCAAGATATCTGTCCAATCTGCTCTTGAAGACCCCCAAGGTAGGGGAAAGCACCACCTCCCTTGGGAGCCCATTCCAGAGCCTGGCAGCCCTAACTGTAAAGTAATGCTTCTTGATATCAAGCCTGAACCTACCCTCAATCAATTTATGGCTGTTATTTCTTGTTATCACAGGTGGTGCCTGTGGGAACAGAGCCTCACTTACTTTCTGCTGATACCCCTGGTGAGTTTTTCAGGCAACCAGATCCCCTCTCAGTCTTCTTTTGTGGAGGCTGAATAGATTCAGGCCCTTTAGTTTATCTTCAAGGGTCTGGCCTGCTGCTCCTTGACCATGCAAGTGTCCCTCCTCTGGACCATCTCAATGCAGGCCACAACTCTCTGGAAGTGCAGTGCCCAGAACTGGATGCAGTATTCCAACTGTGGCCTGACCAGAGCTACGTAGAGGAGAAGGATCTCCTCCCTGGACTGAGCCCTGGGGAACTCCACTGCCCACATCCTTCCAGGTCAAAAATGACCTGTCCACCACCACTCTCTGGGTGCAACCATCGAGCCAATTTGCCACCCATTTGACTGTGTAGGCATCAGTGTCACAGTTGCCTAGTTTTTTTTATGAGAATGGGGTGAAAAACAGTGTCAAAGGCCTTCTTGTAGTCCAGTTAGACAATATCCACCTCAACGCATGCATCCAAGGACTTTGTGACCTGGCTGTAAAAGGAAACAAGTTTAGTCAGGCAGGATCTGCTCAAAAAAAATCTGTTAGCCTGTTTGGCAGACAGATATATATTTAAAAGACAATTCTGCTCTTTCATGAACAGTATCTTGGATTAACATAAGGAAAAAGGATCCAAGTAACAGAATCACCTAGGATACTCAAAGAAACAAGGTAAGGCACCTAGATGGTGCCCTGCTTGGAGTCACCAGAAACAATGGCCACAAGCTGAGGGAGGATAGGTTTAGGTTAGATATTAGGAAGAACTACTTCACTCTAAGGGTGTCCAGAGCCTGGAATAGGCTTCCCAGAGAGGGGGTGCTCTTACCTTCTCTGGAAATCTTCAAGAGCAGACTGGATAGGCACCTGGCTGGGGTCTTATGACCCCTGCCACCCCCAGTGCTCCTTCCTGCCCATGGCAGGCAGTTGGACTAGATAATCTGTCTAGGTCTTTTCCGACTCATTGATTCTAAGATTTTATGATTCTATGGCCCAATACAGTTGATGGCATAAGTTAAGGGTCTGAATGGTTCAGACACTAGCCAGTAGGAAACATTAGCTTGAACTCTTGCCTGCCTCTTGAGCTGGAACATGTTTGTCAACTCAGGATTCAGTCCTGAAGGAGGGGGATTATGGAGAAGATGCTAAGAATTTCAAACTTCAATTTATCAGGAAAGTGCCCTAACCACTATCCCATGCTTCTTATTCACATGGGCACCAATGACATGGCTTGGAGCACGCCCAGCCAGGTCATGAGGCACTACAGGGATTTGGGAGTGGGGCTTAGGGGTCTGGGAGCTCAGCTGGTGTTTTCGTCGATCCTCCCGGTCTCGGGCTATGGGCTGAGGAGGGAGAGGAGGATCCATGTAGTGAACCAAAGACTGTGGAGCTGGTGTCATCGGGAAGGCTTTGGCTTCCATGACCACAGCCCGCTCTCTGGTTAGAGAGGCAGCGAGCTGCTGGGAAGAGATGGCCTCCACCTCTCCCCCCTGGGGAGGAGGCTCTTCTCAGCCAGGCTGGCTGAGCTGCTCCACCGGGCTTTAAACTAAGCCCGCTGGGGGATGGGGGAACTACTGCCACTGCTGGCCCACTGAGCGACCCTTGCAAAGCCAGCACACCAAGGCACTTAAGGGAGCCCAGCCCTGCTCCAGCCCTGGCACAATCTGTGGGCAAGGCAAGAGACCCCATGGGGACACTTGCCTGCCTGTACACTAATGCCAGGAGCCTGGGCAACAAGCAGGAGGAACTCATCCTCCTGCTCAGTGCAAGGAATTATGACATCATTGGGATAACCAAGACCTGGTGGGACTCCACCCATGGCTGGACCACAGGTATAGAGGGCTATACCCTATACAGGAGGGATCGTGTTGACAAAAGGGGCGGGGGTATAGCTCTCTATGTGAAGGAAAGCTACATGTCCCTGCAAGCTGATGTTGGTGACCGGCATGGACAGCTAGAGACCCTCTGGGTAAAAATTCGTGGAGAATTCAGCACAGGGGACACAACAGTGGGAGTCTACTACAGACCTCCCACTCAAAGTCCCGAGCTTGACCAGGAGTTTGCCTGGGAACTGACTGAGGCCGCTTGCACCAGGACCTTGGTTGTCATGGGTGACTTCAATTACCCGGACAACTTGTGGGAAGATCACTCAGCTAAATCTGAGCGGTCGCAAAGCTTTCTCTCCTGCGTGGATGACCTCTACCTGACTCAAGAAGTCTATGGGCCAACGAGAGGCAAAGTGCTGCTCGACCTGGTACTGGCTACGGGGGACAACCTAATCAGCAACCTAGTGATCGATGGGAAGCTGGGTGACAGCGACCACGAGCTGATCACCTTCACCATCCGCTGTAAAGCTGGCAAGTCAGTCAGCAACACAGAAGTCCTTGACTTCAGAAAAGCCGACTTTGACAAGCTCAAGAGGCTTGTCGGTTAGGCCCTTACGGACCGTGAACCCAGGGAGATGGGAGTTCAAGAAGAGTGGTTGCTTCTCAAGGAAGTGATCCTCAATGCACAAGCTAAATCTATTCCAACACGGAGGAAAGGCAGCAAGAAGGCACAGCAGCCCTCCTGGCTCTCCAGGGACCTGGCAGACCTCCTGCGGCTAAAAAGGAAAGCCTACAAAGGATGGAGGATGGGATTCACCTCCAAGGAGGATTATTCTGCACTGGTCTGGTCCTGCAGGGAACAAACCAGGAAAGCCAAAACTGCAACTGAACTCCAACTAGCTTCAAGCATCAAGGACAACAAAAAGTCCTTTTTCAGATATGTGGGGAGCCAGAGGAAAAGCAAGGGCAACGTTGGACCCCTGCTAAACCAGATGGGAAAACTGACAACTGACACCCAGGAAAAAGCCAAACTATTAAATAGGTACTTTGCGTTAGTCTTTCATCAGTCCCATGGGATGCCCATGCCTGCTATGGGACAGGGAGATCCGGGTGATGGGGATCCCCTACCCTCCATCAATGCTGACCTTGTGAAGGAACACCTTGAGAAGCTGGATACCTTCAAGTCAGCCGGTCATGACAATCTGCACCCCATGTACTCAAGGAGCTGGTGAGCATTATAGCTCAGCCCGTGGCACAGATCTTTAAAAACTCCTGGCGCTCTGGTGTAGTGCCCGAAGACTGGAAGAAGGCCAATGTGGTGCCGATCTTCAAGAAAGGGAGGAGAGTGGATCCGGCTAACTACCGGCCCATTAGCCTGACTTCTATCCTGGGGAAGTTCTTAGAAAAGTTTATTAAGGAGGCCATCCTTGAGGGACTGGCCCAGCCTAACATCCTCTGGGATAGCCAGCACGGGTTTGTTGCAGGTAGGTCTTGTTTGACCAATCTCATTTCCTTCTACGACCAGGTGACCTATCACCTGGACGAGGGAGAAGAGATTGATGTCATATATCATGACTTCAAAAAAACTTTTGATCTGGTATCCCATGATCACCTCTTGGCCAAACTGGCCAGTTGTGGCCTTGGTTTCACCACAATCCACTGGCTGGGAAATTGGCTCTGTGGTCGGACCCAGAGGGTTGTAATTGATTGCACTCACTCATCGTGGTGCCCTGTGACCAGTGGGGTCCCTCAAGGCTCTGTCCTGGGACCCATCCTGTTCAACATCTTCATTAATGATGTGGACATTGGAGTCAGGAGCAGACTGGCCAAGTTCGCCGATGACACCAAACTTTGGGGCAAAGCATCCACGCCAGAAGATAGGCGGGTGATCCAGGCTGACCTGGACAAGCTCAGCAAATGGGCAGACGAGAACCTGATGGTGTTTAACACTGAAAAATGCAATGTTCTCCACCTTGGGAGGAAAAACCTGCAGCATCCTTATAGGCTCGGCAATGCTACGCTGGTTAGCACTATGGAAGAAAGAGACTTGGGGGTCATAATTGACCATAAGGTGAACATGAGCCTGCAATGTGATGCTGCGGCTAGTAAAGCGAACAAAACGCTGGCTTGCATCCATAGATGCTTCTTGAGCAAATCCCGGGATGTCATTCTCCCCTTGCACTTGGCCTTGGTGAGGCTGCAGCTGGAGTACTGCGTCCAGTTTTGGGCTCCACAATTCAAAAAGGATGTGGAGAAGCTTGAGAGAGTCCAGAGGAGAGCCACGCGCATGATCAGAGTTCAGGGAAAGAGATCTTACGATGATAGGCTGAAAGACATGGGACTCTTTAGCCTGGAAAAGCGTAGGCTCAGGGGTGATCTGATGGCCACCTATAAGTTTATCAAGGGTGACCACCAGGATCTGGGGGAACGTTTGTTCACCAGAGCGCCCCAAAGGATGACTAGGTCGTACGGTCATAAACTCCTGCAAGACCGTTTCAGGCTGGACATAAGGAAGAATTTCTTTACTGTCCGAGCCCCCAAGGTCTGGAACAGTCTGCCAGCGGAGGTGATTTAATCACCTACAGTGAACACCTTCAAGAGTAAATTGGATGCTTATCTTGCTGGGATCCTATGACCCCAGCTGACTTCCTGCCCTTTGGGCAGGGGGCTGGACTCGATGATCTCCCAAGGTCCCTTCCAGCCCTGATGTCTATGAAATCCATGAAATCTATGAAATCTATCACCCTTACTGTTAAATGAATATGAAATGGAATGCAAAAGTCAGGAAGCTGGGGAGAGATGGAACCTGCCTCTGTAGCCCAGAGTGCCCACCTGGGTGTGGGAAGACATGGATGTTAGTTCCTGTTTCCAGGATTATTTCTGTTTTTCTCCAATGGCTGTCCAATCTAAAGAGTCAAGGGAGGAGGGATCAATATACTTCCCTTCTGGGTGAGTGCTCTTATGACTTGGCTAGTACGGCAGTGTTTTGCCTGGCGTTATGGCTTCATTTTTTGCAACTTGCCAACTTAGAGTTCATCTGCATCAGCAGGCAATATTTTCATTTTTTTAACATAGAAAAATTCAATTAGTTAATAACATTTAGTGTCTTTCCACTTCCTTCTCATGACTAAATTTTGTGTTGAACTTGTCTTGGTTAATTCTGAAGTTTTCATGCTGAACAGTTTTGTGCTTTCCTGCTTAATGTTTTGTTAAATGATATATCTCAGCAGTCACTTCCCAAGCTAAAATGGTTCCATTCCATAATGTTCTTGAAAATATGGGGTCTGTTAATCAGAAAAAAGTATAATTCTCTATCTTGCCATGCATATTTTTCTGTGTCTACTTAGCTGGATTTTCTCTTTTATGGTCATTAAAGATCAAGCTACAGCAGAAAGCTATTAAATGGATAATTTGTTGGACTACAATGCCTCCCTTCAATAGGTCTGTTCAGTTAACAGGTATATTTAAAAATTATTCTGCTCTTTCATGGACTTGGACCAGCATAAAGTAAAAGGATTCATGTAACAGATCATTTGTGAAGTCAGGTTTCCATTGCATTTTATCTTGTTGTGCAAGAGAATTTTATGTCTTAGAGAAGTTTATTTCTTGTTGTCATGTAACAATTTAGAAGTGTTTTGCTGCTTTTCTGTATAAGACAAGTCTGGAGATCATAAAAAACATTCTTTAAAAGTTCTGTTATTTTTTTAAATAGCTACAGTATTGATTTTTAGTAGTACTGACTCTGTTCATTATCCTAGCGGTTTATAGCCTGTCTAGAGACTTTTTTCTTATTCCATCCAGTTATTTCAACACAGCCCAACACCATCTATTTTCTTGTGTGGGGTTCCATTGTGCCTGGCGTCTGAGTAGCTACACAAAAGACCTGTTTACATCAATGTGTTTCTTGATGTCAGGATGAAGTGAAATTGAGATCTTCAACATAAGCCTGTGCTGGTATTTCCTTCTTCCTGAATACTGTACCATAACTAGGGTGGGCCACTGGTGCATCAGCTCCAGGTACCATTTTTAATGAATGGTGGCACCACCACCACTGGCCTGGCTGTGATTGCTGGTCCAACCAGCACTGCCACCCAAGGTGAAGAAATTGCTTGTTGCATCTCTGCCTGACTACTTAATACTAATGAAGATGAGTATTCTCATTTCAATTCTGCAGGCAGAGAGTTTGACTGGCTATGGAGGACACCATACTTCAATCTCAAGGAATTCAGCACTATGCGTATCTTCATTTTTTCAATAGGATTCTTTTTGCCAGAGACCCCCAAGAATTGACATGGCCCCTCATCCAATATGGTATCAAGTAAACTTTATTAATAACCCCTAGGCAATATTACTGGTTTCCTCCCTGTAATATGACCTGACAAGCAGCTCTATACCAGCAACTTGTACTGGGCTTTGGATCTTTTGCTGGGTGTGTGATGTTTTGGATCCTCTGTAGTCATGTGGAGGGTATAGCAGCTATACCGGTCTTCCCAGAACCACTGCATGCTTGCACATGTTGTCCTTTGTGTTAACTAATTGTATAGTTTTTCCCTAACAAACTGTCCAACCCCTGGCACTGAGCCACACATTCTTCACATAGTACACCAATCCTATCCTACTTTTGGTTATCTTTCCTTAAGGGAAAGTGCTATACATTGCTTCCATATAGTACTCCAATTACAACACTGACATCTTCCAGTATGTTGGTGTCACTGAGCATAACCCTAGGTAAGTCAGAGGGATGGAAAACCACGAGTGTCGATGAAGCCCCTCTGCTCTGGACCCAGGCGAGCCAGGGCCCCCCCCGCCCAACCTTTGTAACCCTTTCTTTGGCGCCTGTAATCTCCTGTCCTTCTGGAAAACAGGCGAGCTAAAACTGTTATCTGTGGAATGCAAGGGCAACGCTCAGAGAGAGAAGGGAGGAGGGAAAGGGGAGGAAGAGAGGGGCCAACTAGTGGAAAACCACTGCAGAAAATTGACCAGGGTATAAAAATACACTGTTGCAGGGCTAGGGGCGCAGGATTTGAGACAATACAGTCTCCCTGTGCCTTTTACTTGAGCTCAAATAAACTCTGTCTACTTCTCCCCCCAGTGTGTTTATTTGGCGCGATGCACACTGGGCAACGAACCCAAGTGTTGCCTCCCTCGGGCACCTTGTGCTGTCAACAATTTTTGGTGCCCAATGTGGGGCTTGAGGCTAACATTTCGCCTTGCCTGGATCCCTCCTGGGGTCGACGACTTGCAGCAACAACCAACGCTCAGCGCACACCAGTGGTTTCATCGGGGGCCTCGGCAGAGACATGGTTTGATCGACCCCGGAGGGCACAACGGTGCAACACACTCAAATAGTGGAGAAGCGATCGTGGGTGACGGTGTGGAACCGGTCCCTCGGACAAGGTAGGATAAGCTCAGCAGTCTGAGCATTGCCCGTTAAGACCTGGGGATGCCCAGTGTCTCCCTGTAGGACCTGGGGACGCCCAGTGTCTCCCTGGAGTATGGGGCAGGGACAGAGTACGGTTGGCAGGGCATGGTGTACACCCTTAGAATGCATTCTGACTAATTGGAAACTGTTTAAGTCAGATTTAATGACTAAAAATAATCTTAAAAGGTTCTGTAGAGTGGAATGGCCTCAATATCAACTGGAGGATCAGGAAAGGTGGCCTCCGGAAGGGTCAGTTAACTATAATACAATCCTCCAATTACTCCTGCTTTGTCAGAGGACAGGTAAGTGGAATGAACATTTGTATGCGCAATTGTTTATGGCTTTATGAAATAAGACAGATATTTTGCAGAAGTGTAATTTGACTCCAACAGGATCGGTAGTTGTCCGTGTTGAGTCTCAGCATTCCACTGTAATGCTAGAGTCGGTGTCCCCTTCGGCTTTAACACCTCCACCATATAAAGATCAGATGCCCCCGGTTCCAGAGATTCCCCCCTCAGTGGGATTTTACCCTTTACTTACTGAAACTGTAATAGCCCGGCCTGGGGCAGATGGGTGTGCAGCCCAGACCATGCAATTATACTCCCATGTATCTTTTAATCCGGTGGACCTGGCGGCTTTTAAGGCACAGGCTGGAGAATTTTCAACTAACCCGAGTAAGTTTATCTCTGTCTTTGAGGGATGTTTAGCTAGTCACAAGCCTGATTGGGATGATTGTAATATTCTTATGCGAACCTTATTATCTGAAGTAGAGCGGAATCAAGTTATTTCCAAAGCAAGGGAGGAAGCACAGCGGAGGCATGAAAGGGATCCCATCAATGTTCTTGGTCCGGCAGATGTGGTTCCCCTAGCAGACCCTAGATGGATGGGACCCTAACAACCCTGTGGATCATACCCGTCTTACCTCTTACAAAAAAAGGAAGACTTAATGGGTATGTCTGTAGCACAAATCCTGGAGACTGCAAACAGGGCGTATACCCTCAGAAAGGAAGAAGAGGAAAAGAGACAAGTTAGAATGCTAGTAGCAGCAGTACAGGCTGGAGTCAGAGAAAGGCCACAAGAAGGTGGGAGAGGCAGAGGTATAAGGGGTCGTGGGCGCGGGCACCCTGGCCCACAAGAAAGATGCCTGGGATGGAACCAGTGTGCCTTATGCCGGCAAGAGGGACACTGGAAGAATGAATGCCCAGAGAAAGGGAGAGACTGTACTCCTGTAATGGCAGCAGAAGGACAGGAGTAGGCGTGTCGGGGGAAATGGACCACCCCACCCCCGGAACCCTGAGTAAAAATGCGGGTGGGGAACTCAGAAATTGTTTTTTTTGGTAAACTCCAGGGCAGCACGTACCGCTGTAAATCAACCTCTTCAACTTCCCATAGCAGACTCTCTCACTGTGGTGAGTGCCACGGGAAAAAAGACTCAGTGCCCAGTGTATGCTCCTGCAGAATGTGCTCTGGGAGACCAGGCTCTTTCTCACAAATTGGTCTACCTTCCAGATTGCCCAACACCCCTGCTAGGACGAGACCTGCTTTGTCGATTAGGTGCATCACTGCATTTTACCCAGGATGAAATAACCCTCACATTGCCCCCTGAAAATGCATGGATAATGACCCTCGCGATTAAACCCTCGGCTATGAACGCTCCCCCGGAGTGGAACCAGTGGGAAGACCGGGTATACCCTTTGGTGTGGGCAAGGGGGGGTCCCCGGAAAGGCTACACATCAAACCCCCATTAATATCCAACTACTGCAGGGAAAAGGTCCAGTACGAATCAAGCAGTACCCAATCAAAAAGGAAGCCAAAGAGGGACTGCAGGAGACTATAGACCGTTTCCTAAAGTACGGCATACTGCGAGAGTGTCAGTCAGCCTGGAACACTCCTATCTTGCCTGTACTAAAGCCTGATGGCACATATCGACTGGTGCAGGACCTAAGGGCGGTTAACGAATGGGTTAAAACTATTCATCCCCTCGTCCCAAACCCGTATACCTTGCTGGCCTCCATAGGGGGGCAGTATACTCATTTCTCAGTTCTTGATTTGAAAGACGCTTTCTTTATGATTCTAGTTGACACCCCCTCTCAGGAGATATTCTCTTTTGAATGGGAGGACAGAAAAAGGGTTAAGAAACAACTCTGTTGGACAGTATTAGCCCAGGGATTTAAGAACTCTCCTACCCTTTTCGACCAGTCCTTAGCTAAAGACTTGGAGGAGTGGAATAATGAGCATGAAGTTCTCTTGTTACAATATGTGGATGATTTATTAATTGCTGCCATAGATTTAAACTCTTGCCTTAACGCCACTGTAAGCCTCCTGAACTTTATTGGACTTCGAGGATATCGGGTGGCTTGAAATAAAGCTCAAATTGCTCTCCCTGAAGTACGATACCTGGGATTTCACATAAGACAGGGGGAGCGCCAGCTTTCAAGTGAGCGAAAGGAGGCTATATGTTAAGTTCCCACCCCAAGCAACCGTAAGCGGCTCAGGGCGTTTCTTGGCATGGAAGGTTTTTGCAGAATATGGATCCCTGAATTTGGACTGTGGGCAAAACCACTATATGACTGTGTAAAAGGGGCAGACCATGACCCCTTTTAATGGACTTCAGAAGCTGACAAGGCATTTAAAACACTAAAAAGGAAACTAATGGAAGCCCCCGCCCTGGGTTTACCGGACCTTTCTAAACCTTTCCAATTGTATGTGCATGAACGAAAAGGGATGGCTCTGGGAGTGCTTACTCAATTGTTGGGGGCGTGGAAATGTTCCGTTGCTTATTTCTCCAAACAGCTTGATCCAGTTGCCAAGGGATGGCCAGGGTGTTTACGAGCAGTTGCGGCAACTGCTCTAGTACTTGAGGAAGCTGAAAAGTTAATGCTGGGAGGAGTTGTGCAGGTGTATACCCCTCATATGGTCCAGGCTCTGCTAGACGCGAAGAGGGGTCTCTGGCTCGCCCAGGCTCGGGTGGCTCGGTACCAAGCTAAGCTGCTGGAGAACCCTGAAGTGACTCTGCAAACCTGCCCCTCCCTCAACCCAGCTACTCTCTTACCTGAAACGAAAGAACAAGAGCATGATTGTTTAGACATCATAGATGCACAGTACTCCAGCCGTCCAGACCTACAGGATCAGCCACTTCTGAATGCTGATTGTGAGTGGTGCACTGATGGTAGTAGCATTGTTGTAGAAGGGCAAAGGAGGGCAGGTTATGCTATTGTGACCCTCTATGATGTTGTTGAGGCCAAGGGTTTGCCTGCCGGAACATCTGCTCAACTTGCTGAACTGGTAGCCCTGACCCGGGCGCTAGAACTGTCAAAAGGGAAACAGGTCAACATCTATACCGACTCTAGGTATGCTTTTGGAGTACTGCATGCCCATGCTGGCCTATGGAAACAAAGGGGACTGCTGACAGCCCAAGGCTTCCCAGTGAAGTATGGACCCCAAATTCTCCGACTCCTGGAAGCTCTTCAACTTCCCTCGGCAGTGGCAGTAATGCACTGTAAGGCGCATCAGAAAGAGGATCAAGACCTAGCCAGGAGTAACGCCCGGGCGGACAGAGAAGCTAAAAATGCTGCCACCCTGAAGACACTGAGACCTGCTGACACCCATATGCATGCTCTCATTCCATCAGTAGGGGAGCTCCCGGATCCCCAGTACTCGTACAAATGAAACCCTCAAGCGTCATCTATCAAAGATCTGCCAGGAGGCCTCTCTGCAATGGCTCGATGCTTTGCCCCTTGCTCTGCTTCACATCTGTGCCCTCCCCAAGGGAAGATTTAGGGCTTAGCCCCTTTGAGATTATGTTTGGAAGGGCATGGCCTATGAACGGGATGCCGGTTCTAGCAGGGGAATGGGAAATAGGATGTAATATTTTGTCACGGTATATGTGCTCTCTTTCTGCTGTTCTTTCTTCTCTCCATAGGTACACTAAAGACTTGCAGCCTCTTCCGCTGGATGCTCCAGTCCACTCGTTACAGCCCGGGGATTCCATGCTCGTTTGTACCTGGAAGGATGCGCCCCTCCAAGAGAAGTGGAAAGGACCTCACACTGTTCTACTAGTTTCCCACACAGCGGCAAAGGTCGACAGACACAAGAACTGGATTCATCATGAGACAGATTTAGCATGATCTTTCTCCCATCGTATGGAGTGGGCCAGTTAGCCAAGCTGTATCATCAACTTTCTGTGTTTCTTACAAAATTTGCTAATGACACCTTAGCTATTGAAAAGAGCTTAATTCTGAGATTTACCAACTTCAGTTGTTATCCCTTCAGAATAGACAAGTGCTAGACTATGTCTTAGCTTCTCAAGGTGGCGTATGTGCCTTAATCGGTAACGAATGTTGTACTTATATTCCAGAAAATTCCCAAGATATTAACAAACACATTTTGTCAGGCGAACAGGCTTTTAATAAGTGGAAAAGTCAGGAATGTAAACCCACTGTTTTCGATTCTCTCTGGAGCTGGTTGCCCAACCTCGGAGGCCTAGGAACGGGCATCCTTCACCTCCTGGTCACCGTTGTTGTGTTGTGTTTAATTACCCTCCTCTTATTTGCATGCTGTAATGCCCTCCTGCGCAAAGTCTGTGTATCCCCCTCCCCGAGCGCTTCACTATACCCCTGCATTGAAGATCCCAATCCCCAAACACTCAATCGCTTTTTATCTTCAGAATATGAGAAAACTCAGCCAAATCTTTGTTGAGTATTCTCAAAGGAGGGAGTTGTTGGTGTCACTGGGCATAACCCTAGGTAACTCAGAGGGATGGAAGACCACGAGTGTCGATGAAGCCCCTCTGCTCTGGACCCAGGCGAGCCAGGGCCCCCCCTGCCCAACCTTTGTAACCCTTTCTTTGGCGCCTGTAATCTCCTGTCCTTCTGGAAAACAGGTGAGCTAAAACTGTTATCTGTGGAATGCAAGGGCACCGCTCGGAGATAGAAGGGAGGAGGGAAAGGGGAGGAAGAGAGGGGCCAACTAGTGGAAAACCACTGCAGAAAATTGACCAGGGTATAAAAATACACTGTTGCAGGGCTAGGGGCACAGGATTTGAAACCATACAGTCTCCCTGTGCCTTTTATTTGAGCTCAAATAAACTCTGTCTACTTCTCCCCCCAGTGTGTTTATTTGGCGCGATGCACACTGGGCAACGAACCCAATTGTTGCCTCCCTTGGGCACCTTGTGCCGGCAACAAGTACATTATAAGGCACTCTGTTAAATGTTATTGCTTAGTTCTCAGAAGGCCTGGACTATAGCTAAAAGCCTTAGCATAACCCAGTTGCCTGCTATATTCCTGCCTTATAACCTGTAAACTTCAGGAGGCAGTGTGCAGGATGTTTCCTGGAGTTTTCCTAGGGAAAGTGTTACCCCTTTCTGCTCCTAAACATAGGTCTATATTACCATATTTATTCACATACCATGAGCACCTTTCCCTGCAAAATCAGGCCTCCAGAATTGAGGGTGGTTTTACGTACTGGAATGAAGGAATTTAAGCATAGATAGTAGTTATAACTGCTACCTTGTTTCTCTGCCTACCAGCTCCAGAGATGTTCAGGGTCGCTGTCAGAGTTACGGTGTTAACTCTTTCAGATTGGAAGTAGCTTTTGTCTGAGCAGACAAAAATCACTGCCAGTTCTGCAGTAGCTATGAAATGGTTAAGATTGTAGTTTCGGATTATGCTGCAGAGTAGGGCTGTGCAAAATTTTGCCAAGTGTTTCATTCTGAAGCTGTTTTTACATATTTTGAGCTCAAAACAGCAAAATTGAAATGAAACAAACAGCTTCGAAACAGCTCCAACATGAAACGAGGGCACTCAAAACATTTCAAAAGTTTTGAAATGTTTCAAGTTTCAAAGTAGCATGGTGGCAGAAGGCAGGGGAGAGCCAGGGCTGTGCGCCGAGTGGCTCTGCAGCCCCATGGAGCTCAGCCCAGTGGCAGGGGGCGGAGTACGGCCCTGGCTTTCCCTGCCTCCCACCACAGAGCTGTGCTCCAAGAAGCTCTGCAGCCCCAGGGAGCTGAGGCTGGCAGTGGAAGGCAGAGTGCAGCCCTGGCTCCCCCCACCACCTGCCACCAGGATGCACTCTGAGCAGCCCTGCAGCCCCATGGAGTTCAGCCTGGTGGCAGGAGGGGGAGCACAGCCCTGGATCTCCCTGCCTCCCGCTGCAGGGCTGTATTGTGTTCTGCCTCCCCAAAAGTGGGTGCATGTCTTATTTGGCATCACATGTTATGCAAGAAAATATGGTATATCAGTTTTTTGTCATTCCAGATTCATGCAATTTGTTGTGAAATATTTAGGTTTTTTGGAAAATACTTATTTGTTGAAAACAAAACTTTTTGCATAATGATATAGACAAACATTTCATTGGGAAGGTTTGTTTGGGTCTGAGATGCAGTTTCTGGTAAGAACAAAACCCATCTCATAATATTCAACAGCCTGGTGGGTAGGGCACTCACCTGTAATATGAGTGCAAGTTTGGCACCAAATTTCTGACAGCAATCTACTGGTCATTCTGGGAAATGGGAGTTTCTCTCTTGTTTTGTCATGAAAAATCCAGAAGCATCGTTTTGGTTTCACACTGAAGTGAACAGAATTGTATTTACAAAGTGTGTAGTGTCATCATGTGGGGATTCTGATTTTCAGTAGTGGTTTTAGTTTAATTTATTGGTTGGTGGGGAATTGTGAGCTGTTTACATAATATTTTAAATTCATAGTATGCTGGATATCCAAGTTTGTGTGAGGCATGTAAATGGCACAATATATAAATAGCATTGTTACCTTCTTATCTCAGTATGTTTCTACATGAATATTTGTGCTATATTTATACTTGTGATAAATTAATACTGGTGCTAAATTACTTATGGTAATTTAATAGTAGTTTATTAAAGATTCTAGACCTTAGAGCTACATATAGAAACGCATACAGCATAGCAGCAATGCCATTTCAGTGCCATGTGGCACATCCACACATAATATTGATGAAAAAAGTCTCTTCATAACAAATTCCATTGGGAATCATGCTTCTGCAAAAGTTAATTAGGTTAGGTTTATATTGTGTATAATGATTCCTGCTTAGTATACATTTCACTGCAATGTATGTGATTATTTAAAAAATGTCTTCTTCATCCTATTGCAAAAATTTGGAATTCCATTTGCTTTAATTTCTAACAATGCTAAGTAACTTATTTCTTGTTTACTGCAATGTAGCTTCACATTGGGCTTCAGGCTTGTGGCAGGGCACCAGTTGTGCCTGCCATTTTAAGGTAGGTGGGTAGGGGTGCCTTAACCCCAGCCCTCACCTTTGGGCGGGTCATATGATACATCTAATCCAGGGAAGGCCAGGTAAGCTTCTTGAAGCACCTGAGCCTGCTGGGGTGAGTGACCCTGCGGGCTCAGGCATGCTTTGTGAAGCATTTGAGATGGGAATGGAGGACCCTGATCCCTGAGTGCAGGCAGGAGGCTTAGACCTAATCGAGGGACCTGACTGGTCAACTCTGGGGCCAGGACCCAGATGGAGGTCAAAAGGGTCAGGCACTCACTGTGAGGGATGCCCATATACAGCAAAGAAGCTTGGGGTCCTGACTGGCCTGAGACAGGACCAGGGCTTAAAGGGAAGCTGAAGATCCCAGAGAAGGGGCCATGGGTAATGGGCAAAGGGGATGGTTGAGTTGACTGCCTGAGATGCCACCATGGGCCATGGTATAGGGGTGGAAGGGAGCCACAGATAGCACCCAGTATCAGGGTGTATAATGGGCAGCCTCCCATCTAATTATTAAATCAATATTATTACATCAAGGCATGGCAGATGAGAGAGACAGGTGGATGACCCATATACAGGGCATGAAACCTTGCTCCTGTCACAAGGCTTCAAGAATTTTTTTCTATGTTTGCATGTTAGGATCATCTTCAATGCTGGATATTTTTTTTTTATAAGCTACTTCATATTTTATGTTACAAAACAAGTTGGATAGCTCAATATCAGATATTTTAGTTTGTTAATAATGGAATTGTTTGTGTTTTTTCCCCCCGCTTTTGGTAGGGTTTCATTTTGAGGTATTTCTTGTCAGTCACCTAAGTTAAATTATTTTGATCCATGGCAAATTAACATTGAGGGCATTGTATTCCTCAGTGAAAAGGGACAGTCCTTACTTGATTTATTTACAATTTAAAATGAAGTACAGTCACAGAGTCATAGAAAAGTAGAGACTGAAGGGATCTCAAGATATCAGCTAGTTTAACCCTCTGCTCAAGGCTGGATCAGCCCTCATTATAACATCTCATTTTTTTAATCTAGATTTTATTTAGCTTAGTAGGTTGGGGTTTTGTTGGTTTACCTTGTTTTTAAAGCAGCTACAGTATGGCTAATATGTTTTAAAAGAACACACAGAATTATTCACACAAACTTTAACTTTGATAAATCATGTTGCCAGTCATGGCTCATGATGTAAATATTTTCTTCATTAGTTTGAAAGATTGGATTCTGCCACCAATGGATTAATAAATAGCAACTTTAGATGGATTCAAAAGCCAAAGCAGAGCAAATGAGAATAAAATACAATGTAGTTTTCATTAAAACTCTAAGCTGAAATATTTCAGTTAGCAAAAACCTTATACTGTGCTGAGAGGTGCTCTATAAATACATAATCCAGTTGGAATCTTTCATTTTTCATTGTGTTGGCTAAACTGGTTTTACATTTAGGAGCATGTTATTGTTTCGAGGTAGGTTTATATGAAGGTTGTGAATACAATTTATTATTTTCAAAAGAAATCAGATCAAATCAAATCAATGTTAATACTGTGCAAAGCAATCAGAATATACTATGAGAGTCAAATTATATCTAAACATTACCTATTAAGCAACTGCCTCACTGTGGTTGATCACAATGCTGTTATCAGTAGGATTATTCCTGTCAATGGAACTGCTATGATCTCAAACCATCAACTTTTAATGTTTAACAGTTGTGATACTGAAAATATATGAGTATTATATCATATAGTAAATTATATCCTAGAATTGCTTGTTGTATTTTGTGGTTTGTTTTATTTTATGCCAGTGTATTACTATTAAAATAGATTCAAGAGGTGTTTCTCTTCCAGTTTAAGAATTGAGTTTATTTTACCTTAACATTAGAGATGGTTGGAACATTTTCAACTATCCTTTTGTCAAAATAGTTGTTTTTTTTTGTTGAAGCCAAAGCTTTTTGTAGAGCTATATTAATTTCAATGAAATTTCCTAGAGGAAGATTTCAGAGATCCATGGTGGACTTGAGAGTATCTCCTGTAGAGGTAAAGAGGGTGCATCCCCCTGAGCCTGCACATGTGTTTTCTGTGCTGCTGCTATTTGTCCCCAGGTATGCCCCTGTATGTGTGCTCTGGAGTGAGGCAAATTGTCCCGGGTGAGGTAGGGGAGGCTGAGACTAACACTTGGGCTGGCCCCAGAAGCCTTACCTGGGGTTCTGGGGTCTCCTGGGGCAGCAACAGCAGTGATCCAGGTGCTTAGCACCTGGCTGCCAGCCAGAGCATGGGTCTGGTTGGCCAGGCTCCCTTTCTGATGTTGCACACTGCTGCCATGTGTGCTGGGCTGTTTTTTTCTGCACCATTTTTCTTTTTACCTAAGGATCTTGGAGTGCAGCAAATGCATACATCTGCACCGCATGTGGTTTGCACTGCCACAGAAGGACGTGTGGTGCTGCAAACCATGCACATGTGCTCGTGGGGGTGCACCCAGAGAGATCATTAAATGAAAAATCCACTCTTTTGAAACACTGCTATTTTTTGACAAGTTGCAAGAGATGTTTGTGTTTTAGTGGAATAAAACAAATGTTGAAAGTTGAAACTTGTGACAAAATGGAGTTGTCATTCTTTAACTAGCTCTGTTTACTACTTATTACCATTTGCTTGCACTTTTATATTAGAAATTCATGTAATCAGTGGCATTTCATGTTCAGGAAGTATGTTTGGGGGTTTTTTTGTTTTTTTTCAAAGACCATATCCAAAGCTTAAGCTCAACTCTTTTGGGGAAAGATGTTTTATTGATAACAGGTATGCTAAATCTTTGCACTGTCTGTCTCCAGTTACAACACTAGACACTGGTGTTGATATATTTCACTGAAATTGAACTAGTACTTTGGGTTAAAATTTGTTTCCATATGTCTTCCATATCTTGTGTTCTATAAACAATCACATTCAAATGTTTTACTTTGTTCAAATGTAGTTTGTCAGTATGTCTGTAAACAAGCTATTACTACTGTGTGTTAGTTTCATAGATTTCAATAATTTAATGTACACCTAGTCCTGTGGATTTCTTTTGGGAAGATATTATTTTCACATATACAATAGAGACTGCTTTGAATTAGAGACTGGCATGAAAACTCATGGACCCAAACATCCCTGAACTGATTTTTGTTTTAGTATTTGTACTACAATATTGTCTACTGATTCTGAAATAATTGGTCTCAGTTGGGCTAAGAGTAAAAAGCAATCCTTACCCCAAAGATCTTCCTGTCTAAATTGATTAGGCAGACTGAACCAGGAATGGAGCCCAGGTCTTCTGGATTCATTCTGCCCATTTCACTGAACTATGCTGTATCTTACATTTGAGGTCCTGGTGTAACTTTGTAGCCACAAGCTATTTATTTAAGGGGCATGCTTTCTGTTGTGATTTTGATGATTCAAAAAATCTGTATATCCTTCCCATAAACCAAAAGGAGGTTTCATCTAAAAACAACTATCTTGGGCATTCTACCTGCATCTCCTCAAATGCCTCCTCTTCATAGGACAGGGATTATTTTATATTCATTTATAAATAATTTAGTACAGCTGGAGTCATACCAGAAACAAATAAATCATCTAAATAATTTTCAAACCTTTGCTACTATGTATTTAATTCCCCCCCTCTCCACAAATACAGAAATTGTTAAGAATGAATTGGACAGATGAAGAAGGCCTTGCTGTCTAACATTTCTGCTTAATGATGAATCATTATTGCTAGTTCCAATGATTCATTTTTTCAGTTTTATGAAAAAAAACAACAGATTACTTTAGAATGTGCATGTTTAATTAAGTTTGCTTTGAATATCGCCATCAGTGGCTCATTATCACTGGAAATGCTTGAGAGTCTTAGATGTTGACAATGAGTAACAAAATCACACCAAGCCTTAGGATGTGAGGAAACATATGGAAGATGTGAGTAGGAGTCTGTTTCCTGGTACTTATTACGGGCCATTCTTGAATCAGAGGCTGTGTCAGCAATTGAGATATGACTCAGTTTTTTAAAGCTTTCTTGAATATTATGGGACAGCATATATAATGTCTACAGAAAAAAAAAACTTTTAAAGTTTGGCATTAAACATGCAGAAAACCTCAGAGGTTGATTGTGGTGGCATTTACACATGTGATTATTGAATAATAAAGTATGTTGATCCAGTTCGTATGTCCCAAACAGGAAATCAATATGTCATGTAAAATTATTAATAGTATGGTTGAATATATAATTCACAATTATTAATGTATCCAGCATGGTCCTTTCCTCTTTTCCTTCTCCTTTTTCACAGGGGGATATTGTAGGTAGACTAAAAAAATCAAATTACTTTAATTGACATTTTGTGCTGTGCATTATTAGAGAAGTCACAGTCAAACAAGTTTGTCTTGCAATGGAATGTAAAGTAGTGAAGTTGCAGTGGTTCATAGATTAATGGGTCTTAGACCAGTTCCTGAGTACCTGCTGTCTTCTGTGCAAAAGAGCTTTATTTTCTCATACAACAGGCATTTCCATTGCACTTGACTGTTTAGTCAAGACTGTTTGCTCAGAAAAAGGAGACAATCTTTGGCATTAATCACATTGAAAATAAAGAATGAGGTCTTGAACATAACCTGGTATTCTAGGAGGAAAGAATGTATTAATATGTGAAATGTTAATGATTAACCTAGATCAGTGGTGCACAACCTTTTTGTCCAGCAGGCTGGATGGGCAGGGCTTGGTTCCTCTGCAAGCCAGATCCAGCCAATGGACCCTATCCAGCACCTGGAGTAGGTGCAGCAGAGCACTTACCATCTGGCAGCTACTTCCAGCTTTGTTTGGTGGGAGGAAAGGGGACATGGCTCATCCCTGTGGGTGGTAGTGTGGCCCAGACTCAACTTGGGTGGTCAGAGGGAAGAGGGAGTAGCCCAGATCCAATGGGGAAGAAAGGGGCATGGGCCAGCACTGAAACAATTGTGCAAGGGAAGGGGGCATGGCTAGACTCTGATTTGTCTGTGAGGGAGGAGGGTAATGGCTTGGCCCTACCCACTGAGTGGGGCTTTGGATTTTGGCAGGGGAGTGGCAGAATTAACTGCCACTACTCCTCTGGTGCCATATTTCCTGACCTTTGTGGAGCCCCACAGGCTGGATTCCAAGGCTCAGCATGCTGCATTTGGGCCATGGTCTGCCGATTGAGCACCCCTGACCTAGACTGATCAAACAGATTGCTAAATTTTGTATCAATTGTTGGTTCTCAGGATCTAGTTGTTTGATGCTAAGGTAAACTGTACTTCTGCAATATATCTGATGACAATAAAGTGATGTAGATAGCTAGAACCATATTATTGTCTAACACGTTAGCTAGAGTTTCCTAAGCCAGTTGTAGAGGACAGAACATATTCATTATCTTCCTGGTTACATGGCTATACAAGGGTTTGCCATTAGTGAGGAATCTAAGTACACACTAATCTGAACTGGTCTAGGACTGACCTAGTTGTGCTCATGCATTTTCACAAAAAGGAGAATGCATCATTGGTGTAGACTGTTATTAATGTTTTCCTCTGGCCATTGAAATAGCATCTTTGTTATTCTGGTTCAGTTTCAACTAACTGTTTTTTATCCATGAACTCCTTTTCACAATACATTAACTTTGTGATAGAGACATGATTGTACAAAGGACAAATCAAGCTGTATGTCATCAGCAAGCATCTTAGTATTTGAAACCATGGTGCCTCATCAGTTTCCTACTAGTCATATACACTGATGCCAGTAAGACTGGCAAGAAATAACTCTTGTGGGATGTGGTAGTAAATTTGAATTCTCCATCCTTAGTTCTTTCTCTCCAGGGAAGACTCAAACTTTCTTTCTTTTCTTTTTCCCTTTGGATTTCTATAGCAATAAAAGGAAAGAGTTCTTATCCAGAGTTCAAGGGCCCCTGACTAGATGTACAGAACCAAAGATACATCAGTTAAGGCCTGGAAAGCCAATAGAACTCAACTTCCTTAGAAAGCTGCCCCGCTTGGGTGAAGGTTGTCTCATGATCAGGGTTTTCTCTGATAAAAAGAATTCTCCAATTTTCAGATTAAAAAAGTAACCCAAAATCCACATTTTTCTGTGATCAAAATGAAACACCACTAATACATAGATCTAAATGAAATGCCACTAATATACAGAGCTATATATAGATATACAGAGCTATAGAGCTCTCTATAGAGCTCTCTATAATGGTGTTTCATTTTGATCACTGAAAAAAGTGGATTTTGGGTTACTTTGTTAATCTGATTTCATAGACACTAGATTTCATAGACATTATGTTTGGAAGGGACCTTGTGAAATCATTGGCTCCAGCCCACAAAAGATCATTAAAAATCAAGGGGATTTTTTTATCAGAGAAAACGAGGATCCTTGCTCATGATATATATATTGAATATCACAGGTAGATCAGAGAATCATAGAAAGTTAGGGTTGGAAGGCATCTCAGGAAGTCATCTAATCCAACGCCCTGTTCAGACCAGGACCAACTAGATTATCCCAACCAAAGCTTTGTCTAGCTGGGTTTTGAAAACTTTCAAGGACAGAGATTCCACCTCCTCCCTGGGTTACCTGTTCCAGTGTTGTACTACTCTTCTCGTGAGAAAATTCTTCTTAATATCTAATATAAACTTCCCTTGCTGCAACTTGAGACCATTGCTTCTTGTTCTGTCATCTGCCCCCACTGAGAACAGTCTGGCTCCATCCTCTTTTGAACCCCCCTTCAGATAGTTGAAGGCTGCTATTAAATCCCCCTCCATAGTCTTCTCTTCTCTAGACTTAATAGATAAGTGGTATAAGAGTGCTTCATAGTCCAAGTTGCATGCTCATGGTATAGCATCTAGAACGTTGACTACAGTCAAGTGAACTGTAGAGGTTCTTTATGAGCTTGTTCTGGAATATTGTAAGGTTGATTCTGGATGGTCTATTACATTCTGGATGGGTTTTCTCAGAGCTGATAGGACTATGGATTGTTTGAAGGAGGAGGAAATTATTCCTTTGGTGAATGAGAAATATCCATTACCAGACTGTAATATACCCACCAGTGTATTTAAAATCATGTGAAAAACAAAGAATTTTTTTTGGGTGGAGGGGTGTTTTATTGAACCAACTGCATGATTGGGTGCTCAAGCTACAGATGTTCTTTTTTCAGGTGTTTGGTAGAATACCTTGTACATGAAATCTTACCTAAAATGCTCTCAGATTATTTAAAATTATTTATTTTCTAGAAAACTTTTTAAAAATCAGTATTCAGTATTCTAGGCTGGAAAATCAAGACTTGTTCATTAATTGTAATTAGTCAGACCAGATTATTATTGTGTTCTTCTTGATTGGCAGAGGCATTGAGCTGTGGCTTGAATCTTTCAGGGAGAAAGAATAGGTAGATACGGAATATAAACAGTACTGGGAATTTCAGAGTGTTTTAATCCTTTTCCTTTCTTGACATCAGAAGATTTGCCTAAGGCAGCATTATAAGAAAAATTAGGCCACTGTAAGATTTATTGACTGATTTCAGAGTTTATTTTTTTTCTTAGCATATTTGTATGAGGTGCTCTCTAGCGCTGGATAGGAAACAATCTACCTGTCCTACCAAACTTTTAGAGAGTTCAATATTTTTCCTGATCTTCCTGAAGGTAAAACAGAGAGACAGAGAAAATGTCTGAAAGTCAGATGGTCAGGTTACTCACCCATTCCTAGGACTTGAATCTGGCTCCTTTAGATCCTCTACAAATGCACTGATCACCTGGGGAATCTTCATACATGCTCTAGGATGGGGGGGAGGGCGTTTTAGTTAAAGCGGGTCTCAGAAGCTGCTTTGATTAAAACGCCCGCAGGGCCTTGTGTATTCAGCTTCCCATGCCTCAAAATGGCAGTGGGGTGCTTTTAACTAAAGCTCATTTCATGAGTTTTACTTAAAGCACCCCTGCCACCATTTTGAAACATGGGGATGCTGAATACATGTCATGATGAGGCTGCAGGAGTGTTCTCATTAGAAAGCATTGGAGCAGGCACTTGGGCACATGTATACGTGCCCCTGGTTACTGATTATCCCAAGATGGGGACATCGCTCTGGTTTTGAACAGATACTCTATCGTGGAGCTGAAAAACCTCTTCTAACCTTCTTGATTTTATTGGTATGTTCCTGTGGAAAGGTTTGGTTGTGCAAATTGGCACATTCTGGTGAAAAACCATTGCAGCAAAAAATTCCTGAACAAGCTTAGGGTTGTATTACAGAAAATGCAGATAGGTACTTGTCTAGTTTGGCTAGCTGGCGCTATCCTCAGTCTCTGACAAAGGTTTGGGAAGATATTTTTCATATGGTTTCCATTTTTCATATATCTCATCCATATATAATATGCCAAGTGCATTTTTACATTGACAGGCCTGCAATTTCCTGTCAACTGACTAAATGTAGCCAGCTGTTCACTTACACTCTAAATTGAGAAGGGTGTGGTAAGACTTGCCTCAGGCTCTGGAAAATGGCTTGGAGAACTGTTGTCCATCTACTTTATCCAAGAGTGACATATGCTATATAAAATACATCTCACCCTCAGATATTCACACAAGAGATTTGCTAAAGATTTTCATCCCTTGAGCATATGTACAACTATATCTTGGCAACTTGAATGCCCAAGGGAAGTAAACACAAAAAGAGGCTTGGGTACAACTGGAGTAAACATACTTTGAAACTAAAATGAACAAACACTGGGAGCTCTTTGCCATGCTAGCCAAACTCCTATTGCTCCCCTGCAGTCCCCCTTGATATGGGCTTTCCATAACTGGGTGTCCCTCTATCCTAGGAATGTGGATGGCATCTAATATGGAATCAAGCCCATTGACAACCTGCTGTACATGCTGATACTGTGGATTAGTTGTTTTGGCATCTTCATGCTGAGTGATATGTAACGTCAGCTCAAGACAACAGGCTAAAATTCACTGAAAAGAGAAGCTCTAAGCAGGGATCCCATGACACACTAGCAGCACATTAGAGCCCTGACTTCCCTAACAGGGAGCTGACTGACTGAAAAGCCAGACAGGGTATCAATTACATTACTGCCAAACAAGTTAAAAAGAAAAAGGAAGGGAGGTAGGAAGGGAAGCAGGAAGCACTCAGTGGGACACATAACTCCTACCTGTCATGATTATGAGCTGGTTTCTGTGTTCTAGTCAATTTACTGAAATTCAGTGTTCTTAAAAGGCAAAGAATTATTTCATTTATAAATTTGTTATTACTTATTTTTTTATTTCCTGTAGTGTTTTTCACTTACTTTTCTTTTGCATTGTCCTTAATCTTAACCTCTTCCTTGTGAGATCTGTGAGGCATTTTAAAGTGTAAAATCTTGCCAAGTATATTTTCCTTAAAGTTCCAAGGATTTACCAAAAGAAAATCCAAATTCATAAGTGTTTTAGATTTAGTATATGATAGCTGAATCCATGGCTATTTATTATCCATAAGCACTTATCTATGACATAGGGGTTATTTATCCTGTAAAATCTTTGAACTTTGCACCAAGTGTAAAACTTTCAACAGCTGACATGCTGGTAGTTAAACAAATACATTCCACATATTACTGCAGCCCATTCAAATATAAATTAAGATAATGGTTTAAATTAGTGTATATAAAATTACACATTCATGGCCTGATTTAATAAGAAGCCTCTGAGGTAAGTGTAAGTGCAGCCATATACTTTTTAAAAAAAATTGTATGGCCAAGGGCTGGATTAAATCATTTACACTGGTACACATAGGGAAATGCTCTATTTTTTCTAGAAGGAGTTGTCTATCTGTGGCTTGGGTATGGAAAGAGGTTCAGAAAGAAAATGTCTCAGGCTCACAAGTGAAAATAAATGTGTGCATCTATAATTACTTAGAGAAGTAACTTATTAATATTTGATTGCACGTTTCAAACCCATTCCATTAGTACTGTCATATTGACTCCACATGATGTCATTGATGAAGTGCATAAAGGGGGACTTATATTTCAATTATTTCACAGAAATGTGGTGAACTATACAGATTCACTGAAGTGGAAATAACCCTGCAGTGTTTGCCACTATGTAAATATTTAGCTCTTACTTTTTGTGGCCCCTTGCAATATATTAAAAAAGGGGTCTAATGAACTATAGAAGTTAGAATTTAGATTCACTTCTTGTGCAGCTTGTTTTCTGAAACTTATGACAGAATGTGGTTCAAGGGTAAAGTGTTTCCAAGAATTTTAGCAGCTGTACTTTACCATTTATTTTAGTCAGTAGTATGATCAAATAAATGCATATTGGTTTGACACTTTAAAGTGTTGTGAATCATCACCACTAACTTTGACTTAATTGGCATTCTAGACATGGATAAAAGCAGATGGGGTGAGCCTTTTGGTTTAGTACATTAAGAACACTTCATGTAACAAAAAAACCCGACCAGAATCCAATATGATGTACAAATTCAAGGATGCACATGAGCAATTGACTCTTAGTTCTGCCATAATATACCAATATTGGTGTTCATGGTTTTGGTTACTGGTAATTATATTTAAACAGGAAAGTATTCAGCTTTCAAAATAAATTTGCCATGAGAAATTCTAGTGTGCAAGTTTTAGTTTTAAAAAATGTTCATGACAAAATTATGAAGATTTGACTACTCTGGCAGTGGTCTTTTCGGCTGTCTGTTTCCCTGCCCCCCCATCTTCAAAGTTCTTGGTTTTGTCCTAAGATGTAATAGGCAGAGTTGGAGATAGGACTAGCTTCCCGGATTAAGGACAATAAGAAGTCCTTCTTCAAATACATAGGGGGTAAAAAGAGGGTCCCGGGTAATGTGGGGCCCCTGCAGGACACGATGGGCAACTTAGTCATCACGCCAGATGACAAAGCTAACATATTTAACGATTTCTTTGCCTCTGTCTTCCTAAGTAGGGACCAGTTCAGCCACCTCCCTGCTGGGCCCCCCTCGGGCCCCGAGAGAGACACGCCTGGGCCAGGGGTTAGCGAGGAGTTAGTTAGGGTACTTCTGGAGAGGCTGGACGTGTTCAAGTCCGCTGGTCCGGACGATCTTCACCCTAGGGTTCTACAGGAACTGGCTGAGGTCATTGCGGGACCCCTGGCACGGCTCTATGAGCACTCGTGGTGCTCTGGCGAGGTGCCGGAGGACTGGAAGAGGGCCAATGTGGTCCCTATGTTCAAAAAGGGAAAAAAAGAGGACCCGGGAAATTACAGGCCAGTTAGTCTTACCTCAATCCCGGGTAAGCTCTTTGAAAAAATTATCCTGGCACACATCCAGGAGGGCCTTGCGGGGGAATGCATGCTCAGGGGCAACCAACATGGGTTCATCAGTGGCAGGTCTTGTCAGACCAACCTGGTGGCCTTTTACGATCAGGTCACCAAATCATTAGACGCAGGGGTTGCTGTGGATGTAGTCTTTTTGGACTTCCGGAAGGCTTTCGACACTGTCTCTCACCCTGTCCTCATCAAAAAGCTGGGAGACTGTGGTGTCGATGCCCACACGGTCAAATGGGTCGCCAACTGGTTGGAGGGCCGCACCCAGAGGGTGGTAGTGGATGGGTTCTTCTCGACCTGGAAGGATGTGGGCAGTGGGGTTCCACAGGGCTCGGTCCTCGGGCCCGCACTGTTCAACATCTTCATCAGTGACTTGGATGAGGGGGTAGAAAGCACCCTGTTCAAGTTTGCTGATGACACTAAGATGTGGGGGGATGTGGGTGCACTAGAAGGGTGCAATAGGCTACAAGCTGACCTTGACAGGTTGCAACGGTGGGCGGATGAGAATAGGATGGGGTTTAACACTGATAAGTGCAAGGTGTTGCACATGGGGAGGAAGAACCGGCACCACACTTACAGGTTGGGGAACTCCCCTCTTGCCAGCACGGAGACGGAAAAGGATCTTGGAGTCGTCATTGACTCCACGATGAACATGGGCCGGCAGTGTGGGGAGGCAGTCAAGAAGGCCAACCGTACCCTGTCATGCATCCACAGATGCATCTTGAGCAGGTCCAGGGAGGTGATCCTCCCCCTCTATGCGGCACTGGTCAGGCCGCAGCTGGAGTACTGCGTCCAGTTCTGGGCGCCACACTTCAAGAGGGACGTGGACAATATGGAAAGAGTTCAGAGGAGGGCCACTCGTATGATCAGGGGTCAGCAGGGCAGGCCTTATGAGGAGAGGCTATGGGACCTGAACCTGTTTAGCCTCCACAAAAGAAGGTTAAGGGAGGACCTTGTGGCCTGCTACAAACTGGTCAGGGGGCATCAGCAGGTATTGGGGGAGTCCCTGTTCCCCCGTGCGCTGCCAGGAGTGACCAGGAATAACGGTCACAAACTGGCGGAGGGTAAGTTTAGATTAGATATTAGGAGGCGCTACTTCACAGTCAGGGCGGCTAGGGCCTGGAACCAGCTTCCAGGGGAAGTGGTGCAGGCTCCTAGCCTGGGGATTTTTAAAAGGAAGTTAGATGAGCACCTTGCCGGGGTCATCTGACCCCGGTGCTCTTTCCTGCTAAGGCAGGGGGTCGGACTAGATGATCTACCTAGGTCCCTTCCGACTCTAGCTACTATGAAACTATGAAACTATGTATTATAAATTATAAATCTCAAAACTATTGGTGGAATGGGAATGCACTTTTCTGACCTCCTCTCAGTTACTATGAGTAGCATTCTTACTTTCCCATTTCCTGGAACATGCAATGGTGGAGTGAAAGCTTAGCACTTTGACCACTATGACACTAAAATGAAAAAAAATAGTATTTCAAATCTTTTCATAGCTTGGAGCACATCTTACTAGTCTGAGTATCTTTTTGATATCTATCCTCTTCAGGATAGTATAAATTGCCTTCCATTGGCAATCCACTTACATTTCTCTGGCAATTAAAATTGTTTTATTTGGTAAAACCAAAAATAGAAAAGTCCTAAATATATATGAGGCTATGATTTAATGAAATTTAGCAAGTGGAAACAGGGAGGAAGAGCTAATTCAGTGGCCAGTCAATCTATGGACTGTCAGAATATGCTCCCCAGAATATCTTTAAACCTAGACTACAATGTAGGGAACCAGATTGTAAAGTCATGAATTTTCTTTCCATTCTTCAGCAAACTTGCTCCTGAGACAAAGTGAAGAATATCCCTTGATTATGAGTAGATTCTAGCCTTGCGTAGGATGTAGGTGCACTGTAATTAACAGAGGGTATTGGTATGGAAGAACAAGCATGTACATGTTATATAGGGGCTCCAGTTTCTTTAATGTACGAATCCACACGGAGCAAAGAAGAAACAGCTATTCATTAGAGGTGTATAGGTTTGTAAATGCACCTATACACCTCCCCCAAAGACAAGGTTCCCTCTAAGGAGTAGTGGTCCATGAGCGTGCTGCTTCGGTCTGTGAGTGTGCCACTTCAGTCCTGCCTCCTCCTTTTGGCATGGCGCGGTTCACCAATAAGTGTCCCAAACTAAATGTCCAGGTGGGAGTGGGCAGGGTTTGGTCCCCATCCTTCTCCATGCTAACTGCTGCCCAGAGCAGTGCAGTGGAGTGCTGTGGGGCAGCCATGGGCCAGACACAATCTATTGATAGAATGCAATGATTCTTCTGGGCATGCACTGCACTTGGTGCAGAGGCACAACAAGATTAAAGTGCCATTTTGGGGGTGGGAGGTGGGGGAGGTTTGACATCTGTAAGCAGCCAAAATGTTTTTAACACTATGACTTCCTATGTGAAATCTCAAGGTTTATTTTGTGAGTCATATTTTCACACCCAACAGTGTTAACAGTGTGTGGCACCTTACAGGACCCTTGAAAGGATCTCAAGAAACCCCAGGGTGCTGGCATAGCCTGGGTGAGGGTGTCTAGTCTACAGACTCCAGAAATCTGTGCCACATCTAGAAAGATGGTTGGCCATCCATATAAATTGCAGATATCTTATTTTGGTTATTTTCCTGGTGAACAGCAAGAGTCCCTTGGGACTGCTCTGCTCCCCTGCATCACCTTGGGGAGTGAGGTGGCACATGGCATCAGGACTGGGGAGCGGAGCAGTTCCCCAGAGCTGGCGGAGCCCTGCCCACACTAGCCCCAGTCCCTGTCCCTGCCTTGCCTCACCTCGGGGAGGAGCCACTGCCTGCCCCATGAGATGCTCTGCTGGCTCCAGAGAACTGCTCCGTGGGCTCTTCCGGATCTAGGGAACTGCTTCACCCCCCAGCCCTGATGTCATGTGCCTCCCTGCTCCCTGGGACAATGTGGGGGAGTGGAGCAGTTCCCAGGAGCCAGCGGAGCCTGTGGAGTAGTTCCCCAGAGCCAGCGGAGCCATGCCAGACCCCATTCCCAGCCCCTGTCCCTATCTCTGTCCCTGCCCCCACCTCGCCTTGGGGAGGAACCACTACCTGCCCTGTCCTGCATGAGGAGTGAGGAGCTTACCTTAGGTAAGTGTCCCACGCTGGCCCTGGTGCCTCTGCTGTACTCCACACCCAGATTCTCTCTGGGTGAGTGCATGGCCTTTAAAAGTGCGCAGTAAGATTTTTTAACTTGTGTGCGGCTGCACATGTACGCATCTTAGAGGGAACACTGCCCCTAGAGCAATGGTGGAAGCAGAATATTGGTCTCTAAGTACAGTCTTGTCCCTGCACTGATTTTGGGTTAATGCAGAGATGTAACTAAGCCAGGCAAGGTTCTTTGGGTAGATGTGCTATCTTTTATTAAACCAACTAAGTATTTGGAAAAAAATTGTTCTTTGCAAGCTTTTGATCACAAACTCCCTTCAGGAAAAGGGAGATTCTTCTGGTGTTAGGTGTTCTCCAAGGTAGGAAAAAAAGCTAATTTGCAACATGCAGGTCTGTGAAAATGCAAATGAGTGGTAGTTCGGGAGACAAAAGATAGAGGTAGGAGTGGGGGTGGTGGGAAGAGGGAAATGCATAAAGAAATGTAGCTGGTCAGCTGCAGGCAGGTTACCTAGGGTGATCAAAAGGCAGGCGGATTTTATTGTGCCATAAATCCAATGTCTTTATTTAGTTCAGGGGTGTAGGTTGTGTCCGTGTTGGTCTAAGGACATAGGTAGACAAGGTTTTTTGCTGAGGAAGTGTCTGCAATTGGTGTGTGCTCTTCCTCTTAATTACTTAACAGCAAGGCGTGGCAGGAGAGATAGGCAGGTGGTGTGTCCAGAGGCAGTGGGAGACCAGCATTGTGGCTGGCTGGGGAACTCCCGCTTTCACCACACATGTATTAAAGGGCTTGCCTTCTTGCAGAGAGAGCCTGCAGTGGGGCCTGGGAGTAGCTAGGCAGGGAAAATCTAAGCTTTCCCTTTTCTTCTTATCTCCTCACACCTTGCTTATCTAATAATTTTTGCACCCTGGGCAAAGCTTGGACTTTCCAAGGCCTGCCATTGTGGTGCCCCTTCTAAATCAGTGTCTGAGGCTGATGTCCCAATTATCCACTCCTAATTACATTACTGGGTTAATGCAATGATTAATCATCATTAAAACAAGGACAGAAGCAAAATAGATAGAAAAAAGAATGGCATTACTAAAACAAAATGGTTTCTGGTTCTACAGTCAGACTAGAGCCTTCTTCACTAACAACAGATATTGAAATGAAGTCTCTGAAGCACAGGAACTTTTTTTTTCCCCACTAAAAAAATCACACAAACTGTGCATAGGCATGAATTTAATACTCCTAACATAACCTGTGCCAGATAAGTCTTTGTATTGCTCTTGCCACAGGCCTTTATTCTGCACTCCTCTCCAACAGACACGAGGGAGGTGTGTAATAGAGGACAGGCAAAGTCATACTTTAGTGCAAGCAGGGAAAACTCAGTAAGATAAGATATGTTATCAGTAACTAAATTATTTTTTTTTCCACTTCAGGGACCAAACTGAGGCACAGATACAAGATTTAAAAACGTAGACAGCTTCAAGTTTAATGACATCTTGCTCTACTTAGTCCATGGAGACACCAGCTGGTGCCATCTTTAAAAAAGAATGTATTTAAATTGATAACAAGTTTACTCATATTTATTGGTAAACCTACCTTTCCAGTATGCATAACCTCTACTGGATCTTCTTTACCATTTTCCACTCACTGTTTCTGTTGAAAAGAGTAAAAGCAATTATGCCTGGGAAGTGGCTCAATTTTTTTTCCTTTTCCTACCTTTCTAGGTGGAGTCACGAATAGGTGGCTCCAGGATGTCATAAAATTGGGTACTGGAGCAGTGACTGTCACTGGACTCTTACACCCAGGGTGCATCTACGCATTCATTAATGTGTTGTAGTTACTGTGCATTAAGTTTAGTACTTGTATAATAAAGTACTAAATCAATGCACAGTAACTGGCATTACTGTGCAATACAGCTGGTGCATGCCTTTTTAGTGATGCTACTGCACAGTAGTGTATTAGCACTGTTTCTGCTGTGAAGTGCTACTGCACAGTACTATTAGGCTACTCTGCAGTTAGCATCTGGTCAGCCCTGAGCTGGAGAAGGCAAACTATGCCATGAGAGCAGCAGATGCAGACTTTTTAAAATCAGGTAAGAATCTCTTTTCCCCTGTTCCTGGAACCCTCTCTATTCCTCTCATTGCTCAGTGATGCTTCCTTTTCCGGTCTATTCCCCAGCTTGCCTTTTTTACTTATGCTTCTGGGCCCTCACTGTCCTAGCTACTCCTTCCCTGTTTAAGCTGAGGCTGCTGTGGGTGGCTACATATGGAATGTGGCTTGGCTGGGAATGGTGGTGGTGATGCAGGAGGGGTTCCCCTTCCTCATGCATGTTCCTGAGCTGCTGGGAAACAACTGGGAAGGGCAGAGAGGGGAGTCCATCTACCGCTGCTGATGTTACATCCAGTTGGCTCACTGCACAGTCTGGATGGAGCAGGGTAGGAGTGACTCTAGAACTCCCCACCTGAGGTCAGCCAGAAGCCAGCAGTGGGTGGGGGAGGTGGGATATGAGAGGTGAAGGGAAGTACCACTGAACAGAAGGAAAGAGAGCAGGGGCCAAGAGTGGTGTGGGGTAGATTCTTACCTGCTTCAGAGACATGCAAAAAGTCCCATGCTGCTGGTCTTGCAGCATAATCTGGAAATGGGGGCTGTAACCATACCACTGAACCCTTTATGGGTCTATCTCTATCAGCCTGCTGTTGGGGATGAAGAGGGTACAAAGGAGAAACAGAGAAGAGGGCACAAAGCAGAAATAGAAAAGATTGGGCCTCAAGAGAGTCTCTGGATAAGATTGGGGACTACCATAGTGGTGTATTCCTAAATGTGCTGGAACTTGTTAGCCGTTACAATCAACTTCAGCAGAATCTATATCCAGATACAAAGAAGGTAAGACATCTCTTATATATTTTATGCCTACTCTACAAAATGATCTCATTCAGCTAATGGGTTATGATGTCAGGTTAGAAAATATTTTTAACATTAAAAATGCTAATTTTCCTCATCATATTTAATTGCATCTCAGATATCTCCCACAAAAAGCACGACAATGTTAAGATGTATAAAAAATATAAATAAATAAATAAATACAAAATAAGCAAATAAATGTCTTATTTAGAAAAGTTTTACTGAGTGCATTGATGCTAAGGTGAAATCAGGAAAGGGACTAACTACAAAATTTTAATCAACTAGCAAAATCTGGATTTGACATAGGTAATTGTAGAAGGCCCAGATATAGCAATAGAGTAAATATTTTAGTCATATACAAGGGTGTCCAAGCAGTCCTGATGGAAACAAATGAACTTTCTAGATTCATTCCATGTTCTGCTGACAGCAAACATATCCGTTACTGTGGTTTGTTTTCTCGATACTGTCCTGTCTATTTTCAATTTCTTGTCTGGTTCAATTGATTGATGTCACCGATAATGCAAACTCTTCAAACTACCCTAAAAGGACATACAGATGCTTGGTAGACTACAAAATATTGTATAAACTCAAAACTTATAGAGGTTTACAGCATTTTACAGAAGGAATGTGAAAACTCAAAAATACAGGCACAGTGGCTAGGTACAGACATTCAAGAAGTTTGAGGTGGAATCTATTGAAGTCACATTTTTTTTTGTATGTGGCGCAGTTTAGATCAGTAGCAAACAGAACACACATTGCTCTTTGGTTGCGGGGAGGAGGGGAGTGCAAATCTTAGACTGGGATGCACCATTTTAAAACCAGTCTATGCGCAATGAACTTCTGTTTTGTTAGGGGTGTAGACTGGTTTCTGATCACTTATACCAGTCAAAGTGTAATGTCTGTACTTGGCCATATGAATAGGACTTATCAGAGTGGTTGATTTCAACTCTCCCTGTTTTCTGAGCTTTTGGGATACAATTTTACAACTAGTAGATTATGTGAAAAAAATGTATAGAATAAAAACATTTTTACTGTTAATGCCACAAAACTGCTAAATGGACTAAGACGTTTTCTACAAAATGTTCATGATGATGGTATATGTGATGTCCTAATGGATGCTAAAAAAGCAGTTGAGTAAATCGACGCTAAGGTGTGTTTTTTTCTGCAAAAAGCAGGTGAAGAAAACAGCTTCTGAAAATGCTGAAGGGAATGGGCACATTTCTATAGCTGAGAGAAATAATGTCATAGATACATTTCTGTCTCAGCTAAAATGGATATTAATAAACTGAGATTCAAAGGACTTCAGCTGTCTCACTGGCTTCTGTTTATTGACAATGAGTGTCAGCTACCTAAAAAAAATGAAGTGCTGCTGACCTATCTTTACACTACTCAAATGATTTGGATGCTGTAGACACTGCAGAAGAAATAGAAACTTTTAAATTTTAAGATGCATCATTCATGGAAGATTTTGAAAATGCTACAGCTTTTGATTGAGTGCAGCTCATTCAAAAATATTCTGTAAGAGAAATTTCTCCTAATATTGAAAGTGCCTTCAGAATTTTTTTTTAAATTGCCCACAACTAATGCTGCCGCCTAGCGCAGCTTCAGTAAATTAAAATGAGTTAAAAACTATCTAAGGTCTCTGATGGGACAAAAATGTTTATCCAGCTTAGAAATCCTATCAATTGAGCAAGACACATTGAATTAACTGAACTACAATTCCCCATTTGGAAGGTTTATTACATTAAAGGCAAGAAAAAATAATATTTAAAAAAGCTGCCTATTGGTCCTGGGGTTCTGGAGATCCTGGAAAAATCTGAAATTTTGTATTTAACTCTAGGTTTTCTCAAACTCTGGAATTTATATTAATTTGGGTTGTTTTAATAAATATCATTTTTAATTTGAAATGTAACAGTTAAATAAATATTGATTATGTATTTGAAATCATGAATACTATTTTACTTGGGAACATTCTAGTACCTCTTTTTGATATTTTTCTTATATGGCATTTTGTGTTAATACAGGCAGCAGTTTGGCAAAAGTAATCCTATCTTTTTCTTTTTGATGCTAATTTGGGGTGTAATAATACCATTCTTGAGTGCCTGTGCTTGAAGGGTCTGTGCTCTTTTCCATTGTTATAATTTTCTTTTTGTTAATGTAATGAAGTCTTGACATAGGAAGAGAGCTAAATGCTTAAATAAAACACTTAACATTTCTTATTTTGTTTCATTATCATATGAGAATAAAGCTATGCATTTTTTGATATACATCTATTTACAATGATCAGAATATGTGACATACAGTGTCAGACCTGGAATTTTATTTTTAAAAGTCTTAAATTCTTGCAATCTGACAATTGTTCCATAGGCAATACCATGTAGAGAGATGTTTACGATTCTATATTTAACTACTTACTGTTGACATACACTACAACAGATAGGTATCTTGTTTCTTCATTTGCTGTTTAACTTGTCTAAACATCTTGAAATAGTACCTACTGTGTGTGTTGACTTGTTTGTGTAGTATATTTTGCCTGTGTTTTGTGACACACATTTGTATGTATTTAAGGTATGCCCATATTATATTATATAAGTGCCTTCTTTCAGACAGTTCTGCTGGAGTGCCCATACCACAGCCTAGGTGGCCATGTGGCATGTGGGCCCTGTCCAGGTCTGGCAGGAACACAGCCATGGGGTCCAGGACCAAATGGCCAGATGATGTTGCAGGTAGCAGCAGGTCACAACCAGGACGCAGTCCCCATTGTCAGACTGCTTCAAGTGGATACAGGGCACAGGGGACACTAGGTAAGGGCTACTGAGCAATTTATACCAGACTGCTCCTGATTAATTAATTGATTAATCGAGTCTGCTGGAGTGTAGTAATTACCACACTCTAGCGGCTTTCAGCATCTTGCATATCAGCATCCCTGTACTTAAAAATGGCAATGGGGCGCTTTATCTAAAGTTCGTCAAATGAGTGCAGGGATGCTGATACATGAGACACTTTAATTAAAGCATTCCTCCTCCCCCTGGCTCCTGGAGTACATGTATAAACAGCCTCAGTGACCCTGATTGAATAATCTAGCACTCCTTTATTTTAAAATGAACAAATCAGATGGTTGAGCCAGCTTGTCTATTCATTTCTAATACATAATTCCATAAAGTGAACAGCATTCAGATTGTTTCGTACTGTGCAGTAATGCAAAAGTTGCTTGCATGGACCTATTAGAACCTTAGGATTGTGCGGTTTTAAGTGTTGTTTTAAAAGAAAGTGAACGGAAGGCAAGTGGGTGGGCAGGGAGAGTTTTCCCATATGCTGTGCAGGACTTACCAGGTCTCAGTGACAGGTGGTCACTTTAATTGGGAGAGCTTGGTTCCTGGGCCCCCTGGTTCAGGGTGGGGGTGCTGGAACCAGATCTAGCCTTCAATGGGGATAAGGCCTGATGCAGAGACCAGTGGGGTGTAGCCTCTATGACTAGTGCAACACCCCAGCCTGCTCCTTGGGCTCCCCTCACTCCCACTGGTGTCATGCAGGAGCTAGGGGACTCTTTGCTCCAGACTTGCATCAGGCCTGGCTGTGGCAATGGGTCTTGCTCATGGTGTGCTCCCCTCCTTGCTGTCGGTCCCACCATGGCTGGGTGGCAGTGGTGCTACAGGCCTGGAGAAGGGCCCTGCCTCTGGGGATTCCAGCTGGTGGAAAACCTGGCTGCTACAGGCTCCAATCCTCCCCTCATGGTGAAGTAGCAGGGAGGAGGGGGGGTCTCTATGGCTGTTGGGCCAAAGATGCAGCCCAGCTCCTCATAATAGGGTATAGTGGATCACTGCTGCCAAGCACAGGCTGGCGTCTTGCACTGTATGAAACTACTCGTGCAATGCCTTGGCCTTGGTATGGTACTGTTGCCACATTTTGCTGTGCCCCCGCTAGGTCATCTGGGAAGCAATTGCCCAATAGAGGTGTTCACTGTGCTGTCCCTGCATGAACTGCCATAGTGTGGCAAATGGCCAGGCCAGTCATGTCCTCAGGCCACAAGCTGAGTCCCTGGTGCCTGGCTTGGGCAGACTTCTGCATGTGGGTCCCCTGAACTGCCTTGCCATGGTCAGCCAGAAGAGGTTTGTGGTACCACAAACCACACATACCTGCACATCTGGATGTGGCTGAAAGGTTTTCCTTGCAATTGATTTACTGAACTGAGGCTGAATAGACTCTGTCTTGAGGTCTCAGTGGTTCTCCACTAAATAGAGGAAGTAACTATTCATGCCTGCATACATGCAGGGATGCTGCACTGAAGCTCTGTAACAACAGCACATCAGAGAAGACTCAATTAATCAAGTCTTCTGAAGCATGCTAATTAGTGCACTCCAGAAGCTTTTGTGTCTCGTGTATTCAGCATCCCCACACTGTTAAAATGGTGGTGGGGGTGCTTTAACTAGAGCTTGTCAAATGACCATTTTGAAGTGTGGGACACTGAATACATGAGACATTGCAGGCACTTTAATTAAAGTAGTTCTTGTAACTGCTCTAATTAAAGCAACCCCTCTCCACCCCCACTCCCAAAGCACATGTAAAGACACCCCACATGATTTAAAAACAGAAAGGATAAGAGCCAGACCTATGGATATGCAAGGAATAACTTGGGACAAGGAAAGACTAATAACCATGGGGTGGTAGAGAAATAAGGGAAAACTTCAATTAGAAGTTGAGGGGGATTGGAGCCACTGGAGCAAGGACTATCTGTTTGATGGGAAGGGAAGTGAGGGAAAGGGCATCTGGGAGATAGTAGGAAGTTGGAGGATGTTACCTGGGAGCAGGGATTTCAGTTGTCCTCCCCTCAGTATGGCCTGAATTGAAGATCCAGCAGTTGGCTGAGTAAGCAGGCTAGGGCTGTGGGAAGCTGAAAATTAGGTAAGGGGTGGGAAGATAGATATATGGGAAAAGAAACCTGTGTAGAGAGACACAGAGAGTGATTTCCACTGTCTCTTATTTCCTGATGAGATGGGAGGCCAGTAGAGGCTTCAACAAATGAGAGAGAAACATTAGATGAGGAGGTAGAAGGAGTGAACTGGGAATTGCTGGAGAAAGAGACTGAAATGGGAATGAGAAGCATACGAAGTGGAGATTAACACTGGCTAAGAGAGGAGAAATGGGACTGGGATGTGGAGTTGTGGGGAAGAGAAAGGAGTAAGATAATGACAGGTTGAAGGGGCTGGGGCAGAAAGGTTTATGTTTGTGCTCTGGGCTCTCTAGAGATTACTTCCCTTAAAACCTGGAATAAAATTTATGATTCCTGAGTGTCACCATTCCTTTGCTGTCAGCAAATATCTGTGCAACCTACTGGCAAAGCATCCCACCTTCCATCTAATGCTGGACCACATAAAAGGCAATAACATATTACAATTGTCAGTGATCTCTTTAGCTAAACACCAGAAGTCTGTGCTGTGGAATGAAAGGTTTCACTTCTGATAATATGATATCACTTGGAAGAATTTATGTATTCTTGGTTGCTTTTTCAGAAGTCTACGGCATCACAATGGAAAAAATGCTGTTTAAAAAATATGGAAGTTTCAAAATCAAGCACTCAGAATTAAGCTTGCTTATGCATTTCTTAATTTGGTGCATATGCATTCTAATATTGAGTTGATTTATGTACTCTTTATTCCACAGCTCCCCTGCCCCATTCAGTGTAGAGAACAGATTCAGTCACACTTGAGTTCTTCATTTGTTGTAGAAGTTAAACAGAGCCTAATGAATGAAGCAGAAAGAAAAGGTAAGGCAGATGAATGCTAGAGACCTGAGCTGCCTGTACATGTGATGGTTCGCAATCGAATTAGAATGCATCAGACCAAACTCAATTAATTGAGTCTACTCTGCATTCTAATTAGAACGGTCCAGCATGACCTCACCATCATGTGTATAGGCCACTGCACATTTTAAAATGACCATGGGGGGCACTTTATCTAAACCTTGTCAAATGAGGTTTAGATAAAGCATCCCACAGCCATTTGTGCAGGGCTTAATACGCATTACAATGAGCCATTTTAATTATAGTGGCTCTCCAGGAACTGCTGTAATTAAAATGCTCTCCCCAGCACCCCTGAGCACATGTACAGGCAGCTTTGAGTTCTGTGCTTGCCACACAGACATCTTATGTGATGGAAGGCAAGTTACCTTATTTATTCAATTCTAAGACAACTTCAAATTTAAGATGACCCCCACAATAATTAGATTTGAAACAGGGGAAAACTATAATTTTTCTTGTCTAGAATATAATTATTGGGGGTCATCTTACATTTGTCCTTGCACTGCTGCAGCAGGAAAACAGCAGCTTAAGGGCAGACAATGGGAAAAGCAGAGAAAGGGGACAGGTGGAGGTAAAGCAGAGGTAGGAGTAAGCAGTGGGGAAAGCAGGCATGAAGCGTAGGAGGCAAGGAAAGCAAGGGCAGGGGAAAGTAGGGGTTTGGGAGCAAGCATCTTGCCTTTCATCCCTGGCCCCCTGGTGACAACTACCCCACCACTTACCTCCTTCTGCTGCTTTCCCTACAAATCTTGGCACTAATGAAACCCCAGAGCCCCACACTGCAGGAAGCAGCAGTTCTGGAAGTTCCCTTCCACCATGGGACAGGGCAGTGAAGGAGAAATATGCAGGGTGATGAGCTGGCCTCCCAGCACACCTGCTTCCTGCTGTGTGAGGCAAGCTGGAGAGAAAAGAAGCAGTAGCCTGAAGACTCCTCCTTTCCTGCCAGCAATGCAGGGAGGACAAGAAAGGAGAAGAAGGGAAGGTGGAGGGGACCTAGGTAGGGAGTGGGGTCCTGCTGCTCTGTACTGCTGCTTCACACTGCTGATGCCATCCCTTCCCCTGTTGGGCTCTTTATACTTGATTCTAAGATGAGGTGTTGCTTTCCATGGTGAATTGTTTCCCACTTCTTTTTTCTAGGTGCCTGACTTGAGAGTGAGGTATGCAGAAGTGCACAGCACTCATAGCTGCCACTGAAATGAACTTCAAGGTGGCTTTGAATATACAGTGCTGAGCATTCTGCAAAAATCAGGTCCAAGGCATATTAGATTAGGTAGCCACTATTAGAGGATACTTTTGACATAATCTCTCTTTGCCTCCATTTTTCATTTGGAAAATAGAGATAATGATATTCTGTCACCTCTCAATAATGTTATGAGATCAAATTCATTCATATTTTTGAATCCCTCAAAACTTCATAGCATGACACCAGAGAAGAGTCCATGACAAAATTACTGCTTTTTCTTCAGAGTACTTGTGAAAAATATCAAATCAATATTTTCCTTCATGGACTGACTCATAGTAACCCTTTATTTGGTCAAAAGAGTCACAACATCTTACCCATCTGATTTGCCCCCAGGTGTATGAGACAAGCAATAGGGAGGAAGATCATGCAGAGTAGGTTCTTTAAACACTATGAAGTAAGGAAGACCTGGGACGACATGTAGAAAAACAAGGAGAAAACAACCTATTGGGCAAATCTACATGCGGTGCTATGTTGCCATAGCAGTGTGCTATGGTGATGTAGTAACCACGAGTGTCTACACATGACCAGCAGCTACTTTGCTGTAGTAGTATGCTCCCTTGTTATAGTGCACTGGTACGGTGAAGTAGCAGCTCAAAATAAATGTGCGTCTGGTGTATTGCACAGTATGGGCTGCTACTGTGCTGTGCTTTACTACTTCCTTTTGGAAGCACTAAACCATGGCGCAGTAGCAGCATCGCCATACAGGCATGTGTGGATGTGCCCATTGAGAAGCTGAGCAGCTATGCATTAAGTGGATAATGTCCATTCACTGCACTTAATGAAGCATCAGCCTTGTGGACCAAGTAATTAAAAACTACATATCATACTCCATTTGCACAAAGGGACTAAATTAAATCTGCAGCCTTACTTTTGGCTTTTCCTGACTTTTGAGTAGAACTTTAAAAATATGCTTCTATGGCCTCTCCCAACTTTTGTCTCCATGTTCTCTCCCTGCACATTTGCTTGCCACAGTCAGTTTCTGCCTCTCTCACCTTCTTCTTTGCACCTAAATCTTCTGAATTACGCATTTCTCTTGCATTCATTTGCCTTTCATTTCCTGCTATTAGATGCTCCTTCTTGAACCCCATTTCAGGTTTTTCATTTTGCTTCTCATAACGTTCTTTCTCTCTCTCTCTTTTTCCTCTCACTGTTTCCTATTTACTTTCCAAATTATATCCTCCCAGAGGGATAATTTGTTGTCACCATCATTTAACAAAATGGAAGGTGGCAGATATTTATTAACATCAGCCTCAGTGCCACTTGCAAAGAATGCAGGGAAATTATAGCCCAGAGGTAGCCATCATTTAATGGATGGCAGCATATTGCTCCAGTCCTTTTGAAAATTACAGGAGATTGCAGCCATTTTGATTATGGGCACAATCACTTGCAATTGCTACATGTAGCTCTGTGACATTCATGAGAAAATCACAGCTTTGGAACTTTGTATACTTTTTATTCTATAACCTAATGTAGTGCTGTCTCTTAAATTTTTTTAGTTATTTTACTAGAAAAAGCCAGAAATTAGAGTTAAGTCAGAAATAAGTCTTTTCCCTTTCAGTATTAAAAATGCATTCACTTTTTCCCCCTAAACATTCTGATACTTGCCTTGTACTTGGTGGCATTTTCAGAAAAATAGATAGGCATTTGGTAAATTACTCAGTTCAGAGGACTGACCCTGCCTCAAGTCAAAACAATAAAAGAAGACATAAGGTTAATTTTCTTAGGATGCATATCATAGATTCATAGATTCATAGATTCATAGATGCTAGGGTCGGAAGGGACCTCAATAGATCATCGAGTCCGACCCCCTGCATAAGCAGGAAAGAGTGCTGGGCCTACATTACCCCAGCTAGATACACATCCAACCTTCTCTTGAATACCCCCAGGGTAGGGGAGAGCACCACTTCCCTTGGGAGCCCGTTCCAGAGCTTGGCCACTCGAACTGTGAAGAAGTTCCTCCTAATATCTAATCTAAATCTGCTCTCCTCCAGCTTGTGGCCATTATTTCTTGTAACCCCCGGGGGCGCCTTGGTGAATAAATACTCACCAATTCCCTTCTGTGCCCCCCTGACGAACTTATAGGCAGCCACCAGGTCGCCTCTCAACCTTCTCTTGCGGAGGCTGAAAAGGTCCAGTTTCTCTAATCTCTCCTCATAGGGCTTGGCCTGCAGGCCCTTAACCATACGAGTGGCCCTTCTCTGGACCCTCTCCAGGTTATCCGCATCTTTCTTGAAGTGCGGCGCCCAGAATTGCACGCAGTACTCCAGCTGCGGTCTGACCAGCGCCCGATAGAGGGGAAGTATCACCTCCTTGGACTTATTTGTCATGCATCTGCTGATGCACGATAAAGTGCCATTGGCTTTTCTGATGGTTTCATCACACTGCCGACTCATGTTCATCTTGGAGTCTACTAGGACTCCAAGATCCCTTTCCACTTCCGTGCCACCCAGCAGGTCATTTCCTAGGCTGTAGGTGTGCTGGACATTTTTCCTCCCTAGATGCAGCACTTTGCATTTCTCCTTGTTGAACTGCATTCTGTTGTTCTCTGCCCACTTGTCTAACCTGTCCAGGTCTGCTTGCAGCTGTTCCCTGCCCTCCGGCGTGTCCACTTCGCCCCATAGCTTAGTGTCATCTGCAAACTTGGACAGAGTACATTTCACCCCCTCGTCCAAGTCGCTGATGAAGACATTAAAGAGTATCGGTCCAAGCACCGAGCCCTGCGGGACCCCACTGCCCACACTCTTCCAGGTCGAAACCGACCCATCCACCACAACTCTCTGGGTGCGACCCTCCAGCCAATTCTCCACCCGCCGGACTGTGCAGTCATCCAAGTCACAGCCCCTTAACTTGTTCACCAGTATGGGGTGGGATACCGTGTCAAAGGCCTTCCTGAAGTCCAAGTATACGACATCCACCCCTCCTCCTGCGTCGAGGCGTTTTGTGACCTGGTCATAAAAAGAGACTAGATTGGTCAGGCACGATCTACCTGCCACGAACCCGTGCTGGTTTCCCCTCAGCATAATTTGTCCTGCCAGGCTCTCACAAATGTGAGCCTTGATGATTTTCTCAAAGATTTTGCCAAGGATGGAGGTGAGACTGACTGGCCTATAGTTACCCGGGTCCTCCTTCCTCCCCTTCTTGAAAATGGGAACCACATTGGCCCTTTTCCAGTCCTCCGGGACTTGACCCGTGCGCCACGAGCGTTCAAATATTCCCGCCAGTGGCTCTGCAATGATGTTGGCCAGTGCCTTCAGTACCCTCGGATGGAGCTCATCCGGGCCTGCCGACTTAAAGGCATCCAGTTCCTCCAAGTGACCCTGCACCACCTCAGGGTCCACGCATGGAAGTCTGGTGCCTTGCTGCTGCCTCCCTACTCTCCCAGTGAGAGACTTGTCATGCCTCTCACTTAGGAACACTGAGGCGAAGAACTCGTTGAGGAGTTCGGCCTTGTCCCCTCTGTCCGTCACCAATTGTTTCTGCCCATTTAGCAGGGGTCCTATTCCTCCCTGGGCCTTCCTTTTACTCCCTATATATCTAAAAAACAATTTCTTATTGTCTTTTACTTGGGTTGCCATCCTCAGCTCCATGGTAGCTTTGGCCGGTCTAACTGCCTCCCTACAAGCACGAGCAGAAGAGGTATATTCCTCTTTGGTGATCTCTCCCTGTTTCCACTTTTTATGTGCTCCCCTTTTGGCCCTTAGTCTCCCCAGGATTTCTCTGGTCAGCCAGGGAAGCCTCCTGGCCCCTTTCCCTCTTTTACCTCACACGGGGATCGTCTCGCTTTGTGCGAGAAGGATAGCTTCCTTAAGGCACAGCCACCCTTCTTGGGCTCCCATCGTTTCAAAACTGCTACTCTGCAGTGCATCCTTCACTAATCGCCTGAGTTTGCTGAAATCAGCTTTCCTAAAGTCCAGCACGTTCACCCTACTGGTTACCTTACCCACTCGACGCCTTATGTTGAATTGTACTTTTAGGTGATCACTGTCCCCCAGATGGCTACCGATCTGTAGGTCCCCTACTATGTCATCCCCCGTTGCCAATACCAGATCCAGTAAGGCATTCCCCCTAGTGGGACCATGTACCTCCTGCGTCAGGTGGAGGTCCTGTACACAGGTTAGAAACCTGCGTGAGCGGTGGGACTTTGCTGTCTGTGTCTCCCAGCAGATGTCCGGGTAGTTTAGGTCCCCCATGACCACCGCCTCTTTAGCTTTTATGGTCTCTGAGAGTTGCCTCAGGAGCCCCAAATCTATTTCTTCCCCTTGATGTGGGGGTCTGTAGCAGACCCCTACCACCAAATCCTTTTCTCCTTGCCCCCCATGTAGCCTAACCCACAGTCCTTCTACTTCCTCATCCTTTGATTCTGTCTTGATGAGGGTTGATGTATATTGCTCCTTAACATAGAGCGCAACCCCTCCCCCCCTTTTCCCCACTCTGTCCTTTCTGTACAATCTATAGCCCTCAATATGTACCGCCCAGTCGTGGGATGGATCCCACCAGGTTTCCGTCAGCCCCACTAAGTCGTAGTCGTTTAGTGCAACCAGGAGCGCTAGTTCATCCTGCTTGTTCCCCATGCTCCTAGCATTAGTATATAGGCACTTGAGCCCTGTGACTGGTGCTTTTGCTACCCCCTCGCTCCAAATCCTAAAGGGCTTTTTGTCCCTAACCTTCCCGTTCCTTACCTGTGCCGTATTGCTGTCCACCCCCTGCCTTTCACGTTCCCAAAGCTCTCTTTCTTCAGGCTGGGCTGTCCTTGTGGGTGCCACCTGGTTTGGTGGTCCACAGCCTCCCCCACCCTCATCTTCCCCTCCCCCCGACGAGCCTAGTTTAAAGCCCGCCGGAGGAGATTCGCCAACCTGGAAGAAAACACACGCTTACCTTTGGGGGACCGGTGAAGCCCATCCCAGCTGAGCATGTCCCTCGTTGTAATGTGTGGGTCATTGTCCAGGAAGCCGAAGCCTGCCTCGAGACACCACTGCTGAAGCCGCCAGTTGGTCTCTCGGATGCAGTTCTCATGCCGTCTTCCACGTCCGTTCACTGATAGGATGGAAGAGAATACCACCTGTGCACCAAATTCCCTCAGCACGCTGCCGAGAGCCTGGTAGTCCGCCTTCAGGTGATCGGGGGTTCTCCTGGCCGCATCATTAGTACCCACATGGACAAGGACCATGGGGTAGTAATCGGTGGGCTTGATCCTGGCCTGGATTACCTCCGTCACATCCTGAATCTTAGCTCCAGGCAGGCAGTAGACCTCTCGTGCTGAAGGGTCCTGGCGACAAATGGGCCCTTCCATACCTCTCAGGATGGAATCGCCTATGACGAGCACGCGTCTCCTCCTCTTCTGGGTCCTCTCAGATCTCTTGATCTGTTTGGAATGTGAAGAATGTGGCATTTCTTCCTGCCCAAGGGTTTCCTCCTCCCTTTCCATCTCCTGCAGAGTCGCCAAGGCCTCGTACCTGTTCTCCAGTCGGACTGGAGAAGCTTGTACTTGCCCTACTGCTCTTTACGTGCCTTGAGATCTTCGTCCCACTTTTTCCAGACCAGAGTTACAGAGATACAACTGGTTTACCTCAGAGTAAACAGAAAGCATGGATATATTGTGTTTCACTTACTCTACAATAACTGCCTATATGCATGCTTTTACCCTGTGATAAGGGAAAGCTAAACTTGAGTGGCTAGTTCCTGTTTCACTGTGGTCTAAGTGACTGCATGCTCTTGGGTGGTTATTATGGAACAGCTAACACTTCTTTTTACCCTACTGTAAATTGTTCATACCCTAAAGTATGTCTACCTAAGATTTTTTTTTTAAAATCTTCTAATATATATTTTCCCTATTGTTTTCCATTTTATCTATTTTTTTCCTATCCTGATTATACATTGACCTTTGAGGGCATAACATAATAAATTAGTTATTAGGGTTGTATTTGCTTTCTCTCTCTCTTTGGAAAGGACTGCTAAAATAAATTACTTTTAAAGGTGGTTGTCTTAAGTGTTTTTCTGTCTCTTTCCTGCTGTGATGACAAATGTCTTATTAAATTGTTTAAGAAAAGAGATGCTTTAAATAGCTTTTTTCCTCCTTGAATACCCTGTGGAGTTACCAAATACATTATATATTTAGTGACTTTTAGAATGGCTGCAATCAATGTCAATCATCATTGTAAAATAGGATTTCTTTCAGGGGGTGTTTCTGAAGGATTCCTTCCCAATAATTAATTGTTTCAATGTCTTAATGAGTCCATAACTCATGTAAGTTATTAAATTAGTAAGGTAGGACTGTCACTCTGCAGGTGTACAACAAGGTACCACCTGATCATGTAAGTGAAGGTGATTACAGAATGCTTAGGGAGATTAGAGAAGCTGCTGCTAATATGGGACAATCAGTAATAATGGAAGACTTTCACTACCCTCATACAGACTAGGTAAACACTGCATCAAGGTGAGATGCTGAGATAAAATTTCTGGATGTAATAAATGACTGCTTTCTAGAACGACTTAATCTTGGAATGTAAATGAAGAAGGGAAATTCCAGATCTAATTTTGAGTAATCCCATGTTCAATCAATCCTTCCTAGTAGATAGATCTGAAGAGTTGTACCACAAAGAAGTGACAAGAGAAGAAGTTTTAGAACAAATTGATAACTTAAATATTAATACGTCACCAGGGTTGGATAGCTCTGAAGGAACTCAAAGGTGAAACTCCTGGAAGTACCCAGATGCTCCTGTGACATCTTTCTCTGAGTTTGTAGGTCCCATGATGTGCCTCTGTGATGGGGAAAAGTTGGGTTTCTCAGCTTGCAAAGACGTACCTGGTGATTCTGATCAGGGGTGCCTCTGTGAATGGGGGGATCTCTTCCAATTCCACCTACTGGTATATGTTGCTAATATAGAGCACTCTTGATTGACCAGTTCATGAAGCCAGACATGTACAGAGTGAAGTCACTTCCTTTGTCCAGGCATTTTACAACTGAAAATATCAGGAGAGCTTTGTCTGTTGACCTATAAGTTTGTGTGTGGACTAATATCTGAGACCTTATTTAGGATACAAAAATAGCAGTACTTCCTTTATTAAACATACATTTTGCTTTTGATAAAATTATAACTTGTGGTACTACTTTTCATATTATTTTAATAATCCTCTTTGTATAATTGTCTTTGCAGGGATGTGTTTGTCCTTAATCCATCTTCTAATCTAATTTTAACCTGCAGTGGAGTCAAATGCTGGCCTTGGGACAGCAAAATGATTTCCGTACTAACCATTATGAAGCCATTAAAATGGGATTTTGACTTCACTGCAGGGCTCAGATGATGATTTATGATGAGTACAGCTGCATTTGCAATGGAAGTATTGTGATGCTTGATTTTCATCTCAGAAAGCAAAAGTTTGCCTGACTTTTTGACATCTTGCATATCAGGGAGTAGTAGATGCAGGGCTAAGCAGCAGAACCAGTTTCCCTTAGCTTGAGAGATGCTGCCACATTCAGTTTTAGGATTTATAGGAAGCTAATGGAAAGCTATACTTAAACAACAACAGTAGAGCAACACAGAAAAGATGAGTGAATTCTCGGTGTCAACTTTAATTCCTCAAGGGTGAAGAGGTTTCTGTTCACTAAACTGCCATTAAAAGAAAAAAAATGTTTTGGTCTGCCAGGATCAGCTTTGGTTTAGCAGTCCTTCTTAAAGCTGACTTGTTTACATTTCTAATCAATTATTATTTGTTTCAAAATAGACAAGCACAGTTATATGGCTCAATTTTCCAGTCTGATCCACCTAGATGGAACTGAAGGGGACTTAGTTGAGTCAATTGTGATTTCATATGTGGCATAACATATGCTCAGACAGATCAGAGTACGAGATCAGTGTTTTTTATAATTTCTTTTGTATTAAACCTGCATGAGTCTTCTGCCTGCTACTGTAATAAAAATGCCAGCTAAGTAATAAAATGGGAAAATAAAGGAGTTTTATAGGGGAAAAGAGCCTCACAACACATTGATACATCCTATTATTAAGACTCTTTCCTGATTTTTTTTCACCATGACTATCCTGTGACTTTTGCAAGATGCTAGAATAAAACATCAGCCCATTAAGTTTTCAAATGCAAACCTCTTCAATAATTAGCACTAATAGCAACGGAAACCGAAAATTACAGGCAACATAAATTGCTTTTTGCTCAAAAGGCCTATTTTTTCCAAGCTTGCACCAGTATGAAAGTTTCTCATTACAACCTAAATTATTTTTAATGTGACATATTGAATTATAATTAATATAATTAGAAATAATAAAATAGTATTCCAAAACTGTTTATTCAATAGAACTTGTTCCCATAGAAACAAGTAGGCAAAAGATTCAATTTATTCATGTTTTACTGCAAATAAATATTCTGTGTGCAGTGCATATTTAATATTCCTACATCTCCATCTCACAAGAATGTCAGGAAAAATCAATAACCAAGTATACACAGGATATTCTCTTTTGTTCTTTACAGGGGCATTTTATTCACATTTGTTGTAGGAAAGAGTAAATCTGTTTGCACACCAGCAAGAGTCACAGATGTTTTCTGGTATTGATCTTCAGCAATAATGATTTTTAAGCATTGAAGAAGTGCATATGGGGATGTTGTGTGAAGGCAAAAAAAACCCACATGGAAGAAATAGGAGGCTAGAGTTCCATCAAGACTGCCAGCAGCTAGCACAGCTTTCATCTTACACAAGTATTGTAGGCTCGGGTTTGCAAAAACTCATGATTTATTTAGAATTTTAATTAAAGAAAAGAAGTTATTGGAACAGCATCCTACCAGTACCTAGCATCTGCCAACCGTGGCTAATGATTTTTAAAACCTCATCTGCAAGCACTCCATTAAAGAACCTAACCATGACATGAGACACAACTGAAGCAAACCAATGAGGGAAAACAAATGTTGCCTGCAGCTATCACTAATACAAGAGACAGAGTAAGAGGCGAGGTGGGGGCACCCTCTGTGTGCAGTGTCATGGCTTCAGGGCTCAATCTGAAGTCCTTGGGAGGAAGGATCATTACATGCTGCTGAGTGAGTGCCCGATTTTGGCCCCTAGCTATTCCTCAGAGTTGGAGGTTCTTTGTTTCTGCAAAGGCTAAACACATTTGAACACTTTTAATACTGAAAAGCATAAGGCCCTTAATCCCCCCCCCACCCCACCCCCCCACTTTAATTATGTATACTAGTTGGTATCTCTGTGTATAACTTTGTATTTTAGGTAGTTTTTATGTTTGACTGGCAGATTTTTTCCACACTGGGCCAGTTAAAGTTGTAAATAGAGAACAAAAAGGGCTAAAGTATGTTGAGGTAGATTGTGGACAAGAGTAACTTACTACTTTTACTACTAATAGATTTTAATTCTGTAAGTGTGTGCTAAAACACACTATCCTGCTTTTTATGGTTCTAGAGATTTCTAGTATTTTAGAGATTACTAAATACATAAAATATTATAGCAAATTAGGGATCAAATCAAGATTCTTGAACCCCTCTTTAGGATTTGACATAACTATCAGCAAATATTAGCATTTGGCTTGGAAAAGAAAAGGAAAGTAATGCCTACAGTTGTGGCTGACATATCTGTGATTCATTCTATTCCTGTTGTATAGGTGTCAGAGATGGAAAAGGACTATTAGGTCATCTAGCATATCCTCTGCCAGTGGGGGATGTATGTTCCAGTATAGTAATGGTACCTGTATTGTTACCTACAATATTTGTCTTCTTTAATAGGGGGCTTTAGAAATTCTGCAGACTAATTGGTATACAAGCACAAGCAATAGGGTCACACATATCAGGCTCCCACAGAGTTAGGGGTAGTATCAGTAACAACAGCTAGGATCCTTATTGATAAACATGTAAAAATGGCCATACATCCTATATGCTTACAGTTCTACAAGGCATAAGGAATTTTATTAGACTAACACAAAAGCTTATTTGATACAGAACATTTTAATAGGCAGCTATTATGAATCATTTCTCCCTTTGGTGTGGAGCATGTTTTTATGAGATGTTACATGCTAAAAAAGACCCCTCCGCTTCTGCCCACAACCATTCTATAGTTTGGGCTCCATAATGAAACTACTAAATTTGTGGGTTATGAGTGTCTGTGTGAAGAGTGCTGCAGCAAGGAAAAGAAACATGCAGAGTTTTTCCATCCCCTGTTCCTTTCCTGCAGTGGGAAAGTTTTTGATCACTGAAAATGACTTTATAGAAAAAAAAAACTACTTGCTTGCTCAATCTCCTTGGGGAGCCAGGACTCTTTCCCTGGCAGATTTGCTTTTTAGTCCAATCCTAAGCACAGCGTAACAATGTTTTTATTGTTTTGGAACAAAACATACCTGTATAATGAGCATTTCTAGCAGTTAATACAATCCCCTCACACCAGGAACCTTTTGTGAGGTAGCATGCACTGAGTTTCACTTTATTATCTGTTTGGCAGATTTCAAATGTTCTTTGCAATATTGCAGTCACATATTGGTGCTTTTACAGATTAAGTGAAAATCCTTACACTTTGCTTTGACTGCCAATCATTCTCTGTGCAATAGTATAATTAAGCTTATTTCCCATGTCCCAGATCTTCTCAGTGTGTTACCTTTAAATCATATGGGTATTATGCTTCTGATTTCCTGAGAACCTTTTGCGTGTTGAAAACAACCTCTGGGGAGGTACTTTACAGAATGGTGAATGCAGAAGCATTCCAGAAATTCAGCAGAACTTGTATGAGATCCTAAAAAATTTGTATTGATTTGCAGAAAAGCTACAGGACTTATGTTGTTTCATGCAACACTGCTGATAACTTTCATAGACAGTGAATAGGAAAAGTCATTTGGACTGAACTCAGAAAAAGCTGTATATGCTCTTATTGCCCATCTTGCAATTTGTTAATGCTTCACTTAGGTAGCTGACCTCAGACACACTGAAAGTGGTTTTATGAAGCACTGAAGTGGAAGAAGAAGCCCTCATAGGCTCAAGTATAGCTTTCAGTTCAAGCCAACATTTTCAAGTGTGGGTGCTTAAGGTTTAGCACATATAGCTCCGTATTTAGGCATCTAAAGAAGCCTGGACTGATTTTAAATTGGGTAGATCACCTGCAGCTCACGTGGGATTTAATGGAGATTGTGATTATTCAGCGCCTCTAAGAAAATATATTTTCGTCTCATTGCTTACTTCTATTCTAAGTGGTCAGCTAAATGACTGTGAAATTGTATCTTAGGATGCATACAGAAGTGCAGGAAGGCACTTGTGATTGCGCTGTGACTTTTGTGCTGTACACAAAGTGCTAAAAGTTACATTGTGATGAAACATAACAGCTGTTCAGTAGGGCTGTGTGAAGCTTTGGTTGCTTATTTGATTTGACCTGATTTGGTGGCTGAATCTCCAATCCAAATCGAATCAGGAGACCATTTAATATCTCCAAATCGAATTGGAACCCTCTGAATCAATTCAGAGAGATTTGGAAACATTTGACAATTTGGATATAGACACAGCTTTAAATGTTTTTTCTACGTACCTCAAAGTACCACGAGACTTGTGAATCCTGAGATGGTGGGGTGGATGGAACATCCCACAGGAGTGCAGAGTCCCCAACACACTCAGCAGCAGACCTGGAACTGCTTCTGGTCCACTTCTGGGTCCCTGGGGGAGTGTGCAGGAGGACCCCCTCTGCACCCCGCCCAGTTCAGTGACTGCTGCCTCCTGGGTGTGGGGAGGCACCCAGGGTCCTCCTGTGGCTGATCGCCAAGCTGACGGGGTGTGAGGGGGTTCCTCCTGCATGCTTGGTGGTAGACCTGGAAGTGAACTGGAACAATTTTTGGGTTCACCACTGAGAACGTGGCCCCCCCCCTTCTGTGGGATGCTCCATCCGCTGCACCATCACAGAGTTCACGAGCCATGCCTGGTACCTCAAGGTATGTAGAAAAAACATTTAAAGTTGTGTCTATGGCCAATTTGCTGATTCTCTGAACCAGCATTGAATCTTTAGATTTGGCCAAATCAAATCAGGACAGTGATCTGAATCAATGAATTGAATCACTGTTCCTGATTTGGGCCAAATCCAAATCTGAATCAAATATAGCCCATTTTGCACACCCCCTACTGTTCAGCATGTGGTGAGGGGGTGAGCTTGCAGCCTCTCTGCCTTGGCCGAGGCCAGGAGGCAGGGGGCACTGTCACATGCCTCCAAGTATGCTCCACAGGCTCTGGGGGCTGCTGGAGACTGCTGTGAGCATCCAAAAGAGCTAGCCATAGCCAACTAGCCTGCTTGCCTGGGGCTGCTGCAGCTGGCCCCATCCCTGGGCTGTGAGTGAGAGCCTCTCACCCCAGTCTTGCCTCTGCCCTCCAGTCAGCTGCCCGTAACAGCCTTGTTGCAGGAGGAAGTGGGGACTGGAAGTCTGGTTGGGTGCACTACAGGATGGAGGATTCTCTCCCTTCTGCTTGCTCCTTTGGGACCAGGGAAGAAAGTAGAGGGGAGACACCCCAGCCTCTCATAGCATGCCCTAGGCTTCCCTGGTCTTGAGGCCACTGTGGGGACAGACACCATCCCCCTTACCCTCCCTCCTGGCCAGGCTGTCACTCTCAGTGGCGTGAAGGAGGAGGTGGAGCTGGGATGAGAGGCTGTCACTGACGGCCTGGATTGGGTTTGGACAGGAGCTCTGGCAGGCAAAAGAGACAAGCTCTGCCTGCCCAAGGCTAGAGTGCAGCCCTGTGCAATGGTAAATGGGATGGAGGAGTAATTGCCCGAAAGTAACCCTTGCTGTGAACCTTTACACAGGTTTGCTAAGGTGCTCTGCCCCAGTGTGCCTTCAGCTGATCAGTCATCAGATGAGGGTTAAATTTTCATGCAGTCAGTCATTTTAAAAGCACTCTGCAACTGTGAACATTTTTTATGTTACAGCTCTGGAGTACTTTCAGGGGCCACATTGCATGAAAAATGTAACCACTTTCGACACCCTTATTCAGAAAATCTGTTTCCCTTGCATTCAAAATTGGATTTAGTTTAAGTCATTCCCTATTTACAGATAAAAATAAACAACTTTACTCTTGGTATCCTTGCAATGGAAATACAGCTATGGGAGAATAAGCTTGATTCTCTTCTGGCTTGCTTGTCAGTAAAATTGCTAATTGTGTTTCAGTTTCAGAAGTTATTTTATGAGGGGGTATTCTGAGCCAGAAAGAACTTAATTTTTCTTTTAGATTCTTGGCTGTCTGTACAGTTGGCACTTGGAAATTAAAAAATTTCTGTTTATTGAAGAAGCAAATTTCCTCTGGCATCATTGTGAATTGGGGACCAACTGCATTTTAGACTCTTTTCAGGGTATGACAGCACCTTACATTTAGTGGCTATCCTTTCGCACTATTCTCACAGTTATGGCTCTAATTCTGGATTATAGCAAGTGCTTGCTGGTGGTCTCCATTGCATTTCTGTTCATAGTTTGTCTGAAAAAAAAGAGAAAAAGCTGGAAAGATCCCATAGTGCCCTGTAGCCACCCACAAGGAGTGGCCAGCCATGCTGCCACCAGCAGTACCAGCTCCTCCCTGGAGGCAGGTGAGGGGATACTGGCCAGGTGTTGGCCCCTACCTCACCGGAGGCTATGGACAATGGACAGAGCCAGATGCCACCTGCGGGGCAGGGGTGGAGAGGGGAGGGAATTGAGCTTGTCTCTACTACCTGCCCGAGCTCTGGGCTGGCCCTAGATTGTCTGAAGAAAAAAATGTAGATCCCATTTTATTTATTTTGAAACATAACTGTAAAAACTCAATTACACTCTGTGCTGAACCTTCTCTATTTTTTTTTTAAGGACCACTATAATCCAGTGTATTTAGAGGTACATCAACTTATTAAAACAGTGGCTCAACAAACTTGGTCCTCCAGGGCTGGCATCACAGGGCCAGCCATGCAGGGCCCCAGTCAGCCGGCATCCTTCACCTCCCCTGTGCCCAGTCCAGGTCCTATTCACATGCACCTGGCTATCAGGAGTCCCAGGGTCCCAAACTGGACCTGGGAGAAGGTACATGCCCTGTGGCACTGTGGGTTGAGGAGGATGTCCTGAGGCAGTTCACCCAGGGTGGGCACTCAAAGGTCCACATTTATGAGGCCCTGGCAGCTGGGATGAGTGCATGAGGCCACTCCCAGTTGGCACAGCAATGCCACATTAAAGTCAGGGACCTGTGGACCCAGTGGTTGGCCATGACTGGCCACAATCATTGGTCTGGTGGGGCTGCCAGGACCATGCCCTTCATGTGGGATCTGACACATTCTGGTGCCTTGGGCATCCATGCTCACACCTTACCCTGATACCTCCAGTGACACGTCACCAAAAGAGGGGACTTTGGGTCTTCAGCACCCCACCCTGCACTCCTGGTAACCCAGGGAGCCCTGGGCAGTGGCTGCCTCAGCCTTAGCCCACTGCTGCCCACAAAGAGTGGATGGCCATGTCACCACCAGGCACCAGCATCACCAGCTCCTCCTGGTGGGGGGGATGGGACACCCTGGCCGGGTGTTGGGTCCTAGCCCACCAGAGGCTATGGACACTGGGTGGAGCTAGATGGTGCCTGGCATGGGGAGTCCTGTGCTGAGTTGCCAGTCTCACACTGTAAATCCCACACTGGGGGTGGCAGGGCAGGCAGGCTGGAGTGGGGAGTGCAGGAGGAGGGTGTCAACCAGAGCTTCCTGCAGCCAGTGCCTTGGGTTTGGCTGGTGAGTGCATGGCTTTCCTGGGGCCAGGGTAGGGTGGGGCCTGGTGGGTCCAGCAGGGCCAGCACCATGGCCAGCAGCAGTGCAGGGTGCTCACTGGTCATTGCTGGAAGGAGCCAGGCTGGAGCAGGGGGGTGCTGAGTGCCGCTGACAGGGGCAGGGGCAGGGGCAGGGGCAGGGGCAGGGGCAGGGGCAGGGGCAGCTGTGGCATGGGGAGGCAGGGTGGGCAGGAAGGGAGCTGCTACATGCTACCCCTCTGCTGATCGTGAAGCTCACGGGCAGGGGAGGGCTTGGGCAAGGATCAGAGGGAGGGGTTTGCTTTTAAGATGGCTTTTAAGATGACTAAGTGCTGGCAGCTGACTCTGGCCTCTGCAAGGCTGCCAAGTGCTGGCAGCCATGAAACTGGAGGCTGAAGCTCCCTCCCGGGGGCCACAGGGACACATGGCAGCTTGCTCTGATTTAGGATTAAATCTAGTCTCAGGTTGCCAGCATGTGTAGATGTTGGCTTATTCCTGCTTACTGTGCTGTAAGTTATTGCACAGTAAATTTAATGTTCAGTAAATGCATGAGTAGACATGCCCACACAGTTTCATGCACACTCAGTTTCCAGCTGAATTACATCAGTGGAAACTAAAATATATTAAATAATTTCCTAATATATATATTTCATGTATACAATTACAGTAGTTTTTTGAGGGATGCTACAGAATTCCAGTTTAGTATGGATGCTTGTGAATACCAGGAGACCAAAAGTGGATAACCAACGAAAGAGAAGTTCTCTGAAATTTGGAAATATTTTGGATCTACTGACCATACATAACATTTTATTCTACTAAGAATATAGCCATTTAATAAATATGTGGTTCGAAGTGTTTTGTTTAGAATTTACATTTTTCTGGCATGGTGATACTGTTGACAAGTAAATACAAGTAAAGCATAATAATATCTAAAAAGAGACAGTGGAGGAAATTTGATATTGACCACATAGCGACTTGTGGCATGTTTGGTCACTAAGATGGACCTGCCCCTAGGAACCTGTTTATTGTCCCTAGTGTTTTGTATTGTTAACACCTTGGTCGATACTAGTTTCATCACCATTAGAGCACTGTCAGTAAGACTCTGGATGTCAACAAGAAATGGAGGAGTGCTGTCCTCCTTGTTTTTGTTTAGATATTTGTATTCCTCAATAGAACTGCCCCCTGTTAGGGTGAGGTGGGTATGATGTTTAGCACTGAGGAGTATGCGAGAGGCAAGAATTTTTGTGAGTGACATATTTTATTAGATCAACTGCATAGATAAGCTTTTGGGTATCACAGTACCTTTTCCTCAGGCCTCTGGGAGAAGATATGACACAGTAGAGCTAAGTAGCAGGTGGACATAAAGTTGTGTGAAACTCCATGTGTAAATTAAAGCAGGATATAAGACAAATTACCAGGTAGCCAAAAGCCAGGAGAGATGCAGGAAAAACCTGATAACAGAAGAACAAGATTATTCAAGAGGGTCATTATCACCTATAAAGGGATTAGCAAGTAACAGGTAGATTATAGATCATGTTTATGTTAAGTCCCTGATACTTAGTGTCCAATAGACTAATGAATTTTGGTTCCCATGTTAGTCTTTTGAAGCATTTGGTAGATTTTCTTAGAGCAAGAGAATTGTGAGGTCAGATAGGGAGTGATTTTTCCTTTGAAAAATGTTCTACCTGTGTTCTAGTGTCTCTGTATCTTTTTTTTCTGTGATCATTCATGCTGTTGCATAGTTTTTGTCTGATTGCAGCCAGATGGTTTTCACAAGGACATTTGGTGCACTGGATGTGGTATACCACATTCTAGGATAGACGTGTATGAGCTGTGGATTTGTATGGTTTTGTTGTGGGGAGTGTTAATTGTGGTGGCAAGAGAGATGTGTTGATAGATCTTGCAGTTATTCTTAATGCAGAGCTGGATCTCATTAGGAGCCTGTTGATCAGCCAGGAGTTTACTTTTGATGAGGAGTTGGGCAAGATAAGGAGTCTGTTTCAAGGCCAGGAACCAAGGGGACTGGAAATATTTTTCTCAAGGTCTCCTACTTTTCTAGTACCGGCTGTAGTTGTTTGATGGTCATTCTTACTGGCTTAGAGTGTGGGATGGAAGGTTACAACCAAGGGTGTAAAGTCAGTGGGGGTTTTCTTGCATTGTAGTAGGTTGTGGGATATTTGAGTGGCTCTTTCAAAGACACAGTCTATTTCTTTGCTGGAGTACCCTTGCTGGGTAAAGACAGTACACAATTTGGCAACAAGGGGGATCATTGGTTTTATCCTGCGAATGAATGTAGTGGTATCTGAAAGCCTGACTATAGATGACCCTACTTTTGGTATGTTTGGGATGATTGCTGTTTTTGTTGATGTAAGTGTGTTGGTGTATTGTTTTTTTCTGTATATAGTGGTTTGTAGGGTGCCCTACCAGATGTAGGTTGTGGTTATAGGAAGTTGATTTTACTTTAGGAGTATTCCAGAGAGAATTTGATTGAGGGGTGGTAATTTTTTAATCTGTGGTGGAAGTCAATAAGTGGGTCCAGGTGTTCTGTCTAGATGATGAAAATGTCAGCTATATAGTACAGGCATAGTGCAGGTTTGGAGGTGCAGTAAAAAGTCCATCTCCAGTTGGCTTATAAAAAGGTTGATATCTTTAGGCCTATTACTGTGCTTATGGTTTGGAGGAAATGGCAACTGTCAAAAGTGAAGTTGTCATGGGTGAAGATGAAATGGGTGATTTGTGCAATATGTTGTGGCTGCAGATGTGAGTGTAGTCCATTTTCCTGTAGGTATTTCAGGAGGAGGTGGTATATCTATCACTTAAGAAAGCTTGCATGTCTATCATATTAAAAAAAGAACCCCAAACCACACCCATCATTATTTCCCCCCTGTTATGTTTGAATGGGATAATTAACTCTGGTGAGTATCAGTGCCAATTAGCCTGTTTCCTGGGCATGACTACACTGTTTTCAGATTAGGAATCAACTCAGCTGAAGCACTGCAGCATGCTTGTGGACACTAATACTTACTTTATTGCATGTATCATGTAGCTACAGCTTGTGCTTCTCATATTTATTTCATATGTTGTACTTAGCTAACTTATTTTTGATAGCAGCATTCATGCCTGACCAGAATATAGCTGTTTTTGGCACTGTTTTTACAGTTCTTCATGTGCAAATCAACACTGTGGATTATGCTTAGCATTTCAGAGCTCAAGTCATGCTGGTCCTTCGTATCAAACACTATCTTATGCATCAATCAAAGTTTTATAATCCCAATGAGTTTTGGAGCTTGCGGAGGCCTTCGGTTTTTTCAGTTGGCCAGCTATGTACATTTTGCTCCTTTAAATTCCTGAAAGTTGGCATCATTTTATAATTTCTGTTTGTTAAATTTAGTTTCAGAAATTGGGAGTACTTGTGTCACATTTCCTTCAGAATGTTCTTCTTGAAGTTCTTTGCTTTTATTGTTAATTGTATTCTTGAAAGCATATCTTGTATAAGCCTGGGTCTGCATTTTACATTTTCAGCAAGTAATTTGCAATTTCATGATTATATTTGAAGTCTAAGTACTGCTTTGAACAACAGTTTCTGTAATACAGTTTTCTGTGGTTTCTGGCCTGTTTCCCCCTTGACTGAATTCTGAATATAAGTATTCAAACCTACCCTAGAATGATCCTTAGTGATTTCTTTTCTGTCCATTAAACCTTCAATGTCTTGGGGCCTCCTATATGAGACACCACTTATCATCTCATGGTAGCTTACCACACCTGAAGTTCAAACAGGTATTCCAAGTACTAAAACACCCACCAAAGAGAAAGAGATGCTTGCAAGGCAAATTCTATAAGATGCCAACTTGGTGTTACGCACTCCCAGACTTTGCCTAACATAAGCCAAATCCATAGGCAGAGAGGTGCATTGAGTATTGGGACCTGTTTGCCAAAAACTAAATTTTGTGGTTTCATTCTGTTTTTCCCCCTGTGATGGGAGGTCATCCCAAGGCCAGTCCCAATTCTTGGCCTGTCCACCTGCCTAGGGCAGTCTGCCTACCTGTCTTTCATGCCACACCTTTGTTGTAACTTAATAAGTAGTTGTTTATAAGGCGAGAGGCTGCCCATTTACTGCCAGATGCCAAGGGCATAATACACAGCTCTGTACTGACCCTATATCATGTCCCATGCCTTGCAGATTGCATCACTAAATGGTTCCAGCCCCACAGTGGGCCTCACTCTATGCCCGCCTGACGTTCAGATCCCACCTGGATCCCTCCTTCTCAGACGGTATAATCTCTGCCCTCATTCTGGGCTCTAAAACTCCCTAAGCCCTTTTCCCTCTAGGCAGTGTCCCCCTCCAGGACCTTTGGCCACACAAGCCCTGGCCTCGCCTTTAGGCCAGTCAGGACTCCAGACCTCCAGCCTCTGGTCATCCCTCATGGTGGGCACTCTGGCCTTTCAACTGGTTTGGTCCTGGCCCCAGCATGAGCTAGTCAAGGTTACTCTGGGTAGGTTATTGAGCCATTTTCCCTCACTGTCCCATACAGAACCACCTTCTTGGGCCCCTTCCAACACAGCACACTTGATCACTAAGGCCAGCCTATGCACGCTCCTTCAGGCCCACCCATGTGGACCCTACTTTATACAGCCCATGTTCAGTCCTTCAGACCCCTCATATGGACCCTACTCTATGCAGCTTGCCACCTTCTTACATGCTGCCCTCACTGGGGCCACTATTCTACTCCTTCACTGGGGCTCTCAGGCCTTATGCCCCTTGGGTCCCAGGTCTGATGATATGCCTGAACCCCTTGCCTGTCCCCTCTATGGGGTAACCCACCAGGTCATGGAGGCTGAGGCTATATGGTGCCCCATACTCACCTTTCACTAGGGAGGCACTGGTGTGACATTTCCTGGGGACCACCCTGCCACAGGCAGCCTTACCAAAACATCCAATCCTAGCAGGGTGTAGTTTTAGGTCATTTCCCAGGACCAGGAATGTCCTCCATCCTTATAGTTCCTAACTTTAACCTCTAGACATTCTGGGAGGACCAGATCTCCGGCTGGGCAATGTTACTTTGGCAGCATCCTTGCAGCAACTGCTGGCTCTCCTCTTTAGGACCTGCTCTTCTACTGAGTCTGCCCAGGCCTGACTCCAATCTAGGAGCACTATTGTGGTCATGTGACTGCCTCATTAGGCCTCATCACACCTGCCAGCTGCTCCACAGCCTGCCTAAGCCTCTTAAAGTGGCAAGCACCAAAGGTAGAGCACAAGGATGGGAGGAGTTGGCTACTGTTCCTCTTAGCAGGCCTTGGAAGTTTGCTAGGAGCTAGTGACTGGTGTGTATATATAGACCCACTACTATAGTTTTGTCTTGGATGTAGGTGAAGTGTGAAGTGAGGTGAAATTAGGTGTTGGAAGGGGGAGAATTGGCTTGACCATGTTTGTGCTCTAGCTGTAGCAAACAACAATTTGAAGAAAATCTTGTACTAGAGCACGAGTGGCCAACCCTCAGCATGTGTGAAACAAGTGGCATGTTCAGCTGCTGCCCATGGTATGTGAGCTTAGTAAAGAGGGTGCTAGAATGGAGACAATGAGGATTGTAACTGCCCGTGTGCAGCAGAGCAGAGCCAGGATGCTTGTGTGAGAAGAGGCATCATCTATCATAGTCAAGAGCCAGGGTAACACTTCCCTGGCTCTGCAGCAGCTGCCAAATTCTGGATTTTGGATATTCATTTGCCAAATAAAACTGCAGTGGGGCCAAGGCAGGGTCAACCTGGCTGTTGGTGGTGACATATCCTCTTGCAGCAGTGTCTTGTCCCCATTGCAATCCTTGTGGCCTCTGCCTCTGCCTCTGTTCCAGTGCCCCAGGGTACAAACTCTATCAAGTATGTCTCTAGAGGTCAAGAACCAGAGTACCACTCAGGGATGAGCAGGATTTACCTGTGGCATAGCTTCCAAAAACCTTGGCCACTATTGGACCACAGTTTACTTTGCTGAGTTACTTTGTGAGGTGTGGTTGTGTCTTTGGATATTAAATCACAGTATGCCTCTGAGATACTAGAATCAGCCATGGTTAGTCCTGTGGTACACATCCTTTTGGTCCAACAGGCTTGGTGAATGGCACAAGTCTCATCTATGGGCCAGATTCACAGGGTCAGTATCCAGATTGGGCCTCGCACAGTCAAATCCCACCTCATGCTGCCCAGATGGGTCCCTACATGTCCAGATCCCACCTTGTGCCACCTAGATCCCATATCACACTGCTTGGGATCTGCCTTGTGCTACTTGGATTGGGCCCTGTGTGCCTGGAACCTGCCTTGCAGTGCACAGATCAGGCCTCATGAGCTACCTGGGTCTGGCCCAATGCACATGGACTCTCATTGTACTGTCCAAATCAAGCCCCACGTGCCTGGATTCTGCCTCATGCTACCCAGATTTCACCTCATGTTGCCCAGATCAGGCCCTATGTGCAGTCGCCCACCCAAAACATCCAGATTGGTTTCTATTCGCCCCAGGCTTGTGTCCTTATTTAGTGTTCAGGGCCATACTGTCTGACAAACAGAGGTCCCCAGGAGCAGGGGGGAGGCAGTAAATGCTGCCACCACTCTCTGACCACCAGATTTTTGGATGCCTAAGGAGCCTTTTGGGCTGAATAACCTTGCTCTGCAACCTGCATCTGGCCCACAGGCCAGGAGTTGAGCACCCTTGGGTTAGCCCACTAATACAAGGTACAAGGTGTGGATATGCTCATATATAATGTCACTGAAACACTTTCATGTGTCCATTTACATTAATATTAGTAAGTAAGCACTTTCCTCAACAACAAAGTAAATGAAAGAGTGTAACAGCACAAGTGCATCATGCATGGTTTTTTCTATCTTATAGCCAATCAATTGGTTAACATATGTGCTAAATGATCTCCCTAAATGCCTAATGAATACCCACTGATATGCTTGAACATTATAATGATGCCATATTACTACAGGCAATTAACTTATACTTATTCAAAATTTACTTTTTCATGGCCAGCAGGGATACACCCCTCCTAGGTTGTGACCAGATGTTTAAGTCTGAAGACTATAATTCCAGTATTTATATGAGGAATTATATGTTTGTTCACCAGAGCGCCCCAAGGGATGACTAGGTCGAACGGTCACAAACTCCTGCAAGACCGTTTCAGACTGGACATAAGGAAGAATTTCTTTACTGTCCGAGCCCCCAAGGTCTGGAACAGTCTGCCAGTGGAGGTGGTTCAAGCACCTACATTGAACACCTTCAAGAGTAAATTGGATGCTTATCTTGCTGGGATCCTATGACCCCAGCTGACTTCCTGCCCTTCGGGTGGGGGGCTGGACTCGGTGATCTCCCGAGGTCCCTTCCATCCCTGATGTCTGTGAAAATATATGAATTGTTCTGAATCTTTCCAACATGCTGAAATGTCACTGTTTGGTAGTCAGGTCAAGGAGACTTTTTGTTATTGTTGCAAAAACTAGGAGAAAACAGTCAGTGGGTGCATCTACATGAAATGCTACTGTGCAGTCATTACTGTACATTTATTTAGTACTTGTATTAGCAAGTACTACATACATTTGCAGTAACCAGGGTTACTACTCAGTAGCACTGATGAACATCTTTTAGGTGATGCTACTGCGCACTAGCCTAATAATAGTGCTCAGTAGCATATTAGCACTGTCTATGCTGTGATGCACTACTGGGCAGTATTTTTAAGCTACTCTGCAGTCAGCATCTCATGTAGCCCTTGCCCCACTCCCTCCCTCACTGCAAGGGGCATTGATCTGCCCCCCCATGACCCCTCCCTGTCCCCCTCTTTCATCACAACAGACTTACCAGCTGCATGCAGTTGTATCAGAAATCAGATTGGTATCAGCCAATATGCCTCCTTAAAAATTGACTATTGGTATCAGCCTTCAAAATCTCTATCCGTGTACCCCTAGTAATAACACTTATCAAGCAACATATACTGGGGATCTCCAATCACTTATAGCTAGGCTATTAATTAAACTGAACAATAGTATTAAAATAAACATGGAAGTGCCACACATTGTCGCTTGCACTCTCTTGAAATATCAGTTGTCAAAGGCAGTAAATACATATTCTATCAACAGGGTTCTGACTACAGTTGAGCATGGGAAATTGTTTTTCTGCCTGTCAAAATATTTTGAGCTCTCAACTATTTTGCTTTTTCACATCAGGGCAAAAGCAAAGCTTTTCAACATTTTTTTTCCCCGAAAAGAGCTGTCCATTCCTGAATACATGTGTTGTCTAGATCTAGTAAAGCAGAGACTTAAACATGGGAAATCAGAATCCAAGATGAATGCTTGGCCTACCAGACTCTTTGCTCTTCTGTGATGAGTGTCTCCTTTTTCTCTCCTGTCTGGTCTTCACCAGAAATTTTGTCCTGAAGTTGAGAAATGTTTTCCACTGAAACTTTAGGCTCTTCCCATGAAGAGTTTGGTTTGGAGAAATCAGCATTTTCTAAGAAAAAAACCCTATTTCACCAAAACTTTTTTTCAATGGGTCTATTTCAGGTTAGCTTATGGTTGAAATATTTCAGTATTTGCCTATGGATACATACATTCAGGAAAGTTGAAGGAGGTTTGACTGAGTTAAAATGGTCACCTTATACTGGAGAATACCAAGCCCAGACAAGGAGCTGAGCAGTTGGCCACTGCTGACTGACCACTGCTGATTGGCCCTTCTCTCCAGGAATGACCCCCACCAGTGGCTGGCTGTCAGAAGCCATTGGGGAGAGTGGAGGCCCAGTCCTGGCCAAAGACCTCCCAGACCTAAGCCAGAACAGCTGTTGGGGGAGGAGAGAGGGCTGCGTGGTGGAGGCTTCCCTCCTTTTCTGCCTGGTCTGGCCAGCACAGCCCTCAGCTCCATTCTGCTCCTCCACTAATGGCTGGCTGTCAGCAGTGATGGGGGGCAGTAGAGGCCCCTACCATGTAGGCCTACCCAGCTGTGGGGTCTTATCTCTTTGTCCTGAACTTCTGTACAGTATGCACTTCTAACCTCCTCCAACCTCCCTCTAACTGCTTTGTTATTTTGATACAATTTTCCATCAGCCTATTAGACTGGTGATAATCAGGATTAGTGGTTTTAAGCCCCGCTAACATTTTCTTAAGCATATACTTCCTAGACTGTGGCCCATTATCAGACATTATTATGATAGGCTTATGATGATGTGATTTGATGTGCATCACCTATTTAGCTGTAGCATCTTCTCATTAAGCTGCCTAAAGAAAATAAGAATAAAAATCTAGAATTAAAATACTGTTTTCAGCAAACAAACTATACCTATTTTGATCAAAAGAACAATTTTTCCTGTGCCACTAATATGCAATAAGTTTGATTTGATCAAAGTTTTTGAAATATGCAACAAGTCTTGATAGCTTCCCCAATATCACTCTTCATTTTATGTTAGCTTAAACAGCTCTCTCTTCTATTAGTGTATTTTTGTCAAATGTTCTAGACAGTTTTTCCACTGTAGCAAAACCCAGTTTTTCTTGTTTTTTTATTATTTAAAAATACATTCCCTCCCCTTCTCCAACCATTTCTGACTTTCTGTCTGCCCTCTCTATCCCTTATAAGTGATTTCAAGTAGTACTAGGTAAGCTAAGCTAAGTTCTTATATTCCCTTATAGTAACAAGCCCCTTTTATATTGTAAATATTGTTCTATTATGTTTGTATTGATTTTTAATGTTTTATATGGAATGTATATGATTTAGGCCTGTGTCTGTAAAGTAATGTCAAGTTTCCATTTTGTATGTCAAGCCTCCATCTTATGTCCTCTGCCCAGGTATAACCTATTGTATAGTATGCTGTAACTGTGACTCATGTCTAACCAGTCTCATGTAAATTGGTTCTTGGATGAATGAGAATGAATGAGGGTGCTTGAGGTACAAAGATAGCAGGCTGCTATTGAATGATCAACGCAATGACTGGACCGTCAACGCAGTGACGGGACCATTGTCTTGCATTGACTCACCCAGAAACCACAGACCTCACCCAGGAACAGAGACAAAACCCAGCATTTGAAAGATAAAGAATCTATAGGAACCCAACATTTGGAAGACAAAGACCCCACAGAAACCAGCAACCCCACTCTTGTTTCCCACCAGACAATGAGAACACTTGGATCTGCATGTATGCATCTGAGCAGGACTGTCCTTGCCTGGACATGTCCTTCCCATAGTAGACACAGGTAGCCCACCCCAATAAAAGGGGTGGCAGAGTGTGATCTCTTTGGGACACCCTCTCCATCTGGACCAGCATTATTCCACATCACATATCCACCCAGAGGCCCTGCTGGCGACCCCCTCTGGGCAACACCTTGCTGGAGAAGACCCTTACTGGCCATCGAGGATCAATTCACAGCCCAGGATAGGTAGCTATCACCCACCTTCCTTCCCCAACAAAGGACCTGGACACTTTGATTCCAACCCCTCCACCAAGCCTTTCCTCTCTTGCTACTATTTTGTGTGTGTGTGTGTGTGTGTGTGTGTGTGTGTGTGAGAAAGAGAGAGAGAGCGAGTGTGTGTGTGTGGAAACCAATAATTTCATGAGGCTGTATAGTGTGCTGCCTGATTAATAGAACTGTTATTTTGAAACACCGAGTTGAGGTTTTGGGTTTTTTTGTCTTATTGTCCTCCCAACTCTCCTCCTTGATTTCCTGGTTTTCTCCCTCAGTTTGTTCTGCCTCTTTTCCAGCCCCAATCTCCCAGCTTTCTGCTCCTCCATTTCCAGCCCCCATCTCCCAGTTTTCTGCCTCTGTGTTTCCTGGCTATCTCCTCCTTGCCACCACTTATCTGCCTCCAATCTCCCAGATTTCTGCCTCTCAGTTTCCAGCCCTGATCTCCCAGCTTCCTGCCTCTCAGTTTCCAGCCCCCATCTTCCAGCTTTCTGCCCCTCCTTTCAGCCCCAATCTCTCAGCTTTCTGCCTCTCCATTTCCTGGCAGTCTCCTCCTTGCCACCGGGCTTTTTTCCTTGCTTCCACCCTGGCACCAGGTGACCCTGAGTAACCCTGGGGCACACTTACCCTCAGTGACCCCAAGTAACACCAACCCCAAGTGACCCTGAGTAACCTCAAGCACCAGGTTACCCAAACGCCCCCTAGTGTAAACACATTGCCATGAAAGTGTGTGTTTTTTTATTTGTGTGTGTGAACTTATAGTGGTGTTTGTGTAGTTTGTGTGTGTGTGTATATAATTGTGTATCACATCCTCCTGTCTCACAGTGCAATATTGGGATCCCAAGTGTTGATCTGGTGCATGTCAAGTCAACACCACAACCTAATTACTTTTACCAGGGTTTGTATTATATTTTTAAAAAATATATTTTTACAACTTAAAGAAAGATAAAACCCATACCATAAACAGAAACAAACAAACTGTGCTCTCTCCCTTTCCCCCCAACCAACATATCCCAGAGTTCTGGGGATAATACATTTGCTAAACCTCTTTCGTCAATGCTGATGCAGTAGTTACACAGGAAACAAGATGTTTGAAAGAGATCATCTTTATTCCTTGACACAATACCGTCAATAGGTTTCATTTGTCTAAGTTAAACACTGAATGGTACAACTCTCAGTACCATGTCTTAGTCAAGTCAAGGAAGTTAAATCTTGCAAAAACTTTAAACACCATCTTGAAATACTAAGTATACTCAGTTATTTTTAAAGTCAGTGATTGTTCAAGGCCTTAAGTATAGCAAACCAACCAACTGAAGTAAAGTAACTAACACTTGCCTCTGAAACAGTTCTGAATTTTCAGGTGGTATTCAGAGCCTGAAAGCACTTTTATCCTGAAAGGGGAAAAGTGGTCATTCTGACAGGATGCAGCATGGTGTTTTTGCTCTCACAGGAGCATAGCTACACTCTTTTTCAGGCCATTTAATTAGTACTGCATTGCAAGTGTTGCATGAATTCAGCTATATGAATTAGTTCTACTGAAAGGCAGTACTAATTAGCTTGGATGTAATGCTACATGGATGAAGCTATGATGCTTCTTGCTTAGGTAGTTAACCTGTTTGCAGCACTGACAGGACTGGAAGTCATACAAATTCCTTCTGTTTTCGAAGGTCTCTTGTAAGTCTTAATATGTTACTTTAAGTCAGTCATGTTACCTCAGAAACTAAATACTTTGGCTTAGAAACTAAGCATTTTTGTACAATCAGGTCTTTTATCTTTAGGTCTTAGTTTATAAATTAAATAAATGAGAGCAATAATATCTCTCTCTCCCAGAGCAGTGGTGATGCCTAAATAATTCTTTTAAATTAATTTGAAATCTCAGGTAAAAGGTATCATACATTGCAAAGTATAACATAATATACTTATAGATATAATATCTGTGAATGTTTATGAAGCAAAAGGATATTTAAAAAAAGAAATAGCTGGGTTGAAGATAAAAGACAACATTGCTGGATATATTAAAAGCATGGGGGACTGGTGCCTCCAGAGCTGGGGTGGGGCACCAGCAGCTGATTACTGATGGGGGGGCAGCAGTGGGTTGCCAACTGGGGGGGCCTCACCCAGTGGCCAAATGAGGGGGCGAGAGGCTCCCCAGTGGCCAATCATAAAACTGGAAATGCCACTGACACTTTTCATGGTTTCATAGTTGGTAGGGTCAGAAGGGACCTGAGCAGAGCATCAAGTCCGACCCCCTGCTATGGCAAGAAAGAGTACTGGCGTCAATCAACCCCAGTAAGGTGTTTGTCTAACCTTCTCTTAAAGACCCCCAGGGTAGGAGCCAGCATCACTTCTCTTGGAAGTTGGTTCCAGATCCTAGCCGCCCTGACAGTGAAGTAGTGCCTCCTGATATCTAGCCTAAATCTACCCTCTGCCAGCTTGTGACCATTATTTCTAGTCACTCCTGGTAGTGCTTGGGGGAACAGAGACTCCCCCAGTCCCTGCTGGTTCCCTCTGACTAGTTTTTAACAGGACACTAGATCCCCCCTCAGCCTTTTCTTGTGGAGGCTGAACAGGTTCAGGTCCCATAGCCTCTCCTCGTAGGGCCTGCCCTGCTTCCCCCTGATCATGTGAGTTGCCCTTCTCTGGACCCTCTCCATGTTGTCCACATCCCTCTTGAAGTGCGGCAGACAGCACTGGACACAGTATTCCAGCTGCGACCTGACCAGTTCCACGTAGAGGGGGAGTATCACCTCCTTGGGCCTGCTTGAGATGCATCTGTGGATGCATGACAAAGTACAGTTGGCCTTCTTGACCGCATCCCCACACTGTCTGCCCATGTTCATTTTGGCACCAATAACGACTCCAAGATCCTTTTCTGCCTCTGCACTGATGAGAAGGGAGTTCCCCAGCCTGTAGCTATGTTGCTGGCTCTTCCCCCCCCAGTTGCATCACCTTGCACTTGTTGGTGTTGAAACCCATCCTGTTCACATCCACCCACACCTGTAACCTGACTAGGTCTGATTGCAGCCTATTCCTCCCTTCTAGCATGCCAACTTTCCCCTACATCTTAGTCTGTGAATTTGAACAGGGTGCTTTTTACCCCCTTGTCCAAGTTGCTGATGAAGATGTTGAACAGTGCAGTCCCAAGGACTGAACCCTAAGGAACCCCACTGCCCAAATCCCTCCAGATCAAATAGGACCCACCCACCACCACTCTCTTGGTGTGACCCTCCAGCCAGTTAGTGACCCAATTGACAGTGTAGGAGTCAATGCCACAGTCCCTTAGTTTTTTAATGAGAATGGGGTGAGAGGCAGTGTCGAAGGCCTTCCTAAACAGGAAAGAAATTATAGCAATGAATAAAAAGGAATTCTGAGAGGCTCATATGATGTTAGCTAAAATGAACACATGGATACAGGTTAGTTTAGAGTGTAGAAAAATTCACTTGCTTCGATGTGAGTTTTTTTCTCCCACCATCAGTGAAAGCCATTCTTAAAGCTCAACTTTCCTTTTTTTCAAAGGTCTGGATTTCTAGAGCCAATTCCTAATAATTTGTTTTGAAATATATCCCATTTCATATATATGAGCTCAATGATATGTGCATATTGGCTTCCCTGCCTTTATTCAATAAGGTGTGTTGTTGTAAGGGGTGGCTGGGGGAAAAGAAAGTGGAATCATGTAGGCTCCAAAATAACAGGGAGTTTTTCCTCCCAGCAAGAAGCTATAGTGAGAGAAAAATATACTTGAGCTCTCTGAGCCCTATAACTTCTAGGGTAATTTGGAGTGCAAGAACAAAGTTGGAAAGACCACAGAGTAGATCATGGCTCCCACAGACACTGCCGCACCATATATTGTTGGATGAGCTAATGTATTTTAGGTTGGCTTTCATTTTTTTCTAGTCTGCCGCACCATATATTGTTGGATGAGCTAATGTATTTCAGGTTGGCTTTCATTTTTTTCTAGTCTGCCACACTCTGCTTGTTGCCAGCCTGGTATTTGCATTATAAAAAGTTTTGTTGTTGGCAGATTTTCTGTGTGCTAGGTATAGAAACACCTATTTTTACCTGGAATTCATCAAAGGAGGAGAGCAATAATCGCAGTGAAAGAAGTGGAGGTGCTGTTTTGCTCTATAATGAGAAGACACTGTTTACCAGTGCCACTGGATGCAATTGCTTGGCCAATTAAAACAGCTATAAGGGGAATACTGTTGTAATACCCACACACACACTTGGGTTGTGTATTGTGTTTCTTTTGTGTGTGTGTGTATGTGTGTTTATGCAAGCAAGATGGCCCCTATTGTTTTGGCCATGTGTTTAGCACACAGCAAGCCTGGGCCTGGATCTATGGGGTGAATATTGGGACCTTGGAGAAAAACTGTTCACTAGGGCACCCCAGGGGAGGACAAGGCAAAACGGCTATAAACTGTTAGAGGATGCTTTCAGGTTGGATGTCAGGAAGAACTTCTTTATGCTAAGGGTGACCAGAATCTGGAATAGATTTCCCAAGGAGGTGGTGTAGTCCCCAACCTTGGAAGTGTTCCAGAGGACAGTGGACAGACACCATGCTGGCATCATTTGATCTCAACAGAGCAGGGTGGTTGGACTCAATGATCTTTCAAGGTCCCCTCCAGCCCTTAATTTCTATGATTCTATGATCTGGGCAAAATATGTAAAACCCTCTGGCCAATAGGAAGCAGAGGATTCTTCAGGTGGGTTGGTTGTGAGAAAGACTGGACTGTGGCACTTCCTGACTGGACAAGGCCAGGGTGATGTCATGCAGAGGCATATAAGGTGAGCTATGCTGCTCCAAGGAGGACCTGCTAGGGATTCCTGAAGAGTGAGGTCTCCTCTAAGGGAGAAGGAATGTGCAGATATAGAAAAAGAAACCTCAAGAGCAACAGGGCTCCTTGCAGCACAGAAGGACCCACCCTCTCCAGAAGCTCCCCAAGGTGAAGTGAAGCATAGGACTCTCCAGTGTGGGCCCCCCTCTCCAGCCCATTGCTGAAGGGCAGGTATAGGGGTGCAGGCCCCTGGAGCTATGTGGTGGGGAGCCCCAAGTCCCAGACTGACTGGGCATGGTAGAAGCCTCTCCAGGAGAGTGCCATCTATAGACTTTGCTTTGTAGTTAAATAGTGTTTTAAAATTATATTTCATATTTTCGTTTCTTTTCTGTCATAAATTTGGATGTTTGTGTTTACAATGCTTGTGAGGAGGGTTTGTCTGTCCACTGCAAATTTAGCATTACCAGTGAATTTATACCCAGCAAATGTAGTGTTCCCAGATTTCTGGCTGGGAGCTAGCGCCACTGATATAGTTTATGAGGTATCCTGAAATGTGAACATGGCCCTTTTTTCTGCCAGCTGGTACCTGGCTGAAGGGTTACACTGCTAACTGTCTTTTTTGTTGTTGTTCTCTACTGGTGACTGTTTTGAAGGCCTTTCTTTACCCTGTTCCTTTACAGACAGAGAGGGGCACACAAATACATGAACAATATCTTAAACCAGGTATCCAGTCTATTCTAATATTTTAGTTGTACAGTGGAAAGATTAGTAAGGAAAAATCCTTATGGAGAAAGAGAACTTTCTTCTTCACTGCTTTTCTTTTAATCGTTTTGTGTTCTTTTGAATAAAGTTGCTTAAATTAACATCTCAAACAGTTTTAGCCCTCAGATTTACATTTTCTTAAAGGTAATGGGTCCTTCCTAAAGCATAATACAGTGATTCTCAATCTTTTTAGATTAAAGGGGCACCCTTTATTTGACTCAAGACACCCAGTAGAAAATGCCAGCTGTTAGTTTTCCCTTTTTTTTGACTACATAATAATAGAGCAATTCTTCTGTTGCAAAGAACGCAGAAATTCCACAAGTGGTCAGAATGTTTTTTAACACTATGGGATTCCCATGTGAAATATCTGGTTTATCCTGTGAATCATATTTGCATACCTAACAGTGGTAACTTTACATGGCACTCTGGGACTCTTGAAAGTATTGCAAGGTATGCCAGCATGCTGAAGCACACTGGTTGAGAATCACTGGCCAAACAAGATTAGAAATATTTGAAAGCAAACATGGTAGAGTTGCGTCCAGTGTAAATGAGGACAGATATGGATGCCTAATTTTCTTATCTTTGGCATTCTTTAAAATATTTTTTAAAGTCTAACTTAAATAGAATTGTATGTGTAAAAGATTCCCAGATTGCCAGATAAAAGTTCTTTTTTATTTATTTTTTAATTATTTTCTCTCACTTAAAAAAATCGGAAGAACAACAGAGAATTGTCCATAAACAGATTTAGAATTCTCCTTAGCATGGGTTGACACATTATTATAAGTTTCACTTGGTGTTTTAAAATCTCAAGATCTTGGCAAAACTGTATGAATTCGATGCTTATAGTCATAAAAGCAGTGCAAACTAAAGCTATCAGGTTTTGTTCAGGCTTGGAGATATGCGGTACTAGTATAATTTATGATTGTTAATGGCCATAGCACCTATGTACTTAATATCCAGAACTTCATTAATTTCTTTTAACAGGCCAGTCAACATATTTATCTATTGACATCCAGTAGCAGTAGATTCCTCAGGTTTTAAATAAATATTTATGCCTTCTAAAGAAATATTTTCTTTTATGTTTTCTGAATGTCCTGCATATTGTCTCTGTCCAGCTATTTTCTTAGGGATCTTCAAAATGATGGAGTGATTAGTACACTATTCCTTCACAAGCTACACCATCAGTTTCCAGTGGCATCACTAGGGTGAAGCACCCTGGTCATTAACTTGGTGGGGAGAGGAAATGAAAAAATGAAATTGGCAACTGGAAGTCACCACTTCTCTAAGTGAAGCTCCTGCCCTGGCTGCGCAGCCATATTATTACACTTCTGTCAGTTTCCTTTGTAATTCCAAATGTCTCAATGAAATCATCTTCACTCTGTTTTCTCTAATATATCTTTGTGTAATATCTGCTGGATATTGGAACTATTTACATGCTATTTCCTTTCTTGTATCTGTTTCAGTTTCTGCTATACATTCTTGATAAACCCAGAGCAAGGATTATATTAAGTTTCTGGGGAAATGAACACATTGCTCAATATGGTATCATTATGCAATTTTCTTTTCAGTACACTTTGTTCTGTTTCAGTGTGCCCATATATACTGTTTGCTTGTTTAACTCTACTGGGATACTATCTTTAATGATCAATCCATTTAATGAAATACCAGGTTCATAGAATCATAGAATAATAGAATCACAGAAGTAGGGTCGGAAGGGACCTTGCAGATCTTCAAGTCCAACACCCTGCCTGGGCAGGAGAAAAAACTGGGCTCAAATGATTCCAGCCAGGTAGGCATCAAGCCTCCTCTTAAAGATCCCCAGGGTAGGAGCCAGCACCACTTCCCTTGGAAGTTGGTTCCAGATCCTAGCCGCCCTAACTGTGAAGTAGTTCTTGCAGAGGTCTAATCTAAACCTACTCTCCGACAACTTATGGCCTTTAGTCCTTGTTATGCCAGGGGGTGCTGGAGGAAACAAGGCCTCTCCCAAACCCTTCTGGTCCCCCTTAGTGAGTTTATAGCCAGGCACCAGGTCCCCCCTCAGCCTTCTCTTGTGAAGGCTGAACAGGTTCAGGTCCCACAGTCTCTCATTGTAGGGTCTGCCCTGTTGTCCCCGCATCATGCTGGTGGCCCTTCTCTGGACCCTCTCAATGTTGTCCACATCCCTCCTGAAGTGGGGCGCACAGAACTGGACACAGTACTTCAGCTGTGGCCTGACCAGTGTCACATAAAGGGGGAGGATCATCTCCTTGGCCCTACTTGAGATGCACCTGTGGATGCATGACAAGGTCTAATTAGCCCTGCCAACCATGACCTTGCATTGTCGGCCTGTTCATCCTGGAGGCAATAATGCCTCCAAGATCCCTATCTGCCTCCGTGCTCTCAAGAAGGGAGTTTCCCATCCTATAAGTGTGCTGCTGGTTACTACTGCCCACGTACAGCACCCTGCACTTGTCAGTATTGAAGCACATCCTGTTTTTGTTAGCCCACCCCTGTAACCTACCCAGGTCATGCTGCAGTCGTTCCCTCCCTACTAGTGTGCTCACCTCACCCCAGATTTTGGTATCATCGGCAAATTTAAACAGGTTGCTTTTCACCCCATTGTCCAAATTGCTGATAAAGAAATTGAACAGCGCGGGCCAAGGACCGAGCCCTGGGGGACTCCGCTGCCCACTCCTCCCCAGGTTGAACATGACCCATTCACCACCACCCTCAGAGTATGACCCTTCAGCCAAACTGCAATCCATCCAAGTGTGTAGGCATCAATGCCACAATCGCCTAGTTTTTTAATGAGGATGGGGTGGGAGACGGTGTCAAAGGCCTTGCTGAAGTCCAGAAAGACTATGCCCACAGCGACAACTGCATCCAATGCTTTTGTGACCTGATCATAAAAGGCAATCGGGTTGGTCTGACATGACCTACCCCTAATGAAACTGTGCTGGTTGCCCTTGAGCATCATCCCTGAGGCCGGCCCATTGCAAATGTGCTCCATGATGATCTTCTCAAAGAGTTTCCCTAGGATTGAGGTAAGACTGAAGGGGCCTATGGTTGCCTGGGTCCTCCCTTTTTTAAAGATGGGGACCACGTTGGCTATCTTCCAATCATCTGGCACCTGGCCTGGGCATCATGAGCACTCATAAAGCCATTCCAAGGGTCGTGCAATAATCCATGCTATCTCCCTCAACACCCTGGGGTGGAGAGCATCTGGACCCACTGATTTGAACATGTCCAGCCCCTCCAGAAGCTCTCTAACCCAGTCCTCCCCAGCCTGGGATCTGGAGGCATTCCCCTCGAGTTCATCTTGCATCATGGTGAGGAAGTCTCGGTCCCTGCACAAGAAAACGGAGGTGAAGAATTGGTTAAAGAGGTCTTCTTTCTCCTCAGGTGGAACCACCAGATTGCCCAGAGGATCTTGCAGGGGCTCCACATTTCCTGGTGCTTTATTTATCCTCTCTATATATTTGAAAAAGGAATTTTTATTATCTTTGATTTTGGATGCAAGTCCTAACTTGCCTTAGCTTTCCTGACAGTCCCCCTACAGGCCCAAGCAGAGGAGGTATACTCCTCTTTGGAGATAGCACCCCGCTTCAACTGGTTGTACTCCGGCCTTTTGGCAATCAGGCATTCCCATACACCCTTGGTGAGCCAGGGGGCCTGTCGGGCACTCCTGCCCCCCTTGTTTTTTGTTGGGATAGTCACCCCTTGGGCCCTGAGTATCATCTCCTTAAGGAATGACCACTCATCTTGGGCACTGAGCTCCCCTGCTCTCAAGAACCCCAGTGCCTCTCCCACTAATCTCCTCATCTCATTGAAGATGGCCTTCTTGAAGTCTAGGGCTACCTCCGTACTGCAGGCCCTTGACACCCTGCGCTGGATGGTTAATTCCAGCAAGCAATGATCACTATCACCCAGGTGGCTGAGGACCTGGAGGCCCCTTACCAGGTCATCACCTGTGGCCAGGACCATGTCCAACAGGGCATTTCCTTTGGTGGGACTGTGCACCTCCTGAATTAAGTGGAGGTCCTGTATCTCGGCCAGGAACCTCCTGGGACGGTCCAACCTGGCTGACTGTTCTTCCCAGAAGATGTCTGGGTAATTTAAATCACCCATGACAACTAAATCCTTTGCCTTCAGTGCCTCTGCAAGCTGGCCTGAAAATTCCCAGTCCAGCTCCTCCCCTTGGTTGGGGGGTCTGTAGTAGATCCCCACCATTAGATCCCTCTCCCCATGGCCCCCTTGTTTCTCGACCCAGAGCACTTCATCTTGCCCCTGTGACCCTATTTTGTTGGCAGAGAATGCTCTTTCACATAGAGCACCACACCCCCACTTTTCCTTCCTTCTCTATCCCGCCTGTAAAGCCTATAGCCCCTAATGCTAACTCTCATATCTACCACTGTGTTCCAGCTACAACTGACAGCTTTAATGAGCAGCTGCCAGCCCTATTAGATAAATGTCCTGTGCCCATTTGTTAAATTAAATGCTATAATTTAACTATCTTTAACTCCATCTTCTCTGTCCACACAAACAGCATTTACATCTGTAAACTCCTTTCTCTTGGAATTGGGAGTAGAATTTCATAGATTTCATAGACATTAGGGCTGGAAGGGACCTTGGAAGATCATTGAGTCCAGCCCCCTGCCCGACAGGCAGGAAGTCAGCTGGGGTCATAGGATCCCAGCAAGATAAGCATGCAATTTACTCTTGAAGGTGTTCAGTGTAGGTGCTTGAACCACCTCCAATGGCAGGCTGTTCCAGACCTTGGGGGCTTGGACAGTAAAGAAATTCTTCCTTACGTCCAGCCTGAAACAGTCTTGCAGTAGTTTATAACCGTTCGACCTTGTCATCACTTGGGGCGCTCTGATGAAGAAACATTCTCTCAGATATTGGTGGTCACCCCTCATAAATGTATAGGTGGCCATTAGATCACCCCTGAGCCTGCACTTTTCCAGGCTGAAGAGTCCCAGGGCTCTCAGCCTGTCATCATAAGGTCTGTTTTCCTGATCTCTGATTATGCGCGTGGCTCATTGAATAGAATATCAAATGCTCTTTTGACAGATTAACAATTCATTGGCACTCCTAAAAATCAGTATCTAATAACAGCTGATATTATTGTTATGGTTAATTCAAGATTGCAGATTACCAGTTTCTGTCTTGGGTAATATGCAATATATTCACCTGCCTATATTAACATAATTTCTCTTTGCTGAAATATCCTACAGCTGCTTGTACATAAGAACTTAGTCTATTACAGTAGCTGACTGAGTGGATTTCAGTCAACCTGACTTCCTCATTGATGCCACATTAATGACTGTCTACTCTTGAAGCTAAATGTCCTTATTCTAGTGATACTTACCATCTGTTGGCAGTGTGGACCATGCTGTGGTGTGCTGTGCTGAACTGCCCTGTGTCCTGAAGTAGGGGCATGCAGCAAGCCAGGGGAGGGATGGGGAAGCCCAAGACTCTGGTTGATGCTGCATCCAGAGCAATAGAGCCAGTGATAGCCAGGCCAGAAGTTGCATGTTAACTCCTTGTGAGTCACATGGACATACCTGTTTTTAATTAATTTAACCTCCTTACCCATTACCCTCCTAGCCTATGAGCAAAATTTGTAGTATATGCTCAGTCATTGCCTGCATCAGTTAAGATGTAATGTCATATGAAATGTTTCTAATAATATTTTTTTCAACTATTTGAGTTGGTCTAATAAAAGATATCACATTTACCCAAAGAACCTTGTCTGTCTATGTCCTTAGACCAACATGGCTACAACCTACATCCCTTAGATTGTGTTCAAGATTTTTTTCCTGATTTCAGCTTTTGCCAATATAAGGTCAGTGGAATTAACAAGAGTGCTTTTATGCTTTAGTGGTCTTATGTCTCATATTTTAGTACTTTTAGGTAAAAAAATACAGATCACAGATGTTAGGTGAATCTCTGGCATATTAATACATAAACTTGGTATGCTTTTTAATTTAATTTAATTTTAAAGACTCAGAGCACGTGGGAGACACAGAACAGTAAATCAATGCTCTAAAATCCTACAGGAATTCCAACCCAACCAAGTACTTTGCTTCCTTTGATGTTAACTTTATATTCAATTTTATTTTAAGATACTCTTCAGTAAAACCTAAGGAATAGACCACAAGCAGGAATGATATCATAAATGATATCCCCTGGAGAGATAAAGCAATGCTTGTTTCTGCCATTCCTCCTCTAAATCAAGCTAGGAATTCACATTGTTCTTTTTTTAAACACATAGTTCATTCTAAAGAACAATTGGAAAACTCAGAAACAAGTGAATAAAACTGTAGTGTGGGGCTCATAGATGTCCTTGACTTGATTATCCTCTCCGTTTCCCAGAAACGTGTGTCAGGAGGGAGTAGGGTAGAGAGTGACAGGATGGGGAGAGGTGAGGAAGGGAGTAGGGTAGAGAGTGACAGGATGGGGAGAGGAGAGGAAGGGTACAAGAGTTTACAAAGGGTATAGTTTTTGGCTACTTTGAGGAACTTTGAATCCTTCCTCTCTGAGGGATGATTCTATATAGACCTCCAGAAATGTAAACTTTGAGTTCTCCTGTCGGTTTCTATGGAAAATATGGCCATAGTTTAAATATTAGTTGATTAAACAAAGAAACAAAAAACAAATAAGTAAATAATTGAGGATTATGTAACCCTAGCTTGAACACAGTGGATTGTTACCTGAAGTTTTGGGCTGACAAATTTTCATAGAATCATAGAAGCAGGGTCGGAAGGAACCTTGTAGATCTTCAAGTCTGACTCCCCACACTGGGTGGGAGAAAAACTGGACTCAAATGAGTCCAGCCAGATAGTCATCAAGCTTCTTCTTAAAGATCCCCAGGATAGGAGCCAGCACCACTTCCCTAGGAAGTTGGTTCCAGCTCCTAGCCACCCTAACTGTGAAGTAGTTCTTGCGGATGTCTAATCTAAACCTACTGTTTAATAATTTGTGTCCATTGTTCCTTGTCATGCCAGGGGGCACAAGGGATAACAGTGTCTCCCCTAAACCCTTCTGGTCCCCCCTAGTGAGTTTATAGACAGTCACCAGGTCCCCCCTCAGCCTTCTCTTGTGAAGGCTGAACAGGTTTAGGTCCTGTAGTCTTTCAGTGTAGGGTCTGCCCTGTTGTCCCCAGATCATGTGGGTGGCCCTCGTCTGGACCCTTTCAATGTTATCCACATCCCTCCTGAAATGGGGCGCACAGAACTGGACGCAGTACTCCATCTGTGACCTGACCAGCATTGCATAGAGGGGGAGGATCGCCTCCCTGGCTCTACTTGAGATGCACCTGTGGATGCACGACAAGGTCTGGTTAGCCCTGCCAACCATGACCTCGCATTGTCGGCCCATGTTCATCTTGGAGCCAATAATGATTCCAAGATCCCTTTCTGCCTCCGTGCTCTCAAGAAGGGAGTTTCCCATTCTATAAGTGTGCTGCTGGTTTCTACTGCCTAAGTGCAGCACCCTGCACTTGTCAGTATTGAAACACATCCTGTTATATTTTGAGGGATATAGAATCAATTTGTGACAAAAAATGCAATGAAAAAGGTAAAAGTATTAGCTGATAAAATGTGAGGAGACTGAGAAAGTAAAATGTATATATTTTAGAAAAGAGAATCATGTCAAGTAGACATGACTAAAGTCTATATATACCTCCCAAGTAACAATATAAGTAAAGTAATGAAATTACTCCCACTTAGAGGAACAATGTCCTGGAGCTAAGGAAGAAAACTTAAAATAAAAAGTAATATATATTAAAACTATAGCTGTTAGAGCTAGCAGGGGGTTGACTATGCTTCTAAAGGAGATAGCCCAAGTACTGCAGCTATTCTGGACAAGGTTAAATAAGATATTAGAATGGTTGGTTATTGCTAGTAATTAATATTTATATGACATACACTTGCAACCTAATAAAACCCAATGCTGGAATTTCAAAAAAGGAGTTACTGTATGTTAAACACTAATTGATTACTAATGCATGTCAATTACAATTTAATAATCCTGGAGTTAATAAGTATACTATATACCCTCTTTAATTTCCTAGTTTCACAGATCTTCTAATAATCTGTTAATTAATGTTTGATAAATGTCTTATTAAATATAAATTAACCAGAAATTCGAAGACCATTATCTAAAATGTAGCTAATAATTACTGTCATTATTTAAAATGGAGCTTATTTAAAACCAGGGATTCTTTCCCTCATCTTTTTCCCTGAAGTTATCAATAATGGAATGAGAGGAGAAATTCATTGTCAGAGAATTATTTTCTTCCCATTCAGATTGTAAAATTTGTTCACTCTTACAGTTCAGAATGTGTGTGATTCAGCCAAGGATTCATTCAAGTAAGACAAAGAACAGTGACTGCCAGAAGGGGACACTTGCTGAAACTAATAATGACACTAAAAACACTGAAGGAGTTTGTTAAAAGTGAAGCTTCTACTTCACTGAGATTCCTAGTTCACTGGGAGAGTATCATGGATTGGATGTTGGGTGGGAATTTGTAAAAGAAAAAGAGGATTTTAGTCCTATCTGCAGAAATGGTTTTGGTGGGATATACTTGTCAGTGTAGGTAAAATGCACCCAAACATTCTGAGAGGTACTCAAAGATTTTTTTTTCAAATATATTTTTTCTTCAATTGCATTTCCATGTAAGGATCTGAAAATACTTTTACAAACAGTGAGCAATTAAGCTGTACAGCATGCCAAAGAATGTTGCTATTTGAACAGGTTGGAAAATGGCATTTTCATTCAATGGGAAATCTCACTATTTATATAGAACGTGGTTTTATATAATACCATATATAAAAATATATATAATACTATGGCGGGGGCTGGGATGGAGTGCTGCCACCTAACTCCCTATGCTGCCGCTGTTCTGACTCTTGCAGGGAGTGGGGTGGGGGAGCCGAGGCCAGCCTCAGCTCCTTTACACTCTGTCTGGTCCTCAGTGTGGCTTTGGAATCATGGCAGCACTCTCCCACACTTCAACCACTCCGATTGGCTGTTTTCATCAGCTGATCAGCGTTATGGACAGGCAGACAGACAGACAGACTTAGGATGTTATAATATTAGAATAGTATAGATGTAACATTTCCATGCAAGTGGAAGAAAGGAAACTATTTAAAAATGGTTCATTTAACATGAAAAAATTATATTATGATACAGGATATAATTTAACATTAATACCACATTCACTCACATGCACCTTTGCCTGCAGAAATCAGTACTTTGAAACTGGAGTGCATCGCTTAAGTGGGGAAGCTGATTTTCTTTGCCAGAACTTCTTTCTATGGAAGCACAGAAGAATAAAGTCACTGTACTGTAAGATCGCTGCTTGCTTCTCTGTCCCTTTCAGGCCTATTTGATACATAGCAGGATCATGGGCATTGCACCCACAGGGGAAATGGTTATCCTTCCCCTCCCCCCATTGTTAGAGGGGGCTTTTAGGTGTGTGTCAGCTGATTACTTGGGACAACTAAAAATGATAACAGGGATGTGAGTGAGTGTCAAAAGCTGATAATGATTGTAGCATGGCACTGAGGTGCCTGCTACTTGTGGAACAGTAAGTAAGGAGCCCAGGTGCGGGTTGCCAGGGTAACTGGTGGGAGTCAGCTGACCGGAAGGGGCAGGGCCTGGCTTCTATATAACTCCCAGGCTGAGGCCAAGCAGGCAGTTCCCTGCTAGCAGCCATGGGGGAAGGAGCTCGAGCAAAGGAGAGAGGCCAGACTGCAGGTACAGCTCTGTGACACTGATGTGGCAGAACTAATGTTATAGCCGATTGGCAGAGATTTATGCTATAGCCTAGGGGCTTGAATTTTCTGTTTACTGTTTACAACTGGTGGTTTGGGTGAGACTATTAGAGGTTGGAGGAGGCCTCAGAGGGGAGCATGGGGACCCCAGCACCAGAGGACACAGCATTTGGGATACACTGACCCCAGCCCCAGAGAAGGGGCGTGAAGAGTTGGAGGCCAGGTAAGGCTGAGGCTGCCTGAGCCCTTTGGGGGGTTTGGGGGTTTGAGACCCTAAGGAGGAGAGTTGGGGCCAGGCACTGCAGCGGCTACCTGAGCCCCAAGGCTGTGGAAAGTGAGAAGCCCCAGAGCAAAAGGGGTCAGCATGAGAAGCCCCAGATGGGGGCACTGATTGACGAGTACCAGAGGGCGCAGAGAGAGATGAGGGCTGCGGAGAGCCTGAGCACCAGAGGGCGTGGGGCAAGACAAGGCTGTGGCTAAGATCTGGTACATGCATAGTCCATAAGGCTTGGGTGCCTGGAACCCCATTATAGAATCAAGACTCATGGTAACAGGAGAACCATGACCAAGAGGACAAGAGGCAGCTTCCCTTTAATATACATAAGATCAAGCCATGGGCAAGACTGAGTGTGCTTTGAAGCAAATTTGGCATGGTAGGGAGTGCTAGGGGTTATCGCGGCCACCTCAGGACCCCACTCCGTTACAATGATATCTCTAAGGGGGGACATTAAGTAGAGTACACCTGCCAGTGCCCACTAACTCTTGAACAGATCCAAGGAGCCAGTGCATACTGCTCAGTGAAACTCTGCCCAGAAACATGATCAAAAAGGAACAGAAAAATGGCCCTATAGTCACTGTGGGTTGTCCTGGCCGGAGCCTCCTTCCTGGTTAGACAGATTGCTAGCTTAGCTAGGGTGAGGAGGAGACTGGCCATGAGGTCCTGGGACTTGGTAAGGCCATAGATACAAAGCATCTGAACAAAAATGTGCAGGGAATAGTACAGCCAGAACCTCAAGAGGAGTTTCTTAAGGAGCTGAAGTTTGAAATACTCTAGGTAGGTGTTTTCCAGGGTTTCCCTTTGCTCACAGAAGGGGCAGAAATTGGATGTTGTCCATGAAAGGCACCAGAGACATACTGTGGTGACAGCTCTGTGGAACAGCTGGGGTCCCCAGTTGCTCTTGGTATAAGGGTGGAGTATAAGATCATCCACCAGGGAACCTCACCTTTGCTGAGGGTGTCCTGCCACTTGGTATCTGGGTAGGATGGGATGATGGGATGGTGGAGGGTGTGGACCACAAGTGTGTAGAGCTGGCAGCGATGGGCTGTGGAAAAGTGGGCTGGCTTGGTATCCCCCAGCCTGCTGAGATGGTTTGATAGGGAGTGCCATGGGGCCTGCTGAGGCAGGGGCTCTGGAGGGATTGGGGGATACTGGGGAGGGGACAGGGACTACCCTCATGCAGGACTTGGTCAGTGTAGGTGAGAGCAGTGTCCAGCAGGACAGCCTTGTGCTCCTGGAGTATGTGGCAGGGTACACTCGGTGTGGGTAGTTCCATGTACCAGGACAGCACAGATGGATATACCTACTCCTTCCTGGCATAATCCAGGAGTTCCCTGATAAAGTGCTGTTGGCTATAATCATCCTCCAATACACCCAGGGAACCTCTGTTGTAGGGCCACCAGCTGCAGACTCTGTCTCTTCCAGGAAGCAGGACAGGGTACAGTCCAGTGAAAACCATTTTACAGCTACTCTCAAATTGACACCCACCATAGTACAATACACCCTTATTGTGGGATAACACTTTCCAAAAACTGGGGCCAATTTGAGAGTGTCTGTGAAATAGTTAACACTGGACTGAATGCCCTCCAGCTTCCTGGTAGGAACAGAGAAGCTGAGAACTATCTTTTGCATGTTTTCATGAAAAAGGCAGATCTAGGCCATGACTCTGGAAAAATTTTTTCCCTTATTTCTGCCTCTGACATACAAGGTGCATATCTTATTTGGGAGCATATGTTATGCAAAAATATATGGTATTATGCAAGTTGAAATTAAATGTTAATAAAATTTTAACTTTTTTGAAACTAGCCAACTGTGGCCTTCGGTCCACCATGATTCGCTGGCTGGGAAATTGGCTCCAAGGTCAGACCCAGAGCGTTGTAATTGATGGCAGTCACTCATCATGGTGTCCTGTGACCAGTGGGGTCCCCCAAGGCTCTGTCCTTGGACCTGTATTGTTCAACATCTTCATTAATGATGTGGACATTGGAGTCAGGAGCGGACTGGCGAAGTTCGCCGATGACACCAAACTTTGGGGCAAAGCATCCAAGCCTGAAGACAGGCGGGTGATCCAAGCTGACCTGGACAAGCTCAGCAAATAGGCGGATGAGAACCTGATGGTGTTTAACACCGAAAAATGCAAGGTTCTCCACCTTGGGAAGAAAAACCTGCAGCATCCTTATAGGCTTGGCAGTGCTATGCTGGCTAGCACTACGGAAGAAAGAGACTTGCGGGTCATCATTGACCACAAGATGAACATGAGCCTCCAATGCAATGCTGCAGCTAGTAAAGTGACCAAAATGCTGGCTTGCATCCATAGATGCTTCTCAAGCAAATCCCGGGACATCATTCTCCCCTTGTACTCGGCCTTGGTGAGGCCGCAGCTGGAGTACTGCGTCCAGTTTTGGGCTCCGCAATTCAAAAAGGATGTGGAGAAGCTTGAAAGAGTCCAGAGAAGAGCCTTGAGCATGATCTGAGGTCAGGAAAACAGACCTTATGATGACAGGCTGAGAGCCATGGGACTCTTTAGCCTGGAAAAGCGCAGGCTCAGGGGTGAGCCGATGGCCACCTATAAGTTTATCAAGGTGACCACCAGGATCTGGGGGAACGTTTGTTCACCAGAGCGCCCCAAGGGATGATGAGGTTGAACAGTCATTAACTACTGCAAGACCACTTCAGGCTGAGCATAAGGAAGAATTTCTTTATTGTCTGAGCCCCCAACGTCTGGAACAGTCTGCTATCGGAGGTAGTTCAAGCACCTACTCTGAACACCTTCAAGAGCAAGGTGGATGCTTATCTTGCTGGGATCCTATGACCCCAGCTGACTTCCTGCCCTTTGGGTGGGGGGCTGGACTCAATGATCTTCCAAGGTCCCTTCCAGCCTTAATGTCTATGACAGCTATGAAATTTTTATTTATCTAAGAAAACATTCATGTATTATCTAAGTTGAAAAGAGAAGGGTTAAATTATATATTTTGATAACTTTTCCTTAGAAATGTACCTTACTTATGAGATGTCCATTTCAACAAAACTATACTTAGTGATGGACTTCTATTCTGTCATTTCTACCAGCTCTTGTTACTATAACATGTAATGGAAAAACTGTGATAATGATGCACATTCTCAACATTACACAATGAACTGGTGGTTAAACCAATTTCAGACGCCAGAGCTGCTACTTTCTACATCTCTCACTCTAGCCATAAGACGTCAGGCTCACACATTTTCATCTACATAGGGAATACAACTTATTGCTTTAATCTTTCAGTAATTCTGGAAATATGGAGCATGCATATATTGCATGTTCCACATGAACCTATGAAGCCTCATGACTGGATGGAAAAGCAGGGTCTGGTGGGGGTGCAATCTTTACATTTTTTCTAAACATTTATTTTAGCATTGTTACTTTTGTCTTAAGGAAGGGGAAGCAAAGCCTTCAAGAACTTTGGGTTTGATATTTCTCCCACTGAAACTTAATGAAGCTACAGACCTTAGCAAGAAGATTTCCAACTGCAGTGAGAACCTATTAGGCACTTCCATAAGGATTCTGCTTTTGAAATGTGTTGTGTCCTCATACAAAAATACAGCTGAAAGGATGATGATACTGTCAGAATGTATTTTTAGCTTCTTGCTCTGGTTTGATGGTAGTTTGAGGTTAAAGTAGATAATTGCTAATGACTGAAAAAATAATACCAACACAAATGACTGTCTAGGAGTCTGCATTATATTTGTCTGCTGTCTTAATCTAGTTCCTAATGTGAATGTCACAAAATTTGTTTCATGTGATTCCCTCAATTGAATTTCTCTGCATATTCACTAGAATTTAAACACGAATTTTATTCAGCTTGGCTTGCCACTCTCCTGAATTTCTCTTTTTGTAAACTGAAGTGTGACAGGGGCCCTCTACCCTTGCTACTGGAAGGAAGAGACCAGAGCAGGATAGAGTCAGCAGGGCTAGTGCAACTTTCAGGATACCTAGCTACAAGGAACAGTGTATGAGTAGCTTGGTTAAAAGTGAGTAGCTTGGTTTAAAAAGCCCATGGTTTGAAATTCCCCCAGCAGCTGGCAAGCAGAAGCAGAGGGAGCAGGGTGCACGTGTACCACACACACACGTGTATACCCCCTTACTTTGGCAGCAGAGGCAGCAGCTGCAGAGGAGACAACAGCGGGGGCAGCAACAGCTAAATCCCCCTAAGGTAAGTAGGGCAGAGGGTACAGCACAGCTGAGGCGGATCCGGAGGGGGAGCCTTCTTAGCTTGCCTGACAGGGAGCCATGCTCCCAAGCCATGCACGAACAGTGCGTGCAAACAGGCATGCTCTGTAAGGGCGCGCCAGCATTTGGGCAGGCATTTGCGTAAGGCGGGCATGAGGTAGCTGCCCAGAGTGGTACCTACGGTGAGCAAAAGCAGTAGGCGCAGCTCTGAAGACATGGTGCAGCCACAGAGCACGGCTGACAGGGGCCCTGTCCTGGTGCTGCCGCCTGCCATGGGCTCCTCTAAGGCCTCCACCCAGATGGAGCTCATGGTGGGGTCAGTGGACCCTTGCCCCCCTGTCAGTGGGGGGGTTTGGTGGGGTCCTGGGGGGGTGGGGCCTGGTGGTCCCCTTGCCTGTCTCTCCTGTGCATGACTTAGGGCCCTGGAGAAGCAGGTGAAGGAGCTCCAGGCTGAGGTGAGCAGGCTGAGGGGGATAAGAGATGCAGAGGATGAAATTGATGCCTATCTCTGTTTTCTGCAGGCCCAGACTCCCACTGTACAGCCCACACAGGAGAATCATCCAACACAGGAGTGGAAGAAGGTGTCCAAATCCAGAGCTGCAAGGCCTAGAGTGGTGGAAGCTCCCCAGGTTCACTTGGGGAACAGGTTTGGCACCTTGGCACATGTGATGGAGAAAGACAGAGAAATTGCCTCCAGCAGGGACAATGCCACTCCCCACATGACAAGGAATGGGCAGAGAGTGAACATCAACAGGAACAAACACTGGGTCCTCATCACTGGAGACTCCATCCTATGAGGACTGGAGAGTCCCATCTCCAAGGGGGGTGGCACATGTAGCTATGCAAGGCCTTAAATGCCTACATACCAATGCTTGTAGTATGGGAAACAAACAGGAGGAACTCACCCTCAGAATAGCCAGTCCAAACCCAGACATAATGAGCCTGGGGCCAGAAGCTGAGATAGTTAGCATTAGGGGCTATAGGCTTTAAAGGTGGGATAGAGAAGGAAGGCAAGGCAGGGGTGTGGCGCTCTATGTCAAAGAGCAATACACATCCTCTGCCAGCAGAATGGGGTCAGAAGGGTAAGCTGAAGTGCTCTGGGTCAAGATACAAGGGGGCCGTGGGGAGAGGGATTTAATGGTGGGGGTCTAGCCCTAAATTCTCAGAAGAAGAATTTCTGCTGGCAGCTTCACAAAGATAAGGATATATATATATTGCAAGCTCAAAATTATTGTATTTGCTGAAAAACTATCATGCACTGAAACATGCAAATTAGTATGTAAATAGGCCCTCCTCTTATTTACTTTCTATTGCTCACTGTAAAATGCCAGTGAGTGAATGTGAACTGGGTCACCAAAACTGAAACTTTTCTATATTTTGAGGTAAGTAGTCATAAGGTGTTGACAGCAGATCCAAAAGTCAATTAAGATTCTCTGAAAGTGCCTTGGATTGTGTATATATATGCTGCATAGATTCATAGATAATTCAGGGCTGGAAAGGACTTTGCAGATCATCAGGTCCAGCCTCCCCCCCCCATTATAGGCAAGAAGACAACTGGGGTTAGGTGACCCCAGAGAAGTGACTGCCTAGTCATCTCTTTAAAACCTCCAGGGTAGGTGACTGCACCACCTCTGGAGGGAGTTTATTCCACCGTCTGGACACCCTGGTCCTGGTCTTCCCTAGGGATGCCCTAGTGAACAGTTGTTCACCAAGCTCCTGATTCACTCCTCTGGTATAGCAGTAAGTTGCTATCAAGTCCCCTCTCAGCCTTCTCTTCTTTAGGCTAAAGAGTCCCAGGTCCCTCAGCCTTTCCTTGTATGGTTTGCTTTGCAAGTCCCTGATCATATGGGTGGCTTTTTTTCTGGACCTTCTCAAGTTTTTCCATGTTGTTATTGAAATGCATCACCCAGAACTGGATGCACTATTCCAACTGTAGTCTCACCAGTGCTGAGTACAGCAGGAGTATCATTTCCTTAGTTTTACATGAGACACATCGGTTGATGTATGCCAGTGTGTTGTTTGCTCTGCTTACTGCCGCCTCGCACTGACTGCTCATTCTTTTGATGGTTGATCATTCCCTCTAGGTCCCTTTCAGCCATGGTTCAAGTCAAGCTGTCGCCATTGAGTCTATGTGTATGCAGAGGGTTGTTTGCCCCCAGGTGGAGCACCTTATACTTGGAAGTGTTAAACTTCATCTGGTTCTGGTCTGGTGTCATCTGCAAACTTGCCCAGCAAGCTTTTCACTCTCCCATTCAAATCATTGATAAAGATGTTGAAAAGCACCAGTCCAAACACAGACCCCTGAGGGATACCACTGGCCACTTCATGCCATAACGACACAGATCCATTCATGAGAACACTCTGGGTCCTCCCCTGTAGCCAGTTTCTCACCCACTGAACTGTTGAGCTGTTGAGCCCTCAATCCTCCAGTTTTCCCACAAAGATATCATGGGCTACTGGATCAAAAGCCTTTTGGAAGTCTAGGTATATAACATCTACCATGTCTCCTGTGTCCAGCTGCTGAGAGACCTGATCATAGAAGGAGATGAGATTTGTAAGACAAGACCTACCTGTGACACATTCATGCCGGGTGTCATTCAGAATCTTACCTTCTACAAGCACATAGATTCTTTAATGAGTTTCTCCCAGATTTTCCCTAGGATGGAGGTGAGGCTGATGGGCTTATAGTTGCCTGGCAATTAGTTGCTTCAAATTTATCATGCATCTTGAACACTTTTACTGTTATTGATTATACATCATACCAGGGTTGAAATTATTGTACAAATAGAACAATTACCATACACCTAGCAACCCTGGATGCATATACAGTACTACCTCTGAGACCTGCACATGGCTATGGGGGTGGCTGGAGGCCATGATTATAGCTTCTAAGACATGATTAGGGTCCAGGATCTGTGTTAGGGTCTGTAGGACCACAATTGGCTCAAAATGCAGAGACTCCCTGAGCATGTTGTTAAAGGGAAGCATGCACTAAAGAGGCACAGAAAGGCAGGGTTAGGGAGAAGCTCTTAGGACTGAGTTTGGGGAAGAGAAATCCCAAGGACTGAGCTAAGAGGGAATGTACCAGAGAGGCTACTCTGGCTTCCAGAGGCAGCCTCCCTAGGTCATCATATTAATATCAAGTGTGGCAGGTTAAGAGGGCTGGAGACCAAAGTAGGATAAGTAAAGCTGCTAGGGCATGCCACAGCTGGCCTTGGAGGTTGGACCCTGTCACATGAAGCCACTGAGGCTTATTTAGGAATGTTCTCAGGAAACTCCAAGATTCTTAGTGAAGTCAATCTATCAACAGTGATGAGTCTCATCAGGGGAATAGTATTCCAAACACCCCATTTCAAATCCTTTCTGCAGAAGCCTTCAGAGGAGCCAGTACACGATCAGACCAGACATTCTCGCACAATAAATGACAGTGATAATTACAGAAAACTCACAAGCTAGTAAATACTATTGTCTTGGTATGTTGTAGAAGGAAATACATGGAATACTCCTTGACACAATAGGGACAGCAAGTTTCTTAAACATCTTGCCACATAAGCAATTAAGTGACTGAGAAAAAAATGTCACTGTCCCCTTTTCACCCTTGCAAACAATTACATTGAGAGGATGTTGTAAGTGGACAACTACATGTAATTCTTGCTTAGGCTCAGATCTTAAAAAAAAGGATTTGGTACCTAGTTTCAGGACTGGAAGTTATAACCTGAATTAGGCATCTAAATTCCTTTTACAATGCATGTAAGGAGTTGCGGGGAGGGGGGCTTAAAATGGGATCCACAACAGCCAGCCTACTTCCAGGGACAAGGGAGAGGGAAATACTGAAGCAAGCTAATAGGAAATGTTAAAACATTGTCTGAAATTCCACATCCCACACTTTGCTGCTAAGCTGTAGCTCTGAGGTAAGTGCTTAAGTGAGACTGGAATTCACAGTCCAAAATTCTCCCTAGTCTAAGGGTCTAAGGCAGTGATCACCAACCAGTGGATCTCATCAATAAGTAGATCTTGGAGTCTCTTGGAGTTGATCCAAGGCTGGAGCAGGGGGCTGAGTGCCTGTGTGCATGCATGAGTGCACCTAGCCCAGCAGGTCAGTCCATGGGGGAGGGAAATGGTGGGGGGGATACATCAAGGCCCCTGCAGTGAGGGACAGTGTCACAGAGGCAGGAGCAGGGGTAAGTTGAGTGGGGCCCCAGCTGGATGGGTCTTACCTGATGGGGTGGTGTGCCTCCCTCTGCCTCAGTCTGCCCCCCCTTCCCTCCCCACAGACTTACCTGCTGTGGGGAAGGAGGGGGGCACAGTAGACCTTTGGTTGCTTTTAAATGCCAAAGATGATCTCCTACTTAAAAAGGTTGGAGACCACTGGTCTAAGGAGTTCAGGCAGCCTGGCAGGTATGCACTCTAACTCATGGCACTGTTGTCCTGAGGGGTCAGGCCAACTCTCAGGATCTCAATATTGCACTGACAGGAGGGCATGGTGTACAATTACACATGCATGTGCTCAAAAATCAATTAGGTGCATACACCCACACTAGGCACATACACATACTCTAGGTGCATACACCCCTACCAGGCATGCACACACACACACTACCAATCCAGGCACATACACATCCAAAATTACCAACCTAGGCAAATGCATGCCTATCACCAATTTAAGCACCTACACACACTATACAGACCAAAAGAATTTAGAGCAGAATTAATTACCAATACCTGCACACCCCATACACATATCACTACTTTGTATATCATGCACATAGTGACATGTATGTATATCAGTTCACATACATACCACTCACCTAGACATACACACAGGTGAGTTCCTAACTTGGGTGTTGTAGTGTGTATGTATGTGCTTGGTGTACTTGGAATACCTGGGGGAAGGTTAAAGTAAGAGAGAGAGAATGAAATTGTAGGGGGTGAAAGTTGCCGGGACTGGGGTTAGAACTGGTAGACTAGAGAGAGCTGGGCTGAGAAGCTGAGGCCTGGGGCTACTTTAGGTTACTGCTGGTGGAGACTGAGATGAAAGTTGCCAGTGCCAGGATTAGAACCAGCAGACTGGAGGAAAGTTTAAGTAACTTGAGGTTAATTGGCATTAATTGAAAACAGAAAGCAACAGGGCTGAGACCCTGCAGAAGGGGAAGAGGGAGGGGGCAAAAAGTGGTGGGAACAGGACTGAGAGCCTGCAAAAAGCAACAGACAGGAGCTGAGAGGTAGCAGGAAAGGAGAGACAGAATTGAGAGATCAGGAAAACAGGGCTGGAACTGAAAGAGATCGAGACAGAGACTGGAATTTAAGATAGGGAAGGAACCGGGGCTCAGTAAAACACAATCCAACTTGGGGTTACTAATGATGGTGATTTTATTGAACAGGGGAGATGGTGACACAATATCTTATTGGTGTGCAGGGGCTGAAGTTTGGGAGGAGAGAGAGAGGGTCCAAATTGGAGGAGGAAATATGCAGGTGATATCTACCTATCCAAGGCTGAAAGCGTGTCCTCGATGGCCAGAGTTGGGGTCTCCTTCAGCTCAGTGTTGTCCAGAAGGGGGTTGATGTTGGGATAGGTGGTGTGATGTGGAGCTGGTCGCGTTCCCAAGGAGTCAGTCTTCACTACCCCCTTTTATGGGGCAGACTACCTCTGATCTCCTATGGGGAGGGCCTGTCCAGGCAAGGTCAGTCCTATTCCAGAGTGCTCCAGGTGTTCTTTATGAGCATGTGAAGCCTTGGCACAATGGTGGGTTGCCTCATCTTTTGTTTCTTGAATGCAGAGTGTGGTTTCAAGGTCTGGGTGGTTGATCCATGTATTGGTGTTGATAGTTTGGTCATTCAGAAGGAGCTATTTTTAGATCTACTGCCATTGTCTCTCAAGCACCCTCATTCATCCGCATTCATTCAGGAACCAAGTTACATAGGAGGGGTAGTATGAGTCATAGGTTACACAACTGGGAATGGGGATAAGATGGAGGCTTGACATTACAAGATGTAAACTTGACATGACTTATACTAACTTACATATATAGGCCTAAAACGGTAATCACACAATATAAAAGCAGTAAAAACGATCAATATAAACATAATAAGTATCACTTATAAAACAGTAGATATCTATATCAAAATAGTAGGGTACTTATTTGCAGAGGGGAAAGAAATAAAACTTACTACCTAAAATAAAATGTTAAAGCTTATCGTACATCTTGGCTTACTTATACTTATCTATAGGGAATAGAGAGGGAGAGACAAAGTCAAAAATGGCTGGGGAAGGGGAAGGAATGCATTTTAAAAGAAAAAAGAAAAACTGGGGGTTTTGCTACAGCACTTTAAACAAAGCACCATGAGTTAGAGCACCATTGAACCCAACAAGCGTTCACCTTCAGGCCAACAGGCCGGGGTGTTTAACCAGCCTCTCAGGAGGCTGCTGGATCACCCCTCTCCCCAGCCCCACCTCCCTACCAGCTGACAACTGTCAGAAGTGGCTGGGGGGCAGGGGAGGTAGGACTGAGCCCCTGTTATGTAGCTCCCCAACTACTATTGCTCCCTACAAGACCTGGCCCAGCTCCCCACAAGATCCTAGTAGGGGTAGCTTTCCCCTCTTCCTCCCTCCCCCACCTCTCCTACTGCACAGGGAGCAGACAGACATTTTCAGTGTCCTCTCTGTGATACTCTCAGAGGCTGGGCTAGGGTGGTGGTTGCCAATGCAAGCACCAGTCTAGCTCTCAAAGCTGCATTGGATGCTGGTGGAATTGCCCCAATTTAACCCTTGCATCAAACCTGTATATAAGTTCCCTAAGGCACTCTGCCTTTGAGCGCCCCTGTTTGATACTTCATCAGACATGGGTTAAATTTTTGCACAATCAGCCATTTAAAAAACTCTTTGCAACAATGAATGTTTTAATAAGATCCACTCTCAGAGCCGATCTAATTAAAGTGCCCCACCCTACTCCTGGAGCATGTGTATAAATGTCCCCTGGTCTCCTCCTTATCCTTTGGGGTAAATTTTAATAAATAAAATCTCTGAAGTAATTATTGCCTGGTGGATGTATATACACATGGAGCATATTATTCACTCAAAATTCTATATGCCTCATGCTGAAAGTATCTAAAAATCAGTATAGGTGGGATAGTACAGCAAAAGGCAGAGTCATGCAGAGCTAGCTTTAGCAAGTTCTGTGCATAATAGCAGCAGAACTGGAAGCAGTATAACAAATAACAATCTTATTAAAGCACTCCACATATAGGTGAATTAGTTTGCATTGGGTAAAGATACAGTCCATAGCACAGCTTTACAGAGATAAAGATATACCCTGATAACTTTCCTCTTGAGCTTGGAAGTTCGATAGGTACCCATAATTGCAGGTGAGGGGTATGCAAAGAAAGCTACTTTCACTTCCTCTATAAGGATGAAGTTGTACATTACACTTAGACCATACTAAGGGTACTTAAAACAAGCATCTGCATGTTAAAGTTTGTTAACTCATGACATGTGCCCTCTGAGCATCTGCAAGTTATGCCACTTCAGGTGAGGGCTAAGTGTGAGCTCCACTACTTAACCTGTATTAAGGTAACTTCAGTCTGCTTTACAGAAATAAAATGAGCAAATAACAGTCCTCCAGGATGCAGTACTTCTAAGCCCTCTTCCCTCCTCTTCTCCCCTCGAGAAGGGATGGAGTCCAGGATTTTCCACTTCTATCCAGGTCCCTGCTTACCAGCCCTCTAGTAACAAGTCAGTGCTGTAGAGGCAAGAAACAGTATTAAACCTTAATGTCCAACTAGCTGCTCCTAGTATGTTTTAATTTTAACACTGTTTAGATTTAGCACGGTCTAAGTGTAATTAGTAACTTCACCCTAAGTATATTTCTGTCCTCCCCACCCATCGATCTAGGATAAGTAGCTTGTTTTCTCATCTGTGGCTTTTTAGGCATCTTAGTGTTCTTGGATAACTCCCTGTTATTTACCTCCCTGTGTTTTAAATTTTATTCCCTTGCTAATTTGGATCATAATTGTTTTCTGCTTTAAATGTGTCCATTTAAAGCAACACCTGCATGTGTCTGTATGTATACTGTCCCAACCTAATATGAAATCATAGGTTTGAATAGTACTGTATCTGCAAGTCATCATCATTTGCACCAAAGCAACTACTCATTTTTAGTTCCACGATCAATTTCTCTCTAAGTGCAAAAATATGAGGTCTGATATACAATCCCTTAAGTTGGATGCAACACAAAAATTGTCATTTATATGTTTTAGAAATGCCATTGATACTTTAATCCTGGCAGCAGGAGTCTTCAGGCATATGTCACTTAGATTAAACTCTCTCAATAACACAGCTTTCTGTCCTCTATACATTATAGATAGGTGCTTAAGGAGCCGGTCATCCTGTTCTCTCCTGTTCTGTTATATGATTTGTTGGTTTGCAGCAGATACCAGACAGTACCTTGTGCTTTATCTGCTAGGGCATTGATCCATCAATATAAAAGATCATTTGCTTCTGATTTGTCAGTTACTTAGAAACAGGTAGCATCACTTTGACAGAATATAACTCCCCTTTCACTTTCACCCACTCAATCTTGCCTAAATAAGTTATCCCCATTTATTTTTAATATTCTAGGCATGCAAAGTCTTCCCACAAGGTTTCTGTAATACTGTTTTGAATTATTCTTATAAATGTGCAATTACAAGTCCTCATGTTTATTACTCAGGCCTCTGAGCATTGGTTATAGGCAATTAAAGAATTTCTTCTCTTCATGTCCCTTGGTGTGCTGGCCAATTTTGTTCTCAATGTCTTGATTTTGTGCTAGATTATGTATCTATTTGATTCCCATTTACATCTCCTCCCCCTTGCTGTTAATTTAATGACATCTCTATAGTCTAGCCGTTCCATGCCTTAAGGCTAGGGAAAGACATTACACATACACTGGTTTACATGATCAGAAACTGGCTTAAACCTGTAACAGAACATAACTTCAGTGCACATAAACCAGTTTAAAAATGGCTGAAACTGGCTTAAGATAAACCTGGTTGAACATAGTATCTGACTTAACTGATTTGGGTCAAACTGGCTTATGCAATGCCTGTCTCAGACACCTTCTTGGTTTAAGTTAAACCAGAGTCCCCCAGCATCCCAGATGCTGTGCAGTCCTGGGCTGAGCTGGACTGTGCTCTCTGCTCCAAAGAACAGGGCTGTCCCTGCCTCCCTGCTTCCTAGGGAAAGCTCTGGCAGAGAGTCCAGGCATAGCATGGTCTGCCTGGCTTCCCACTGTCCCACCCTCTCCACGCTGCTTGCTGCTCAAGCAGGGATCCCTCTCTCCCTCCATCCTATCTGACAAATGCTGTGTTATCAGCCCCCTGCTGGCTCCCTCGCCTGTCAGGTTTGCAGACAGTATGAAAAAGCAGGGAGAGGGAGATTAAAAAGCTTAGTATCATCAACATATACATGCACTACACCCCTCCCCCCACCTTTGCCTCAGAGTGCTAGCCAGGGACTAGGGTATGACAACACTCCTGCCTCCTGAGCAGTGAGCAGGGAAAAGCCTGGGCCTCTGTAGGTAGGTCAGGGGTTTAAGCCCCTCCCTAATCAGAGCTCCTGCTGCAGCCTGGCTACATCCCTCCTTCAGTTCAGCACTATGGGAGGGAAGGGAGGGCTACTCTAGTGCCCCCCAGCTTCCAGCCTGAGCCACTGTAGGTATGTGCCTGCATTTCCTCAGTCCAGAGGGAATGTTTGTGCACTTGAAAATTGATTCAACTTAGGCAGGTTAGACTAACCTGCAAATATTGAATCAAAACAGGCTCAGGTTTTTTGAATGTCTGTCTCTAGCCTAAAAGAGTTGTTCCCTGTCTACTGATAGAGAGGGTGTACCAACAATACAGCCCCGCTTTTGCATAGGAAGTGGACTGATGTTTGACAAAGCAGACAACCCCCCTTCCCATATACCTAATAAGTACTTTTCTGGCAATTCCATTCCAAAACATTCTGCCCTTTTTCTTCCTTCTAACCTGGTACAGGAAAGACTTCCATGAAAGAGACCTTCGCTATGGTATCTCATTATATTCTCATAGATAAACTGAGTGACTGTGATGTAGATGATTACATGGTCAGGTGGGTGATAAATTGGCTTAGGAGTTGCACCCAGAGAGTGTTGGTGGATGGGTCGGTATCGACCTGGGATGATGTGGGCAGTGGAGTCCCACAAGCCTCAGTTCTTGGACCAGTGCTGTTCAATGTCTTCATTAGTGATTTCAATGAGGGCATGGAAAACATTCTCTCCAAATTTGCAGATGATACCAAATTATGGGGTAAAGTTAGCACACCAGAGGGTAGAGAACGAATCCAGGTGGATCTGGGCAGGTTGGAAAAATGGGCAAACAGAAGAGGGTGCAGTTCAATAAGGACAAATGCAAGGTGCTACACCTAGGAAGATGGAATCACCAGCGTGCTTACAGGCTGGGGGAGGACCTTTTCAGCAGCACATCAGTAGAAAGGGATCTTGAAGTCACTGTTGACTCCAAGATGAACATGAGTCATCAATGTGATGAAGTGATCAGTAAAGCTAACTGCACATTATCATGCATTAGCAGGTGCATGACAAACAGGTCCAAGGAGGTGATACTTTCCCTTTAAGTGACATTGGTCAGGCCACAGTTGGAGAACTGCATCAAGTTTTGGGTGTTACACTTCAAAAAGGATATGGACAACCTTGAGAGGGTTCAGAGGAGAGTCCCTCATATGGTTAGGGGCCTGAAGGAGAGAATGAGGGCCCTGAATCCTACAAGGAGAGAATGAGGGCCCTGGATCTTGTCAGCCTCTGCAAGAGAAGGATGAGAGGTGATCTTGTGGCCACCTACAAATTCATCGGGGGGGACAGAAAGGAACAGGAGATGCTCTGTTTACCAGGGCACCCCTTGGAGTAACTAGGAACAACAGCCATAAACGGACAGAGGGCAGATTTAGGTTAGACATCAGAAAGAACTTCTTTATGGTAAGGGTTGTCAAAATCTGGAATAGGCTTCCAAGGGAGGTGGTGCTCTCACCTCCCTTGGGGGTCTTTAAGAGGAGGCTAGACATGCACCTGGCTGGGGTCATCTAAACCCAGGAGTCTTTTCTGCCCAGGGCAGGAGGTCAGACTCGATGATCTGCTAAAGTCCCTTCCAACCGAAACTTCTATGAATATATGAAGATTCATTCAGCTACACACAAAATCAACCATCACAGTAATGATTTCATTGGCTGGGAACAGACATTACACATAAACCAGTTTAGGTGATCAGAAACTGGTTTAAACCTGTAACAGAACAGATGTTCAGTGTACATAAATCAGTTTGAGAATGGCTGAAACTGGTTTGTGATAAATCTGATTGAATGTAGTATCAGACTTAACTGATTTGGCTCAAACCAGTTTATGCAATATCTGCCCCAGACCCCTTGCTGGTTTAAGGTAAATCAGATAACTCCAGCATCCCGGCATGCTTTCTGGGCTGGGCAGGGCTCTCTGCTTCACATCAGACCTGGCCCCTCCCCTCTGCTCTGGCTGCAGCTCCAGCACAGACTGTGGACTGTTTCCTTCCCTCACCCTCACCACTCCCTGCTAAGCAGGCATTCCCCCCTTCCTTCTGCCTTGCTGAGGTGTCTTTATATTAGCTAGGAGCCCACATGCTGGTTCCCTTGGTGCTGAATCAACAGGTAGAATCAACAGGCATAATCCACAAGTAGCTGGTAATACCCTTTGTTATTTTCTTAATTGAGTGGTAAATACGGTTATCAATTCCCTGCTATGCTAATCACAACATCCTGCTGGAGCCTGGCTGTGCCCCCCTCAGCTCCATGCTGTAGAAGAAAGGGAGGACTGATCTAGCACCCCCTGACATCTAGCCTGAGCCACTACAGGCATGTGCCTGCATTTCTGGGATGTCTGTCTGGTTACAAAACTGATTTAGCCTAGCCAGGTTGGACTAACCTGCAAAGACTGAATCAATTCAGACTCAGGCTTTTTAAATGTCTATCCCTAGCCATTGCCTCTAGTAATGAAACCTGAGGCACAGTGATACAATGGCATGGGAGAGCTGCATATCAGTTTCCACAACTGTTAGGATGAAACTATTCACTA